>NC_053389.1:546078090-547544408 GCF_905171765.1 Bufo bufo | reverse complement strand
GCATTTCTCCTGCGGTGTTGCTATCAGTGTGTGAAGAGTGGGAGAAGAGGGTTGCATTGACAATCCAACACAATGGGCAGCACATTGAACACATTTTATAAGTGGTCAGAAACTTGTAAATAACTCATGAAAGAATAAAGTTACGTTAAAACCAAGATCACGATTGTTTTTCTTGTGAAATTCCCAATAAGTTTGATGTGTCACATGACCCTCTTCCTATTGAAAAAACTAAAGTTGGATTCAAAATGGCCGACTTCAAAATGGCCACCATGGTCACCACCCATCTTGAAAAGTTTCCCCCCTCACATATACTAATGTGCCACAAACAGGAAGTTAATATCACCAACCATTCCCATTTTATTAAGGTGTATCCATATAAATGGCCCACCCTGTATAGTGGGGTTATGTAGTCGGAGCCAAGGCAACCCTAGTACCACCTCAGCCGGTAGGTTCTCCAGGACTAAAAGGGAACATCTCTCTGAGTGGCACACACCCACGGTTAGAGAAATCTCCGAGGTACATGAGCTCACCGTACCACCAATAAGAGGAGTAGCATCAATAGCCATGACATGGATAGGAGTTGGTAAAGCAAACATTGGAATACCCAATCTTACAGCATACTCAGAGTCAATAAAGCTGGCCGCTGAGCCAGAATCAATAAAGGCCTTACCCGGCCATTTATCTACTCCCAGAGAAATCGTAATGGGTACCAAAAGCTTACATTTAGAAAAATCAGGGTGTACCTGGTCTTTAGGTTACCTTGCCTTAGGAGACTTGACAGAGAGGAACTTCTTAGGACATTGGTTGATCCAATGGTCAGGATCTCCACAGTAAAAGCATTCTCCACGTCTGCGGCAAAGATTCCCTCGGGTCATGCCAACCTGCATGGGTTCCTCGGTGGAGACCTCAGCATTGTCTCTGGGATAGGCCTCTGGCTGGACCACCATCTGGGAAGAGAACTGTTGTTCCTGTCGTCTCTCTCTAACCCGTCGGTCAAGTCGGACAACAAGGGTCATCATCTCCTCTAAGGTCTCTGGAAGTTGATAACTGACCAGAAGATCCTTTAAATTATCAGACAGACCTGACCTGAACTGACTCTTCAGGGCTGGTTCGTTCCATCCTGAGGGGACACACCACCTTCTGAATTGGGTGCAGTAATCCTCCGCAGGTAGATTGCCCTGAACCAGTGCCTTTAGAGCCGTCTCGGCTACTAAAGCACTGTCTGGTTCATCATAGAGGGTACCCAGGGCCTGAAAGAACCCATCCACAGAAGATAAACAAGTGGCGCCAGCAGGAAAGAGAACGCCCAGTCCTGGGGATCACCCTGTAGTCGGGAAATGATAATGCCCACTCGTTGACTCTCGGGGCCAGAGGACACGGGCGCAAACGGAAGTAAAGTTTGCAATTCTCCTTAAAAGAGAGAAACTTCTTCCGGTCTCCAGAAAAGGGTTCTGAGAGCTTAATCTGGGGCTCAAAATGCGGACTGGAGGCCTGAGGAGTGGAAGAATCTTGCCCTAACTCAAAAGAACTGAGTTTTTCCCCTAACTCCTGTACTATCTGCGTCAGATTAGAGACATGGTCAGTCAGGGTCACCAGAGGATTCATTATACAGTGGTTATTGGGCCTGTTAATCTGTAACGGTCACGTACACACACACACACACACACACAGGGGGGAGGGAAGTGACAACTGCACTCCACCCTTACACCTAGCCCTGCCTACTTGCCTCGCGAGTCCTAATGACAGGGGACAACTGGACGGCAATCCCTAGCTTGTAATAAGTGCAGGGATGACAGACAGACAAACAACAGAACGTGAACGGACCGAGTCAATACCAGGAAAGCTACAAAGTACAAATGGAGCAAGCAGAGAATTGTCAGGAGAAGCCGGGGTCATAAATACCAGGAGAGTCGTGAAGTACCAAAGGAGTCAGCAGAGGATCGTCAGGAGGAGGCTGGGTCAGAATACCAGGAGAGCAGCAAAGTACACAAGGAGCAGGCAGAGGATCGTCAGGAATTCAGCAGGAGGTAAGTACGCCAGGAAAGACAAAATCACAGGTGGAACCTAAATTAACAGGCAACCTGTGGCCAGCAGGCTGCCTGTATTTATAGTGGGGAGTGAGGTTCATGTGACGTGGCCAGCGTCACATGACCGACAGACCAACCAGTCGAGCACCGAGTGATCAGCTCGGCGCTCGAGGCAGACTTAGGAGCAGGGGGCCTCCCAGCTAGCAAACCGCCCTGGGAACGAGGTCAAACACAGATCCTCGCTCCTGAAGCTAAGCAGCAGGTCTGCAGCTAATGGGAGACCGAGTGCACCTTCGGAACCCCGTTACAGGTTTGTTATTAACTTTCTCTGCATGTCCTTCTTCAAGGATGGCTTCCATGAATTTCAAATAATCCTGCTAGAATTTGGGATCTCTTCCCATCTTTTTCTTCGAACATTTCAATCTTGCTATAGCAAGATTTCTGTTATTTGGCAGACGAGGTCGTTCTCTAAAAGGTAAGGGCATTTCAAGATGACCTTGTTAATTCTGCTGAATACTTTCTTCTAGAGTGTGTACGAACTTTATGTCTTCTTGAGATACACTCTAGCCCGTCAACAGTCCAACATCAAACTCCTTCAGCGGGGGACATTTCATGAGATATGACAGATAGGTGCTCCCATTCATTGGCTGTTTCACAGGTAGGTATGCGATCTCTATCTAGAGGTATATAGTCTTTTGTATAAGCTGGAGGTTGCTCTAATGTGCAGTTTGAATGAAGTCCTCTAACTCTTTAACTGTTCACTAATGTGTCTCTCCCCATCATTGTGGTGAGTTTGAGCTTCACTGGTTCTGTAGCCACTTGTAATTTCTTGCAGATTTCTTGATCAATGAAGGTGACATCACTCTGGGCATCCAGTAGTGCATAGGCGTATACCTTCTTGTTCCTCCATTTAGGATTTAATACGCACACCGGTACAACCATTGATGTGCCATTGCTTTCTCCTTCCCTCACTCTGCAATCGAATACCGATACTTTCTTTCCTTCCTCAGTATCTTTGGGTATTGAGGATTTATCTTTCTTTGAACGTTCTTCATGTAGTGGTGTAGGATGGCATTCCTGCAAACGCTACATGTGGCCTTTTTCTTACACTCCTTAGTAACATGGCATTTTCTTAGGCACCTGAAACACAGTTGGTTATCCAGCACAAATAATTTATTTTATTCTGGGGACTTCGCCTTCAATTGTTGGCACTTATGTATGGAGTGGTTCTCTCCACAGAACATACACTTGAAGGTAGTCTGAAGATTTGTCGGTTCTGTCTCTCTACTGATCCCAGTAGTGACTTTGAACTTGCTCTCGTAGGTTTCTGGACCTTTAGCTGCTGTGTTGGTTGCAAAGCTAGTTGCTCTTGAATGTCTTATCTCTCTTGCAGGCCTTTCTTCTAAGGGTTTTAAGACATAAGATGATGTTACTGGATTACATGCTATCCGTGCTTCCTTATTGATGAACTCAGAGAACTCTTTAAAACTTGGGAAGTCCTTACCTAGATCTAACTGTTCAGTCACATAGCGATTCTATCTAGAAGCCACTTCTTCAGGTAGCTTAGTTAGCATCCTGTTTTTTTCTAGATAATCGTTCAGTACTTCTAATCCTCGTACATGTGGAATGGCGATGCTGCATGCTTGCAGGAAGTCACCATACTTTTGGAGTTTGAAGTGTTCTTTAGGACCTATTTTATGCCAGTTATTCAGTTTCTCTCTAAAGGCTCTTTGTACTATGAAAGGATGACCATATCTTGCATTCAATTTTTCCCAAGCTTGCTTGTAGGCTTCTTTGTCTTTTCTATAGAAGTTACCTTCAAGAACTTCCTTGGCTTCTCCACCAACCTATCTCTGAAGGTAGAATAACTTGTCAACAGGACTGAAGCAATGATGCTCAATGATCATTTCAAAACTTGCCTTCCACTCCATGAAGTTCAGTATGTCTCCTGAAAATACAGTGGGTTCCAGAATGGGAAGTCTAGCTAGGACTGTTCTCTTTGGTCTTGCTGGGACAATAGTTGTAACATTCTCCTGAGCATTGCCATGGCATCTAGGAATAGAATCATCCGGTAGAGATAGAGGGTAAATCCACACACCTTCTTCCTAACACTGGACTAGGCCTCTCTTTGTCTTTCTGAGCAGGGATGGAAGAATAATGATTTATTTCCTCACTAAGTGCTCAGGATTTCCTTCCATTCTCCTGGGAGTATGTAGGAAAGTAGGAGTCTGCTTCTTCACGTAGTACAGATTTGAACCTAGGACTACTCTGATTCATATTCTCTTCTTGTACTCTAAAGTCTGGCTTCTATGATCTTAACTTCTTTTTGCCTTTCCAGACTTTTCAATTCAGTTTCCATTTGATGGCGCTGTGCCTCCATTTCATATTCAATCTGATGGCGCTGTGCCTCCATTTCAGCTTCCATCTGATGGTGTTGTGCATCCTTTTCCGCTTGCTTTTCAGCCATCAGTTGACACTGCACCTCGATGGCAGTCTCCATCTCAATTTCTGCTTTCTTGAGAGCAAGTTTTTCAGCTAAATCCTTTCTTTTGGCTGAAGTATTTGAGGACTCTGATATATGGGTGGCACTTCTGCTAGCAAAGGAAGTCACACTTGAGATTGTGGTTCCCCCTAAGGACCTAGCATAGTCTCACATAAAAAGCTCGTTCATTCTACTTCTTGCTTTAACTTCATCATAGTTTGCTGCAGATGGTAGTTCTGACAAATGCAGAAATAAATGACTGTCACTTTAAATACAACAGCGATAAATGCAGGCAATAAATGACTTTCACTTTAAATGCTTTAGACTCCGTGTACTACAAACTGTCATTTGTTTTTATTTAAAGTATTTTATTCCTCAACACAATTTTTTTTAATCTTTATGCCAAAGCCTATATGCAATGATAAGTAATAAAAGGAAAGTTCTGACTTATTCTGAAGAGCAGGATATTGCTATCTGAAGGTTGCTGGAACAAATGTCTTAAAGGAGACTTGTCTTTTCTTGATGTGATGTGATGCGATGCTCTGTGATGACTTGCGATGCTCTTTGCAGACCTGCGATGCTTTGTGCAGACTTGCAATGCGCTGGCTTGGATACGCTGCTGCAGGCTTTGGGCCTAGTGGCGGGAAACTAGCTGGCTGCAGTACGTGGTCTCTCTGTGATAGCGGTGCAGGCACTCTAGCTCTGGACTTTGGCCTCCCACCATGCATCTCTTGCTCTCTTTTGGGATCGCAGGAGGGTTGGAGCTTTTTCTCTGACTATCTTGCCTTTGCCGTTCTGTCACTTTAAGAGTCAGCTGCAGTTTGACTAATGCACACATCCTATGGCCGTTATGGTAGCTCCGCTGAGATGTCTTTGCTTGCTCACTCAGGAACAGTTGCTGCGCTCCGCTGCTCTAATGCGCTCTTTACTGTGCAATTTGAGAAGCGCTATCACTTCGCCCTCTGAGGGCTATAGTTCCACTATAGCAGGTGCAGCACTATTGCGTTGTGGCATTAGAAGAATTTTGATATCTCTGACTTTTAGTTTAACCAGACTGTCTATTACTCTGTAATTCCTCTAGCGCCGTTCTATGGAAACAGTAGGTTTAAAGAGCACACCAAATGCTTCAAATAACTTCTTTATTAACTTCAACTTTTCTTCATATATAGCACTGCTGCTTCCGCAGCAGATAGTCCATGTACATAACACGTGTTGAAGAGATATCACAAAATGGCGGTATGCATAAGATGGTGGTTCAACTGTTCAATCTTGTCATTCAACATTAAATGGTGGATATATTTCTCTCTTGAGTATCTGTACTCTCACTTTAAGTTAATTAAGCACTTTATGATTTCTCTGAGAGGTATATCTGAGGTCTAACTAATAGTTCACTTGCAGTATGCAGTTAGCAGTGACTATTTGCAGATTGGTTGAGTATGATCTGGTATGGTTGTATGCAATTTGGATTGCAATATGGAATCTGAATGCTTGCAATTGTATGCTTGCAATTGTATGCTTGCAATTGTAGCTTGCAATTTGCTATTTGTATTTGTACTTTGCAATTGGTGGAACTGTAAGTAAAAACATATATATCTAGTTCAGTATACAGTTCTAAACACAATACTAACAATATGAACATTTTATGACTTGTTTTAAATACCTATATTGGCCTCTTGTTCCCATAAAACTCAGCTCTTAATGGAGTGAATGTCTCTTCAGCTCCTGTCTCTGGTGAATAATGATTCTAGAAGCAGGAGCTAGGGGAATTCCCAGAAAGGCTGTCTGTGAGGCTAGCTGTGATTTGTGAAAACTCTTGCTGTATGAGAAGCTGGCTGTGATTGGTCTAGACTTCTGCCCAGTAACAAAAGATTAACACTATGCTTTTTCTTGTTTCTGCTGTGTCACTGAGCTTACCTTACATTACAAAATGAATCTTAAAGGCATATTATCTCTTCTGCTTCTGTGAACACAAAATATAACAGTAATATGACATCCAAAACATGATGTCACAGTAAATAGCTCTGCTTTTGTCTTTTACACATAAACATAGGAGCTGTATTAATGTTATTAGCAGGTTTAGCTGTATACCCATATAAGGCTATACTAGAAACCTAGGACAGGTCCTAGCTGTCCAGCTACAATGAGTCCCTATGAGAAGGTGCGTCCCTGGATAAGTAAATGGGGGCACCTATGGAGCAGCTGAGAGTGTCCGGCAGCTGAACGCATGTGAATGGTACCAATTTAAAGAGCAAATCGCGCGCCTGGACCGAAGCCCCGCACCCAGGTCAGGTGACCGTAACACATGACCCCCGTGATGCACCCCAGGGGGAGGGATGCCGCGCCTGTACAGAGCAGCGAAGAATGACCAGGAGCGCGTCACCAGGCTACGTGGAGCTAGGAGGGCCGAGAAGTCACATGCTTGCGTTACTAAGCAGCCTGGACGCTTGGAAGTGTCCACAATGTGCAAAGGCTGCAAATGAGCAGGCAGTAGTGCCGGCCCTATACTAATTGATTCAAAAGGTAGCATTTGGTGCAGGGTATACAGGGAAATTGGGGGAGCTGCTTAGAATAATAAGCTTATGCATCAGAAAGGACTAACGCAGAGAGACAACCACAGGGGTGAGATACCCCGTGGGAAGCAGATTAGTATATACAGTATGTATAAAAATGTGTGGGTATATACGGGGGTTGTTTTGGATAGAGGGGTGATATGGGTTTATAAGGAGAGTGCAGAGGAAATGACTCAGATGAAGCAGCTAAAGTTCAGCTGCTCATTCAGTCCCTGTGGAGTCATGGTTTTAAGTTCGTATATCCATCTGGCCTCGCGCTGCAGGATAAGTCTGTCCCAATCACACCCCCTCCCCGGTGGGTTCACCTTGTCTATGGTCATAAAAGATAGTCGTGAATGGCCATTATAGAAATTGTGCACATGTTTTGCCACAGGAGTATCCCGATTTTTGGCGATATCATTCAGATGCTCCCCCATACTCTTTGCTGCATTGGCAACTAAGGAGATAAACAACACCTTGGGTTTTACAATTAATGTAGTCCTGTATGGTGTATTTCTTCCCGGTGACATTGCTAGTGAAGGTTTTGCCTGTGTGGATGTGCCCACATGCTATACAGCCACTGCATCTGTAGCAGCTGTGGTTCCGATTACGGGCCAGGACTGTGCACAAGTCTATCGCGTAGACTCCTGCCCTGACGGTACGTGATGTGCAGGTGGTCTCCTACCACCTCCCTGACATCAGGATCCATAGTCAGGATATGCCAGTTTTTGTTGACAATATCCCATACTTGTTTTGCTGCCCGATCGTCAGTGGTTACAAGCCGAATCAGTTTACTTGCTGGTGCCTGGTTCTGCCTAGAGGGGAGGAGGGTGGATCGTTTCTCCTGCAAGGCTGATCTAAAGGCCGATCTCAGGTTATGATCCGGGTAGCCACGTGCCAAGAATCTTTGGCGTAGGTCAGTGGTCTGGTGCAGAAACTACCAGAACCCAGATTCAGGAACCTAGGTTACCTGACTAAGTGGGAACAGGAGGCCACAAGTAGTTCTCTACGCTTCATGCAACTACTGCTTGCAGAAGAAAAACTAAACTTAGAACAGTACAATAATAAGTTAACTGCGAGTATAGAGGTAGCCCAATCATTTTCTCACGAGCATGAATTCGCTAACAAAGAGAAACCGCTACAGAACACATTAGAAAAGTTCCAGTACCAGCTAAAAGAGAGGAAACATCACCAATTCATTAGAGATTTGGGAGACTTTAAAGAAAATAGAATTCACACCTCTCTAGGCCAATTAGGTACCGCTGGCTCACATACAGATCTATCCTCTACTGAGACTGAGTGCTCTGACTCGGAGAAGGAGAGCAGATCACGGACCCGGAATAAACACACGACTAGGGGGGATATTGTCAGGGCCGCAACAGGGACCCACCAACCAGGGACCAATCAACCAGCCCCCAATTTACCCCTTAAGAAGTCGTACACAGCAACCACCGCCCTCCCAGTGAGTGGCCCACAGGTGGTCAACCTCTCCTCACGATCCTTGAATAGTGCGGAGATTAAGGTTCTCTAAAACGGCCTCTCCTTTGTGCCCGCATTTAATTTTGATAGGTTCTACACCATTAATGATCTAAATTTATTTGTGCGTAAACTGTGGTGGCACAAGCACTTCAGTCACCAGGAGAGAAGACAGTGTCAGTAAGTAGGCATCCCAATGGATATTTTGTCAGATGTTCGTTTACTGTTTGATCTTTAAAACGAATCTGTACGTAGTGAGAGAATTGGTGACTTCTCTAGTCTCAAACCTAAAAATGATAAGATGCCTCCCCCCACAGGAGAGATTTCATGCATCAACGTGTTTCTTGAACTGGTAACTACCCAGATCGAGGAACTTAGACTGTCTAATTCTCGGTCCAACTGTGACCGTACCATGACCACAGTAATATCCAACCTGGAACATGACCCCTCAGTGGTCATCAAACCATCAGACAAGGGGGGGGGAACGTGGTGATCATGGATAATGAGCAGTATCGGTCCATGTGTGAATCTCTCTTAAAGGATCATGACACATATGAAATCCTGCCCCGGAATATAAATGAGGATTTCAAGCGGGAGCTCAAACTCATTTTGGATGATGCCAAGCAGCAGAATCTCATAACTGTTGATGAATATTATTTTCTGCTACAGACATTTCCATGCATGTAAACTTTCTTCTACTTGCCCAAAATATACAAGGGGGAGACACCCCTTAAGGGTGGCCACATTGTCTGAGGAGTGGGTAACCTATGCCAAAATCTGGGCTACCAGGGATACCACAGACCTTTTGCAGCGGCTCGAGGGGATCCACGTCGAGACTGGCAGCCTATTGGCAAGCATCGACGTGGAGGCCCTCTGTTCCAGTATCCCACATCATCTTGGTCGGAGGACAATACAGTTCTTTTTACAAACCAGAGGGTGCCAATACCATGCCCACAGTCTTTTTGTTCTCCAGCTTCTGGAATTTACACTGGCCAGGAACATATTCATGTTCAACCATAGGATTTACCACCAGCTCAGGGGCACGACGATGGGGAGCCCCTGCGCACCATCTTATGCCAACTTGTTCCTGGGCTGGTGGGAAGCCACCGTGGTCTTTAATGAGGCGAGAGCATTGTACACCGAATTGATTGGACTATGGGTGCGGTACATCGATGATATTTTCATTATCTGGCACGACACCAGGAGAACCTTTGAATGCCTAGTCAAGGAACTTAACCGTAATGAGATTTGAAATAAATGAGAAATCCTTGCCCTTCCTGGATGTGACGATCACCGAAAATCAGACAGGAGAACTACATCCGTGTACAGAAAGCCCAACTCAACCAATTCACTTCTGAGGTGGGAGAGTGAACACCCTCTCCCTCTTAGACGTCTCCCTCTTAGACGTGGAATTCTCAAAGGTCAGTACCTTCGCCTGAGGCGAAACTGCTCAACGAAAACAGAGTTTCTGCACCAGGCCACTGACCTACGCCAAAGATTCTTGGCACGTGGCTACCCGGATCATATCTTGGGATTGGCATTTAGATCAGCCTTGCAGGAGAAACGATCCACCCTTCTCACCCCTAGGCAGAACCAGGCGCCAGCAAGTAAAGTGATTCGGCTTGTAACCACATACGATGGGGCAGCAAAACAAGTACGAGATATTGTCAACAAAAACTGGTATATCCTGACTATGGACCACGATGTCAGGGAAGTGGTAGGAGACCACCCACGCATCACGTACCGTCGGGGTAGGAGTCTATGTGATAGACTTGTGCACAGTCAATACACTCCTCCAGTACCCCTGGGAAGCTCCTGGCTCCGTAATCGGAACCACGGCTGCTACAGATGCAGTGGCTGTATAGCATGTGGGCACATCCACATGGGCAAAACCTTCACTAGCAATGTCACCGGGAAGAAATACACCATATGGAACTACATTAATTGTAAAACCTGAGGTGTGGTTTATCTCCTTAGTTGCCAATGCGGCCAAGAGTATGTTGGCAAGACGATCTGAGAATTCCACAGGAGAGTGGGGGAGCATCTGAATGATATCGCCAAAAATCAGGATGCTCCTGTGGTAAAACATGTGCACAATTTCCATAATGGCCATTCACGAGTATCTTTTATGACCATAGACAAGGTGAACCCACTGGGGAGGGGGGGTGATTGGGACAGATTTATCCTGCAGCGCGAGGCCAAATGGATATACGAACTTAAAACCATGACTCCATAGGGACTGAATGAGCAGCTGAATATTAGCTGTTTCATCTGAGTCCTTTCCTCTGCGCTCTCCTCATAAACCTTTATCGCCCCTCTATCCAATAAAACCCCCGTATATACCCACACATTTTTATACATGTATATTAATTGGCTTCCCACGGGGTATCTCACCCCTGTGGTTGTCTGTCTGCGTGTTAGTCCTTTGTGATGCATAAGCTTATTATTCTAAGCAGCCTCCCCCAATTTCCCTGTATACCCTGCACCAAATGCTACCTTTTGAATCAATTAGTATAGAGCCGGCACTACTGCCTGCTCATTTGCAGCCTTAGTTTGCACGCTGTGGACACCTCCAAGCGTCCAGGCTGCTTAGCAAACCAAGCATGTGACTTTTTGGCCCTCTCCGCTTCATGTTGCCTGGTGATGGGCTCCTGGGCGTTCTTCGCTGCTCTGTACAGGTGCAGCGTCCCTCCCCCTGGGGTGCGTCACGTGGGTCATGTGTTTGGTCACCTGACCTGGGGCGGGGCTTCGGTCCGGGCACGCGATTTGCTCTTTAAAATGGCACCATTCACATGCGTCCGGGGTTCAGCTGCCGGACATCTCTCAGCTGCTCCATGGGTGCCCCCCTTTACCTATCCAGGGACGCACCTTCTCGTAGGGACTCATTGTGTCCCGCTTTTCTGTCCTTTTGGTTCACTGACCTAAGGTAGGCCCCATGTATGCTTAATGTTTGTATGTGTCTGTTTATAGGAGACAATGCGCACTGTCTGTCTGATACGACCATATCCTTTTGTTTCAGTATGCCTGTGTTTCTCTAACTGGATTATCTCCCCTGATAATACATTAGTTGAAACGTGACACGTCGGGAATATCCTGCAGGGCACAACAGGGATACCGTCCGAAATATTGGGCTAGGTATCCGGATGGGGTCGCCCCTTTCGGGGCGAGTTGCTCTGTATAGATAGGCAGGGTCAGAGTAGCTGCCCCTTCCCAATAACCAGGGCCATTTAGGGTTAGAATTCCCATCTTATCTATGCATGTAGTCACCCAGTCACACCATCGTGATATCCGACAGACCTCGCTGAACCCAAATCTAGTTTGACCTGTCGTGCCTGGGGTACGTCTGAATTGGTAAGGACGTTCCGTTTTATTTAATTTTTGAGCAAATTCCTTTCACTGGGGAGTTTTTATGTTTGTGAGTATTTGTGCTCCTATTATATTTTATTAAGTAGAAGTAAAAGCTAAGTTTTAGCTCCCTCTTCATTCCCCTTCTGGGACCTCATGTCTATATAAAAAATGTATGAGAAGCATGCCATATATATTGTATACATCAGCTGGGGGGAGGGAAAAAACACCAACTAAAAAAAAACCACAATGAAGAATATAATTTTTGGATTGACGTTCAACTAACACCTGGTAACAGCATTTTTTGGAAAAAATACAAAATGCTGGAAAAAATGGCATGAAATATGCAGCTAAACATATGGAAAAAAAAGATGTGTGTGAAACCACCCCTGTGCCACATAATAGAAAAAGTTATGAACGGTATCATTCTATACAACCTAACTCACTAAGCACATCACACATGTAGAGATTTATTCTTCTAGTGCACTGGTGCTAAATCTACAGTAATTAGGCAAGTCATACTGCTTTTACTATTTTATGGCATTTCCTACCATTGTCTTATCTTTTTTTTCTTTTTTGCTGAAACCAAACAACTCATTTCACTATAGTTTTCACCTAATTATTGTCTTAAAATTGTATGCAATGATCAGCCAATATCTGACCAAACAGTAGTCAGTTATGTAGGATTTTCTGACCAGTTGTCAACTGGCACATTGTATGCTGACATGATTAATCACCGATTATGGAGTACATTTGGTTTTTGTTACCATTTTTTTAAGGCTACATTCATACGACCGTATGTGTTTTGCATAGTTATGAGCGAGCATGCTCAGCCAAATATCTGTTCAGCTCGAGCATCGATATGCTCGGCACATGGCGGTACTCGACCGAGTACCGAATGTGCTCGAGCGCAATGCTCGAGTCTCCTTCCCGCGCGTTTCGCGGGTTTTAAGCAGCCAATAAAGAGAAAGACAGAGTAGGGAGCGAATTTCACAGTTTTTATTCTGAGAAAGATTTTCCAAGACCCAAAAGTCCTTTTAAGGACTAGTGTGTGTGTGTGTGTGTGTGTGTGTGTTTTAGAGCAGCAATCTATTTACCTGCAGTCTCAGGGACAGTGCTGAGGAAGGGACAGATAGTGCAGGGAGAGAAATTTGCTGTTTTTACTACCAAAAGCTTTTCAAAGGCCCCAAAGTCATTTTAAGGACTACTGTGTGTGTTTGACAGCAACAAGATATTTTTATTTTATACCTATTAGTGACATATACTGTACATCATCCGCAGACTGTGTCTTTAATAATCTGGGCCACATCTAGTGTCCATAGTGTGTGGCTTTGTGTAAAAAATATTGAACTACTGTGAAAAATAGTGGCGGCTGGGGACTGCATACCGAGGGACGGCCGCCGACATCTGGGCGTAATATAGTGTCCATAATCTGTGGTGTTCTGTAACTAATACTGTACTACATCAGAAAACAGTGTCTGTATTGCAAATTCCAATAATCTGGGCGGAATATAGTGTCCATAATCTGTGGTGTTCTGTAACCAATACTGTACTACATCAGAAAACAGTGTCTGTATTGCAAATTCCAATAATCCGGGCCTAATATAGTGTCCATATTCTGTGGGTTTCTGTGACATATAATGTCCTGCATCCGGAAACTGTGTCTGTATTGCAAATTCCAATAATCTGGGCCTAATATAGTGTCCATAATCTGTGGTGTTCTGTGACATATACTGTCCTGCATCCGAAAACTGTGTCTGTATTGCAAATTCCAATAATCTGGGCCTAATATAGTGTCCATAATCTGTGGGGTTCTGTGACATATACTGTCCTGCATCCGAAAACTGTGTCTGTATTGCAAATTCCAATAATCTGGGCCTAAAATAGTGTCCATAATCTGTGGTGTTCTGTAACCAATACTGTACTACATAAAAAAAAACTGTCTGTATTGTAAATTCCAATAATCTGGGCCTAATATAGTGTCCATAATCTGTGGGGTTCTGTGACATATACTGTCCTGCATCCAAAAACTGTGTCTGTATTGCAAATTCCAATAATCTGGGCCTAATATAGTGTCCATAATCAGTGGTGTTTTGTGACATATACTGTCCTGCATCCAAAAACTGTGTCTGTATTGCAAATTCCAATAATCTGGGCCTAATATAGTGTCCATAAACTGTGGGTTTCTGTGACATATACTGTCCTGCTTTTGAAAACTGTGTCTGTATTGCAAATTCCAATAATCTGGGCCTAAAATAGTGTCCATAATCTGTGGGTTTCTGTGACATATACTGTCCTGCATCCGAAAACTGTGTCTGTATTGCAAATTCCAATAATCTGGGTCTACTCTAGTGTCCATAATCTGTGGTGTTCTGTAACCAATACTGTACTACATCAGAAAACAGTGTCTGTATTGCAAATTCCAAAAATCTGGGCCTAATATAGTGTCCATATTCTGTGGGTTTCCATGACATATACTGTCCTGCATCCGAAAACTGTGTCTGTATTGCAAATTCCAATAATCTAGGCCTAATATAGTGTCCATAATCAGTGGTGTTTTGTGACATATACTGTCCTGCATCCAAAAACTGTGTCTGTATTGCAAATTCCAATAATCTGGGCCTAATATAGTGTCCATAATCTGTGGGTTTCTGTGACATATACTATCCTGCTTTTGAAAACTGTGTCTGTATTGCAAATTCCAATAATCTGGGCCTAAAATAGTGTCCATAATCTGTGGGTTTCTGTGACATATACTGTCCTGCATCCGAAAACTGTGTCTGTATTGCAAATTCCAATAATCTGGGCGTAATATAGTGTCCATAATCTGTGGTGCAATGAAACTGTGCCTGCTGCCAGTGCACCAGAAAAAAGGAAAACATCCACTGTACCCAGCTGCATGTCCAACTTAGCTGGGTGGCGCAGGACAACACTGTCCAAGTTGGACCAGTGTGAACAGTTGGTCAGTTGGATTGCTGAAGATAATGCTTCCAGTCAGTTAAGCACCACCCTCTCTTCCACCAAGTCCAGTCTCTGTAGCCAAGAGTCTGGTCAACCCAATCACTCTGATCATCCTTCCTCCCACCAGAGGCTTGCCAAACGAGTGATCCCACACTCAGATATTCCGAGGAGCTCTTTCCAGCACCACTATTAGATTTGGCCCTTGCGCCCAGCACGCTTGAAGAGGGACCTGAGATATTGAGCCCTGATTCCCAACCTCTTGAGCCTTCACAGTCTCAAGAAGATGACGGTGGTGAACTGCAATCATTCGTTCACAAGGTGGATGATGATGAGACACAGTTATCAATCACTGAGATTGTGGTTAGGTTAAGTCAGGAGGATGAGCAGAGTGAGGAAGTGGAAGAGGATGTGGTTGACGATGAGGTCACTGACCCAACATGGGAAGGTGAAAAGCCAAGCAAGGACAGCAGTACAGAGAAGGATCCGCAGCACCGCAACAGGCTGGAAGAGGTAGTGGGGTTGCAAAAGGGAGAAGTCGGCCCACACCAAACAGGCCCGCAACCGTTACACCGAGCACCCCATGCGTAAATCAACCTTTCCAAGGGGTAGGTGTTCCGCAGTATGGCGCTTTTTTGAGGAAAGTGCAGACAACAAAAGAGTGGTACGGATGGAGTAGAGTTAACACTCCTGTTTTCTGAGATTTCTGAGTTGTGTTTTCTACTGTAAGCAAACACCTACAATTGCTTTTCAATGGCTTTTGTCTCAAGATAACGCAGTGAGTTAAGAAATTTGAGTTAAGAGCTGGAGTGCTAACCCTGCTACATCTGTAGTTTGCAACCTGTGCCTTACCAAAATTAGCCGGGGCGTGAACACTAGCAACCTCACCAGCACCAGCATGATCCGCCACATGGCATCCAAGCACCCTAATAAGTGGGCCGAATGCCTGGGTCCACAATCTGGGTCTGCGGGTCACATAGCTGCCTCCTCTTCCCCTGTGTTACGCACTGCTGGCCAATCCCCTGTCGAAGGTGCAGGCCCGGATGCCCCTTGCCCTGCACCTGGACCTTCGCATGAACCATCAGCAACAACATCCACTTCCCTGTCCCAGCGCAGCATCCAAATGTCCAGACCACATTCATTTAAACGCAAGAGCAAATACCCATCCACAGGCCATAGCACTAAATGTGCAACTTTCAAAATTACTGGCCCTTGAAAAGTCGCCATTTAGGCTTGTGGACACTGAGGCCTTCCGCAGCCTGATATCTGCGGCCATTCCTCGGTATGCAGTCCCCAGCCGCCACTATTTTTCACAGTGTGCCTTGCCCACCTTACACCAGCATGTGTCCCAGAACATCACCCGTGCCCTGACCAACGCACTTACTGGGAAGGTCCACTTCACCACGGACACATGGACAAGTGCTGGTGGCCAGGGACGCTAAATTTCCCTGAGCGCACACTGAGTGAATGTTGTGAAGGCCGGGAGTGAGTCGTACCCTGGGATGGCACAGGTGCTACCCACGCCCAGGATTGCAGGCCCTACGTCCATCAGGGTCTCCGCCAGCAGCTATGTTACTGGCTCCAACCTCCACTTCTCCTCCTTTGCCGCCTCCTCCTCCACTTGCACCTCCAGCAGCATTCAGCCATCAGTCGCTAGCTGGAAGCAGTGTAGCACTGCTGTGGGTAAGCGTCAACAGGCCGTGCTGAAGCTGATCTGCTTAGGGGACAAACAGCACACTGCCGCAGAGCTGTGGCAGGGTATAAGGGACCAGACCGAGCTGTGGCTCTCACCACTCAACCTACAACCAGGCATGGTTGTGTCTGACAATGGCCGTAACTTGGTGGCGGCTTTGGAGCTCGGCAACCTGACACACATCCCACGCCTAGCCCACGTCTTAAACTTAGTGGTTCAGCGGTTTATCAAAAGCTACCTCAATTTGCCAGAGCTACTAGTGAAGGTGGGCCGCGTGTGTGCCTATTTCCTCAGGTCATCCACAGCTTCAGCCGGTCTGTCAACGCTGCAGCAGCGCTTGCGGCTTTCAGCTCACCGTCTGTTGTGCAACGTGAGCACGCGCTGAAACTCTATGTTCTACCAGGCTTTGTGAGCAGCAGAGGGCAGTTGTGGAATATCGGCTGCAACATGGTCGTCGCCTTTCGAGTCAACTGCCACTATTCACAAGCGAGGAGTGGGCATTGATGTGAGACCTCTGTGAGGTTTTAAAAAACTTTCATGAATCCACACAGATGGTTAGTGTCGATAACGCTATTATCAGCGTAACCATCCCACTGACGTGTCTACTCAAATGATCTCTGCTCACAATTAAGGATGATGCTCTGAATGTGGCAGACGAGGAAATGGGGGAGGACATTACACAGGTGGTAGCCAGACCACCCACAGTTCGTCTTCTCAGTGCGAATTGGACCATAAAGAGGAGGAGGAGGAGCTGGAGACAGTTTCCTCTGCTACTGAGGGTAGTACCCATGGAACTTTAATTCCATCTGTTCAGCGTTGATGGGCAGAAGAGGAGGAGGAGGAGATGGAGAGTCATCCTGATGTCGACATCGACGCCTTGCCTGTTGGAACTCTGGCACACATAGCTGACTTCATGTAAGGCTGCCTTTCCAGCGACCCTCGCGTTATACGCATTTTAGATAACACGGATTACTGGGTGTTCACCCTTCTCGACCCCCGCTACAAAGAGAACTTCTGATCTCTCATTCCTGTGGTGGAGAGGATGAGTAAAACGGTGCAATACCAGAAGGTACTTGTTGAGAGAGTGCTCCAAAACTTTCCATCTGACAACGCGGCCGGCAGAGTCCGTACTTCCTTAGGCAACCGAGGAAGGGAGACAAGGGGAACACACAGCAGTTCCATTAATTAAAGGCAGGGCAACACTCTCCAAGGCATGGGACACTTTCATGACTCCCCGCCAGTAACTACTGGGTGTCCAAGCTGGACACGTGGCACAAACGTGCGCTCTACGCCTTGGAGGTGCTGGCCTGCCCTGCCGCCAGCGTTTTGTCTGAGCGTGTATTTAGTGCTGCTTGTGGCATTATAACAGATAAGCGTATCCGCCTGTCAACTGCCAATGCTGACAGGTTGACTCAGATGCAAATGAACAAGGCCTGGATTGCCCCTGACTTCTCAACTCCACCAGAGGAGAGCTAAGCTGATGATGAACATAAAGGCATTTTCAATCTATCATTCATAATGTACTCAATCTACTGTAGTGTATTCCCATGCACCCTTTCCACCACAAAAAAAGAGTATATGGTTGAATCTTGTTTTCTCCTCCTCCTCATCCAGATTGTATATATTCCCTCCACTCTAATTTTTTTTAATAGGATCAGCTCAACTGCAGGCCCTCAACTCCAATTTTTTTATAGGGTCAGCTGAACAGCATGCACTCGCATATTATGTTTTAGAGCGTCATTTGAACAGCATGCACTCTCATATAATGTTTTACAGCGTCAGCTGAACAGCATACACTCACATATAATGTTTCAGAGCGTCAGCTGAACAGCATACACTCGCATATAATGTTTTAGAGCGTAATTTGAACAGCATGCACTCGCATATAATATTTTAGAGCATCAGCTCACCTGAAGGCACTCGCAAATAATGTTTTAGAGCGTCAGCTGAACAACATGCACTTGAAAATAATGTTTTAGAGCATCAGCTGTACAGAATGCACTTGCATATAATGTTTTTAGAGCGTCATTTGAACAGTATGCACTTGCATATAATGTTTTAGAGCGTCAGCTCACCTGCAGGCACTCATAATGTTTTATAGCGTCAGCTGAACAGCATGCACTCGCATATAAGGTTTTAGAGTGTCAGCTGAACAGCATGCACTTGCATATAATGTTTTAGAGCAACAGCTCACCTGCAGGCATTCGCATATAATGTTTTAGAGTGTTAGATGAACAGCATGAACTCGCATATAATGTTTTAGAGCGTCAGCTAAACAGCATGCACTCGCATATAATGTTTTAGAGCGTCAGTTCACCAGCAGGCCCTTGCCTCTAATGTTTTAGAGCGACAGCTCACCTGCAGGCACTAGCATATAATGTTTTAGAGTGTCAGTTCACCAGCAGGCCCTTGCCTCTAATGTTTTAGAGGGTCAGCTCAGCAGCAGGCCCTCGCCCCTCATGTTTTGGATGGTCAGATCAGCAAGCCCTTGCTCCAAATGTTTTTGAGGGTCACCAGCAGGCCACCAATCATAATTTTTCAAGGCTGTGTATGATGCCCTCCTTTATGTGTAATAAAGGTTTATTGTAGTGCCGGTTCCTTGTAATGTTTGGCAGCCCTTTCACTTAGTGCATAGGCTTTATGAGTGTAGGAGTCCCACTACCTGAACAATTGTACCACAATGTGAATGAGGCCCTCCTTTATGTGATATACAGGCTGTTTCGGAGTGCCTCTTGCTTGTAATTTTTTGCAGCACTTGCACTTTATATGTTTCCTAACAATTTTTCCTGTAAAATTGATTTTTTTGGGGGGGGGGGGGTTTTGTGCGTATTTTTGTAAGTCTGTAAAAGTGGCGTACAACTCGGACAACATGGTTCCCAGCAGCGACCTGGGAGCCCAAGATGCATCCAGGCATAGTCCCCATGCTGTTCCCGATCCATTTCGGTGGTGTTTCTGTCCCTTTCTGACCTTTTCCAATGGACCAGGCACCCTCCCCTCTTGAGAGCAGGGGGTGCCTGGTTGTCTCCCATTGACTTCCATTATACTCGGGTGCTTAGTCGAGCACAAGAATATAGCAATGTGTTCGGGCCGAACACCCGAATACTTTGGTGCTCGATCATCACTAGTTTTACGATCTGCAAAACACTGATGTGCAAAAAATATGGATGACATCCTTTTGGCATCCTTTTCTTTTGCAGATCCATTGTAACAATTCCTATCCTTGTTCTCAAAACAGACAAGAATAGAACATGCTCTATATTTTTTGCGGGGCTACAGAACGGAAATAAGGAATGCGGACAGCACATGGTGTGCTGTCCGCATTTTTTGCGGACCCATTGAAATGAATGGGTCCTCATCCAATCCGCAAAAAAAACTGAACGGACATGGAAACAAAATACGTTCGTGTGCATGTAGCCTAAAACTATGGGGGCGTAATTTTACACAGGTGTATGATATCCCCTGTACTGCCGGAAGATATGCCTAATTTATGATGAGGCAGACTGAAATCTACAGCAGCTCCAGTAAACTGCCATAAAAGAAGATAAACTTGCCCCATCCCATTCCTTCACCTGCTACGCCCCCTATTTGGGAAAGTGGTTGTGGTCGAATCCAGCATCTTCTCATCTGTGTAACTCCCATTTCATATACGAGCAGCTCGGAAAATCAGACAAACACAACAGGGAGTGTAGTCTATGTCGATTCCCCTTTATTGTAGTTGGGGGGGGGGAGCTTATATACCCCTTCAAACAAAGGAAGTTGTATGCATAACATTTAGGGCTCTAGGCCAAAAAGCAGTGAAACTCTCACAAAAGAGAAGACAAAACAAACAAAATGTTTTGCCTTTAGTTAGCACGTTCTGTTCTAGAGATTATGTAAAAATGTAAGCACCAGCATGAGAATAACGGAGGGGAATAGCCCTCTGTCAGAAGACAGACAAGATAGCGTCTATGTGATTTCCTTCACAAGAGGTAGACAATATGGGGTTCATAATGACTTCCCTCCCTGACGGAGGCATTGACTAGAATTAAAAAGATTTAGAAAGTCACAAACACGAGGTGTGCAACTTTTTTTCAAAACAGAAAACTGGTGTGGGGGGAACCTCCCTAGGGTTGCCACCTTTCCCAACAAAAAATACTGGCCAAGTTAACCCACACCCCAAAAGGGGTGTGATTGTGGGGCGCGGCTTAACACAGGGTGCTAAGTCGCTGTCATACTGTGGCTCCCAAAAATATTAATGCCCCCCAGTAATATTAATGCCCCCATTAGTGCCACCCAGAATTAATAATGACCCCATTAGTGCCCCTCAGCATTAATAGCGCCCCCGAAATAGTAATGCCCCCATTAGTGCACCCCAGAATTAATAGTGCCCCCCAGTAAGAGTAATGGCCCTATTAGTGTCCTCTAGTAAAAATAATGCCCCTATTTGTGCCCCCAGTAAGAATAATGCACCCATTAATGCACCCCAGTAAAAATAATGCCCCCATTAGTGTGCCCCAGTAAAATTACTGCCCCATTAGTGCCCCCAGTAAGAATAATGCCCTCATTAGTGCCCCCAGGAAGAATAATGCCCCCTTTTGTGCCCCCAGTAAAAATAATGCTCCCATTAGTGTGTCCCAGTAAGAATAATGCCTCCAATAGTGCACCCCAGTAATAATAATGCCCCCA
This sequence comes from Bufo bufo, assembly GCF_905171765.1. Taxonomy (NCBI): domain Eukaryota; kingdom Metazoa; phylum Chordata; class Amphibia; order Anura; family Bufonidae; genus Bufo; species Bufo bufo. The sequence goes on along the minus strand of NC_053389.1, from coordinate 547,523,213 downwards.
TTAGTGCCCCCCAAGAAGAAGAATGCCCCCATTAGTTCTCCCCCCAGGAAGAATAATGCCCCCATTTGTGCCCCCAGGAATAATAATGCCCCCATTTGTACCCCCAGGAAGAATAATGCCCCATTAGTGCCCCCAGGAAGAATAATTCCCCCCATTAGTTCCCCCCGGGAAGAATAATACCCCCATTTCTGCCCCTCGTGAAGAATAATGCCCACCATTAGTGCCCCCTTCTCTGCTTCTGCCAAAAAAAAGCACTCACCTCCTCCATTTGCTCACGCTGTAGTGATCACTCACTGCTGACTGGAAGCTCAGGACAGGACCTGTCCTCACAGGTCCTGTCCTACACATCCAGTAAGCAGCGCAAGCAAATGGAGGAGGTGAGTGTTATTTATTTTATTTTAATCTGCACCCCGCAATGGAAGCGCTCATTAGTAGCAGGCCTTGGAAGAAAATACCGGCAATTAACATTGACGGTAGAAACAAAATTACCGACACCAGCAGGGCCACTAAATTACCAGCCTTGCTGGTGAGATACCGGCTGGGTGGCAAACCTTCCACACCCCCTTATATTTCTGATCTGCTGGTTTAATATGACAAGTTGATGGGTCGTCGAAAATTAACATAAAGTTTATATCTACAAATGGCAGCAACTTTAATTGTATATTGAACAAGCTTTATTTATATTAAAGAGATTTTCTGATCCTTGTATATTGATGTCCTATCATCAAGATAGGTCATCAATATCCAATTGGCTTGTGTCTGACAGCCCACACCACTGTCAATTAGCTGTTGCAGTAGCTCCAGTGACAGAAGTTGGTGCCAGAACTACAGCTCTGTCCATTATGGATGGAGCTGGTTACTCCCATTCACTTCACTTCAATAAAGGGAACTTTTCAGCGGAAAATTTGATTGGTGGGTGTCTGGTATGTTGGATCCCTGCCCTTTAGATATTAATGGTCTATTCTTATAGTCCATCAATATAAAAGGACTGTAAGCCACTTTAAAACTTAAAATGCCTTAAAAGGGGTTGTCTCACTTCAGCAAATAGCGTTTATCATGTAGAGAAAGTTATTACAAGTCACTAATGTATTGTTATTGCCCATATTGCCTCCTTTGCTGACAAGATTCATTTTTCCATCACATTATACACTGATCATTTCCATGGTTACGACCACCCTGCAATCCAGCAACGGTGGTCGTGCTTGCACGCGATAGGAAAAAGCACTGGACTATGCGCGTTCCCATGGCCCTGGCCACCAGCATTTTTACTATAATGTGCAAGCAAAGCCACTACTGATGGAATGCAGGGTAGTCATAACCATGGAAATGAGCAGTGTGTAACGGACTGAAAAATGAATCCAGCCAGCAAAGGAAGCAATATGGACAATAACAGTATATTAATAAGTGGCTTGTATTAACTGCATCGACATGATAAAGGCCATTTGCTGAAGTGAGACAACCCCTTTAACATCTACTCTATGTAATGAACTTGTATTTCATTCAGTAGCTTCTTTATTATTTAATCTGGAGACATAAGTCATGTAAGAACACAGATTTGGCTAAGAGGAGTTTAATTCTTTGTCTTAATATAATGGCCTTAAATGACATATTTGTCTGCTATGTAATCTGCACCGGCTCATTCCACCTGTTTGCCTTATTTCTCGGCTACAATAACAGAGAAAGTGATTTCATTAGTGTGAACAAGGCTGTTACCATGCACGTTCACAGGCTGAGTTATATAACAGATAATGAATATACAACGGATATTTCATTAAAGTTATACAGTACTTCAGTACATAGTTCTACAGAGAGAACCCTGCGCTTTCATACACAACTGAAAGAACATATTGTGCAGAACTTACTGTCTATAACCAGTTGGTAATATACTTCATTTCCATTCATTACCCTATGGCTTGTGTCTGGGAGATCACTGCCCAGATCGGCCAATGTCCGTGCTGATTAGAGTTCATATGGTGCAGGAATGGCACAGGGTCAGAGGATGCGGCAATGTTTCATTCCTGCACATTTTGTGAGGCGCACAATACAAACATGCCTTGATCTTTAAGGCATAAAAAAGTGATTAACTGTGCATTGTACAAAAGGAAAAATTGACACACTGAATGCTCATTAAGAGTAGGTTACTTTCTGAATTGGAGGCTCCAGTTATGGACAGTGGGTGTGGACTCACTGTGCCAACTAAGCAGTTTGGTTTTGGGCTAAACCTAAGGGCGTTGTCCTGGTGGTTCTCTGTACACACATGAGCTGCCACTGGCTGAGATCAAAGTTTCACAGGGGAGTATTCCTGTCTGATTGGATCATCGAGAAATCATTTATGGCCTTTCTCTGTTCGTATAGTCGGTCAAACATATGGAGGGCGGAATTCCAATAGGTGGAAACGTTGCATATCAGACCATGTTGGGGGATGCCGTTCTGCTGCTGCAGCTCAAGGACGGTGTGATTTGCGGTGTACGAGTGGCTGAAGCGCATGCAAAGTTTCCTAGCCATTTTTAGGATGTCTTGCAGATAAGTGGAAGACTTCAGGAACCGCTTGAAAACCAGATTGAACATGTGTGCCATGCAGGTGCATGACTCAGCCCTCCTTGACGCAGCGGCGACACCATGTTCTTCCCGTTGTCGGTCACCATGGTTCCGATTTTGAGTTGTTGTGGAGAAAGCCAGGATTTTATTTCTTGATGAAGGACGCAAAATCGACACACTGCATGCTCACTAAGAGTAGGTTAATTTCTGAATTGGAGGCTCCAGTTATTAACAGTGGGTGTGGACTCACTGTGCCAACTAAGCAGTTTGGTTTTGGGCTAAACCTAAGGGCGTTGTCCTGGTGGTTCCCTGTACAGGGATCTGGATTTCACCGCAAAAACACAACGAGGCTGCTACCTCCTGGAGTATTCTGATGCGAAGTACAAAGGACACAGGCAAAAGCGTCAGCTTTAACATTCTTATTAGAGATGAGCAAATTTCTCAAAAATTCAATTCGTCTGGTTCACCGAATTTTTGGAGAAAATTTGGTTTGATCCGAATTTATTCGTGGTGAATACCGTTAAAAACGGCTATTTCCTGGCTGCAGAGAGCCTTTATAGTGGTGTAGAACACTGTGCCTTGCAGTAACACTCATAGGGAGGCTGCTGTGATAGTGAAACAATACTGTGAGTGAGTATGACATGTAGATGACAGGCATCGCTCTTAGAATCACTGCACACTTAACTCATTTGGGCAGTTACGGGGCCAAAACTGACGAAATAACTCAAGCCAGGCCAAAAGGCAAAATAGTGGCCCAGTCATGAAGTGGGGAGGGTAGGAACAGCATGAGAAGTCCACAGAGTGGCCCTATGACATAGTGGTGAGGTGAAAGCAGCATGAGGAGACCACAGAGTGGCCCAATCACAGAGTCTGGAGGTGGCAGCAGAATCAGGAGGAGGCCACAGAGTGGCACAATGACAGAGTGTGGAGGTGGCGGCAACAGTATCAGGAGGAGGCCACAGGGTGGCACAATGACAGCGTGGAGGTGGCAGCAGCATCAGGATGCCACAGAGTGGCACAATGACAGTGTGGAGGTGGCAGCAGCAGTATCAGGAGGCCACAGAGTGGCACAATGACAGAGTGTGGAGGTGGCGGCAGCAGCAGGATCAGGAGAAGGTCACAGGGTGGCACAATGACAGTGTGGACATGGCAGCAGCAGAATCAGGAGGCCACAGGGTGGCACAATGACACTGTGGAGGTGGCAGCAGCAGCATCAGGAGGCCACAGAGGGCCCCCAGGTCAGAACAGCGAGAGGATGGACGATGTCGCAGATAGGCAACGGCCAACTGACTACATAGGACATCTCTATAGTAGTTCAGTTTGTCCTCCCTCTCAGCGGGTGTAAAAAAGGCCCCCATTTTGGACCGGTAGTGAGCATGCATTGGGCCATTTGTGCGAGTGACTCGGAGGGACTCCCTGCCTCCATTTCCACTGCATACTGCCACAGTGTGTCTGGGTTCTCTTCCTCGTCTTCCTCATTGCCCTGTTGCTCCTCTGGCTGCTTCTGCTCCTCCTCTCCTGTCACCTGTGTAGAAAAACCACCCGTTTCACTACACATTGCTTGTGCTCCAATGTCCTCCTCCTCCACCTCAAGTTCAGCCCCCACAGGGCTCATGTGGCCGTGCGATCTAGGCGCCACGTCTCTAGTCCCTTGACCAGCCAGATTTACCAGCATCTGTTCTGGGACATGAAGCAGTGAAATTACGTTGTTCATCCCGTAGTCCAGGCGACTGACAAATAATGTGGCCTCCTCAAAGGGCCTGAGCAAACGGCATTTGTCACGCATAAGCTGCCACTGGCTGACATGTGCTTTGCGGTCACCATGGTTCCGATTTTGAGTTGTCGCGAAGAAAGCCAGGATTCAATTTCTTGATGAAGGACACAGAGCAGTTCCTCTCCTGTGTGACTCCGTTCGCCCAGGCAAACGAGGTGCAGAACAGCGTGACACCGCCATGCCCTGCACATGTGGTAATGCTGGAGGGGCACTGTGAATTGTCCCTACAGTGAAGGCTGAGGACACGGGGGAGGATGAGGAGGCGGACACTGTCGCAGGACCACTGGATTGATAACAAGAGACACCGACAGGCTCAAGGACTGGCCCACCTTCTGTTCTACATGTGTGTGCAGGGCTGATACTGTCTTTTTGGCAAAGTAATGACGGCTTGGTACACTCCACCTCGGCTCGGCACAAGACATCAGTTCTCTGAAAGGTGCAGAGTCCACCACTTGCAAAGGGAGGGACTGCAGCACCAGCAACTTGGCATACTGTTCACGCATACTGTTGTCTCTTAACAATCGCTTCGGTGATCGATTGCTGACGGAATGACTGACGAGAAGTAGGAGGAGGAGCAGAAGCATCAGGACCAGCAGATGATGAGAAGGACAGACAGCTCCATTTGGCTGAGGTGGTGGAGCCTTGATTGCCTGAAATCGGGTGCGTGCCATTGAGTGATGCAGGCTGGACCACCACATCGGAGCAACGGTTCTCTCAGGCATTTATGGTGATGCTGCATATGTTAACGCAGGGCCGGGGTGCCAACATTGGCATCTTGGCCACGCTTCACCTTCTGCCCACATATTCTACAAATGGCCATGTTCACCTCTTCCAGCGGCTTAACAAAAAAGTACCATAACGCAGAGTAGGTGATTTTACCCCAACACTCCGCACTGACTGACTGCTACGGCCGCTACTTCCATGAACCCCTTCACCACTACTTTCTGGGCAGGTAGGCTCCTGTGAAGTGGGTGGTCTACCCTGGGCACGTTTGGCTCCAGACCCCCCACTGCTGCACCCCTGCTGACTCCCGGCCACGCTAGAGACTTGCTGGCTCCACCGCTGCCTCACGGGCAAGCTGTCATCCTCTTCTCTCGATGATGATGAAGCCCCTAATTCACCCGGCTCCCAAGTGCGATCAGCTGCATCATCATCATTGAGTACTGTCTGCATGTCACTGATGTCCTCCTCAACAGTCTTTGGGTCAGGAGCCTAACCGCTCGCAACACCAGCTTCCACGCCACTCTCCTCATCACTACTTGCCCACCTACCGGAGGAAGCAGCGGATGTCTCCTCCACATCTTAGCTGGCCAGTAGCTGCTGACTGTCCTCTAGTAGCTTGTCCTCGCTGTATAGTGGAGCTGAGCCCACAGCATATAATACTTGTCTGGCTGAGGGAACAGAAAAGGACAGAGGTAGGTTGGCACAGGGCCTGCTCTTGGGCCATGCCAACTAAGGGTTGTGTCTGACAAACCCACCGACTCTTGGCTGGGGGTGTCTGATGTCAATTGGGACGAGGTGGATGACCGAGTCAACCATTCAAGAATCGCTGGGTTGCTGGTCAAGACACGACCGCAAGATGACACCAGGAGCTCAGGCCTCTCGCTGCGACTCCTGCTGCCACGCCCCCTTACTCTGCTGTGACCTGTGACCTGTTAGGCCTCTGCCACTCCCCTGTGCAGGAACTGGCACTTCTCTGTCTGACATACTATAAGATCTAATAAATAAATAAAAAGGAAATTAAAACACCCCAAAAAAGTCTCTAATTTTCTCACTTCACCACACAACGGCTAATAAGCCCTTTTTTCCACTAATACACGCCAAAGAAGGCTTTAGAACATATAACTGCACCACTGAATGGCAAATAGGCCCTTACTTTTTTTCCGCTTATACACACCACAAATGGCTTTAGAACATATAACTGCACCGCTGAACGGCAAATATATATATTTTTTTTACGCTAATACCCACCAAAAAGGGCTTTAGAACATATAACTGCACCGCTGAACGGCAAATATATATATTTTTTTTACGCTAATACCCACCAAAAAGGGCTTTAGAACATATAACTGCACCGCTGAACGGCAAATATATATTTTTTTTACACTAATACACGCCAAATAGGGTTTTAATTTTTTCACTTCACCACACAACAGCAAATACTTTTTTTTGTTCCACTAATACACGGCAAAAAGGGCTTTACAACATATCACTGCACCACTGAACGGCAAAAATATTATAGATTATTTTGCCAATAATACACGCCAAAAAGGGCTTTAGAACATATAACTGCACCACTGAAAGGCAAATAAGCCCTTATTTTTTACTATGGTGTTGAATTGCTGGGTTGCTGGTCAAGACACGACCGCTAGATGACACCGGGAGCTCAGGCCTCTCGCTGCGACTCCTGCTGCCACTCCCCCTTACTCTACTGCGACCTGTGCGTGCGCCAGAAACATTTAGGCCTCTGTCACTCCCCTGTGCAGGGCCTGGCACTTCTCTGTCTGACATACTGTTAGATCAAATAAATAAATAAAAAGGAAATTAAAACAACCCAAAAAAGTCTGTAATTTTCTCACTTTCCACTAATACACGCCAAAGAAGGCTTTAGAACATATAACTGCACCGCTGAATGGCAAATAGGCCCTTACTTTTTTCTACTTATACACGCCACAAAAGGCTTTAGAACTTATAACTGCACCGCTGAACAGCAAATAATATATATATTTTTTTGCCACTAATACACGCCACAAAAGACTTTAGAACATATAACTGCACCGCTGAACGGCAAATATATCTTTTTGTTGCCACTAATACACGCCAAAAAGGGCTTTAGAACATATCACTTCACCGCTGAACGGCAAATAATATATATTTTTTGCCACTAATACACACCAAAAAGGGCTTTAGAACTTATAACTGCACTGCTGAACGGCAAATATATATATTTTTTGCCACTAATACACGCCAAAAAGGGCTGTAATTTTTTTCAATTCACCACACAATGGCAAATACTTTTTTTGTGTCACTAATACACGGAAAAAAGGGCTTTAGAACATATCACTGCACCCCTGAACGGCAAATAATATATATTTATTTTGCCACTAATACACCCCAAAAAAGGGCTTTAGAACATATAACTGCACCGCTGAACGGAAATAGGCCCTTACTTTTTTCCACTTATACACTCCACAAAAGGCTTTAGAACATATAACTGCACCATAGAATGGCAAATAGGCCCTTATTTTTTACTATGGTGTTGAATCGCTGGGTTGCTGGTTAAGACACGACTGCAAGATGACACCGGGAGCTCAGGCCTCTCGCTGTGACTCCTGCTGCCACGCCCCCTTACTCTGCTGTGACTTAGGCCTCTGCCACTCCCCTGTGCAGGAACTGTCACTTCTCTGTCTGACATACTGTTAGAAGGAACTGGCACTTCTCTGTCTGACATACTCTAATTTTCTCACTTCACCACACAACGGCTAATAAGCCCTTTTTTCCACTAATACACGCCAAAGAAGGCTTTAGAACATATAACTGCACCACTGAATGGCAAATAGGCCCTTACTTTTTTCCGCTTATACACACCACAAACGGCTTTAGAACATATAACTGCACCGCTGAATGGCAAATAGGCCCTTATTTTTTTCCACTTATACACACCACAAAAGGCTTTAGAACATATAACTGCACCGCTGAACGGCAAATATATATATATATTTTACGCTAATACCCACCAAAAAGGGCTTTAGAACATATAACTGCACCGCTGAACGACAAATATATATTTTTTTTACACTAATACACGCCAAATAGGGTTTTAATTTTTTCACTTCACCACACAACAGCAAATACTTTTTTTTGTTCCACTAATACACGGCAAAAAGGGCTTTACAACATATCACTGCACCACTGAACGGCAAAAATATTATAGATTATTTTGCCAATAATACACGCCAAAAAGGGCTTTAGAACATATAACTGCACCACTGAAAGGCAAATAAGCCCTTATTTTTTACTATGGTGTTGAATTGCTGGGTTGCTGGTCAAGACACGACCGCTAGATGACACCGGGAGCTCAGGCCTCTCGCTGCGACTCCTGCTGCCACTCCCCCTTACTCTACTGCGACCTGTGCGTGCGCCAGAAACATTTAGGCCTCTGTCACTCCCCTGTGCAGGGCCTGGCACGTCTCTGTCTGACATACTGTTAGATCAAATAAATAAATAAAAAGGAAATTAAAACAACCCAAAAAAGTCTGTAATTTTCTCACTTTCCACTAATGCACGCCAAAGAAGGCTTTAGAACATATAACTGCACCGCTGAATGGCAAATAGGTCCTTACTTTTTTCAACTTATACACGCCACAAAAGGCTTTAGAACATATAACTGCACCGCTGAACGGCAAATAATATATATATTTTTTTGCCACTAATACACGCCACAAAAGACTTTAGAACATATAACTGCACCGCTGAATGGCAAATATATATATTTTTGCCACTAATACACGCCAAAAAGGGCTTTAGAACATATCACTGCACCGCTGAACGGCAAATAATATATATTTTTTGCCACTAATACACACCAAAAAGGGCTTTAGAACTTATAACTGCACTGCTGAACGGCAAATATATATATTTTTTGCCACTAATACACACCAAAAAGGGCTGTAATTTTTTTCAATTCACCACACAACGGCAAATACTTTTTTGTGTCACTAATACACGGAAAAAAGGGCTTTAGAAGATATCACTGCACCCCTGAACGGCAAATAATATATATTTATTTTGCCACTAATACACACCAAAAAGGGCTTTAGAACATATAACTGCACCGCTGAACGAAAATAGGCCCTTACTTTTTTCCACTTATACACTCCACAAAAGGCTTTAGAACATATAACTGCACCATTGAATGGCAAATAGGCCCTTATTTTTTACTATGGTGTTGAATCGCTGGGTTGCTGGTTAAGACACGACCGCAAGATGACACCGGGAGCTCAGGCCTCTCGCTGCGACTCCTGCTGCCACGCCCCCTTACTCTGCTGTGACTTAGGCCTCTGCCACTCCCCTGTGCAGGAACTGGCACTTCTCTGTCTGACATACTGTTAGATCAAATAAATAAATAAAAAGGAAATAAATTAAAACACCCCCAAAAAGTCTGTAATTTTCTCACTTTCCACTAATACACGCCAAAGAAGGCTTTAGAACATATAACTGCACCGCTTAATGGAAAATAGGCCCTTACTTTTTCTACTTATACACGCCACAAAAGGCTTTAGAACATATAACTGCACCGCTGAACAGCAAATAATATATATATTTTTTCCACTAATACACGCCAAAAAGGGCTTTAGAACATATAACTGCACCACTGAACGGCAAATAATATATATTTTTTTGCCACTAATACACGCCAAAAAGGGCTTTAGAACATATAACTGCACCGCTGAACAGCAAATATATATTTTTTTGCCACTAATACACGCCAAAAAGCGCGTTGAGATGAGTGAATGCTGCCCTTTATGTAGATGCTCAGTAGTGAAGCTCCTCTGCTACAGACGAGAGGAAAAAGGCACTGGGAAGGAATGGCTGCACTCATCTCAGATCTCCTAAAGAGGTTTTCTCACTAGTTACAAAGATTAGCTTTCCACATAAAGGGACAGTTAAAAGAAGATATTTTCTAAATTCATTGGTCAGTAGATTTTACTTTAGTCATAAATAGTGTTGAGTGAACCCGAACTGTAAAGTTTGGATCCGTACCAAACTTTACGATTTTTGGTACCCAGACCTGAACCCGAACTTTGCCGGAAAAGTTTGGGCTCGAGTTCGGTGTTCGGACATTTAATAAAGCTTGTTGAAAGGCTGCAGGGCAGCCAATCAACAAGCTTTTAAGCTGTGTACCCTTAGAAGCCATCACAGCCATGCCTACTAATGGCTTTCTGCAGTGTGCAGACCGGCAAGGAAGGCAGGGGTGAAGAGTGTGTGGAAGATGATATGGAGGATGATGGGGTCCTAGACCCCACATGGAATCAAGGTCATGCGAGTGACGTGTGCAGTTCGGAGGAAGAGGTGGTGGTCACACAGCACCAGCCGCACAGCAAAAAAGGGAGCAGTGTGCAAAAGCAGAGTGGCCGTCCCCTAGCCAGTACGCCTGCTACTGGCCACCGCACCCAGGGACTGAGCACACCAAAACCAGCTCCATTCCCTGGCGTGGTAGTTCTTCAGACTATGTGCTGATGACAAAATGCGAGTGGTTTGCCCGCTGTGCAATCAGAGCTTGAAGCGAGGCATAAATGTTCCAAACCTAAGCACCACCTGCATGACCAGGCATCTAAATGCAAAGCACGAGCTGCAGTGGAGTAAACACCTCAAAAACCACGAAAGATCTCAGGCTCCTTCTGGTCCCTCTTCTGCTTCAGTCCCGGCCTCTTCCTCCCCCTCTGGAGTGACAGTGGCACCTGCCACCCCGCAAACAGAGCATGTGGTAGCAACGCCAACACGTCCATCACCGTCACCAAGCATCTCCACAATGTCCCATGGAAGCGTTCAGCTGTCCATCTCCCGAACACTGGAGAGAAAGAGAAAATGCAATGAGCAGGACCGTGGTACGGTTAGGCGGACGCCAAAAATTATGCAGTGGGTCCGGATATGGATATAGAAGTCTATTGTTTTTGTTCGTGACGCCAATTGCAGCGTGCGCAGGGTACAGTCTCAGGGCCCTTTAAGGTGTTGCAACTCACGTACCAGGTTAGGAATGCCAGAGTGGTGTAATGTCTCTGTTTGGTAATAGTAATAGTGTCAACGGTATCTCCTACCTTGGTACGGCTGGACTTCTGGATCCTGGCTCACTTGCAATAAATGAGTGTGTTGCTAGTAGGAGTAATTGAGGTATTTGGTAGCAGTAAATGAGATCCAGACTTGGAATATAATTCAAACTGGTCTTTACTGGAGGCAGCATTAATCCACACGAGGTACAGCAATAGTCTTGGGTCCCAGCAGGCATTGGCAATGTATGGCAGGGATTACTATCTCTTCTGCTTCTATCATGTGCCTGGAGAATATGGCAGGAATCTATATCTTCTGCTCTGTCTATCTTCTGCTGTATTGGTACTGACTAGCTGAGGAGGAATTTGGCTTCTCCTGGTCTCTGGATGGTACTCACAGTTAGCTCACAGGGTATGGTTCTTCCTGGAGTTCTGGAGGTGGCTGCTTGCTTGTCACCAGCTGAGGCTGAAGGGCTCAGACTGGGCATGAAGATCTTTGGTCTCAGCTGAGACACGATCCTGTTCTGGGATCCCTAGAACTGGGAGCTCCTACAAGCACAGCCTTCCCCTAGCCGGGGTGGCTGGCACACTCACTCTAGCTTCCTTTCCTCCCCATGAGGCAGGACATGGGCGAGCCCACTCTGCTCAAAGAGGGGGGAGCTAAACTGGAATATACTATTCCAGTCCAGATATGCTAAACTGAACTAAGGCCCTGCTGCCACATTGCTGCCACCTGCTGGTGTACATGGAAATTACAGCAAAGTACATTCAAACAAGGCTTTCAATGCACATTTGTGAGGAATATTAAATAAAATCACATTAGATGACAAGGCACATGTTACCAACAAATAGTAACGGGGAAAAAGAGTTTAGTAACATAACTCTGGGATGTTACAGAAGTACCCCCCTACCCACGCACGATCCCTGTCCCTGAATGCCAGCATTTTAAAATTCCTGGCCTTTGAAATGCTGTCATTCCGTCTGGTGGAGACGGAGACTTTAAAAAAACTTATGGCGGTGGCTGTCCCACAGTACGTGGTTCCCAGCCGCCACTACATTTCCAGACGAGCTATCCCCGCCCTGCACAACCAAGTGGCGGACAAAATTAGGTGTGCACTGCGCAACGCCATATGTGGCAAGGCCCACAGAATCACCGATACGTGGACCAGTAAGAACAGGCAGGGACGTTATATCTTTCTAACTGCACACTGGGTAAATGCAGTGGAGGCTGGGTCTGAGCCAGATAGCAGTTTGGCACATGTCCTTCCCCCACCGAGGATTGCAGGATGTTTCTCTTTGCCTCCTGTTGCCTCCTACTCCTACTCTGCCTCCTCATCTGGTCAGCGTAACACCTTCACCACCAACTTCAGCACATGCAGGGGGAAACGACAGCAGGCTGTTTCGAAAACTCATCTGTTTGGGGGAAAAAACCCACACCGCGCAGGAGTTGTTGACGGGCATGGAACAATAGACCGATGAGTGGTTGGTGCCACTGAGCCTCAAGCCCGGCCTGGCGGTGTGCAATAATGGGCGAAATCTCGTAGCAGCTCTGGGCCTAGCCGGTTTGACCCACATCCCTTGCCTGGTGCATGTGCTGAATTTGGTGGCGAAGAGGTTCCTGAAAAATTACCCTGATATGTCAGAGCTGCTGCAGAAAGTGCGGTCCGTATGTGCGCGCTTTCGGCGTTCTGCTGCTCGCCTGTCTGCGCTGCAGCGTAACTTTGGCCTTCCCGCTCACTGCCTCATATGCGACGTGCCCACAAGGTGGAACTCCACCTTGCACATGCTGGAGAGACTGTGCGAGCAGCAGCAGGCGATAGTGGAATTTCAGCTGCAGCACGCACGGGTGAGTCGCTCTGCAGAACAGCACCACTTCACCACCCCCGAGTGGGCCTCCATGCGGGACGTGTGTGCCGTGTTGCGCTGTTTTGAGTACTCCACCAACATGGCCAGTGCCGATGACGCAGTCCTCAGCGTTACTATCCCACTTCTATGTCTCCTTGAAAAAACGCTTCGGGCGATGATGGAAGAGGATGTGGCACAGGAGGAAGAGGAGGAGGAAGAGGGATCATTTCCAAGGTTATCAGGCCAGTCATTCACAAGTGGCTCGGGGGGTGGGTTCCTGCACCAACAGAGGCCAGATACACAATTGTCCAGCCACGGCACAGTTCTGGAGGATGAGGAGTAGGAGAATGATGAGGAGGAGGAACTGTGTTCACAGCAGGGTCGCACCCAAAGCAGCTCATGGGCATCACTGGAGCATGGCTGTGGGGATACAGAGGACACACATGATACACCTCCCACAGAGGACAGCTTGTTGTTGCCTCTGGGCAGTCTGGCACACATGAGCGACTACATGCTGCAGTGCCTGCACAACGACCACCGAGTTGCCCACATTCTAACCAGTGCTGCTGATTACTGGGTGGCCACCCTGCTGGATCCCCGCTACAAGGATAACGTGCCGTTCTTAATTCTGTCACTTGAGTGTAATCGGAAGATGCGCGAGTACAAGCGCATGCTGGTAGACACGCTGCTGATGGCATTCCCACCTGACACCGGGGGCTCAGTGGAAGCACAAGGCGAAGGCAGAGGAGGAGGAAGAAGTTGCCAACGCATCTGGGGCACCGCCAGCACCTCAGAAGGGAGGGTTAGCATGGCCAAAATGTGGAAAAGCTTTGTCAGCACGCCACAACAACCAGCACCACCAGCTGATATGGAACGTCTTAGCAGAAGGCAGCAACATGGTGGAGCAGTACATGTGCACATGCCTACACGTACTGACTGATGGGTCTGCCCCATTCAACTTCTGGGTCTCCAAATTGGGCACATGGCCTGAACTTGCCCTTTACGCCTTGGAGGTGCTGGCCTGCAGCCAGTGTATTGTCCGAACGTGTGTTTAGCACGGCAGGGAGGGTGATCACAGACAAGCGCAGCCGCCTGTCCACAGCCAATGTGGACAAGCTCATGTTCATTAAAATAAACCAGGCATGGATCCCACAGGACTTATCCGTACCTTGTGGAGAATAGACAAGTATACCGGCCGCACCCAGCCATTGTTATACTCCAGTGCACTTTCTCTTTGCTTTCTTTTTTATATATCCCAAATGTTTTGGGATCTTCCTAAATTTATAAAAAACTAAAAATAAAAAAAACAATAAAAATATCGCTGGCTACCCTCCTCCTCTACCACCGCTTCCACCTACACCGCCACGTCCACCACCTCCTCAACCTCCTACTCCACTTTGACCTCTGACTCCTAGTTCAAGATCATTATTTTTTACTTTTTTTTAAATACTATGTTATTTTAATTCATTTCCCTATCCACATTTGTTTGCAGGGCAAATGTCCTGCTCTTACCCCTATTTTGCTTCCTTTTGCAGCCTTCTAGCCCTTTCTATGACTTTTTTTGAGCCATTTTAGTGCCCCAAAGTTCGGGTCCCCATTGACTTCAATGTGGTTCGGGGTCACGTTTGGGTCCCAAACCCAAACTTTGTGGCGAAGTTCGGCCGAACCCGGTGAACCCAAACTTCCAGGTGTTCGCTCAACCCTAGTCATGAACTATAGAGTCTAGTCAGTTCAGCAGGTCTCTCACTGCACACAGGTTTCTATGGTAACCTGCATACCTGATTAGCTGAGAGCAGGAGTGACCTCACCCGCAGGACTGAGCTCTGAGGGAACTTTAGGCTGGGTTCAGACCTGAGCGTCTTTGATATGCGCGTTTTACGCGCGTTTTTGACGCGCGTTTTTGATGCGCGTTTTTTGCAATAGTAAACGCGCGTTTGACGCGCGTTTGTGTGATTGACTGCAATGTCCTATGGCCACAAACGCGCGTCAAAACGCCCCAAAGAAGCTCAAGTACTTGTTTGAGCGTAGGGCGTTTTACAGCGCGTTTTTCAGCGCTGTAAAACGCTCAAGTGAGAACCAGGGCCATAGGGAAGCATTGGTTTTCATGTGTTGAGCGTTTTACAGTGCTGAAAAACGCGCTGTAAAACGCTCAAGTGTGAACCCAGCCTTAAGGCTGGGTTCACACTTGAGCGTTTTACAGCGCGTTCAAACGCGCTGTAAAACGCTCAACACATGAAAACCAATGCTTCCCTATGGCCCTGGTTCTCACTTGAGCGTTTTACAGCGCTGAAAAACGCGCTGTAAAACGCCCTACGCTCAAACAAGTACTTGAGCTTCTTTGGGGCGTTTTGACGCGCGTTTGTGGCCATAGGACATTGCAGTCAATCACACAAACGCGCGTCAAACGCGCGTTTACTATTGCAAAAAACGCTCGTCAAAAACGCGAGTCAAAAACGCGCGTTAAACGCGCATATCGAAGACGCTCAGGTCTGAACCCAGCCTAAGGTTTAGCAAGATTACATGCAGTAAGCAAAAGGTCCAAGTGTTGTGAGGACTGAGAAGCATGGCTTTACCTGTAATTGTGTTAGGCCCCTTGCAGACGAGCGTGTCCAGATTAGGTCTGGATGCGCTGTGAATGCGTTCAGTGAAAAATGCACGATTTCGCAGGCAAAGTCATTCAGTTTTGCTTGCGATCGCGTTCAGTTTTTATCGCACGGGTATACAAACAACATCTCTTAGTAACCATCCGTGAAAAACGCAATTTTCACGTTGCTCCATTCACTTCTATGGGGCCAGCGTTACGCAAAAATCGCTGAATATAGAACATGCTACGATTTTCGCGCAACGCACAAGTGATGCATGAAAACCAACTCACATGTACACAGCCCCATTGAAATGAATGGGTCTGGATTCCGTGCGGGCGCAATGCGTTCGCATCACGCATTGCACCCTCGTGGAATACTCGCTCGTGTGAAAGGGTCCTTAGAGATCACAATCTCCTGCTCTGTCAGAGTAAGGGCTTTTTTACACGAGTGGATGCCGTGAATGGAATCTGCTGCGTAAATGAATGCCAAACCCCTCTCCGGACAGCAGAGACACAGAGCATTAACATGATTGATAATGCTCTGTGCCTCTCTGTGATCTTTTTACTAAAAAATCACAGTGACAACTTTATCTCACTGTGATTTTGTAGTGTGAACGAGTCCTAAGTTAATTTATGTTTATAACTGCTGGAGACCCACCCGCAGCCTGAGGAGACAGTGTGAGTGCAAACTGCCTGTCAGCCAGTGAATCAACGTGCTGAGAAAACCCCTTTAAGGGCTCATGCACACGAACATATTTTCTTTCTATGTCCGTTCCGTTTTTTTTGCGGACCGTATACGGGACCATTCATTTTAATGGTTCCGCAAAAAAAACTGAGGTACTTCGCGGGCATTCCATTTCCGTATGTCCGCATGGATGTGATTGATGTATGGGGGGAGGAGTGAGCTCTGAATATTACTGTGGGGGGTGACCAGTGTATGGGACACCAGTATATGGGGGACCCATCACCAACCATGCACTTAGTGGCGGAGGAGGCCAGTTAAATGAGTGGGGACTGTTCACCCCCACCACTGTCAGTAAATGTATGGTTGGTGGGGAAGGGGGTCCCTTATATTATTGATGCCTTAAGCAGATTCAGAGTAGCAGTGACATGCTCAACTATCCACCCATATATTTCATGGAAACCTCTGCAGAAAATGACATTTGCCGCGCTGTCAGTCTCTGGATGGAACAGATCTTCTCACATATGAATGCCATTCTCTGACCCTCAAGAAGCAGACTTTTTACAGACCACTGAGGCCTGTATCCAGCTCAAAGTCACCTGGTATAAACTACAGCTCAATCGTCTTTGCAAAGAAAGTCAGGGACAAGGGTCACACTGAATGGTAAGTTAAACTGATTATTTGGTTTCTGTCACATACAATTTGTGTTATATGACTTTCCTGTATTGCACGGCACACTGAGTGCTTCAGCTTTTATTTTTTATTTTTTTATTTTTTTAAATTGGCACTTTGCCCAAAAATGGTTGCCGACACCTGGACTACACTATGATACAATAGTCTAGAAACAAATGCACAGAGCTTTCTCTATACCTGCAAAGTAGCACAGAAACTCTAAAAATTTAAAGGAAGGCTTACCAATCAGAAACCTAAATTAACCAGGCTGAGCAAGGTGATACCATGAATCAGATTCAGTTGTAAGGTAGCTGCATAGCAACTGCCTCAAACACTGTTAGTAAACAGGGGAGGGTGATGCAGCAAGGGATTCCCTTTTGCTCAAAAGAGTAACATAGAAATCATTCAGCTTTTTATCTCTAGTGATAAATCACTCCAGAGAAATTTTGGCAAAGCCCCAGCCTTAAAAGGGTTGTCACTTCAGGAAACAGCATTTATGAGAAAGTTAATACAAGGCACTTACTAATATATTGTGATTGCCCATATTGCTTCCTTTGCTGGCTGGATAAATTTTTTCATCCCATTATAAACTGCTTATTTCCAGGGGTTATGACCAAAAAAATCACTGACATTGTACTGATGAAACAATAGGGGTCATGACACTCTTATAACACATATTACTGAAGCGGTCATTAAAATATAACCTTTATGAAAGGGCGCATGCGCGTAGCCTGAGGAGGAAGACATGCCTCTCTGAGCTCCGTGCCATGAGCTGTTACAATCCCTTCACAAGCGCCGTTATTACGGCTCCACAAGCCTCCAAATTTTGTGTCCGGCTACCTAAGAATGTCCCGCAACAGAGGGAAGACGAGAACGACGATTACACCGGCGCCCTCACAGACTTTGCCTGAACTCTTTAGAAGTTCTGGGCGCGCAGCAATGGTGGACCCCTCTCCAGCTCCATCTAGCCCCGCCTCCTCCACTGCCAGCGGCTGCATGCCGGAGCCGCGAGACCAACAACCAGGTCAGACAGAGCTCTTCACTAATATTGCCGCGCTGTTTCGCACTGAACTTTCTCAAGCGGAGGCCGAGTTTACTCGCCAGATTCAAGATTTGGGGCAACGGGTCTCAGATTTAGAGTCCCGTACTGATGATATTGCAGACGCGCTGGGAACAGACAGAGCTGACATAGACTCGCACACCGCGCAATTGGAGGCACTCGAGTCCAAGATTGAGGACCTTGAAAATCGGTCCCGCAGAGGAAACCTCCGGGTAAGGGGTCTGCGCGAATTATATTTGGACTTCCAAGCCACCATGGCAGCGCTATTCACCGCACTCCTACCACAGGAGGAACAAAGCCGCCTGAAAATGGACAGAGTCCACAGGGCCTTGGGGAAGCCCCGCTCAACTGATCTCCCTAGGGATGTTATCCTAAAATTTAACCACCCAGAGGTCAGGGACATGATCCTGGCGGCTGCCAGAAATATCTCATCATCTGTGCACTTATATGCGAACCTGGCGCCATCGACCCTTCATTGCCGTTGCGAGATGAGGCCGGTTACCCAAGCGTTACAGAAGGCGCAAGTCAAATACAGATGGGGCTTTCCCTTCGCACTCTCCTTTCAGCTCAACTCTCGGACCCATGTAGTCCGTTCATTATCAGAAGGTTTGGAGACCTTGCAACGTGCAGGCATACCGCAAGTGTTTTTCACCCTTTTTTTTATTAGCCTTGATTTTATCTACAGTTCTCCTTTTTGTTTCTGTAATGGCCTAATCACATAGTATTTCTCTCATTTGTTTTATTTTTTCCCCTTCCCCTGGAGTCCTACACCAAGGATTTGGCTTAGTGGACTTTCATGCTGCCTCAACTAAGAGGGTTGACGGAGACGAAGATTTGCGCCATTTTTGGGCGAGACTTCCTCTCACCCAACCCGTCATTGTTTGCTGACCGGAGTCATCCACTGTTATACTATGCTATTTACGCATTAGTTGTACTGTTAACTGTTTTGTTCTTTGACTTTTGTTTTAGAGATCAACCATTTCACAGTAAAGATAAGGTAATGCACATAGGCGTAGGGGGGAAGGTGGGAGGCCTTGAGACGGGGGACGTCACTTCCTATAGCAGTCCTCTGAACCTCTCAAATTATATAGTTCATGTATAAAGTTCTATCTCATAATGTGCGGGGCCTAAACTCGCCTAGAAAACGGAAGACAGCATTCGCTGTTTATTTAAAACATAAACCTGACGTCCTCTGCCTACAAAAATCTCACTACACACCTGGGTCCCATCCGAAGTTTTTCCACCCACAATACTCTAGGTTTTTTTCATCTACCTTTCAATCAAACAGCAGGGGTGTGATAACGTTACTAAAGAATTCTTTCCCGATATCAATAACACAGACGATCCTAGATCCTAACGGGAGATTTGTTATTTTACTAGGAACACACCGGGAGGAAACCTTATGTCTTGTTAATGTGTACGCGCCCAATGAGGACCCAGTCTCATTTTTGAGTGAGATGGGATCTATTGTTGAATCCCTCACATATCATAAGATCATATGGTGTGGAGACTTTAATCTTACTATTAATTCTGTTCTGGATCGCTCATCCCCCCCCCGTTCAACCACGTCCTCTCTCACACGATATCAGAATCCGAAAGGTTTTAGAATCATTGAGCCTAGCAGATACGTGGAGGGAACATAATAGACCGCAAAGGAGTTATACTTACTACTCACCCATACACCAGTTATACACGCGCATTGACATGATCTTCACCTCCACGACTCTTCTCCCTTTTGTCTCATACTCTAGACATATCCCCTCTTCCTGGTCTGACCACGACATAGTGCTGACCGAGATAGCTAGTGCGGAACGGACCTCTTTGGCCTACACTTGGAGACTAAATGAGTCCTTACTGACGCGACCTGGATTGGTTGACCAGCTTCAAGCGGACATCCGAGATTTTTTTAAGGATAATGTTACTGCTGATTTTGACCCAATGATAGTGCGGTTAACCCACAAAGCAGTTATGAGGGGGAAACTTATTAGTGTGGCCTCACGTATGAAACGAGAACATACTGAAGCCCAGAGAGCTTTGGAAGCTAAACTTGAGAGACTAGTTAGGGCCCACCAACGGTCTCCTTCCCTATACCTGCTTAAAGCTATAAAAGACACTAAAATAGGATCACTTGTGCCTCTGCACTGGATGAGCTGTTACACAGGGAAGAGATGTATGCCTCTGATCACAACAAGATTCCGGCGTTTCTTAGGAGTTGGGAGCCATGGTCCAGGTTTAGATCATCTATGTCGTTTTCGGTTTGGTTGGCATCTGGGGTTCTCCCTGATTCTCCTCCTTAATAGTACCTAGCTATTCTCTAGATATGACCTATGATTTCTCCCCCCCCCCCTCCCCTCCTCTTGTGTGTCACCCTGTCTTCCCCCCGTTTATGTCAAGTTTGTCTAGAATTATTGGCCTATACATCATTTGTTTGAGGCCTTATTAAGCTCTTTAGGGCCTTTGTTTCCGCTGACTTTTTGTCAGCTGACTGTTTGTTATACAGATACAGATACATGCTTATACCTTGTCCTTTATGCTGTACTGCTGTTCATGATTGCATGTCGCAATGTATCTTTGTATGCGGTATGTATACTGCAATTTGGGATGTTCTCTTATGTTTGTAATTGATAATAATAATAATAATAAAATCTTATTGAACCATAAAAGACACTAAAATGCAACTGAACACCATCCTTTCTAACAATACTGAGAAAGCCCTACGTTGGACAGCGTCATATTATTATAAATATGCTAATAAACCTGATAAGATGCTCGCTTCCCAGCTTAGGGCTAAACAGAAAATAAACCAGGTATTCCAGATACGTACGGGTTCTGGCCATCTTACCTCTAACCCGGATACCATACATCAGATGTTTCATTCCTTTTGCCAGAAATTATACTCCACCCCCAATCTCCCCCCTGATTCCCATTTACAGAGCTTTTTAGCGACAGTCCCTATCCCCCGGATTACGCCAGAGACTTCATCAGTACTAGGCAGACCGATATCCAGTGAGGAGGTCGATGACACTATAAAAGGCTTAAAGTTAGGTAAAGCTCCTGGTCCCAATGGTTTTTTGGCGCTATATTATAAAATATTTGCCCCGTTACTCTCCGCTCATATAGCAAATTATGGCAACCTCCTCCTACAAGGGCATACCCCCCCGGCAGAATTTCTGCAGGCGAATATTACAGTTATTCCCAAGCCCAACAAGGACCCATTGAACCCTTCCAACTACAGACCAATATCCCTCCTCAATCTTGACAACAAAATATTCACTTCCATTTTGGCCCGTCGGTTGAACACCATCCTGCCAGACCTTATACATAAGGACCAGGTGGGATTTATACCCGGGAGAGAAGCCCCTGACAACATTAGAAAAGTATTGAATCTTATTCAAGGAGCTAATTAGAGCAATACCCCCCTAACACTGTTAGCGTTAGACATAGAAAAAGCCTTCGACTCGGTTACCTGTAACTATCTGTATAAAGTCCTTGCTAAAATGGGTGTGGAAGGCCCATTCCTCGCAGCAGTAAACTCTTTATATTCTTGCCCCGAAGCGCACCTTAAACTCCCTACCTCTTGTCTTTCCCCTATACGGATTTACAGAGGTACGCGACAAGGATGCCCCTTATCGCCAGCTCTTTTTGTTATGGCAATGGAGCCCCTGGCCATCCACATTAAGAACAACCCTAACATCAAAGGATTGACTGTGGAGGGGACAGAATATAAACTAAGCTTATTTGCTGACGACCTGCTAATGTCCATTACAAATCCCATCATATCTCTCCCAAATTTACTGCAATTATTACAAAACTTTTCAGAAGTATCTGGTCCTAAAATGAATAACAATAAATCAGAACTTCTTCTCTGTAATGTTCCCCCACGAACGAAGGGGCTACTGCTACATAATTTCCCCTTTCAACACAAACCACACCATATATCCTATCTAGGGACGCTGGTACCGACCAAAACTGAACTGGGATACAAATCTAACTTCCCCTCGATGTACCGTAAAATCAGACAGGATTTGAAATCCTGGAGCTCTTTACCGGTCTCTTGGGTTGGCAGGATCCACATCATAAAAATGGTAGTCCTTCCGAGACTATTATACCTGTTCAGGACCCTCCCAGTCCCTGTACCCTCGGCTGACTAAAAGTCTTTGCAGAGGGATGTCATGAAGTTTATCTGGGCAAATAAGAGACCATGCATATCCAAGTCAATTATGTGTAAGCATAAAGCGCAAGGGGGACTATCAGTCCCAGATTTTCTGAAATATTACAGAGCTGCAAGACTGGCCCAACTATTTTTAACACATTTAGAAAGAAAAAAACAACCACTATGGGTCTCACTAGAGATGTCTAACATGTCACCCTATACCTGGACAGCCTTGATATGGACAGTCCCCTCGTTACCATTGATTATCCGCACCACATCCCTCTTATCACATTATTCATTGATCCTTTGGAGATCAGTACGTTTTAAGTATAAGTTACAATCTACACCATCTCCGCTGACCCCGATTTTTGGTAACCCACTGTTTCGCCCAGGTTTAAATTACTCGGCCTTCCAATGGTGGACTAATAAGAATCTATGCTCCCTACATAAATTTCTACAAAGGGGAAAATTGGAATCCAAGGGCGACTTTGTAGAAAAACACTCTCCTCCTGTAGGAGAACACTTCAATGTTAACAGGATTTTCTCTTTTTTACGTTCATTAATTGGAACTAACCAGAAACTGGATTTTACCGCTTTTGAAAGAACGATGGCTTACTCCCTAAATAAGCAGGGAGTATTGTCCAGAATATATGGTTTTCTTGATGTTCATCCAGAAGGGGTAAAACTTCCATACATGTTAGCATGGGAAAGCGACATGGGTTCAGAATCTTCTATATCTAGATCGCTCCAACGCTCCCAAACGCTTACGAAGGGCTCCTGGCAGGTCACACTGGCGGAGACTTCTATAAAAATTCTGCATAGGACATACATGGTGCCATCCAGACTACATCATATGTACCCAGAGGTTTCTCCGAAATGCTTCAGAGGGTGTGACGCGGAAGGTACAATGCTACACATATGGTGGAACTGTATAGTGGTGAGGCGTTTTTGGGATCAAATCTGTTCCTTAATTACAACAACCCTAGGCTGTAATTATCCCGCTACAATCCCACACTGCTTATTAGGCGACAAGCCTTCATGGCTATCTACACCCAGATTTAAGCTGTCACAATTCATCTTGCTGGCAGCGAGAATTCATGTTGCCTTCAAATGGCGAACATCCTCACTTAACCTTCAAGCTGTTATAGATAGGGTTAACAAATTGCTTCTATGTGAACGATTGATGGCAATCAGGTCGGACACGATAGTCAATTTTGAAAATGGCTGGGAACCTTGGCTGTCGTCCACAAATTCAGTAGACCTTAGATACACCTTTACGCTATTACCTGATAAATGTATATTGTGCAGTCCTTTTGTATGCTTACTTCTCTCTGATGCTGGATTGATCTAAGTTGTACTTGTTATTCTGTTTTTTTTTTGTTTGGCAAAAACTACTGATTTTGTCTACTTTTGCAATACTGCTAGATATTGTAATAATCCATTGAAGCATCTTTGAATACTATACTCTCAAATAAATGATTTTTGAAACTAAAAATATAACCTTTATTAGATATACATTAAGAGGGTAATTTTAATTTAAAATGGTAACCCCAAATGAATAAACAGGGATGGGTGTGTGTGTGAACCCGGAGTCATACCTTTATGGTAGGTGTACTCCGTGCTCGTACTTAAACTAATGGACCCTAAAGAGACCCATAGTCACAAGTCAAGCAATAAATGGGCCCTGAGGCATTTCACCCCTCATCAGGGGCACAATCACTAAGTGTGTATATTAAAAGATAACGTAGGCCTAACAGGATATCACAATATCAAAATGACCCAACCATAAATACAAGATTTCAGAATAGCCGTCCAAAACTATAAGGGTGTGCCTGGGATTAGTAGATCTGTCGGCATTAGAGGCAGAGCTTATTAACCAAAATTCCAGAGGAGCATGTATGGCCAATAGGTCTCCTCACGCCGATTAAGTCGCTCTCTCCCCAAGGAGAGATAGTACCTCCCAAAAGGGATTAATATGGAAATCTCCACAAGGAGAGATAGTACCCCCAAATGGGATCAGTATAGACATGTAATAAATGCTGCTAGGCTCGAAGTGACCACTCACATAGTCCACGAGAGCAGGCACATGGGTAAGCGTGGATCTGGTACTGTATTTATGTTATGAGCTTGGCTCTGGTGCTGTATTTATATAGTGTGCTTGGTTCTGGTACTCAATTTATTTAATGAGCTAGCTTGGTTCTGGTGCTATATTTATGTAATGAGCTTGTATCTGGTGCTATATTTATGTAATGAGCTTGGCTCTGGTGCTGTATTTATTTAATGAGCTTGTCTCTGGTATTGTATTTATGTAATCAGCTTGGTTCTGGTGCCGCATTTATGTAATGAGCTTCGTTCTGGTGCTGTATTTATTTAATGAGCTTGTCTCTGGTGATGTATTCATGTAATGAGCTTGGTTCTAGTGCCGCATTCATGTAATGAGCTTGGCTGTGGTGCTGTATTTATGTAATGAGCTTGGTGTAGGTGCCACATTTATGTAATGAGCTTGGTGTAGGTGCCACATTTATGTAATGAACTTGATTCTGGTACTGTATTTATGTAATGAGCTTGGTTCTGGTGCTGTATTTATTTAATGAGCTTGTCTCTGGTGCTGAATTCATGTAATGAGCCTGTCTCTTGTGCTGTATTTATGTAATGAGCTTGTGTCACGAGGGTATCAAGAGCCACGTCTGACTCCGTTATACCCGGGGTCAGGAAGTCGCAGCGGGTGGCTGCGCGCTCTATATCTAAAGATCATGGTGTTTCTTAGTTATTGTTTTCTGTGTTTGCCTTGCTATCCTTTTTGTCTCTCTCAGGGATCCGTAGCTTCTCCTCCTCAGCTGTTTCGTGTCTGCCACTCCCTACCTCCTTATATTCTCCCCTCACACTTCTCTAGTTGCCAGTTATAGAGCTTCCTGCCTGGACATCTATACTGACCCACTGGAGTGGTTAATCCTGGTTGTCGTTCCTGTGTGCTACCCTCCGGATCCCTGTTTGGCTTATTGTTGTCTCCTGTTGTCGCCCACCTGGGAATATATGTTTAGTCTGTGTTGTCTGTCCTCCCCTTGGTGTTTTCCCTTAGAGTTAGTGGTGCGGACTAGTGTTCCCATCGCCCTGTTCACTACCTAGGGCTCTGCTCAGGGAAAGCCAGGGCTTTAGGCACGTGATCGGCGTACGGGTGAGGAACCCGTCTAGGGACGTCAGGGCAGCCAGGTGCCAGCCGCCAGGTGAGTCAGGGGTCACCATCTTCCCTCTCACTTGGGCAGGGCCTTCCTCGTTCCCTCCCTCTGTGTCACGTATGTGATAGCCACGCCGACCGTGATATTATAACTGGCCCTTACTTTTTGAGGAAAAAAAAATAAAAAAATTTTTTGTTTGTTGTTTTTTTTTTCTCTCTCTACTTAGAATCCAATATGGATCCTATTGATGCCTTGGCAGAACAGCTTCAAAGCCTGTCTTTGGAGGTGGCAGGATTAAAGGCGTCTGTTCTCCAACAACAGCAGCAAATGCAGCAGACCGCACCCCCAGCGGTTGCTATGGGTAACCAGGTTGTCACTGAACCCAAGGTTGCTCTTCCCGACAGATTTTCTGGGGGAAGGGTCAAATTTGCAACGTTCCGTGAGGCCTGCAAATTATATTTTAAGTTGCGCCCTTACTCCTCAGGTCATGAAGAACAGCGGGTTGGGATTGTCATTTCCCTGCTTCAGGTGGATCCTCAATCCTGGGCGTTCTCGTTACCCCCTGGTTCTCAGGCTCTTCGGTCAGTGGAGGGATTTTTTGGGGCTTTGGGTCTCATATATGATGACCCTGACCGAGTCGCCCTGGCTGAGTCGAAGTTACGGAGACTCCTACAGGGAGATCGGTCAGCAGAGGAATATTGCTCAGAGTTCCGTAGGTGGGCTACGGATACTCAGTGGAACGACCCGGCTCTCAGGAGTCAGTTCTGCTCTGGGTTATCTGAAAGGGTTAAGGATGCACTGGCGCTGTATGAGACCCCCCTTTCCCTTGATGCTGTTATGTCCCTCTCTATCAGAATAGATAGACGTCTTAGGGAGAGATCGAAAATTCCGGAGCAATTGGTTTCCTCTCCCAAGCAACAGTCAGCCTGTACTGACTTAGATGAGCCTATGCAGCTAGGCGGAACTTCTCGTCAGGTCCGTCCTCCCGAGATTCGCCGTAGGGGGGGGGCTTGTTTTTTCTGTGGGGGGAGGGGTCATTTCATTAATGTCTGTCCCTCCTTTCTCAAAAACAAAAGACCGTCGGAAAACTACTAACCCCGGGCTGTGCGGAGGATGTCAGCCGGGGGTATACGTTTCCTCCATACGAACATCTCAATTTGTGTTACCAGCGGTCATTGTTTTTGGTGTTAAGACGGAGTCTATTTCTGTTTTTCTAGACAGTGGAGCAGGGGTAAACTTGATTGATGCCCATTTTGCCCGCACTATGGGTTTGTCTCTCTGTACGCTGCAGAGACCTATTCCCGTATTCGCTATAGATTCTGCTCCTCTGTCTCAGAGAAACCTCACCCACATTGTTCGTAATTTACACCTTCGGGTAGGGGACCACCATAATGAGTGTCTTTCATGTTACGTTCTGGAGGGCCTTCCCTCTCCGGTGGTATTGGGTCTTCCCTGGTTGGTAGCGCACAATCCAGTGGTGGATTGGCAGGCCAGGGAGATATTGGAGTTGAGTGAGCATTGCAGAGAGAATTGCTTAAATAACAATTGCTTAATCGCCTCCATAGCTTCCCTACCTACATTTATTTCGGACTTTGAGGACGTTTTTTCTGAAAAGGGTTGTCAGAAACTACCACCTCATCGTCCTTATGATTGCCCGGTTAACCTGATTCCCGGGGCAAAATTACCCAAGTCCAGGTTGTATAATCTTTCGGGTCCCGAGAGACAAGCCATGAAAGATTATATCTCCGAGAGTCTGGCTAAGGGACACATCAGACCCTCTTCTTCACCCGTGGCTGCAGGGTTTTTCTTTGTTAAAAAGAAAGATGGGGGCCTGCGTCCTTGCTTAGATTTCCGTGAGTTAAACCAGATAACCATCCGTGACGCATACCCTCTTCCTCTCATTCCTGACCTTTTTAATCAGATTGCGGGTGCTAAGTGGTTCTCCAAACTTGATCTTAGGGGGGCCTACAATCTGATTCGTATCAGGGAAGGGGATGAGTGGAAGACAGCTTTTAACACCCCTGAGGGGCATTATGAAAATCTTGTTATGCCTTTCGGTCTGACCAATGCCCCTGCTGTCTTCCAACATTTCGTTAATGATATTTTTAGTCATCTCATCGGCAGGTTTGTAGTCATATACCTAGATGATATCCTAATTTATTCGGCTGATCTGAAAACACATGAGGTGCATGTCAGGCAAGTACTGCAGGTCCTACGGACGAATAAATTATATGCGAAAATTGAAAAATGTGTCTTCGCTGTTCAGGAATTACAGTTCCTGGGATATCTATTATCTGCTTCAGGTTTCCGCATGGATCCTGGGAAGGTCCAGGCAATTTTAGATTGGGATCTTCCTGAGAACCTTAAAGCCCTACAACGGTTTTTGGGTTTCGCTAATTTCTATAGAAAGTTCATTAAAAATTATTCAGTGATCGTTTAACCCCTTACCGACATGACTAGGAAGGGGACGGATTTTTCCAAATGGTCTGACGCCGCTAAAAATGCATTTTCCTCTCTAAAGGAGAGGTTTACCTCGGAACCTGTTCTAATTCAACCTGATGTCTCCCAGCCTTTTATTGTCGAGGTAGATGCGTCAGAGGTGGGAGTGGGAGCTGTATTGTCTCAGGGTCCGTCTCCTGGCAAATGGCGTCCTTGCGCTTTCTTTTCCAAAAAATTATCTTCTGCAGAGAAGAATTATGATATTGGAAATAGGGAACTGTTGGCGATTAAACTGGCGCTTGAAGAGTGGCGTCACTTCTTAGAGGGAGCAATCCACCCCGTCACGGTGATTACGGATCACAAGAACCTTCTGTACCTAGAATCGGCTAAACGTCCCACCCCTAGACAAGCTAGGTGGTCGCTATTCTTTACCAGATTTAACTTTGTAATCACCTATCGTCCTGGGGCAAAAAATACCAAGGCAGACGCATTATCTCGTAGTTTCCCTGGAGGGGGTAATGTTTGTGATCCGGTACCTATTTTACAAAGAGGAGTGGTTGTCTCTGCTGTACACTCTGTTCTAGAGGGAAAGGTGTTAGAGGCTCAGGGGGACGCCCCGGCCTCTTGCCCCTCAGAGAAATTGTTTGTACCGTTAAACCTGCATCTTGAATTATTAAAAGAACATCATAATTCGGCACTTGCTGGACACCCGGGTAGTAAAGCAACCTTGGAGCTTTTATCTCGTCGTTTTTGGTGGCCAAGGTTGCGTCAGGATGTAATGGATTTCGTGTCTACTTGTTCTACTTGTGCACGCGCGAAAGTCTCTCATACACGTCCAGCAGGGTCTTTATTGCCACTTTTCATTCCCAATAGGCCATGGACACATCTGTCTATGGATTTCATCACTGACTTACCGTTGTCGGCGGGTAAAACAGTTATCTTGGTAGTAGTAGACAGGTTTAGCAAAATGGTACACTTTATTGCGCTACCCGCACTTCCTAATGCTAAAACTCTCGCTCAGGTGTTTATCAGTGAAATCGTGAAGCTTCACGGGGTCCCTTCCGATGTGGTTTCGGATCGGGGAACCCAGTTTATTTCTAAGTTTTGGAAAGCTTTTTGTTCCCGTTTGGGGGTTCACTTGTCCTTTTCCTCAGCTTTCCATCCTCAGTCGAATGGACAGACTGAGCGTACCAACCAAAACCTAGAAACATATTTAAGGTGTTTTGTGTCTGAAAACCAAGAGTTGTGGTCATCATACTTACCGTTAGCTGAGTTTGCCATAAATAATCATTATCAGGAGTCCACTGGCAAGTCACCATTCCTTGGTGCATACGGTTTTCATCCCCAATTTTGTACTTTCAAAGAGGGGGGGTCTTCTGGGGTTCCCGAAGAGGAAAGGTTTTCTTCATCTCTTTCATCGGTATGGCAGAAGGTGCAAGTTAACTTGAAAAAGATGAGTGGTAAATATAAATGCATGGCCGATAAGAAACGGTCGCCAGGTCCGGACCTAGGAGTGAATGACTATGTGTGGTTGTCTACTAGGAATATTAAGTTGAAGGTTCCTTCTTGGAAACTGGGTCCTAGGTTCATTGGTCCCTATAAAATAGTAGCCGTCATTAACCCTGTGGCTTTTCGCCTGGAGCTACCTCAGACTTTTAAGATCCATAACGTCTTCCATAAATCGTTACTCAAGAAGTATGTTCCACCTCTAGAACCATCGCCGCTGCCACCTCCTCCTGTTATTGTGGATGGTAATCTGGAGTTTCAAATAGCCAGAATTGTTGATTCTCGTCGGGTCCGCCGCTCTCTTCAGTATCTTGTGCATTGGAGGGGTTACGGTCCCAAGGAAAGAATGTGGGTTCCAGCGTCAGAGGTAAACGCCAACAGGTTAATTCAGACTTTCCATGCCTCTCATCCGGAGAGACCTGGTCCTGAGAGTCCGGAGGCCCCTCGTGAAAGGGGGGGTACTGTCACGAGGGTATCAAGAGCCACGTCTGACTCCGTTATACCCGGGGTCAGGAAGTCGCAGCGGGTGGCTGCGCGCTCTATATCTAAAGATCATGGTGTTTCTTAGTTATTGTTTTCTGTGTTTGCCTTGCTATCCTTTTTGTCTCTCTCAGGGATCCGTAGCTTCTCCTCCTCAGCTGTTTCGTGTCTGCCACTCCCTACCTCCTTATATTCTCCCCTCACACTTCTCTAGTTGCCAGTTATAGAGCTTCCTGCCTGGACATCTATACTGACCCACTGGAGTGGTTAATCCTGGTTGTTGTTCCTGTGTGCTACCCTCCGGATCCCTGTTTGGCTTATTGTTGTCACCTGTTGTCGCCCACCTGGGAATATATGTTGAGTCTGTGTTGTCTGTCCTCCCCTTGGTGTTTTCCCTTAGAGTTAGTGGTGCGGACTAGTGTTCCCATCGCCCTGTTCACTACCTAGGGCTCAGCTCAGGGAAAGCCAGGGCTTTAGGCACGTGATCGGCGTACGGGTGAGGAACCCGTCTAGGGACGTCAGGGCAGCCAGGTGCCAGCCGCCAGGTGAGTCAGGGGTCACCATCTTCCCTCTCACTTGGGCAGGGCCTTCCTCGTTCCCTCCCTCTGTGTCACGTATGTGATAGCCACGCCGACCGTGATAGCTTGGTTTTGGTGCTGTATTTATTTAATGAGCTTCGTTCTGGTGTTGTATTCATGTAATGAGCTTTTCTCTGGTGCTGTATTTATGTAATGAGCTTGGTTCTGGTGCTGTATTTATTTAATGAGCTTCGTTCTGGTGTTGTATTCATGTAATGAGCTTTTCTATGGTGCTGTATTCATGTAATGAGCTTGGCATTGGTGCTGTGGTGCTGTGCTGCATTTATGTAATTAGCTTTGTTCTGGTGCTGTATTCATGTAATGAGCTTAGTTCTGGTGCTGTATTTATGTAATTAGCTTTGTTCTGGTGCTGTATTCATGTAATGAGCTTAGTTTTGGTGCCGCATTTATGTAATGAGCTTAGTTCTGGTGCTGTATTTATGTAATGAGCTTGTCTCTGGTGCTGTATTCATGTAATGAGTTTAGTTCTGGTGCTGTATTTATGTAATTAGCTTTGTTCTGGTGCTGTATTCATGTAATGAGCTTAGTTCTGGTGTTGTATTTATGTAATTAGCTTGTCTCTTGTACTGTATTTATGTAATTAGCTTGTCTCTTGTACTGTATTTATGTAATGAGCTTGTCTCTTGTACTGTATTTATGTAATGTGCTGGGCTCTGGTGCTGTATTTATGTAATAAGCCTGTCTCTTGTACTGTATTTATGTAATGAGCTTAGTTCTGGTGCCGCATTTATGTAATGAGCTTCGTTTTGGTGCTGTGTTTATTTAATGAGCTTGTCTCTTGTACTGTATTCATGTAATGAGCTTGTCTCTTGTACTGTATTTATGTAATGAGCTTGTCTCTTGTACTGTATTCATGTAATGAGCTTGTCTCTTGTACTGTATTTATGTAATGAGCTTGTCTCTTGTACTGTATTCATGTAATGAGCTTGGCTATGGTGCTGTGCTGTATTTATGTTACGAGCTTCATTCTGATGCTGTATTTATGAACTTGGCTCTGGTGCTGTATTTATGTAGTGTTCTTGGTTCTGGTGCAGTATTTATGTAGTATTCTTGGTTCTGGTGCAGTATTTATGTAGTATTCTTGGTTCTGGTGCAGTATTTATGTAGTATTCTTGGTTCTGGTGCAGTATTTATGTAGTCTGCTTGGTTCTAGTGCAGTATTTATGTAGTCTGCTTGGTTCAGGTGCCGAATTTATGTGCTGTGCTTCGTTCTGGAACTGTAATTATGTAATAAGCTCAGTTTTGGTGCTGTATTTATGCTCCATCTTGGTTCTGGTGCTGTCTTTATGTAATGAACTTGGTTCTGGTTTTAAATTTATATAGTGTGCTTGTTTCTAGTGCTGTATTTATGTAATGAGCATGGCTATGGTGCTGCATGTATGTGGTTTGCTTGATTCTGCTGTATTTATTTAAAAAGATTAGTTCTGATGCTGTATTCATGTAATGAGCTTGTATCTGGTGCTGCATTTATGTAATGAGCTTAGTTCTGGTCCTGTATTTATGTAATGAACTTGGTTCTGGTCCTGTATTTATAAAATGAGCTTAGTTCTGGTACTGTATTTCTGAATTTAGCTTGGTCCAGGTGCTGTATTTATGTAATGAGCATGGCTCTGATGTTGTATTTATGTAATGAACTTGGTCCAGGTGCTGTATTTATGTAATGAGCTTGGCTCTGGTGTTGTATTTATGTAATGAACTTGGTTCTGGTGCTGTATTTATGTAATTAGTTTGTATCTGGTGCTGCATTTATGTAATGAGCTTAGTTCTGGTGCTGTATTTATATAATGAGCTTGGTTCTGGTGCTGTATTTATGTAATGAGCTTAGTTCTGGTGCTGTATTTATGTAATGAGATTGGTTCTAGTGCTGTATTTATGTAATTTGCTTGTATCTGGTGCTGTATGTATGTAATGAGCTTGGTTCTGGTCCTGTATTTATAAAATGAGCTTAGTTCTGGTGCTGTATTTCTGAATTTAGCTTGGTCCAGGTGCTGTATTTATGTAATGAGCATGGCTCTGATGCTTTATTTATGTGGTATGCTTGATACTGCTGTATTTTTTATTTAAAAAGATTAGTTCTGGTGCTGTATTTACATATCATGCTTAGTTCATGCTGTATGTATGAAATTGGTGCTGTATTTATGTAATGAGCTTGGTTCTGGTGCAGTATTTATGTAGTGTTCTTGGTTCTGGTGCAGTATTTATGTAATTAGCTTGGTTCTGGTGCAGTATTTATGTAGTGTTCTTGGTTCTGGTGCAGTATTTATGTAATTAGCTTGGTTCTGGTGCAGTATTTATGTGGTATGCTTGATACTGCTGTATTTTTTATTTAAAAAGATTAGTTCTGGTGCTGTATTTACATATCATGCTTAGTTCATGCTGTATGTATGAAATTGGTGCTGTATTTATGTAATGAGCTTGGTTCTGGTGCAGTATTTATGTAATTAGCTTGGTTCTGGTGCAGTATTTATGTAGTGTGCTTGGTTCTGGTGCAGTATTTATGTGCTGTGCTTCGTTCCGGAGCTGTAATTATGTAATAAGCTCAGTTTTGGTCCAGTATTTATGCTCCATCTTGGTTCTGGTGCTGTCTTTATGTAATGAACTTGGTTCTGGTTTTACATTTGTATAGTGTGCTTGTTTCTAGTGCTGTATTTATGTAATGAGCATGGCTATGGTGCTGCATGTATGTGGTTTGCTTGATTCTGCTGTATTTATTTAAAAAGATTAGTTCTGATGCTGTATTTATGAGCTTGGCTCTGGTGTTGTATTTATGTAATGAACTTGGTTCTGGTGCTGTATTTATGTAATTAGTTTGTATCTGGTGCTGCATTTATGTAATGAGCTTAGTTCTGGTGCTGTATTTAAGTAATTAGCTTGTATCTGGTGCTGCATTTATGTAATGAGCTTTGTTCTAGTGCTGTATTTATGTAATTTGCTTGTATCTGGTGCTGTATGTATGTAATGAGATTGGTTCTGATCCTGTATTTATAAAATGAGCTTAGTTCTGGTGCTGTATTTCTGAATTTAGCTTGGTCCAGGTGCTGTATTTATGTAATGAGCATGGCTCTGATGCTTTATTTATGTGGTTTGCTTGATTCTGCTGTATTTTTTATTTAAAAAAGATTAGTTCTGGTGCTGTATTTACATATCATGCTTAGTTCATGCTGTATGTATGAAATTGGTGCTGTATTTATGTAATGAGCTTGGTTCTGGTGCTGTATTTATATAATGAGCTTGGCTCTGGTGCAGTGTTTGTAGTGTGCTTGGCTCTAGTACTGTATTTATGTAATGAGCTTGGTTCTAGTGCTGTATTTATTTAATGAGCTTGGCTCTGGTGTAGTGTATGTAGTGTGCTTGGTTCTGGTGCTGTATTTATGTAATGAGCTTGGTTCTGGTGCTGTATTTATAGAATGAGCTTGGCTCTGGTGCAGTGTTTGTAGTGTGCTTGGCTCTAGTACTGTATTTATGTAATGAGCTTGGTTCTAGTGCTGTATTTATGTAATGAGCTTGGTTCTAGTGCTGTATTTATTTAATGAGCTTGGTTCTAGTGCTGTATTTATTTAATGAGCTTGGCTCTGGTGTAGTGTATGTAGTGTGCTTGGTTCTGGTACTGTATTTATGTAATGAGCTTGGTTTAGGCGCCACATTTATGTAATGAGCTTGATTCTGGTGCTGTATTTATGTAATGAGCTTGGTTTAGGCGCCACATTTATGTAATAAGCTTGGTTCTGCTACTGTATTTATGTAATGAGCTTGGCTGTGGGGCTGTATTTATGTAATGAGCTTGGTTCTGGTACTGTATTTATGTAATGAGCTTGGCTGTGGTGCTGTATTTATGTAATGAGCTTGTCTCTGGTGCTGTATTTATGTAATGAGTTAGTTGTGGTGCTGCATTTATGTAATGAACTTAGTTCTGGTGCTGCATTTATGTAATGAACTTGGTTCAGGTGTTGTATTTAACATAGTAACATAGTTTATAAGGCTTAAAAAAAGACATCTGTCTATCCATTTCAGCCTGTTATCCTGCAAGTTGATCCAGAGGAAGGCAAAAAACTCCTGTGAGGTACAAGCCAAAATTCCTCACTTTAGGGGAAAAATTCCTTCCCGACTCCAATCAGGCAATCAGAATAACTCCCTGGATCAACGACCCCTCTCTAGTAGCTATAGCCTGTAATATTATTACGCTCCAGAAATACATCCAGGCCCCTCTTGAACTCTTTTAGTGAACTCACCATCACCACCTCCTCAGGCAGAGAGTTCCATAGTCTCACTGCTCTTACCATAAAGAATCCTCTTCTATGTTTGTATACAAACCTTCTTTCCGCCAGACACAGAGGATGTCCCCTCGTCAGTCACAGTCCTGGGGATAAATAGATGATGGGAGAGATCTCTGTACTGACCCCTGATATATTTATACATAGTAATTAGATCTCCTCTGAGTCCTCTTTTTTTCTAAAGTGAATAACCCTAATTTAGATAATTTTTCAGGGTACTGTAGTCCACCCACTATAGTTATTACTTTAGTTGCCCTCCTCTGAAACCTCTCCAGCTACGCTATATCTGCCTTGTTCACAGAAGTATTGATGAGGAAAAAGAAAAAATTAGGGTAATACAAATGATGAAAGAAATAGATTGAGGATCGCCAGGAGGACTATTAGTATATACAGGGATGTTGGGGTGAGGTAGGTGGTGGAGGTTGGGGATCGATACCGAGGCTGCGCCCTATAGCAGTGTATGTGTGTACACTGCAAGGTATGTGCAGGAAAGAAAACAAGAAAAAAATAAAAGTGCTGGAGCTTTCCCTGGGAGGGAAGGTAATAGCACAGGGGTGCCAAGGTAATGATGAGATTGATAGGATGAGTTAAGGTGTAGGTGAATCAATTGGGAGCAGTGCCTATACTATTTACCAGTGTGGATATATGGTGAAACATATATGCCCTGTGGGGGTCCTTAAAAAAAATTTAAAACGAAGGAGGACTTACTTCAGCAGGAACCGAGGTAAAGGATAAGCAAAAAAAACACCTATACCCTCTCCTCCACCGCCGAAATCACTCGTCAGATGTTATAAACTTTCCTCTATGTCCCAAAAGAATGGTAGTCAAGGTTACAAATGGAGAGTTCTTTATTTATTAAAAGCTCAACGCGTTTCGGGGTATCTCCCTCTTTCTCAAGAGCAGTGTGAAATAAAATACATAACATAGGATGCACTTGTGCCAGGTATATATAGGTGTCTTAATTTACCAATTAGGCATCAATTTGCCAAGTTCTGTCAGGGAACGGAAGTGGGCGGAGCGTTACTTCCGGTCCTCCGGACTCTTTCTATTGCCCAGAATGTATAAAATATATAAAGTATATTTACAAATATCTATAGGTAGGACTGCCCAGGTATGAACAGGCATGCTGTGTAAATGGGCAGAGAGCGCCAATCAGGGCAGCTCCGTGTGTCTCAGATGGCTCCTGATGCGTTCCACAGTGGATTGCATGCACTGGGCTCCAGAGGTGTGGTCTGGAGTGGAAGTGCACAATGCGTTCCAACAGTGGAACGCATGTTTGGGAGGCTTGAGGAGCCGAAGGCAGGGCCGCATTGCATTCCACCGTGGAGCGCATCAAGGGACGGGACGCATCACGGGGTGGATGGGGACGGAGTCCCGATCCGAGGTGGAACGCAAGGACACCAGGTGGACCTTGATGGGGGATGCGAAGTTTAGGGGGAGGGAAGGGATGTACACTGTGGGCATAGTGGGCAAATGTACATAGGATTATTTGATCCTCGGCATGTACAGTCAATAAAAATAAATAAATATAAATAAATACATAAATGTATGGATAAAAGGGCAGATATAGTGGGCACAATATAAAATATTACTGGTTGGTAGATAAATAAATGGATAGATCAAAAATGGCAATTATATAAGTACAATGGGCACAATATCACTGGTTAATTAAATAAATAAATAAATATGACAATTATATAAATATGATGGGCGCAATATTGTTGGTTAAAAGATAAATAAATAAATAGATAAATAGATCAGATATTGCCATTATATAAACATGGTAAGTACAGTATCACTGGTTGATAAATAAAAACAGGTGGACCAATCCATTCTGACTAATATGAATATACACAAGACAGAATATAACCTATCACCAATTCATATGAACGACCAACTTTTTCCATCATTGGGTGATACACCCCATGGGTAGTAGAACTAATCTGATGACACAATTATGTAGTGCACATGTATATAAAAGTGATAAAAAGTGATGAAAAAGGAGCTCCTGATGAATGGTGACGGGACTGTAGCCGAGGGCTCATTAATAGTTGTTGTGTTCTAGGCATTCATTAAGACCAAAAGGAGTGAGGGAATTAAAATGGAAAATCCAATACATTTCTTTTCGGCATAATTGTGGGAAGGAGTAGGGGACCCATTCTACAGGAGTCAACCTCAAAAGGGATGCATCGTCTGAGTGGATTTCTGCGAAGTGTCTGGATACACTATGTTTTATATACTTCTTTGTGATGTTAGAGCAATGGGAATTTATCCGGTCCCCCAGATTCTGGGTAGTACGGCCCACATATTGAAGTCCGCAGGGGCGCTGCAGCATATAAATTACATTAGATGTACGACAGTCCATGTGGCTGCGAAGTGTGATTTATTTATTTCCCCCTGAGGTGGTAATCTCAACTTCTTGCAGCCCGTCACTGATTATTGAGCAGAATTTACAGCGTTCGTGCCCACATTTGAAGGAACCCCTACTTGTAGTGGTGGTGGTATTGGTGGATAAACTAAGTTTAGGACATGATGGTGCCACCATCTCCTTTAATGACCTTGCTCTACGGAAGGTGAGGTGTGGTTGGCTGGCCACAGTTCTACCTAAGATGCAGTCCCTCTGTAGGATGAACCAGTGGCGGTTTAATATTTCCCTAATTTTGTGGTGTGCAGAGTTATAGCGAGTTATGAAATTGTATTTGTTCTCGTCACCTGTTTGTGATGTTGTGGGCGGGTCTTTATTTTTAGATTGGTTTTTCCGTTTTTTTCAAACAGTCAGCTTGATTTTCTTTTTCTATTTTTCTAAGTGAGTCTTCAATTAAACCTTTCGGATAGCCTTTCTCTAGAAATCTCGTTTGTAGGGATTCTAGTTGTTGCCGCATAACCTGGTTATTCGAACAGTTTCTTCTTATTCTTCTCATCTGACCGTACGGAATATTCAGTTTCCATTTATGGCAATGACAACTTTTTTTTTCTTTTTTTTTATTCTTTATTTAATCACCAAGGGTGAAACAATCCGATGGGTTAACATCTTCACATGTCATTTTCATAGGCAATGACAACTTTTATAGTCAAGGTAGCTGTTTGCATCCACTGTTTTGAAGTGTGTGCTTGTTTCGATTTGGTTGCCCTGTATTGTTAGTTCCAGATCTAGAAAGGTGACCTGATTGGGGTTTATGTGGGCAGTGAAGGCCAGATTCCAATTATTGGAATTGAGATTCAAGACGTATTGGTCTAAGGCATTGCGTTCACCTTTCCAGATAAAAATTATATCATCAATAAAACGTTTATAACATAGAATATTGGGGTGGTGTAGGAGATCAATTGTCTTTTCAAAGGCCCCCATGAAGAGATTTGTGTAGGATGGGGCGAATTTCGTCCC
This sequence comes from Bufo bufo, assembly GCF_905171765.1. Taxonomy (NCBI): domain Eukaryota; kingdom Metazoa; phylum Chordata; class Amphibia; order Anura; family Bufonidae; genus Bufo; species Bufo bufo. The sequence continues at coordinate 547,485,285 of NC_053389.1, read as the reverse complement.
CATCGCAGTGAACCTTTTTTGGATGTAGAATGTGTTATCATATTTAAAAAAGTTGTTGTTGAGGATAAAAGTGATAGAGTCTAAAATAAAAATATATTTGGCCTTCCTGGTGGGTTGTGTAATGTTTTGTGAATTTTCGGGAGAAAGTAAAAGTAGGGGATAGATGGATGTTCTATTGAAATGAAGTTCCTTTCCTGTTTGTTTAGTGCATACCCTACCTGTATCAAGTCAAATAGTTTTTTCTTATAGAGATCTGTGGGGTCAGCTATCAGTATTTGATAATAATAGGGTGTCCGAGAGGATATTTAAGGCCTCTTTATGATAATACTCAGAGTCCATGGGTACGACCCCCCCCCCCCTTCACCTTTATCTGCACTCTTGATGACGATCTTCTTGTTTTTGGCTATCCCGGTAATGGCTTTCTGTTGGTTACCTTCAGAGGTTGTGGGTATAGGTGGGGGTTAGTTCCCTATTGGTTGAAGAAAAGGTGGCTTTTAGATCATTGAGGACCAAGTTATAAAAGGTCTCAATATGTGGCCCTCTGCTGTCTAAGGGATAGAACATGGATTTAGGTCTAAGTAAGGAAGAGATTGGGGCGTTGATAATTTCCTTAATGAGAAGTTTAATGTCCTGATCCTCCAGGTCCGAATTATCCACTGTCCGCGTATCGATTTCTGGGGGTGTGGTTAAGGGATTCTTGGAGAGTTTTTGACAGTGACGGTTTTTAGCAGTATATATATATTAGCAGCTGTAGGGTTAGATTACGAATAAAACAGTTCAGGTCTACGAATAGTTCAAATATATCCGGTCCACTGGTGGGGCAAAAGAATAGGCTCTTGCTGAGTACTTCTATCTTGTCTCTTTGGAGAATATTTTAGCTTTTTTGGAAGGGTGATCGTTTCTGGCCTCCGCTACATCCTCGTCTTCTCCGTTTGCTCTTACCTTCCTTTTGATTTGTTTCGGTGTGGTGACTGGGCTGTAGAAATGGGTGATTTTTTCTTGGGGGCGTACATGTGATGGAGTGGGTATTTTTGATAGGACTACCATGTTTTGTGATAGTCGGGCTGTGAGGAGTTGGATACTGGAAAGTGTGGACCGTGAGGGAGTTGGAGTTGGAGAAAGGTGATCTAATGGAGGGTTCTCGGATAGATTGAGTGGTAAGGCTAAAAAAGGCTCCAGTTCTGAGCTGGAATCTGAATCGCTGTATGTGGAAATGTTATTGATATTGAATGGGGTGAAGGGATAGGGTTACTGATGATGGTCTGAAGTGCAGTTGCGTCCTGACTAGTAGAAGCCCAGAACTGTACACAGTACTCCATGTGTGGTCTGACTAGTGATTTGTAAAGTGGCAGGACTATGTTCTCATAATGGGCCTCTATGCCACTTTTGATGCAACCCATTATCTTATTGGCCTTGGCAGCAGCTGCCTGACACTGGTTTCTACAGCTTAGTTTGTGGTTCACCAAAATTCCTAGGTCCTTTTCCATGTCAGTGTTACCCAGTGTTTTACCATTTAGTATGTACTGGTGACTTGAATTATTCCTTTCCATTTGCATAACCTTACATTTGTCAGTGTTAAACCTCCTCTGCCACTTCTCTGCCCAAGCCTCCAATCTCTCCAGATCCATCTGCAGCCGTACACTGCCCTCTTCCGTGTTAATTACTTTACACAGTAGTGTCCTCTGCAAAAATTTATATTTTACTGTGCAAGCCTTCTACAAGATCAATAAATATATTGAAGAGAATAGGGCCCAATACTGACCCCTGTGGTACCCCACTAGTGACAGTGACCCAATCTGAGTGTGTACCATTAATAACCACCCTCTGTTTTCTATCACTGAGCCAGTTACTTACCCACATACAGACATTTTCCCCCAGTCCAAGCATTTTCATTTTATATACTAACCTTTTATGTGGTACAGTGTCAAATGCTTTGAAGAAGTCCAGATATACGACATCCATTAATTCGCCACGGTCAAGTCTAGAACTTGTTTGACATGACCGTTCCCTCATGAAGCCATGCTGATATGGCGTTATTTGCTTATTTTCATTGAGGAACTCCAGGATATCATCTCTTAGAACACCTTCAAACAGTTTACCCACAAAAGATGTTAAACTTTCCGGCCTGTAGTTTCCAGGCTCTGTTTTTGAACCCTTTTTGAATATTGGCACCACATTGGCTATGTGCCAATCCTGTGGAACACTCCCTGTCATTATAGAGTCCTTAAATATCAGAAATAAGGGTCTGGCTATGACATTACTCAATTCTCTTAGGATACGGGGGTGTATGCCATCTGGTGCCGGCGATTTGTCTATTTTAATCTTTTTAAGATGCCGCTGTACTTCTTCCTGGGTCAGACAGGGTACTTTTAATGGGGAATTAACTTTTACATTCTGCATTTCACCTGACAGTTTATTTTCCTCAGTGAATACAGTGGAGAAAAAAATATTTAATAGCTTTGCTTTCTCATCATCACTCTCTGCAACTCCCCCCTCATTACTCTGTAAAGGGTCGACACCGTATTTTTCGCCCTATAAGACGCACCGGCCCATAAGACGCACCTAGGTTTTTGAGGAGGAAAATAATAAAATAAAAAATTTTTAACCAAAAGGTGTGCTTTTGGTGGGTTTTGAACTAATGGTGGTCTGTGCATCACACTACTTTGGGGGATCTATGGATGGCACTGTTATGGGGGGGATCTGTGGGTGGCACTGTTATGGGGGATCTGTGGATGGCACTGTTATGGGGGGATCTGTGGATGGCACTGTTATGGGGGGGATCTGAGGGGGGCACTGTTATGGGGGGATCTGTGGATGGCACTGTTATGGGGGGTGATCTGTGGATGGCACTGCTATATATGTGTCATCCACAGATCCCCCACCCCATAACAGTGCCATCCACATATCCCCCACCCCTTAATAATGGCATCCACAGATGCCCTAATATACCGGAGCTAAACCTGTGGGAGGGGGGAGGGAGGAGGGGCCGGTGGCATGCAAATGCAGCGGGGCTGGTGCGGTCACTGTACTCCGGCCCCACCGCTCACTCACTGCTTTATTGACTAAACCTTTTATATTAATAACCTTAATTTAAGTTCCGATCCCCAGCCCCATCTGTACTACTTACTAAACATCCTGTAGCAGGCAGAGCAGGGCAGGCGGCCGGCCAGAACTCACTGATGTCACGTGACGTGCCTGCGCCGCCTACTATATGAATGAAGTAGGCGGCGCAGGCACGTGACATCAGTGAGTTACGGCCGGCCGTCCTGCTCTGCCTGCTACAGGACATTAAGTAAGTAGTACAGATGGGGCTGGGGATCGGAACTTAAATTAAGGTTATTAATATAAAAGGTTTAGTCAATAAAGCAGTGAGTGAGCGGCGGGGCCGGAGTACAGTGACCGCACCGCCCCACCGCATTTGCATGACACCGGCCCCTCCTCCCTCCCCCGTCCAGCTGATACATCGCAGACTGCGATGTAAAATGGCAGCATTCGCCCCATAAGACGCAGGGGCATTTTCCCCCCACTTTTGGGGGGGGGGGAAAGTGCGTCTTATGGGGCGAAAAATACGGTATACTTTTTATCATTTATATAATTGAAGAACATTTTAGGGTTAGTTTTACTCTCTTCGGAAGTTAATCTCTCGGTCTCTAGTTTGGCTGCTTTTATTTGTCTTTTACATATTCTATTTTTTCCTTATAGTTTTTCAATGCTTCCTCCCTCCCCTCCTGTTTTAGTGATTTAAATGCTTTCTTTTTGTCATCTATTGCTTTCTTTTCTATTCTATTTATCCACATATTTTTTTTCTTTCACATTAACCTTTCATTCCCATAAGGTATGTACTTCTCACAATTAGATTTTAGGATCGTTTTAAAAATATCCCATTTTGTGGATGTATTTTTATTTTTGAGGACTTTGTCCCAGTTAGTTAGGCCTGTGGCCTCTCTTAGTTGGCTAAATTTTGCTTTTTTTGAAGTTTGGTATTTTTGTTCCTCCCTGAAGAAACACTCTTTTGAATGACAATTGGAAGGTTATTACTTTTTGGTCACTGTTTCCCAGGTGTCCCCCAACCTGCACATCTGTTGTTCTGTCAGTTCTATTGGCTAAGTCCAGTGTGGCCGTCCCTCTAGTCCTGAACCAGTTGGGAAAGGTAATTGTCTTTGGTTTTTGCCAAGAACCATGTTCCTTTATGAGATGTACAGGTTTCAGTTTCCCAGTCTATGTCTGGGTAGTTGAAGTCACCCATAATGACGAACTCGTTTAGAAGTAGATTTTCTGTGGACTCTGGTACATTAGGTGGCTTATAATAAACTTATATTAGTATTTTATTATTGTTTTTCCTCCATGTATTTCTTCCCACAGTGACTCCACATGTTCATGTCCCTCACTTATATCTTCCTGGAGTGTGGGCTTTAGACAGGACTTTACATAAAGGCAGACCCCTCCCCCGCTTCGGATTTGACGATCCTTTCTAAACAGACTGTAACCCTGTACGTTAACCGCCCAGTCATAGCTATCATCCAGCCATGTCTCAGTTATTCCCACTATGTCATAGTCCTCTTCACACATCACTAATTCCAGTTCCCCAGTTTTATTAGTCAGGCTTCTGACATTGGTATACAGTCAGGTCCATAAATATTGGGACATCGACACAATTCTAAAATGTTTGGCTCTATACGCCACCACAATGGATTTGAAATGAAACAAACAAGATGTGCTTTAACTTCAGACTGTCAGCTTTAATTTGAGGGTATTTACATCCAAATCAGGTGAACGGTGTAGGAATTACAACAGTTTGCATATGTGCCTCCCACTTGTTAAGGGACCAAAAGTAATGGGACAGAATAATAATCATAAATCAAACTTTCACTTTTTAATACTTGGTTGCAAATCCTTTGCAGTCAATTACAGCCTGAAGTCTGGAACGCATAGACATCACCAGACACTGGGTTTCATCCCTGGTGATGCTCTGCCAGGGCTCTACTGCAACTGTCTTCAGTTCCTGCTTGTTCTTGGGGCATTTTCCCTTCAGTTTTGTCTTCACCAAGTGAAATACATGCTCAATCGGATTCAGGTCAGGTGATTGACTTGGCCATTGCATAACATTCCACTTCTTTCCCTTAAAAAACTCTTTAGTTGCTTTTGCAGTATGCTTTGGGTCATTGTACATCTGCACTGTGAAGCGCCATCCAATGAGTTCTGAAGCATTTGGTTATGAGCAGATAATATTGCACGAAACACTTCAGAATTCATCCTGCTACTTTTGTCAGCAGTCACATCATCAATAAATACAAGAGAACCAGTTCCATTGGCAGCCATACATGCCCACGCCATGACACTACCACCACCATGCTTCACTGATGAGGTGGTATGCTTAGGATCAAAAGCAGTTCCTTTCTTCTCCATACTCTTCTTTTACCATCACTCTGGTACAAGTTGATCTTGGTCTCATCTGTCCATAGGATGTTGTTCCAGAACTGTGAAGGCTTTTTTAGATGTTGTTTGGCAAACTCTAATCTGGCCTTTCTTGTTTTTGAGGCTCACCAATGGTTTAAATCTTGTGGTGAACCCTCTGTATTCACTCTGGTGAAGTCTTCTCTTGATTGTTGACTTTGACACACATACACCTACCTCCTGGAGAGTGTTCTTGATTTGAACAACTGTTGTGAAGGGTGTTTTCTTCACCAGGGAAAGAATTCTTCAGTCATCCACCACAGTTGTTTTCCGTGGTCTTCCGGGTCTTTTGGTGTTACTGAGCTCACAGGTGCGTTCCTTCTTTTTAAGAATGTTCTAAACAGTTGTTTTGGCCACGTTTTTGCTATCTCTCTGATGGGTTTGTTTTGTTTTTTGAGCCTAATGATGGCTTGCTTCACTGATAGTGACAGCTCTTTGGATCTCATCTTGAGAGTTGAGAGCAACAGATTCCAAATGCAAATAGCACACTTGAAATTAACTCTGGACCTTTTATCTGCTCAATGTAATTGGGATAATGAGGGAATAACACACACCTGGCCATGTAACAGCTGAGAAGCCAATTGTCCCATTACTTTTGGTTCCTTAACAAGTGGGAGGCACATATGCAAACTGTTGTAATTCCTACACCGTTCACATGATTTGGATATAAATACCCTAAAATTAAAGCTGACAGTCTGCAGTTAAGGCCTCATGCACACGACAGTATTTTTTCACGGTCTGCAAAACGGGGTTCCGTTGGTCAGTGATCCGTGACCGTTTTTTCTTCCGTGGGTCTCCCTTGATTTTTGGAGGATCCACGGACATGAAAAAAAGTCGTTTTGGTGTCCGCCTGGCCGTGCGGAGCCAAACGGATCCGTCCTGACTTACAATGCAAGTCAGTATGGACAGATCCGTTTGACGTTGACACAATATGGTGCAATTGCAAACGGATCCGTCCCCCATTGACTTTCAATGTAAAGTCAGGAGTTAATATACCATAGGATCAGAGTTTTCTCCAATCCGATGGTATATTTTAACTTGAAGCGTCCCCATCACCATGGGAACGCCTCTATGTTAGAATATACCATCGTATTTGAGTTAGATCGTGAAACTCATATCCGACAGTATATTCTAACACAGAGGCGTTCCCATAGTGATGGGGACGCTTCAAGTTAGAATATCCTACGAACTGTGTACATGACTGCCCCCTGCTGCCTGGCAGCACCCGATATTTTACAGGGGGCTGTGATTCGCACAATTAACCCCTCAGGTGCCGCACCTAAAGGGTTAATTGTGTGTATCATAGCCCCCTGTAAGATATCAGGTGTTGCCAGGCAGGAGGGGGCAGACCCCCTCCCTCCCCAATATTATATTCATTGGTGGCCAGTGCGGCCTCCCCTCTCCCCCCCCCAGTTAAAATCACATTCCGAATCCCCCATCATTGGTGGCCAGTGCGGCCTCCCCTCTCCCTCCCCCCAGTTAAAATCATGTTCCCCCATCATTAGTGGCAGTGGAGAGTTCCGATCGGAGTCCCAGTTTAATCGCTGGGGCTCCGATCGGTAACCATGGCAACCAGGATGCTACTGCAGTCCTGGTTGCCATGGTTACTTAGCAATTTTTAGAAGCATTATACTTACCTGCGAGCTGCGATGTCTGTGACCGGCCGGGCACTCCTCCTACTGGTAAGTGAAAGGTCTGTGCGGCGCATTGCCTATAGAACAGACCTGTCACTTACCAGTAGGAGGTCCAAGGAAGATACAGGCGGCACTCTGCTGTCAGCGATGCGGTGCGTGTGTCCAGGGAACCAGTAGGAGGAGCCGGCCGGTCACAGACATCGCAGCTCGCAGGTAAGTTTCTAAAAATTGCTAAATAACCATGGCAACCAGGACTGCAGTAGCGTCCTGGTTGCCATGGTTACCGATCGGAGCCCGAGCGATTAAACTGGGACTCCGATCGGAACTCTCCACTGCCACCAATGATGGGGGAACGTAATTTTAACTAGGGGGGAAGGGGAGATGTGAGGCCGCACTGGCCACCAATGATGGGGGATTCGGAACGTGATTTTAACAAGGGGGAGGGGAGATGTGAGGCCGCACTGGACACCAATGATGGGGGATTCGGAACGTGATTTTAACAAGGGGGGGGGAGATGTGAGGCCGCACTGGCCATTAATGATGGGGGATTCGGAACGTGATTTTAACAAGGGGGGGGAGAGGTGAGGCTGCACTGGCCACCAATGATGGGGGATTCGGAACGTGATTTTAACAAGGGGGAGGGGAGATGTGAGGCCGCACTGGACACCAATGATGGGGGATTCGGAACGTGATTTTAACAAGGGGGGGGGAGATGTGAGGCCGCACTGGCCATTAATGATGGGGGATTCGGAACGTGATTTTAACAAGGGGGGGGAGAGGTGAGGCTGCACTGGCCACCAATGATGGGGGATTCGGAACGTGATTTTAACTAGGGGGGGGAAGATGTGAGGCCGCACTGGCCACCAATGATGGGGGATTCTAAGCGTGATTTTAACTGGGGGGGGGAGAGGTGAGGCCGCACTGGCCACCAATGAATATAATATTGGGGAGGGAGGGGGTCTGTCCCCTCCTGCCTGGCAGTACCTGATCTCTTACAGGGGGCTATGATACGCACAATTAACCCTTTAGGTGCGGCACCTAAGGGGTTAATTGTGCGGATCACAGCCCCCTGTAAAAGATCGGGTGCTGCCAGGCAGCAGGGGGCAGTCATGTATAAAGTTCTCAGTATATTCTAACTTGAAGCGTCCCCATCACTATGGGAACGCCTCTGTGTTAGAATATACTGTCGGATATGAGTTTTCACTCAATCTTGTGAGCATCCGTGTTTTTTCACGGACCCATTGACTTGAATGGGTCCGTGAACCGTTGTCTGTCAAAAAAATAGGACAGGTCTTATTTTTTTGACGGACAGGAAACACGGATCACGGCCGCGGATGAACAACGGTGCATCTTCCGAGTTTTCAACGGACCCATTGAAAGTCAATGGGTCCGCAGAAAATCACGGAAAATGGAACAACGGCCACGGATGCACACAACGGTCGTGTGCATGAGGCCTAATGCACATCTTGTTTGTTTCATTTCAAATCTATTGTGGTTGTGTATAGAGCCAAAAATGTTAGAATTGTATAGATGTCCCAATATTTATGGACCTGACTGTACATACAATTAAGAGGTTTATGTATATTTTTTACCCTACACCTTTTCTTCTGAAATTATGTTATGAGCTTGGCTCCGGTGCTGTATTTATATAATGAGCTTAGTTCTGGTGCGGTCTTTATGTACCATGCTTGGTTCTGGGGCAGTATGTGTGTACAAAGCTTGGTTTTAATGCTGTTAATGCATTTATGTGGTTTAAGTGGTCCCTGTTCACGTCTATGAATCTTTGGGCACGTCAGATTATGTCTGCTGATACTGCTTGCAGCTCTTCGGCAGTGAGGCTGCAGAAGAAAAACTGTCCTGCTTTTTCCAACAAGATGGGGCGATATGCCACACTTAACGGAACTCACTAGCACGAGTTCATGAATTGTGAGCAAGGGGCTATGGCCACCAAGTACCCCAGATTTGTCCACAGAAAGTGTACGCTAACAATCCACATACCCTGGATGAACTCAGAAAAACATCACACCTTCTGCAGCATCACTCTTGAAGAGCTACAAGCAGTATCAGCCAACCTAATCCGACGTGCCCAAATAAGCATAGACATGAAAGGGGACCACTTTAAGCATCTTTGTGACTTCTGGGTAATTAAAATTAAAACAATCCACTTGCTCGTTCATCTTGTTATACTATCGTTGGGGACTTTTTTGTAGGCAACTCTGTATTTTCGCAAGTCTCATAGTGGTGAATGGAGGGCTGCGCATGTACAGCCTGCTCTTTATTCACTTTGGGGCCTCATTCTTCAGATGGGAGCAGCTCCCAGAGATGGGACTTGCTTGCACCATTGGAAATTTATCGCATATCCTATCAATGTGCCATAAATCTACCAGATAGGAGAGGAAGTTCTGGTCAGGTGCAAAATCACTGGTATAGCAGGTCTTAAGAGATGAGATCTTCTTTATTTCATAGATTCCATATGTACATAAAACAAAGTGTTTCGGGGCTCAAAATGTCCCCTTCATCAGGTTATTAGATAATAATCTACCTAATAACCTGATGAAGGGGACATTTTGAGCCCCAAAACGCGTTGTTTTATGTACAGTCGTGGCCAAAAGTTTTGAGAATTACATAAATATTGGAAATTGGAAAAGTTGCTGCTTAAATTTTTATAATAGCAATTTGCATATACTCCAGAATGTTATGAAGAGTGATCAGATGAATTGCATAGTCCTTCTTTGCCATGAAAATTTACTTAATCCCAAAAAAAACTTTCCACTGCATTTCATTGCTGTCATTAAAGGACCTGCTGAGATCATTTCAGTAATTGTCTTGTTAACTCAGATGAGAATGTTGACGAGCACAAGGCTGGAGATCATTATGTCAGGCTGATTGGGTTAAAATGGCAGACTTGACATGTTAAAAGGAGGGTGATGCTTGAAATCATTGTTCTTCCATTGTTAACCATGGGGACCTGCAAAGAAACGCGTGCAGCCATCATTGCGTTGCATAAAAATGGCTTCACAGGCAAGGATATTGTGGCTACTAAGATTGCACCTCAATCAACAATTTATAGGATTATCAAGAACTTCAAGGAAAGAGGTTCAATTCTTGTTAAGAATGCTTCAGGGCGTCCAAGAAAGTCCAGCAAGCGCCAGGATCATCTCCTAAAGAGGATTCAGCTGCGGGATCGAAGTGCCACCAGTGCAGAGCTTGCTCAGGAATGGCAGCAGGCAGGTGTGAGCGCATCTGCACGCACAGTGAGGCGAAGACTTTTGGAAGATGGCCTGGTGTCAAGAAGGCCAGCAAAGAAGCCACTTCTCTAAAAAAAAAACATCAGGGACAGATTGATCTTCTGCAGAAAATATGGTGAATGGACTGCTGAGGACTGGGGCAAAGTCATATTCTCAGATGAAGCCTCTTTCCGATTGTTTGGGGCATCTGGATAAAGGCTTGTCCGGAGAAGAAAAGGTGAGCGCTACCATCAGTCCTGTGTCATGCCAACAGTAAAGCATCCTGAGACCATTCATGTGTGGGGTTGCTTCTCATCCAAGGGAGTGGGCTCACTCACAATTTTGCCCAAAAACACAGCCATGAATAAAGAATGGTACCAAAACACCCTCCAACAGCAACTTCTTCCAACAATCCAACAACAGTTTGGTGAAGAACAATGCATTTTCCAGCACAATGGAGCACCGTGCCATAAGGCAAAAGTGATAACTAAGTGGCTCGGGGACCAAAACGTTGACATTTTGGGTCCATGGCCTGGAAACTCCCCAGATCTTAGTCCCATTGAGAACTAGTGGTCAATCCTTAAGAGGCGGGTGGACAAACAAAAACCCACTAATTCTGACAAACTCCAAAAAGTGATTATGAAAGAATGGGTTGCTATCAGTCAGGAATTGGCCCAGAACTTGATTGAGAGCATGCCCAGTCGAATTGCAGAGGTCCTGAAAAAGAAGGGCCAACACTGCAAATACTGACTCTTTGCATAAATGTCATGTAATTGTCGATAAAAGCCTTTGAAACGTATGAAGTGCATGTAATTATATTTCACTACATCACAGAAACAACTGAAACAAAGATCTAAAAGCAGTTTAGCAGCAAACTTTGTGAAAACTAATATTTGTGTCATTCTCAAAACTTTTGGCCACGACTGTACATATGGTATCTATGAAATAAAGAAGATCTCATCTTTTAAGACCTGCTATACCAGTGATTTTGCGCCTGACCAGAACTTCCTGTCCTACAAGTATCCTTTGGGGGATTGGGCATCCGATCCCAAAGAAACTCCTTCTGCGGCTGCATTCCTGGAAAAAAGGGTCTATTATTTTACAAGGCTACAATAGTGTTGTGCCTATCTTTAGCACAACCCCAAAAGGTGAGCACCTTTGTCTTCCAAGCAATTTATACTTGTTTTGGACGTACTATCCTATTGTGCTCCCCCTATCCCTCCTTTTTGTCTCTATTCCCCTCGTGACCAAGTGGAATCTAGATACACCTGTGGCTTCAAGATAAATCTACCAGATGGCACAACCCATTTAAGCATTAGCTGTGCATTCTTCTCTCCATAAAATTAAGTTACATTTTAAAATTGATGCTACTAATTTAGTGTATTTAAAAATGCTATAACTGTTGCGGAGGTATGTGGGGCCCAAAAAGACTCCTTGCACAGAATAACATGAAATCTGAGGCCAGCCCTGCATAAAATCATCCAGCAGCATATTGCACTGTGTAAATGGTTCTGCTGCCCTCAAACAATTAAACAGTATGAGGTTGAATGACTGCACTGGTGATTACTCGTTCCTATAAAATGGGGATGAGAGCTGCATGTAAATGCAGCTCTCTTCTCTGTTTAATAATAGGCAATTATCGGGAATGAATAGTAAATTCCTTATAATTGCCTGTCAATCAGCCTGTATAAATAGACCTTTAGGCCCCTTTCACACGGGCGAGTATTCCGCGCGGATGCGATGCATGAGGTGAACGCATTGCACCCGCACTGAATCCCGACCCATTAATTTCTATGGGGCTGTTCACATGAGCGGTGATTTTCACGCATCACTTATGCGTTGCGTGAAAATCGCAGCATGCTCTATATTCTGCGTTTTTTTCACGCAACACAGGCCCCATAGAAGTGAATGGGGTTGCGTGAAAATCCCAAGCATCCGCAAGCAAGTGCGGATGCGGTGCGATTTTCACGCATGGTTGCTAGGTGACAGTCTATTCACTGTATTATTTTCCCTTATAACATGGTTATAAGGGAAAATAATAGCATTCTGAATACAAAATGCTTAGTAGGTGATCAATTGAGGGTTAAAAAATAAATAAAAAAATTAACTCACCTTCTCCTCTTGTTCGCGTAGGTCCCGGTCTCTTCTTTACTTCTTTAATTATGAGCTGTGGGCTAAAAGACCTTTGGTGACGTCAGATCACATGCTCCAATCACATGGTCCATCACCACGGTGATGTACCATGTGATTGGAGCATGTGATCTGACGTCACCAAAGGTCTTTTAGCCCACAGCTCATAATTAAAGAAGTAAAGAAGAGACCGGGACCTACGCGAACAAGAGGAGAAGGTGAGTTAATTTTTTTATTTTTTTTTTAACCCTCAATTGATCACCTACTATGCATTCTGTATTCAGAATGCTATTATTTTCCCTTATAACCATGTTATAAGGGAAAATAATAAAATCTACAGAACACCGATCCCAAGCCCGAACTTCTGTGAAGAAGTTCGGGTTTGGGTACCAAACATGCGTGATTTTTCTCACGCGAGTGCAAAACGCATTACAATGTTTTGCACTCGCGCGGAAAAATCGCGGGTGTTCCCGCAACGCACCCGCACATTTTCCCGCAACGCCCGTGTGAAAGAGGCCTTAGGGTACAGCCTGGCAGTGAGGCTGGACGAATGCAGACAAATCATGCCCACCCGAGGAAGCCAAGGATTGCACAATTGTGCAGTAAAATCATGCAGCCATTGGCTGCTGTGGGAGGGCATGTTTTGGCTGCATGCAGACAACCGCCCCATGAGGTTGTACCCTTAGGCTCTCTGGTCATTCTAGCACATGAATCCAATTTATTTGCACATTTCTGGTGAATCTGAAATCAACATGACATGATACTTCTTATCCTCAAAGATCTTTGACAGTAAGGCCTCATGCACATGACTGCAAACCGCGGATCCGCAAAAAACGGAAGCCGCCCATGTGCCTTCCACAATTTGCGGAACGGAGCGGGCAGCCCATTGTAGAAATGCCTATTCTTGTCTGCAAAACGGACAAGAATAGGACATGCTATATTTTTTTTGCGGGGCCACGGAACGGAGCAACGGATGCAGACAGCACACGGAGTGCTGTCCGCATCTCTTGCGGCCCCATTGAAGTGAATGGGTCCGCACCCGAGCTGCAAAAAATGCGGCTTGGATGCAGACCACAACAACGGTCGTGTGCATGAGGCCTAAGATGAATGAGTCTATTTGAATTACATTCTTTCTTGCATTTCTTGAGAATTTAAATGCTGTAACTTTTCAGGGAAGAATTTGCTGGACAAATTGCTTGTGAGTTTTCAGCTGCTAAGACAGGCTGAGCAGAAATGATAAATGGCATGTTGCAATTATACAGCTGGAAATGTATTGTACATGTATTTCTCATTGCCCTTTACACCCAGGTCTTGTTTAGCTGTCACACCACCAGCAGGTAATGACATTTATTTCACAGAGCAATATTTATCACTATCAATCTCCCCTCTTAACGGGAAATCACCACAATTTAACACAAGCTACCCACTCTATTGTAGATGCCATAGCGTTATGCTAAACCACACTAGAGGATATGGTATGCTGTAGTTTTTGTTGGTCATGTTAGTATGGTTTTTATGGATAGTTAACGTGCACCAAAAGTTCAATACTATCTAGTGTAACATTCTAGTGGTTGAAAAGTATACAAATATCCTTATGCAAAGTATTGAATTACAGATAATGAAGTATTTGTGGTGACCTTCCGTGGCATTTTTTTATGATTGCATTTTACTAATTTTGGGTTCAAAATCATTTTTTCTATTGGTCTTTATTAAAAATATTGAGCAGTTCTGTCACAAAGGGTTAAATGTTTGTCTGTTTGAATTTCACTTTGTGCCAGTCATCTAATAAACCTTATCTCTAAAATACTAAAAGTTCAGAAACACCTATTTAAAGGCTATGTACACCTTTGGGGGCAATTTTCTTTATGAGTGCATTAACCTCATTATGAGCTAAAATAATTTTTTTAATTGGTCTTTAGAAAAAATATGGAATCCTTTTTTCTGTACACAGCTGAGATGCTTTAGTAGCAGCCTGTAGATTTTCTCTCTTTTCCGTCAGTTGAGGCTCTGACAAGCTCCTTATCTCTGCTCTCTGACCTTATAAACACTCATTAAAGCAAAATCCTTATCTTACCGATAAAAATATGGATTAAATAAGTGTTTATGACCTCTTAGTAATTTACAGATAAGGGTTTTCAGATGACCGACACAAAGTGAAAGTAGGATGCACACAGCTAGAAAAACAGTTAACCCTTTGTGACAGAACAGCTCATTGTTTTTAATAAAGACCAATAGAAAGAAAAAAAATTGTCCCAAATTGGAGAAATGCAACAACTAAAAACTGTCCCCAAAGATGTACATAGCCTTTAAGCCACATATGAGTAAGATAAGAATTGATGTATAATGAGTGTTTAGGAGGCCAGAGTTCAGAGATAAAGAGCAGTTAGCTGAGCTGCCCGATGGAACACAGTGAAAATTCACTGGGGATAGTCGTTTGCTGCAGTCCACATGCGGTAGGGTTGCTCCCCTAATGAAAAACACGCTACAGTGTTAGGGGTTGAGCAGCTCCCCCAGATTTGCCACTATATTTCTGTGTTTGTGTCTTGTTTTATATGTATTGTATGTGCCTTTACCTGGCATTCAAACACTCTTTTGCACCTGGGGACCTCCATCACAGGGTCTGATATGGGTGTGGCTTACAGTCTTGCTTTGTTCACATTGCATTAGTTGTCCTGCTATGCGGTTGTGTGGAAGCTTGGCTGTGAGCTGGATTTCATCACCTTCAGACCTTGTTCACACCATAGTTAGCGTAGTGGTAGGACCCCTTGCCATGCTGAGTGACCGTGACGTGGTACATGATGGGCTCCGATATTTTCCTGACAGGAATATATTGGCAAAAGTCTCAGCTTTTAATATCTGCATTTATGACTAGCCAGTATAGTCAGTGGCATATCCGTTTGGTGCATTTTTTATGTGATTTATATGATTATATTTTCCTCCGCACAATGCTCCGTTTTGTGTAGGATGCCTTTGTGGTGCATGTGGACCGCGCCGACATCCTCCATTGTATGCATTTTTTTGCTGGGGATAGTCGTTTGCTGCGGTCCACATGTGGTGGGACTGCTCCCCCAATGAAAAACACGCTACAGTGTTAGGGGTTGAGCAGCTCCCCCAGAATTGCCACTATATTTCTGTGTTTGTGTCTTGTTTTATATGTAGTGTATGTGCCTTTACCTGGCATTCAAACACTCTTTTGCACCTGGTAACCTCCATCACATGGTCTGATATGGGTGTGGCTTACAGTCTTGCTTTGTTCACATTGCATTAGTTGTCCTGCTATGCGGTTGTGTGGAAGCTTGGCTGTGAGCTGGATTACATCACCTTCAGACCTTGTTCACACCATAGGTAGCTTAGTAGTAGGACCCCTTGCCATGCTGAGTGACCGTGACGTGGTGCATGATGGGCTCCGATATTTTCCTGCCAGGAATATATTGGCAAAAGTCTCAGCTTTTAATATCTGCATTTATGACTAGCCAGTATAGTCAGTGGCATATCCGTTTGGTGCATTTTTTCTGTGATTTATACAAATTGGAAAAATGCAACAACTAAAAACTGTCCCCAAAGATGTACATAGCCTCTAAGCCACATATGAGTAAGATAAGAATTGATGTATAATGAGTGTTTAGGAGGCCAGAGTTCAGAGATAAAGAGCAGTCAGCTGAGCTGCCAGATGGAACACAGTGAAAATTCAGAGCCTGCTACTAGAGAATCTCAAGGCTGCATAGAGACAGGGGTTCAACATTTTTAGTAAAGACCAATTGAAAACTTATTTTTAGCTCAAAATAAGTATGATGCAATAACTTTTTTTTAAAAATGCCCCCAAGGTGTACATAGCTTTTAAGGTATAGCTCAAATTTCTGCTGAGGATGTCCCATTGGATCTGCAAGTGTATTCAGAAAACAGAAAATAGGAAACAATTATTTCATACTAATTAAACCTTTCCTGGTGGTCTAAAGAAGTGGAGGGGTTAATGTCCCTCACTTTGAAGGTCTAGAGTAGTCCCCCCCAATCACACAGCAATTTCCTCACAGTATAATACAAGATAATGGATGCATGTGGTATACCCACTAATGAGGCTAATCTATAAATGTTTCCCCAAACCATAGTGTGGAATATCAAACAGCATTCAGAGGCGTCCTTTAATAAATTCTGTGGTAGGAAAATAATACAGAGCACAATAAAATCACAAATAATTTAAAGGATCTCACCAGCGGCACTGAGTTCGAGATCCGAGTTTAGATAATTAACTTGACTGAGAGGGAGAAGAGAGGAAAAGAGACACCATGTCAATCAATCTCTGCAGCAAATGGCAACTGTAGAGTATGGAGATATTGCAGACAACCATATATTACTGCATACCCCCAGAAGGACTATAGCACAGGTCTCCCACAGAGAGCCAGTGACCAGCAGCTGTGCCAACTAGGAATATCAGGGAGTGCATTAAAGGGGTTGTCCAGGAATAAATCGTTTTTACCTAATGCCAGCAGCCATCCTCAATAAGCAAAAGATTCATACTTACCGCCGCTATGGTCCTCTGCAAAGGATCTGGTGTGCCTATCTTCTCGTCCTTGCTTTTTTTCCGGTGACAAGCTCAACTGCAGCCTATGATCAGCTTCAGGATATCCCTGCTGCAGGAGTCACTACAGACGGTTGTGTGGAATGGGGCTGAGGTATTAGATTGTGTTTATTTTTTTACTTTTCCGATTGGGGAGCACACTATAGGAGGCGTCACTGGATCTAATACGTATGAAGTGCTGTATTCTACTGTATGTTTGGTAGCTTAAAGACCAGACAGCATGCTGAAGGTCACTCTGGATTGGTGCTTTTGCCCACATCTGAACTGCTCATCCGCTTTTCCATGTATTAATTAAAGACAACTGTAGGAAGGAGAGGAGGACAGAATTAAGCAACTGGTGTTGGAGGCAACTTTCTTGGAGGTATTTTGTGCTGCCATTTGATGCTGTTGGGGCAGTATTTTGTGCTGCACTGTGGTATTTGGTTCTGCTGAGGTGGTATTTGGTGCTGCAGTATGGTATAACTGACTTTGCCTACTTGTGTTGGCCCTGCCTACAATATGGGGCCACTTTTTTGTTTTTTTTCTAGGGTCACTTTAAGTTCCTAATACACCCCTGCAGGAAGTAAAGACCAGCGGGAACGCAGTAAGAGTCAGAAAAGCCGTGACACAGAATCATTGATGGTGAGTATGGCTACTTTTATCTTTTTAATCTTGACCTTTTTCACAACATTCTCTACCCCAGGACATAATCTTTAATATGGCTCACAACAGAAACCAGTATAATATACCGTAAACACTTGAAGAGTCTCTGCCACTTCCGAACAAAATTTGGCTTAGCCCCTGCATACACCAGGTGCTGAGGATGTCTGTCCCCTAACTTTCCTGTACTTGCCAGCACTGTGGTTTGTATACTCCTTTAGGTTCTTCTTTGGCACTTCTTTAGGTTCCACTGGCTGCTAGATGCTCCATTATCAGTCTAGTTCTAAGGTCCTGCTGTTATGTTGAACAAGGACCACAGGACTGTAAATACTCCTTTCCTGGCTCTGATTCTTGACTCTGGTACCCAGGGTCTTTTTCTGACTGTCTCTGCACACATGTGCCCGCACTGGATCAGTATTGCCTGTCTTTGTAATGATTGAGCTGAATCTTCTTCCCGGGGCCATCCTGAGCGCAGAGTGGGCACCAACCAGCTCACAACAATCTGACGCTGACTGCTCAGACAAACTGGCTGTCTACCACAGCCTAAAACATTCCAGTCTGTCTTCCCCCTGCTTCCTACCTCTGAAAACCAGGACACTTTACTTTCTGCAGCACCAGGATCACTGACTCAGCGTTTTAGCCAGCATCTTCTCCACACTTCCCTGCAGCAACCATTTTGCTACCTATTGACCTAACAGAGCCTATTGCTGCTGAAGCCTCCAGCACCACAGCCAGATTCCTGTCTGCTGCCTCCCCCACAGAATCAAACTACTCTGCTGCAGGATACAGTACCCTAAATCAACAGCAGAGGGCTCCACACTACAAGCCCCTATAATAAAATTCTGACTTCCACATAAGGGAAGAGAATCAGTGCTGGGTACTAGGATGAGCAGTGATGGATTTTTTTTTTCCAGTTGTGGCACATACCCCCTTACACTGGGGGGGGGGGGGGGGCGCATACCCCATAGGATATGATTACTGTAGTTGAGAACTATTGCTCAATTTAGACATGTTGAGATTAGGGATCCCCCTAATTCCAACTCGGCAGATCTTGCTACGGGTTCACCTTTTGGAAAGGGTGAAATTTGCTGTGAAAAACTGACAGGATGCTGTGATAAATGTCAACGCACTTAAAGGTGGCCCCTTACCCCGTGGAGCCCCCCTGAAATGGACGGAGCAGCTGGTTGGGAAAGAGTGCCGCCTCATTTGTTTCTATGGGAGCGCCGGAGAAATCCTATAGAATTGAATGGAGCAGCAGCACACTTTTCCGACCAGCCACTCGGTCCATTTCAGGTGGGCTCCATAAGGTACGGGGCCCTCATTCTCGTGATAGGTGAGGGTCCCAGTGGTAGTAACCACACTGATCTAACGGGTATCTCCTATCCTAATAATAGGGGATAACTTTCTTTATTCGGAATACCCAGAGGTCAAGTCCTGGGAAAAAAAGTGTGGGAACTCACCCAAGATCCAGCCCCCCGTCAGTGACTCTTCATCAGCCCCCCCGTCAGTGCCTCTCATCAGCCCCCCGTCAGTGCCTCTCATCAGCCCCCCCGTCAGTGCCTCTCATCAGCCCCCCCCCGTCAGTGCCTCTCATCAGCCCCCCCCGTCAGTGCCTCTCATCAGCCCCCCTGTCAGTGCCTCTCATCAGCCCCCCCGTCAGTGCCTCTCATCAGCCCCCCCGTCAGTGCCTCTCATCAGGCCCCCCCGTCAGTACCTCTCATCAGCCCCCCCCCGTCAGTGCCTCTCATTAGCCCCCCCCCCGTCAGTGCCTCTCATCAGCCCCCCCCCCCCGTCAGTGCCTCTCATCAGCCCCCCCAGTATAAATAAAATATGGAAAAAAAAAAAACACTTACACTTACCTCTCCTGCTCCTGGACGCAGACGCTCCTCTTCTACTGCTGTAGGCTGCGCACGGAGTGACGTCACAGAGCGACTCACTCTGCTCCTGTGCGCAGCCCTCACAGCCGACAGCCGAGGACCAGGAAGGCGACGGTGAGTACAAAGCCTTCACCGCTTCCTCCTGGTCCTTTTGCCCTGAAAGGGAACGGCGTTCCTGCCATGAAAAAAGTGCAGGAACGCCGTTCCCACGCGTTCCCCCTCGACTCGACCCCTGGGAATACCCCTTTATGGAAGAGTTCACATCACCGTTTATTTTTCTGTTCTTCTGATCCGTCAGAAGAACAGAAAAATAAAGAAAAAAATGGATCCTGTAAGAAAAACGAATCCTGAGCAATAGTAATGCACATTTGGCATGCATTTGAGCCACTTGCATCTGAGATCTGTTAATTTAGATGTAAAAAAAGTCCTGCATGCAGCAACCACCTCCACTGTATGGTGACAAGTGATTGCTACACAGAAAGTTCTAAACTTTTGAGCCTTCAGTTCTGTGTTCAGCGCCATAGACAACACATTGAACACGTCAAATAGTCGTGCATCACAGGGAACATTCCCAGTTATTAACTTTTGAACGACAACAGATATTGATATAAAAATGAGTGGATGGTACCAAAGGATGTACAGTCGTGGCCAAAAGTTTTGAGAATTACATAAATATTGGAAATTGGAAAAGTTGCTGCTTAAGTTTTTATAATAGCAATTTGAATATACTCCAGAATGTTATGAAGAGTGATCAGATGAATTGCATAGTCCTTCTTTGCCATGAAAATTTACTTAATCCCAAAAAAACCTTTCCACTGCATTTCATTGCTGTCATTAAAGGACCTGCTGAGATCATTTCAGTAATCGTCTTGTTAACTCAGGTGAGAATGTTGACGAGCACAAGGCTGGAGAACATTATGTCAGGCGGATTGGGTTAAAATGGCAGACTTGACATGTTAAAAGGAGGGTGATGCTTGAAATCATTGTTCTTCCATTGTTAACCATGGTGACCTGCAAAGAAACGCGTGCAGCCATCATTGCGTTGCATAAAAATGGCTTCACAGGCAAGGATACTGAAACAAAGATCTAAAAGCAGTTTAGCAGCAAACTTTGTGAAAACTAATATTTGTGTCATTCTCAAAACTTTTGTCCACGACTGTATATAAAAATATTTGGTGTATATAAAAATAAATGTAGAAAAAAAAAAAAAGTGGCCACTGAAGAAGAAACATCCTGTTTCGAAACGCGTCTTGTTCCTTTACAGCAGCACAAGGATTATTGCCCTCTCAAAGAAGAGCGGACATCTATCCCTGGATTGGTTCCCCTACAGCAGTACAAGGATTATTGCCCTCTCAAAGAAAAGCGAACATCTATCCCTGGATCCAAAGAACCATACAGGCTGGAACAGCGCTACTCCCGCCTGGACCTGGTGAGTATAAAGAGCGTCTCTATTTGCCTGCACTACGGAATACCGCGATTGCGGCAGCATTACAACAATACGGGTAAGACTTTAACTATGTTCCTCACACATATGGTTACACTTACATCTGTGTAAATTCCATAAAAGAAGGAGGACTCACATGGTGAAACAGCCAGATTGCCCAATAATCACGGTCCCTGCAAATACATTGCAATAGAGGCAGCACATACCCTGTTGCAACATTTACCTACAAGCAGGAGGATCCCTTGGTATACACCAAGAATGCTGCCACCCAACAGGAAAAAAGGAAGAAATAATAACATCATTACAGGCAGCACTACAAGTGCTAGGAATCACAATAACTTTCGATCCCGTACTGGATCTTATATAGACATTTTGAATAACTTTCTCTGAAGCCAATACCGGATCCTACCCCGGACATTGAACTTACTATTATTTATTGGAATACACATCTTTAATATTTTTCATCTTTTTATTTTAATAAATTTTTCTTTTCTTTTTTATTATTATAATTTTTTCCTACATTTATTTTTATATACACCAAATATTTTTATATACATCCTTTGGTACCATCCACTGGTTTTTATATAAATTTTTATACTAATAAACTACCCCTTTTTAAATATACAACTGTATCTATTTGATTCATTCACACCTGCACTAATCCACCTTATTGTGTACATACGAACATCCCAGATAGTTGAGCGCCCTCCACCCTGATTTGGCTTTGCCATACCAATTATATTCTGCGACATCGGGGCGAGTCGCAAGGAGTGAGCACTGAGCACCACACCATTGTTCTCCTAGCAGGTGCAGCCACTTTTCCCTACACATTTTCTGACAACAGATATTGCAAATTTGATTTCGACAAATTCTTCTTTAATATGCTACATGACCACCTTTCCATTGAAATAATTTGCCCTTGATTAAAGATGGTAGCTTTCAAGATGGTGGCCACATTCTGCACACAGCCTAAAAGATAGGCCCCCTCACACATTACTTACTGGGGTATTCAGATATTTAATTTTCCCTTTTGTTTCTGAAATAAAAGGGTGTCCTGTGACTTTTGACTCACCTTGTATTATTTAGTCCTTGCACTCCACTGTATCCCAGGGAACCTGCTAAGTTTTGGTCAACCCCACGTTTAAGCAAACATGTTATTAGCTCAAAAATTTACCGTCTTCATTGACTATATAACAATAGCTAAAAGGAAAGAATATACGTTTCTGGTAGACGAACACTAACAGGACCCTGATGTTGGGTGCTGAGATTTGTACAGTCTATCTTGTCTCTACTTGTTTGGCATCTGTTGGCATGTGCCGCAGTGCACAATTATAGTGGCATAGACTGGATGTATTCCAGGAACACACTGCATGATAATATCCTCTCTCATTCCTTGGCATCTATTGTGATAGTCTTTCAATTCCATTAAACAGCAGTAATATATACCTAAGTGCTGACATGAAATGCATCTCAGCTTGTCTTTATAATTACAAAAAACAAAATGGCTGCACACCATTATACATAAAAAATAATAGAGCTAGGAAATGGGGGTCATTCTAGATAAAAGTGGTACAATACCGACTATAAATGAATAATGGAAGCTCTTAGCGCACATACGTGTCGGGCCCATCTACCAGGCGTCAAGGTGGCTTCCGCAGATGTGTCCTGCGATATACCGCCTCTCTTGGACTTACTTAACCCTACAATATTCAGGGCCGTGTAGGAACCAGCTACATACGTACTCTGCTCAGAAGTCCCAGGTAGATAGGCGTGTTCAGTCTAAAAGAGGCGCTACCCTCAATATACAGTACAGACCAAAAGTTTGGACACACCTTCTCATTCAAAGAGTTTTCTTTATTTTCATGACTATGAAAATTGTAGATTCACACTGAAGACATCAAAACTATGAATTAACACATGTGGAATTATATACATAACAAACAAGTGTGAAACAACTGAAAATGTCATATTCTAGGTTCTTCAAAGTAGCCACCTTTTGCTTTGATTACTGCTTTGCACACTCTTGGCATTCTCTTGATGAGCTTCAAGAGGTAGTCCACTGAAATGGTTTTCACTTCACAGGTGTGCCCTGTCAGGTTTAATAAGTGGGATTTCTTGCCTTATAAATGGGGTTGGGACCATCAGTTGCGTTGAGGAGAAGTCAGGTGGATACACAGCTGATAGTCCTACTGAATAGATTGTTAGAATTTGTATTATGGCAAGAAAAAAGCAGCTAAGTAATTAAAAACGAGTGGCCATCATTACTTTAAGAAATTAAGGTCAGTCAGCCGAAAAATTGGGAAAACTTTGAAAGTAAGGGCTATTTGACCATGAAGGAGAGTGATGGGGTGCTGCACCAGATGACCTGGCCTTCACAGTCACCGGACCTGAACCCAATCGAGATGGTTTGGGGTGAGCTGGACCGCAGAGTGAAGGCAAAAGGGCCAACAAGTGCTAAGCATCTCTGGGAACTCCTTCAAGACTGTTGGAAGACCATTTCAGGTGACTACCTCTTGAAGCTCATCAAGAGAATGCCAAGAGTGTGCAAAGCAGAAATCAAAGCAAAAGGTGGCTACTTTGAAGAACCTAGAATATGACATATTTTCAGTTGTTTCATACTTGTTTGTTATGTATATAATTCCACATGTGTTAATTCATAGTTTTGATGCCTTCATAGTCATGAAAATAAAGAAAACTCTTTGAATGAGAAGGTGTGTCCAAACTTTTGGTCTGTACTGTATACTATAAGAGAATTTAGACTAGAACGTTCAAAATCACAGGTGCATATCCATGAAGCAAACATAATTACAAAAAACTAAATGGCTGCACACCATTATATATACAAACAATAGCGCTAAGAAATGGGGGGTCATTCTAGATAAAAGTGGTATAATACCGACTATAAATGAGTTCAGTTTGTTTCTGAAATAAAAGGGTGTCCTGTGATTTTTGACTCGCCTTGTATTATTTGGTCCTTGCACTCCACTGTATCCCAGGGAACCTTCTAAGTTTTGGTCAACCACACGTTTAAGCAAACATGTTATTAGCTTAAGAATTTACAGTCTTAATTGACTATATAACAACAATAGCTAAAAAGAAAGAATACGTTTCTGGTAGAGGAACACTAACAGGACCCTGATTTTGGGTGCTGAGATTTGTACAGTCTATCTTGTCTCTACTTGTTTGATGTCTGTTGGCATGTGCCGCAGTGCACAATTATAGTGGCATAGACTGGATGTATTCCAGGAACACACTGCATGATAATATCCTCTCTCATTTCTTGGCATCTATTAGGATAGTCTTTCAATTCCATTAAACAGCAGTAATATATACCTAAGTGCTGACATGAAATGCATCTCATCTTGTCTTTAGTAGAATATTTTTAGCTGTTGTCATTTTGTACCATGAAACTTTTGCATTACTTATTCTCCTCAGAGTGACATAAAATAATGGAGGTTATTTTAATGCAAGAGACAAGTAGAAATATGCCTCATACATTAATTGGTATCATCAACTAATTTTCACATAAGAATAAAATGTATCATTGAGGAGCTAGCTAGAATAAAATGTATTTTCTTTAAATTAATACAAAGATTCTCACATTGTCTTTGTGGCTGCTACAGGAGAAATGTAGTATTACATGCCAATGATTCAAATGAAAAGTGGACATCTCAGGTCCTCCAGAATGGAGACATGAGATATTTTCTAGCAAATCCAGCCTATTTTGGCAGGATCCGCAGACAATTTAATGTCTTTGTTGGCAGATAAATAATAAATCGCTGGCAGATACCATCAAAATTGTCTAAATTTGCCAACAAATACGTCATGTCTTTGGCCGGCTCTAATTATCTGCAGCTTGAAGCCTGTTTTTAAACAAAATGCCGTACTGTAGTTTTGAAACTGAATAATATCTCACTTACGAAGCGTATTTTGCTCTGCAAAATTGTGCATGACTTAAAGGGGTTGTCCAGTTTCCGATATTGATGACCTATCCTCGGAATAGGTAATCAATACCAGATCAGCATGTGTACAACTTCCAGCACCCCCACCAATCAGCTGTTGAAGAGAACAGAGTGCTCATGCGATCGCTGCATTCTATTCACATTTTTCCTGCTGTCCGTCAACATTGCAGCAGTGAGCAGATGTAATTATGTAATGTCCCGGAGTGCCATTACCACTGCCTTGCTACTTTCTCCTATGTGCTAATTTATATCACCTAATGTGCTTTATTTTATCTTCTCATAATGTGCATATTTATGTTCATGAAACTGGTTATGTTCATGTAATTGCCTGGTCTACCAGCAGATGGCAGCAACATTTGCAAGGTTAGTTTCCCT
This sequence comes from Bufo bufo, assembly GCF_905171765.1. Lineage (NCBI taxonomy): Eukaryota > Metazoa > Chordata > Amphibia > Anura > Bufonidae > Bufo > Bufo bufo. The sequence continues at coordinate 547,459,967 of NC_053389.1, read as the reverse complement.
GGAGAGGAACCTCCTAGTTCCATTCCAGCCCTCTCTAGAGAGGGAGGAGTTTAGTTAGTGAGTAGGTCAGTCTATCCTACCTCCTCCTGGGGAAAGGTTGTGCTTCTGCCAGCAGAGCACTGTCTGCTTTATGGGCCCGCAGGCCCTGTCTGCCAAAGTCCTTTATGGTTGCATGTCCCTTCCTGTGCTTGAATTGCCTCCCAAGTTAACAGAGTTTGATGCCAGGACAAGAAGTTCCTAGGCCTAAAGTAAGAGACAGACTACAGCTAAACTAAGTTCCAGCAGAAGAGAAAAAGTTCCTATTTACTCAAGCTAGCATAGCAGAGCTAAGGAAGCTACAGCATAGCAGAGCTGAGATTGTTGCAGAAGTGTTTGCCTGCCAACGTTAAGCCAATACCTGCTGATGACCAAGATACAGTTTGGAAACTGTTTGGATCACGATTTATGCCAAGTAAAGCTGTGTTCAATGTTACTACGAGTCTGGACTCCATTTATTCTACTTATTCATCTTCCAAGTTCAACTACCCCTTTTTGCACTGCTTTAGACCACTTCACATGTGGGATCCAACCACATCCAGGCAGGAACACCATGACACGTGTATATAACATCTATAGAGACTGTAGGCCACTCTACACCACTCTGGCAATCCTACCCTGGGTACCAACATTACCATGAACAAAGGGGGCTCCATGTCCTTGTTGCTTAACAGCAACTGGCATCACATTTACTTGCTCTATAGGAGGGACATATTTTGTAGAAACCTCCCAAGGGGTAAGGGATCCCTCAGGTGTTTAGTGAGCCCTTTGCAATTACAGCTCCTCTGTAGGGTTGTTTCAATACCAATATTTTGATTCGGTTTCAATACCATAAAAAAGTAATGTGATACTCGATTCCTTTCGATACCACGCAAAAATAAAATAAAACACAAAAAAGCCTTTTGATTATTTAAACATAAACATTTATTGAATTAAACATAAAAACCTGCACCAGATATCAGACTGTCAGAGTTTGATATTGAATTTGACAATGTAACAATGCTAATGAGGAGCCTTCACCTCTCCTGCCTGACTCCTCTTTAGGCAAATAATTCTGAAGCATTTATTCTATGTTTTACAAACTCAACTTCGTGCTATTCCTCTATTATTCCAGATAGAAGTTTGTATTGGAGCTTGGTGTTAATAATTGAGCTTGTGTCCGTCCAAAGACTCCCACTCTGACTTGCACAGTCTATAACCCTATGCTGCTGCCAGTGTCAGACTGTACAAGTAGGATGGGACTGGTATCACCCAGTTGTAATGTATTTGTACCTTTATTCATAAACTTCTAACAGGAATAATAAAGAGTAGACAAGATATGTTATATGAAAAGATGATCTTCCTGAATTGCATTGAAATGCACACCGTGCATCCAGAGAATGGAAGTATTTTACTAAAAACAGAAATGACTAAAATGGAGAACTGTCATACTAGAGAGCAGGGATCAACAACCTCCGGCCCTCCAGCTGTTCAGAAACTACAACTCCCAGAATGCTTCATTCACTTCTGTGGGAGTTAGAAGAACAGTCGAGTTGAGCATGTTTGCATGCTTGGAGTTGTAGTTTCTCAGCAGCTGGAGTGCTGATCCCTGTACTAGAGGTAGCTCCTCTTTAGATAAAGCCTATTGTCTCTTTCCCCCTTCTCCTGTAGATTCCCTCACCGGCTGGGTACTATCACCCTTTTTGTACATAACAAGTAGTTTAAATTAAAGGGGTTATCAGGGTTTGTGAAAATTTATAGCCCATCCTCAGGGCAGCAGTAGCTGATTAGCTAGGTTCTGATGCCTGACAGGCCCCCTGCTGATCAGCTGTTTGAAGAGGGAATGGAGGTCTGGTGAGTCTGTGCCTGCCTGGTAAACTATGCGGCTGCAGCGTTCACCAGAGTGCCACAGCCTCTTCACAAACCTACTACAAAAAATAAATAACACAAACTAAAACATGGCCTATTCTGAAGACTGAAATTACACACTAAGATGGGGTTGAGAATTTCTTTGCCTGCTTGAGGTTCTTAGCCAGGAAAACAAGTGTGTTGATATGGTCTTCAGTCAATCTCATTCTTCTTGGACTGCAAATTAGGCCCGAAGTACTGAATACTCGTTCTGATGCACAACTAGAGGTGGGAATGCATAGATACGCTTTTGCAAAATGGTCAAGAACAGGCAGACTTGAGGCATTTCTCCTCCACTAGGCTAGTGGTTCCGTTATAAAGTGAATGGTGAGAGCCATGAATGCTTCTGTAGCTCTGCTTGTCCAGAGGTCTGTAGTCCAAGCAAAGAATGGAACCTCAACCAGTTGCGCCTCAACCACGCTTCTGATATCCATGTAGAGTTTGGGGATTTCTGTAGACATAAAGTAGTATCTATCAGGCATATCATACTTTCTGTCTAACTGCTGTACCAGGTTTCTGAATTCAGTCTTCTCAACCGTATATTCAGGCACTTGGTCCATGCAGATGTACTCGGCAACAGCTTTGCTTAGTCTGTGTGCTTCCTTGGAGTCTTTGCCATATTTCCGCTGTCTATCGAGCACAGATATAATGGTAGTAGCCTGAGTGAGTTTATCTTTGGATGATGTAGTGGAATGGGTTTGCTTCTTCTGTGTAAGAAAAATACAAGTTATTCATCATTTATCACTTAAAAAAGGTTGTTTCACTTCAGATAATGGCATTTATCCTGTAGATACAATGAATACAAGACTCTTCCTATGTGCTGTGATTCTCCATATTGCCTTCGTTCCTGGCTTCATTAAATTTTTCCATCACCCTATACAATACTCGTTTCTAGGGGTTACAGCCACCCTGCTGCAATGCAAGCATGACCACTGCTGATGGATTGCAGGGTGGTCATGGCTTGTAACCGTGGAAACAAGCAGTGTATAATGAGATGGAAAAATGAATGCAGCCTGGAAAGTAGGCAATATGGAGAATCACAATACATTAGTAAGTGCCTGGTATTATCTTTCTCTACATGATAAATGCCATTTGCTGAAGTGAGACAACCCCTTTAAGAAAAGAGCATAGGTAGGTAGGGTAGACTTAAAATTGGCTAACCTGTCGACTTTTCAGCTCATTGTACAGGTGTTTTCTACTTTGCAATGGAAAGATTTGTAGCACCTTTTGCAGACAGGTTTTTCTATGTCTGTTGGCTGCCCGTTTTCACCAGCGATATAGGCAAAATATGCCCACACTTCACTCCACGTCCTTGCTGAGGCCTTTTTTTCTACAAGTGGCGGATGTGACAGGCACACAAGTTCTGCATCTTTCATTGATGGCGACGGTGTATCCATGCCTTTTTTGCTTTCACTGCGCCTAGAACAAGTGGAAAAATTACAGCATGTAGAGGTGCAGTACTAGTAAATTCCCACCTCACATTGCTGCATTGTTCACAGTCACAACTTCATAGCGGTCGTCAGTGTGGTTCTATTTGTGAAAAAAAATTATGCATATTTTTCAGTGGCTTAAACCACACCTCGTTCACAAGGTGGGGGGGTGGGCTTTATAAAAATCGACACAGATTGGGGTTGTAAATGTGTGAGCAAGGCTTTGAGGCCATTGTAACGGACCGTTTCAGCAGACAAGGGGTTAAAATCCGTTTAGGCGATAAGCCCCTTTCTGAGAGACAGGCACAGCTACTGAAGGATACACCAAACTCCCGAACTGGATACAAAGTAGCACTCCAAACTGGAACCTCACGAATAGCTGCTAGCAGACGAACAGGAATCAGCTTACACTTCTGGCAATCGGTCTTCTAACAGCATACAGTGAATCCCCCCAATAACGAGACAAGGCTCCGTGTTGAGGGTCAAGCAGTGGTCTGAGGTGCTGGCACACCCAGCCTGGTTTTTATTACAGTTGTTGCAAATACAGGTCCGCCCACAGGGGTTTGAAATACAGCCAATCAATATGTTACAACACATACAATGTAAGTACACGCCCCTAGGGGACCAGAAGGAAGACTTGTGACATAGGACAGATATGCAGCACTGTAGGATACACAGAGACAATACATCCCCACAATGCATCATGGTCTCCTCCTCTCTGCCCTGGAGACACCCGAGGCGTAATCCAATTATCTCTCAAGACAAAGAGAAGTCACCAATACACATGCGCAGACAACAGGACAGACATCACCCTTTAAACACACAATGGGACAATGGCACAATAGAAACACACCCAGCATTTTCCTCCCAAGCTGACAAGTTACACTTATTATAAATTGTTACAACTTTGTGAGTTTACATTGGCCATACATATATCTAACATCAATTTAAACAGTATAACTTTGGGACAAACCTATCCAAAATTCACTTGAATAGGTTCAGGGGTTTAAAAGTTAGTATATGGCCCATAATCCAGGGGCAAGAGGCCAGCAGCCAGTCCTCTCCAAAACCCAGTGGCGAGGTTGGTTTTGCCACACATCTCCCCCCCCCAGGGAAGACTAACCAGATACCTGACCTCACGCCGATCGGTACCTGAGTTAGTCTGGCAGCCCACCCACAACCCAATACTGGACCTGTTGAATTTAGTAGCCTGTCTCTGTCCAGTGAGTCCACCAAGGTTATGTTGGAAGCTGGTACTCCCGGTCTCTGTGTTGCTCCCTGGCTTGGAGTGGAGGTTGCTTTGTGGGCAGGGATCAGCGGTACTCTGCCCTGGTGCCAGCGCTACCACGGAAGAAGCCTGGTTGGAGCCTGGTTGTTGGAGGGGAGACCGACTGTCTCTACCCCCTGTGCTGTAAGTGCAGAGACCACGGTCCCATCTGCACTGTTGTGGGGCTTACTGTCTCCCCCTGGTGCGTTAAGCTGCCGCTGGGGAGAGGGGGTAACGAGCTCCTCTCCCATACATACTTCCAGCCGCTGGGGAGGGCGACCGACCGTCTCCGCTCCCAATACAGTGTCCTGCTGCTGGGGAAAGGAGACTGGGCTCTCTATTCCCTGCTGGACACTCTGCCGCTGGGGGACAGGACCGACTGTCTCTGCCCCCTGTAACTCCGCCTGCCGCTGGGGAATGGAGACTGGGCTCCCAATTCCCAAAAAATCATGCTGCTGCTGGGGGGCAGGAACAACTACCTCTGCCCCCTGTAACTCAGCCTGCCGCTGAGGAGGGAGGACGCTGCTCTCCTCTCCCTGCATTTCACACTGCCTTCCCGGCATATCACTCTGCTGCTGGGGGGCAGGAACAACTACCTCTGCCCCCTGTAACTCAGCCTGCCGCTGGGGAGGGAGGACGCTGCTCTCCTCTCCCTGCATTTCACACTGCCGCTGGGGAATGGAGACTGGGTTTGTCACCTTACTGTCCTGCTGAGCCTTCTCACTCGCGTGGAACAGCTGCTGGTAGCCCTGTTCCAGCTCCATCTCCCGGGTCACCAGGTGGACCAGGTCCTGCTCAATCTCATGAGTGTCGTCCCAGTCATACCTGCTCTCCCTCCATTCCAAGAGATCATGGAACCGGGCTTGTGTAGGGCTCCCAAACTCCAGCTCTGAAAAAGTCTCCCATAACAAGCCAGGACCATCAAACTCCTCTCCCTCCGGCTTGTCATGCTCAGCTGTCCTGGGTAGGTACTGTGCCCCATACCACCAGAGCGCCTGGTAGGCATCTTCCAGCCACAGCTCCCGCCATGCTAGGAGTTCCAATTCCTTTACCCATTCCTCCCGGGGCTGCTCTCCCAGGAAGGGCATCCGCAGGGCTACTCGCTTCTGCAACCGCTGGTCTTCCGTGGGGAGTCTCTCGTCCTGCATATACTCCACAATACCCAGTACCTGGTACCAGATGCCTTTGCGGACTGCATCTCGGTCATCCATGACACCCTCATCGTACTCCACTGCTGTTTCCATTATGGTGCTGTCAGGGTCGCTGTACTGGGACATGCGTTGCCCTCAAATTGTAATTCCAGGGAATGATGTTTCTTTGTAGCTGTCCTTCTGGGCTGTGGGAATGATCCCGCTGCTTGCCACCAATGTAACGGACCGTTTCAGCAGACAAGGGGTTAAAATCCGTTCAGGCGATAAGCCCCTTTCTGAGAGACAGGCCCAGCTACTGCAGAACACCAAATTCCCGAACTGTATACAAAGTAGCACTCCAAACTGGAACCTCACGAATAGCTGCTAGCAGACGAACAGGAATCAGCTTACCCTCCTGGCAATCAGTCTGTAACAGCATACAGCGGATCCCCCCAATAACGAGACAAGGCTCCGTGTTGAGGGTCAAGCAGTGGTCTGACTGTACTTCACGTACAGCCTCTTTTATTCATAAACCACAAACATAGTACTGCCCACAGGGGTTTGAAATACAGCCAATCAATATGTTACAACACATACAATGTAAGTACACGCCCCTAGGGGACCAGAAGGAAGACTTGTGACATAGGACAGATATGCAGCACTGTAGGATACACAGAGACAATACATCCCCACAATGCATCATGGTCTCCTCCTCTCTGCCCTGGAGACACCCGAGGCGTAATCCAATTATCTCTCAAGACAAAGAGAAGTCACCAATACACATGCGCAGACAACAGGACAGACATCACCCTTTAAACACACAATGGGACAATGGCACAATAGAAACACACCCAGCATTTTCCTCCCAAGCTGACAAGTTACACTTATTATAAATTGTTACAACTTTGTGAGTTTACATTGGCCATACATATATCTAACATCAATTTAAACAGTATAACTTTGGGACAAACCTATCCAAAATTCACTTGAATAGGTTCAGGGGTTTAAAAGTTAGTATATGGCCCATAATCCAGGGGCAAGAGGCCAGCAGCCAGTCCTCTCCAAAACCCAGTGGCGAGGTTGGTTTTGCCACAGTCATAATAACCCTATCAAGTCTTGATATTCTTGCATAATGGGCACCATGGGGTTAATGCATGAGCTACATGAACAGTCAGTCACTTGCTATTTGGCACAGTCTTATGAATTCAATCCATGTGTTTCATATTACTAAGGCTACTTCACACTAGCGGTAGCCTTTTCCGGCAGGCTGTTCCGGCGGGGGAAGTGGGGAACAGCCTGCCGGATCGGTGGTAAAGCTAGACCACCGTGCTGCTGGAAGGGGGTGGGCTGGAGGTCCGGCCGCATTGCCGCAATCAGGCAGAGAGGTGGCTGGACAAAAAACGCAGCGTGCTGTACTTTTTAACGTACTGCGGCCGGACCTCCAGCCCACCGCCATTAGAGTAAATGGGTATGGAGCAGACTTTCGGCAGCACAGTGGTCTAGCGTTAGCACTGATCCGGCAGGCTGTTCCCCGCTGGAAAAGGCTACCGCAAGTGTGAAAGTAGCCTGTGGCCTGTATTCTGTAACTCCCCCATGTTGCCCATTATGTTAGATGGTACACTACTTTGGGGGTCATTTACTACTAATAAAAGGCACATGGGGTCCAGTCCAAATGTGCCCAGCCTGACATTAAAAATAAGTGACCCCAATGATGTTTAAAACATGGCAGTGGCAAGATTGGGGTTAATGAGTCACATTAACCCCAATCTTGCTGGCTGCCTGATACAAATGTTTTTTGACCAGCCTTTATTTTGAGGCAGGCTAATCACTCTAGACTTGCACTGTGCGGGTGTGGGGTACCTTCTATGCTGGCTGTTCAGGGCACTGACGCTGGGGCTGGTGCTCGGGCTGACAGTGAGCTGTGCACTCAGGAGGAGGATTCTGCCGCTGCTGCCGTTCGCTTACCTCCCCCGTCCCTCCTCCTGCTTTTATTAATAGCTACATATTTATTGGCGCATCGTGGAAGTGGTGCGAGCAGCTTCAGAGCCCGCTCACTTCATTGGTCTGACAGCGGCCACATCATAGGAGGGAGGGATTACCTCCCTTTGTCCCTCCCTCCTTCTCCACTGTCTGCCTAGCAAGGCACACGCCATATTGTCATAAGAGATCATCCCGATACCGAATCGATACTGGCATAAAAGTATCGATTGAGTATCGAAAGTTCGATACCAGAAACCCTACTCCTCTGTCCTATTCACTTGAGTGTAACTACAACTGCTCCTTCGTATTCAAGTGAATGGGACAGGGGAGCTGTCAGAATAATATGTTACATAACTTAAAAATGCTTGTAAAAATGATGCAAGGAAAAGATGGAGTGTTACGTTAACCCCCTGTTGCTAGAACAGATGGTTTGAGTAAGTATGACCAGATTATAGTTAAGGTACGTTAGGCAATTCTTCTTTGGCCTTCCGCACCTGGGGCCTGAGGCGACCCTACCATCCCCCATTTAAACGTCATTCAAACAACTATTAAAACGGTTAATTACACAATTACAAAGCAATTCTACTGAAATATTATGCATTTTTTCTGTTCGAATTACAAGCCAGAGTATGCAGACATTAGCGAGAGTTTATCCTCAGCTCAGAAACTCTCTGTTTCTGTTAGGGGAAAATTGCCTCTAGCATCACATTGGCCAAAATAAGACTGTGATTCAGTGTAACACATACCACTGTGTATAGGTGTAAGGAATTGGGCCTCCATTGATCAAAAAAAAAGAAAAAAAACATATGTAAGGTCAGGCAATGATACTGGATGAGAAGGTCTGGTGTCGACAGACGGTAATGCAGTTTCTCCCAAAGTACCTGATGGGGTTGGTCATCTCCCAGACAATAATTCTTCCAGTTGACTACCATATAGTGAAATGTGATTCATCACTCCAGAGAACAAATTTCCATTGCTCCAGAGTCCAGGCATCAATTATACCACCCCAGCTGACAACAATGCACATGGTAATCTTAGGCTTGTGTGCAGCTGCTCAACCATGGAAACCCATGTCATGAACCTACTGATGCATAGTTCTTGTGCTCTTGTCACTTCTAGAAGCAGTTTGGAACTCAGTCATTTGGGATGCTACAGATGATTGTTTTCGTGCTACTTTCTATCATTCTGTGGCCCCAGTCTGTGAGTTTGCATGGTCTGCTGCTTAGCTGAACTGCTGTTACTCTTAGATGCTTTCACCTGTCATTAATAGCACCTACAGTTGACTGCGGGAGATCTAGCAGATTAGAAATTTCACAAACTGACTTCTGGCTTTCTATGAGTTATGTTTAAAGTCTCTAATCTCTTCAGTTCAACCTATAATACTATCATTGCTTATCTATACAAATGGCATGATAGTGTGCTTGATTTCATTTATCTCTTTGCAATAGGCGCGACTAAAAAATAGCCCTCCCTCCAATACTCTGCCCAAGGGCCAACACCAGGGGAGGACAGGCCTTAGACCCTACCAAAAAACTTTCCAATGAGTACATAACAAGCTGACGCTCCTAGTGTGAATTAATGTTTGGAGCATCAGGTGCTAATGTACCGAGCCGGTAGCCACAGGTGCCTTCCTTAAAGGGCTTCTGTCACCCCACTAAAGTAATTTTTTTTTTTTTGGCTAGTTAAATTACCTGCGCCGATGACATCACCGAAATAGAAGACGTCATCGGCGCAGGCGCACTGAGGGAGTGCTGAGGAGGCGAGCCTCCTCATCTCAGAGCACCTGCGCCGAATGAACACAGGCGCGCGATTTTTGAAATGCCGACAGGGCTGGCCGGAGGAGGAGATCCCGGCTGGCCCTGTCAATCAACACGACGAGGGGGGCGGTTTTCTGCAGCTGCTACCAGCAAGTAGCCGCCCTACTTGCTGGTAGAGACCTAATTTGCATATTATAAAACTTCGTTTTTAGAAGAAACTGCTGAATCAAAGTAAGTAAGACCATTATATTTTCATATATCGCAATATAAGTAATTTAACTAGCCCAAAAAAAAAAAAAAAGACTTTAGTGGGGTGACAGAAGCCCTTTAACTCAACTGTGATTGTTCACAGGATGGGAATACTGTTAAATACTTTGGCGGAACATGGGAACTGATGGCTCTCTGCCCAATTTTTTACCCTTACAGGCCACAGCTGGAAGCATTTTGTTGCTGGATGCACTCTAGGGGGCATTATTAATACTGGAGGGACTATTGGGGCATTATTATTATTGTTGGAGTCACTAAAGGAGGCATTATTAATAGACACTATATGGAATATAATAATTACTGGGGACCATAGGGTCATTAATACTACTGGAGGCACTATAGGAAGGTTTTAAGACTCCTGTGGGCACTACAGATGGCTTTATTTATAGTGGAACCACTTCAGGGAAGCATATTACTGCTGGGACCACTATAGAGAGCATTATTACTACTTGGGACACTATAAGGGAGCACTATATACATTGAGGGCCGTCTGCTCAGCGCAATTATTTTAATATGGTACTAGTATTTTTAAAAAGAAGATATGTGTAGTACTATTAATTCTGCAGTATAGTATTTGGGAGGCATTGAGGAACACACTGGACACCGTATGGGAGATGGCTGCAAGATGAGACAGGTCACCTGTTGAGAAGGTGAAGAGATCATAGAAAGTGAGGAATCTGAGATGTCCATGTGGCCAACTGCATAGATAAGATGTGGCTGAAAGAAGTTGTCATGGCGGTCTGGGTCAAATAAACATCATGAGGAAAGAGAACATCTACAATCCGAGCAGACACATCACTGGATGTAATAGATATGTAGTGCTATATTCTCCTGTATGTTTGCTAGCATGGAAAGATCAGGCAGTATGCTGTTGGTAGAGCTCCCTCTGTTCTGTGGCCTGCATCTCACAACTCTAGCAGCCCCCTCCCACAAATCTTAATTAGAGAAAACTGGAGGAGGACAGAATGTGGCAGCTGGCTACCACAGAGGCTCAGCTTCTATGGAAATATTTAGTAATATTTAGTGCTGCTAATGCATTATTTTGTGCTGCATTATGGTATTTGGTTCTGCTGGGGCAGTTTTTTTTATGCTGCACTATGGTATTACTGACCCCACCTACCTGTTTTGGCCCCACCTACTTTCCCCCCCAGCCTTTTTAAGTCCCTCATCGGCAACCAGCAAGCATTAAAATGAAGCGACATTTCTAAAATAAAACAATGTTTTAAAATCCTGCCATTTTCTGGTATACAGCTCATATGCAGACCTATGTGAAACAGGTTGATGTAGTTGATACGCCAGGTTTTCCAAAAGTTTTTATTTTTACTGATGACCTATCCCAGGCATGGCCAACCTACGGCTCTCCAGCTGTTGTAAAACTACAACTCCCACCATGCCCTGCTGTAGGCTGCTAGCTGTAGGCAGTCTGGGCATGCTAGGAGTTGTAGTTTTGCAACAGCTGGAGAGCCTCAGGTTGGCCATCCCTGACCTATCATCTGGATAGCTCATCAGTATCTGATCGGTGGGGTCCAACAATCGGGATCCCCACCAATCTGCTTTCTGAGAAGGCAGCGGTGCTTGCAGTAGCGCCATGGTCTTCTCTCTGCTCACCAAGCACAGTGCCGTCCATTTGAGCTGCGTCTGTACTTGGTATCACAGCTTAGTCCCATTTACTTCAATGGGGCTGAGCTGCGCCTAGGCAATGTGACCATTCAATGGGACGTCACATAGCCTAGGCACATCAGTAAAAAAACTCTTGGAAAACTACTTGAAAGAATGCACACAAATCTTGTGTAGTCTGATCCTGCAGTCATGTATTGCACCTGCTTCTTGTTAACATACTCTTGAGACGTCTGTGAGAAGAGCGAGTTGATGTTATTCATGCAAAACATATATATCCCTGAGATTTCCGAGCTGCATTTGCTCCCAAAAATCTCACCTTGGTTAACCAATTCACTGTGAGCAATGAAGGGAAGATATACAGGTCCTTTTAAAAAAATTAGCATATTGTGATAAAGTTCATTATTTTCTGTAATGTACTGATAAACATTAGACTTTCATATATTTTAGATTCATTACACACAACTGAAGTAGTTCAAGCCTTTTCTTGTTTTAATATTGATGATTTTGGCATACAGCTCATGAAAACCCCAAATTCCTATCTCAAAAAATTAGCATATCATGAAAAGGTTCTCTAAACGAGCTATTAACCTAATCATCTGAATCAACTAATTAACTCTAAACACCTGCAAAAGATTCCTGAGGCTTTTAAAAACTCCCAGCCTGGTTCATTACTCAAAACCGCAATCATGGGTACGACTGCCGACCTGACTGCTGTCCAGAAGGCCATCATTGACACCCTCAAGCAAGAGGGTAAGACACAGAAAGAAATTTCTGAACGAATAGGCTGTTCCCAGAGTGCTGTATCAAGGCACCTCAGTGGGAAGTCTGTGGGAAGGAAAAAGTGTGGTAGAAAATGCTGCACAACGAGAAGAGGTGACCGGACCCTGAGGAAGATTGTGGAGAAGGACCGATTCCAGACCTTGGGGGACCTGCGGAAGCAGTGGACTGAGTCTGGAGTAGAAACATCCAGAGCCACCGTGTACAGGCGTGTGCAGGAAATGGGCTACAGGTGCCGCATTCCCCAGGTCAAGCCACTTTTGAACCAGAAACAGCGGCAGAAGCGCCTGACCTGGGCTACAGAGAAGCAGCACTGGACTGTTGCTCAGTGGTCCAAAGTACTTTTTTCGGATGAAAGCAAATTCTGCATGTCATTCGGAAATCAAAGTGCCAGAGTCTGGAGGAAGACTGGGGAGAGGGAAATGCCAAAATGCCTGAAGTCCAGTGTCAAGTACCCACAGTCAGTGATGGTCTGGGGTGCCATGTCAGCTGCTGGTGTTGGTCCACTGTGTTTTATCAAGGGCAGGGTCAATGCAGCTAGCTATCAGGAGATTTGGGAGCACTTCATGCTTCCATCTGCTGAAAAGGAGATGAAGATTTCATTTTTCAGCACGACCTGGCACCTGCTCACAGTGCCAAAACCACTGGTAAATGGTTTACTGACCATGGTATTACTGTGCTCAATTGGCCTGCCAACTCTCCTGACCTGAACCCCATAGAGAATCTGTGGGATATTGGGAAGAGAAAGTTGAGAGACGCAAGACCCAACACTCTGGATGAGCTTAAGGCCACTATCGAAGCATCCTGGGCCTCCATAACACCTCAGCAGTGCCACAGGCTGATTGCCTCCATGCCACACCGCATTGAAGCAGTCATTTCTGCAAAAGGATTCCCGACCAAGTATTGAGTGCATAACTGAACTTAATTATTTGAAGGTTGACTTTTTTTATATTAAAAACACTTTTCTTTTATTGGTCGGATGAAATATGCTAATTTTTTGAGATAGGAATTTGGGGTTTTCATGAGCTGTATGCCAAAATCATTAATATTAAAACAAGAAAAGGCTTGAACTACTTCAGTTGTGTGTAATGAATCTAAAATATATGAAAGTCTAATGTTTATCAGTACATTACAGAAAATAATGAACTTTATCACAATATGCTAATTTTTTTGAAAGGATCTGTATACGTACACAGGCTGAATGAAGGGATAGAGATCATGCTTCATAAGAAATGCTTACTGAACTCTGAACTTGTAGGAGCAAATAGCTATGTCAGACAAAGCAGTTCTTGAAAATACAAGAAGCAAAACAGAAATCAGCCGACAACATAAAATAGAATTCAAATTATTGGAAAATTCAAGATGGATTAGATTTGTTTAGAATCGTTTTTCTCATCAATACTGGTGAACATTCATTATACTGTTATACAAAACCAGTAGTTTTTTCCATTGTAATTTCTATATTAGTGGAAATCATGAAATTTTTAAATATCACATTTTATTCTCCGTGTCACTCTTGGCAAAGACACAATAAAGTAATAATAGTCTAATAAGATAACATAGTTGTTGAACATATTTACAGCATTATAGCTTATTTCAGACTGTATGTTTCACCAAGACCAGGTGGTCACTGGGTTTGTTAAAGAAGATACTGCTGTTGAGATCCACTGCAATCTGATGCTTTCACCAGGAGCAGTGTGGTATATGAGCTTATTCAGCACTGTGTAGATAATTATTACAGTATTTCCAACGAACCACTGATTTCACTGAATTTCTCTTGATATTAAGTGACATTGATTGACATTTATGGATGGTGTTTCTGGCCTCTAATATTTGCTGCTGTTTCATAGAGTATTGTAGTATATTTTATTGAAGGTAAAATTGAATCTAAAGTTTGAATTCTTGCCAGTAAAGTTGTTGTTTGACTGGACTGTTTTTCTTACAGGTTTTAATAGCTGCCATTAATGTTGGTGTCTCCATTTTATGTTCCTCACCTTACCATACAACCATGTGCAGTGCCCCAGGGGACAACTGCAAAGGGTTAAATACTGCTAAAGAGTTCATTTGATGTTGCCAAGTTAAATGTTTAAATGTGATTTTGCTGTTAAAGCACTTGTTTCCATATGCACTGTGTATCCCAAATAGCAATGTGTAACAGCGCCTGCTGTCCGCCGCTGTCCCCCTGCTTACTGCCACGGTCCCGGGCACCATGTTCGCGGTGATCTGCTGCCAGTGTTTCCTTTCAGCCCTGGCCACAGCATGCTTGCTGCTTGTTTCCTGCAGCATTTCCTTTTTGCGCGCAACTTTTTGTGCTTTATGGGTTGGATCATGTGACCTAGCTGTCTAATCCTAGCCCTCCTGCACATATATAAGTGGCTCAACCCCCTTCCCAGATGCCTTAGTATCAAGGTCCTTGTGTCCTATTAAGGTTCCTGATATCTGCCTGTGTTCCTGACTAGTGCTTGTATTTCTGGACTCTGCTATCTGTTTGATCCCTGCCTGCTTGCCATGACTCTCCTGTTGCTTGCCCTGACCTATTGCCTGTTTGAATTCACCTCTGACTCATCCTTCGGTCCTGAACTGTTGCTCCTGGTTACAACTCAGCCTGCTGACAGCACCTGTACTTCTGGTACTTCGCTCAGGTACCTCCTAGTCCGCCTGGACCAGCTGCCTCGTGTTCCAATCCTCCTCAAGAGGTAGCGACCTGGTGTTCCCCTCGGGAAATTCTATCCCCACCATCAGGGGTACTGTGAATATAGAGGGGTTCACTTAGATAACGCCCTTAGAGGAGGTAGGACACGTGGCACAGTGAATTCACACGCGCTGGTTCGTGACACAATGTATGGGCAATAAATGGGAAATGGACTAAGTTCACCAATTGGTTAGTGAGTCTAGTCTGAACAGAGCTACAGGGAGTATGTGTGTGAAAGAGTCCCTGCAGATCGGGCCCATGTTCAGACAACCGCTGTCTCTGAGACTATAGCTGCCCAAGAAGTTACTCTGCTACCAGGGTATAGCTGAAGGAAAGGAGATAAGGCAGATTAGAAGGTCCAGAACCACTTTCCAGGCTGCGCAAGATAATGACAGTAAGGTAATTCTCATTTATAGCAATGAGACTTTGCTGCTGTGGAATGGATTATTGCCTTAGACACCTACCACACTTTGAGATGGACTGACCATCTGTATCTAAAATCTGCACCCCTTAGCCCAGGAATTGCAGAAAGAGTTAGCATGAACAGAATAGTACTTCTGTGGTTGTTTGGAGAGACTACAAAGTGTCTTTAGTAAGAGAGACAAGGAGTACTACAACTATCATCATTGTTGCTGCCTATACATAACTATTAGAAAAATTAACCTCTGTGACATACTTTGGAACTGTACCTGTAAACTGTGGAACTGTAAAATATACAGTACAGACCAAAAGTTTAGATACACCTTCTCATTCAAAGAGTTTTCTTTATTTTCATGACTATGAAAATTGTAGATTCACACTGAAGGCATCAAAACTATGAATTAACACATGTGGAATTATATACATAACAAACAAGTGTAAAACAACAGAAAATATGTCATATTCTAGGTTCTTCAAAGTAGCCACCTTTTGCTTTGATTACTGCTTTGCACACTCTTGGCATTCTCTTGATGAGCTTCAAGAGGTAGTCCCCTGAAATGGTTTTCACGTCACAGGTGTGCCCTGTCAGGTTTAATAAGTGGGATTTCTCGCCTTATAAATGGGGTTGGGACCATCAGTTGCGTTGAGGAGAAGTCAGGTGGATACATAGCTGATAGTCCTACTGAATAGACTGTTAGAATTTGTATTATGGCAAGAAAAAAGCAGCTAAGTAAAGAAAAACGAGTGGCCATCATTACTTTAAGAAATGAAGGTCAGTCAGTCAGCCGAAAAATTGGGAAAACTTTGAAAGTAAGGGCTATTTGACCATGAAGGAGAGTGATGGGGTGCTGCACCAGATGACCTGGCCTCCACAGTCACCGGACCTGAACCCAATCGAGATGGTTTGGGGTGAGCTGGACCGCAGAGTGAAGGCAAAAGGGCCAACAAGTGCTAAGCATCTCTGGGAACTCCTTCAAGACTGTTGGAAGACCATTTCAGGGGACTACCTCTTGAAGCTCATCAAGAGAATGCCAACAGTGTGCAAAGCAGTAATCAAAGCAAAAGGTGGCTACTTTGAAGAACCTAGAATATAACATATTTTCAGTTGTTTCACACTTGTTTGTTATGTATATAATTCCACATGTGTTAATTCATAGTTTTGATGCCATCATAGTCATGAAAATAAGGAAAACTCTTTGAATGAGAAGGTGTGTCCAAACTTTTGGTCTGTACTGTATACTATTGCAAAGTGCTGTACCATAATCCACAAAGTACTTATCTACCAAGGAGAGCCCATCCTCCATAGCATAATTACACAAAGTGCAAGTGCAAGTCCGGCTTTTGCGATACCAGAGACCAACTGGTCTTCCAGTCTCGTATAATATATCCTAAAGCCGTCTCAAGAACCCCCCATCCCAGTGTCCCTCACTTGCCCAACGCTTTTCGCCGAATGGCTTCGACAGGGGAAGTCTTGTTGTCCTGTGGATAGGTGATAAATTGACATTCAGGAGCAAACCATTTAATGGTTCCCACTTTGTTTGTGCACTGTGAGCAACTTTCACTGGACATGACCTCACAAATGGAAGAATGTCTGTGCTGGAGAATGTCATGCATCTGACACATGACATGGCCACTGAGGTTACATCTCTTAACTGTTGTAGATTCTACGTTTCACATTTAGCGTGACTTTAGACATTTAGCACATCTGCCGTCTAGCCCTTAGATAAGCCTACACTTCAACAATGTGATTGTTGGACAATAAACCGCTATTACTTTGTTGCATATTCAGCAAGCCCCTACTGAACTGGAGCAGAGGATAGGAGTGGTAGTGGCTCTGGCTGCCTTAGTCAATCATAGCAGCTGTCCTCACACTGTTGCTCCCTTGGGCCGTGCAGTGAAAGAAGGGGGCACCCTTTCTTCCCTCAGGGCACACCCTGATTCTGAGTTTCCTGCTTCATGGTAGCTGGGGTGCCCTTGATGTTAGGCGTTTGGCTAGTGGTACAAGAAGGTCTATCTTTACTCATGTGCAAAATAGGAATTGCAGTATATCCAACCATAAGAGTCACAGATAAAACTGTTCCCAGTGCAATTCTCTCCCAATTCTCTCTTTCTTATTGTAGTTCTTGCAGTAATTCACACAAAGATCTGTTAGTCTCTGGAACTTGATGCCTAAGGAACATAGATCCTTTCTCCATGAAACTCTCTAACTGAGCTAGGGGTGGATCTTGGATCCCCACCCAACCTCCTGCAAAGTTCGAAAACAGGATTATTAACAATGGCTGTGCCATCCATACCCTCTTATGCTAAGTATAATACATGAAATAACAATACATTACATAACAATAAAATACATTAGATCAGTATTTCTCAACTTGCGGTATGCGAACCCCAAAGGGTACATGCCGTTGTTTCATTCCTGGTTGCTTGGGCCTCTTGGTATTCAGCTGTATTGCTGTACTCAGGACAGGACAGCAATACAGTCAAAAGCTGTGTCGTGTTATGGTAGGGATATGATTATCTCCCTGCCCCACTGCTCACTCTCATAGGCTACAGGCACTAGGCCTGAAGCCTATTAGAGGCTGGTGCAGGTGGCACGATCACATCATCATCATCATGCTGCCTTAGCCAGACTGCAAGCAGATCAGGACACCAGTCAGAGGACGCAGACAGTGGGGAGGAGGTAAGTATTTGTGTTTGTTATTTTCTTTTGCAGCATGCTGTTGGGCCTCTGGGGGGAGGAGGTCATTATTATAACTGGGGGCAGTACAAGCAGGCATTATCTTTTTCTATGGCAGCACTATAAGGAGGCAATAAGTACTACTGGGGACACTTTACAGAGGACCTAAGAAAAATGCTGCAGCACAACAGTAGGATTATATAGTAGTGGTGCCTGCGGTGTCAGGTAACAGTCCACATACCCCGTCTCAGCAAATAAAATATTCAAAGTATACCGCGGCACTCTCTTCTCTTCATCAATTCAGCATTTATTCACCAAATTTCTTAGCGACGTTTCGACTAGTGTGGTCTTTCTCTTTGCTTGAGAAAGACCACACTGGTCGAAACGTCGCTAAGAAATTTGGTGAATAAATGCTGAATTGATGAAGAGAAGAGAGTGCCGCGGTATACTTTGAATATTTTATTTGCTGAGACGGGGTATGTGGACTGTTACCTGACAACGCAGGCACCACTACTATATAATCCTACTGTTGTGCTGCAGCATTTTTCTTAGGTCCTCTGTAAAGTGTCCCCAGTAGTACTTATTGCCTCCTTATAGTGCTGCCATAGAAAAAGATGATGCCCGCTTGTACTGCCCCCAGTTATAATAATGACCTCCTCCCCCCAGAGGCCCAACAGCATGCTGCAAAAAAAAATAACAAACACAAATACTTACCTCCTCACCACTGTCTGCGTCCTCTGACTTCGAATATTTTATTTACAGAGGACCTGTCACCACAAAATGCAATGCAATCTGAAAGTACCATGATATAGAGCAGAAGCTGAGCAGATTGATATATATTTTGTAGGAAAAAATTCAGTAAAACCTGTAAATTATACATTTATATCTTTGCTTTTTACACCACCTGTGAACAGCTATCGGTACAGGGGGAGGTGTCATCAGTAATTGATAGCGTTGTGTGTATAAGAGGCACACATAAGGAGGCATAGGTACTATTGGCAGCACTATAAAGGGGCATTTTTTTTCTACTGCCAACTTGATAAAGGGGCAATTACTACTACTTTGTGCACTATTAGGGGTAATTTTTTCTACTAGCGGCACACATAATGGGCCATTAGTACTGCCCCAGGCACTTTAAGGCGGTATATTTTTGTATTGGCAGCACTATAAGGGGGAAATTAGTACTACTATGGGCACTCTAAGGAGCCATTCTTTTCTACTGGCAGCACTATAAAGGGGAGCAATTAGTACTACTGAGAGCACTATAAGGAGGCATATTTTTCTATTGGTAGCACTATAAAGAGGCATTTTTTTAGTGGCACTATAAGGGGGCATTAGTACTACTGGGGGCACTACCAGGGGCCTTTTTCTACTGACACATTGATTGCTACTGGGAACATTATGAGAGGATTTATAATTACTGGAGGGCACTATAAGAGGCATTAGTACTACTGGAGGCTTAATAGGCAGACATTATTACTACTGGGGCATTATGATGGGCCTTATTACTACTCAGGGACTATGGCAAATATGATTAACACTATGGGCACTGTAGGAGCAGCACTGTAGGGGCACTATTACTATTAAGGGCACTCTTGGGGAATAATATTACTGTGGAGGCCCCCTGGCATGCTGTCAGGGACACTACGTTTATGGCCCTATTACTGTAAGGAACACTTACACTTTATTTAGGAAGGCACTGTGATGCAATAATTCTTGAGAGCGGCACTATCTCTGTGGTACTAGTATTTTCAGGGGGTCTGTATCTGCAGCATAGTATTTCCGAGCACCACAGGAATAGTATTGAAGGTGGCAGGATGGGGTGTTAAGAGGATAGGGAGGATGATGGAAAAGTAGGAATCCAATATGTCTGTGTGATAAACTCTGCATAGATGAGATGTGGCTGAAATAAGTTATCATGGTGGTCTGGTCCGAATGAGGAAAGAGAACATCTATATCTGAGGAGACATCACTGGATGTATGAGGTATGTAGTGCTGAATTTTCCTGTATGCTTGGTGGAGCAGAGTGTAATTTTAAAAGCCATAGTCATCCATCGTGAGTCCTAATTTTTTTGTATGTGATTTTTACAGGAAGATTAATGCTGCATGCGGCACTATTCTTTCTGTCAAATCTGAAGGAACTGCTGACAGAAGCTTAGAACAGAGCTTATGGAGTGAAATTGTCTTATTTGGTTAACATGTATCGCTGTTCGCTTCCTTAGGGGTTCTTGGCTCAAACTTCTTGTCACTATGGGTACTTGGCGTGAAAAGGTTGAGAACCACTGTACTAGATAACAAACCATTTGCTGATACCCCCTGCTCTGGGGTACTGTACATACAATATGGTGCTTGCATTATATGTTCAAGGTTTCTTTAAAAGCCATTGCTAAATACTTTGGGAACAAAATATATTTCTCCACAAACATATAAAATAACTCTTGGCTATAAATGCACATTAAGCATGTTTATTATTCATTTTATAATTACAGTAAAGGCTTGAGATTCTATCCACCAGTTCCTAACATTTAATTCTCATTTCTCCATTTAATGGATCGCCTGAGGGTCACTCACTATAATGACAAAATTACTTATGAACATTTTTATTCCCACTGCATGCTTAAAGCTAGCGTTACATTACACACTGAGAGATAAACTATCATAGAGGCATCCATAGAATTTCATTAAAACATAATGATATTTATTATACTGGAAACATATTTTCCAACTTAAAATTGAAGAAAACAATTGCAGCGTTACAAAAATAACAATCTGATTATTTCAATTGGGCATTTAATTCCTCTACCTGGTTAAGCATAATAGTGCTGATATCATTACAGCTAATAAAACAGATTGTATAGTTATCATTTTCAAAATGGATTTTGGGTATAATAATATATACGTAGATTAAAAACTCGCATCAAACTATCATTCATTTCTCTCCTCTAATGTTGAGCGGATCAAAGTAAAACAATTGGATTTAATAGGAATTTCAGGGAAACTTTGATTCGCAACAAATAAGAATTTCCTCTCGTTCCGTTGTAACAAATCAATTTTTTCCTAAAATGGCAGTTACATGTGTTTTAAAGTAAGAAGCCCGGGAAGGAGATATGATCCATATTGCTGTGCAGCCAACCAATCAGCAGATAGCCACCACCTGTGATGTCATAGCACTATAAAAGGCCTAATCCCATCTGCTCTCCGCCGTTTTACAGTGAACCGAGCATAGGGACAGATGTGCCAAGTGTAGAGACAGAGTTTAATAAAGCTTTAATTGTAGAATCTTGGATAGGGACAGTGCAGGGACAGTGTAGGGAAATCGTAAGGAAGAGTTGTCAGATGCTGTAGGGAGAACATAGGGAGACTGCAGGAACAGTGCAAGCTCTGTGTAATCACCCTGTGCATCTTGTTCCACTGCTGTGCCATTCATTCTTAATCTGTTCTGTTATACATAGGCTGACTGTGCATCAGAATTAGTCTGAACAGCCTGTCTAATATATAGGCGTGTGTACCTAGTTAATCTGCTGCACCATTAATAATTAATCTGTTCAGTTATACATTGATGTAGGCTGCATCAGACTCATTGTCAACAGGCGGTGTAATATATAGGCACGTTTATATAGTTTATCTGCTGGGCCATTTATACTTAATCAGTTATTTTCTACATAGACTGACTGTGCATCAGACTTGGTCTCAACAGCCGGTCTAATACAGTTGCAAGAAAAAGTATGTGAACCCTTTGGAATGATATGGATTTCTGCACAAATTGGTCATAAAATGTGATCTGATCTTCATCTAAGTCCCAACAATAAACAATCACAGTCTGCTGAAAGTAATAACACAAAGAATTAAATGTTACCATGTTTTTATTGAACACACCATGTAAACATTCACAGTGCAGGTGGAAAAAGTATGTGAACCCCTAGACTAATGACATCTCCAAGAGCTAATTGGAGTGAGGTGTCAGCCAACTGGAGTCTAATCAATGAAATGAGATTGAGGTGTTGGTTTAGGCTGCCCTGCCCTATAAAAAAACACACACCAGTTCTGGGTTTGCTTTTCACAAGAAGCATTGCCTGATGTGAATGATGCCTCGCACAAAAGAGCTCTCAGAAGACCTACGATTAAGAATTGTTGACTTGCATAAAGCTGGAAAGGGTTATAAAAGTATCTCCGAAAGCCTTGCTGTTCATCAGTCCACGGTAAGACAAATTGTCTATAAATGGAAAAAGTTCAGCACTCCCTAGGAGTGGCCGTCCTGTAAAGATGATTGCAAGAGCACAGCGCAGACTGCTCAATCAGGTGAAGAAGAATCCTAGAGTGTCAGCTAAAGACTTACAAAAGTCTCTGGCATATGCTAACATTCCTGTTAGCGAATCTATGATACGTAAAACACTAAACAAGAATGGATTTCATGGGAGGATACCACAGACAAGCCACTGCTGTCCAAAAAAACCATTGCTGCACGTTTACAGTTTGCACAAGAGCACCTGGATTTTCCACAGCAGTACTGGCAATATATTCTGTGGACAGATGAAACCAAAGTTGAGTTGTTTGGAAGAAACACACAACTCTATGTGTGGAGAAAAAGAGGCACAGCACACCAACATCAAAACTTCATTCCCAACTGTGAAGTATGGTTTGGGGGCATCATGGTTTGGGGCTGCTTTGCTGTGTCAGGGCCTGGACGATTTTCTATCATCGAAGGATAAATGAATTCCCAAGTTTATCAAGACATTTTGCAGGAGAACTTAAGGCCATCTGTCCACCAGCTGAAGCTCAACAGAAGATGATTGTTGCAACAGGACAACGACCCAAAGCATAGAAGAAAATCAACAACAAAGTTCTTCTTAAACAGAAGAAAATGCGCCTTCTGGAGTGGCCCAGTCAGAGTCCTGACCTCAACCCGATTGAGATGCTGTGGTCTGACCTCAAGAAAACGATTAACACCAGACATCCCAAGAATATTGCTGAACTGAAACAGTTCTGTAAAGAGGAATGGTCAAGAATTACTCCTGACCGTTGTGCACGTCTGATCTGCAACTACAGTAAACATTTGGTTGAAGTTATTGCTGCCAAAGGAGGTTCAACCAGTTATTTATTAAATCCAAGGGTTCACATACTTTTTCCACCTGCACTGTGAATGTTTACATGGTGTGTTCAATAAAAACATGGTAACATTTAATTCTTTGTATGTTATTAGTTTAAGCAGACTGTGATTGTCTATTGTTGTGACTTAGATGAAGATCAGATCACATTTTATGACCAACTTGTGCAGAAATCCATATCATTCCAAAGGGTTCACAAACTTTTTCTTGCAACTGTATATAGGCACATATACCTAGTTAATCTGCTGACCCATTAATAATTAATCTGTTCAATTATAGACATACGGTGCATCAGAGTTATTGTCAACAGGCGGTATAGAATATACTGTAGACACGTTTTTCTAGTCTGCTGCGCCCTTCATACTTTATCTGTTACATTACTGATTCAGTTAATGTACACTATGGCGTGCAGACAGTTGCCTGGGCCCTCAAAAGGAGTGGGCAGTGAGAAAATTGTTCCTGGAGGTGGCACAAGTAGCAGTAGAAGGAGTGGTGGTAGCAGGAGCTGAAGCAACAGGCCAGAGCTGCCACTGTCATCCAGCAGTCCTGTTTTGACCAATAATCCAGCTGTACTAGAATGGTTGACTCTCTCTTCAACATCATCTCAGGTGACAACAGATATACACAGCCAGGAATCGGTGGGTTCCTCTGACACCACACTTAGTTGGCATGGCCCAGGAACAATCTCTGTGCCCTCACTAGTGATGAGCGGCAGGTGCCATATTCGATTTCGACGAAATTCGCGAATATTCGATAGAATATTCGTTTTATATTTGTTGAAATCGAATATTCATCATTATTCTTGTTATCGCGATTAATATGCGATTTAAATAATCGCGTATTGCGATTTTAACTTAAAGGCTACTCCCCTATTGAAATAGCAATGCGATTAATTCAAGTTATAATAATCGAATTTCGATTTTAACTTAGCACTGCTATATTCCATATTCGTTAATTCTAGCCTAATATGGAATATAGCAGTGCTAAGTTAAAATCGAAATTCGATTATTATAACTTGAATTAATCGAATTGCGATTTCAACTTGGACCTGGTTTACTATGGTTGGTTTGGTAGAATTAGCAAATATGACGAATGTATTCGTCATATTCCACAAAACGAAGATAACTAAGTATTCTGCATCTTCATTTTAGCTACCTATTCATCAACTTCGCTAATTCTAGCAATCATATAGGAAAGTTTACTATAGAGACAGCTAAGTTTAATTCGCTATGCGATTATATGACTGCTTTTTAAAAAAAAAAAAATTGAATAATTATAATACCTGATAATTATTATAATTATTCTATTTATTAAAAAAAAGCTAAAGTAATATAATCGCATAGTTAAATTTGATTATTATAACTTGAAATAATCGAATTGCGATTTCAACGTAATTCTCAAATCCGACAGTACATTCTAGTATATGGAGACGTTCCCATGGTGATGGGGACGTTCCATGAGCACGGAAGTCGGCAGAAGCGGCAACGGGCACTGACTGGAGCAGCCAGGAAGCCAGGAATCCAAAGGACAGGTAAGAACAACTTTAGGGAAGTGGGAAAGTAAAAAAAAAACAATAAAAAAAATAAAATAATAATATTCGAAATATCGAATTTATATCACTATATTTGAAATATTCGCGAATTAGCAAAGTGCCGATATTCGCGAAAAAAATTCGATATTTGAATATTCGCGCTCAACACTAGCCCTCACCTGTCCTGCAACTGCCTCTTTCTTTTGCTGCTTCTTCTGCTTGGGAAGTTATGAATGCTGCCTGACTGTGAGGACATTCAGCAGCTACAGGCCAGCACAGACTTGAAGTAGAGGTCTGCTGCGTCATCACTTAGGCATGCAACTAGCGATGATGACAGTTGGGTGGGTCATGTATTTCACCAGCAATCGATCACAGAGGCAATTGAAAAGGGACAACAGTATGTGTGCACTCTAATGGCGCTGAAGCTGAACGTGTACCTGGCCAAGTTGCTGGTACTTCAATCCCTCCCCTTCCAGATCATGGACTCTGAACATTTCAAGGTGGAGAGTCCCAAGCCGTATGTTGAGCAGAAGGTGGGCCAGTCCTTGAGCCTGTCGGTATCTGGTACAGTTCATGCCAGTGCTGACATGTGGAGCTGTAACTATGACCAAGGGTTATATATGTCCTTTACAGCCCACTGGGCAAATGTGGCTCCAGCCCAGACACACCAGCAACTTGGCCAGGTGACAGTACTGCTGCCTCTGCATTCTCAAGCTGCGAGTCCTGCACCAATGTCCTTCTCTGCCTCCTTATCCTCCACCTTGTCCTCAGCCTCCACTGCAGGCACAATTCGGAGTGGTCCTCCAGCATAACAACTATGCAAAGCACAGCATTGTCGCGTGGTTCCGCACCTGGTCCAGGGGCGGACTGGCCATAGACCGTATAGCGGAATTTCCCATTGGGCCAATGCCCAGGGGGGCGCTTGAGGCCTCCTCACAGCCACCAGTAGGGTACAAAATTATCTGATGCTGTCAGCATTAATAACTCCTAGGAGTATCTGGCACTTATGAGCCTGGATGGCAGAAGAAAGTGCCATCCTGCATTTAACTGTCCTCAGGACATTTATAGAGTTAAATGCTGCAGCATTATTTAGTGATGCACTATAGTATTGCTGATACCGCCCACTTATGTTGACCCTGCCTACTGTCAATTTGGACCCACCTACAACATGGGCCCACTTTTAGATTTTTTTACAAAGCCACGTTAAGCCCCCAGTCCGCCCCTGACCTGGTCAGTCTGGGCGAACAGATTCGCATTGTGTCATCAACTAAGAAATTGAATCCTGGCTGTCTTCTCTCCAAAGGGAGATAGGAACCATGGTCACCGATAACAGGAAGAACATTGTGTCTGCGCTGCATCAAGGAGGGCTGACGCATGTGCCTTGAATGGCGCACGTCTTCAATCTAATTGTCATCCGTTTTCTGAAGTCTTCCACCCAACTACAAGACGTATTGAAAATGTCAAGGAAGCTGTGCATACACTTCAGTCACTCTTACAATGCAAAACACGCCCTCCTTGAGCTGCAAAGGTGGAATGGTGTCCCCCTACATCACCTCATATGCGACTTTTCCATACGTTGGAACTTCACCCTCCATATGTTGGACTGACTGTATGAGCAGAGGAAACCAATGACCGATTTCTTGATGATGCTGACAAACAGGACTACTTCCTGGTGTAACTTTGACATTAGACAGTGACAGCTCATGCGTGACCCCTTCTATTTGCTCAGGCCCTTTTAGGAGGCCACTTTATTTGTCAGTCACCAGGAAATACAGGATGAATGATGTCATTCCACTACTTCACATCCAGGGGGGATGCTGATAAATCTGTCTGGGGAGGGGACAGACAGAATTCTATAAGGAACTAGATGGCTTATCTGCCGAAGCGACAGAAGAGGAGCATGAGGAGCTAGAGGGCAACAAGAAAGACAAGGCAGATTACCTCGACAGACCATGGCATTATGCAGTGGTGATGGAGGCAGGGAGTCCCTCCAAAGCCCCTCACGCAAATGGCCAGATGCATGTTGAGTTGCTTGTGTAGTGGCAGCCACATTATCACCATTCGGCAGAGGGATGACTACTGGCTATCTACCTTGTTAGACCCTTGCTGCCGCTCCAAAATGGGGGCCTTTTTTCCACCTGCTGAGAGGGAAGATAAACTCAACTACTATCAAGACATCCTATGTAGTCAGTTGGCCTCTGCCTATTTGTGCCATTGCTCATCCTCACGAATGTCTGACCTCGGGGGCCCTCTGCGCTAACGTTCCACTGCTATGGCTGCCAGAGGGGGTTAGGGGGTGCAGGAGCAGCACCAGCTCCATCAGCAGCATCTTAAGTCTGGCATCTCTGATGAGCACTTTTCTTCACCAGTCTTCTGAAGAAACCACCCAGCAACAGCAGGACATGGAGCAGAACCTGAACCAGCAGGTGGTAGCATACTTGGACTGCAACCTGTCAACCCAGATCCAAGATCCCCTGGACTATTGGACAGCCAAACTTGAATTGTGGCCGAAACTGGCCAAGTTTGACCTGGGCACGCTTTCCTGCCCGGTCAGTAGTGTGGCATCAGAGCAGGTGTTTAGTGCAGTGGGTGGCATAGTTACCCCAAAGAGAACTTGCCTTTCAACTCAAAATGTTGAGAGACTAACCTTATAAAGATGATTAAGGCCTGGATCAACTGGTGCCTTATACAACAGAGTAGATCATTCTGGCAGTAATGATCTGACTGTAGTGTGCTGCCAACCCAGAACATTGTGATTAATGGCCCATTACTTCTGCTGTCACTATTCTGATGTTGTCACCCACCTGATGCCACACGCCTGCTGCCATCTGCCCCTATCTTGTGCTTCTACTGCCACTGCTGTTGCCTGCCCCTCCCCACTCTGTTCCAGGGCCACTATTTTGACTCTTCATGCTGTTGCCAACCTCACCAGTCTGTTACAAGGCCACTAATGTCCCTGTTTGGCCATGTTGACATCGCCATTTAGTTTTCTGTTCTTCTGATCCATCAGAGGAACAGAAAAACTAACCAAAAAAATGGGTCTTGTTGTTTGAGCGTCCAGAAGGCCTCTATCAGGATTTTGCATCAGGATTTGATCATGATTTGGAATCCATAAGCAGTAGTGGGTTCAAAACACAGAAGACATACACATATTTCCATCAGCTGTTATCTCTGTTTTGGACCCACTCCTCTTTTTGCCTCACCAAAACTGATCAAATGCTGACGGTGTGAAGGCAGATGATCAAACTACAGGATCTGTTTGAATTTTGGGCCACTGTGCGGTTAAGTACACAGCGATAAATTAGTCCTGATGCTAACATTGACCTGTAAGGGGGAATTCCCATTTCTGTTATTTGGTCAGTTATTTCCATCTCTTAGGCTCCATTCACACGTCCGCATTTTTTTTCCGCATCTTCTCCGCAAAAATGCAGAATAGATGCGGAATATATGCGGACCCATTCATTTCAATGGGTCCGCAAAAGATGCGGACAGCATTCAGTATGCTGTCCGCATCCGCAAATCTGTACCGTTCCGCAATGCGGATCCTTCAAAAAAGTACCGCATTTCCTACTTTTGTCCGCAAATTGCGGACCGTTGCCCCATTGAAGTGAATGGGTCCGCAAAAAAACGGATGACATGCGGAAAGATGTCCAATGTCATCCGCATGTCATCCGCAATTGTGGATCGTGAATTGCGGATCTGCAGGAAATAGAAAAAGAATCCTGCCCCATGTGACCTTGATCTCCAGGGAGACAGGTGGCAGGAAGACAGGATTCATCTTCAGAGCCGACCAGCACATATATCAGCAGACATTATGTGCAATTTTGAAGTGGAAAAACTGATAGTCCTCATACAAGAGAGGCCAGCCCTGTGGGACTCCAGGACTGAAATATACCACGAACTGACCATCAAAGATCGTTCATGGAATGAAGTGTGCCTAGAGTTGCTGTCCACTGCATGGACCTCCGCATCAAAAGAAAAGCAAATTGGGGGCGTGGCCTGGCTGCTGAGCGGGATGGCCGCATGAAAGAGGAGCTCCGGCACCGCAGCGACGAACGCACAGCCAGCCTTAAGTAAACAGCTTCTGAGTAGCTGATTTTTTGCCTCCCGCCGTCGCTGTCATCCCCTGCAGCTATGGGGAAATCTAAGAGGTCATTAGCCAAGCTACAATACGGATCGGTGGACTCCTTCTTCATGAGGGGCAGAGGTAAAGATGGCGCCGGCCTCATGGCAGAATCCCCGTCAGTGTCTCCTCTCAGCGCTCCGTCGCCTTCACCTCCAGTCCGCTCCCCGTCCCCACTGGACCACTCAGAGCTGACTCACCTCCTCCAGGGATCCCAGCCGTCCCTTCCTCCGACTCCTGCAGACATTGCAGACCTGACGCATGCTGGACAAGATGGCGCCCGATCTCCCTCAGGCAGCGCTGACCTCCATGCGTCGCCACAACTCAGAGACTCTCAGCATCTGAATATGGATGTCTCCGATCCTCCTGCACTACAGGTCAGTGACTTTGCTAGCAAATCCTATGCTGCTGAGCAACCTGTGGACCCGTTCCACAGTCTCTCTACCTCAGACAAATTGGTCACTGAGGACTCCCTCAAGAATATGCTGATGGCCCTAAAATCCTCCCTCAGCACTGATATGGGGAAACTACTTAACCCTATGTATGCAAGAATGCAGACTACCGAACGCAAAATTGACCACATTGAAACGAAAATGGGAGAGTTTGCGTCATCCCAAAATGAGATTATTGACGCTCATAACGACATGGCAGACCAGATTGAAGCCATCAACTTAAAGCTAGCTGACATGGAGGATCGCTCTAGGCAAAATAATATCAAGTTTAGAGGCATCCCTGAAGAGGTGACCCCTGAGGAATTGCAACCATATTTGAAGGGCCTTATGAAATTGCTCCTGCCTCAGATTCCGGTCCCTGACATGATCATAGATCGGGCGCACAGGATACCAAAGCCCGCTCATTTAGGGTCACATATTCCGCGTGATACCCTTGCTCGCATCCACTTTTTTCATACCAAAGAAGCCATGATGTCGGCGGCGAGAAGAAAACAACCACTCCCGGCTCCATATGAAACAGTGAAGCTTTTCACGGATCTGTCCAGATTCACGCTCCGCCGTCGCAGAGAGCTAATACCTATAACTACAGCTCTTCAGGACTGTGATGTCCCTTATAAATGGGGCTACCCCCTGAAAATTCTTATTCGCAGAAATGGGCAAGTTCATGCGATCAAAAATCTGGACGAGGGGAAGCATCTCCTCCAGCTTTGGGGTATCCCTTTATCCAACAAGCCCACTGATAGTGATCCCCCGGATTCACACTAGCCTGATCCAATCCTTACAGGGACTATGCGCATCTTCGACCGTGTCTGCAGCGCTCCTGCTAGGAACGGACATCTGAAATGTATAGAATCCACCGGATGATAGAATTGCTACGAGACGTGGATTCTATTAGAAGGCTGCTTTCAATTGCTCTTACAGGATCGGTGCGACCTCCTACCTCCTTCTACTTGCTCTTTACCTCGCCAGCCCTGGCATTGGACTTTGCCCCTAGTTATCTAGGTGACGGGATTTGTCGCCTTCCATTCTAATCTGTCTTAACTTTCTTTCCTTTCTCTCTTTATTTGTTTTAACCCTTTCCCTTCCCTCCCAGGGGGACTGATATTTTTCCTGTAATTTCGGGGAATACTTGTCTGATTTTGTATTTACATTTTGTATTACATTGAGTTGTGTTGTGTCTCCGTTGCTCTCCTAACTTATAGGTATTCTTCAGCGCATAGAGATGGGTCTCAAGATTATGAGCCTCAATGTCAAAGGCCTCAATTGCCCTCAAAAGCGACTTTATCTCTGGAACGAGGCCTTGGCTTCCCATGCTGACGTGCTGTGTGTACAAGAATCCCACCTACTCCAGGCTGACGCCTTTCGGATACATCACCGCCTCTTTTCGAACATCTTTCATTCACACTTTTCCAGGAAAAAACAAGGTACTTTTATTGCAGTTAAAAACACGGTAGCATTCACCCTAATTGCCTCCAAAATAGCCCCTTCTGGCCGTTATGTAATATTAGTATGCTCCATAAATAGTGTAGTGTACACTCTTGTCAACCTATATGCCCCTAATTCACACCAACTAACATTTTTACACAAAGTCATGCGGCAGGTTAACTCACTTAAGCAAGGCAAATTGATTCTCTGTGGAGACTTTAATTCGGTCCTACAAACTGCCATTGATTCTTCCTCCCCCTCCCGTAGAACAGATGTGGGTATAGCCTCCTTTTTACAGTCGGAAGGATTGACTGACGTATGGAGGGCCCAACACAGCCTGGAGAGGGATTATACATTTTTCTCTGCCCCACATCTCTCTTATTCTAGAATAGACCTATTTCTGGTTGACCATACCTCCCTTCTCCACACCCTTTCCTCAGAGATAGGCCTGATAAAGTGGTCTGACCATGCTCCCATCACTATCACTCTTGATGAACATTATCAATCTCATAGGGCCCCAGTGTGGAGAAACAACACTTTTCTCTTTAATAACCCCAAACATATTGAGGAATTGTCTGCTCACCTCCGCAAGTTCTTTCAGTTCAACGTTGGCTCTGTCTCGAGCAATTTTGTATTATGGCAAGCCCATAAAGCCTTTATGAGAGGTTCCCTGATTAAACTGAATATCAATTTAAAGAAACACAGAGAGAGAGAGATAGCGTTGACCTTGAAGGAGATAACGGATCTGGAGACTATTAATAAGTCCTCCCCTACATTACAAGGCTCTAATTCCCTCCGAGTGGCGCGAAATAAATTAAGTGCTCTACTGTTACAAAACTACCATAAATCTCTCCTTAGAATGAAATCAAAGTTTTATGACCAGGGAAATAAAGCGGGCCGTCTCTTGGCCCAACAGCTTAAAAAGCAACAGTCCAAGTCCAGAATCCCACACCTAATACACCCGGTTACGAAGGCGAAGTTGATAGACCCGAGAGACATTGCTGACCAATTCAAACTATATTATCAGACCCTGTACAATTTAAAGGACCATACCCCATTACCGCAGGATTACCCGACATTGGTGACAGACTTTCTAGCTAAAGCGTCTTTACCCACTCTAACCGAATCGCAACTTCAATCCCTTAATACCCCTATTTCCTCCCAGGAATTGACTAAAGTAGCTATGTCATTACCGCTGGGTAAATCCCCAGGCCCTGATGGTCTATCGAATGAGTACTACCGTCATTTTTTACCTGACCTCCTTCCCCACCTGCTAAGCCTTTTTAATCAAGTGATGGAGGGAGTCCCCTTCCCCTCTGATATGCTTGAGGCACTAGTGGTCACAATCCCTAAGCCGGGCAAACCACCCGATGTACCCCAAAATTTCAGGCCGATTTCCCTGTTAAATTCTGACATAAAACCTTTTGCCAAGCTCATTGCAAGTAGGCTCTCTCCCTTGATCCCTTCCCTGATCCACTCAGACCAGACCGGCTTTGTGGCAGGAAGACAGGCTTCCGACAACACCAGACGCATTGTAGACCTGGTCAATTTTGCGGAGGTAAATACCCTTCCTATGCTTGCAGTGACCCTGGACGCCGAAAAAGCGTTCGACCGCTTACACTGGGATTACGCTTTTTCCACTCTCAGATGCATGGGGTTCTCGGGACAGATAATTCATGCCATCACTAGTCTATACTCACACCCCTCCACGAGAGTGTGGGTCAATGGAATCCTATCGGACCCTTTCATGATAACTAACGGATCGAGACAGGGCTGCCCATTGTCCCCGCTTTTATTTATTCTTGCGTTAGAGCCACTGGCGCAACACATCAGAACCTTGCCCACCATATCTGGGATTGTAGTTGGCGATAGGTCTCACACCATCACCCTCTATGCAGACGACATCATTCTCACTTTGACGAATCCCTTACAATCCCTTACAGCCACACTTGATGTAATCTCCCATTACGGATCCCTCTCATATTATAAGGTTAACAGTTCGAAATCACAGGCCCTTCCTATCAACATCTCTCCCTCTGATTTAGCCGCCCTGAAGGCCTCTTATGACCTTGACTGGCAGTGTTCAGAGGTTTCCTATTTAGGAATCAAGATCACTTCGCCCTGTTCTCTACTGTATACACAGAACTATGTCCCTCTTCTGACTACCCTGTCTACTGACTTTGCGAGCTTCTCTATGCAGACGGTCTCCTGGGTGGGTAGGATAGCATCGTTTCAGATGATGACCTTACCGAAATTGATTTACATCTTTCGGGCCCTCCCAATACCGATACCAGCTGCATTTTTTCAAAAAGCTCAGGCATTGCTAGGCAAGTATATTTGGGGAAACTCTAAACCTAGAGTGGCTCGTGAACTCCTGACCAAAAGAAGGCGTGCTGGTGGAGCAGGTCTCCCTAATATTAAAGATTATTTTATAGCAATCGGCCTTTCCTTTGCTAGGGAATGGTGGGCGTCCAAAAACGAAAAAGCATGGCAGCAGATTGAAACTCATGCGCTGCAGTATATTTCGGTTAGAGATTATTTAATTCACCTGCTGTGGAGCCCTGCTTCCCCTGCACATTCTTTTCTCACAGTATCGCATGTTGGCGCCCTGTGGACCACTTTCCATAACTCATTGAATGACACCTCAGCCCAGCTATTTAAAATTGCTTCCACATGGGCTATTGAATTATCTATACCCCACATTAACTTAGCGCCATGGCGAGATGGAGGGATTGTCACTATTTCCCAAGTGATGGCAGACCACTCCATTCTCCCTTTTGCTACCATTCAAAGTACTTTTGCTTTACCTCATACTGAATTCTATACATACTTAAGATTACGTCACTTTCTTTCAAAAACCCTTCAATCCCCCCCTCAGGTCAACTCATCTGTACTACGAATGTTCCAGTTCCCCTCTCTGTTCAGGAAACATTCCAGTATGATATACTGGGGGATAAAGCTACCTTTGTTAAATCCCCTCCCGTCCTTAGGTGGGAAAGGGAACTGAACAAGACCTTCCCTGATGACTCTTGGAATGCAGCAATTGGATTTATTATATCAAATTTCAAGTGTGTCACTCATTATGAAGCAGGTCTAAAAACCATCCTCCATTGGTACTTTACCCCCCAGAGACTTCATATAATTTACCCGTCTACGTCGCCATATTGTTGGAGGAATTGTGGAGGAGGTGGATCCTTACTTCATATCCTTTGGTCCTGTCCTATCCTCACTGAATACTGGAAGAAAGTCTACCAACTGGTTTCTACTCTAGCGGGTTGCAATATAGTCCCCTCCCCAGAGTTAGCCTTGTTGTTCATTGGTATTAATGAAATCTCTACCCCGCATAGACACATTACTGGCCATATACTGCTCAGTGCCAAACTGGTCATTTCCAGACACTGGAAAAACCAGGTCCCTCCTTCGATTACCGAGGTTATACAAGAGATTAATCAAACCTGCAGGTATGAACACTCTTTACCCTCATCAATTATTCCCATTAAAGTGAGACAGGCGACTTGGAGTGGGTGGATGCATAGCTCTTTTTACTCCCCCTGAGGGAGGAATCCTGGGGGGTGGTTGAAGCAACGGAGACACAACTGGAGTACTACCTTAGCCCCCTTCCCCTTGTCCTGCTTTCCTTCTTCATCATTCCCCTCCCCTTAGTTGTTACTTTACCCTATCTTGTTCTGTGGTTTCCCCCAGTTCTTGGTTATGTCTTAAAATGTATGCTAGTCATTTAACAATGATTACATTGTTCACTCTTATTTTGTGCCTGTGTTATCTCTGATTAATAGGAGTGCAATATCCGCGATGCGAAGTTTGGATGGCACCCTGAGGTGCTTTGATGTTATACCTGCATTATTGTCGGCACATGCTGTTAATGTGTCTAACCTGCTTGATAAACCTCTGTCATATGTTATTGTTCAAAGGTGGCTGCGACCACAGTGGTACTGTCTTTGTTCATGTACTCATTTGTCTAGTGTGGTAGTGTCCATGATCAATTGCTCCCTTGCCTTTACCTGATAAAATAAAAAACTATTGAAACTAAAAGAAAAGCAAATTAAATGTGTGAGTAAATACTTTACTTTAAAGTTATGTATATTTAATATTGGTTAATACACACATTCATGTTGCATGGTCTGTGTATAGGCAGCCTGCCATGCACACGTGTACACCTAGCCTGCCAATACACACATTTATGTTGCATGGTGTGTGTATACGCAGCCTGCCATGCACACATGTGTATACCCAGCCTGCCAATACACACATTCATGTTGCATGGTGTGTGTATAGGCAGCTTGCCATGCACACGTGTACACCCAGCCTGCCAATACACACATTCATGTTGCATGGTGTGTGTATACGCAGCCTGCCATGCACTGGCGTGCAGGAGTGCATAGCGTCATTGCTTGCTATGACGCTGCGTGCTCCTGTACTTCAGAGCATGGCAGGCTGGGTATACATGGACCGTGCTCCACGGATGTGTGCGTCACGACTTGTTCCATGAGTGCGCCATATGTCCTGGAACAGCATAGACTGTGTAATTTTGCACATAGTCTATGCTTGTACATGACAGATGTTAAATCACTTTTTTTTTTATATATATATTACATGTTTTTGTTTTTGTCCAAAAGGCCTATTCAGAAATTGTCTTTTTTAACAAAGTCAATATCAAATTTTTAAAGTTTCTAACTAAAACTATCATATATATTCATTTTTAATAGACCTCTTTGTCATAAATGATTATTATTGCTCCTGGAAATGGCCGTAGAGTGGTCACTCCATGCATTGTGGAGTGCCATATGCTGGGCGCAATACGGTCATGTGCATGTACCATAATACTCTTTTTTTTATTAGAATTTTCACTCCTACACACGATCGTATGCGTCTGAGTCACATGGTCTGTGATTAGGCCATATGTCCAAGAAAAACACTGATTGTGTGTACATGAGATAAATGTCCAGTTAAAGTTTTGTTAGCACAATTTTAGAGTATTTAATGAATAAATATATTTTTTTTTTTACAGTTGAACAAATAAAAAAAAGTTGGTACACATGCCGGGATCAGTTCCGGAGAGAACTCAATAGTTCCCAAAAGAGCGGTGATGGAGCCAAACGCAAGAAACCATATATGTTTACAATGCAGCTCCAATTTCTCAAGCAAATAATGGACGTAAGACCGTAAGTAGTTTTTACGTTATATATTTTTGGGGTGCATCTTTCACCAGTTTGTACTCATTAAAATGTGGTACCTTACACAGTAGCACATGTCCCCTACATGTCATGTAGTAAAGAATCTTCATTATATCCTCCGTTGCGGTGCAGTAGTCCCCATTAGATTTATGCGCCCTGTATGTAAATACCTAGCATGGGAACAGGGAGGAGGAGACATCTGCTTTTCTCACAGGGTGATTCTTCTATCTGGCATTAGGGTACATGTGCTACAGTGTGAGGTACCACATTTAAAGAGTTTTAACTGGTGAAAGGTACTATGTTAATCATTTTTTTAATTTGTTAATTTATTTTTTTATTTTTTATTATAGAACGGTAGACAACTTAATTGAAAATTCTGGTTCACAAACCCCATCTGTAGAAGTGGCTGAGAGGCCACACACTTCAACAATGGTGAAGGACCAACCACTGGTGATGGAAGAACAAGAAGGCACCGAAGAAGCCTCATGTTCTCAGCTTCTGAGCACAGAAGAACCAACATCAGAAAATGTGGAAGTACCACAAATCCCTCCCAGCAACGAAGCAGCAGAGGAACCCGTTTGCCGTTCTTCTGGCAGACGAGCTAGAAGAGTCAATACCGATTCCGGTGTAGATCTCCGCCAACGAGTAGATATGATGGTGATGGAGTAAACCGGAATCGGTCTGACGGGAAGGAAGAAATTACATTAAAAGGGCTGGCTCCTTGCTTCCGCCGTGTGCCCGAAGAACGGCAAACACGTTGCGTTTCGGCTATTGCAATGCTTATGGACCTTTTTTCTGGCCCCCAGGAGCCACATCATCTGATGGACTATATGATGAATGCCCGAAATGCCATGCTTCAGGTCACTCCTCATTCAAGTTACCGTCCTGATCCCCCTATGGTCCATTCTCCAGGCCCTTTCATGAGGGATTTATATGACCTTTAATTATTTTTATTTTTTTTGGTTTGTTCTTAATAAAAAATGTTTACCTTTCAAAATTTGAATGTTATTTTTCTCTTTAAAGTTTAAGATTTTTTTATTTTATTTATTAATATTGATGACCTATTATAAATTTAGGTCATTTGTATTAAAAATGGTCTAATGCACACGAAAGTTGATGCTTCTGTTCTATGCATTTGGTACCGCAATTTGTGGTCCCCAATACACAGAGAACTGAAGTTCAGCAGTCGGGACTGATCCAGACCCATTCTACTTGAATGAGTCCGTGATCCGTCCGTTCTGCATCAGTGTGATTGAGGATCCATTCAAGTGAATGGATCCACATCAGTGAAGACCACAGGGACAGGTGCCCTGTGAATTGCGAAATTGTATCGTGAGGGCTGCAATACTGCAACGAGTAGGTTACGGTCATTTGCTCAAAAAATACTATTTGGATCCATATTTTCATCCATGCTCACCCTGCGTGACCATCAGAGGTTTTTAATGGTCAAATATTCTCCATTGCTATTTGCTTGTTAGTGCATGGAAATGACTATTTAAAAAATTAAAAAGTTATGCAGATGCTTCTGGCAAGTAGTGTTTTTGATGATGTCACTAGCTCTAATGGGCTGGCACTCGCACAGCCCTAGCCTTTTAACGGACCAGGTCAGCGCAGAAGGCCGCATATTAGTGCTATTGACATCACCAAACACAGTGCTTGGTAGAAGCATCTGCCCATCAGTGGCAATGTTTTGGCCAACTAAGGTTCCCATTTCCATGCCCGATCAAGTGATGTGCAAATGAGAGCATTGGAGTATGAAATGCTCCAATTCTCACATCGCAGTGTCTACATAGATGAAATTATGATGTAATATACTTACCTTTTCTGCATAGAAGGATTTTCTCTGTGGATTGCGGGCCAGATTACGTCTGTTGTTGTCCTTGTTGAAAGCTGAACGCATATATATACCATTTTATTATAAAAAATGGGACATGTTCGTATTCAGCTGTGAGGACATGAACAAATGTAAAAGTTGCAAAAAAATTTTTTATAGACATAATTAGAAATGAGGTATTAGAAGGTATTTACACCAAATTTCAAAAATGTTTTGGATTTGGCACAATACCTCAGCCCGCAAGCCCACGTCAAGGGTCCTCATTATCTTGCGAGTCCCTAATCTAAACTAACAACAGGGGATCTAACTAAACTAAGTAATTTCAATTTTTCAAAAATTTAAACCAGATTCCAGCTGAAATCAGCGTCTTCCACGGATGGCATCCAACTGCCACGACAATGCCCCCTCAGGACTGCAGAAGTAGTCGGCATAGAGTTCCCGAACAGCTAGTCCAGCTGTTCCAGGGCGTCCAGGCCGGCTCAGGTCTAAACTGACTGAAGATGCTATATTTAGGCCCAAATCTGCACCTGTTGAGTCATTGTGGATCCTGGTGAAGTTGCACATGTCCCCTACATGTCATGTAGTAAAGAATCTTCATTATATCCTCCGTTGCGGTGCAGTAGTCCCCATTAGATTTATGCGCCCTGTATGTAAATACCTAGCATGGGAACAGGGAGGAGGAGACATCTGCTTTTCTCACAGGGTGATTCTTCTATCTGGCATTAGGGTACATGTGCTACAGTGTGAGGTACCACATTTAAAGAGTTTTAACTGGTGAAAGGTACTATGTTAATCATTTTTTTAATTTGTTAATTTATTTTTTTATTTTTTATTATAGAACGGTAGACAACTTAATTGAAAATTCTGGTTCACAAACCCCATCTGTAGAAGGGGCTGAGAGGCCACACACTTCAACAATGGTGAAGGACCAACCACTGGTGATGGAAGAACAAGAAGGCACCGAAGAAGCCTCATGTTCTCAGCTTCTGAGCACAGAAGAACCAACATCAGAAAATGTGGAAGTACCACAAATCCCTCCCAGCAACGAAGCAGCAGAGGAACCCGTTTGCCGTTCTTCTGGCAGACGAGCTAGAAGAGTCAATACCGATTCCGGTGTAGATCTCCGCCAACGAGTAGATATGATGGTGATGGAGTAAACCGGAATCGGTCTGACGGGAAGGAAGAAATTACATTAAAAGGGCTGGCTCCTTGCTTCCGCCGTGTGCCCGAAGAACGGCAAACACGTTGCGTTTCGGCTATTGCAATGCTTATGGACCTTTTTTCTGGCCCCCAGGAGCCACATCATCTGATGGACTATATGATGAATGCCCGAAATGCCATGCTTCAGGTCACTCCTCATTCAAGTTACCGTCCTGATCCCCCTATGGTCCATCCTCCAGGCCCTTTCATGAGGGATTTATATGACCTTTAATTATTTTTATTTTTTTTGGTTTGTTCTTAATAAAAAATGTTTACCTTTCAAAATTTGAATGTTATTTTTCTCTTTAAAGTTTAAGATTTTTTTATTTTATTTATTAATATTGATGACCTATTATAAATTTAGGTCATTTGTATTAAAAATGGTCTAATGCACACGAAAGTTGATGCTTCTGTTCTATGCATTTGGTACCGCAATTTGTGGTCCCCAATACACAGAGAACTGAAGTTCAGCAGTCGGGACTGATCCAGACCCATTCTACTTGAATGAGTCCGTGATCCGTCCGTTCTGCATCAGTGTGATTGAGGATCCATTCAAGTGAATGGATCCACATCAGTGAAGACCACAGGGACAGGTGCCCTGTGAATTGCGAAATTGTATCGTGAGGGCTGCAATACTGCAACGAGTAGGTTACGGTCATTTGCTCAAAAAATACTATTTGGATCCATATTTTCATCCATGCTCACCCTGCGTGACCATCAGAGGTTTTTAATGGTCAAATATTCTCCATTGCTATTTGCTTGTTAGTGCATGGAAATGACTATTTAAAAAATTAAAAAGTTATGCAGATGCTTCTGGCAAGTAGTGTTTTTGATGATGTCACTAGCTCTAATGGGCTGGCACTCGCACAGCCCTAGCCTTTTAACGGACCAGGTCAGCGCAGAAGGCCGCATATTAGTGCTATTGACATCACCAAACACAGTGCTTGGTAGAAGCATCTGCCCATCAGTGGCAATGTTTTGGCCAACTAAGGTTCCCATTTCCATGCCCGATCAAGTGATGTGCAAATGAGAGCATTGGAGTATGAAATGCTCCAATTCTCACATCGCAGTGTCTACATAGATGAAATTATGATGTAATATACTTACCTTTTCTGCATAGAAGGATTTTCTCTGTGGATTGCGGGCCAGATTACGTCTGTTGTTGTCCTTGTTGAAAGCTGAACGCATATATATACCATTTTATTATAAAAAATGGGACATGTTCGTATTCAGCTGTGAGGACATGAACAAATGTAAAAGTTGCAAAAAAATTTTTTATAGACATAATTAGAAATGAGGTATTAGAAGGTATTTACACCAAATTTCAAAAATGTTTTGGATTTGGCACAATACCTCAGCCCGCAAGCCCACGTCAAGGGTCCTCATTATCTTGCGAGTCCCTAATCTAAACTAACAACAGGGGATCTAACTAA
The DNA here is from genome assembly GCF_905171765.1 of Bufo bufo. Lineage (NCBI taxonomy): Eukaryota > Metazoa > Chordata > Amphibia > Anura > Bufonidae > Bufo > Bufo bufo. Next base: position 547,419,732 of record NC_053389.1, on the reverse strand, counting down.
ACTAAGTAATTTCAATTTTTCAAAAATTTAAACCAGATTCCAGCTGAAATCAGCGTCTTCCACGGATGGCATCCAACTGCCACGACAATGCCCCCTCAGGACTGCAGAAGTAGTCGGCATAGAGTTCCCGAACAGCTAGTCCAGCTGTTCCAGGGCGTCCAGGCCGGCTCAGGTCTAAACTGACTGAAGATGCTATATTTAGGCCCAAATCTGCACCTGTTGAGTCATTGTGGATCCTGGTGAAGTTGTATAGCAGTACACAAGCCTGTATCACCAGGGTGGCATTGTCCGGATTCATCTGTATGGATGACATGAATACTCTCCACTTAGTGGACAGTATTCCGAAAGCGCACTCCACATACCGACGGGCGCGAGACAATCGATAGTTGAAGATGCGCTTCCTGTCATCCAGATCGCGTCTAAGGAAGGGCCGCATCAGGTGGGGTGACAATGCAAATCCTTCGTCTGCCACGATCACAAATGGAGCCGGCAGACCTGCAGATCCGGGAAGTCTACTGGGCACTGGTAGGGCAAACTGGTTTGTGTGAAGCCGTTCACCCATTCTGGAAGCACTAAAGATGCAGCTGTCTGAAGTGCTCCCATAGGTCCCGATATCCACAATTACAAACCTGTAGTTACTGTCAGCAAGGGCCATCAGAACTACAGAAAAATATTGCTTGTAATTGAAGTACCGGGACCCTGAGTGAGGCGGCTTCTTCACACGGATATGCTTACCGTTCAGTGCCCCAATGCAGTTAGGAAACTGCGCAGATTGGTAAAATCCCTCGGCGATACGTAGCCAATCTTCCGCCTTGGGGGTGGGCATCACCGCTTCTCTGAGACGCTGCCATATAACTGTACAGGTATGACAGACGATCCCAGAGATTGTAGAGATTCCAAGCAGAAACTCAAAATGCAACGAAGCGAATGAATTTCCAGTAGCAAGGAATCTGAAAAATACAAAAAAGGAAAGCAAAATAAGTTCAAACTTTCATTATAATATATTTATATTGAATATATAGCAGTGGTGGCGAACCTATTGCACGGGTGTCAGAGGCGCCACTCGGAGCCCTCTCTGTGGGCACCCACACCCTGGAAAAAGTCTGACTGTACCAATATGACCTTTCCTGCCATTCATCAGCGCAGGACGCACCATGAACAGCGCAGGCGGCGCACTGAATGTAGACAGGCTATTATAGCTACTACATGATAAAGTACATGAAAGATATACTATATTGGACTGTAGGATTTAGGTTAACTTGCCACGTTGGCAATTTGCGATAAATAAGGGGGTTTTGGGGTTGCAGTTTTGGACACTCAATCTCTAAAAGGGTCGCCATCACTGATATATAGTATCTAAAAATGGCACATTCACTTACCTCAGGGTGACAAGCAACCGTTGTTCAGCAGATATGCAGCGCCTCATGCTGGTGTCCAGGAAATTAAGGTCAGGATGTAGAGAGACCAGCAGATGATCGAATGCTTCCATGGTCATCCGGCAATAGCTTTTGAACTTTATAGGGTCTTGTCGCAGATCGTTGCATAACTTATGAAATTGTCCTTTCTGAAGGCGCTGAGCAACAATGGGATGGACCCAACTGCCTTCTCCTCTTCCTCCCCGGTTCTTCATCCAGCATAGATGACTGCCGTCTGAATCGCCGAGAGAGAAGCCAGTAAAATAGTACGTTATCCATGTCTTCTGCCATGATGATCGCTGAGAAATCTGTAGAAAATTATGCCAGCCAAGAAGAGGTTTCTTACACAGCTCTGAACCACACCAAAAGCACAATAAAATGGCGACTGTACAAGCACATGGCCTCTGTTATTATAGACTTTTTTTTTTATATGGTACCCTAGCAACATCTTTTCTGCCTTCTTTTTCTGATTTTTGCTGAAACACGGAAACATGGAAAAGATGCGGATGCACTTTTGGAGAAAAAACGGAACACGGATCCGCAAAAAAACGGAACACGGATCCGCAAAAAAAAGGAACTTAAGGCCTCATGCACACGGACGTTTTTTTTTGCGGTCCGCAAAAACAGTTTCCGTTGTTCCGTGATCCGTGTCCGTTTTTTCATCCGTGGGTCTTCCTTGATTTTTGGAGGATCCACGGACATGAAAAGTGAAAAAAAAAACTAAGTCAAGTTTGCATTGAAAATGATAGGAAAAACGGACACGGATCACGGACGCGGATGACTATCTTGTGTGCATCCGTGATTTTTCACGGACCCATTGACTTGAATGGGTCCGTGAACCGTTGTCCGTGAAAAAAATAGGACAGGTCATATTTTTTTCACGGACTGGAAAAACGGATCACGGACGCGGAAGCCAAACGGTGCATTTTCCGATTTTTCCACGGACCCATTGAAATTCAATGGGTCCGCGAAAAAAAACGGAAAACGGAACAACGGCCGTGGATGCACACAATGGTCGTGTGCATGAGGCCTAAATCTGGAAAGAAAATATACTGACGAGCCAAGCCTACTATTTGATTAGGTATCAAGAATAGATCTACACCTGTTAAGTGGGTTTGACCCACACCTGCTTTGGTCTGAAAATTACAGACCAAACTAAGCCTAATAGTGATGCATAGGCATTCTACAGTACATCTAACAGAATGGACTCAAACACATGCACTGCCATAAAATTGGTTTAAAACCTTTTTTTTTTCTATACTACTTTATTGTCACTGCCTTCATGTCCTTATTTTGTTCCACTACAAAGTCATTAGCACACCTGCAGCGGCGCACAGTATATATATTTTTCCTTTACTGAAGGATGCTATATGCATTTTTTTTAGCGTTAAAGTTTTCCGGTATTGAGTTCCATCATAGGGGCTCAATAACGGAAAAAAATGCATCAGTTTTGTCCTAATGCATTCTAAATGGAAAGCAGTCTGTTCAGTATGCATCAGGATGTCATCGTTCCGTCCCTTTTACGGTATTTGGCCAGAGAAAATACTGCAGCATGCTGCTGTATTTTTTCCTCCCAAAATTCCGGAACACTTGCCGGATTGCTGGATCCAGCATTAATTTCTATTGAACTGTATTAATGCCGGATCCGGTACCAAGTGTTCATGAAATTGCCGGTTTTCCGGTCTGCACATGCACAGACCTTTAAAAATTTGAAAAAAATAAATACCAGATCCGTTTTTCCGGATGACACCGGAGAGATGGATCCGGTATTTCAATTTATTTGTCAAACGGATGCGGATCCAGAAACAAATAATATCCGTTTGCATATGGATTTCCAACGGAACTGCCTGCCGGATTCTTCTAACGCTAGTGCGAAAGTACCCTTAATTAGGAATGTTGTTGGCCTGCATGATGTGACCTGCCTGTCATTCAGATGCACAGTAACTGTTTCGATACCAGAAAGGACGAGCTATGCATGTTGCTGCACTGCACAGTGATGTACACCAGGATACATTTTCCCTAAAGTTTTAACTGCAGGCCAGAACTAATTTGGATCGAAGCAAACTCTCCTCCCACAAAATATAAAAAAAATATTTATGAATTAAATTATAATTAAAAAAACAAATGGCACACTGTAAAGCAGGTACTATGATCTGCCAACAGATTTCATACAAATTAAATTACATATTACATTATTAAATAGATCTCCTACACCTAATGAAGTTGGTGAGTCCAAGGCTATTCAAAAGTATAATTCAATCTCCACCTACCTAGCCTAAGAAGCACCTTCCAGTGTTGTGCCTGTTGTCCATGTAAATTAAGATAAATTTGTTGCAGCTGATGGCCATGCCCTCTTCTCACCCTTGTCACGCCCCCTTTAGGAAAAGTAGCAAAGAAAGCATAATACTGAGAGATGCAACAATTTTTTTTAAAGTCGCAAACACATACTTTGTGACTTTTTAACACCACTTTTCAGGGGGTAGCAATATATAGTAGATAAAATCAGATTTGTATTGGAATATAAACTAAATCATTCTCATCACCCATGAATGTATCCCTAAATGAAGAATGGATAGATAAATCTGTTTTCTGCAGCTACTTATGCCACAGGCATGTCATTTTCCAATGGCAATAAAGGGTTACATGTTTGCTATTCTGAATTCACTAACATAGCAATAACTTATCAACTTTCTCATGTTCTGCCAAGTAAATTACTGTGATTCATCAAGTGATTGTAACCACTTGTGTAATAATGAAAAGTGGATGGTTTAGCCTGTTTAAGTGTAACCGTTTAAATGGGCTCATTTTAAAGAAAATTGTTCATTGCGCGTGTAAAAATGAGTGAGCTTATTATTCATGTGATCAAAGATGCACCACTCCAGCAATTATCTGCCAGTTAATTTTCCAGTTTTCACTTTCCAACCTAATGAAAAATGCTGTATTATCATCATATGAAGTGCACTCACAGTGACTTGGATGAAAACAAAAAGAAATTAGCGTGATGCGGGTGTAATGCCTTGTGGTACCCTTCTAACCAGTAAGTTGTTAAAGTAATGACAGTACCCCAAAAATAGTAAAGTTTGTGGCAGACTGAAAGGGGGCTGTGATGGAAATAAAGGAATTAATATAATTACGATTTGGGTTACAGCTACCAATTCACTAGAGCATATAAAAATGCCTTTATTGTGATTGCTGACAGTACTTTTTTGGTCCAAGTGAACCGAATTTACAAAAATGTCGACAGATAAAATTCCCTTGATTTGTAATATGAAATTGTTAGAAAGCACTTTAGTTGACAACAGAGAGAAGGCAGATCTGATCATCTTATTAAGAAGCCCACATGAGCACGCACAGAACAGATTACAAGGCATGCTGGGAAATGTACTTGGTAATTACGGTAAATATGTTTACACAGGATGAAAGCCAATTACTAAAGAAAATAAGCAGGGAACTATATTTCAAAAGGAACTATTTACAATGTAACTGATTAGAAATGTTATTGATGATTAACTTTAAGACTCTCTGTAACCAGGATCAACCCTATTATACCAGGCATAAAACCTGGTAGGGTTGATCATGCTAAGTAAAATGATACTTTTGTCTGTGTGTTAAACAGCTGCAGAGATATCTGCTTTTTTATTCACATGCATATGAGCAGGTTGGAGCACCGTGGAGCTGGACTGAGTCCTTGGAGCTCTGCCTTTGTAATGCCCCTGTGTTCTGCACACTCCCCCCTCCGCTTGATTTACAAGGCTAGATATGAAGCATTGTGAGGCAGAAGCAGCAGACGCAATCATGCTTCTCATCTGTGACAGTCAGCTCTGGCTCAAACTTTGCCTTTACACTGATAAACAGATTGTGAACTAGATATGGGAGGTACTATGTATATCAGGAAAGAAGTACAATTCATAAGCAGTGGCGTGCCCAGTGGAGGGCGGGGGGGGGGGGGTGGTCTGCCCCGGGTGCCAGCTCTCATGGGGGTGCCAACAGGCCCAGAAGCAATGAGCGCTTCCATCAATACAGATGGAAGCGCTCATTGCTTAAGCGCTGACACCCACGTACTGCGGCGGGGCACGTGAGCGGAGCACATAGTTCCCTTCCCCGCCACCGATCACTGCCATAGGCTTCAGTCCTACTAGACCTGAAGCCTATGTGGTAGTGAAATCCCGGCGCAGGCGCGCGTGATGACGTCATCGCGCACGCCTGTGCCGGGACTCAGCAGCACAGTGACGGGACTCTGCAAGCAAGCGCAGGTAAGTATTTAGCTTTGTTTTTGTTTTTTTTATGTGCCAACTTTGGGGGACATGAGGGGGCCGTGGTGCACACAGGAAAAATATGGTGGGATACTGTGTGGGGAGAAATCTTTTATTTTATTTTATGTGCCAACTTTGGGGGACATGAGGTGGGTGCACACAGGAGGACATGGGGGGAATATGGTGGGATACTGTGTGGGGGCAAATTATTATGTGAGGGATTACTATGTGGGGGGGAAATTACTATATGGGCAATGTGGGGAAAACTACTGTGTGGGGGACACTACTATATGGGGGCAGTGTGGGGGACACTACTGTGTGGGGGCAGTATGGAGGACACTACTGTGTGGGGGGCAGTGTGGGGGACACACTGTGTGGGGGGCAGTGTGGGGGACACTACTGTATGGGGCAGTGTGGGGGACACTACTGTATGGGGGCAGTGTGGGGGACACTACTGTATGGGGGCAGTATGGGGGACACTACTGTGTGGGGGGCAGTGTGGGGGACACTACTGTATAGGGGCAGTGTGGGGGACACTACTATATGGGGGCAGTGTGGAGGACACTACTGTATGGGGGCAGTGTGGGGGATACTACTGTGTGGGGGCAGTGTGGGGGACACTACTGTATGGGGGCAGTGTGGGGGACACTACTGTGTGGAGGGCAGTGTGGGGGACACTACTGTATGGGGGCAGTGTGGGTGACACTACTGTATGGGGGCAGTGTGGGGAAAATTACTGTATGGGACAGTGTGGGGGAAATTACTGTGTGAGGCAAATTACTGTATCAGACAGCAGTGTGGGGCAAATTACTGTATGGGGCAAATTACTATATGGGGGAGGCATGGGGGAAATTACTGTGTGGGGGAAATTACTGTGTGGGGGAAATTACTATATGGGGCCTTGCTATTGGGGAGGCACTGTAGGGGCAATTTTATTATTTCTGGGGACACTATACAGGCATTATCACCTGGAGCACAATATAGGGTGTTATTTTTACTGGGGGCACTCTAGGGGACATTATAGCTGCTGTGGAAACTATAGGGACATTTGGGGTCATTTATCAAACTGGTGTAAAGTAGAACTGGCTTAGTTGCCCATAGCAACCAATCAGATTCCACCTTTCATATTTGACAGCTCTTTTGGAAATCCAGTTCTACTTTACACCAGTTTGATAAATTACCCCAATTATGTCACTATTTTTTCAGCAGTATAGTACCTGGGGCATTGGGCGACACAGCGGGCACAGTATTGGGGGTGGCAGCAGGATGACACTGTGGGGACACCAGGATTGGGAGGTTGATGGAAAAACTGAGAAATCTAACGTGTGTAACAAACTCTGTAGAGACGAGATGCGGCTGAAAGAATTTGTCATGGCGGTCTAATGGAGGAAAGAGAAGGTCTACATGACAGGAGATGTCCCTGGATGTAAGAGGTATGTGGTCAAGTATTTAGGGGGGGGGGGGGGGGGGTGACAGAGAAAGGACCCGCCCCAGGTGCCAAACACCCTGAGCACGTCACTGTTAATAAGGCCATTTTGCCATACATATACATTTTAATTTCTATCAACTTTTATTATGGGTTAAATGAGGGACAAAAAATTAACAAAATAAAATGTACAAGTCTCTTTTAGGATTTGAACCGGAGACACTCTGTATGGAAAACCATACCAAGCAGTATGTCTGGTCTAATATGGTTGATCATGTAGACAGAGGCTCTTTAAAGTGATTCTCTACCCTTCAACACCATCTTGTTTTAGGTCCATTGTTTCTGCGGATTAAATATATCTCTATAGAGGTTAGAGTTCTGCTTTTCAGGTCTGAAATTCCCCGCATAAACACAGAGTTAAAAGAGTTGTCCCATGAAAAATTACTAATTTACTCGGATAGAACACCCTGTGCTTGAACCATGGTGCCAAAATAATTACAAATATATATTTTTTTACTAACACTGCCATAAGAAATACTAGTTTGAAAGGGGTTCTCTGTGCTTTTAATATTGATGACCTACCTATCCTTAGGATAGGTCATCAATATTAGATTAGCGGGGGTCCAACATGCAGCACCCTGGCGATCAGCTGTATGAGGAGACGGTGCAGGGAGAAAAAGGGAGACGTGCATGCACACTACGCGCCATCTCCTCATACAGCTGATCGGTGGGGGTGCCAGGTGTTGGACCCCCCACTGATCTGATATTGATGACCTATCCTGAGGATAGGTCATCAATATTAAAAGCCCAGCGAACCCCTTTAATAAATTCACCCCGATATGTTTTCAATTGAAAACATTTTAAAAAATGATGTTGCCGTATCTAGATATTTCGGTTATATACTCGTTATGGTGTCCCCTGGATTCTATAGTACATGGGCAGCAGAGTGATTCCTGCTACTATACAGGCCACTGTATTGTCTGTTAATGTTCATATAGACAAGGGATGTTCACGTGTGCTAAGTGTAGAACAGACAGCACCACGACTAAACACATCCATTATAGTGAATGGGGGCGAATTTACATATGCAACTTTCCACATGGACCATGCAGAGAAAATAGTAGCATTCACCATCCAGGTCTGCTTTTCCCACAATTGAAAGTTCAAAAGTAGTAGGCACTTTCCTCTCCAAGTATGGTGTATATGTACAGTGCATAGGGGTTGTGCAGTGGTGTAATATTGATGACCTGTCAAAGTTTACCTGCATGTCATCTACTTTGTATTGGAGGTGCAGTGTAATTACAACTTCTCCGTCCCATTCACGTAAATGGGGGATTAGTTGTAATTACACTGCACCACCTGTACAAAGGAGATGGCATGAAGGTAAACTTTGAAGAGGAAGCAGTGCTCTCATGAGTGCTGTGACCGCTTCAAACAGCTGATTGGAAGTTGAACCTTGCCAAACTAAAATTGATGACCTATCTTGAGGACAGGAAAATCCCTTTAATCCAGTATAGAGCTACAAAGTATCTCCGCATTTATTTGCTTCATGTTTCTCTTTTATTGCATAGTACAGCAGGATGTACAGTACATTCAGAAAGTCTTGAGCCCCTTTCACTTCTTGTTATGTTGCGGCCTTGTGCTAAAATTTTTTTAAAAAGTTAAACTTTTTCCCAATCATTCTGTACTCAATACCCCATAATGATAAAATGAAAACAGTGGGGGAGATTTATCAAACTGGTGTAAAGTAGAACTGGCTTAATTGCCCATAGCAAACAGATTCCACCTTTCATTTTCCAAAGGAGCTGTGAAAAATGAAATGTGAAATCTGACTGGTTGCTATGGGCAACTAAGCCATTTCTACTTTACACCAGTTTGATAAATCTCCTCCAGTATGTTCAAAATCTTTGCTAGTTTATTGAAAAGTAAAACTAAAATATTGCATTGGCATAAATATTCAGACCCTTTACTCGATACTTAGTTGACGCACCTTTTGCAGTGATTACAGCCTCCAGTCTTTTTGGGTATGATGCCATAAGGTGTGCATATTTAGATTTAAGAATTTTCTGACCATTCCTCTCCGCAGATCTTCTCAAGCTCTGTCAGGTTGGATAAGGACCATCAGTGGACAACCACTTTCAAGTCTCTCCAAAGATGTTCAGTTGGATTCAAGTCAGGGCCCTGGTTGGGCAACTCAAGTACATTCAAAGAGGTGCCCCTAAGCCACTCCTGTGTTGTCTTGACCCTGTGTTTAGGGTCATTGACTTTTTGGAAGGTGAACCTTCGGTCCAGTCTGAGGTTCAGAGCACTTTCGATTAGGTTTTCATTAAGAATATCTCTGTTCTTTGCTCCATTCAGCTTTCCCTCAACCGTGACCAGTCTCCCTGTACCAGCTACTGAATAAGAACCCCACAGCATGATACTGCCACCACGATGCTTCACTGTAGGGAAGGTATTGTTCTATGATGAGCAGGCCCTGGTTTCATCCAGACATGATGCTTAGAATTGAGGCCAAAAATTCAATCTTTGTTTTATCAGACTAAAGAATCATATTTTTTATTTATTTTTTGCAAAGTCCAGATGGGCTTTCATGTGCCTTTTACTAAGGAGAGGTTTCTTTCTGGCTTCTCTGCCTTAATGCCCAGACTGGTGAAGTGTTTCAGTCATGTTGCAATTTTTGGAAATTTCTTCCATCTGCACACAGAATCTTTGGAGCTCAGCAACAGTGACCATTGGGTTCTTAGTCACCTCTTTTACCAAAGTCCTTCCACCCGATCACTTGATTTGATGGCGAGGCCAGCCCTAGAAAGATTTCAGATTATTCCAAATTTCTTCCATATAAGAATTATGGAGCCTACTGTGTTCTTGGAAACTTTCTGTGCAGTACAATTTTTTGTACCCTTCTCCAAATCTGCGTCTCTGAGCTCTACAGGCTTGGATATGCATTGTCAGCTGTGAGACCTTACATAGACAGGGGTGTGTCTTTCCAAATCATGTCCAGTCAACTGAATTTTCCACAGGACAACTCAAGGTGCCGAAACATCCCAAAGATAATCAAGAGAAATGGGAGGTCCTCAGAGCTAAATTGAAGGTGTCATAGCAAAGGGTGTGAATATTTATGTCCATGCGAAATTATAGCTTTTTCTTTTTAATAAATTTGCAAAAATGTCTAAAATTTTGTTTTCACTTTCTAATTATGGGATGTTGAGTTCAGAATCACATGGGAAAAACGTGATTTTTTTTTATTATTACAGCACAAGGCCGCAACATAAGAAAAATGTGAAAAAAAATAATCGAAGGGGTGTGACGACTTTCTGAATGCACTATATTTCGGACCGCCCAAGCCTTTTTTGCCCAGTTGAAAAAGGCTAAAAAGGTTATAATGCATCCTGATGTATTCTCTATTATGCAATGAAAGAGAAATAGCAAGCAAGTGCATGTATCCTTCTGTAGTGCTATATTTTCCCACAAGACTCTTTCTTTCAAGTGAATGGGTGCACAATAAAAACAGACAGCACACAGACGACATCTGAATTACCGGTCAGGGCACAGACTACTTTAACATTGCTCATCTAAAATAGTCTTTACACAGACAGGAAAAAGGACACATTTTGCACAGCAGTATGAAGCATTAAATTATGTTATACCGTAAAACACTGGCGCTGTATTTCATTTGTCAAAGACAATGACATGGATAATTTTCTATAGGAGCAGTAATTATCCCTGTCAATTCTTATGTTTTTTTTTATAAAGAGAACACATACAGTAATCACAGATAATTATAGCACTTTTCAAGCAGATCCAGTAAAAAGAAAGGACATTGTATACGTAAAGCTGGAAATCTGAAATACTGTATGCTCTTAATTTTATCTGCATGGCTTCTTCTATTATGTTTCCCCCCATGTCATACAGCATATTTGTGGTTTTGGAAGAATACAAATTACAGCACAAACAATGTTAATAAACATTTTTATTGAATGTTTTCATTTCAAAGGAATAATAGCAAATGTCACACATACAAAAGGCCTACGGAAACAATTCTAGAGCCATTATATTATTGTACAGTTTTTCACTTAGGTTCCCCATGTGTTTTATTATTGCTGTGACTTATTTGGGAGACAATATTTTTAGAATATCTCTTTTATGAAATTATGGTGCTCACTGGTGCTTAAGGCATACCCTTATCTCTATTCCAGTTTAGTAAGGCAATGAACTAAAAATGATACACAGGATAACAAGGGTGTCTATCCAATAGAAATTCTTCTGTAGCCAATTATGAGGGAAATCAGATGGCCATGAAGTTCGATAGATAGACAGACAGGTAGACAGACTGTCCCACAAGGGAACAGGTGAACCCCCGGAGGGTCACTGAAAAATATGGGCAACTAGTCCCCCACCCCCTGCACAAGTGGCACATGGCACAGTAGACTGACCTCACTACATATAGATAGGCAGCAAACAACATCTCAACCAACCTGTGCTCATATAAAAAAAGTGGGTAGATTATTATTTCTCAAAACAGTATTACACAGCTTTCACCATAAATGCAAGTTTCCCAAAAATATTTTGTAAAGGTAAAGATTTATGGTCACACTGCCAGGTTTCCTGATGCAGTTTTAGAAGCCAAAATCAGAGTGGATCATAAAAGTAGAAAATGTATAAAGGACAGATACAACCTCTCTTATTTTAATTTACTTCTGGTTGTGGCTCCTAAAACTGCATCAGGACACTTAAACATGTGGTCGTACCCTTAGAATGTTTGATTCTTCCACTAAACTGCAAATTCAGTTCAACTGGATGGGCATAATATGGTATTAGGCAGGAGTGAGATAAGTGGCTGCCAAACCTCTCTCTTGAAATACTGTAAATTATTCCTACTGGGGATGCAGTGATGGATTTAAGTTGTTGGCTTTACAAACAGCAGAGAATCACAGCTGTTGGAAGGATTGCATGGTAAGTATTCTCTTGTCCCTGCACAATGCTTGTTTCCTTCTGCAGAGGCTTCACTGTCACCAATAAGTGCAGGCAACCAAATATAATCCATAAGGCATAAGCAAAATCTGCATTCTACTAGGAAATGCTTCAACACACTGCCAGCAATGACTTACAGTTATATATGTGCAAGTAAGCATATTGGTGGCAGAGGGCATGAGAATCCAGGGCTGTCTGGTCTAGCCCTGTCAATCAAAGAGGGGGGCGAAGCAATAACAGCGTTCCAACTGCCAGATGACGAAGGAAGGGTGTTGATGCTGACAATGAGGGAAGCGGATAGGAACCTCAGCCTATACAAGCCTGTACAGTATATGCACCTAATGTAGCACAGAAACACTTCTTTGCTTCTCTAAGAGATAGAATCTTACAAGACGCAACAGTAGATAAGATTGTAGGAGGTGACCTGAATTTCACAGTGGTTGACAGAGAAGATCATAAACAGTTACATAGGATGGAGACGGACGCGCATGGGAGAAGTTTTTTTTTGTCTTCCTGATACGGTGCTAGTTGACATCTGGAGAGTTTCTCATCCCGATGACCGGGAGTTCACCCACTTCTCTCATGTGCAAAACTCCTGGTCCCTAATTGATTACTGGTTGGCGAAAGCAGAACTTTTATCTAGGGTTAGGGAGGTATCCATAGAAAACTTGGTGATCTCAGACCATTCACCGGTGGTCCTGATGCTAGCGGATACAGAACCGAGAGGGTCGGAATATATCTGGAAGTTCCCGTCCTTCTTAGTGCAGGATGAGAGAGACCTTTGTAGAATTAATGAGGGGTTGGTGGCTGGAATATAGTACTCTAAATCAGGAACACAGGACAAATCCTATATTGTACTGGGAGGCAGACAAAAGTGGACAGAGGCCAGAAGAGATTTTGAAATTTGGGCAATGAGAAGAGAGAGTTTTTATAAAGCTCAATGGGAATTAGATCTGCACAAATTTGGAAACAAAGCAGGTAGACTAATGGCTAACTTGGCTAAAGGCCGACGCCCAACAACCCCAGTAAGCCATTTGCGTGGACAGGGGGGAAATGTAGTGACACAACCTGCAGAAATTCTGAAAATATTTAGAAATTATTATTCCAATCTGTATTGTAATAGACAATAGAGAGGAAGAACCAAAGTTCCTAGAGGAATTAAATCTACCGAGTATTACGCCTGAGGATATAGCTTTACTTAATGCACCCATTACGGAGGTAGAAATACAATACACAATCTCTCAATTGCCCGGAAACAAAGCGCCAGGACCAGATGGCGCCCCTGCTAGCTAAAATAGGGAATGCATTATTAAGTGGGGAGAATTTAATGCCACAAATGAACATGGCATATATACGTTTGATCCCAAAAGAGGGAAAACCGGCCAAAGGTTTTGTAAAAGAGCGCTCGGCGGTTACAAATATACACAGAGTTCTGTCAGTCCTTGATGAGGTAGGAAGGAGGAGAGAAGGAAGAACGGCACCCTCCCTGGTCACCCTAGATGCTGAAAAAGCTTTTCACAATATACACTGGGAATGGCTGGGGAGGGTACTAGATCAATTTGGAATAAAGGGCTCTTTTAGGGTGTACCTAAAACAACTATACACGAACCCAATGGCCAGGATAGGCACACAGGGATTCTTGTCTGATGCTTTCACCCTGCATAGGGGAACTAGGCAAGGTTGTCCCTTGTCTCTTCTTTTGTTCAATCTGGCCATAGAGCCCCTGGTTCGCTTCTTGAATGCCAAGGGACGGTTAGAGTAGGAAACATGGAATTGAGAGCAATCTTTTTTTGTTGATGATATCCTACTATTTATGGAAAAACCAAGAGAAGAGCTTCAGATGGTTATGAATAAGATAGTAGATTTTGGTATAAAATGTCTGGTTTCCGGATCAATACAGCCAAATGTGCACTTTTACAGTTACTGGAAAATTTGAATTCTGAACAGACCCTATACAATATACCGATAGTAAAAGATCATATAACCTACTTATGAATTAAAATAGGAATAAAAACTGACTCTATGTACCGTTTAAATTATACTCCTTTACTTAATAAGGTGGCACAATAACTGCACAGATGGCAGAACCTACCATTATCTCTCCTGGGCAGAATATACTTGATTAAAATGATAAGCTTCTCTAGACTTCTGTACCCCCTCCAAACACTACCTTTACTTATTAAACACAGAGACATCACCAGGTTACACAGTGAATTGTCACACTTTATTTGGAGGGGTAGGAGACCCAGAATAAGTATGTTGAAGCTCATGGCTCTTAAAACCAAGGGAGGAATGAACATTCCTAATATACGAGTATATAATCAAGCGTGTCTATTCAGACACATTATAGACTGGATAAGACACACTAGTCTCCAATCAGACTATGTTTTAGAAAGCAACCTATGCGGCCCCTGGGACCTTTGCACCTTACTAAACACGAATCTGAAGAATCTACCAATGCACCTGCGAAACTCAATACTATTTCGACACACCTGGGCAGCTTGGAGAGCTCTCAGGAAAAACTTTCACTTATGTCATAGAAAATAAAAACATTTGCCTTTATGGGGACACCCAGAATTTGAACAGGGTAGAGATTGTGTTCTATTTAAAGAATGGAGACGAAAGGGAATAGCAACAGCCCAGCAAATGATGCATGAAACTGAACATAGATGGCGAACATGCAAGGAAGTTAGGGACACATACCACCTTGACCCTTTTCAAACCATACAATACGCACAAGTCAAGAAATTCCTGACTGATAGATTAATAGATGTTTCTAAAGAGACAGTTAAAAATGACTTTGACAAGATACTAATGAGAGGGTCAGGCCTCCAATCCATTTCTCTCTTATATTCTCAAATACTGGAAAGATTGGTAGATGGATTGCCACAACAGGCTCTTCGGCCTTGGAACCAAATACTAGAAGATGGAGATGCTGGGGATAAGATACTAAAGGGGTGGTGGGCTTTGAGAAAGTCTATATCAAATGAAACATGGAGGGACACACATTTTAGACTAATGCATAATGCCATATATGCTTTTAATCTGCCTTTTGCCCCCAGTAGGCCGAACAGACTCACCAGCTGCCCAAATTGTCTTACACCACACACAGATCTATATCATGGTTTGTGGACTTGTCCCCAAATTTATAGTTTGTGGGAACAAGTAGCGAAGTTAATCAAGGATATCTGGAATCTAGTAGTCCCACTGAATCCTATAGCATACCTGTTCCATTATTGGGAGGAGACAAGGGATGGGGTCTCCACGGAGCGAAGGTTGCCAGCTCTTTTCCATGCAATTTGCATGGTGACCAAAAGAAGCATTCTGCAACTTTGGCTGCAACCTTCGATTCCCTCTAGAGACGACATTTTACTAAACCTGAAAGGTCTATTGACGTTGTAACGCAGGGAAGCGGAAAGAAGTAAGGAAGGGAAGGGAGGCAATTTTTTGAAAATATGGCGAGATTTTATGACACAAATTTTGTCTTATTCTGAAATAGAAAATACAATGAAACCTTTCACGCTCACACAGTGGTACTTGAAAGAATAATTGAGGGGAGCGTTTGGCCATTTAGCAAGGAAATAATCATGCTTTACTAAAGTAAAATAGAAGAATACATGACGGTTGAAGATCTTTGTAGAATCTGTCTGGGTTCATGGAATATACTAAGTTTCGGTTTCAAGCAGGATGTTAGTTAGTTTAATTGAGATAGGGGGGGAGGGGGGTTCTCTGGGGAGGAAAAAAGGAAATAGGGATTTTAGAGATAAGACTTGTATGTGTCCATCAACATTTCTTGGAAGTTATTTTGCTGTCTTTGTGAAATATGTCACTTTTCTTAATGTGAAGATATATTGGGAAACAATGTTAATTATTGACATGCTATGTAATCTTCATGTCTATGTAATTGCAGCAACTGTACTGTTAAGATTTTTCAAGCCTTTTTCCTTAATAAAAAATGTTGTTTTAAATTTTTATTATGTTCACTATTACCAAGCGATTCACAAACAGTGACATTCCCAACAAGCTCTGCATTACCATATCCAACAGAGCATCGCCCCTAGTGGGATCTTTTACAAACTGCACCATGAAGTGGTCCAGCAGCAAGCTAAGGAACTTTCTCCCCTTTGCAGTTGATGTAGAACCATGACCCCAGTCAATATCTGGGAAGTTAAAATCCTCATTATGACCATAGTACCAGCCAGAGTAGCCCGCCCTATTTATTATACAGTTGACTGTCTATATCCTCAGTGATATTAGGGGTCTACAGATTACACCAAACATAATTTTTCAGTATTTGCCTCTAATTGCAACCATAAGGTTTCAACATCCATCTCATTGTCTTCACCGACAATTGCTTCTTTCATACTTTCTTTCATATCACTCCTAACATACAAACACACTTCATCACCTTTTCTAATAGCCCTGTCCTGCCTAAAGAGTGTAAAACCCTGAAGAGTAACAGCCCAGACATGTGCCATGCCAGATTTAATTGACTGGATAAAAAAGTGCAGATAAACTTTTAGCAAGATCCTGCTTCCTAACACTGATGACCTACATGTACATTTGATAGAATACATAATGCTCTCAAACTTTCCCCAGAAAGGTTCTGTAGCTATCCTATGGATGTGACTACTACAGATGAGCGAATAATTGAAAAGTTTGATTCGGCTGATTAACCGAATTTTACAAAAAATTTCGCTTTGTGACGAATTACTTAGTCATGAAGCGCATTTTTTTGTAAGTAGTGGGTGCAATGACAAGGAGCTGCTATAGCACCGCCCCCGTCATTATCTGAGTGTAAAAACTGAGTAAAATTTGCAATAAAAAAAAATCTAACTTACCACCTCCATTTGCTCACGACGGGCCGTCCGCCGCCATCTTGCTTGAAGATCTGGAGCGAAATCTCGCACGGCGTGAGATTACATCATCACAGCGTCCGGCGTGGCGTCATACGACACCACGCACTGAATTTCGGCCGAGATCTTTAATCAAGATGGAGGTTGGTGGCCCATCGCGAGCAAATGGAGGAGGTAAGTTACAATTTTAATTTTTTTACACTATTTTAGGTTAAATCGATTCACTGACATGAAGCACGAGGAAATTCGGCTTCGAGGCAAATCAAATTTATCTAGAAATTCGGACCGAATTCCACTTCGTGGGATTCGATTCGCTCATCTCTAGTGACTACCAAGTCACACTTCTGTTCCACTTAAAAAAAAATTTAAGGTAGCAGTGATATCTGCGGCTTCTCACCTCATTAATGTATTTGCTGTAATGAAACCCATGCCTTGTCAAAAATGTTAGGTGATCAATCTTGCAATCTCTCTTCAATACAAATCTAAAGTTTCAATACGCTGTTCCTTTTGATGTTGTGTTCTCCAACAAAACTAGGTGTAATTTTTAGCTATGTCATATGCTCATTATGTTTTATTTGCTATGCACAAATTCAACTCCATCTCTGTGTACCAAAGCCCTGGACCACAGATGAGAAAAGTTGTTTCGGTCGTGGAAGTCATGCCACGCTCAATTAATTTTCTTCTTGTCTACGCTTCACATTCATTTCATTTTACCTATATGTGTAACGGTCGCGTACACACACACACAGGAGAGAAGGGAAGTGACCACTGCGCTCCACCCTTACCCCTGGCCCTGCCTACTTGCCTCGCGAGTCCTAATGACAGGGGACAACTGGACGGCAATCCCTAACTTGGATTAAGTGCAGGGATGACAGACAGACAAACAACAGGACGTGAACGGACCGAGTCAATACCAGGAAAGCTACAAAGTACAAAGGATTAAGTAAAGAATGGTCAGGAGAAGCCGGGGTGAAAATACCAGGAGAGCAGAGAAGTACAAGAGGAGTCCTAAGAGAGTAGTCAGGTGGGAGCCGAGGTCACAATACCAGGATGGATGCGCAGTACAGGAGGATCAGGCAAAAGGATGGTCAAGGAACAGGATCAGGTAAGTATTCAGCAGTCCAACAAATAGCCAGGAACCTAGAAATTAACAGGCAACCTGTAGCCAGCAGGCTGCCTGTATTTATAGTGGGGAGTGAGGGTCATGTGACGTGGCCAGCGTCACATGACCGACAGACCAACCAGTCGAGCACCGAGTGATCAGCTCGGCGCTCAAGGCAGACTTAGGAGCAGGGAGCCACCCAGCTAGTAAAGCCGCCCTGGGAATGAGGTCAAACACAGATCCTCATTCCCAAAGCTAAGCAACAGGTCTGCGGGCGATGGGGGACCGAGTGCACCTTCGGAACCCCGTGACAGTACCCCCCCTTTTACGAGGGGCCACCGGACCCAAGACTTCAGGCAATGGCTTTTCAGGGTGTTCTAAATGAAATTTACGAACAAGTCTAGGAGCATGAACCTCCCTGGCAGGTACCCAAGATCTCTCTTCAGGTCCATACCCCTTCCAGTGAATCAGGTACTGCAAGGAATTACGCACCTTCCGGACATCCACTATTTTAGACACCACATACTCGACAGCATCATTAACAAGAACCGGCGGAGGCAAGGCTTTTGATGGTACTACCGGTTCAAAATATTTTTTAAGCAGAGATTTATGGAACACATTATGAATGTGGATTGACTCGGGCAGCTCCAACCTAAAAGATACCGGGTTAATCACTTCCTTGATCTTATATGGTCCAATAAAACGAGGAGCAAATTTTTTAGAAGTTACCTTGAGAGATAGATTCTTGGAGGACAACCATACTTTATCCCCAACCTGAAAGTTTACCCCCCTTGAACGTCTCCTATCGGCCTTGAGTTTTTGAGAACATTGAGCCTTTTCTAGGTTCGATTGAACCCGGGCCCAAACTGTGCACAGTTCGGAGGAGAGTTTATCCGCTTCAGGGTTAGAGGAGGAGACGGACGACCCAGAATGAAAACGGGGATGAAAACCATGGTTACAAAAGAAAGGGGAGACCCCAGCGGAAGAATTGACACGGTTATTCAAAGCAAATTCAGCCAATGGAAAAAATTTCACCCATAATTGCTGGTCATCAGCAACATACGACCTCAATAATTGTTCGACAGACTGATTAAGGCGTTCAGTCTGCCCATTACTCTCAGGGTGGTAGGCAGAGGAAAAAGACAATGAAATTTTACATTTTTGACAGAAGGCCCTCCAGAATTTGGACACAAACTGCACACCCCTGTCAGAAACAATATTTTCCGGGATACCATGCAATCGAACAATTTCTGTCACAAAAATAGACGCCAGGGTTTTGGCATTCGGGAGTCTAGACAGGGAAATGAAATGGACCATCTTGCTAAACCTATCCACCACTACCCACACTACAGTCTTACCCTCCGCCGGCGGTAGGTCAGTTATAAAGTCCATCGAGATATGGGACCAGGGTCTACTGGGAATGGGTAGGGGTCGTAGGTTACCAGCAGGGCGAGTCCTAGGTGTCTTGGACCTGGCACAAACCTCACAGGCTGACACATAGGACTTGACATCCCTAGTTAGAGTGGGCCACCAATAAGATCTAGAAACCAGATCCTTAGTGCCCTCAACACCCGGATGTCCACAAAAGGCAGAATCGTGACACTCACCCAACAGCTGGAGACGAAATTGTACGGGAACAAACAACTTATCTGTTGGGGTGGATACCGGTGCCAGATGTTGTTCCGACCTAATGCGAGCCGAGATATCCTGGGTAAGAGCTGCTAAGAAGATTTTTGCTGGTAGGATGGATTCAGGTGGTACCTCAGTAGGTTGAAAAGCCTGGAAGCTCCGAGATAATGCGTCCGCCTTCACATTTTTACTTCCCGGCCTGAACGTGATGGAAAAATCAAAACGAGTAAAAAACAGAACCCATCTGGCTTGACGGGGATTCAACCTCTTAGCAGACTCGAGAAACATAAGGTTTTTATGGTCAGTGACAACAGTTACACAATGCCTTGCCCCCTCCAGAAAATGCCTCCACTCCTCAAATGCCCATTTAATGGCCAGCAGCTCCCTATTCCCTATGTCGTAGTTTCTCTCCGTGGGAGAGAATTTCCTGGAGAAGAAGGCACATGGTCTCAGATTAGTGAGGCTAGCAGGACCTTGTGAAAGGACTGCTCCTGCGCCGTCCTCGGACGCATCCACCTCCACAATAAAAGGTTTCTCCTGATCAGGCTGGATCAGAATGGGAGCGCTACTGAATGCCTTTTTTAATTTTTCAAATGAAGAAATGGCCTCAGTAGACCAATTCTCCAAATCCGCCCCTTTCTTAGTAAGGTCGGTCAACGGTTTAGCAATTACGGAAAAATTCATAATAAATTTACGATAGTAATTGGCGAAACCTAAGAACCGTTGTAAGGCCTTTAAGGATGAAGGTCTTACCCATTCCTTAATTGCTAGTACCTTACCAGGATCCATCTTTAAGGCGTGAGGAGTCAGAACATGCCCTAGAAACAGAATCTCCTGCACACCAAAGACACATTTCTCTTGTTTAGCGGATAGCTGATTCTCCCTCAACACCTCTAATACTTGTCTAACATGAGACACATGGGATTCGAAGTCAGGAGAGAATATCAAAATGTCGTCAAGATAGACAATAACAAATTTACCTAAGAACTCCCTAAGAATGTCATTCATGAAGTTTTGGAACACAGCTGGGGCATTGCTGAGTCCAAAAGGCATCACCTGATATTCAAAGTGTCCTACCGGAGTATTGAACGCCGTCTTCCATTCGTCTCCCTCCTTGATTCGGATTAGATTGTAAGCCCCTTTCAGGTCAATTTTGGAAAACCAGGTTGCCCCCAGGACCTGGTTAAATAAATCCGGAATCAATGGGAGGGAGTATCTATTCTGGACAGTGATTTTTTTTAATCTCCGGTAAAAGATGGCCTAAGACCACCATCTTTTTTCTTAACGAAGAAAAACCCGGCCCCCATAGGAGAGACAGAAGGTCTAATATGCCCTTTACCAAGGCTCTCCTTAATATAATCTTCCATGGCCTTGCGTTCGGGCATAGAAAGATTATAGATTCGTCCTTTAGGAAACTTGGCCCCCTCTACTAACTCTATGGTACAATCATAAGGTCCATGGGGGGGGTAGAACCTCCGGGGTTGGTGATGAGAATACATCAGAATATTCTCTAACAACAGAGGGTAAAGTATCAGACTTTACTGAGACCCCAGCCTGTACCACGGACAGGCACGAGTCACACTTAGGCCCCCATCTCACCAACTCCCCATTGGACCAATCTATAGTGGGGTTATGTAGTCGGAGCCAAGGCAACCCTAGTACCACCTCAGCAGGTAGGTTCTCCAGGACTAGAAGCGAACATCTCTCTGAGTGGCACACACCCACCGTTAGAGAAATCTCCGAGGTACATAAGCTCACCGTACCACCAATGAGAGGAGTAGCATCAATAGCCATGACATGGATAGGAGTTGGTAAGGCAAACATAGGAATACCCAATCTTACAGCATACTCAGAGTCAATAAAGCTAGCCGCTGAGCCAGAATCAATAAAGGCCTTACCCGGCCATTTATCTACTCCCAGAGAAATCGTAATGGGTACCGAAAGCTTACATTTAGAAAATTCAGGGTGTACCTGGTCTTTAGGTTGCCTTGCCTTAGGAGACTTGACAGAGAGGACCTTCTTAGGACACTGGTTGATCCAATGGTCAGAATCTCCACAGTAAAAGCATTCTCCACGTCTGCGGCGAAGATTCCCTCGGGTCATGCCAACCTGCATGGGTTCCTCGGTGGAGACCTCAGCATTGTCTCTGGGATAGGCCTCTGGCTGGACCACCATCTGGGAAGAGAACTGTTGTTTCTGTCGTCTCTCTCTAACCCGTCGGTCAAGTCGGACAACAAGGGTCATCATCTCCTCTAAGGTCTCTGGAAGTTGATAACTGACCAGAAGATCCTTTAATTTATCAGACAGACCTGACCTGAACTGACTCTTCAGGGCTGGTTCGTTCCATCCTGAGGGGACACACCACCTTCTGAATTGGGTGCAATAATCCTCCGCTGGTAAATTGCCCTGAACCAGTGCCTTTAGAGCCGTCTCGGCTACTAGAGCCCTGTCTGGTTCATCATAGAGGGTACCTAGGGCCTGAAAGAACCCCTCCACAGAATATAAACAACTGGCGCCAGCAGGTAAAGAGAACGCCCAGTCCTGGGGATCACCCTGTAATCGGGAAATGATAATGCCCACGCGTTGACTCTCGGGCCCAGAGGACATGGGGCGCAAACGGAAGTAAAGTTTGCAACTCTCCTTAAAAGAGAGAAACTTCTTCCGGTCTCCAGAAAAGGTTTCTGGGAGCTTAATCTGGGGCTCAAAATGCGGACTGGAGGCCTGAGGAGTGGAAGAGCCTTGCCCTAACTCAAAAGAGCTGAGTTTTTCCCCTAACTCCTGCACCATCTGCGTCAGATTAGAGACATAGTCAGTCAGGGTCACCAGAAGATTCATAATACAGTGGTTATTGGGCCTGTTAATCTGTAACGGTCGCGTACACACACACACAGGGGAGAAGGGAAGTGACCACTGCGCTCCACCCTTACCCCTGGCCCTGCCTACTTGCCTCGCGAGTCCTAATGACAGGGGACAACTGGACGGCAATCCCTAACTTGGAATAAGTGCAGGGATGACAGACAGACAAACAACAGGACGTGAACGGACTGAGTCAATACCAGGAAAGCTACAAAGTACAAAGGATTAAGCAAAGAATGGTCAGGAGAAGCCGGGGTCAAATACCAGGAGAGCAGAGAAGTACAAGAGGAGTCCTAAGAGAGTAGTCAGGTGGGAGCCGAGGTCACAATACCAGGATGGATGCGCAGTACAGGAGGATCAGGCAAAAGCATGGTCAAGGAACAGGATCAGGTAAGTATTCAGCAGTCCAACAAATAGCCAGGAACCTAGAAATTAACAGGCAACCTGTAGCCAGCAGGCTGCCTGTATTTATAGTGGGGAGTGAGGGTCATGTGACGTGGCCAGCGTCACATGACCGACAGACCAACCAGTCGAGCACCGAGTGATCAGCTCGGCGCTCAAGGCAGACTTAGGAGCAGGGAGCCACCCAGCTAGTAAAGCCGCCCTGGGAATGAGGTCAAACACATATCCTCATTCCCAAAGCTAAGCAACAGGTCTGCGGGCGATGGGGGACCGAGTGCACCTTCGGAACCCCGTGACAATATGGTTGCAGTTTCTAAATCATTCAGAACTTCACATACTTAATTTCACCTTAAAATTAAAATCCCAGCAGGGTCTTCTATCTTATTTTCAAGCGACCCCACTGTATTGATGTCACAATCAAACATGTTAATTCCCCCATTCACTTTCTTTCTGCACCATTTGGCACTGTATTTACTGCTCTTCTGCATCACTTCTTGGGAAGATACTTTCACTTCTTAAAAAGGGTCTACCCTTCACAAACTAAACACTTCTTTGATTGAATATCCTACTTCTAGGTTTCTGTATTTCTAATAAGGTATTAACTCTTATTTGGTCTTCATCATCGTTTTTGCCCCCAACAAAAAATATTAATGTATAGTTTCTTGGAATTTGATACCACACTGGACTCCCTTCACTTTTTTGTCTGGTGTCACACTGTTTTTTTCCTGTTTCTTTTCCCCTCTGTGTGTGGAAATGGTCTAATTGCTGACGGTTTTCAACCTCCATCATCTAAGCTCTGAGGCTCTAGAACAACCTTATTGCAACTTTTTTCTGTTGATAATTATAGCTCCCTGGGACTTTTATGTACTTAAACCTGTTAGGCTGCTTTCACACTCGCGTTTTGGGCGGATCCGTCATGGATCTGCAAAAACTGATCCGTTACAATAATACAACTGCATGCATCCGTGATGAACAGATCCGTTTGTATTATCTGTAACATTGCCAAAACGGATCCGTCATGAACTCCATTGAAAGTCAATGGGAGACAGATCAGTTTTCTATTGTGTCAGATTGTGTCCTAGAAAACGGATCCGTCCCCATTGACTTACATTGTGTGCCAGGACGGATCCGTTTGGCTCAGTTTCGTCAGGCAGACAGCAAAACTCTGCAGGCAAACTGATGCATTCTGAGCAGATCCTTTTCAATTCAGAATGCATTAGGGCAAAACTGATCTATTTTGAACCACTTGTGAGAGCCCATGACGGATCTCACAAAAGGAAAGATAAAACGTGAGTGGGAAAGTATCCTTACCCATAATGTTATTCAGCTGTTTCTTTTTGTATTTCATTGTATGTTTGTTAGATGTGATTTCTTGCCCTTGTGAGGTTTCACTTCATGTGTGTGACCTATAAAAAGGATATAGTTTGAGCATTATGTATGTGTTGGAGAAAGCCATCGGTCTGTTGGCCAAACTCAGCACACAGGTTTTACTATTTTCTTTTACTTGTTTTAATAAATTGACTTTTATGGAGTGGCAACGCCCCACAATCTGTTCTTTTATTCTTTATTTGTCGAAAGCATCATGGGGAAGCTCAATGGGTTTCTGAGGTCATGTGATCCTTCTTCTGATCTGTAAAACGGCAGCTTCAATTTCTGAGCGATTTGTTTGGGATGAATACCAAAAGTTTTGTATTCGCTGAAATGCAGAACTTTTGAGAAACTCCTAACTAGGGTTGAGCGAACCCGAACTGTAAAGTTCGGGTTCGTACCGAACTTTAGGATTTTTGGACCCCGGACCCGGACCCAAACATTTCAGTAAAAGTTTGGGTTCAGGTTCGGTGTTCAGCGATTTCTTAGTGCTTTTTGAAAGGCTGCAGAGCAGCCAATCAACGAGCGTTTAACTGTGTGACCTTAGAAGCCATCACAGCCATGCCTACTAATGGCCTGGCTGTGATTGGCCAGTGCAGCATGTGACCCAGCCTCTATATAAGCTTTAGTCACGTAGCGCTGCACGTCACTCTGCTGTGTTTAGTGTAGGGAGAGGATGCTGCTGTGAGGGAGAGAATAGGACAGAATCTGTTATCAGAACTCCAATTGAACTCAGCGATCAACATAGATATAGTTGTATGGGTGCAGTGCACAATCTTTTTACCCTGCCCTGAGCCCAGTGCCAGAGAAAAACTACTTTTATCCGTCTGTTAGTTAGGTGTGAGGCGGCGGCCATTTTATGAAAGCTCAGTGCACCAGCACTGCATCTGTGCTTTAGTGACATTCAAATCCAAGCTTGAAATACTTTAATAATAATCTGGCTTTGAAAAAACACCCATTTTAGGCAATATCCAACATCTGGTGCCTTTGCAGGATTAGTCAGTGTGCAATTTAAGCTAAAAATACAGCCATAATTTTCTGGGTTTTTAAAAACATCCATTTTGGGCAAAATACACTATTTTACAGCCCTTGCTGCATCTGCACGTGTGAAATGCAAGCGTTATATACAGCTTTCATATTCTGTTATTAAAAAAACACAAATTTTTGCAAAATACTTAATATTGCAGCCCTTGCTGCATCTGTGATTGTTAAAAACAAGTTTTAAAGGGCTTCTGTCACCCCCAAAACACATTTTTGGGCTTGTTAAAATCCTTATTGAACGACTATTCCCTATATAGGGCTCTTACCTTTGTCTGTGGCTTCGTTTCATTAAAAACCAATCTTTTAAAATATGCAAATGACTTCACTACCAGCAAGTAGGGCGTCTACTTGTTGGTAGCCGCTGCAAAAAACCGCCCCCTCCTCCTGTTGATTGACAGGGCCAGCGAGCGCTCTCCTCCTCCGGCTGGCCCTGTCAGCATTTCAAATCCCGCACCTGTCTTCATTCGGCGCAGGCGCTCTGAGAGAAGGAGGCTCGCCTCCTCAGCACTCCCTCAATGCGCCTGCGCCGATGACGTCACCGAAAGAGAAGACGTCATCGGTGCAGGCGCACTGAGGGAGTGCTGAGGAGGCGAGCCGCCTTCTCTCAGAGCACCTGCGTCGAATGAAGACAGGCGCGGGATTTGAAATGCTGACAGGGCCAGCCGGAGGAGAAGAGAGCTCGCTGGCCCTGTCAATCAACAGGAGGGGGGGGGGCCGTTTTTTGCGGCGGCTACCAGCAAGTAGATGCCCTACTTGCTGGTAGTGAAGTCATTTGCATATTTTAAAAGATCGATTTTTAATGAAACAAAGCCACAGACAAAGCTAAGAGCCCTAGATAGGGAATAGTCATTCAATAAGGATTTTAACAAGCCCAAAAATGAAAAATGTGTTCTGGTGCCTTTGCAGGATTAGTCAGTGTGCAATTTATGCTAGAAATACAGCTATAATTTTCTGGGTTTTTAAAAACACCCTTTTTGGGCAAAATACACTATTTTACAGCCCTTGCAGCATCTGCATGTGTGAAATTCAAGCGTTATATGCAGCTTTCATATTCTGTTAGTAAAAAAAACACCCTTT
The DNA here is from genome assembly GCF_905171765.1 of Bufo bufo. Taxonomy (NCBI): domain Eukaryota; kingdom Metazoa; phylum Chordata; class Amphibia; order Anura; family Bufonidae; genus Bufo; species Bufo bufo. The sequence goes on along the minus strand of NC_053389.1, from coordinate 547,393,336 downwards.
TATTGCAAAATACTTAATATTGCAGCCCTTGCTGCATCTGAGATTGTTAAAAACAAGTTTTAAAAACTTCAATAATTTTCTGGCTTTGAAAAAAACACACATTTTGGGAAATATACAATATCTGGTGCCTTTGCAGGATTAGTCAGTGTCCAATTTAAGCTAGAAATACAACTATAATTTTCTGGGTTTTTAAAAACACCCTTTTTGGGCAAAATACAAAATTTTACAGCCCTTGCTGCATCAGCCCGTGTGAAATGCAAGGGTTATATACTGCTGTCATATTCTGTTATTAAACAAACACCCATTTTGGGCAAAAAACTTTATTTTGCAGCCTTTGCTGCATATGTCATTGTGAGATACACACTTTAGATACTGTGGTTCTATTCAGTTATTTGAAAAACAACCATTTTGGTCAAAAAAACTTAAATTGCGGCCTAGTCTGCATCTGTACATGTGAGATACACACTTTAGATACTGTGGTTATATTCAGTTATTTGAAAAACAGCCTTTTTGGGCAAAAAACTTTAATTGCGGCCTAGTCTGGATCTGTACATGTGAGAGACACACTTTAGATACTGTGGTTCTATTCAGTTATTAGAAAAACAGACATTTTGGTAAAAAAACTTAAATTGTGGCCTAGTCTGGATCAGTACATGCAAGATACACACTTTAGATACTGTGGTTCTATTCAGTTATTAGAAAAACAGACATTTTGGTCAAAAAACTTTAATTGCGGCCTAGTCTGGATCAGTACGTGTGAGATACACACTTTAGATACTGTGGTTATATTCTTCTATTAATAAAACACCCTTTTTGGGCAAAATACACAATTTTACAGCCCTTGCTGCATCAGCCTGTGTGAAATTCAGGGGTTATATACTTCTGTCATATTCTGTTATTAAACAAACACCCATTTTGGGCAAAAACTTTATTTTGCAGCCTTTGCTGCATATCTCATTGTGAGATACACACTTTAGATACTGTGGTTCTATTCAGTTACAAGGACAACGTACCGTCCTTAATTCCCTCACTGGAGCGTGATCGTAAGATGCGCGAGTACAAGTGCACGCTGGTAGACGCGCTGCTGGTGGCATTCCCACCTGACAGCGGGGGCACAGTGGAAGCACAAGGCGAAGGCAGAGGAAGAGGTCGCCAACGCAGCTGGGGCACCACCAGCACCTCAGAAGGCAGGGTTAGCATGGCCAAAATGTGGAAAAGCTTTGTCAGCACACCACAACATCCAGCACCACCAGCTGATATGGAACGTCTTAGCAGGAGGCAGCATTTCACCAACATGGTGGAGCAGTATGTGTGCACACGCCTACACGTACTGAATGACGGGTCTGCCCTCTTCAACTTCTGGGTCTCCAAATTGGGAACATGGCCTGAGCTTGCCCTTTACGCCTTGGAGGTGCTGGCTTGCCCTGCAGCCAGTGTATTATCTGAACATGTGTTTAGAACGGCAGGGGGCGTCATCACAGAAAAGCGCAGCCGCCTATCCACAGCCAATGTGGACAAGCTCACGTTCATTAAAATGAACCAGGCATGGATCCCACAGGACTTGTCCGTATCTTGTGCAGAATAGACATGTATACCGGCCTTAACCAGCCATTGTTATACTACAGCGCAATTGCTCATTCTTGTATTTTGGATATTTCACACTCTTTTGGAGTGTACCCTAATTAAAAAAAAATATTAAAACCAAAAACCAGTGTTGGCTACCTTGTCCTCCTCCAACGCTGCTTCCACCTACAACGCTACGTCCACTGCCTCCTCAAACTCCTACTCCATATAGACCTCCACCTCATAAATCAAATAAATTTTTTTATTTGTACGTATTTTATTTTATGTCATTTCACTACTTTGTCTGTTACATTTTCGGGTGAAATTCACAAATTTTTGGGTGTGATGTACCACTGCTATACCTAGTAGACAGGTTAAAAAAATTCACTAATTTGTCTGTTACATTTTCGGGTGAGATTCACCAATTTTTGGGTGTGATGTACCACTGCTATACCTAGTAGTCAGGTGAAAAAAAATCAATAATTTGTCTGTTACATTTTCGGGTGAAATTCACCAATATTTGGGTGTAATATACCCTTTACCTCTATCCTCTACCTAGTTAACAGCTTAAAAGATTCCACTAATTTTTCTTTTACATTTTCGAGTCACATTAAACCATTTTTTTCTGTCATAGACCCCTGCTCTACCAAGTAGACAGGTTAATAAATTTCACTAATTTTTCTGTTACATTCTTGGGTTGACATTTTACAATTTTGGACGTGAATAAACCCCTGCTCTGCATAGGTGACAGGGAATACAATTTCATAAATTCTTCTTTAATTCATGCGCGCCACCTCCTTTCATTCAATGCTTAAACTTTAACAAATTGTCCCACATTTGCGCTTCAATAATTTGTCCCACATTTGCACTTTAATAATTTGTCCCACATTTGCGCTTCAATAATCTGTCCCACATTTGCGCTGCAATAACTTTTATTTATCTTCCTTGGATGTGATCTCTCTTTCACACGCTCCCTCTCCGGCGTGGAACCCTGATTTGCCGATAACCGTGATCAACATGGTAGGCTCAGAAAAGAACATCGAAATTTGATAGAGAAGATATCCAAATGGATGGTGGACGTCACGGGGGTACATCTGCATAGGTGACAGGAAAAAAAAAAATTTAAAAATCGTCTGTTACATTGTCAGGTGACATTTTTCCAATTTTGCCGGATAATTTGTCCCACATTTGCACTTCAATAATTTGTCCCACATTTGCACTTCAATAACTTTTCCCATATTTCCGCTCGATCAAAAAAAAATTTAAACCATTTATCTCCCTTAGATGTGGTATCTTTTTCTCACGCTCCCTCTCTGGCGTGAAATCCTGATTCGCCGATAACCGTGATCAACATGGTAGGCTCAGAAAAGAACATCGAAAGTTGATAGAGAAGATATCCAAATTGATGGTGGACGTCACGGGGGCACATCTGCATAGGTGACAGGAACATAAATTTCAAAAAATCGTCTGTTACATTGTCAGGTGACGTTTTTCAAATTTTGCCGGATAGAAACCCTTGCTCTGCATAGGTGACAAGGAATAAAATTTCAGAAATTCTTCTTTAATTCATGCACGCCACCTCCTTTCATTCAATGCTTAAACTTTAACAAGTTGTCCCATATTTGCCCTTCAATAATTTGTCCCACATTTGCGCTTTAATAACTTGTCCCACATTTGCGCTTTAATAATTTGTCCCACATTTGCGCTTCAATACTCTGTCCCACATTTGCGCTTCAATAACTTTTCCCATATTTCCGCTCGATCAAAAAAAATGTAAACCATTTATCTCCCTTGGATGTGGTCTCTTTTTCTCATGTTCCCTCTCCGGCGTGAAACCCTGATTCGCCGATAACCGTGATCAACATGGTAGGCTCAGAAAAGAACATCGAAAGTTGATAGAGAAGATATCCAAATGGATGGTGGACGTCACAGGGACGTGCGATCAGGCAGAAGTTATCTAGAGTCAACAAAGCGGCAGCAGGGCCTCTCCTGGCTAACGTTTCCAAATCCAAAATACCACAGTGACAGTCCCTATAATTTTTATTAATCATTCCAATAACAGGGCATCTTAAGAGTACAGTATTGTTATTTATCGTCACTACCTCCCCGAGTCGGGAGTGGGTAATTGCCACGCGCCCCCTCCTTTCGTTCAATTATTCAGTTTTAATAGCTTCTCCCACATTTTCGCTCAATCAAAATTAAATTTCTTGCATTGATCTCCCTTGGATGTGGTCTCTTTTTCTCACACTCCCTCTCCGGGGTGGAACACTGATTCGCTGCTAACCGTGATCAACATGGAAGGCGCAGAAAAGAACATTGAAAGTTGATAGAGCAGATATCCAATTGGATCGTGAACTTCACGGGGACGTGCGACATGCTTGGGCAGTATGTTTGCACACGCCTACACGAACTGACTGATGGTTCTGCCCCCTGCAACTTCTGGGTCTCCAAATTGGGCACATGGCCTGAGCTTGCCCTTTACGCCTTGGAGGTGCTGGCCTGCCCTGCAGCCAGTGTATTGTCTGAACGTGTGTTTAGCACGACTGGAGGGGGTTATCACAGGTTATATTTCCCAATGTTTTAGGGTGTAGCCGAATTAAAAATTAAAAATTACAAATTTAAACCAAAAAGCAGTGTAGGCTACCTCCTCTTCCTTTGCCAGCGCCACTTCCACCTACACTGCCACATCCACCGCTTCCTCAACCTCCTACTCCATATGGACCTCGTCCTCCTAGATCAAGATTATTCGTTTTAATTTTTACGTATTTTATGTTATTTGAAGTCATTTCCCTATACACATTTGTTTGCAGAGCACTTGCCATGCTCTTAACCACATTTTGCTGGCATTTGCAGCCCTCTAGCCCTTTCCATGTCATTTTTAGAGCCATTTTAGTTCTCAAAAGTTTGGGTCCCCATTGACTTCAATGGGGTTCGGGTTCGGGGTCAAGTTCGGGTCCCGAACTCGAACTTTTTTGTGAAGTTCGGCCGAACCCGTCGAACCCGAACATTAAGGTGTTCGCTCAACTCTACTCCTAACCAATCCAATTTGTGTCGAAATCAATTTGCTCATCTTGACTCTTGTCATGTTTCCATTTGTCAGATTTCAAAGCAATCTATGCTGGGATCAGCAACCATTCATAGAACATTTAAATGTGTCAAATACATGTCATCCAGACATGTAGTCTACCTGCTATAGTATAAACATGTTTTTGTATAACCAGGCTTAAACCAGGCTTGTTTGTCACTGACCAAGTCATTTTTTGTTTATTCATTGCTACATTCAAAGACCAACAACTTTTTTTTCTGCCTACGTAACTTTATGAAGGCTTGTTTTTCACTGTTGTAAAAGTCAGTTTTTGAAATTTCTTCCCTCCTAGATATTCTACTATCAACTGTCAATAATATTATTCCAAGGTGTGAGTGCTTGGAAGCCACAGCAACTGAGCCATAAAGTTGCAGAACATGAAAGTTACAGAGAGGGGTCACTAAGTGCTGAGGCGCATAGTACACAAAGGTCTCTCTACAGAGTTCCAAACCTCTTGTGGCATTACCATCAGCACACAAACTGTGCACTGGGACCTTCATGGTATGGGTTTCAGTGGTCAAGCAGCTGCATGCAGGCCAAGCACAATTCCAAACATTATATAAAAGGGCATTATGTACCACACAAATTATCGGGGCACTATGGAGAAGGGGGAGAGGAGCACTATAGGGACTTCGACTAGAGGCATTATAAATTGCCATTTTATACTGGTACACATTAAGGGCACTATGGGAAGAGGGGGAGAGGAACACTATGGGGGCATCTACTGGGGTACTATATACTGTAGGGGTATTTTAAACTGGCAAACATATGGGGGCACTGTGAGGACACTGGCTCAACTGGGGGCACTGAAGGGGGTATTTTCTGTACTGGCCCACAACAGGGCATTTTTGTAATGGAACATATTATAGGGGCATTTTTTGTACTGGCGCACATTATCAGGGGGTATTTTTTATACTAGCGCACATTATAAGGACACTATGGGAACATTATTACTTTTAGGGCACAGTGAGGACATTATTACTGTTGGGGACACTATAGGATTATGGATATAGGACACTATTACTACTAAGTGCGCGCTGGCAGAGAATTATTATTATCGGTGGGAGTTTGGGGAACACTTACTGTGGGGGGCACACTGGCACAGTATCAGCTTAGCACAATTATTTTTTGGGGACATTATGTTTACACTATTAGTGTCACCTGCATTATTTGCTGGCCATTATTGAAGGGGACACTATTTTCAGGTGGACTGTTTCTGCAGTATAGTATTGGGAAGCACAGTGGGCACAGTATTGGGATGGCAGAATGGGGCGTTCAGAAGGTGGGAGGATGATGGAAAAGTAGGATGCAAGATGTCTTTTTGTCAAACTCAGAGAAGAGATGCTGCTGAAAGAAATCATCAAGGCAGTCTGGTGTGAAATTTGAAGATGAGGAAAGAGAATATCTACATCAAAGGAGATGTCACTGGATGTAATAGTGTATGTGGCGCTTATTACCCTATAGGGGTCATTTATCAAACTGTTGTAAAGTAGAACTGGTTTAGTTGCCCATAGCAACCAATCAGATTTCATCTTTTATTTTCCAAAGGAGCTCTCAAAAATGAAAGGTGGAATCTGGTTGCTATGCTCAACTAAACCAGTTCTATTTTACACAAGTTTGATAAATGACCCCATATATGTTTTGTAGTTCTGTATGTAATGTTAACAGGGAAGAAGTTAGGTTGAGAATTTGGCATGGGAATTGAGGGGGGGGGGGGGGGCGGCGACGAAGTTTAAATTTTTGCCTAGAAAGGCTAGGAGCACCCCTGCTCAGTGAGCAATGCAAGGTCTACAAAGACATGGTTGGGTGAGTTTGGTGTGAAAGAGCATGACTGGTCCACAGAGAGCCCTAACCTCTACCCAATCGAACAACTTTGTGATGAACTAGAACTGAGATAGAGAGTGAGACCTTCTCATCTAAAATCAGTATCTGACCTCACAAATGCTCTTCTGATAAAAATAGGCAAAAATTTCTATAGACCTACTCCAAAATCTTGCAGAAAGCTTTTCCAGTAGATGGGAAGCTGTTTTGGTTGTTGTAAAGGGAGAAGCAACTCCATATTCACGCCTATGGATTTAAAATAGAGCATAAAAAAACCTCCCTTGGTGTAATGTTTGGTGACCAAATACTTTTTTCTACACAATGTATCACATGGTGATCAATCAAATATTTGCTTTGATTTGTATATGCCATCTTAAGTAACAGAGAATCTGCTGCAAATCTGCAATAAACCTGCTGCAAAATCCACGTATGTTACATGCAATTTAAACAACTTTTCCTGACAGAGCTATACCGAGCAGCTGTTTGGCGGGGTGCAGTGTGTCGGGCCCCTGCTGATGAGCCACTGATCGCTTATCCAGAGGATAGGCCATCACTTAAAAAAGGCCAGACAACACCTTTAAATATATTCATCTTAATGCTCTCTCATTTGTGATGAAATGTATTATACAAGGTAATGTCTTAGTATGTTAAAATATTCAACGTTAAGTGCTAAGTGTCTAAGTTCCAGGGAGATAAAAACAACTTAACTTATTCTGCCAGCGACAGGATGTCCTTGACTTGCTGAAAAAATGAACCAGAGCATTGGGGTTTAACTAAACAAAAAGACGTTTCAGTACATTAATAGAGCTGACCACCAAGTTGCAGATATTAGAGAAAGATTTAAGTCCCAACTTTTCACTTTCCAACTTGAACAGTCATGACATTTTTATTACTACCAAATCTCTGATCCAACATTGTTCACATTATTCAGATCTGCAGCATTTTCAGTATAGTAGTGTCACATACAGTGGCTCCTATGGTAACATTGGCCTTACATTACAATATTTCAATATACAGTGGCTTTTCCTGGGCCATTGTAATATGAAACCACATTCAACTTGCAGTGCTGCAAAGAAGGCCATTCTGCAGAAGCCTCAGCACATTCACTGGAAAAATGCCTGGGAACAATTAATCAGCACAGTAGATATAACTAGCGAGTGCTGTATTACTATTCAGAAAATTAATTGTCTAGTATCATCTCTGTGATATAAGATAGTAATGCTACAGATTACTGCTAAGCGCGAATATTCGAATATCTAATTTTAATTGAGAATATCGGCACTTCTAGAATTCACGAATATTTAGAATATAGTGCTATATATTCGTAATGATGAATATTTGTCATTTTTTTCCATCTGAACACATGATTATTCTCTGTTTCTTGCTTGTGGGCCAATGACGTCATTGGCCACAAGCAAGAAGCAGGGAGGAATCATGTGTTCACTTCAGATGGAAAAAAATTACGAATATTCTAAAAAACAAATATATAGCACTATATTCAATATAGTGCTATATATTAGTTTTTAGAATATTCGTCATTGTTTTTCCCTCTGAAGTCATGACTTCTCTCTGCTTAAGTTGCTTGTGGACCAATGACTCATTGACCCACAAGCAAGAAGCAGGGAAGAATCATGTGTTCAGATGGAAAAAATAGCAAATATTCTAAAAACAAATATATAGCACTATATTCTATAGTGCTATATATTAGTTTTTGACGCACGCCTGTATTGAGCGTGCAATATTCACATATTACGTGATCATTACCTTGCCGATTTAAGTTTTTAAAAAAAGAATGTAGAATATAACGAATATACGAATTTGCGACTATATGACGAATATTCTACAAAATATTAGCGAAATATCACGAATTCGAATATGACCCCTGACGCTCATCACTACTACAAATATAGTACTGCATTTAATCCTGCTGTAACTACGCAGTCATATGAGCAGCTTCTACTCTTACCTACTGCACTCCTATCCCCTTCCTTGGAGATTGTAAGCTCTCATGGGCGGGGTCCTCTCCCCTCTGTACCAGTCACCAACAGAAAACTGAATTGGGGAAATACCATCAAAGCCATCATACCCCACCCCTGGTCAACACTTACTAGCACTCCTATTATGTACGTGCACATAGTGTTCTCTGTCCCCTCACAATGTGTTCTATGCATGAATTAGCATTAGGTAGAAACTCACATATGGAAACCACCTGGCTGCACACAGTTTTATTTCACAACCATCAAATTACATTCATCCTTTGGGAGTGAAAAAACAAGCAAAAAACAAATTGGCTTTGGATAAAAAATGCATCCAACTGTTCAGTGCTTTAAGCATAAAAATGAATATTCTGTAAACTGACGCCAAAGATGGATTCCCTGCATCTTGGTCTCAAGATGGATTTTCTAAAGTAAATTGTTTGTAAGATTGTCAATATGCCTTACTACACATAACCTGGTTAGGCCTGGCTGCTGGAAGATCTCTGCAAAGAAGCAATTTTTCTAACTTTTAGACAATGGATATAAAAAGTTTACACACCCCTGTTAAAATGTCAGGTGTCTGTGCTGTAAAAAAAATTAGACAAAGATAAATAGTTTCTGACCTTTTTCCACCTTTAATGTGACCTATAAACTTCACCACTCAATTGAAAAACAAACTGAAATCTTTTAGGTGAAGGGAAGAAAATAATGTGGTTGCATAAGTGTGCACACCCTCTTATAACTGAGGATGTAGCTGTGTTCAGAATTAAGCAATCACATTCAAAATCATGTTAAATAGGAGTCAGCATACATCCGCCATCAGTTAAAGTGCTTCTGATTAACCCCAAATAAAGTTTAGCTACTCTAGTTGGTCATTCCTGAAATTTTCTTAGTCGCATCCCACAGCTAAATCCATGGTCCACAGAGAGCTTCCAAAGCATCAGAGGGATCTCATTGTTAAAAGGTATCAGTCAGGAGAAGGGTACAAATGAATTTCCAAGGCATTAGATATTCCATGGAACATAGTGAAGACAGTCATCATCAAGTGAAGAAAATATGGCACAACAGTGACATTACCAAGAGCTGGACGTCCCTCTAAAATTGATGAAAAGACGAGAAGAAAACTGGTCTGGGAGGCTACCAAGAGGCCTACAGTAACATTAAAGTAGCTGCAGGAATATCTGGCAAGTACTGGCTGTGTTGTACATGTGACAACAATCTCCTGTATTCTTCATATGTCTGGGCTATGGGGTAGAGTGGCAAGACTAAAGCCTTTTCTTACGAAGAAAAACATCCAAGCCAGGCTACATTGGTGGTGGTGGCAGCATCATGCTTTGGGGCTGTTTATTTCTTCAGCTGGAACTGGGGCCTTAGTTAAGCTAGAGGGAATTATGAACAGTTCCAAATACCAGTCAATATTGGCACAAAACCTTCAGGCTTCTGCTAGAAAGCTGAACATTAAGAGGAACATCATCTTTCAGCATGACAACGACCCAAAGCATACATCCAAATCAACAAAGGAGTGACTTCACCAGAAGAAGATTAAAGTTTTGGAATGGCCCAGCCAATGCCCAGACCTGAATCCGATTGAAAATCTGTGGGGTGATCTGAAGAGGGCTGTGTACAGGAGATGCCCTCGCAATCTGACAGATTTGGAGTGTTTTTGCAAAGAAGAGTGGGCAAATCTTGCCAAGTCAAAATGTGCCATGCTGATAGACTCATACCCAAAAAGACTGAGTGCTGTAATAAAATCAAAAGGTGCTTCAACAAAGTATTAGTTTAAGGGTGTGCACACTTATGCAACCATATTATTTTATTTTTATATTTTTTCTTCCTTCTACCTAAAAGATTTTAGTTTGTTTTTCAATTGAGTTGTACAGTTTATAGGGCACATTAAAGGTGGAAAAAGTTCTGAAATGATTTATCTTTGTCTCATTTTTTTACATCACAGAAACCTCACATTTTAACAGGGGTGTTTATACTTTTTATATCCACTGTATATAGTCAACAAAGCCCCCCGACATTATTAGTCTTATGACTACATTCCCCGTTGTTATAGTTTTATTAGAAAAAAGAAAGTAGACATAAATAAACCAATGTCTGTATTTTCTTCTATGTCACTGAATTTCGCACATGAGCATAAGGCCTCTTGCCACGACCGTATACCCTACGAGATATACGGTCCGTGAGCCATATGTCTCGGAGCGGCATTGATCGTACGTACGGGAGCGCACAGCATCATAGATTACAATGATGCTGTGCACGTCAGACCGCCTGCGGTACTATTGTCCTGCACTCATAAGATCATATTGTAATCTATAATGCTGTGTGCTCCCGTGCGCACGATCAATGCCGCTCTGCGACATATGGCCCGCTCACGGACCGTATATCTCGGAGGGCATATGGTCGTGGGCAAGAGGCCTAAGGCAGGAATTTGTATAAAAGTTTATATACTATGTGCTATATAGAATACTATATTACCATACTGTGTATACAATGTATGAAAAAAATGAATGCAAATATAGATAAAGCTCTTGTTCCACTTGGCCCACCACCTCCACACCTTCTATCAGCCATTGGCTTAGAAAAGTAGCCCAAGTTGCCCAAGTATTATACCTTTATTATGTTACAACTCAATAAAAAGATATTTTGGAAGAAAAGCAACACATGCAACACACACTGTTATGAGATACATATACCAAAACTACGGTAATACATGGCTTGTCATTAATAAGTAATATGAGATCGGAGCTCCTTATGTTCTAAGGAGCTCAGATCTCAACCTTATTTTAATTAGTTGTTTCGATTCCAGTGAAATAAAACAACTATTTACAATGCCAATAGCACTATTCATTTGCTATAAAAAACAAGTTCTACAGTCCTGATCAAAAGTTTAAGACCACTTGAAAAATGGCAAAAAATCTTATTTTACATTGTTGGATCTTAACAAGGTTCCAAGTAGAGCTTCAACATGCAACAAGAAGAAATGAGAGTGAGACAAAACATTTTTTGAGCATTCAGTTTAATGAAAACAATGAATAAACTGAAACGGGCTGTTTTTCAGCTGATCAAAAGTTTAGGACCACACCTCCCCAAAAAAACGAAACCCCCCCAAAACAGAAATCCAACTTCCAAACATGAACTCAGTAATGAGTAGCTCCGCCGTTATTGTTTATCACTTCAAAAATTCGTTTCAGCATGCTTGATGCAAGCGTTTCCATGAGGTGAGTGGGAACATTTCTCCAAGTGGTGAAGACGGCCGCACGAAGGCCATCTACTGTCTGGAACTGTTGTCCATTTTTGTAAACTTCCCTTGCCATCCATCCCCAAAGGTTCTCAATTGGATTTAGATCAGGGGAACACGCAGGATGGGCCAAAAGAGTGATGTTATTCTCCTGGAAGAAGTCCCTTGTCCTGCGGGCATTGGGTACTGTAGCGTTGTCCTGTTGAAAAACCCAGTCGTTACCACACAGACGAGGGCCCTCAGTCATGAGGAATGCTCTCTGCAACATCTGGACATAACCAGCGGCTTTTTGACGCCCCTGCACTTCCTGAAGCTCCATTGTTCCACTGAAGGAAAAAGCACCCCAGACTGTGGCGCGTAGAAAACTCAGGTGGGATCTGCTTGTCATGCCAGTAACGTTAGAAACCATCAGGACCATCAAGGTTAAATTTTGTATCATCGGAGAATAAAACTTTCTTCCACCTTTGAATGTCCCATGTTTGGTGCTCTCTTGCAAAGTCCAAATGAGCAGTTCTGTAGCGTTCAAGGAGACGAGGTCTTTGAAGACGTTTTTTATTTTTGAAGCCCTTCAGTCTCAGATGCTGTCTGATGGTTATGGGGCTGCAGTCAGCACCAGTTATGGCCTTAATTTGGGTCGAGGATCGTCCAGTGTCTTGATGGACAGCCAATTGAATCCTCCGGCTCAGTGCTGATGAAATTTTTTTGGGTCTTCCACTTGACTTTTTTGTTCCATAACCCTCAGGATCATTTAAGAAATTCCAAATGACTGTCTTACTGCGTACCACCTCAGCAGCGATGACGCGCTGTGAGAGACCCTGCTTATGCAGTTCAACAACCCGACCACGTTCAAAAAGGGAGAGTTTTTTTGCCTTTGCCATCACAACGTGTGACTACCTGACAGAAAATGACAATGAATCCACATCTTTGCACAGATTTGCCCTTTTAAAGGCATGTGGTCCTAAAATTTGGATCAGCTGAAAAACATACTGTTTCAGTTTAATCGTTATTTTCAATTAATTGAATGCTCAAAAAATGTTTTGTCTCACTCTCATTTCTTCTTGTTGCATGTTGAAGCTCTACTTGGAACCCTGTTAAGATCCAACAATGTAAAATATGATTTTTTGCCATTTTTCAAGTGGTCTTAAACCTTTGATCAGGACTGTATATAATTGATCTCATTTTTAAAGGATGCCTCAGCCAGACAGTTCTGTCTAATAAATACACTAGTGATGATCACACTTAAAGGCGTTCCCCTGGAGTGTAGGGTGTCCCCTCGTGCGCCGGGCACCCCACGTGGGGTGGGCTTGCCCTAGTCCCCGCTCCCGGTGCCGCACCTGGTCCCCACGCCACCACTGCTGCTTCTCCCTGCACGCGGGTGAGGGTGTGGGGGGGGGGCGGACTATGGGGACGGGCCTCCCTGGCATCGAGGCGGAAGCGGGGACTGGGGTGGGTGTGTTCCATGTGGGGTGTGGGGCACATTGGGGGACATTTAAAAATAATAATAATACATGGGCCATAACGTCATAAGATACACTGCTGAGTTCATCAACTGGGCACAACCAGAGTTGGATGCATTGGACAGACCAACTCTAAAACCCGTTGACATCTACTACAGTTTACACCCACATAGCAATGTTGAAATAATTTACTTGCCCAGAACATCAGGAGGAAGAGGGCTACTGCAGGGGAAACAGACTGTTCAAGAAGAAAAACATGCTTTGGCTGATTAAATCCAAGACAGTCAAGAGCAAGGACTAACTGAAGTTAGCAAACAGTAGCTGCTCAAAGTGCAGCAAGAAAAAACAATATAGTTAAAAATAGTGGGCACTCACACTATCTGACAATAGACTATAATATTGTGAATTGGTTGTATAGTAGATTGTGAGGATCACATGTAATAAGTTGACTCCACATGGTCTTGATATACCCCACTGCTATATAGAGGAGGGATTTGATATTATCGCTTATTCAGTTAAGCATAAAAGATTTATTACAACCTATAATAAAACATCAAAAAAATTATAAATGATAACTATCAAGTAACTTCTACCCGCTGGGCCCTTGCAGTAATTGATCTAGTATGATTATGTAGAAAGTAAATACAAAGGCCTATGGAGAAAGTTGAAAAAATATATATTAAAAATAATGTTAAACCCAGACAACCCCTTTAATGCAGGACATTTCTCGTACAAACCATTCTAATCGAGAAAGTCCATTTGCTCTGACGTATTACTACTGATATACCATGACATGGATGAATGAGAACCTTCATAGACAATCTGCACCCAATACCTCATAATGAGAAAATATTACAAAATATAAAACTGAATTTTAGAAATTTTTGCATTGAACATAAAGTATTCAGACCCTTTGCTATGGCACTTGAAATTTAGCTCTGGAGGCCTCCTATACCTCTTGATCAACTCAGATATTTAAACACCTTGAATGGAGTCCACCTGTGGTAGATTCAGTTGACTGGACGTGATTTGGAAGACACATTCCTGTCTATATAAGGTCTTACAGCTGACAATGCATATCAAAGCAAAAACCAAACCATGAAGAGGAAATGCCTGTAGAGCTCAGAAACAGGATTGTATGGAGCCATAGATCTGTAGAACGGTACAAAAAAATTCTACTTAAATTTGAAACAACCAGGACTCTTCCTAGAGCTGGCCGCCGAAGTACAGTAATTGGAGGAGAAGAGTCTTGGTAAGAGAGGTGACCAAATACCCAATGGCCATTCTGGCTGAGCTCCAAACATCCATTGTGCAGAAACTTCCAGAAAGTGAAACATGACTGCACTACGCCACCAATCTGGGCATTATGGAATAATAAAAAAAAAAAGGACTACCAGTCTGGGAGAAACAAGATTTTGGGGTCTGATGAAACCAAGATTGAACATTTTTGACGTAATTCTAAGCATCATGTCTGGAGAAAACCTGCCCAATACCATCCCTACAGTGAGGGATGGTGAGGCATTATGCTTCAGCCGCTGGGACAGAGAGACTGATCAGGGTTGAGGGAAAGCTGAATGTAGCAAAGTACAGATATATTCTTAAGTCATATATGCTCTGGACATCACACTGGGCCGAAAGTTTGCCTTTTAACAAAACAATGACTCTAAGCACACAGACAGGACAACACAGGAGTGGATTAAATCAAACCTCTCTGGAGAGAGCTTAAAATGGCTGCCCACTGACTCTCTCCATCCAACATGAGAGGATCTGAAGAGATGGCAGAAAGTCCCCAAATCCAGGTGTGCAAACCTTGTGGCTTCATACCCAAGAAGACTGGAGGCTGTAATCATAGGTGTGTCAGCAGAGTCCCGTTCTAATCCAACACCTGAGGTGCAGGCCACAGTCATCTTCCAGGCTTGCATCCGTGTGCCATTTGTACACTGCCTCATATAGTGGCTTGTGACCCAATAGGGTGAACGATGGGGCAGAAAGCCATGGGCTCCCATGCCCTGCTGCAATATTCAATTATACGACTAAATTTAAGAGGGTACCTTCAGTCGCCTGCCAGGTAAGTAAGTATCTGATGCTCCCAGTGTTAACACAGAAAGCATCAGATTATTATGTACTCGACCAACAGGAGGACCACTGGAGAATTTCCCTGTAGGGTCTGTGGCCAGTCTGCCACTTGCTGGTGGTTCTCCTGTATAGATCCCTGCCAGGGGCATAGCTAAAGGCTGATGGGCCCTGGTGTAAGAGTTCAGCTTGGGCCCCTCTTCATTCAGGGCTTTTTTGAGAGGGGCAGGGGTGCACCTAGGCTTTCTGCTGCCTGAGGCAAAAATTAAATAGGCACCCCCATGTCAAATTCTCAACCCAACCCCCTCCCCCTCCAGCCCTACTGTTAAAGACGTACTTGGAGAACATTCCATACAGCGCTAAATAACATACAGTCCCACATACCTCTTAAATCCAGAGATGTCTCCTCTGATATAGATATTCTCTTTCCTCGTCTTCTCCATTCAGACCAGACCGCCATGATTATTTCTTTCTTGTGTCTGCAGAGTTTGACTAACAGACATCTTAGTTTCCTACTTTTCCATCATCCTCCCACCTTCTCAACACCCCATCCTGCACCTGCTGTGCTCCCCAAAACTATACTGCAGAAACAGTCCCCCTGATAATAACTATTGGCACACACTGCCCTAAAAAATAACTGCGCTAAGAAAATAGTGTCCCTGACACTAATATTGTTGCAAACATAATGTCCCCCAAAAATAATTGTGCTAAGATGATACTGTGCCAGGGTCCCCTCCACAGTAATACCGCTCCCCAAAGTCCCACATATAGAAATAATTATCTGCCAGAGAGGATAGATTAACAGTGCCCCCAATAGTATTAATGACCCAATTGAGCCCATACTAGTAATCATTTTCTTCATAGTCCACCAGTAGTAATAATTATCCTTATAATGTCCCCTAATGTGTGCAAAAAAATAAATAAAAAATGTGTACAAAATAACCCATCATGATGAGTGCCAATACAAAAAATACCTCCCAATAATGTGCATCAATATAAACAAATCCACCTTATAATGTGCGCCAGTACAAAAATACTCCCTTACCTTTCAGATCAGACTTCAAATCGAACCCCCATATCACAGCTCAAATCGGACCCCCATATCACACCTCAAATCAGACCTTCATATCAGACCTCAAATCAGAACCCCATATCAGACCTCCAGAAACCCATATCAGACTTCAAATGAGACCTCATCAGACCTCCATGTTAGATCTCCATATCAGAGCCCCTTTAGACCTCCATGTCAGACCCACAACAAGACCTCAAATCAGACACCCCTTAGATCTCCATGTCACACAACCATTACAGACCTCAGATCATACCACCTTTATACTTCCATGTCAGACCACCATTTCAGACCTCAGATCAAATCCCCTTTAGACCTCCATGTTAGATCCCCATCAGACCTCAAATCAGAGCCTAAATAAATTCACTTACCGCTCCAGATCCGCTGCTGCTCTGCAGATCCAGCTTTCTCTCCTGCAGTCACACTCACTGGTCTTCTGTGAGCCTGTGCTGCACTGTGCGCACTATGTCCTCAATAGAGTCAGGACAGTGCACCATGGACCTGGAGACCCGGAGAAAATCAGGGAGGGCGAGTACAGTAATTGACAGTGCGCCAATAGCAAATGGGGCCCAGTGGAACCCATGGCTTAGGAGCTTGGTTACAATTGCAACCCCTGTGACCCCTATAGCTACGCCACTGATCCCTGTATAGAGGTTAAATCGTTATAAACCAGGATGCGTACCTAGATAACACCCATAGAAGCATGCAGCGTACTCAAGTTGTGTGCAGTAGGTGTTTCTGGGTGATGTAGTGCAATATACACTAACCTGGTACAGCTGACTCTCTGCAAGGGCAGGTATAGGTAGAAATAGTTCGTGACGCCAGTGCCAAGTAAACGGTGGCACGCCGTTTGCGGATGCAGGAATAAATTGAGGAAACGTAGTATTAAAACAGAACTCCAACTTTAGTAGTTTTCCAGCAGAGACAATAGTGGAATCGCAGTTCCTTGGCATACAGTCGATTTTGCAATTCGGTCGATGCAGGCAATTCAGTTACAGCAAGGTGATTACAGAGTGTTGAACACAGGACTTGCAGCACAGGAGCTAGCACTCTAATTCTGTCTGATCCTGGAATATAGCATATCTTCACCAAGGCCCATTTACCTAGTTCTGGCTTTATATCCTTGGCTATAGCTTTAATCAGTACCTCCTCTGTCTTTCTGAGTACCTCTTGCTTTCCTGATCTTTGCCTCTGTCTCTCTCAGCTTCTGGAAACTTCCTCAGGCTCTAGAAACTTCTGAGCTGTGGTCTAGACTGACTTCTGCACTCCACACTAGATCAGGTTACACTGACCTTCCCTTCCTTGTCTGGCCCTTATATAAACTAGGGCTCCCTAGCTCCCTCTAATGCCTAAGAGCTGGAATGACACCCCTAGCAGGCCTGTAAGTGCAAGTTTCATAGCAACAGGGAAATACATGCATTACATTACATTATATAAAACTGGCATACAACAACTCCCCAATATTAAGGAGGGACGACAGCACACCAAGTGACCTTTGGTAGTAACGGGTATTACAACTCCCATATACTACATACCCCACTGCTTTAAGCTGAGTACGACCTCGTACTCCATCATGGGTCGCCCAACTGGAATCTCTACCTGAAATAGAAAATAGAGACATGCAGGCATACATACATGTAATTCATCTGCATTTACATTTACATCAGGTCCAATTGGCAAAGGTGCAGGGTAGTGACAAGGGGCGTCGTTCTCTTCTCTCAGGATAGTGAATGGAACGGGGGCGCTGACCTGGCACAGCGTAACATTATAACCAGGATAGTCCATGACAATGAATAAGTCCATGATAAAACAGTAGAAAACGGTATAAAAGTTCTTGGAGGCTCAAATAACAAACATGAGTCCGTACCCAGGTTATTTCTTATTAAATCACAGAGGCTCTCATGCGGTGGAGTCCATCTCTGGGCACAATACTTTTAAAAGAATAAGAATCTCAGAGGCTCAGGTACTTTTGAGTCTGTCTCCGGGCACGGTTCCTTGGTAACTGGTTGCACAATAAAATGGACAGCAAAGACAAGTGCTGTAACACCCCTGATCAACCTGAAAAGGGGGTGAAGGGTAAAAGGTGCAACAAAGGAACAGGCACAACTTGGCGTGGGTAGCAAAAGCAGGCAGGAGGTCCTGGAAACAAACGTGGCCTTGCTGACTTTGTGATTTCAGTGGTCAACACCTACCACTGAGCCGTGGACAAACTGGCAGCCGCAACAAAGGACCAGGAAACGTAGGACTCCTGTCCTGGAAGGGTTAACATAAAACTTCAGAAGAAATAAATCAAAGGCCTAGCAGGCTGATCACAGTGGCATATTGTAATCACTTGACTCCGCTGGCAAGTATCGTCTGTAGTAGTCCTCTACAGGAGGATGGGCCCACATAACAGTGTCAGGGGGCAGCTGTAGAGTAAAGGGGCCCCTAATAGGTATTGGCCCCATAGGCCTAGGGGTGAACCCTCTGATGGACCGTGCCGGCCCTGGCATAATCACTGCAGGGTGTGACATGCTTGGCGCCGCCGCAGCAAGCGGTCCGGTGCTCTGGGTGCAGCAATTCACGGCAATCGCGGGTCCGGTCTGGGGCACTGACGGAGCGGTGACAACAGAAGGCGGTCGGCGGGTGGTGACAGGCACCCTTACCTCATCCTTCCTCGGCGGTGTCTGGATCCTGGCGGTGTAGGTCTTACGCAACTCCCGCAACTTCTCCTCCAGCCGGACGATCTGCTCACCGATACTCTCTGTGTCGGAGTCGCTGTTCTCTGCTGGTGCCGCCGGCGCAGGTACAGTCACCGATGACGCAGACTCGGCCTCTTCAGGTTCTGGACTTGCATCTGGTCTCCGTCCCATCCGGATGTTCTCAAAGGTAGCACTAAGTCCTTTTAACTGTTCCAGCTCAGATATTGTCTTCTCCCGACGAGGCAGCTCGGGGGAAGGATAGGGGCTCACCCATTTCTCCAACACGGTTGGCTGCCAGAAGACGTTCGGCCCGATGAAGGAGCTCCGCTCCTGAAAGGCGTGATGGGCCGGCTCTGGAGAGCGTTCCGGTTCTCGCTCGCAGCCAGAGTAGTCTTCTCCTTCTTCTGCCTCCCAATCCTCAGGTCCTCGCTTCGGACGGGTCACAGCAGTCGCATAGGGGCCTCGCAGGCCCTCGGCAGGGGTGTACTCCACTTCCTCTCCCTCGCGGAGGCTGTGCTGGTACGAAGGGAGGTAGTCTCTTTTGACAGACCTTCGATTGACATAGAGGTCTCTGCCAGTAAGATAGTCCTGAATAAACCCGTAGCCACGGGGTTTGTCAAACGACAGCACCACTCCCTTTCTCCTTTCCAGGCGGGGTTGGGTGTGTGTATGCTTCTCGTGAATGGTCTTGGTCAATTCCTCATACACGATCTTAGTCTTGGTATTTCGCTTGATAGCGGCCTCTCGAATCTCCGCCATCAGGGAAGACCATTTGAACGATGGCTGAAAAAAGTCCCTCCATGAGCCATAGTAGGGCTCGGGTTCTTTCTCCCTGGTGCGGCAGGCGGGTTGCTCCGGTCCCGGAGCGTAGGCCGGTGGAGCCTCCTCTGGCTCTACACCGGTGTCAGTCATCTTTTCAATCCTTGGTACGGACGCTGCAGCAACACTCTGCTCACAATCCAACATGCTCGATCCTTCTGAGGAGAGCGATAGGGTCGCGTCAATTACAGCAGCCAGCTCCTCCCACTGCACTGGGAGGCCGCCCCCCAGGTATTCCAGTATATGGAGGGCGGTGTCCATGCTGGCAGACATGCAAATGTCCAGATAAGCCGTGGCGCCTGCCCTTGACCTTCTTCCCGCTTTTTCCTCAGAAAGGCGCCAATTTTTCCCGCCTTTTCGGGATGAAGGTGACGCAGCAGTAAATTCAGCAAGCCCAGCGGCCATCTTTAGGTACAAACGCTGTCTATTCACTGACAGCAAGCAGGAATGTTTAAAGTCCACAAAACCACACTCCAATGCGGCGATTTTCTTCCTCTGTGCAGCGCAACACTGCACAGCGCTTTTTAGAGTTTTTTGACACACTTTGGTTATGATTTTTAATCCACAAAGTCCACTTGAATAAAACAGGAAAATGTCCCTTTGGTCACAGGGCAACGGTATAAGGCACAAAGTTCACGCTTCTTGCACTAGAAAGCGTGCGTATCCTGTTCGTGGAACGCCAAAAGAGAAGTGCAGCGTACTCAAGTTGTGTGCAGTAGGTGTTTCTGGGTGATGTAGTGCAATATACACTAACCTGGTACAGCTGACTCTCTGCAAGGGCAGGTATAGGTAGAAATAGTTCGTGACGCCAGTGCCAAGTAAACGGTGGCACGCCGTTTGCGGATGCAGGAATAAATTGAGGAAACGTAGTATTAAAACAGAACTCCAACTTTAGTAGTTTTCCAGCAGAGACAATAGTGGAATCGCAGTTCCTTGGCATACAGTCGATTTTGCAATTCGGTCGATGCAGGCAATTCAGTTACAGCAAGGTGATTACAGAGTGTTGAACACAGGACTTGCAGCACAGGAGCTAGCACTCTAATTCTGTCTGATCCTGGAATATAGCATATCTTCACCAAGGCCCATTTACCTAGTTCTGGCTTTATATCCTTGGCTATAGCTTTAATCAGTACCTCCTCTGTCTTTCTGAGTACCTCTTGCTTTCCTGATCTTTGCCTCTGTCTCTCTCAGCTTCTGGAAACTTCCTCAGGCTCTAGAAACTTCTGAGCTGTGGTCTAGACTGACTTCTGCACTCCACACTAGATCAGGTTACACTGACCTTCCCTTCCTTGTCTGGCCCTTATATAAACTAGGGCTCCCTAGCTCCCTATAATGCCTAAGAGCTGGAATGACACCCCTAGCAGGCCTGTAAGTGCAAGTTTCATAGCAACAGGGAAATACATGCATTACATTACATTATATAAAACTGGCATACAACAACTCCCCAATATTAAGGAGGGACGACAGCACACCAAGTGACCTTTGGTAGTAACGGGTATTACAACTCCCGTATACTACAAGCAGCCCTAAGTCAAATCTGTTTGATGGCACAGCAGATCCATACTCACTTTTCTTAAGAAGTTTTCCCACAGGATATGCCATAAATATCTGATATATGTTGATCCCAATTACTCGGCCCTATACTCCTATCTCCAGAAAAGGGCTCTCTCCATTCAGCTCAATAATGTGAAACATTACATACTGTATGTCAGATAATTATTCCATACACATATTGTTTATATCACATGTAAAGAAGCTACAGCCAGGCTAAAAAAATTGCTGATTACAACCCTTATTTCTATTGGTTAATAACAGCTACACGTAAAAATAAATGCTCTGTTCATCAAGGTTTGCTATATGAGTTCTCCATGTACTAAATACTATTAGAAGTAACACTGGATTAACCTAGAGTGTTATATGCATACCTCCCAACTATCCTAGATCTAGTGGGGCAATCCCGGATGTCAGTGGCTGTCCCGCGGTCCCAGAAGGGCTTAGATATGTCCCGCTCTCAATTGTCTCTGCATCCTTAGGACGCGGAGGCAGTTAATTGCATTGGTGAAGTAGGGAGCTGTGCACTCCCTGCTTCACAATTCAACTGCTGGCGCTCCCCAGCAGACACAAGGCAGTCACACACACACACACATCGCGGTGCTGGGCTTTGTAAGAGGAGCACAGACTGATTTCTGGCCTGCACGCCCCTACTACACAACTCAGCAGCGTGATGTATGTGACCAAATTGTGCCTGCTGTGGAGCGCAGGATGTGATCAGAACACCCAGGTGAATATTTAGGGGGTCATTTATCAAACTGGTGTAAAGTAGAAGTGGCTTAGTTGCTTAGTATTTTTATTTTAATAGAGTTGGCACTACTAAAGGTATCAAACCTGCAATACTCTTATTTTGTTTCTCTTAATGAGAGCACTAAACTACTATATGGGGGGCACAATGTTGTCATTGTCTACTAAAAGGCGGCACAAAGTGGGCATAACTACTAAAAGGGGGCACAATGTGGGCATAACTACTGAAATGGGAGGGCACAATGTGAGCATAATTACTGAAAAGGGGGTACAAAGTGGGCATATTTACTGTGGGGGGGCACAATGTGGGCATTACTATTGTGTGGGGTACAATGTGGGCATAACTATTGTGTGAAAGCACAATGTGGGCAATGCCGCACACAACAATGCAGCTTTTGAATCCTTACAAATATCGGCAGCTTGCAGCGCAACGTATCGGAGACTAATACAGGGCGACCACGTGGGACGCCACGTGGAACACCAAGGAGAGCACACATCATCCGCCAGAAGGGGAGTCTGAGGTTCTGCGCATAAGAGTAACACTGTTTAAGGTAGCGACGCATCTTTAATTTTTTAATGAGAAATAGATCAGGTGTTCCTAATAATTCTTTAGGTGAGTGTATATGCTTTTTAGATTTGTGCACCACAAACGAAATCCAAACCAGAATACGAAAACATATTTCTGACGTCCCACATTTCAAAAATCGCAATGTGTCTGCGGTCAGTACACATTTTGCGGTTTTGCATGGTGGCGATACTTCCAATCTAGTGGCACAGGGGATTGAAAGGGTCTATCTCCAACTAGAGGGGGGGATCATAGGAGAAAACTTTTAAATCGGGAGGCTTATTAGATTTTCCAGCTTGGTTCGAGACAACCTCTAGGTCTTAACAAAAGACATGATTTAATTCTACACTATTAGGGGAGTTATTATTTGCTCAGGTATATATTTATATACTCTTGTGCATGAGCATATATATATATTTTCTGCCATTGTTTTTTAATATATGTGCATTGATTGTACACCTGTTTAGGTTGTTTATCAATATATGCGATTTTATTTTATACCCTATGTATGTTATATTCAAGCTGGTCAGATGTGTTTGATTGCACCATGTGTGCTATTTTCCATGATCATGTGATCGATTGAGTGCACGGTCAGCTGTGTGAACAGCCCATAAGGTGCGGTTTTCTCAGAAGTTCGATGTGTCATGAGGAGGACAGCTATTTGTTTATGGTCTGAAACGCGTTACTGAACTTGTCCTGTATGTCGACGTTTTTATACCGCAATAAAGCTACGATTTTTCATCATCTTCGAGTTGGATATTTCTACTTTTCCTGTATTATCCATATTGAATAAGAACATAGTATGCATACAGTGTGAGTGAGTATTGATTAACTACATCTGGATCAAGAGATCTAAGTGATAATGAAATTGGAATCCTATATCTCCATCTGTATTACTGTTGATCACGGACATTGATTTTCTTTTTTTACCACTATTGATCACGGACACTGATTTTCTATGGATAATCACGGATATTGATTTTTAGATTAATAATCATGCATATTGAGATATGAATTGTTGGAACTTTATTATCTCCAAATAATGATTATGGATTAGAGGTACAAAGGGACTATGAAGTATAAATCATTTCTGATTGTTTTATAATATTTATTATCATATATTGGTTGGTATATATACCCACTAGATGTTCTGGATTTTGGATATTTGATGTAGAGGACTCCCGTATCATACAGTCAAAAAAGATACACCTACAATAGGTTCTATATATACTGAGGCGGACGGGAAACCACAGCATCATCTTCTGTGCGACTTTCTGGTACATAACTTGACCGGTCAACAGGATCATCAAATAGCTCTAATATTTTAAAGGTCTTCTGTCACCCCCCATTGTGCAATTTTCATTAGCCGACATTAGCTATTTGCTAATGTCAGCTGAGTGCAATCATACATGTCCTACCTTTGTCTGTGGCTTATTTCTTGTAAAAATCATACTTTTATCATATGCAAATTTATTCACTACCAGCAAGTTAGGCGTGTACTTGCTGGTAGCCGCCGCATCTGCCGCTTCTAGACACGCCCCATCTCCTCTTGATAGACAGGGCGTCTATCAAGAGGAGATGGGGCGTGTCTAGAAGTGGCAGATGCGGCGGCTACCAGCAAGTACACGCCCAACTTGCTGGTAGTGAAGAAATTTGCATATGATAAAAGTATGATTTTTACAAGAAATAAGCCACAGACAAAGGTAGGACATGTATGATTGCACTCAGCTGACATTAGCAAATAGATAATGTCGGCTAATGAAAATTGCACAATGGGGGGTGACAGAAGCCCTTTAATGTAACAATAGTATGCCTACTTAATGTTGTGAGTTCCTGTTAATTTTGTTCATAGGGTCATCCCATCATTTGACATTTAGCTAAGGGTCCATTCACACATCCCCATAATGGGTCCGCATCAATTCTGTAATTTTGCGGAAGGGGTGCGGACCCATTCACTTTCAATGGGGCAGCAAAAGATGTGGACAGCACCACTACTGTATGTGCTGTCCGCATCCGCACTTCCGTTCCGCGGCCCCGCAAAAATAATAGAGCATGTCATATTCTTGTCCGCAGCCACGGACAAGAAAAGGCATCTCTATCATAGTGCCAGCCATGTGGGGTCCGCAAAATGCGGAACGCACGTGTCCGGTGTCCGTGTTTTGTGGATATGCAATTTGAGGACCGCAAAACAGTTGCGGACGTGTGAATGGACCCAAACGTGGTAGCAGAATCCATAACGGAATTCTTAGATAACCTGAACCTTGTACGCCGAACTTTAAACACAAGTTCACTCAACACTAGTCGCAACGTTTTAGCGCATAGCTTCAAAAGAGAGTCTGTGAATGAGCTAAAACATTGCGACCACAGGAGTGAATAAAGTGTTTGAGAGCGCAGACATTTTTTCTTTATATATTGTGACACAGTGAGGGGAATGATCTGGGAAAACAGGTATTTTCCTCCCAGTGTGTGCTGCTGGGCTGATTTGCAGCCAGGTGGGGTCAAATACCGGACTAGATTTTAATTGACGGTCCGGATTTTTGGCAGCACCTGGCTGTCCTTAAATAGGCAGCTGGGCTCAGCAGCAGGATTTTGGTGTTGGGAACTGAGGCTTGGTGCCAGGTTGGAGGGATGAGACCCATGAGCCGAGGAAACAGGCCCCCTAAAGCCTGCCGTGGACTGCTGGAGGCAAAACTGACATCAAGGTGACTTGTCTTATATGAACTTTGCAATTTGTGTGAAGTAACACCAAGATGTACTTTCCATTGTGTGTGAAGTAAACACCAAGACTGCAAAGTAACGCATTGTTTTGTGCATTTGCCTCAAGTGTGAATAAACACTGAAGTTTTGCATTAAGAACTTGTCGTTTGCCTCTGTACTGCGTCCGCTTACCCTATCTATCAGAGTGAAACCCCACAATTGGTGGAGGATGCGGGAAAGCGCAGTGAGGCAGACGTGATCGCCAAAGTATTGTTGTTTTTCATTTTTGCTCCAGGCACAGTTGTATGTCTTGCATTAAACCCGCTAAATTTCAACCCGTGACCCTCGACAAAATGGAGGCCATAATGAAGGCTCTTGTGGAGGCTAGGGAACCTATATATAGCCCAAAATAAAGTCCAGGACCCACCCCTAACTATATCATGAAAACCAACCAAAAGGAATGGGTCAATTAGGTACAAAAACACTTTTAATACTGAAGTAATCAAAAAATAACATGATTTTATTGAGAATCACAAAAGGACATAATTGGCACAAGTCACAAAACACATTTTACACAGGTCACAATACATAAAAGTATTAAAAACCAAGGGGACCGATGGTGGACTGTTAGTATATATTTATAAAGTGCAAGTGCAATAATTATGATTGGTCACTAGTAGAAAGGTATATTACACCAAACCACTATGGCTCAAAAATACATAGTACAAAAAAACTCATATGCATATTTGTGCAACAGACACCAAAGCATGTGGGTGATAATACACACCACAAGGGCTGACTGAGGCAATAGAGCAACTAAAAATGTAATAGGCACATAGAAAATACTGACCAACCAACCTAGTATACCACACACGAACGTCTTGTGGAGGCTAACCAGCAGCGAGAAACCAACCTGCAACAACGGGAGGCTAACAGGCAGCAGCAAGAAACAAACCAGCTGCTGTTACAACACGTGATGGCTATACAGACGACAGAAACATCCCAAAGCGTCCATGATGTCCGGAAAGCGGTCCGTGCGGTGATCCCCAAGATGACACCCTTAGAGGACGTCGAAACCTACCTGGTGGTGTACGAGAAGGTGGCGACAAGGGAGAAACTACCCCAAGACCAGTGGGCTGAGGTCGTCGCTCCGTTTCTGGCATTCGATTCTCAGCAGGTGTATTTCGATTTGCCGGATCAAGCGGCCGACTACCAAAAAGTAAAGGGTGAGATTCTGGCAAGACTGGGGGTGAATGTGTTGGTCCGGGCTCAGCGAGTACATCAGTGGGGGTTTAACCCGGCTGAGCCCGCAAGACCCCAGTATTATGACTTATTTCACCTCTTGCAAAAGTGGCTACAGCCTGATGTGTTGAGTCCCACGGCTATGCTGGATCGACTATTATCTGATATGTTCTAGAGGGCTTTGCCACCCCCTCTCCAGCACTGGATCGGCCAGGTGTCTCCTGGCAATCCCCTGGAGATGGTGGACCTGGTGGAATGCTATGAGGCTACTAAGAATCTACAGGGGGGTTCTTTTGGGAGGGGGGAAGTCAAACCCCAGAAATCTCCACCCCAGGCCTGGAGATTTGAGCCAATGAAACCCACCCGGGATGTACCCACTATGGGCCTGACTCCGTTAGTCCTCTGGCAGTGTCAGGAGCCTGGCCATGTAAGGGCTGACTGTCCTCATCAGGTTGAGCTTATGGACACTAATTGTGGTTACCGTCAGTCACTATATGCCAGGAAACTGTATGCAACAGGTACCCCGGAATCTCTAGACCACTTGTGCCAGGTGGAAGTGGGAGACACTCAAGCGGAGGCGCTGCTGGATTCAGGGAGCCTGGTGACCCTAGTAAGGGCTACCCTAGTGCGGTCCACTGAGTATACTGGCCGGAAATTCGGGGTGATGTGCATCCATGGAGACTTAAAACACTACCCCACCGTGCTGGATCTTTAACCACAGTAGCCGGCAGGTGGACCCACGAGGTGGTAGTCGCCGCAAACCTACACTACAAACACATAATAGGGAGAGACTTTCAGGGCTTCCCGACCCTATGGCCAGTTGTGATACCCGTGAGTCAGGGGTAAACCCAGGAGATTGGCCTTGTTCAGGAGGAAGGAAGAAACCCTGGGAACCTCAGGCCGAAGGGCCAGCAGTAGGGGTGACCGCCATTTCAGATCCTGAGTTGGCAGACCTCAACGACTCCAGGGAAAATTTCAGTACAGCACAACCACGGGACCCAACCCTATCCCAAGCCTAGGAGAATGTGGTAATAATTGATGGTGAACCACAACAACCTGGGGCCGAGTCAATGTTTTGTGGTTCATCAGAATATGCTGTATCAGGTAAACCAGCTCCGGTGTGAACATATTGAACAGTTGGTGGTGCCCCAGGCTTATTGCAAACTCGTGTGAGAGTTAGTCCACCAACATGTTCTCGGGGGTCATCTGGAAATGCAGAAAGCACAGGAACGGATATTACAACGGTTTTACTGGCCCAGTGTGTTTAGAGATGTGGACGAATTTTGCAAGTCTTGCCGACCTGCCAAACAACTAGCCCCCAGCACCTTTTCCTCAGTCCCTTAGTACCTCTCCCGATCATCGAGGTACCATTTGAACAAATCGCTATGGACCTCATAGGCCCAGTGTCGATGTCCGCTAGAGGACACCAACACATCTTGGTCATCCTAGATTACGCCACTCGGTATCCGGAAGTAGTGCCACTGCGACATACATTGGACAAACTTATAGCTAAAGAGTTAATGGAGATGTTTTCCCAAGTGGGGGTACCTAAAGAGGTACTGACTGGCCAGGAAACCACTTTTATGTCCAAGGTCATGAGGGAACTCTGTAAGTTGCTGCACATCAAACAGCTATGTACGTCCGTTTATCATCCGCAAACTGACGGCCTGGTAGAAAGGTTTAACCAAACATTAAAAAACATGTTAAAAAGAGTGGTGTCTAAGGGTCCATTCACACCTCCACAGATGGGTCCATATCCGTTCTGCAATATCGGGTGCGGACTCATTCATTCTCAATGGGGCAGAAATGGATTATACATTATGTGCTCTCCGCATCCGCATTTCCGGAGCGCGGTCCCGAACTTCCGGGCCGCAGCTCCGCAAAAAAATAGAATAGGCAGTTCTATGGGGGCTTCCGGCCGGGTGTATTGCGGATCCGCAATACACTATGGACGTGTGAATGGACCCTAAGGATGGGAAGGACTGGGACCTCCTTCTGCCCTATCTTATGTTCGCAGTGCGAGAGGGGCCCCAGGCCTCTACTGGGTTCTCTCCCTTCAAACTGCTATATGGCAGACATCCTCGTGGTCTGTTGGACATAGCCAAAGAGGCGTGGGAGCAACAACCCACCCCGTATAAAAATATTATTGAATACATCACCCAGATGCAGGAACGTATGGAACCGTGTTGCCTCTTGTAAGAGAGCATATGGAGGCAGCTCAGCGAGCTCAAAGTCGGGTCTAAAATCGGCAGGCTCGGGTCCGGATCTTTGGTTCTGGTACCGACCGTGGACAGTAAGTTCCTGGCTAGGTGGCAGGGACCCTACGAAGTAATCGAAAAAGTTTGAGATGTAAAATACAAGGTACACCAGCCAGGGCGGCGAAAGCCGGAGCAGGTGTACCATTTGAATTTACTCAAACCTTGGAAAGATAGGGAGACCGGTACTGACGACAGCCCACGGCTGAGTTTTCTAGGGGAAGAGGTTCCAGCCCCTCGGTCTGATGCAAGAGAGGCAGCTGCCACAGTAAAAATTGCTGATAGCGTCTCCTCTAAACAGACTCAGGAGGCCAGGGAGTTCGTTAGTCTGAACACGGATGTGTTCTCGGACCTCCCTGGACGCACTTCCATAATCCAGTATGACATTGTACCTGAGCCTCAGGCAAAAATCCGATTAAAACGATACCGGGTTCCTGAGGCCCGGCGACAAGCCATTTTGAAGAAAGTGCAGCTAATGCTGCAACTAGATGTTATTGAGGAGTCTAAAAGTGAGTGGACCAGTCCTATAGTTTTAATACCCAAATCGGATGGGACATTACGGTTCTGTAACGATTTTCGAAAACTAAACGAGATTTCCAAATTTGATGCGTATCCCATGCCCCTGGTGGATGAGCTTATCGAGAGGTTAGGACAAGCCCAGTATTTTTCTGTTTTGGACCCCACCAAAGGGTACTGGCAGGTACCCTTGACGGAGGCTGCCAAAGAGAAAACTGCCTTCATCAAACCAGAGGGGCTGTACCAATATAATGTGTTACCCTTTGGTCTGCATGGCGCCCCGCCACTTTTCAATGACTTATGGACATTGTGCTTCGTTCACATCGTCGGTACGCTTCAGCTTACCTGGACGATATTGTCATCCACAGTTTCGAATGGGAAAGTCACCTACCCAAAGTGCAGGCCATAGTGGACTCCCTTCGGAAGGCTGGACTAACCGCTAACCCAAAAAAAATGTGTGATAGGGTTAGAGGAGACTAAATACCTGGGGTATGTCATTGGGCGCGGAGTCATCAAACCCCAAGTGACAAACCACTCCCCTCTCAAGTGGATGAGCCAGGCCAAAGACAGAATTGCCTGGGTAACCAGATGGTTCCTTTTCCTACAGAACTTTAAATTTACAGTGGAACACAGGGCAGGCCGGTTACAGGGAAACACGGATGCCCTGTCCCGAGTACATTGGCGAGTGTTCACCCCCTCAGGGTTGAACAAAGGGGGGGGTATGTGACATACCGTTTTCCGGTCTGGGAAAACAGGTATTTTCCTCCAACGTGTGCTGCTGGGCTGATTTGCAGCCAGGTGGGGTCAAATACCGGACTAGATTTAGCAGGTTCTCTGTGTTGGGATTTGAGGCTTGGTGCCAGGTTGGAGGGATGAGACCCATGAACCGAGGAAACAGGCCCTCTAAAGCCTACCGTGGACTGCTGGAGGCAGAACTGACATCAAGGTGACTTGTCTTATATGAACTTTGCAATTTGTGTGAAGTAACACCAAGATGTACTTTCCATTGTGTGTGAAGTAAACACCAAGACTGCAAAGTAACGCATTGTTTTGTGCATTTGCCTCAAGTGTGAATAACTACTAAAGTTTTGCATTAAGAACTTGTCTTTTGCCTCTGTACTGCGTCCGCTTACCCTATCTACCAAAACTAAACCCCACTATATATATATATACAGAGGATTATCTGCACCACCGAGTATACAGGTGGCAGGACGCAAAAGGTGTCGCGGTTCCATTCTCTCGTATGAGAGACTGGCGAGTGGGTTCGGCTTCTTCCGGCTCTGGAAGCGACGTCTCTACTGGATATCGGGCGCCTTTTTTAGGCCGACGACCACGCAAGCCAAGACAAGGCGAGCCGGGCGCCATCATAGGCGAGGCAGACGCTCCACGGATCACGAGGTCCCAGGTAAGGACAAAAACTTAGTATTCAATCTGTCCTCTAAAAATCTGAGTGTGGCCGACATGAACTTATTACAAAAGGGTTTATCATTTAGCCCCACTGGAAGCCTTGATACTTTCAACCTTGATACTGACTTACAACGGTTTTACCGTAATATACGTTTAAAGGCCCATTTTTCTTCAGAACACATGGTCCCTCAATCCGTTCATTCTGAGACTGGTACTGGTTCCCTAACAGCTAAAATGTTTAATCTGAAGATCAGGAGCACATTTTCACCTCCGCGTCTACACCATCCTATTGAAACTTTTATAAATCTAGTGCAACGTGATGTTGAGACATTGTTGCAACAATGCAAGACTGGCAATATGCATTTACAATCCAATTTACCTTTGGAGGAAAAACGTGCACTTGATCAATTGTTGGAGGATAAGTCTCTGGTATTCAAACCAGCGGATAAAGGGGGTGCTCTGGTGGTCCTTGATAAAGCATATTATGTCTCAGAAATTTTGTCGCAACTAAATGATACAGATACAGATTTTACAGAATGATCCTGTATTTCGCATCAAAGAAATGATACAAATTGTTGTGAATGCTGCCATAGAGGATGGGGTCATTGATGCCACATTGGGCGGATTTTTGGTTAACCAACATCCAATTACTCCCGTTTTTTATACGTTACCAAAAGTACATAAGTCCATTGTTAAACCGCCTGGCCGTCCCATTGTGGCATCTACTGACTCAATCCTCTTACCTTTGGCAATTTTTCTAGAAAAAATCTTTACGCCATTTACTAAATTGTCTCCATCATACTTGCGTGATACTGAGCATTTTTTGCAGGAAATTAAAACTCTGCATTCAGAAAAAGATGATTTACTTGTTACCTTTGATGTATGTAATTTATACACATCAATATCACATGAGAAAGGTCTGAAAGCAATTGATACATTGTTACAACCAAGTCATTACAACAATGCAGAATGTGAATTTTTCTTGACATTATTGAGGATTGTTCTAGAACAAAATTACTTTTTATTTCAGGATTCTTTTTATCAGCAGCGGCGTGGGACCGCGATGGGATCGAACGTCGCACCGCCGTACGCAAATTGTTATATGGCACAATTCGAGACGGATTTCGTCTATACTAATGATTTCTATAGAAAACACTGCAAATTCTGGCGTCGTTTTATCGATGACATTATTTGCGTATGGCGCGGCGACGTTCGATCCCTTCAACAATTTACTCTTCACCTCAATTCTGTCTGGCCTGAGTTGAAATTCACTCTGCATTTTGATGTACAAAAAATTTCTTTCCTAGACACGTGGGTAATTAAGGGAGACACAGGTGGGTTATACACGGATCTATTTACAAAAAATACAGATTGAAATAGCTTACTCATGTATACTAGCAACCACCCAGCAGCCACAAAAAAATCCCTCCCCTTTTCCCAATTTCAAAGGGTTAAGCGCATAGTGGGCACAGCTGAATTATGTAAGGAAAGATTAGACGAAATGAGCCAGAAATTTAAGGAGAGAGGTTATCCCGATCACTTATTAAAAGAACAAAGGAACCGAGTTGAGATAAAACAACAGGATAAGCCCCTAAAAGAACCACGGATTCCACTTGTAATTCAGTATCATCCATGGTCTCAGAGATTGAGAGGGATAATAAATAAACATTGGAATGTAGTGTCAAAGTCATACCCACAAGTAGTGGAGTTTAAACTACCACCTATGATGTGCTTCAAAAGAGCCACAAATATATGTGATAAGATAGTACGGGCTGACATTGGAAGTAGTAAAACTGCACCTATACAGAGAGTACTGGCTACTCCTAAAATGGGAACTTTTCCCTGCTTAAATTGCGTACACTGCTCTAGTGTGATTAAGGGTACACACTTTACACATCCACAAATTATCTGGCGAACGCATACCTATAAAAAATTTTTTTACCTGTGACAGTCGTTTTGTTATATATATTTTAAAGTGCCCCTGTGGTCTATTGTACGTGGGAGAGACTTCCACTAGGATGAAAGACAGACTTAGTAACCACAAGTCCACCATCCGCAAGCAAAATTTATTATTTCCTGTACCATTCCACTTCCATGCACATAGACACACAGTGGCACAGTTGCGTTACCAGATTATAGACAGTGTACCCCTTCCACGTCGGGGTGGAGATAGGAACAAGTTATTGCTGCAGAGGGAGGCTTATTGGATACATCGATTACGAACGATTGAGCCCCACGGACTCAACCGGGAGTATAATGTACAAAGCTTCCTCTGATAGATCACCTTGGTATAATAATATTTTTCTCAGGATAATAATTTTTCTATAATGTTATATTTTTGAGTATTGCAATAGTGCAATTAAAAACAAATAAAAAACTTTAAAACAAAAAATAAAAAGAAAAAAGAAAAAAGAAAATAATGAAAATAATAATTTTTTGACAAAAATATCCTTTGTAAGAAAATAAATGGATTTTTTTCTATATATTATTTACAGCGAACATAATGAAGGAAGAAAGAAGTAAGGAACAAACTAAAGTGAATTTAAAGGAACTCATATGTTTTTGTTTTAACACTGATTGGTGGGTGTGGTTTTCTGTGTGATGTCATTTCTCTGTGTTTGGGCGCTCTATTTAAACATGAAATGTTCTTTGTATGAGGATAAGTCTGAGGAAGGTGCGGCAGCACCGAAACGCACGCGTCACTTATTGCCTGTACATGTGACTGAATAAATACAAAGAAAGAATTATCAACAGCGAGTGCCGGTATTTTTCATTGATTCTACATTGGGACGCCATCCCATAGACTCGTGCACCGTGACCATATACAGCAGTGCCGACCTGTGATTATTATATTATATATATATATATATTTGTGGTCGAGGCTACGGAAAATAGGATATGTTAGCTGAAGGGGGGAAGAAGCTTAGTAAGGAAACTAACTGATGGCTGGTGGTGTGCCCTTAGCCATGAGCGCAGATAGGCCTATAAGGGGGCATACCCTAGGAGAAAAGGAATAAATAAGGGAGGGAGGGGCACCGGAAGCGCACGTAGGGTGTGAAACACCCCGTGCAAGTTATAAGCGCACCTGCGCCCCTCCCACAAATGCAGGTTGATTAACTCAGCCCTCTAATTTATGGTGGAGGCTACGGAAAATAGGATATGTTAGCTGAAGGGGGGGAAGAAGCTTAGTAAGGAAACTAACTGATGGCTGGTGGTGTGCCCCTAGCAATGAGCGCGGGTAGGCCTATAAGGGGGCAAAAAAAAAACATAGGAAAAAATATATATATATATATATATTTTTTTTTGTAAATTCAAAGAGCATGCAAGCTCAAAGGGCCAGATGACAAAAGGCTTTTGATATCTCAGCATAAGGATTAGGAATGTACCGGGAAAAGCAGGAGGACTTCCAACGACCCATTTTTTTAAATTACATGACCGGGCACCCCGTGCTTCGAAGCGCCGCAGAGGCAGCTCCGATTCTGAAGGAATGCCTGGATATGGCGGCAGGATCGAAGCCTAGGCCGGAGGCTAAGGACCGTATGTGAGAAATGAACTGGGAAGAGGTTAAAGGACCGTTCTTGAAAGGAAGCAAGGGACTGTCGGCCGGAGCATCGCCCAATACCGTAAGAAGTTTTCTGAGGACTTAGACTGGGCACCAAGCGTTGAGAGTTTCGAAATACTTAATGATCACTGGAGGACCTGTTTGGGAGGTTTTTGAAGACAGGAGACGGAAGATAAAGTGGTTGTGCTGCCATTCTAGCTGGCCCTTTGACGGTCCCCTGTTTCTAGAGGAAGTGCTGGTAAACTCTCCTGGTCTCAGGAAGCCATAAAAACTTAAATATATGGCGGCTTTGATGATGATGCTAGGGTATGGCCCAAAAGGATTCCGGTCTAGTGAGGTGGGCACGGTCCAATTGCGCAGTGACGTGCAACTATGATGCTCGGAGACTTGGGACTCTGGCATGGAGATGGCATCTTCAATGTCGGACACGTGAGACATGACTGGGCTGTCTAAAATACAGAAGACCTGGAGAAGAAAAAACATGGATGCAAAATTGATGGTGATGGAGAATAAGGCAGATGAATATTAGTGAGACAGACGAGGGAACGGAGAAGTGCTGCCGGGCGAGGCCCGGAAGAGATGAGAGCCGAACAACCTGGGGTGAACCAGAATTACAATAGAGAGAGAGTGTGATGAGTGGACCATAGCGTAATTTGAACTACGTGGCCTGGAAACGTGCAGGCGGTGGAGTTGGGAACGTGAAACCTGGCCGACGTGGCAGGTTGACCCTATGGGAATTGGGGCAGCGAGACCTGGTTAGTGAGACAGGCAGTGACATTGACTACGATGCCTGATCTGGGAGGCCGCTTTATCCTGAAATTGAGCTACCTGGCCTGCGACGTATCAGGCCATAAATTAATAAAACGTAAACATACCGACGTGGCAGGTTGTCCCTATGCGAATTGACTACGAGGCCTGATTGTTGTGGCAGGCGGTGGCCGAGGCCTGGCTTGGTTGGGCGGGATTATCCTGAAGATATGAACTATGAGGCCTGTGACGAACCAGGTGAGATATCAATAAACGTAAACCTGGCTGACGTGGCAGGTTGGCCCTAGAACGAATTAGACTGTATGGCCTGAGTGGAGTAGCGAATAGATAGAGAACACAGGACCTGGGAGCAGAAGAGATTTGTTAGTGTGACCAGATACCACTGAAAAGCGTGAAGCTGTGTGTGGGTGACATGTGGAGCCGCAGAGGGAACCGTACCTTGAACCTAAGTGAGAAGGTAAATAGAGGAGGTTCGCTGAACCTGGCGTGGAGGACAATGGGCCGCGAGGCTAGAAGCAATAGGTAACGTATGCAAGAGTAAGTAGGTAGAGCAAGCGAGAGCAGGAAGTAACGTGTAGCGACAAGTGGAAGGGGATCCGGCGGGCTCAAGCGGAGCGTAACCGCGGGACTCACTCACCACCCTCCGCCAGACAGGTAAATTTTTTAGGGAGTTTAGTACTTTTTTTTTTTTTTTTACATGGATACATATATACATACATACACAAATATATATTGTTTTTTTTGTTTTTTTTTATGTGTATACACATATATATACACTGCGTGCAGAATTATTAGGCAAATGAGTATTTTGACCACATCATCCTCTTTATGCATGTTGTCTTACTCCAAGCTGTATAGGCTCGAAAGCCTACTACCAATTAAGCATATTAGGTGATGTGCATCTCTGTAATGAGAAGGGGTGTGGTCTAATGACATCAACACCCTATATTAGGTGTGCATAATTATTAGGCAACTTCCTTTCCTTTGGCAAAATGGGTCAAAAGAAGGACTTGACAGGCTCAGAAAAGTCAAAAATAGTGAGATATCTTGCAGAGGGATGCAGCACTCTTAAAATTGCAAAGCTTCTGAAGCGTGATCATCGAACAATCAAGCGTTTCATTCAAAATAGTCACAGGGTCGCAAGAAGTGTGTGGAAAAACCAAGGCGCAAAATAACTGCCCATGAACTGAGAAAAGTCAAGCGTGCAGCTGCCAAGATGCCACTTGCCACCAGTTTGGCCATATTTCAGAGCTGCAACATCACTGGAGTGCCCAAAAGCACAAGGTGTGCAATACTCAGAGACATGGCCAAGGTAAGAAAGGCTGAAAGACGACCACCACTGAACAAGACACACAAGCTGAAAAGTCAAGACTGGGCCAAGAAATATCTCAAGACTGATTTTTCTAAGGTTTTATGGACTGATGAAATGAGAGTGAGTCTTGATGGGCCAGATGGATGGGCCCGTGGCTGGATTGGTAAAGGGCAGAGAGCTCCAGTCCGACTCAGACGCCAGCAAGGTGGAGGTGGAGTACTGGTTTGGGCTGGTATCATCAAAGATGAGCTTGTGGGGCCTTTTCGGGTTGAGGATGGAGTCAAGCTCAACTCCCAGTCCTACTGCCAGTTTCTGGAAGACACCTTCTTCAAGAAGTGGTACAGGAAGAAGTCTGTATCCTTCAAGAAAAACATGATTTTCATGCAGGACAATGCTCCATCATACGCGTCCAAGTACTCCACAGCGTGGCTGGCAAGAAAGGGTATAAAAGAAGAAAATCTAATGACATGGCCTCCTTGTTCACCTGATCTGAACCCCATTGAGAACCTGTGGTCCATCATCAAATGTGAGATTTACAAGGCGGGAAAACAGTACACCTCTCTGAACAGTGTCTGGGAGGCTGTGGTTGCTGCTGCACGCAATGTTGATGGTGAACAGATCAAAACACTGACAGAATCCATGGATGGCAGGCTTTTGAGTGTCCTTGCAAAGAAAGGTGGCTATATTGGTCACTGATTTGTTTTTGTTTTGTTTTTGAATGTCAGAAATGTATATTTGTGAATGTTGAGATGTTATATTGGTTTCACTGGTAAAAATAAATAATTGAAATGGGTATATATTTGTTTTTTGTTAAGTTGCCTAATAATTATGCACAGTAATAGTCACCTGCACACACAGATATCCCCCTAAAATAGCTAAAACTAAAAACAAACTAAAAACTACTTCCAAAAATATTCAGCTTTGATATTAATGAGTTTTTTGGGTTCATTGAGAACATGGTTGTTGTTCAATAATAAAATTAATCCTCAAAAATACAACTTGCCTAATAATTCTGCACTCCCTGTACACCCATATACAGTACAGACCAAAAGTTTGGACACACCTTCTCATTCAAAGAGTTTTCTTTATTTTCATGACTATGAAAATTGTAGATTCACACCGAAGGCATCAAAACTATGAATTAACACGTGGAATTATATACATAACAAACAAGTGTGAAACAACTGAAAATATGTCATATTCTAGGTTCTTCAAAGTAGCCACCTTTTGCTTTGATTACTGCTTTGCACACTCTTGGCATTCTCTTGATGAGCTTCAAGAGGTAGTTCCCTGAAATGGTTTTCACTTCACAGGTGTGCCCTGTCAGGTTTAATAAGTGGGATTTCTTTCCTTATAAATGGGGACCATCAGTTGCGTTGAGGAGAAGTCAGGTGGATACACAGCTGATAGTCCTACTGAATAGACTGTTAGAATTTGTTTTATGGCAAGAAAAAAGCAGCTAAGTAAAGAAAAATGAGTGGCCATCATTACTTTAAGAAATGAAGGTCAGTCAGTCAGCCGAAAAATTGGGAAAACTTTGAAAATAAGGGCTATTTGACCATGAAGGAGAGTGATGGGGTGCTGCGCCAGATGACCTGGCCTCCACAGTCACCGGACCTGAACCCAATCGAGATGGTTTGGGGTGAGCTGGACCGCAGAGTGAAGGCAAAAGGGCCAACAAGTGCTAAGCTTCTCTGGGAACTCCTTCAAGACTGTTGGAAGACCATTTCAGGGGACTACCTCTTGAAGCTCATCAAGAGAATGCCAAGAGTGTGCAAAGCAGTAATCAAAGCAAAAGGTGGCTACTTTGAAGAACCTAGAATATGACATATTTTCAGTTGTTTGACACTTGTTTGTTATGTATATAATTCCACATGTGTTAATTCATAGTTTTGATGCCTTCATAGTCATGAAAATAAAGAAAACTCTTTGAATGAGAAGATGTGTCCAAACTTTTGGTCTGTACTGTATATATATCTTTATTTTTAGTTTTATTTATTTTTAATTTTTTTATTTATGGGAAAAAAGGAGGGGGAAGGGACAACTGGGATGCAGCCTGGGTTCCCCTGAAATAGCCCTATAGTAGGGAACCCCCTTGAGCAGAGAGCTAAAGTCAGAGGGAAGCCGGGGTCACGTGCTCACGCGACGAGCGGCCCGTTGCCTGGCAACAGGACGCCGAGTGGAAAGTTCCGCCATTACCGCTGCCCTCAGCCGTCAGTGGGAGCGGATGAGTCGGGACCCGCAGGTAGGGAGACAAAGGGGGAGGGGGGGGGGTGTTCGGCACTTACCCAGGGGATACAGCTGAAGCTGAGCGAACCCAGACGAGCCCTGCTTACCTTCAGAGGCACGCTGGGGAACCGCTCTTGCGATGAGAGGAAGGAGGAGGTGATGTGGCTGCTAGCGAGCACCGGAAGCGCGCGTAGGGTGTGAAATACCCAGTGCGAGTTATAAGCGCACCTGTGCCCCTCCCACAAATGTGGGCTGATTAACTCAGACCTCTAATATATATATGTAATTTATCAAACTGGTGTAAAATAGAACTGGCTTAGTTGCCCATAGCAACCAATAAGATTCCACCTTTCATTTTTCACAGCTTCATTGGAAAATGAAAGGAGGAATCTGATTGGTTGCAATGGGCAACTAAGCCAGTATTACTTTACACCAGTTTTGATAAGTCTCCCCCACTGTGTACTTATATGTGTACATAGCAATGTGTGTTGTCTCAGTGTACTAATCCGTGGGGGATAAGTGACCGCTCACTGTGCAGACTGCACACAATACTGTATTCAGAAGAGAGTGCAGGTAGTGAGAGCGTCAGTATTGAAATCTATATTCTGCTTATAACGCCATGGTTTTGACTGTAGATCGCTGCACTAATGTTATCAGCAGAAATA
This sequence comes from Bufo bufo, assembly GCF_905171765.1. Classification (NCBI taxonomy): domain Eukaryota; kingdom Metazoa; phylum Chordata; class Amphibia; order Anura; family Bufonidae; genus Bufo; species Bufo bufo. The sequence continues at coordinate 547,354,032 of NC_053389.1, read as the reverse complement.
TCTATTGTGTCTACAAATAATGGACTTTCTACAGAATGGAAAAGTGAGAAATAGATCTGCTGATTACAGGCTGTAGTATACTGTAAGACTCACCATGTTGTAAATTGGAATGAAATCTTACTACCAAGTTAGGCTACTTTCACACTGCCGTTTCTAGGTCCGCCTGTGAGATCCGTTTCAAGGTTCTCACAAGCGGCCCAAAATGGATCAATTTAGCCCCAATGCATTCTGAATGGATAAGGATCCATTCAGAATGCATCAATTTGCATCAGAGCCAAACAGATCCGTCCTGAATTACAATGTAAGTCAATGGGGACGAATCCGTTTACATTGACACAATATGGTGCAATTGTAAACGGATCCGTCCCCCATTGACTTTCAATGTAAGTCAAAACGGATCTGTTTGACTTACACTTAGACTTAGACTTTTTTTTGACAGAGTAATGCAGACGGATCCGTTCTGAACGGATACCAGCGTTTGCATTATAGGTGCGGATCCGTCTTTGCAGATACCAGACGGATCCGCACCTAACGCAGGTGTGAAAGTACCCTTACTTGTAGGTTCCATCAGCCTATATGTAAGTGGCTGCTAGCTGTGCTGTGTAACAGGATGTGGGGGTGGGGCAGCAGAGCTTGTGCTGGTGCATGTGAAATCCACAGTAACGCCCACAGAGCCTCAAAGGAGATGACAGCACTGAGCAAACTAATAGAAGAGCATTTCTGAGGGCAAGTGAGGCAAAGCTGATACCAGTAAACAAACAAGTGCAATTTTATTATGTGCTGCATTACGGTAAGATATGAGTTTATTGATTTTTAGTGCACAAAGGTGTCCATGGCCTTTAACTTAACTGAACTTCATATGGACTAACTTCCTTATCCCCCTGCTCTACATATATATATGGTGCCAGCACCACCCATGGGCGATTGGATGTTATTACATGCGAGATGTAAACAGCCTGTTAGAAGGAATTACAGCAATATACATACACTGATGAGCAAAAGGGTTACACTGTTTTGAACTTTTTACTTTCAGGCTCCATATCTCACTTACCACTACAAATTCGAACGTGAGAAATTTTATAGACAATAATCTTGGCTATCTCATACATTAATTAGACTTCCAACTATTTAGCATATAATTAGTTATGCACATTATTGTCATGCAACTGCATTGTTACGGTTTTACTCCGGCTGGTGGAACAATCTTTTTATTTTTGTATACTGCAAATTACAGCCTCTTCTCAAATTCCCAAATAGCTCAGTGTCTTATTAGGTTGATTGCCAAGCGAAAGGTCACTGGGTCGAATCCAGGATCAGCCATTAAGATTTCCCAAGAAAAGAGAAACAGCATCATCCAGCTCATCCATAGCGGTATCTCGGCCAAGAAAATTGCCTAACTGCATCATGTAAGTGCCATGATGGTTGAAAAAATATAAAATGATGTCCATCCATTCCAAAACAAAGAGGTGGACGTCCAGGCAAAATATCAGAGTGAAAAATTCGGCTCATCGCAAGGTCAACCAGTTCTGGCGTGACAAACAAGGCAGTGGAGGTAGCTCGTATGCTTTGTACTTGTGAGATCACAGACGTCCATGCAAGCACGGTGCAATGTACATTACACAAGTCTGGAATGGTGGCCCAAAAAGAGGTGAAGAAGCTTCGACTTTAATATCGTCATAAGAAGCGTCGGCTGAAGTTTGCAAAAAGTATGAACAGAGGACGGTAGACGATTGGAAATGGGTGATTTGGAGCAATGAGGTAAAAGTCAATAGACTGGGCTCTGATGGGTGCAAATGGGTCTAACAAGGGCAAAGGGGGCTAATGGTTGGAGAAATTAAAGGAACTGTCAAGTTCGCTAGAGGAAGCATGATGATTTGGGGTTATTTCACAGCCAAAGGTGATTGATATTTGACCAGGAATGATGGTGGTCTCAATGCTGAGCTATATGTAAGTATTCTACAAGACAAGTTATTACGGTCACTCGATTTACTATAGGTATGAAAAGGACGACATAGTGTTCCAGCAGGACAATGACCCGAAGCATACGTTGAGATTGATGAAGAAATGGTTCAATGACAATAAAGTAGAGGTGCTGGCTTGGCCCCATAGGATTGTTGCGGGTATCAAAATATCAATACCCAATTGATACTTTTGTTCCGGTATCGGTTCAGTACTGGGATTTGCCTTTTATCGATACTAGGCTGCTCTACTGCGCAGCTCAGTATCAAAGAACATGGAGCGCACTGCTGTCAGTGCGCACCATGTTCCCTCAGCAGCACAGGGGAGAAGGAGTCACTCTCTCCCTCCCCCTGTGCCACCGCTGCCAATGGGGAGAGAGGGACGGAGGAGGGGCAGGCGCACTGCGCCACCAATGAAAATTAACAACTAATACAGATACAGGAGGCGGGTGCGGTGGCAGAATCACATATCCTGCACCTCTCTGACAGGGAGCTGGTGTCACAGGTTAAGGGGAAGGGAAAACATCAAATATACACCACAACGAATAGACAACAATCTAGGCCTCAAAAGCTAAGGAAGAGGGATGGTGACCTACTAGTAATCCCTAGGCCTTTCCCTAACTCCTGGCAGTATGATCAGATCCTGATGGTGGAAATACTCATACACCGGATACCTAAATGAAGGAACTTGCATCTCCCTGAGGCCTAGAAACAACACACTCCAGATAATAAGAAACAGCGAAGGCAACAAGTACTTAGCTTAGAGATATATGGAGAAGCAGGAGATCCAAGACAAACCAGCACTAGCAACTCCAAGCAGAAAACTGAGAGACCGTGAAGCAAGTCTATCCGACCTTCTCACCTCTCTCACAGGAGGGACCGTGACAGCTGGGTGCCGCACCCGAGGGGTTAACTGCCGTCGATCGCAGCGCCCTGTCATAGAGGTCGGGTGCAGGCTATGTGATTCTGCCGCCGCACCCACCTCCTGTATCTGTATTAGACGTTAATTATCATGGGTGGCGCAGTGCGCCCTCCCCCCCTCCCCAGTATTAAAAACATTGGTGGTGCAGTGCGCCCTCAACTCCCCCCTAGATTTAGAGTAATTGGTGGCACAGTGCGCCCTCCCCACCCCCCAGTATTAAAATCATTGGTGGCAGTGGCCACAGGGTCCCCTCCTCCTCTTTGGTGGCAGGGGCAGCTCGTGATCAGAGCCCTAGCAGTGTAATCCTGGGGCTCCGATCGATTACCATGGCAGCCAGGACACTACTGAAGCCCTGGCTGCCATGGTAATCTCCCTGCTGCTGTGTGTACAGAGCACAGGGCGGCAGGGAGAGTGTGAAGTCCTATTCACCCTAATAGAGCTCTATTATGGTGAATAAGACAAGGGATTAAAAGATCCAAGGTTCTAGCCCCTAAGGGGGTAAATAGTTATTAAATAAAAAGTTAAAAAAATTAAATAAAAAAAACACCAAAATATTAAGTATAAATCACTCCTTTTTCCAATTTTACATATAAAATATATAAACAATAAATAAACATATCACATATCGCCACGTCCGAAAAGGCCAAACTACTAAAATTTCCTATGCGGTGAACGCCGTAACAGAAAAAAAATATATATGAAATGCATGATTCCCCATTTTTTTTTGTCACCTTGTCCCCCCAAAAATGCGGAATGCTCGCGGCTTTTTTGGTATTTTTATTTTTTTTGCGTGGTATCGAATGGTATCAAGTATCGCAATACTTTTTTATGGTATCGAAACCGAATCAAAATTTTGGTATCGCAACAACTCTAGGCCCCCACAGTCCCCAGACCTCAACCCAATCAAACACTTGTGGGTAGAGTTGAAGAAAAAGCTGTATTCGTACCCAAGTGAGTCGACCAGTATGCACCAACATTGGGAACGTGTAGAAGAGACCTGGGAACAGGTTTTGGTTGAGACATGCTTGAATCTTATCGAGAGCATGCCCAGAAGGATTCAGGCAGTGTTGAAAGCTAAAGGTGGATTTACAAAATACTAACATAATAATAAAATTAATATTTAGAATTTTAGGAGCAAAATAGTAACAATGGAGTTACATAACAAGAATCTGCATAACTAATGATATGCTAAATAGTTGAAAGTCTAATTTATGTATGAGATAGCCAAGATGATTGTCTATAAAATTATGGTAATCTCACGTTCGAAGCTGTAGTGTATGGTGAGATATGGAGCCTGAAAGTCCAAAACATTGTTACCCTTTTGCTTGTCAATGTACATAGCATAAAATGACAAATACCTTTAAACATACAGGGCCCCACCACTGATACGGAGTGGGACACTGCAGGTTCTCTTTAAAAGGAAAAATCAATAAAAGTTATTGTGTTTTTTTATATAATAACACATACAATAAAATGACTTACATAGGTAAAACTGCTAATAGCAAAGAAGATAATTTAGATAACTGCATGGTTGTTCTGCACAAAACCAACCTTTCAAGTTAATTAGACCGAAGCTTACACAATTAAGTCCCAAACACCATAGCATACCTTCCAAACGTCATTACCAAATTTAGATATACACATACATAAGTTTATATTCCACTGTGCAGCTTCCTCAGTTTTTGGGCAGACATCAAGAGAAACATATGCCAGGATAAATTTTTCCTGTCTGATCCTTTCATATTACCTGGAGATAGGTTTGTGCCTGAAGTGTAAGGCAGCTTCTTATCTTTCCGTGCTCTGCTGAATTAACTTAGAATAACCATAGATGCATTGTAATGGAGAAATAAGGACCGCTCACTGTAAGCAACAAGAATAAAAGTGTGCAATAGAACAGCACATTCATAATGGTGGAAGCCCTAATTATTAAATATGATTTAATGTAGAAAAATACAAGTTTTTATTTCACATGTATGCCACTTCTTATCATTTACTACGTGCTGTCGATACTATTATACACTTAAAGGGGTTCACTGGAAATTATTTAAATTGGCCTCTAGCAACCTGTCCCAGAATGTGAGCAAGACAGGTTTCCTCCACTTGCAGAGCTTCCTAAGGAGGTGAGAGGATGGGGCCTCACTACACACTACACTCTGGCACTTGAATATACTACACATTGGTGAGTTTTCCTGTCAGGCTGCTCAGCCATGATGGCATATCATAGGCAGGATTACCATCTATTTAAGAGCAGTGTAGAGAGGCCCCGCCCCCTCACCCCCTAGACAACTCTGCAAGTGGCGACAAACAGCTCTGCTTACATTCTAGGGCAGGTTGCTGGTGGCCATTTTAAATCTTTCCAGGAGAACCCCTTTAAACCATCCATTATGGGACTTTAGATCTTCATAATATAAAAAAAAATGCTTAATTAATAATTAAACCGACCGTTAGAGATTAATTTAACATTCTTGTCTTTATCTTCAGCATTTTTCACTAATATACTCATGGTGCATTTGAAAACTAGCTGAAGATATAGAAAATAGCTTGGAAAAATTGTTAATGCCAACATTCAGGAAATGAGTGGGATGTTTTGGTACATTTCAGCTCAAGTCATCTTCAACTGCTCAGCACTGTCCATGCAAATAGAAACAAGCTAATCCGCCTGTTCAGATGCATGAGAAACTGCGTAATTCTGACAGATGCACTACTAGAATATAACCAAAGGCAATTGTTAACTCAGGCAAACATTCATTGTGGAATTCATTTCAGAACTAAAAATGTACTCATCAAGTCACGACTCTACCACTTCTCAAGGGGTTTTGCACACCACCTTATGATACAGTCAAGAGAACACATTAGTGCAGAATTCTTTCATATTTTAAACTCCTGCAAAACGACCATTAAAATTAGTTTCAACATTTTTATATAAAGAAAGGAGAAGGATTAGCTAATTATTTTCAGGGGCAGTTCAGTTTTTCAGAGATTTGTCCCAGAAATTATCAATGTTTTTAAATATTAACCAAAAGGCAATTGTCTTAAAGGCAGTCTGTCACCAAGAAATCCACTGTTAAACCAGGCACAATGCCTTGCAGGGCTAGCTAAACTGAATATAATTATATCTTTAGTTTAGTAATCAGTTTCTTAAAGGGGTTGTCCAAGTTATATTTATTGATGACCTATCCTCAGGATAGGTCATCAATATCAGATATGCGGGGGTCCGACACTCGGCACCCCTGCCGATCAGCTGTTTGAAGAGAAGGGGCGCGCCGTGCCAGCGCTGCCTCCTCTTCATTGTTTACCTGCTCGCCGTTGCATCTGCAGAGGTGAGCAGGTGTAATTACATCCAAGCCGCTCCATTCATTTCAATGGTACGGATCGCTTCTATAGCTAATTACACCTGCTCACCACTGCAGATGCAACGGCGAGCAGGTAAACAATGAAGAGGAGGCAGCGCTGGCATGGCGAGACCCTTCTCTTCAAACAGCTGATCGGCAGAGGTGCCGAGTGTCGGACCCCCGCCGATCTGATATTGATGACCTATCCTGAGGATAGGTCATTATTAACCACCTCCGGACCGCTGTACGCAGATTCGCGTTCCGGAGGTGGCAGCGCTGCGCACAATCACGCATATACGCGTCATCTCGCGAGACGCGAGATTTCGCTCCAAGCCGGCCCGCGCATGCGCATCGCGGGCCGGCAAAATTCAAAGAAGAAGTTCGTCACCAGCCTGCCAGCAACGATCATTGGCTGGCAGGCTGGCGATTTTTAAAAAATCCAATCAAAAGTCATATAACAGATCATATTAGTAAATATGATCTGTTATATGGCTTCTCTGCTCCTCTGCTGGTCCTTTTCGTCGGTTGGATCCAGCAGAGAAGCAGACTGAACTGTAAGTACACCAAACACTTCACTGTAGCCCCTGATCACCCCCCTGCACCCCAATTAACCCTTTGATCGCCCCTGTCAATCACCAGTGAAAGGAAAAAAAGTGATCAGTGTAAACTGTCACTTTTTTTTTTTTACTAGTATTGGCTGTTAGGTTTTAGGGATAGTTTAGGCCCCTTGGTTAGGTAGTTAGCGTCAGTTAGCGCCCAGCCCACCGCACCGCAGTCACTTTTATTCGCTGAATAGCGTATCGCTAATCAGCATTTGTACTTTTATAGTATCTGTAAGTGATCAAAACTGATCACGGTCAGATCTATAATAGTATTAGTGTCACCTTAGCTCGCCCTCCACCCAAAACGCAGTGTTTGCCCGATCAGGCCTCATCGGTCGCCCACACGTGCGTTCACCCACGCCCGCCCCACCGCAGTGACAAAAAATATATATTTTTTGATCACTGCACATTCATTTTACACGCACTGCGGCGATAAAAAAATCAGTTTTGATATTTTTTATCAACCGCAGCGGCCTCCGGTACTTCGCTAGCCTCCCCTTTGTAAGACAGGCTTGCTTTTTTTCTTGGGTAGTCTCAGGGAATACCCCTAAATTTAGTAGTCCAAAATGTCAAACAGGGGGTATTTTTCTGAAGAGGCCTACAGGATTCTGACCCAGTCGGATGAGGAGTGGGAACCCTCATCTGATGAATCTAGCGGGTCAGAATATGAACCTGTGGAAAGCAGTGGCTCTCTGACCCAAAGTTCGGACGAGGAGGTGGAGGTCCCTGGCAGCACCAGGCGTACCCGGCCCCGTGTCGCTAGACCACAGGTTATGCAGGATCCGCTTCAAGAGCAGCAGAGTGGGGCTGTCGCTGCCGGATCACGTGGTGAGGCATACACCAGCAGCGCAGCCCTCCCTGGACCTAGTACCAGCACTGCCGTACAACATGGTGACGTGGCGAGCACCAGAAGGGCAGTTGAAGCTGGTACGGTGGCACGTGCACTAGTTACCCCGTCGCAGCCACCGCACAGACAGGCCCGTAGAGCCCCTAGAATCCCTAAGGTGCTGGCAACCCCTGATTGGCAGTCACCAACTTCAGCCGCACCTGTAGTTCCCCCTTTCACCGCCCAGTCTGGAGTTCGGGTTGAGACGGCTCAAATCGGTTCGGCCCTGGGATTTTTTGAGCTGTTCTTGACTGCGGAGCTCTTGGACTTAGTCGTGGCAGAGACCAACCAGTATGCCACACAATTTATATCCGCCAACCCGGGAAGCTTTTATGCCCAGCCTTTCCGGTGGAAACCAGTCCAAGTTTCCGAACTTAAAATTTTTTTGGGCCTTCTCCTCAACATGGGCCTGACAAAAAAGCATGAATTGCGGTCATATTGGTCAACGCACCCGATTCATCACATGCCCATGTTCTCTGCTGCTATGTCCAGGGCACGATTTGAGGCCATCCTCCGTTTCCTGCATTTTAGCGACAACACCACCTCCCGTCCCAGAGGCCACCCAGCTTTTGACCGGCTCCACAAAATTCGGCCCCTCATAGACCATTTCAACCAGAAATTTGCAGATTTGTATACCCCCGAGCAAAACATCTGCGTAGACGAGTCCCTAATACATTTTACCGGGCGCCTTGGCTTCAAACAGTACATCCCAAGCAAGCGTGCCCGGTATGGGGTCAAATTGTATAAGCTCTGTGAAAGGGCCACAGGCTATACCCACAAATTTCGGATCTATGAGGGAAAAGATCAGACCCTGGAGCCGGTCGGTTGCCCTGACTACCTGGGGAGCAGTGGGAAGACAGTCTGGGACTTGGTGTCACCCTTATTCGGCAAGGGGTACCATCTTTATGTGGACAATTTTTACACAAGTGTGGCCCTCTTTAGGCATTTGTTTCTAGAACGGATTTGCGCCTGTGGCACCGCGCGAACTAGTCGCGTGGGCTTCCCCCAACGGCTTGTAACCACCCGTCTTGCAAGGGGGGAGAGGGCTGCCTTGTGTAACGAAGAACTGCTCGCGGTGAAATGGAGAGACAAGCGTGACGTTTACATGCTCTCCTCCATTCACGCAGACACGACAATCCAAATTGAGCGAGCAACCCGTGTCATTGAAAAGCCCCTCTGTGTCCACGACTATAATGCGCTCATGGGAGGGGTGGACTTCAATGACCAGATGTTGTCTCCGTATTTAGTTTCCCGCAGAACCAGACGCTGTTATAAGAAGGTGTCTGTATATTTAATTCAATTGGCGCTGTACAATCGTTTTGTTCTCTACAGTAAGGCTGGGAGAACACGATCTTTCCTCAAATTCCAGGAAGAGATCATCGAGAACCTCCTTTACCCAGGAGGTTCCGTGGCCCCATCCACCAGTGTAGTTAGCCGTCTACACGAGCGACATTTCCCCAGTGTCGTTCCTGGTACCTCAACCCAACCGTCACCCCGAAAAAGATGTCGTGTCTGTAGCAGGAGTGGAATAAGGCGTGACACCCGCTATTTCTGTCCTGACTGTCCTGACCACCCTGCCCTATGCTTTGGTGAGTGTTTCCGGAAGTACCACACACAGGTACACCTAGCATAGGGATTGCATCTCACAGGACAGGCACACAGGGCTATTAGGGCCCTTTTACTCTCAGCTGCTGCAAACCTCTCCTTTCACCTGGGATAAAGTGCATAACGTACTTCGCCACATCTTTGGGCCATTTGCGCTTTGCACATTGTCCCATGGGGAAGGAGAGGTTTGTTCTATAAAGGTAAAAAAAACTAAACAAAAAAAAATTACCAGTAAGTAAAAAAGTTTAAAAAGTTAAAAAAAGTTAATATGTTCTGTTCTAAAGTTAATAAAGTTATTGCTTTGCGGCCTGGTTTTTTCTTTTTTGTTTTGTTTTTTTTACCTTTCAGGTGGACCAACCGATCGACTAGCTGCAGCACTGATGTGCATTCGGACAGAAGCATTGCGCTGCTGTCAGATTACACGCAAGTCGGTGTATGCGGCGCTGCAAGACGAGATTTCTCCTCTGCAGTAAAAGATATGTTTGCCGAGGCATATGAGCTGAGGAGGTGGCGGTGTTCATATACTTTGGCAAACACTTTGTATATATAAAAAAAAAAATCCCGGCAATGATTTATTCATCCACATCGATTGATGTGAATGGAGAAATCTGGTTTGCCAGGGCATACGAGCTGAAGTGGGTATGGATGTTGGGCGGAGCTCCTATGTCCTGGCAGACGCCTTTCCCCTCCTTTTTCTTTTTTTGGCAGGGATTTTTTCATCCACATTGATCGATGCGAATGAAGAAATGTGTGCCGTTCATTTTTTTCTTTCAGCCCAGAGGCTGAACGGAAAAAAAAAATCTCATTACCCGTATGCTCAATATAAGGAGAATAGCAGAAACTCCTAATGCTGGGCATACATGTAATGATTGCGGAGACCCTCAAATGCCAGGGCAGTACAAACACCCCACAAATAACACCATTTTGGAAAGAAGACACCCCAAGGTATTCGCTGAGGGGCATATTGAGTCCATGAAAGATTGAAATTTTTGTCCCAAGTTAGCGGAAAGGGAGACTTTGTGAGAACAAAATCAAAAAAATCAATTTCCGCTAACTTGTGCCAAAATTTTTTTTTTTCAATGAACTCGCCATGCCCCTCATTGAATACCTTGGGGTGTCTTCTTTCCAAAATGGGGTCACATGTGGGGTATTTATACTGCCCTGGCATTTTAGGGGCCCCAAAGCGTGAGAAGAAGTCTGGTATCCAAATGTCTAAAAATGCCCTCCTAAAAGGAATTTGGGCCCCTTTGCCCACCTAGGCTGCAAAAAAGTGTCACACATCTGGTATCTCTGTATTCAGGAGAAGTTGAGGAATGTGTTTTGGGGTGTCTTTTTACATATACCCATGCTGGGTGAGATAAATATCTTGGTCAAATGCCAACTTTGTATAAAAAAATGGGAAAAGTTGTCTTTTGCCAAGATATTTCTCTCACCCAGCATGGGTATATGTAAAATAACACCACAAAACACATTCCCCACCTTCTCCTGAGTACGGAGATACCAGATGTGTGACACTTTTTTGCAGCCTAGGTGGGCAAAGGGGCCCACATTCCAAAGAGCACCTTTCGGATTTCACAGGTCATTTACCTACTTACCACACATTAGGGCCCCTGGAAAATGCCAGGGCAGTATAACTACCCCACAAGTGACCCCATTTTGGAAAGAAGACACCCCAAGGTATTCCGTGAGGGGCATGGCAAGTTCCTGGAATTTTTTATTTTTTGTCACAAGTTAGTGGAAAATGATGATTTTTTTTTTTTCCATACAAAGTCTCATATTCCACTAACTTGTGACAAAAAATAAAAACTTCCATGAACTCACTATGCCCATCAGCGAATACCTTGGGGTCTCTTCTTTCCAAAATGGGGTCACTTGTGGGGTAGTTATACTGCCCTGGCATTCTAGGGGCCCAAATGTGTGGTAAGGAGTTTGAAATCAAATTCTGTAAAAAATGACCTGTGAAATCTGAAAGGTGCTCTTTGGAATATGGGCCCCTTTGCCCACCTAGGCTGCAAAAAAGTGTCACACATCTGGTATCTCCGTACTCAGGAGAAGGTGGGGAATGTGTTTTGGGGTGTCATTTTACATATACCCATGCTGGGTGAGAGAAATATCTTGGCAAAAGACAACTTTTCCCATTTTTTTATACAAAGTTGGCATTTGACCAAGATATTTATCTCACCCAGCATGGGTATATGTAAAAAGACACACCAAAACACATTCCTCAACTTCTCCTGAGTACGGAGATACCAGATGTGTGACACTTTTTTGCAGCCTAGGTGGGCAAAGGGGCCCACATTCCAAAGAGCACCTTTCGGATTTCACAGGTCATTTTTTACTGAATTTGATTTCAAACTCCTTACCACACATTTGGGCCCCTAGAATGCCAGGGCAGTATAACTACCCCACAAGTGACCCCATTTTGGAAATAAGAGACCCCAAGGTATTCGCTGATGGGCATAGTGAGTTCATGGAAGTTTTTATTTTTTGTCACAAGTTAGTGGAATATGAGACTTTGTATGAAAAAAAAAAAAAAAATCATCATTTTCCACTAACTTGTGACAAAAAATAAAAAATTCTAGGAACTCGCCATGCCCCTCACGGAATACCTTGGGGTGTCTTCTTTCCAAAATGGGGTCACTTGTGGGGTAGTTATACTGCCCTGGCATTCTAGGGGCCCAAATGTGTGGTAAGGAGTTTGAAATCAAATTCTGTAAAAAATGACCTGTGAAATCCGAAAGGTGCTCTTTGGAATATGGGCCCCTTTGCCCACCTAGGCTGCAAAAAGTGTCACACATCTGGTATCTCTGTATTCAGGAGAAGTTGAGGAATGTGTTTTGGGGTGTCTTTTTACATATACCCATGCTGGGTGAGATAAATATCTTGGTCAAATGCCAACTTTGTATAAAAAAATGGGAAAAGTTGTCTTTTGCCAAGATATTTCTCTCACCCAGCATGGGTATATATAAAATGACACCCCAAAACACATTCCCCACCTTCTCCTGAGTATGGAGATACCAGATGTGTGACACTTTTTTGCAGCCTAGGTGGGCAAAGGGGCCCATATTCCAAAGAGCACCTTTCGGATTTCACAGGTCATTTTTTACAGAATTTGATTTCAAACTCCTTACCACACATTTGGGCCCCTAAAATGTCAGGGCAGTATAACTACCCCACAAGTGACCCCATTTTGGAAAGAAGAGACCCCAAGGTATTCGCTGATGGGCATAGTGAGTTCATAGAACTTTTTATTTTTTGTCACAAGTTAGTGGAATATGAGACTTTGTAAGAAAAAAAAAAAAATCATCATTTTCCGCTAACTTGTGACAAAAAATAAAAAGTTCTATGAACTCACTATGCCCATCAGCGAATACCTTAGGGTATGTACTTTCCGAAATGGGGTCATTTGTGGGGTGTTTGTACTGTCTGGGCATTGTAGAACCTCAGGAAACATGACAGGTGCTCAGAAAGTCAGAGCTGCTTCAAAAAGCGGAAATTCACATTTTTGTACCATAGTTTGTAAACGCTATAACTTTTACCCAAACCATTTTTTTTTTACCCAAACATTTTTTTTTTATCAAAGACATGTAGAACAATAAATTTAGAGCAAAATTTATATATGGATCTCGTTTTTTTTTGCAAAATTTTACAACTGAAAGTGAAAAATGTCATTTGTTTGCAAAAAAAATCGTTAAATTTCGATTAATAACAAAAAAAGTAAAAATGTCAGCAGCAAAGAAATACCACCAAATGAAAGCTCTATTAGTGAGAAGAAAAGGAGGTAAAATTCATTTGGGTGGTAAGTTGCATGACCGAGCAATAAACGGTGAAAGTAGTGTAGGTCAGAAGTGTAAAAAGTGGCCTGGTCTTTCAGGGTGTTTAAGCACTGGGGGCTGAGGTGGTTAAATAGAACTTAAACAACCCCTTTAATTCTGGTGAAAACATACTTTTAATTCATATGCAAATGATCAGTTAAGTGCACCAAGGTTGGCCCCAGCCACTCAGGATACTCTTGCTCTTCCTGGTTCTTCTGTCAACCCCTCCTTATATTTCTTGATTGACAGGGCCGGGTGAGATGAAAAAGCATGAACCTGTCCCTGGCAATCAATAGCTAGTTAGATTCATAATTATTTCGCTGAGAGATAGGTTTTGATTAGTTATGATTAAGGACACTTAGTCGTCTAAAACGCGCAAGCTGGAACCTAGGAGATTCTGTTTCCACAACTGTATGTATTGAATACTCAAATAAAGCAACATGGACTTTTAAAACCAGTGCTGTATCCTTTTTCAAGAAGATAGGTTTTAGAGTCAGGAGTTAATATGTCATATTGAGTTACTTATTAAGGCTGCCTCAGGGTGGCTGGTTTGGTCAGCCTGCTTGTGCTAGTGGGACATATTTTAAGCTATACTACTCAATTTATTAATGTGAATCAGCCCAGTCTTCATCACATAATTGGTGATCACCGACATGCTGTCTCCGGTACTATTGCAACCCTGATGTTATTTAAAATTGCAAGCAGCATTCATAGCTACAATTCCAATTATTATTATTAATGTGACTCAGAATTCCCAATAACAACAAATCTATCACAAAAACAGGTAATTTTTGCACCACCCATCAAAAACAGCAAGTCATTGCTTCCTCTGATACCACCATGTATAAACAAAAAAGAACATTTGTTCATCTCTAGCTTTCAATAGCATGCTGAAAAGACAAATTGTAGAATATGCTTAATAAGCTCCTCAACATTGAAATTGCAACACCAAGAAGAACAAGCTGTGAGGTTATGTAAATCAAGAAAGTAGCAGGTGTCGCTAAGGCCTCTTTCACACTTGCGTTGTCCGGATCCGGCGTGTACTCCACTTGCCGGAATTACACGCCGGATCCGGAAAAACGCAAGTGTACTGAAAGCATTTGAAGACGGAACCGTCTTCAAAATGCGTTCAGTGTTACTATGGCACCCAGGACGCTATTAAAGTCCTGGTTGCCATAGTAGGAGCGGGGAGCGGGGGAGCGGTATACTTACAAACCGTGCGGTTCCCGGGGCACTCCAGAATGACGTCAGAGCGCCCCATGCGCATGGATGACGTGATCCATGCGATCACATGATCCATGCGCTTGGGGCGCCCTGACGTCACTCTGGAGCGCCCGGGGAGCCGCACGGACGGTAAGTATACTGCTCCCCCGCTCCCCGCTACACTTTACCATGGCTGCCAGGACTTTAGCGTCCCGGCAGCCATGGTAACCATTCAGAAAAAGCTAAATGTCGGGTCCGGCAATGCGCCGAAGCGACGTTTAGCTTAAGGCCGGATCCGGATCAATGCCTTTCAATGGGCATTAATTCCGGATCCGGCCTTGCGGCAAGTGTTCCGGATTTTTGGCCGGAGCAAAAAGCGCAGCATGCTGCGGTATTTTCTCCGGCCAAAAAACGTTCCGTTCCGGAACTGAAGACATCCTGATGCATCCTGAACAGATTTCTCTCCATTCAGAATGCATTAGGATAATCCTGATCAGGATTCTTCCGGCATAGAGCCCCGACGACGGAACTCTATGCCGGAAGACAAGAACGCAAGTGTGAAAGAGCCCTTAGATCTGCAGATGATCACATTTTCAAGCATCTAGCTCAGGGATCAGCAACCTCCGGCACTCCAGCTGTTCTGAAACTACAACTCCCAGAATCCTCCTTTCACATCCATGGGAGTTACAAGAACAGCCAAGAAAGTTTGCATGCTGGGAGTTCTAGTTTCACAGCAGCTGGAGTGACGAAGGTTGCTGAGCCCTGATCTAGCTCCAATCTGTGGCATGTGGAAGGGGCATAAATCCAGATTGAAAACAAAGTTTTTTAGCCACATGAAAACTCAAAAGTCCTGTGGGATGACTGTGCGATGCCTCCTGTCCCTCAATGTGCCGGTTATCGCCACTTGTCGCAAACAGAGAGGGATATAATCCTTGAACTGATAGACCTTGGTTTATCACTCTGGAAGACTGCTATGCACCTAGGCTGTTCAGTGTTATGTGTCTGAGTAGTTGGGAGAACAATAACAAACTGGAATGACAGTAAAAGATGCACAGAGATGAATGTTTTCATTGATGAATATTCTGATTAGAAGAATGGAGTGTAGTGATCAATTCTATACCGCAAGAGAAATTGTACATCACATCCCAAGTCTAGGGATGCAGTGTCTACACAAGCCATCAGAAGACATTTGCATGACATTGAGCTATGAGCCAGAGGTCCAGCTACAGGTCTTCCATTAACCTCACGCCACCCTTCTCAAAGGCCATCATGGTGGCAATGGCGGCTGGAATGACGGTCTATCCTCTTCATTGATGCCAAGAAGAGGCCTTAACTATGGGGGCCTCACACTGGTCCTACTACAGGATTTTGGTGTGGGGTGGTATAATGCACAGCAGTCAGACCCTCTAGTCTTCATTTCAGGTAAAATAACATTGTAGCATGGCAGAACATTCCTCAAACAGCCATTGATAACCTCATTGATAGCATGCCAAGATGTGTGTGTGTGTGTGTGTGTGTGTATTTCTACATGGGATTTTTTTTTATCATTTCCATATTTTTTTATGTGTTTTCTAAGATCTTTAAACTGAGGATCTATTCTCTTGGTAGGTTATCAGTATCTGATTGGTGGCGGTCTGACACCAAGGAACCCCGACGACCAGCTGTTTGAGAAGACACCAGCCTTCTTGCAGCTTACCAAGCACAGCGCCGTACATTGTACAGCTGCTGTGCTTGGTATCTCAACTCAGCCTCAATAGTTGAATTGGGCTGAGCTGCAACTAGATCATCTGACTGATGAGAACAACACCACTGGCCTAGAAAAAGCTCGGAGAAGGCAGTGGCACTTACAGGAGCCGAAGCCTTCCCAAACAGCTGACCGGTGGGGGTCTCGGGTGTCGGATCGCTACTGCTCAGATACTGATGACCTATCCAGAGGATAGACCATCAGTGAAAAGCTCTCAGAAAACCCCTTTAACATGTCTATCTATTCTGTGATTTCTATAATTACATGACTTTTCCTTCTTGGTGCTGCAATGTTGAGGAATGTACAGTGGTGGCCAAAAGTTTTGAGAATGACACAAATATTAGTTTTCACAAAGTTTGCTCCTAAACTGCTTTTAGATCTTTGTTTCAGTTGTTTCTGTGATGTAGTGAAATATAATTACACGCACTTCATACGTTTCAAAGGCTTTTATCGACAATTACATGACATTTATGCAAAGAGTCAGTATTTGCAGTGTTGGCCCTTCTTTTTCAGAACCTCTGCAATTCGACTGGGCATGCTCTCATTCAACTTCTGGGCCAATTCCTGACTGATAGCAACCCATTCTTTCATAATCACTTCTTGGAGTTTATCAGAATTAGTGGGTTATTGTTTGTCCACCCGCCTCTTGAGGATTGACCACAAGTTCTCAATGGGATTAAGATCTGGGGAGTTCCCAGGCCATGGACCCAAAATGTCAAAGTTTTGGTCCCCGAGCCACTTAGTTATCACTTTTGCCTTATGGCACGGTGCTCCATCGTGCTGGAAAATGCATTGTTCTTCACCAAACTGTTGTTGGATTGTTGAAAGAAGTTGCTGTTGGAGGGTGTTTTGGTACCATTCTTTATTCATGGCTGTGTTTTTGGGCAAAATTGTGAGTGAGCCGACTCCCTTGGATGAGAAGCAACCCCACACATGAATGGTCTCAGGATGCTTTACTGTTGGCATAACACAGGACTGATGGTAGCGCTCACCTTTTCTTCTCCGGACAAGCCTTTTTCCAGATGCCCCAAACAATCGGAAAGAGGCTTCATCAGAGAATATGACTTTGCCCCAGTCCTCAGCAGTCCATTCACCATACTTTCTGCAGAAGATCAATCTGTCCCTGATGGTTTTTTTTGGAGAGAAGTGGCTTCCTTGCTGCCCTTCTTGACACCAGGCCATCTTCCAAAAGTCTTCGCCTCACTGTGCATGCAGATGCGCTCACACCTGCCTGCTGCCATTCCTGAGCAAGCTCTGCACTGGTGGCACTCCGATCCCGCAGCTGAATCCTCTTTAGGAGACGATCCTGGCGCTTGCTGGACTTTCTTGGACGCCCTGAAGCCTTCTTAACAAGAATTGAACCTCTTTCCTTGAAGTTCTTGATGATCCTATAAATTGTTGATTTAGGTGCCATCTTAGTAGCCACAATATCCTTGCCTGTGAAGCCATTTTTATGCAATGCAATGATGGCTGCACGCGTTTCTTTGCAGGTCACCATGGTTAACAATGGAAGAACAATGATTTCAAGCATCACCCTCCTTTTAACATGTCAAGTCTGCCATTTTAACCCAATCAGCCTGATATAATGATCTCCAGCCTTGTGCTCGTCAACATTCTCACCTGAGTTAACAAGACGATTACTGAAATGATCTCAGCAGGTCCTTTAATGACAGCAATGAAATGCAGAAAGTTTTTTTTGGGATTAAGTTAATTTTCATGGCAGAGAAGGACTATGCAATTCATCTGATCACTCTTCATAACATTCTGGAGTATATGCAAATTGCTATTATAAAAACTTAAGCAGCAACTTTTCCAATTTCCAATATTTATGTAATTCTCAAAACTTTTGGCCACGACTGTATATGGGGAAAATTGAACATGAGCAATTCTGAAATACAGTGTTTTAGGAAACTACATGTAATTGAGCTCCCAATATATTCAAAAGCAGGCTTTATTTACAAAACCATAGCAATGACTTGATGCAGCAGATCTCATTAAAGGGAACCTGTCATCAACTTTATGCTGACCTCACTGAGGGCAGCATAAAATAGTAACAGAAATACTGATTTCAGCGGTGTGTCACTCAAGAGCTAAACGTAAGTGTTTGCTGAGAACCAGCATCATAAATTTGCATATAGATATAGATCAGAGATTACATTTGAAAATGTATTGCCAAAATGGACAATGCATTTAGTCAGATATAAAATTAAATTGGTTGTCCAAGTTATGAAAAAAAAATATCTGATGTTAGCTTGCACATGGTCAGGCTTTGAAGCTAAAACCACGTGTGGATCATAGAGAGAAAGCATACAATAAATGGCAGATTCTACTTTTTAGTGAATCCACACACCTAGTTTTTGTTTCAAAACTGCATCTGAAAGCTTAGATCATGTATGGGTAGCCTGAGACTTTAAATCAAACAAAGAGTAAAGGTTATGTAGTTCAGCTGTAGGGAGACTGAATCTGTACAGAGAACTTTCATGCGGAACAAAGTAGAATTTGATTTAACCAACACTTCTAGTGTACCTGAACTAAAATAATAGAGAACAGCATTTTCTAGTATATTCAAATTAGCTGAAACTCAAGCTAAGAGCTATGAAACTAAAGAGTTGAGGAACAGCAATAAATTGTCACCTATGGGTTAGGGCTCTTTCACACGAGCGGATGCCGTGCGTGGAATACGTTGCGTGAAAGACAGCCAAGCCCCGCTCCGGACAGCAGAGACACGATTAATAATGCTCCATGATCTCTGTGATCTTTTTACTACAAAATCACAGTGAGATAAAGTTGTAACTGTGATTTTGTAGCAAAAAGGTCACAGAGAGGCAAGGAGCATTATCAATCTTGTTAATGGTCTGTGTCTCTGCTGTCCGGAACGGGGCATGGCTGTCTTTCACGCAGCAGATTCCACGCATGGCATCCACTCGTGTGAAAAAGCCCTTACTGTGGATTTACACTGCCCGATTGCCAGGCAGATTTTTAGAGATTTATGAATACTTGAACGCAATCTTTCATGCAGACACCTAAATAGTACTCTGCTGACCCGAAACAATGTCCATCGCCATACTATGGAGGGGATTGCAGCATGTAAATGCAGAGCTTCACCTCCACTGACTAGCAGCCAATTTTCAGGAAGGCATGCTACCCAAACCAGTTATTTAGCCTGTCTTCCTTTCATTCCTATGGCGAAATATGTCCTTGATAAAAAATCTCATAACCACAGATACCAGGGCACATTGCATAATACATTACTATTTGTGCCAGCATTTTCTGCTATACAGCAGTAACAGTTTTCACAAACCACAAAGCTAATATACTGAATACCGTAATTCACCTCTAGAGAAATGACCTCTCTGGTTTATGTTGTCAGCTTTACTATTTTAGTCCTGACTAATTAAAATGGTGGTTAGGCTTGATTTCTTAGGGTCTGTTCATCTGTTCATCAATGCAATTCAGTCATTTTTACCAGGAGAAACAGCGCTGTTTCTAAAGTGTGCCTAAAGCTTGCCATACACATTAGACAGTGTTGAGCGAAGCATTCAAAGTGGAATTTGGTCTCCGCCATTGTCCTGTGAGCTGAGCATTGGGGGAAAGACATGGCAAGTGCTCATGTTCTAGGGAGAGTGTTGCAGAAAGATATTAATAGAAGAATATTGGATAGGGAGAGTGCAGGGAGACTTATTCTGCGTCAGCTTTTTTTAATCCTACATTTGCTTATTCCTACATCAGCCGGAAACTAAGATATGTAATTTAATACCAATAAGATGGACAATTTTATTATTCCACTGCCAGTATGCCAACCAATACCATCCAGTCTGTACCCATTAGGAGGGTCAGGTGTTAATGATGACCATCCTCATCTTTGACTGGCTTTACCTCTTCGAAATCATCCTTCAAAGTCTCCATGTTCTAGAAAAGTCAGAGAGAGGATGAGCTGGAAGTTCCTGATGACATATTCTCACAGATATTAGATGATGTGGAAAAAGAGGAAAAGCAGATGGCATAAGAAGGGCTCCCACCTTTAGGGCAGTAGAGCGCTGGGGTTGGAGAAGTGGGTACAGCCTCTGTTTAATGGTGCATTAAAGGTGCGGTATGGCCATTAGCAATGAAGACCAACTATACAGTGCGGTCTTCATTATTAAATGAAAAGCAGCTGTGGGCAAATTGGCAATTTGGTTCCTCACCGCAGCATGGCCACAACCCACCCGCAGCACAGCCGCTCTGTTTGGCCGTACCCCAAGTCACAGTGGCCTGGGTATACCTGTTTTATAGCGATTTGTGATTAATTCATAACTAATCGAATTTCTTGTCGAACTTCGGTAAAGCTGTCGAATTAATTTTTTCAAAACTTCTCTCATCTCTAGTTATCACCTATTTCTCCCAAACCCCATACACATGCACACTTGGCCTAGACTGCATGTGTTTTGAATAGGGAGAGGTGAATACATGTCTGGCAGCTGCAGCTAATTTCCATAAAAAAAAAAAAGAATCCAGCATATTGAAATTTACCATGCCTGACCCTTCTTTTCGCTAGCACATGTTGTTGGGGAGAGAAGGGATACCTTCATACTAAGGATGAAGAAATCAATTCTAAACTAGATCAGATTAGTTTAAAATTTCACAAAAATGCATCCTCAAAGTGAATATTCGTTTCGGGTGAATCGTGTCGCACAGAACCATTTTACTGTCCGTGTTGGCTGGCAAATCCACAATGTAGGAAAAAGAAGGATGGTAGCATAACACTGGGAGGAAGTGTGTGTATGGGGGGCTTGCCCTGATTGGTTCAGAAGCTGACAGACAGCCTGAATCAGCCAATAAGGGATGTGCCTGTGCAGAACAAGCATAACTCCATACTGAATTGGACTTGTGACCTAGAAGAATGATGTGCTGTGGCTCTGTAGGTTAAAAGAGTTTGCAGGCATAACCCGCTGATATACTGTGATAGGGACAGTATAGAAAGTTTATAGGGAGAGAGTAGGAGATATATTTGGGAATTTGGGGTATATTAAGGGGGGTAATCAAGGAAAATGAGCGAGGGAGTGGGAACTGGTCACTATCAGGTGTATTTCCTGGCAGGCTACTGTCAACTCAGCTTCTGGCAACTAGTTCTACATTACAGATTCCAGCAAAAAAATGTTTCTTTTTTTTTTTTTTTGTCTTAGTTTTTTTTTTTTTTTTCGGGGGGGGGGGGGGGCATTTTTCTATACCTTCATAAAAATTATATTCTTGAAAACATTGAGGATCTGGCCTTTTATTTCCAGAAAACAGTTTCTATGGATGATTTCTAATTGGGCATCTCAGTGGTCTTACTTAACACGTTGTACAACTACAAGATGAGGGGTGGGGTGGATACAGTGGCAAACACATTTCACATAAGCAACACAAATTATAACTAGTTATTGAACTCCCCTGCATCACAGCTCTTAGTTCAAAAGAAGTCTCCCATCATTGCCGAAAAATTGCAGTCACATCTGATTCAATTATTTTACCACAATAATACGGCAATCATAACTCCATTATCATAGCCTTGTGTAGGAAGGCGCAAGGGGCTGTCATTGATGGAAGGTATGTATCACCAAGGTTCCTGGCCTCGGTGAGGTAAGAGCTGGTAGTTTTAAGTGTCAGCGGCAGCCAGGGCCGTCTTTAATATTGATTGGACCCTGGGCAAAAATTTACTTGGGCCCCCTGGATCCCGCCTTCCCACACCCTAGCATGCAATCACGCCCCCCACCACAACACACATAACAAAAAAAATCCACACACCTGGTAGAGTACAGTGAATGACTGTAAATACTTCCAGTTCTGAAGACTCCAGCGGCTCAGGATCAGTGCTCTGGGCAGCTGGGCTCAGGGCTGGAAGTGGGCACCACTCTGCAGTTCAGGAAGGAGACCGTGGCTCGGCTCACCCTAGCGTTACAGTGCACCCCAGCACACCACAGTATGCAGTATAGCACCCTATAGTATACAGCACCCCCCAGTATGCAGTATAGCACACTATAGTATACAGCAACCCACAGTATGCAGTATAGCACCCTATAGTATACAGCAACCCCCAGTATGCAGTATAGCACCCTATAGTATACAGCACCCCACAGTATGCAGTATAGCACCCTATAGTATACAGCACCCCACAGTATGCAGTATAGCACCCTATAGTATACAGCACCCCACAGTATGCAGTATAGCACCCTATAGTATACAGCACCCCACAGTATGCAGTATAGCACCCTATAGTATACAGCACCCTGCAGAATGCAGTATAGCACCCTATAGTATACAGCAACCCACAGTATGCAGTATACAGCACCCCATAGTATACAGCACCCCATACTATACAGTATACAGCACCCCACAGTATATAGTAGAGCAGTATAGCACCCCACAGTATACAGTAGAGCAGTATAGCACACTGCAGTATACAGCACCCCACAGTATACAGCACCCCATACTATACAGTATACAGCACCTTACAGTATACAGTAGAGCAGTATAGCACCCCACAATAAACAGCACCTCACAGCATACAGCAGCTCACAGTATACAGTATACAGCATCTCACAGTATACAGTAGAGCAGTATAGCACCCCACACTATACAGCCCCCACAGTATACAGCACCCCACAATATACAGCCCCCCACAGTATACAGTAGAGCACAATAACACTCCACAATATACAGCACCCCACAGTATACAGCACCTCACGGTATACAGCACCCCACAGTATGCAGCACCCCAGGTATACAGTAAAGCAGTATAGCACCCCACAGTATGCAGCAACCCAATGGTATACAACACCCCACAGTATACAGCTCCCCACAGTATACAGTAGAGCAGTATAGCACCCCACAGTATACAGCACCCTAAACTATACAGAATACAGCACCTCACAGTATACAGTATGCAGCACCCCACAGTATAGCACCCCACAATATACAGCACCCCACAGTATACAGCACCCCACAGTATACAGCACCCCAGGTATACAGTAAAGCAGTATAGCACCCCACAGTATACAGCAACCCAATGGTATACAGCACCCCACAGTATACAGCTCCCCACAGTATACAGTAGAGAAGTATAGCACCCCACAGTATACAGCACCCCACAATATACAGCCCCCACAGTATACAGCACCCCATAGTATACAGTAGAGCGGTATAGCACCCCACAGTATACAGCACCCCACCGTATACAGCACCCCATAGTATACAGTAGAGCAGTATAGCACACCACAATATACAGCACCCCACCATATACAGCACCCCATAGTATACAGTAGAGCAGTATAGCACACCACAATATACAGCACCCCACCATATACAGCACCCTATAGTATACAGTAGAGCAGTATAGCACCCCACACTATACAGCACCCCACAGTATACAGTAGCTTACAGTATATTAGTATTACAGCCCCTGTCACCTTTTCCTGATGTAATCTTCACAAAAAAAGCTCCGCAGTTAAGGCAAACTTCTCCTGCAGCAACACTCCTGGTAGAAAGGACCTTTGATTACCTCATAGCCATGTTTCCAGTAATATTGCTAGATTACTGGTCACATGGTGATGATGTCATCTAAGGTCCTTTCTCCTAAGAGAATCACAGCTCTCACAGTTCGCTGCCTGGAGTGCCGGCAGGCAGGCATGGCATGGCAGCACCCCCCTGTGTGGCTGACAGCCTGACACCCGGGGCAGTGGCCAGCAGGCCTCAAGAGGAAGGTGCCTTGGGCCCCCCAGGAGCAACTGGGCCCAGGGCAGCTGCCCCTTTTGCCCCTTGTTAAAGACGGCCCTGGCGGCAGCTAGTGCTGACTGACACTGTTTGTTGTTAGTATGGCTGTAAAGCCAATCCGGACCGGCTCTTACTGGGAGTAGCCAAAGTGCTGGGTGGGTGGCTTCTCCCCACGCTCCAGGCTGGGTCTTCATTTGGCCTATATAAAACCCAGCCAGCAGTCTCAGCTGGTTGTGGTTTATCCTCCATCTGACAGAGAAGCTGGGGAGTCTTTGTGTTTTGGGACCTGTGAATTTGTGCCGTGCTAAAGGGCTGAGAGCCGCATGCCGGGAAACAGGCCCCTAAAGCCTGCTGTGGACTGCGAGTGGAAAACTGCTAAACAGGTGAAGATTTTGTTCTTTGGACATTGCATGGTGTGAACAAACACCAAGACCGTGAACGGTCATTTTGTTTTTCCTTATGTGTGAATAAACACCGAACTGTTTAAGTTAAAGACTTTATGATTGCCTCTATACTGCGTCCGCTAGCCTGTCTACCAGAGCAAAACCCCACAATTGGTGGAGGATGCGTGCAAATGCAGTGAGGTAGGCCTGAAGGCCGAAAAAAAAAAACTTTTTCCCGGGCACAAGTGCATGTCCTATATTAAGCCGGCAAGGTTACGACCTGTGTCCCCGGATAAAATGGAGGCAGTCGTGAAAGCCCTCATGGAGGCTAACTTGCAGCAGCGGGAGGCTAACAAGCAGCAGCAGAAAACTAACCAGCTGCTATTACAACATGTAATGGCGTTGCAAGCGGCCGGAGTGTCCCAGAACATCCACGATGCCCGGAAAGCTGTCTGTGCGGCAATCCCTAAGATGTCCCCCTCGGATGACGTCGAGACCTATCTGGCGATGTTCGAAAAGGTGGCCGTGAGGGAGAAGTTACCCCGAGACCAGTCGGCTGAGGTCGTCGCTCCGTTCCTGGCGTCTGGACCCCAGCAAGTGTTTTTTGATCTCCCCGATGATCAAGCGGCCGACTACCTGACCGTGAAAGGTGAGATCCTGGCGAGAATGGGGGTGAATGTATTGGTCCGGTCTCAGCGGGTGCCCCAATGGGAATTTAACTCGTCTGAACCAGCCAGACCACAATATTATGACCTGCTACACTGGTTGCAGTAATGGCTGCAGCCTGACATATTGACTCCCACTGCTATGCTGGACCGTTTGTTGTCGGATGTGTTTTGGAGGGCTTTGCCGTACCCTTTCCAGCATGGATCGGTCAGGTGTCTCCTTGTAATGCCTTAGAGATGGTCGACCTGGTGGAGCGCTACGAGGCCACCGGAAATCTGCAGGGGGTTTCTTTTGGGAGGGGGCCAGTCAAACCCCGGAAATCTCCACCCCAGACCCGGCGGGCAGTGGCAGCCAAACCGGGACGTGTCCCCTGCAGCCCCAGCGGTTTGCTGGCGGTGTCACGAGCCTGGACACATAAGGGCCGACTGTGCCCATCGGGGTAAACCCATTTATACCAACTATGGCTACTTCCACTCATTGTATGCCAGGAAGCTGTGTGCCACAGGTACCTCCGAGACCGTAGACCATAGCCACCTGTGCCAGGTGGAAGTGGGGGACACTCTGGTGGTGGCACTGCTGGATTCAGGGAGCCTGGGGTCCCTGGTAAGAGCTGCCCTGGTGCAGCCTGTCGAGTATACTGGCCGAAGGGTCGGCGTTGTGTGCATTCATGGGGACTTAAAGGACTATCCCACCGCCCTGGTCTCTATATCAACGGTGGCCGGCAGGTGGACTTGCCACAAAATTACCGTATGAACTAATAATTTGGAGAGACTACCCCGGATGTAACCCTAACAGAGTGGCCCGGCTCAGGGGGGAGACCAGAACCCTGGGAAACTGAGTCCAAAGGGTCAACTGTAGGGGTGACCGCAACTTTAGTGGAAGAGGGGGAGACAACCCCGCTAAGTGTGATGGTGTGTCACTACCAGAGCTTTGGGACGTTCTCACAGCTCTGTTTCTCCACCCCTGTGATGATGTCACTACTAGAGCTGGGAGGAGTTCTCACTGCTCTGTTTACTTTTGGTTTCCTTCCTCCCAGCTGTTCCTCATGCGTTTGATTTCCCTCTCTTTATATCACCCCTCCTCCTATTGTAGGGCGTGGATTATAGTTCTCATTTCAGTTGTAGCTCTTGCTTTAGTATCTTCACATGTAGCTATCAGTTCACTGGACCTGTGTTCTGCTGCAGCAAGCACTCCGGATATTGCCAGCTGTCCTTGGATCCGTCTTCTCTGCGGCTGCAACACCTTCAGCTAAGTGTACAGACATTGTTGTGTACCTGATTATTTTCTGACTGGATCTGAGGTGGCCACGGTTCCCTCCATATACTGAGTAGGGCACCGGTGGCCGTGCCCCTTCCACTATTGTAGGGGTTACAGTGGTCATCAGTCTTAGGCACGTGGGCATGCCTCGTTCCGCCATTTGGATCCGGGCATGTGCTTTAGCAGCATAGGGAGAGCTTTGAGGGTCGGACAGGGGTCACCCTTTATCCTCCCTAGTTTGGGTCCGGTCAGTAGCTCTTTTACTGTGTATACTATTGTTGCTCACATACAGCCGTGACATTATAATCCACCAAAACCGTCCTTTTTTGACATGGATCCGCTTTCTGGCCTGGTTGACCGCATGCAGGGTCTTTCTTTGGAAGTAGCGGATCTCCGTCAATCTATGACTCAGCTTCAAGCATTGGGCTCTGCTCCGGCTCATGGAGTCTGTTGCGAGCCAAAGGTCTCACTTCCGGAAACGTTCTCCGGGGGCAGTGAGAATTTTGTTCACTTCAGAGAGGCATGCAAACTCCATTTTTGCTTGTGTCCCCACTCCTCTGGTAATCAGGAGCAGAGGGTGAGGATTGTCATCTCCCTGCTCAGGGGTAATGCTCAGACTTGGGCTTTTTCGCTGCCATCAGGGGATCCCTCCCTTCGATCCGTGGAAAGATTTTTTGTGGCCCTGGGGCAGATTTATGATGACCCGGATCGTGTTGCTCTGGCCGAATCTAACTTACGTGTTTTATGCCAGAACAAACTGTCTGCGGAGCTTTATTGTTCTGAATTTCGGAGATGGGCAGCTGATTCGGGTTGGAATGATGCTGCACTCCGGAGTCAGTTCTGTCATGGTCTCTCAGAGAGATTGAAAGATGCGTTTGCTTTCCATGAGAGACCAACGTCCTTAGAGTCTGCCATGTCATTGGCGGTACGCCTTGACAGGCGTCTAAGAGAAAGAAACGAGACCTCTCGGTCCAGCCATTGTCAGTCTAGGGGCAGTGGTGCGGACTCATTCAGTGTGCAGGGGCCTCATCCTGTCTCGCTCCCCTCTGAGGAGGAGCCCATGCAGCTAGGTCGACTTGCCCCTGATAAAAGAGGATTTAGTCCTCAGAGTATGGTGTGTTTTTGTTGTGGGGGCATAGGTCATTTGGCAAATGTTTGTCCGTCTAGGAGATTCTTGAGCTGTACTAAGAGTGATAATAAGAGAAAAACCTCAAAAGGTAAATCATCAAACTCTGCTTCATCTGCTACTTTGGGCAAAGTTGATGTAGGATTTGATGCTTTTCCTCTGACCTGCAGTTCCCATTTTCTCCTGTCTGCCAGGGTGGCGCTAGAGAACAAAGTCATTTCTTGTGAGATTTTTGTCGATAGTGGAGCGGCCGTCAATCTTATTGACACTCAATTTGTAGCCATGCATGGTTTTCAGGTTTGCACATTAGAAAAGGATATACCTGTTTTTGCTATTGACTCTGCTCCACTCTCACAGAGATCTCTGAAGGGCATTGTTCACAATATCCGGCTAGCTGTAGGTGACACTCATGTGGAGGATATATCTTGTTTTGTCCTTAACGGATTGCCTTCTCCTCTAGTTTTGGGGTTACCCTGGCTCATTAGACATAACCCCACTATTGATTGGCAAGGAAGGCAAATAAATGAGTGGAGTGACTTTTGTAGAGAGAATTGTCTCACAGCGACTTTTGCAGAGGTGTCTACTAAAACTGTGCCATCATTTCTCTCTGATTTCTCGGACGTGTTTTCCAAGAGCGGTGTTCAGGAGCTACCTCCTCACCGGGAGTTTGACTGTCCCATTAACCTCATTCCCGGCGCCAAGCTGCCAAAAGCACGCCTCTACAATCTCTCACAACCGGAAAGAATCGCAATGCGAACTTATATCTCTGAGAGTCTCGAGAAGGGGCATATTCGTCCCTCAAAGTCACCTGTGGCCGCGTTTTGTTTTTTTTGTTAAAAAAAAAGATGGCTCTCTGAGACCTTGCCTAGATTTTAGGGAGCTGAACCGTATCACGATTCGCGATCGCTATCCCCTTCCTCTGATCCCGGACCTCTTCAACCAAATTGTTGGGGCCAAGGTGTTTTCCAAATTGGATTTGAGAGGCGCGTACAACCTGGTCAGGGTCAGAGAGGGGGATGAATGGAAAACGGCCTTTAATACCCCTAACGGGCATTTCGAGAATCTCGTTATGCCTTTCGGCCTGATGAATGCTCCGGCCGTCTTTCAGCATTTTGTTAATAGTAATTTCTACCATTTAATGGGGAAATTTGTATTGGTGTATCTTGATGATATTTTGATTTTTTCCCCTGATGTTCAGACCCATCAGGATCATCTTTTTCAGGTTCTGCAGATTCTGCGGGAAAATAAATTGTACGCCAAGCTGGAGAAATGTCTTTTTATGGTATCGGAGATTCAATTTCTGGGTTTTCTCCTCTCTGCTTCTGGTTTTCGCATGGATCCGGAGAAGGTCCGTGCTGTACTTGAGTGGGAGCTTCCTGAGAATCAGAAGGCATTGATGCGCTTTCTGGGTTTTGCGAACTATTACAGAAAGTTCATTTTGAATTATTCCTCTGTTGTCAAACCCCTCACTGACATGACAAAAAAGGGGGCGGATTTTTCCTCTTGGTCAGAGGAGGCGCTTGCAGCCTTTTCTAAGATTAAAGAGAGTTTTGCGTCTGCTCCCGTCTTGGTGCATCCCGATGTTTCCTTACCTTTTATTGTTGAGGTGGATGCTTCCGAGGTGGGTGTGGGTGCGGTTTTGTCCCAGGGCCCTTCTCCTGCCAAATGGCGACCCTGTGCCTTTTTCTCTAAAAAACTCTCCCCGGCAGAGAGAAACTATGATGTGGCAGATAGGGAGTTGTTGGCCATCAAGTTGGCTTTCGAGGAATGGCGCCATTGGTTGGAGGGGGCCAGGCACCCTATCACCGTTTTTACCGACCATAAGAATCTGGCATACTTGGAGTCGGCCAGGCGTATGAATCCGAGACAGGCCAGATGGTCTCTGTTCTTCTCCAGATTCAATTTTGTTGTTACATTCCGACCTGGGATAAAAAATGTGAAGGCTGATGCTCTCTCTCGCTGTTTTCCGGGAGGAGGAAACTCCGAGGACCCGGGTCCCATTTTGGCGGAGGGGGTAGTTGTTTCTGCTCTATATTCCGATTTGGAGGCCGAGGTCCAGGCTGCCCAGACTGAGGCACCTGCCCGTTGTCCTTCTGGGAAGTTGTTCGTGCCTCCTGAGCTACGTCACAAACTCTTTAAGGAGCATCATGATACGGTTCTTGCTGGTCACCCCGGGAGTAGAGCCACGGTAGATCTCATTGCTCGGAGATTTTGGTGGCCGGCTCTTCGTAAGTCGGTGGAGGGTTTTGTGGCTGCTTGTGAGACGTGCGCTCGCGCTAAGGTCCCTCGTTCACGGCCTTCAGGTTCCCTTCTCCCGTTACCCATACCTTCCCGTCCTTGGACACACCTGTCCATGGACTTTATCACGGATCTTCCTCGTTCCTCGGGGAAGTCGGTGATCCTGGTGGTGGTGGACCGTTTTAGCAAGATGGCTCATTTCGTACCTTTCCCTGGTTTACCCAATGCTAAAACGTTGGCGCAAGCTTTTGTCGACCATATTGTTAAATTGCACGGCATCCCTCTGATATTGTTTCCGATAGAGGCACGCAGTTTGTGTCCAGGTTCTGGAAGGCTTTCTGTTCTCGCCTGGGGGTTCGGCTGTCCTTCTCTTCTGCTTTTCACCCGCAGTCGAATGGTCAGACTGAGCGCCTCAATCAGAATCTGGAGACATATTTGCGCTGTTTTGTGGCAGAGAACCAGGAGGATTGGTGTTCATTTCTCCCTCTTGCTGAGTTTGCTCTGAACAACCGTCGTCAGGAATCTTCTGATAAGTCACCATTCTTTGGTGCATATGGGTTCCATCCGCAGTTTGGGACATTCTCGGGAGGGGCTCTTTCTGGTTTACCTGAGGAGGAGAGATTTTCCTCGTCTTTGTCTACCATTTGGCAAAAGATTCAGAGTAATCTTAAAAAGATGAGTGAGAGGTATAGGCGTGTGGCTGATAAGAGACGTGTGCCTGGTCCGGACCTGAATGTGGGTGATCTGGTGTGGTTGTCTACAAGAAACATTAAACTGAAGGTTCCCTCCTGGAAATTAGGTCCCAAGTTTATTGGGCCTTATAAAATCTTGTCAGTCATCAATCCTGTTGCCTTCCGTCTTGATCTTCCACGGGTTTGGAAGATACATAATGTATTTCACAGATCTCTCTTAAAACCATATGTCCAGCCCACGGTACCCTCCTCTTTGCCTTCTCCTCCGATTTTGGTTGATGGCAATCTGGAGTTTGAGGTTTCCAGAATTGTGGACTCTCGCATTGTCCGCGGTTCTCTTCAGTACCTCGTTCATTGGAAGGGTTATGGTCCTGAGGAGAGGATGTGGGTTCCGGTGTCGGACATTAAAGCCACTCGCCTCATCAGGGCATTTCATAAGGCTCATCCTGAGAAGGTGGGTCCTGGGTGTCCGGAGTCCACCCGTAGAGGGGGGGGGGGGGTACTGTCACTACCAGAGCTTTGGGACATTCTCACAGCTCTGTTTCTCCACCCCTGTGATGATGTCACTACTAGAGCTGGGAGGAGTTCTCACTGCTCTGTTTACTTTTGGTTTCCTTCCTCCCAACTGTTCCTCATGCGTTTGATTTCCCTCTCTTTATATCACCCCTCCTCCTATTGTAGGGCGTGGATTATAGTTCTCATTTCAGTTGTAGCTCTTGCTTTAGTATCTTCACTTGTAGCTATCAGTTCACTGGACCTGTGTTCTGCTGCAGCAAGCACTCCGGATATTGCCAGCTCTCCTTGGATCCGTCTTCTCTGCGGCTGCAACACCTTCAGCTAAGTGTACAGACATTGTTGTGTACCTGATTATTTTCTGACTGGATCTGAGGTGGCCACAGTTCCCTCCATATACTGAGTAGGGCACCGGTGGCCGTGCCCCTTCCACTATTGTAGGGGTTACAGTGGTCATCAGTCTTAGGCACGTGGGCATGCCTCGTTCCGCCATTTGGATCCGGGCATGTGCTTTAGCAGCATAGGGAGAGCTTTGAGGGTCGGACAGGGGTCACCCTTTATCCTCCCTAGTTTGGGTCCGGTCAGTAGCTCTTTTACTGTGTATACTATTGTTGCTCACATACAGCCGTGGCATGGTGGGAGACATGGAGGACTTGCTGCCAGGGCTGGAGCTAGCCAACCTCAATGTCTCCGGGGATAATTTTGGTACTGCATAACATCGGGACACAACCCTATCCCGAGCCTGAGAAAATGTATTAATAATAGATGGGGAACCACAACAACCGGGGGCAGAGTCAGTGTTTCCCCGTTTTGTGGTTCATTAAGAGATTTTGTATTGAGTAAACCAGCTGCGAGGTGAATCCATTGAACAGTTGGTGGTGCCCCAGGCTTATCGCAAACTCGTGTTAGAGTTAGCTCGCCAGCATGTTCTCAGGGGTCATCTGGGAATGCAAAAAACGCAGGACCGGATTCTACAGTGTGTAAAGAGAGGAAGAAGAATATTGTAAGTCTTGCCCAACCTGCCAGATAACGAGCCCCCAGCCACATTTCCGTAGTCCCCTGGTACCCCTCCCGATTATCAAGGTCCCGTTTGAGCGAATCGCTATGGATCTCGTAGGCCCCAAAGTCTGCTAGAGAACACCAACACATCTTGGTTGTCCTCGACTACACCACTCGGTACCCGGAGGCGGTGCCACTGGGACATACATCAGCCAAACTCATAGCTAAGGAGTTAATGGAGATTTTTTCTCATGTGGGTCTGCCTAAGGAGGTTCTGACTGACCAAGGGACCCCGTTTATGTCCAAGGTCATGAGGGAACTCTGTAAGCCGTGTATCATCCGCAAATGGATGGCCTGTAGAGAGGTTTAATCAAACATTTAAAAAAATGCTAAAAAGAGTTGTCTCTAAGGATGGGAGGGACTGGGACCTTCTTCTGCCCTATCTCATGTTCGCAGTGCAAGATGTGCCCCAGGCCTCTACTGGGTTCTCACCCTTCGAACTGCTATACGGCAGACACCCTTGCGGTCTGTTGGACGTGGCCAAAGAGGTGTGGGAACAACAACCCACACCGCACAGAAGTGTTGTTGAGTACGTCATCCAGATGCAAGGACGGATAGAAACTGTTTTACCTCTGGTTAGGGAGCATATGGAGGCAGTGCAGCGAGCCCAGAGTAGGATCTATAATCGGCAGGCTCGGGTCCGGACCTTTAACCCGGGTTCTGGTACCAACCGTTGACAGTAAGTTTCTAGCTAGGTGGCAGGGGCCCTACGAGGCGCTTGAAAAAATTGGAGAGGTAGATGACAAGGTACACCAGCCAGGGAGGCGAAAGCCAGAGCAGGTGTACCATGTAAATCTGCTCAAACCCTGGAAAGATAGGGAAACCTGTACGGAAGACAGCCCACGACCAGGGTTCCTAGGGGAAGCGGTTTCGGACCCTCTGTCAGAAGCAAGGGAAGCGGCTGCCACAGTGAAAATTGCTGACAGCCTCTCCTCTAAACAGGCTCAGGAAGCTAGGGAGTTCATTAGTCGGAACATGGTTGTGTTCCCGGACCTCCCTGGATGCACTTCCATGGTCCGACATGACATTATCGGCAACGACTTTGTGATTGCCTCTATACTGCGTCTGCTAGCCTGTCTACCAAAGCAAAACCCCACACTTGTTACTGAAAACATTGTACATTGCTGCAAGATAATGGGTGGATATGAATTTCATATCAGTAAAGCAAATGCATTTCATATTAGTAATGCAAAACTGTGTTACTAAAGGTAACTGCATCACGGTGTCTAGTTCAGAGGTGGGCAGACTTTTTGACTGGTGGGCCACAATGGGTTCATATATTGGACCCGGGGGCCAGACCAATAGTAGATGGATGGGGCGTTTGTGTTAATTAATATTAATTAAATTTACATTTCGTAACATTAAAGGTTTAGTTTAATTCAAGGTAGAAAAGCAAAAAAAAAGTGTTAATGTATTTCTTTCATAACATACAGCCAGATCCATAAATATTGGGACATTGACACAATTCTAACATTTGTGGCTCTATACACCACCACAATGGATTTGAAATAAAACAAACAAGATGTGCTTTAACTGCAGTCTGTCAGCTTTAATTTGAGGGTATTTACATCCAAATCAGGTGAACGGTGTAGGAATTACAACAGTTTGAATATGTGCCTCCCACTTGTTAAGGGACCAAAAGTAATGGGACAATTGGCTTCTCAGCTGTTTCATGGCCAGGTGTGTGTTATTCCCTCATTATCCCAATTACAATTAGCAGATAAAAGGTCCAGAGTTCATTTCAAGTGTGCTATTTGCATTTGGAATCTGTTGCTGTCAACTCTCAAGATGAGATCCAAAGAGCTGTCACTATCAGTGAAGCAAGCCATCATTAGGCAGAAAAAAACAAAACAAACCCATCAGAGAGATAGCAAAAACATTAGGCGTGGCCAAAACAACTGTTTGGAACATTTTTTTTAAAAAAAAGGAACACAACGGTGAGCTCAGCAACACCAAAAGACCATGGAAAACAACTGTGGTGGATGACCGAAGAATTCTTTCCCTGGTGAAGAAAACACCCTTCACAACAGTTGGCCAGATCAAGAACACTCTCCAGGAGGTAGGTGTATGTGTATTAAAGTCAACAATCAAGAGAAGACTTCGCCAGAGTGAATACAGAGGGTTCACCATAAGATGTAAACCATTGGTGAGCCTCAAAAACAAGAAGGCCAGATTAGAGTTTGCCATACGACATATAAAAAAGCCTTCACAGTTCTGGAACAACATCCTATGGACAGATGAGACCAAGATCAACTTGTACCAGAGTGATGGGAAGAGAAGAGTATGGAGAAGGAAAGGAACTGCTCATGGTGGTAGTGTCATGGCATGGGCATTTCACTTGCCAAAGACAAAACTGAAGGGAAAATGCCCCAAGAACAAGCAGGAACTGAAGACAGTTGCAGTAGAGGCCTGGCAGAGCATCACCAGGGATGAAACCCAGCATCTGGTGATGTTTATGCGTTCCAGATTTCAGGCTGTAATTGACTGCAAAGGATTTGCAACCAAGTATTAAAAAGTGAACGTTTGATTTATGATTATTATTCTGCCCCATTACTTTTGGTCGTGGGAGGCACATATGCAAACTGTTGTAATTCCTACACCGTTCACCTGATTTGGATGTACATACCCTCAAATTAAAGCTGACAGTCTGCAGTTAAAGCACATCTTGTTTGTTTCATTTGAAATCAATTGTGGTGGTGAATAGAGCCAAAAATTTTTAAATTGTGTCGATGTCCCAATATTTATGAACCTTACTATAGTATGTATAATTCACCTTCAATTTTAGTGGGAACAGTGTTATTGGTCTCCCTTTTTTGCTAAGGAATCAAAGTCTGGAGTTAGCTTTGTTGCTGCAATTCGCAGAATAGATACAGTGCCAGTATATAAGGCCCCCATAGTGCCCTCATAATGTGCCAGTATATAGGGCCCCCATAGTGCTTCCCCTCTTCTCCATAGTGGCCCCCATAGTGCTTGCCCCTCTTCTCCATAGTGCCCCCCATATTTTGGCAGTATATAGGGCCCCCATAGTACTTCCCTTCTTCTCTATAGTGGCCCCCATAGTGCTTCCCCTCTTCTCCATAGTACCAATCCATATTGTGGCAGTATATACGGCCCCCACCCCCCTTCTTGCCACAGTATACTATAAAAAATAAAAACAATAAACACATATACTTACCTTATGCTGCTGCCAGCGATGCGATGCAGGCCTCTTCCGGCCTGTGTCCCACTGTCCCGGTGCGATGATGTCATTGCAGGCTACAGGCACTAGACGCATTTTGTCCTGATACGGCAAGACCATATATGTGGTCGTAAACTGCTGTGTGTGGGCACGGCAGCGTTCAGAAGGGAAGGCGCAGCATTCAGATTTTCTAACAAGGAATTTGCCAAAATTGTTTTTTGAGGGACAGGCTGTAGTTTCTATTGGTATCATTTTGGGGTACATATGTCTTTTTGATCACTTTTTATTACATTTTTGTGAGGTGAGGTGACAAAAACAGCAATTCCACCATTGTTTAAATTTTGATTTTTTGGGGGGATTTAGGGATTAGTAACATGATCCTTTTATCAAATCCCCCAAAAAAGACCCTAAATGGACCCAGGATTAACTCCTTAACCCCTTAAGGACTCACATTTATTTCACATAAGGACTTGGCCATTTTTTGCAAATCTGACCAGTGTCACTTTAAGTGCTGATAACTTTAAAACGCTTTGACTTATCCAGGCCATTTTGAGATTGTTTTTTCATCACATATTGTACTTCATGACACTGGTAAAATGAAGTCAATTTTTTTTTATTATTTTAAAAAAATACCAAATTTACCAAAATATTTTCAAAATTTGCAAATTTCCAAGTTTCAATTTCTCTACTTCTATAATACATAGTAATACCTCCAAAAATAGTTATTACTTTACATTCCCCATATGTCTACTTCATGTTTGGATCATTTTGGGAATGATATTTTCTTTTTTGGGGATGTTACAAGGCTTAGAAGTTAAGAAGCAAATCTTGAAATTTTTCAGAAATTTTCAAAAACCCAATTTTTAGGG
Source organism: Bufo bufo (assembly GCF_905171765.1). NCBI lineage: Eukaryota > Metazoa > Chordata > Amphibia > Anura > Bufonidae > Bufo > Bufo bufo. The sequence goes on along the minus strand of NC_053389.1, from coordinate 547,318,256 downwards.
ACCAGTTCAGGTCTGAAGTCACTTTGCGAGGCTTACATAATAGAAACCACCCAAAAATGACCACATTCTATAAACTACACCCCTCAAGGTATTCAAAACTGATTTTACAAACGTCGTTAACCCTTTAGGTTTTCCACAAGAATTAATGGAAAATAGAGATACAATTTCAAAATTTTACTTTTTTGGCAGATTTTCCATTTTAATAATGTTTCTCCGGTTACAAAGCAAGGGTTAAACAGCAAAACCAAACTCAATATTTATGGCCCTGATTCTGTAGTTTACAGAAACACCCCATATGTGGTCGAAAACCGCTGTACGGGCACACGGCAGGGCGCAGAAGGAAAGGAATGCCATACGGTTTTTGGAAGGCAGGTTTTGCTGGACTGGTTTTTTTGACACCATGTCCCATTTGTAGCCCCCCTGATGCACCCCTAGAGTAGAAACTCCATAAAAGTGACCCCATCTAAGAAACTACACCCCTCAAGGTATTCAAAACAGATTTTACAAACGTCGTTACAAAACTCAATATTTATGGCCCTGATTCTGTAGTTTACAGAAACACCCCATATGTGGTCGTAAACAGCTGTACGGGCACATGGCAGGGCGCAGAAGGAAAGGAATGCCATAAGGTTTTTGGGAGGCAGATTTTGCTGGACTGTTTTTTTTTACACCATGTCCCATTTGAAGCCCCCCTGATGCAGCCCTAGAATAGAAACTCCAAAAAAGTGGCCCCATTTTAGAAACTACGGGATAGGGTGGCAGTATTGTTGGTACTAGTTTAGGGTACATATGATTTTTGGTTGCTCTATATTACACTTTTTGTGAGGCAAGATAACAAGAAATAGCTGTTTTGGCACCGTTTTTATTTTTTGTTATTTACAACATTCATCTGACAGGTTAGATCATGTGATATTTTTATAGACCAAGTTGTCACGGATGCGGCGATACCTAATATGTATACTTTTTTTTTATTTATGTAAGTTTTACACAATGATTTCATTTTTGATGCAAAAGAAATCATGTTTTAGTGTTTCCATAGTCTGAGAGCCATAATTTTTTCAGCTTTTGGGCGATTACCTTGGGTAGGGTATGATTTTTGCGGGATGAGATGACAGTTTTATTGGCACTATTTTGGGGTGCGTGTGACTTTTTGATCGCTTGCTATTACACTTTTTGTGATGTAAGGTGACAAAAAATGGTTTATTTAGCACAGTTTTTATTTTAAATTTTTTACGGTGATCATCTGAGGGGTTAAGTCATGTGATATTTTTATAGAGCCGGTCGATACGGACGCGGCAATACCTAATATGTATACTTTTTTTTTTTTATGTAAGTTTTACACAATAACAGCTTTTTTCAAGCAAAAAAAATGATGTTTTAGTGTCTCCATATTCAGAGCCACAGTTTTTTTATTTTTTGGGCGATTGTCTCAGTTAGGGGCTCATTTTTTGCGGGATAAGGTGACATTTAGATTGGTACTATTTTGGTGGGCAAACGCCTTTTTGATCGCTTGCTGTTGTACTTTTTGTGATGTAAGGTGACAAAAAAATTGTTTATTTAGCACAGTTTTTATTTTTTATTTTTTACGGTGTTCATCTGAGGGGTTAGGTCATGTGACATGTTTATAGAGCCGGTCGAATTTTTACCAATTTTGTTTTACTTTATTTGGGGAAAATGACGTTTTTGTTTATTTTCACTTGAAACTTTTAATTTTTGGGGGGGAAAACTTTATTTTTTAAGCTTTTTTGTTTCACTTTATTTTTTGTCCCACTTTGGGACTTGAACTTTTGGGGGTATATTCCTTTACAATGCATTCCAATACTTCTGTGTGTATTACTCATACAGCTTCCGGGGCCTGTGAGATCCAGGGGGCTGGATCTCACAGGCTCTTCACCGGAAGGCAGCACAGATGCCTCAGGAAGGCATCGCGCTGCCTTCCATGCCATCGGGTCCCCCCCACAGCCCCATGGGGACCCGATGGCACTGCTGCCGCCGCCGCCCGCACCATATAAAAGCCACAAACCGCAGGTCTGAATTGACCTGCGGTTTGCTGCGATCGCCGACACGGGGGGGTCACGGGACCCCCCCCGCGCATTTAGCCGAGGTGCCTGCTCAATGATTTGAGCAGGCACCTTGTTCCGATCACCGCCCGCCGGGCGGCGGTGATCAGAACAACACATGACGTACCGGTACGTCATGTGTACTTAAGGACTCGGGAAACATGCCGTACCGGTACGTCATGTGTCTGTAAGGGGTTAAACGCAGCATCCTTAGGGGTGATGGAGCTACTGCTAACACGAGCGCTATAATGTGTTTTAATTTAAACATGAGAGGCGGGTTTACCTTATAATGACCAAAAACAGGAACTAGATGATCATTTTCTATATCAGGCCATTACGGACACGGTGATACCAGTTCTGTGTAGTTTATTTCATTTTTTAATCAATTATAAATGAGCGGATATGAGAATTTATTTATGTTTTATTTATTAACATTTTATTAAATTTTTTTTTTTTTTTTTTAAACTTAACTTTTTATTTTAACAATTTTTTTTGTTATTAAGTCCTACTTGGATCTTCAAGATCCAATGGGTCTGATTGCTGTACAGTGCACTGCAATAGTCACCTTCTGCAAGGCACATTAATATCAGTTTTTCACTGACACTAAGCCTGATCAGTCCCTCAGGGTCTGTCAGGCTTAGATACATGGCAATCCTGGGTGCCTTTGTAAGGTGTCCCATTGCCATGATAACAATCAGATTGCCCCCTTCCTCTATTAACCCCATGGATGCCGAAGGTGGCTACTGAGCGTGGCATTTAAGGAGTTAAATGGACGGAACCGGTGCTAGCACCAATCTCAGCTGTTGATCTATTGGGAGGTGTCGGGAGTTTAAGTGTCACTGCTTTGTATTGCGGTTTCTACGCTGGAATAAAGACTGCTGGAATTTTATTCTTCTGTGCTGGATTTTATTCTTTTGTAAGCTGTTGTATGGAGCCCTGCCTTGGCTGATCCGTGCACACAGAGGAATTAATGAGCTGGACTTTTGTTACATTGTGCTGGTTTACTCATAATAAAATGTCTGGAAAATTGAATATTTCAAAACGAAAGACTGTTGTGCCTTTTCATAGGTATATACATTGATATCCAATTATTCTAGTCAAGATGGATGTTCATTGCCTTTAAGAGCCATGCTCGACTATATTTACAATTTTGTATGTCTAGAGTAGGCCAAAGTAAGGTCGCACAAAGGTTTCGACTCTTTAGTGTTGTTCTTCTCATGAATCTACCAGTCTGAGAAGAAGCCTCCTTGTCTACTTATAAATTTATGACGGGAGATAAGATAAGAAGCAGCTGGTGATAATTACCTATACAATTAGGTATTTATTAATGAAGCAAAATATATAATATTTATGTATTCATTTAATGAGCCTTAGTTAGTCCTTAGCGTAAGACAATCAGTAGGACATATATATATATATATATATATATATATATAACACTTTATATTATATTGTTAAATGTTATGAAGACAAAATGTATCCAGTATATTATATATATTTCTCATTAGGAGAATATTCGTCTCTAAAAGAGTGTCTGTAAAGATGTGTGTTTTGTAATAATAATCACATCTTTGGTATGACAGAGGAGGTATTGATATCTCTGTGAGAAAACAAGGCCCATTCATATCATTATGGTCCATAGATCAACAGTGTGAGAAACATTCAGAGAGACGCCTAGAGGTCTAATTGCTACAAGTGTCAGAATTAATCCCTATAGCTTTGAATTAAAGCTTCTAAGGTCAAATGTATAGAATACGTTTTATTCAGATTTACATAGTTAACCCTTTATACTATGATGCAAATAGATTATACAGCAGTGCCACCTGGGTATGAGTAGGTGACATTACAACAGTAGCAAAAGTGCATTCTGGGTAATGTTATGATGTCACATTTCTTATCAGTGGTCATGCCCATCCGACAATGATTGAAAAGTTCAAAACTAGGAAGGTGTGTCTAACTGATAAGTTTGTGATCATAAACCATACACAGAGGGGGAAGAAAAACATTAGAGGGAGAAGAAAAACTCACAAAGGAGAAACACATTAGAAGAAAAAAGGAAAGAAAGAAAGAGGGGTCTATCAAGATGAAAGCCATGGTGAGATGCGCTATGATGGACTACCCAGCTTTCCTGGGAGCAGAAGTGAGATTCCTACTAGGACTTGGTGAGAGACACAGAGAATGATATTTCCTTTTATTAAGACTAATTGGATAGTGTGGGTGAAATTATACCATCTAGATTGGCGAATAAATAAATAAATTAATTAATTGATCATCTTCATATTGAGATGTGGTCTTAGGATATTGTGAGACTTCATTCTACCTGCAGAAGAATCTAGACTCATAATCTAGCAAAGCATTAAATGATTGCTCATATACAGTATATATATTAATAGAACATTCTTCGCCAAGCTAAATGATGGGTTCTCACAGGAAAAACTTATTTCAAGTCCTTCCCATTTAAGATACGGTCTAGCAAAGAGCCTAGATTCCTGTTATTTGTCTTAATATTCTTACCAAAGTCATATGTGTGAAAATAGTCCAGGATGGGGCGGAAGGATACAGTTATCTCTTCTAAGTTATATCTTTGGATGGATTTGCCCATGCCTGAAGTCATGTGATGTATAGTTGGTTAGAAGGGGGCGGAATGTATTTAGCATTCCATATTGATATCTAGGATTAGACATGCCCATCTTGATATCATAAGGTTTCTTCTGAACAGAAGTAATGTATATAACGTATGTTCCTATTTTAATATCCTAACCTAATAATAGCCTGGTTATAATGTGACAAGTTATTTCCACTCACATGTATTGTTAAGCTTGTAATGCTTTTATCAATGCTATATATATATTCGTTTGCATGTATTATTGTGTTTATTTACTTATTTATGTTTATAATCTTGTAACCAATAAACCTGCATATTTTTATAATACCTGTGTATTATTGTATAATGCAGAACTACATGTTTTATCATTAACGTCATCTCACATCAAAAGAACTTATTATCTGAGGAAATAGTCGGACTCAGATGTGAATTGTATCGATTAGTTTGTCTACAATTCACCAGGTCATGATTTTAATAATTTATGACAAATTTTATAAATTTTATTTTTTCCATGGTTAATTATTTTTATGACCATAATTATTAATTCTTAATTTAATTATTATCGCCCGACAAGACCCATTCCTTATCCTCACAGAGTTCAAATGTGGGTAATAGCAGCAAGAGACATCCAGCCAATAGTGGTAGCAGTAGGACAAAGATGATGTGAAGGTCACCTCTAAGTTTGACACGGTGCCTTGGAGTCATGGGTCACAGCATTCCTTCAGCCCCTCCTCCTTGAAACCACTTGTACCACTCATGAATATTGCTGCCTTTAAGAAATTGATGTGTGCTCAGCCTTGATGGAAGATACCTAGTCGGCATTATTTCTACCAAATAACCATCCCTGCCGTGTACTGTCATGTGGTGGAGATCTTGCAAGTGGATACCTGGAGCAGATGTTACGGGCAGGGAGATGATTGTTCTGGGGGAGAGTAGCCACACAGCTGGTCACTTGCTAAATTTCACCAAGCAACAAAAATCCCGCTGACTGTTTTCCTGCTAATTCCAACTGAGCAATGTGGTCAGTGACAAGGGCCAGATCATAATGGCCTTGCTGTGTTTGAGGGAAATAAATTATTTTTGAAAAAGTACACTGGGTTGCAGAAGGTGCTGGCAATGTCCAGGAGACTGTCTTCACAGGCTTAAGTGGCAAGGAGTGCCCTCCTGGACAGAACAGTCTACTCTTACACCACTTAATCCATGACATTCCAACTCAAATTCTACTTTGTAGATGCCAGAGGGTCTGTATGAGCAGCGTAAAGCCATAAATGATTTTGTCATGCACCAGACCACCTCAGCAGGGAGCATGTGGTGTTTCAAGGTCAGGCAGTGGCAGTTTATCAGAGACGCCTGTTGCATATGTAAAGGGGTTGTGGCAGTCGTACTTGCACACTGTAGGAAAAAGCGCCAGACTATGTACACTCCCATGGCCCTGGCCACCAGAGAGGCCGCCGTTTTTTCCTATGGTTTGCAAGCGTGAAGATCACTGCTGGATTACAGGGTGGTTGTAACCATGGAAATGAGAAGAGTAAGATGTGGAAGATGGAAAGATTAATTCAATCAGCAAAGGAAACAAAATGGACAATAACAATACATTAGAAAGTGGCTTGTATTAACTTTCTCTGCATAATACATGCCACTTGTGGAAGTAAGACAACCCCTTTAAGCCTTTTGATGAGGTGAAAAAATTACATACATGACTGCAATCTGTAACTAAGTAATTTAAATTGTTAGCATCTAAATTAACTTAGCCTATATGTAAAGAATCCTTTTATGTATACAAACAGATTGTATATAGCAAACACCAGTATTGTCGAAAGCTGTTTTACTGTAACACATGTGACTCATTCCAGTTTTATCTGGAATTTCCCGCCATTAGATGTTTGACCATTCACGCTTCAGTGCAGAGTGGTTTATTATCTCCCAGCTGGAAGAGAGAATATTCACTGTAAGGCCTCATGCACCCGGCCGTTGTTTTGGTCCGCATCCGAGCTGCAGTTTTGGCGGCTCAGATGCGGACCCATTCACTTCAATGGGGTGTGCTGTCCGCATCCGTTGCTCCGTTCCGTGGTCCGCAAAAAAAATATAACCTGTCCTATTCTTGTCCACGCTTTGCGGACAAGAATAGGCAGTTATATTAAAAGCTGTCCATGCGGACGCCATCCGTGTTTTGCGGATCCACGATTTGCAGACTGCAAAATACACAACGGTCGTGTGCATATAGCCTAAGGAAGTGAAAGTTCACGGGTGGAGGTCTGGGATCTCAGTGTGGAACTATATCAAAGCCACCTCAGATGTGAACGAGCTTTCACACCCCCTTTACATAGGGGTGTCCATCCCACCTACAGTCTGAAGCATTCTGGACTTATTCAGTTTCTTAATATTTACTGTTTCATATGGTCTTATCTTCTTTTTATGTTTAGTTCTACCCTTTGTTCTGTAAAACTTACCTTGCAGGCATGTCACTACTCACCCTTGATTTCTGTGCGGGAGGTTATGCAGATTCAGCTTAAGCTAGATATAGAATTGATTGCTCAACACTATAATGGGGCTTAAGTTGTTTTCACTGAATGTGAAGGGGTTAAACTCTCCCTATAAAAGAAGGCAATTATGGGCAAATGCAAGGGAGTCAGGTTGCAATATCTTAATGGCACAAGAATCTCATTTATTACCAGCAGACGTTCACAGGTGTCAACATCTAGATTTCCTGAAATGCGCAGGTGTTCTGCTGGCTATAAAAAGAAATATATCCTTTACTTTATCTTCAGTGACTACAGATACCAGAGGTCACTATATTATCCTAAATGGTATACGTGACAATAATCCCATAACTCTAGAAAAAGTATATGCACCTAACAAAAGACAACTAAGTTTTGTCAGGAAGTTTTAAAAAAAACGGCAGTCCTATTGGACCAGTTATTACTGGTGGTGATTTTAATATCCCAATGGATGTTGAGCTGGACTGTAATAGACGCTCCGCATCACACAGGCCTAAATTAAAGGATCTATTAAAAGAAACCCATTTGCACAACATATGGAGATATGATCATGGGGGTGAAAAGGATTACACTTTTCTCTCTTCGTCCCACCTCTCTCACTCTAGAATAAATAATTTCCTAATCTCTACTGACTTACTACATAAAGCGACTAACTCTACAATAGGAATCACTACGTGGTCAGATCATGCGCCTATAACACTGGAGATTCAAACAGATTTACCTAATCCATCTCCCCCTCAGTGGAGGCTTAATGCATATCTACTAAAGCACTCGGACAGGGTTAACTCCCTAAAAAAATATTTTGAATTGAACGACTCACCTGATATCTCAATCACCACACTACGGAACAACCAGAAAGCATACATGAGGGGCCTTTTACTTCAAGTAGCTGCCAAATTGAAAAAACAAAGAGCACAGCTATTAACAGATGCATTAAACAGCTTAACTTAGAAACATAGAAACATAGAATGTGTCGGCAGATAAGAACCATTTGGCCCATCTAGTCTGCCCAATATACTGAATACTATGGATAGCCCCCGGCCCTATCTTATATGAAGGATGGCCTTATGCCTATCCCATGCATGCTTAAACCCCTTAACTGTATTTGCAGCTACCACTTCTGCAGGAAGGCTATTCCATGCATCCACTACTCTCTCAGTAAAGTAATACTTCCTTATATTACTTTTAAACCTTTGCCCCTCTAATTTAAAACTGTGTCCTCTTGTGGTAGTTTTTCTTCTTTTAAATATGCTCTCTTCCTTTACCGAGTTGATTCCCTTTATGTATTTAAAAGTTTCTATCATATCCCCTCTGTCTCTTCTTTCTTCCAAGCTATACATATTAAGGTCCTTTAACCTTTCCTGGTAAGTTTTATCCTGCAATCCATGTACTAGTTTAGTAGCTCTTCTCTGAACTCTCTCTAGAGTATCTATATCCTTCTGGAGATATGGCCTCCAGTACTGCGCACAATACTCCAAGTGAGGTCTCACCAGTGTTCTGTACAGCGGCATAAGCACTTCACTCTTTCTACTGCTTATACCTCTCCCTATACATCCAAGCATTCTGCTGGCATTTCGTGCTGCTCTATTACATTGTCTTCCCACCTTTAAGTCTTCTGAAATAATTACTCCTAAATCCCTTTCCTCAGATACTGAGGTCAGGACTGTGTCAAATATTCTATATTCTGCCCTTGGGTTTTTACGCCCCAGGTGCATTATCTTGCACTTATCCACATTAAATTTCAGTTTCCAGAGTTCTGACCATTCTTCTAGTTTTCCTAAATCCTTTTCCATTTGGCGTTTCCCTCCAGGAACATCAACCCTGTTACATATCTTTGTGTCATCAGCAAAAAGACAAACCTTACCAGCGAGGCCTTTTGCAATATCACTTATGAAGATATTAAACAAAATCGGTCCCAGTACAGATCCCTGTGGAACCCCACTGGTAACATTACCTTGTTTTGAATGTTCTCCATTGACTACAACCCTCTGTTGTCTGTCACTCAGCCACTGCCTAATCCACTCAACAATATGGGAGTCCATGCTCAATGACTGCAGTTTATTGATAAGTCTTCTATGTGGGACAGTGTCAAAAGCCTTACTAAAATCTAGATATGCGATGTCTACTGCACCTCCACCGTCTATTATTTTATTCACCCAGTCAAAAAAAATCTATAAGATTTGTTTGACATGATCTCCCTGAAGTAAACCCATGTTGTTTTTCATCTTGCAATCCATGGGATTTTAGATGTTCCACAATCCTATCCTTTAATAGGGTTTCCATTAATTTGCCTGCTATTGATGTCAGACTCACTGGTCTATAGTTGCTCGATTCCTCCCTACTACCTTTCTTGTAAATGGGCACGACATTTGCCAATTTCCAATCTTCCGGGACGACTCCTGTTACTAATGATTGGTTAAATAAATCTGTTAACGGTTTTGCCAGCTCACCACTAAGCTCTTTTAATAATTTTGGGTGTATCTCATCAGGCCCCTGTGACTTATCTGTCTTCACCTTAGACAGCAAACTTAGAACATCTTCCTCTGTAAAGATACATGCATCAAACGATTTAATAGTCATTCTTTCTAGTGGAGGTCCTTCTCCTTTTTCTTTTGTAAAAACTGAACAGAAGTATTCATTAAGGCAGTCGGCTAGCCCTTTATTCTCTTCTACATACCTTCCGTCCTTTGTTTTTAATTTAGTTATTCCTTGTTTTAATTTCCTTTTTTCATTTATATATCTGAAGAATGTCTTATCCCCTTTTTTCATAGACTGAGCTAGTTTTTCTTCTGCCTGCGCTTTAGAGAAGTTCTTATAACTTGCTTGGCCTCTCTCTGCCTAATCTTGTAGATTTCCTTATCTTCATTGCTCTGGGTTTTTTTATAATTACAAAATGCTAGCTTTTTATTTTTAATGATTTGGGCCACTTCTGCTGAGTACCACATTGGTCTCCTCCTTTTTTTGCTTTTACTGACAAGTTTAATGCAATTTTCTGTTGCCTTCAATAATGCACCTTTTAAGTAGTCCCATTTCTCCTGGACTCCATGTAATCCGTTCCAGTCTGATAAGGACTCATTTATGACTAATTTCATTTTTGAAAAGTCTGTTTTTCTAAAATCTAAAACTTTTGTTTTTGTGTGGTGGGACTCTATCACAGTTCTTATATTAAACCACACTGACTGGTGATCACTAGATCCCAAGGTTTCGCCTACAATGACATCATATACCGAATCCCCGTTTGTGAATACCAAATCCAAAATGGCCTCCCTCCGGGTTGGCTCCTCAACCACTTGTTGTAGAGATAACCCCAGTAGGGAATTTAGAATATCTGTACTCCTGGTAGTACTTGCTATTTTGGTTTTCCAGTTTATATCTGGAAGATTGAAATCTCCCATAATGATAACTTCTCCTTTCATTGTCATTTTAGCTATTTCTTCAACTAGTAGATCATCTAGTTCTTTAACTTGACCAGGTGGTCTATATATCACACCTACACGAGTTACTGCATGGTTAGCAAACTGCAACGTAACCCAAACTGACTCTATGTTGGCCTCACCAACTTGTATTAGGTTAGATTTAATGCTATCTTTCACATACAGGGCCACTCCTCCTCCTTTCTTGCCTTCTCTGTCTCTTCTGTATAAAGAGTACCCTGGTATAGTTATGTCCCAGTCATTTCTTTCATTAAACCATGTCTCCGTAACAGCCACTAAATCTACATTCTCAGATGCCATTATTGACCCAAGTTCATTGATTTTTTTACCTAAACGGCGAGCATTTGTAGACAGGACTCTGAGCTTATCATTTCTTAACCTCTGTGCTTCTGACCTGTTCTGGCATTGTTTCGGGGGGCAATTGGACTCTTTTATTTTCACTCTTTTGCCCCCCCTTCCTAGTTTAAATACTCTTTCGCAAATTCTTGGAGTTGTTCACTAAGTACATTTGTTCCTTTGAGAGAAAGAGGCAAACCATCTTTTTTGTACAGTTCCTTTCTATTCCAAGTAGAGCTATCATGAGAAACAAAGCCAAATCCTTGCTCTTGACACCATTTACCAAGCCATATGTTGAACTCCTTTATGCGCCTCTGCCTATCATTCTGAACATTATGCACAGGCAGAACTTCAGAAAATGAAATGGTGGATGCAAAATCCTGTACGTCATTACCAAGTGTGATAAAAGTTTTTTTCACCTCTGACACTTCATTGCAAGCCAGGTCATTTGTCCCTAGATGGACAAGAACATCCACGTCCCCTTCCTGCTTTGCTTGCTTAACAATATTAATAATACGTCTTCTATCTCTTCTAGCAGTAGCCCCAGGGAGACATCTCACAAAACCATTTTCTTTAAGCTCCACACTTCTTATGATTGAATCACCCAGCAACAGCTGCATCCTTTGAGACTTCACTTTATCTTTTTTGTTGCATACATTAGACATAGGAGTCGATGGTTTCTCACCCTCTGTGCTTGAGTCCATATCCATGTTGTCCTTACATTCTGAGAGTGCTGCAAATGAATTATGGAGAACCACCGACTGTGGGACATGTCTTCTATCCACCACTCTAAGACTTCCAGAACCTACATTAACCCATCTGCCATTTCTGGGGGTCCTCTGTGGCAGTGGCATTGCAGCAGTCCTAGCTGGAGTTTGTTTAACAGATAATTTAAATATTTCAGCTTTCAAAAATGCAATTTCCTGCTGCAGTAAGGAGAACTGTCTACAGATCTGACAGCATCCGAATCTCCAAAGAGTGGAACATGAAATAAATGCACAACAATTCCTGCACTGAACCAAGTCTGCCATTTTAAAGAGGAGAAAAAAAAAAAAATAATTTGTAACTTTAAATCAAACAAATCAAACAAATCTTACCTTTTTTTTTTTTGTATTGTTTCCACCTTCCAGCCTACCTCCTGACTATCTCCTGCAATATCTCTTTACTAGTACTTAATGTAGTACTTGAAGCTAGTACTTGCAGCTAATGAATTAGGCCAGCTAATGAGTCTGTCTCTATATATACACACACTCCTTCCCAAACTCCTCCCCCAGCAACAAATGTAACACCTTAGTGAGCTAGGCTCATTAGCAAACGCACAATAGCAAACAGCTGACCGAATTCCTTACCTCTTCTCAAGCAATGATCAGCAAAAACAACACAGATGAGCCAGTTGGAGACTCTAAGCCAATCTCTTGCAGTATCTCTTGAATCTCTTCAGTCTGCTGCAATATCTCTTTACTAGTACTTAATGTAGTACTTGAAGCTAGTACTTGCAGCTAATGAATTAGGCCAGCTAATGAGTCTGTCTCTATATATACACACACTCCTTCCCAAACTCCTCCCCCAGCAACTTCATTAGAATCAGCATACAAATTACGGCAAACTCCCATTTTACACAAGCAGACATTTGAAGCTAGAGCTCATCTCAGATCCTTACTACTTTACGAGCATAAACGTTCCCTTAGACACATGAAAGCTAACTTTTACCATATAGGTGATAAAGCTGGTGCATTATTGGCTAAAAGAGTAAAACGTAGAATGGCAGTAGGGAATATAGCCCATCTTAAATCCCTACATCATCCTCAAAAAATTTCAGACACCTTTGCTGACTTTTATGAGTCACCATATAATTTAAAAAGAAATACCTCCACTCCCCAACCTCATCCTGAGGCAATATCCTCTTTTTTAAACTCCCTTTCTCTTCCTCAACTAACTAGGGTTAAACTAGAAGAACTGAATTCCCCTATCTCTATTAGAGAAATAGAGAAGGCGGTAAAATCCGCTAAGCAATACTCAGCCCCAGGTCCTGATGGATGCATTAATGAGTATTATAAAACGTGTCTTGTGCCTCTGGGTCCGTTTTTGCAGCGTCTATTTAATCACTTCCTGACTACAGGCCAAATCCCGCCAGAGATGCTAAATGCCACGATAACCCTGCCTAAACCAGGGAAAATGGCGGATACTCCTGCTAATTTTAGACCTATATGTTTGCTAAATATGGACATAAAACTATTTTCAAAGATATTGGCTTCCAGATTACACAAAGTTCTCCCTAAATTGGTTGAACTGGATCAGGTGGGCTTTGTGGCAGATAGGCAATGCAGAGATGGAACAAAACGCATAATTGATCTGCTACAAATCGCTGAACTCTCCAGGTCCCCTACTTTATTCCTATCGTTAGACGCGGAAAAAGCATTTGCTAGGGTGCACTGGGGGTACCTGGAGAAGGTTCTAGACAAGTTTGGGTTCTCTGCACCAATTGCCTCTGGTATTGTGGGTTTATATAGCACACTTTCAGCTAGAGTGTTAGCATCGGATTTCTCTTTAGGACGTTCCATATAACAAATGGTAAGAGGCAAGGGTGCCCATTATACCCATTAATATTTGCGTTAGTAATGGAACCTCTGGCACAAGCTATTAGGTCAAACCCCAATATTACCGGCATTCAAGTAGGGAAACAATCTCATACTATTACCTTGTATGCAGATGTCGTCATTCTAACTATTAATAATCCAGAAAAATTGCTTGAAAATATATGGAATGTCCTTCAGGGATTCTCTAAAGTCTCATATTATAAGCTAAATGTAACCAAGACTAATGTACTAACATTGTATATTACTGATAGTGTAAGAAATAATATATTGCAGTCTTAACTTCCAATCAGTTCAAAAACCTATGGAGTACCTAGGTTTTTTTGCTGACGCCCTTGGCGGGGGAGCTGGATGGCGTGAACTTTAGAGCCTTGATGGCTGAAACCAAAAAGGATTATGAAGATCTGAGGCATCATAACTTATCCTGCATTGCTAGAATAAATGTTACAAAGATGTTAGTCTTGCCAAAATTACTATACAGATTTCACTGCCTCCCTATAAAGATACCCATTAGTATCTTAAATCAACTTCAAAAGGACATGCTAAAATTTATATGGGTACCCACTAAACCCAGAATTTGCAAAACAGCTCTATACCCTTCTCTAAAAGTGGGAGGATTGGGAGTCCCTGATGTGAAGAAATATTATTGGGCATCTTTAGTTGCACAAACTAAATAGTGGTGACAACCCTCCAGTCCTCAAAGGTGGTTACAAATTGAGGAATCACTTATAAAAGGAGCATCTCTCAGAGCACTAAGGAAATTTAACTGGAATCTCCCTTTTGAACACAATGAAAGCCGCTTTAGAAGCATGGCATCACCTGCTTACTTACTTGGACCACATGGTTGGGCTTGATAAAATCCACTTGCCTCTGATATCCTTAGAATATCATATACCTAACCTATACCTAAAAAACTGGATCATACAAGTTATTGATATGTTTGGAAAATTATATGACGACACAAATCTCCTTACATTTGAAACACTACATTTGGAATTCGCCCTTCCAAACACGTTTTTCTATCAGTATCTACAAATACGTCACTTTTTAGATTCCATCTCTTATAAGTCAGCTCAGATCCCTCCTACAAGTTTAAAACAGGTCTGTCTATTATATACTCCTCTCTCCTCTCTCCTCATATAACAACTAAACTCCCTTTTATGCTCAAATGGGAGGGGGAGCTTAGTGCTAACGTTTCGCTCGAAGAGTGGCAAAAGGCATTGTTTTGGGCAATTAAACCCTCTAAATGTATCAACCATGCAGAACAAAATAAGAAAATTCAACTGCGATGGTATCTTACCCCAGATAGATTGACACATATAAAGGTAGGGCATTCGGCCCTCTGCTGGCACATATGTGGTGGTTCTGTCCAAAAATCTTTGCATTGTGGCAAGAATCGTTAGCTCTTATTTCAGAAGTAATTGATGAACCCTTTTCTCTGACTCCAGAGTTAGCAATACTCTGTATTGGCCTAGCTCACATCCACAACAGTCTTAGATGGGTGGTTGCACATATCCTTACCGCTACTCGTAAGGTTTTGGCAAGACACTGGAAACAGGAAATCACTCCTTCAATATTAGAAGTTAAAAACTTGATTAACCAACATATGCAACATGAAGTGGTTTTTGCTCCCACATTGCAACTCAGAACCCGAGTTCTGAACCAATGGTCGTCGTGGCTCTCGAGTTTGCATGCCACTCCCCTGCCGGAGGGGGTATTGTAGAAGAACTAAGATGTGCCTAGTTCATTTAACTGGAGAGTGTTAAATGACCCCCTTTCATATCAGTACCTACCATGAACAACTATTTACTTTTAATTGACCCCCGAGAATTTTCCATATGGCACTTAAAAGGGTTAATGGCATGCCTTATGTTATGACGTGCTTCTTTTTTTTTTTTTTTATGTCACAAGCTGTATTTTCTCTATCAATACCTAATATGATTACTGACTTGTACCTACATGTACTTAATGTACTCAACAGAAAATTCTGGTATTGCTGATATTGCTTATAAATCAATAAAAACTTATTGAAAGTAAAAATAATGTCATCCCCCTGATGCAACAAGGGATTACGGTTGAAGAGGAGCAGATTACACATCTTGCTGGCTGCAAGTACACTGCTGCATATACTATATATATGTACACACTGCATCTATTATACCTCTTACCATGTGACCTATGACATCACACCTCCTTTTACCCACTCCATTCTACCTTCTACCAGAAGGCTCTCTATCCAACTCCAGCCTCACTACTCCTGTCCTGCAAGTCCTAAACAGAGGTGACACATTTAAATAGGGACAATGCTGCTGTAAGGGGGGGAGCAGTTGTCAGAGGACAATATTGCTGGGTATTTTGTACTGCATGGTGGAGCTGTTGGTGAAATATTTTGTGCTGCAATGTTGTATTTATATCTTGAAGTTGGGGAGGTAATATACACTGGTATCAGATGCTGCTCAGAAGTATTCTGAGCTTTATCATGGTACGTGTTGCTGGTGGGGAGGGTAAAGTATGTCCCTGACCATGTGATTAGGCATTTTTGTGTTCCACTTTTATTTACTTGCTTGTATTGATGGTAAACATAGGCGCATGACCAAGTAAAACAAAATTCACCTCGGCAGTGTGCATTGTGCATCATTATTTTTATGCAATATCATATGTGGCTGTTGGGTTTTGTGTGCCTGGGATTTTTTGTAATCTCAGTCCAGCCCTGATGACACACTATATAACACACACATAGTGGGAGTGTCTGTCAATGGGGCATGGAGGCCCAATGTAGATTCTTGCTAATGGGGCCCAGTGATTTCTATGTACACTCTTGCCCAGGAGGTAGCAGTCTGGTTGCTTTCCTGCAGTATAGGGGTTAATCCCTGTATAGGGGTTAAAGGGTGAATACTAGGGGAGCGCTTTAATAATGCCCTTCTCCATTTAAAACTACAGCATTTTCATGCAGCTGTCACCAGTGGGAGCTCATTGCAAATAGATTATTACAGCTTCTAATTCAGTCAATTGTAAGTGCATTCCTTTCTACAGTTGCAAGAAAAAGTATGTGAACCCTTTGGAAGGATATGGATTTCTGCACAAATTGGTCATAAAATGTGATCTGATCTTCATCTAAGTCACAACAATAGACAATCAAAGTCTGCCTAAACTAATAACACACAAAGAATTAAATGTTACCATGTTTTTATTGAACACACAATGTAAACATTCACAGTGCAGGTGGAAAAAGTATGTGAACCCTTGGATTTAATAACTGGTTGAACCTCCTTTGGCAGCAATAACTTCAACCAAACGTTTCCTCTAGTTGCAGATCAGACGTGCACAACGGTCAGGAGTAATTCTTGACCATTCCTCTTTACAGAACTGTTTCAGTTCAGCAATATTCTTGGGATGTCTGGTGTGAATCGCTTTCTTGAGGTCATGCCACAGCATCTCAATCGGGTTGAGGTCAGGACTCTGACTGGGCCACTCCAGAAGGCGTATTTTCTTCTGTTTAAGCCATTCTGATGTTGATTTACTTCTATGCTTTGGGTCGTTGTCCTGTTGCAACATCCATCTTCTGTTGAGCTTCAGCTGGTGGACAGATGGCCTTAAGTTCTCCTGCAAAATGTCTTGATAAACTTGGGAATTAATTTTTCCTTCGATGATAGCAATCCGTCCAGGCCCTGACACAGCAAAGCAGCCCCAAACCATGATTCCCCCACCACCATACTTTTCAGTTGGGATGAGGTTTTGATGTTGGTGTGCTGTGCCTCTTTTTCTCCACACACAGTGTTGTGTGTTTCTTTCAAACAACTCAACTTTGGTTTCATGTGTCCACAGAATATTTTGCCAGTACTGCTGTGGAACATCCGGGTGCTCTTGTGCAAACTGTAAATGTGCAGCAATGTTTTTTTTGGACAGCAGTGGCTTCCTCTGTGGTATCCTCCCAGGAAATCCATTCTTGTTTAGTGTTTTACGTATCGTAGATTTGCTAACAGGGATGTTAGCATATGCCAGAGACTTTTGTAAGTCTTTAGCTGACACTCTAGGATTCTTCTTCACCTCATTGAGCAGTGTGCGCTGTGCTCTTGCAGTCATCTTTACAGGACGGCCACTCCTAGGGAGAGTAGCAGCAGTGCTAAACTTTCTCCATTTATAGACAATTTGTCTTACTGTGGATTGATGAACAGGAAGGTTTTTGGAGATACTTTTATAACCCTTTCCAGCTTTATGCAAGTCAACAATTCTTAATCGTAGGTCTTCTGAGAGCTCTTTTGTGCAAGGCATCATTCACATCAGGCAATGCTTCTTGTGAAAAACAAACCCAGAACTGGTGTGTGTTTTTTTATAGGGCAGGGCAACTGTAACCAACACCTCCAATCTCATCTCATTGATTGGACTCCAGTTTGCTGAAACCTCACTCCAATTAGCTCTTGGAGATGTCATTAGTCTAGGGGTTCACATACTTTTTCCAACTGCACTGTGAATGTTTACATGGTGTGTTCAATAAAAACATGGTAACATTTAATTCTTGGTGTGATATTAGTTTAAGAAGACTGTGATTATCTATTGTTGTGACTTAGATGAAGATCAGATCACATTTTATAACCAATTTGTGCAGAAATCCAGGGTTCACATACTTTTTCTTGCAACTGTATGTACAGAGCTACCCCTGGCAGTGACGACAGGCAGTCAACTTTATAATAGAAGCATATTTAGCAATGTTTTATGCCAGGTTTCTGCTGTAAAATAAATTGATAAAATGGTGTTCAGAATGAGAAGAACCTTTCCACTTTTTCGGACATAGAGGTTGGATAAAAGTGTGACTTTTTTATTATTATTATTATTATTATTAAAATTTCTTTCTCTCAAAAAACAAAACATAAATTCAGAAGACATCTGTGCTTTGCATTCTGCATTGCCTGGGAGTGATTGACACATGTGAACTGGGAAACTGGGGGGGCCCCTACTAAGTATTGCTATGACGCCATAAGAGATGTGCACGTCCCTAAGGGCAAATTGCGGTCCGCAATGCACGGGCACCATCCGTGGGGCAGGCGCATGGGGATCGCAGACCTATTCACTTGAATGGGTCCACGATCCTTCCGTCCCGCAAAAAGATAGAGCAAGTTCTATCTTTCTGCTGTGCGGAAGCACGGAACGGAACCCCAGAAAGCACTCCGTAGTGCTTCCGTAGTGTTCCGTTCTTCCGTCCCGCATCTCCGGATTTGCAGACCCATTGAAATGAATGGGTCCGCATCCGTGATGCAGAATGGCCACGGAACGGTGCCCGTGTATTGCGGATCCGCAAATGCGGTCCGCAATATGGAAACGGGCAGCACACGTTCGTGTGAACGAGCCCTAACAGTGGTCAAAGTAAAGGTAGAATAAATTACTGAAAATAAGACAGTTATTGATCTTTTTAATAAACTCACATTTTTCTCAGATGCTTCTATTTTAACTTGCTATTATTGGGCATTTTCCTTTCCAGCTTAGTTCTTCTTACACCTCAGTGATTCCATAACAGGTGCAAATATATACAGCATTTTATATGGTTACTGGCTTAGCCACTCTGAGGCCGATAGCAACCAAACTGAGAAACAGTAGATGTAGGTTGCTGGTAACATTAAGCTTGGTTAAAATGACAATACACAAACAGAGCAGAAGACTGAAAATGTAACATGTATCTAGTTTTTCTATTTTGCTCTAAAAAAAGCATTTTATATTCCATCAATTATGTCAAAGCCATCCCCCATCGCTCCTCTTCAACACCCGGTGAATGCAATGAATGTGGGCTAAGATATATTGATGTCAAATTAATGCAATGTACGGTATGTAACTATTAATGCCCTTATTGTTTGTCCATTCATTTCAGCAATTTTTTTAATTCCATGAACAAAAGTGAACAAAATAGGGGACACTATCAATGCATCTTTCTCAGCTAAATTCCCCGCCATGTTCTTATATTTAGATTAAATAGATCAAAAGACAGCAATGGGGTCACTTATCAAACCGGTGTAAAGTAGAACTGGCTTAGTTGCCCATAGCAACCAATCAGATTCCACCTTTCCCTTTCCACAGCTCCTTTGGAAAATGAAAGGTGGAATCTAATCGGTTGCTATGGGCAACTAAGCCAGTTCTACTTTACACCAGTTTGATAAATGACCTCACAAGAGTGGAAAGATGGGGCATCGGCAGAAAGGAGAGAACTATTGATCGCATTCAGCCTGCCTTGACTGTGAGAAAATGTCCATGTTAAAGAAATTTAACCCCCCCAAAAAAAACATTAACATTTCAACCGTGTTAACCCCCCCCACACACACAATTTCAACCGTGTGTAAAGTGAGTACACAGAAACTGACAATTGAGGCATTAGTGGCATGATGCAGGCCACAGCATTGCCTGGACTGTGATAAAATGTTGGTAATAATACAGTAATCCTGTACATTTATGCTGTGCCTTAAAGGAGTTGTCTCACTTCAGCAAATAATTGTTTAATTATATTGCAAGAGAGAATGGACAGGACAGACTGTGGCAATGTGGGGCTGTGGGGCTGCTCATTATCCACA
This sequence comes from Bufo bufo, assembly GCF_905171765.1. NCBI lineage: Eukaryota > Metazoa > Chordata > Amphibia > Anura > Bufonidae > Bufo > Bufo bufo. Next base: position 547,298,175 of record NC_053389.1, on the reverse strand, counting down.
TCCCCACCCTCCTCTCTGTACTTCATGTCTCCTCATGAACTCCATTCCTACAGAGATCCAGCTGAAGATATTATAATCTGTATTCAGGATCATAATCCCTGTCAAGCAGAGCAGAGAGGAGGATGAGGCAGCTTTAGCTCAGTGTTGTGAAGTAACTTGTGTGTGATCAGGTTTTGCGTGCACTAATAAGACAGTGGCCATTTTATTTCTAATGAATGTTTTTTCTTGCGTTTCGATAGTGATAAAAAAATTCTAAAGTGGGATAAAAATCTGTTTTATTTTTTTGTCGCCATATTTTGACCCCTATAACTTTTTTGTAATTATGAGCTGTATGGGGGCTAATTTTTTGCGGGGCAATCTGAACTTTTCATTGATACCATTCTGCGGTATGTATGACTTTATGGTCACTTTTTATAAAAAAAAAAAAATGTAGAAAATTGTAGAAAATGAAGCGACCAAAAACGGCGAATCGGACATTTGGACACTTTTTTCCATTTTACTGTTTGCCGTATGGGGAATATATTTTAATATTTTTATACTATGGGTGTTTTCGGACATCACTACACCCATGATGTGTATTTTATTTTTATTTTTTTGTTCTTTTATTTTCATTTTGTGAAAAGGGGGGTGATTTGAATTTTTATGTTTTTATTTATTTATTTACACTATATTATTGTTCCCATAGGGAACTATAACATGCAACCATCTGATTGCTATTATCATAGACTCCAATGTACTTGCATTGCAATCTATGATCATTTTACTATTACAGGCAAGGACTCCATAGGAAATACTATGCAGCAGCCTCCTGTCATTCATAAAGACAGGGGCTGCTACATACACGCTCCGGCTCCTACGATCGCCACACGGGTGAGCCGGAGCAACAACCGAAAGTGCGCACTTTCTGTCTCAGCACACCCAGATGTCGTAGTCAGGATTGACCACGGCATCTGAGGGGTTAAATGTCCACGATCGGCATTACTGCCATTTGCGGACATATGACACGGGTGTCTGCTAGAAGAAGCAGGAAGCCACCCGTGGCTATGGCGCCAGCAGCGGGGAGAAGCGGGCGCCATCTTTAAACACCCGCCCAGCGCCATACATGTATGGCGCTGAGCGTAAAGGGGTTAATACCACCCTTAATAGAACAGAATTGTTAAATCAATACATTTTCTAAATGATTGGAGTAAAATTAACCATTCAGAAAAAAGTGAGAAAGACCAATGCAAATTGCACCTTTCTCTAGATCATAAAAGCCTGCCAATCTGGGCTTTATGCATAAAGATCATGGCAGACCAACCAATCAAATTAGAAGCTTCATTATGTAACCTGAACTGTGGCATTAGCATGGTGCCAGTCACAGTACCCTATAGTATACATTTTGTACCCTCTTTATTTCTGAACCTGCCTTACTGACACCTGCTTTTACTTCTATGTTGTCTTGTTGGCTGTTAATTCATATGATTATTGCCCTGACTCAAATATGCTCTAATTGCTCTGAAAGGTATATAACACTCTCTCTGGTCTCCTAGAACTTTTTTTTAATTTTTTTTTGCAAGAGACAGCCTAGTATACTATTCTGGGTTTCTGGGCAATATACTGTATATGCTTTGTCTAGGAGGGTACTCTTTCTCATTACAGAGAGTGCCTAGTATGCATAGTACGAGTGCATATGTAAGATAAACAAATTTTCATATATTTTTACCAGTAACCCTGAGGAGCGTTGACAGCCTTACAATACTCCTCATGCATATTTGTCATAAGGGCTCATGTACACGACCGTATGCCCTCCGAGACATATGGTCCGTGAGCGAGCCATATGTCCCGGAGCGGCATACATCGTGCACATGGCCACTGTCACACATTTAGGCCCAGGCACCCAGGCAGAGGAGAGAGGTCCCGTAACAGAGAATCTGGCCTTATGTCAGCGCAGAATCTGTCTTCATGTCATAGCAGAGAATCAGGCTTCACGTCACCCACCACTGGAACAGGCCACTGTCACACATTTAGGCCCAGGCACCCAGGCAGAGGAGAGAGGTCCCGTAACAGAGAATCTGGCCTTATGTCAGCGCAGAATCTGTATTCATGTCATAGCAGAGAATCAGGCTTCACGTCACCCACCACTGGAACAGGCCACTGTCACACATTTAGGCCCAGGCACCCAGGCAGAGGAGAGAGGTCCTGTAACAGAGAATCTGGCCTTATGTCAGCACAGAATCTGTCTTCATGTCATAGCAGAGAATCAGGCTTCACGTCACCCACCACTGGAACAGGCCACTGTCACACATTTAGGCCCAGGCACCCAGGCAGAGGAGAGAGGTCCCGTAACAGAGAATCTGGCCTTATGTCAGCGCAGAATCTGTCTTCATGTCATAGCAGAGAATCAGGCTTCACGTCACCCACCACTGGAACAGGCCACTGTCACACATTTAGGCCCAGGCACCCAGGCAGAGGAGAGAGGTCCCGTAACAGAGAATCTGGCCTTATGTCAGCGCAGAATCTGTATTCATGTCATATCAGAGAATCAGGCTTCACGTCACCCACCACTGGAACAGGCCACTGTCACACATTTAGGCCCCGGCACCCAGACAGAGGAGAGCGGTCCCGTAACAGAGAATCTGGCCTTATGTCAGCGCAGAATCTGTCTTCATGTCATAGCAGAGAATCAGGCTTCACGTCACCCACCACTGGAACAGGCCACTGTCACACATTTAGGCCCCGGCACCCAGACAGAGGAGAGGTTCATTCAACTTTGGGTTGCCCAGCAATATAATGGTAAAATGAAATTAAAAATAGTATTGAATGAGGAAGTGCCCTGGTGTAGAATAATATATTGTTAAGGGGAGGTAGTTAATATCTAATCTGCACAAGGGATGGACAGGTCCTGTGGGATCCATGCCTGGTTCATTTTTATGAACGTCAGCTTGTCCACATTGGCTGTAGACAGGCGGCTGCGTTTGTCTGTAATGACGCCCCCTGCCGTGCTGAATACACGTTCAGACAAAACGCTGGCCGCCGGGCAGGCCAGCACCTCCAAGGCATAAAAGGCTAGCTCTGGCCACGTGGACAATTTGGAGACCCAGAAGTTGAATGGGGCCGAACCATCAGTCAGTACGTGGAGGGGTGTGCACAGGTACTGTTCCACCATGTTAGTGAAATGTTGCCTCCTGCTAACACGTTCCGTATCAGGTGGTGGTGCAGTTAGCTGTGGCGTGGTGACAAAACTTTTCCACATCTCTGCCATGCTAACCCTGCCCTCAGAGGAGCTGGCCGTGACACAGCTGCGTTGGCGACCTCTTGCTCCTCCTCTGCCTTCGCCTTGGGCTTCCACTGGTTCCCCTGTGACATTTGGGAATGCTCTCAGTAGCGCGTCTACCAACGTGCGCTTGTACTCGCGCATCTTCCTATCACGCTCCAGTGTAGGAAGTAAGGTGGGCACATTGTCTTTGTACCGGGGATCCAGCAGGGTGGCAACCCAGTATTCCGCACACGTTAAAATGTGGGCAACTCTGCTGTCGTTGCGCAGGCACTGCAGCATGTAGTCGCTCATGTGTGCCAGGCTGCCCAGAGGTAAGGACAAGCTGTCCTCTGTGGGAGGCGTATCGTCATCGTCCTGTGTTTCCCCCCAGCCACGCACCAGTGATGGGCCAGAGCTGCTTTGGGTGCCACCCCGCTGTGAACATGCTTCATCCTCATCCTCCTCCACCTCCTCCTCATCCTCGTCCTCCTGGTCCTCCAGTAGTGGGCCCTGTCTGGCCACATTTGTACCTGGCCTCTGGTGTTGCAAAAAACCTCCCTCTGAGTCACTTTGAAGAGACTGGCCTGAAAGTGCTAAAAATGACCCCTCTTCCTCCTCTTCCTCCTGGGCCACCTCCTCTTCCATCATCGCCCTAAGTGTTTTCTCAAGGAGACATAGAAGTGGTATTGTAACGCTGATAACGGCGTCATCGCCACTGGCCATGTTGGTGGAGTACTCGAAACAGCGCAACAGGGCACACAGGTCTCGCATGGAGGCCCAGTCATTGGTGGTGAAGTGTGTCTGATCCGCAGTGCGACTGACCCGTGCGTGCTGCAGCTGAAACTCCACTATGGCCTGCTGCTGCTCGCACAGTCTGTCCAGCATATGCAAGGTGGAGTTCCACCTGGTGGGTACGTCGCATATGAGGCGGTGAGCGGGAAGGCCGAAGTTACGCTGTAGCGCAGACAGGCGAGCAGCGGCAGGGTGTGAAGCGCGAACCGACGGCCCGCACTTTGTGCAGCAGCTCTGACATGTCGGGGTAGTTGCGAATGAACTTCTGCACCACCAAATTCAGCACATGCGCCAGGCAAGGGATGTGCGTCAAACCGGCTAGTCCCAGAGCTGCAACGAGATTTCGCCCATTATCGCACACCACCAGGCCGGGCTTGAGGCTCACCGGCAGCAACCACTCGTCGGTCTGTTGTTCTATACCCCGCCACAACTCCTGTGCGGTGTGGGGCCTGTCCCCCAAACATATGAGTTTCAGAATGGCCTGCTGATGTTTACCCCGTGCTGTGCTGAAGTTGGTGGTGAAGGTGTGTGGCTGACTGGATGAGCAGGTGGAAGAAGAGGAGGAGGAAGCTGAGTAGGAGGAGGAGGAGACAGGAGGCAAAGAATGTTGCCCTGCGATCCTTGGCGGCGGAAGGACGTGCGCCAAACAGCTCTCCGCCTGGGGCCCAGCCGCCACTACATTTACCCAGTGTGCAGTTAGGGAGATATAGCGTCCCTGGCCGTGCTTACTGGTCCACGTATCTGTGGTTAGGTGGACCTTGCCACAGATGGCGTTGCGCAGTGCACACTTGATTTTATCGGACACTTGTTTGTGCAGGGAAGGCATGGCTCTCTTGGAGAAGTAGTGGCAGCTGGGAACAACATACTGTGGGACAGCAAGTGACATGAGCTGTTTGAAGCTGTGTGTGTCCACCAGCCTAAATGACAGCATTTCATAGGCCAGTAGAAATGCTGGCATTCAGGGCCAGGGATCGAGGGTGGCTAGGTGGGAATTTACGCTTTCTCTCAAATGTTTGTGAGATGGAGAGCTGAACGCTGCCGTGTGACATGGTTGAGATGCTTGGTGACGCAGGTGGTGGTGTTGGTGGTACATCCTATGTTTGCTGGGCGGCAGGTGCCAACATTCCTCCAGAGGCGGAGGAAGAGGCCGAGGTGGCGGCAGCAGCAGAAGAGGCCGAGGCAGCAGCAGCAGAAGAGGTAGCAGGGGGAGCCTGAGTGACTTCTTTGTTTTTAAGGTGTTTACTCCACTGCAGTTCATGCTTTGCATGCAGGTGCCTGGTCATGCAGGTTGTGCTAAGGTTCAGAACGTTAATGCCTCGCTTCAGGCTCTGATGGCACAGCGTGCAAACCACTCGGGTCTTGCCGTCAGCACATTGTTTGAAGAAGTGCCATGCCAGGGAACTCCTTAAAGCTGCCTTTGGGGTGCTCGGTCCCAGATGGCGGCGGTCAGTAGCAGGCGGAGTCTCTTGGCGGCGGGTGTTCTGATTTTGCCCACTGCTCCCTCTTTTGCTACGCTGTTGGCTCGGTCTCACCACTGCCTCTTCCTCCGAACTCTGAAAGTCAGTGGCACGACCTTCATTCCATGTGGGGTCTAGGACCTCATCGTCCCCTGCATCGTCTTCCACCGAGTCTTGATCCCTGACCTCCTGTTCAGTCTACACACTGCAGAAAGACGCAGCAGTTGGCACCTGTGTTTCGTCATCATCAGAGACGTGCTGAGGTGGTATTCCCATGTCCTCATCATCAGGAAAAATAAGTGGTTGTGCGTTAGTGCATTCTATCTCTTCCACCCCTGGGGAAAGGCTAGGTGGATGACCTTGGGAAACTCTGGCAGCAGAGTCTTCAAACAGCATAAGAGACTGCTGCATAACTTGAGGCTCAGACAGTTTCCCTGATATGCATGGGGGTGATGTGACAGACCGATGGGCTTGGTTTTCATGCGCCATCTGTGCGCTTTCTGCAGAAGACTGGGTGGGAGATAATGTGAACATGCTGGATCCACTGTCGGCCACCCAATTGACTAATGCCTGCACCTGCTCAGGCCTTACCATCCTTAGAACGGCATTGGGCCCCACCAAATATCGCTGTAAATTCTGCTGGCTACTGGGACCTGAGGTAGTTGGTTCACTAGGACGTGTGGCTGTGGCAGAACGGCCACGTCCTCTCCCAGCACCAGAGGGTCCACTAACACCACCACGACCATGTCCACGTCCGCGTCCCTTATTAGATGTTTTCCTCATTGTTCCCGTTCACCACAATTTTGAGAATGGCAAATTTGGGAATGGTTTTTCAACCCAGAAAAAAAAGTGTGCTTTTACGGTCACTACAAATAACTTGACCAGCTAAAACAGTAGAGATTTGGTTAAATAGAGATGTGAGGCCTGTTTTTTTTTGCGCTGTGTGACAGGTATAGGTTTAATCACAGAATCAGATTTCTATCAGCACGCTAGCGTGTGTCTTAGGTTTTTCTGAATGACACTATCACTAGCTTCAATGTAAGATATTCTGTTTGGGATAGATTTCAAGTAGGCCTCAAATACCAGAAACAAGTTATTTTGAGAATGGCAAATTTGGGAATGGTTTTTCAACCCAGAAAAAAAAGTGTGCTTTTACGGTCACTACAAATAACTTGACCAGCTAAAACAGTAGAGATTTGGTTAAATAGAGATGTGAGGCCTGTTTTTTTTTGCGCTGTGTGACAGGTATAGGTTTAATCACAGAATCAGATTTCTATCAGCACGCTAGCGTGTGTCTTAGGTTTTTCTGAATGACACTATCAATACCTTCAATGTAAGATTTTCTTTTTGGGATAGATTTCAAGTAGGCCTCAAATACCAGAAACTAGTTATTTTGAGAATGGCAAATTTGGGAATGCTTTTTCAACCCAGAACAAAAAGTCTGCTTTTTCGGTCACTACAAATAACTTGACCAGCTAAAACAGTGCAGATTTGGTTGAATAGAGATGTGAGACCTGTTTTTTTTTGCACTGTGTGACAGGTATAGGTTTAATCACAGAATCACACTTCTATCAGCACGCTAGCGTGTGTCTTAGGTTTTTCTGAATGACACTATCAATACCTTCAATGTAAGATTTTCTTTTTGGGATAGATTTCAAGTAGGCCTCAAATACCAGAAACTAGTTATTTTGAGAATGGCAAATTTGGGAATGCTTTTTCAACCCAGAACAAAAAGTCTGCTTTTTCGGTCACTACAAATAACTTGACCAGCTAAAACAGTGCAGATTTGGTTGAATAGAGATGTGAGACCTGTTTTTTTTTGCACTGTGTGACAGGTATAGGTTTAATCACAGAATCACACTTCTATCAGCACGCTAGCGTGTGTCTTAGGTTTTTCTGAATGACACTATCAATACCTTCAATGTAAGATTTTCTTTTTGGGATAGATTTCAAGTAGGCCTCAAATACCAGAAACTAGTTATTTTGAGAATGGCAAATTTGGGAATGCTTTTTCAACCCAGAACAAAAAGTCTGCTTTTACGGTCACTACAAATAACTTGACCAGCTAAAACAGTGCAGATTTGGTTGAATAGAGATGTGAGACCTGTTTTTTTTTGCGCTGTGTGACAGGTATAGGTTTAATCACAGAATCACACTTCTATCAGCACGCTAGCGTGTGTCTTAGGTTTTTCTGAATGACACTATCAATACCTTCAATGTAAGATTTTCTTTTTGGGATAGATTTCAAGTAGGCCTCAAATACCAGAAACTAGTTATTTTGAGAATGGCAAATTTGGGAATGCTTTTTCAACCCAGAAAAAAAAGTGTGCTTTTACGGTCAATACAAATAACTTGACCAGCTAAAACAGTACAGATTTGGTTGAATAGAAATGTCAGGTCTATTTTTTAGGCGCTGGGTGACAGGCTCAACTTGCCCCTGATGTAATATATGGCCAAAAAATAACCACACTGTTGATGGTTAAATGCACTTGGGTGACACAGGCTCAGCCTGCACCAGATGTAGTATATGGCCAAAAAATAATCAGACTGTTGATGGTTAAATGCACTTGGGTGACACAGGCTCAGCCTGCACCAGATGTAGTATATGGCCAAAAAATAATCAGACTGTTGATGGTTAAATGCACTTGGGTGACACAGGCTCAGCCTGCAGCTGATGTAGGATATAGCACAAAATAACCACACTATCGATGGTTAAATGCACTTGGGTGACACAGGCTCAGCCTGCAGCTGATGTAGTATATGGCCAAAAAATAACCAGACTGTTGATGGTTAAATGCACTTCGGTGACACAGGCTGATGTAGGATATAGCACAAAATAACCACACTATCGATGGTTAAATACACTTGGTGATAGCTCGTGCTGGCGCACCACAAGTCACAAAATGGCCGCCGATCACCCCAGAAAAAAAGTGATCTAAAAACGCTCTGGGCAGCCTCAAAAAAGTGAGCAAGTCAATAATAGCACTTCAATGATCCACAGCTGCAGATCGATCACAGAATGAAGTCTTTTGGAGGAGTTAATCTGCCTAATCTCGCCCTAACGTCGCAGCTGCAACCTCTCCCTATACTGATCATAGCAGAGTGACGTGCGGCGCTACGTGATTCCAGCTTAAATAGAGGCTGGGTCACATGGTGCACTGGGCAATCACAGCCATGCCAATAGTAGGCATGGCTGTGATGGCCTCTTGGGCCAAGTAGTATGACGCTTGTTGATTGGCTGCTTTGCAGCCTTTCAAAAAGCGCCAAGAAAGCGCCGAACACCGAACCCGAACCCAGACTTTTACGAAAATGTTCGGGTTCGGGTCCGTGTCACGGACACCCCAAAATTCGGTACGAACCCGAACTATACAGTTCGGGTTCGCTCATCCCTAACAACAATAGATACAAAGATCGTATTATGAAAAACTTTATAACATAGGGGAGAATTAATCTATGAAGCACAGGGATATATGCATAAAATATACATACGAGAGATGAGCAAATCATTTCTATCAATTTGTATTGTAACAAACCGAAATATTTTAAAGCTCATTTCAGGCAAATCAAGAGAGAGATCCACACTTGCAATTCAGCTTTTTTCCCTTGATATCTGGTAGTTTAAAATCAGTGTAGAAAAGCATAAACAACATATGTTTATAAAGCATTATATACTCATCGTCTGTAATAAATAGAAATGCTTCCTGAAAGGAACAGAGCAGCCTCCCAACAGATATTCTACTGTGCCAATTTGATGTTATTCCTTAGGTATCTTCTCCCTTTACACTCAAAGCAGTATATAAATTATATATGCTGTGGTTTAAAACATATAACCCTTTGTATAAGACAATTAAAGTCAATAAATGTGAAAAGTCAGTGTTAACCTTGATGGAAAGTATGTAAATTTAGCTGATGAGAAGTTACCACTAAATGATAGTTTTTAAAACTTCTTTTTAGTGCATAATGCATGCAGAACTCAATAGTCGTTTGTGAATAACTAATACATTTATTCATTTACTCTGACATGTTTCGTGTTCATGCAATACAAAAAAAAAAACTCTTACACATGAATGTGTGAAGCTTTCCCCTGAGTCCACTTACTGGAAAAGAGAAATGTATTTTAGCTAGGAGGGCAAAAAGCTAGGAGAATCCTTTGAACAATAAAGCTCAAAATAGAGGAGTTCATGATACGATTGAATAATGAGTCCGGATATTTAAAAAATTACATTTCTAACAAATACATTGGATAGCAAGTAGAAAGCATAGTTAATGACAATGCACACAAAGATATCTGAAGATGTCCTGTGGTATCTGGCACTAATATGTTTGCAGATCGCTTAAGGGGTGTACTTGGTCTGTAACAGCATCTACATGAATGCCAGGACCCAACGTTTTATATCAGAACGGTGACCAAAGCATCACACTGCTTGTGCCAGCTTGCTTTCATTTCATAGTACATCCTGCTGCAATCTCTATCCAAGATATATGATGCACGTGCACCATCCACATGGTGTAAAAGAAACTGTGATTTATCAGACCAGGCCACCTTCTTTCATTGCTCCATGGTCCAGTTCTGATGCTCACATGCCCATTGTAGGTTTTTTCAGCATGAACATTCTGGTCAGTCAAAGGCAGTGGTGGCGAACCTATGGCATGGGTGCCAGAGGCGGCACTCAGAGCCCTTTTGTCACGGATCAGAGTGGGGGTAACTCTAATCCGTGGGATGTCAATATGAAAGATAGCTGCTAGGCCAGGACAGGAATCAGGGAGCAGGTCACCTCCTATTACATCCCTAATTCTGACCCTGTCTCCTAGCCGTATGAGCCGACCCTGATGGTAGGAGGGCTCATACTCAGGAACCTAAGATCCCTACTAGCCCTCAGGGTGGCCCTGGACTAGGAGCAGAGTAAGACGACCTGTTCCTCCACATCACGGATGAACAGGAGTCTCAGTGGCCAGGCTGCAAGGAAAGGGGCACATGTACATCATATTGCAATGGCAGGTAAGTAAACTAGTATTACACGTACCTGCCACAGACACACAGCCTGGAACCCATGCACGAGAGCTGCTGTCCACAAGAACACAAACAGACACAGCCCACACCACACATCACACAGGAACCCAGGACCATAAGTTGCAATAAAGATAAAGACACCACTAGACATATAACAATACAAGGACAATAATGTCTAACATAACTTATGACCACAAGGGTGGCCCTCACTGGCAGATGGTATATGTAATGGATCACCTGGCACCCCGACTGAGTACCTCCGTTGACGGCTGCTCCTAGCGTTTCCTGAGGTTTCCAAGCCCTCTGGCAGACACCACAATCACTGAACCGAAGAAGCATATAAATCCTCTTCAAGCATATGAATGCTGTAGACAGTTGAATAGGAAACCATACGAATAGGTTTTCACTCCTAGCAGTCAAACTGGGACAGCATGCAATCAATCCTCCCCCAAGAATGAGACGACACTTCACCTTGAGGTTTAAAACAGGAACTGAACTTTATTTAGACACAGCACACCCACTTTAAAACCCCCCAATAGCCTAATTTACATACAATAGGGCACCTAGTTGACTATGGTACAAGGAAGGGGGGGGGGGCAGACAATAGCAAGGGCTAGATATATACAGTCCACAACACACAGCAATACAATTTAACCGCACCCATAATAACACACATAATATTTAAGACAGCCTGAATGCAATCTGCTACACAGTCTTAAAGTGGCATTGTTCCTAAAAGTCATAATATGTCCACGGATGGCCATTAAAGGGCCAGTAGCAGCAATATAAAATACCACATGCCCAAATTTTGCATTCAAACGTACCAATTTACTATGGGCTATAGTCAGCAGGTAGGAGGCGGGCAGCCAGGCCTCTCCAATGCCCAGTGGCGAGGCGGGTTCTGCCACATTTCTCCCCTTTCCCATTGAGACTATCCAGACTCCAGACCTCCAGTCAGTCTGGGGCTCTGATAGTCAGCCGGCCTTTCTCCAAGGGTGTAGTTGTCACTATGGCCCCCTGCCACTTGTGCCCAGTTGTAGATCCATGGCTTGGGGGGGAAGGTAACCAGGGTGCCCTCTCCCCTGGTTGAACAAAGCTGTTGCTGGGGGGAAGGGGTAACAGGCTCCTCTCTCTGCAACACCCTCTCTTGTTGTAGGGGAAAACAGACTGCCTCTCCTTCCAATACATTGTCCTGTTGCTGTGGACCAGGACAGACTGTCCATATCTCCAGTGGTGCAGGTACAGAGACTACGGTCCCATCTGCACTGTTGTGGGGCTTACTGTCTCCCCTTGGTGTGCTAGGCTGTTGCTGGGGAGGGGGGGTAACAAACTCCTCTCCCTTACACACTTTCAGCCACTGGGGAGAGGGGGTAACAGGCTCCTCTCCCTGAACCGTAGACTGCCAGTGGGGAGAGGAGGTAACAGGCTCCTCTCCCTGCGACACCCTCTCTTGTTGTAGGGGAAAAATGACTGTCTCCCCTTCCAATACTTTGTCTTGCTGTTGGGGACCAGGACAGACTGTCCCTATCCCCAGTGGTGTAGGTGCAGAGACTATGGTCCCATCTGCATTGTTGTGGGGCTTACTGTCTCCCCTTGGTGGGCTATGCTGCCGCTGGGGAAGGGAAACGAGACTCTCCCCTCCCGGTGGAATATTCTGCCGCTGGGGATCTGGGCCAACTGCCCAGCATCCCTGTAGAGCCGGTAGAGAGACCGCAGTCCCAACTCCACCTGCCATCTGTGGGTCTTCCCAAGACCAGTCGATAAGGTCTCTCATTTCTGGGGCTGGTTGGGGAGTAGGAGGTACCGAATGCAGGTCTCCTGATGACGGGCTTAGTTGTTGGGGAGAGGGAACGAAACTCAACGCTCCAAATGGTGTAGAGTCCATAAGCCCCATCAGGTTAGATACAGGCGGTGTCACTTGATCATATAAGTCCGCATAATTTTGTTCGATCTTCCACTGCTCTGGTGGTACTTGCAGGGTATAGGGTGACTGACTGGAGCTGACCAGGTGCTGGTAATCCTGCTCCAGTTCCCATTCCTGGACAGCCAGTTCAATCAGGTCTGGCCTTAGGTCTTCGACCATAGGGAGATCCAGCACGGCCTCTCTGTAGTCAAATATGTCCCAAAGCCGTGACTCTGCCGCACTCCCAAATTCCGGTTCTGAAAAGGCCCCCCATAATAAGCCAGGGCCATTATAATCCTTGCCCTTGGGTTTGTCAAATTTGGCCATTCTGGGAACCCGCTGAACCGCGTACCAATGTAGCGCTTGGTATGCATCATCGAGACCCAGTTCCCTCCATGCCAGTGAATTAAGTTGCCTCACCCATTCCTCCTGGGCCTGTTCTCCCAGCATAGGTATCCGTAGGGCCACTCTGGCTTGTAACCGCTGGTCCTTGCTGGGAAGATGCTCACCTCGCCAACGCTGGACACCTTCTAGGGTTTCTTCCCACATCTCTTGTCGGGCACTCTCTCTGCAGTCCAACCTGGTTGCCTCTCCTATTGGCTTGACCAGTGGTGCCAAGAGGTTCTGTAACCTCCGGTTACATTCATTTTCTACCTCGAGCGTTGTCCAGGGACTCGCTGGTTCTATGCCGCTCCATAATAATTCCTGTGTCTCCAGGGTGTTGTTCCTCTCACACCAGGACGCCATCCCACTGCTTGCCACCAATGTAACGGATCACCTGGCACCCCGACTGAGTACCTCCATTGACGGTTGCTCCTAGCGTTTCCTGAGGTTTCCAAGCCCTCTGGAAGACACCACAATCACCGAACCGAAGAAGCATATAAATCCTCTTCAAGCATATGAATGCTGTAGACAGTTGAATAGGAAACCATACGAATAGGTTTTCACTCCTAGCAGTCAAACTGGGACAGCATGCAATCAAACCTCCCCAAGAATGAGACGACACTTCATCTTGAGGTTTAAAACAGGAACTGAACTTTATTTAGACACAGCACATCCACTTTAAAACCCCCCAACAGCCTCATTTACATACAATAGGGCACCTAGTTGACTATGGTACAAGGAAGGGGGGGGGGCAGACAATAGCAAGGGCTAGATATATACAGTCCACAACACACAGCAATACAATTTAACCGCACCCATAATAACACACATAATATTTAAGACAGCCTGAATGCAATCTACTACACAGTCTTAAAGGGGCATTGTTCCTAAAAGTCATAATATGTCTACGGATGGCCATTAAAGGGCCAGTAGCAGCAATATAAAAAAACCACATGCCCAAATTTTGCATTCAAACGTACCAATTTACCAGGGGCCATAGTCAGCAGGTAGGAGGCGGGCAGCCAGGCCTCTCCAATGCCCAGTGGCGAGGCGGGTTCCGCCACAGTATATAACCAGGAGGATGACTCCAGCTAACCATGGCTGACGTACCCCCCAGATACAGGCCTCCAGCGGAAGCTAAATAGCCCAAGTAGCCACACCCACACACAGACACACCCAGTGTTCAGACACTAAGAAGGGAGTTAACCCTTCCTACACCAGGCAAGGGAAGAAAGACACTAAAAGAGGAAGTGTACAATCAACTATCACACTGCAGCTGTTACCGCAGGCAACGACATGCGTGGCAACCAAGTCCTGGGAAATAGCCAGAAGGCCGAGACACTGCCACCACATGTACACAACACCACACGTTGCCACGGGCAGCCACAAGTGAAGGGAAGTGTCACAGTGCACACATACATAAACCTCGTGCACACCAGACAGAGAAAGTGCATACATACACACACACACACATAGCCAGAGGCAACCGCACGCATCAACAGTGAGACGCCTAGCAACCAGCTCAGGCTGCTACACTGCCAACAAACACCTGTTGTCCGCGGCAACCGCACTTGAGGCAAACTACTAACAGCCCCCAGCTGCGGTTGACAAAACACCCAGACCGCGGGCAACTGCATGCGGCTCCCAAGGAGTCACGACCATGCACATGGGCGTGACACCTTTCTGTGGGCACCCTCACCCAGGTGTACCAGTATGCCTTAGACTTTTCAGGCCATTCATCAGTGCAGGATTTTTTTTCCATCAGACTCAACCCTGGAACTCATATGAAGGAAGTGTAACACATCATGGAAAGGGGGTAATGCATCACAAATGGAGCTTATGATGGAAAGGTGGCATAGACTTCAAAAAGGGTGTCTAAACCTGAAACATTTCACTGTTGCACACTCTAAAAATCTCCAGCAAGTCAACTTAAAAAAGTGGATGCTATTCACTTTAATTCCCTTGTGAGGGTTTTTAAACCCTTTCTAATGCAGCCATTTTCTGCTTTAAAATTTTCATTTTTTCCTTGCTGCCTTCCAAGAGCCATAATTTTATGTTCCCTTCAACATATCTGTATGAGGGCTTTTTTTCATGAAACGTGTTGTACCTTCTGATGGGATCATTTAATATCCATATAATGTATTGGGAAGCTGGAAAAAATATTAATTGGGTGAAATTGGAAAAGCCAACAATTGTGTCATTGTATTACAGCATTCACTGTGTAGTACAAATTAAAAATGTTTATATTTTAATGCTATTACAAACAAACAAAGAAATGACAGCTATAACTTTACATTTTCACCTGTGGAGCTGTATAAAAGCTCTTTTTGCGAGCTGTTCTGTATTTTTTATTGCTATCTTTTGTATTAAATTTTTGGGGAAGTAAAGAGAAGGCGATTCAATCCTTTAGATTTTTTTCTGCTACGGTGTACACTATACAGAATAATTCAGACATTTTTTTATGTGGTGATACCAATGATGTTTATTTTCTATTATTTATTTTCCTATATAAAATGGGGTGATTTTATTTTTTTTAATTATTTTTGGGTTTGTATATTTAAAAAAAAAACTTGTATTTATTTATTTATTACAGTTTTGTGGGGGAACTGTTTGGGCATTGGAGGGAGTCCCCTACCTTATAAATAACCACATAGTTACCATGGCTACAATTGCATTTAATATCTGTGATCAAAGTTGTCTCCAATCACAGACACTGTGGGCAGGTGTCTGCAGTTTCAACCACCAGGCTGCTGCTGGCTATGGCACCAACTCAGCTCTTTAACCCTTACAAGACCTGGTGATTTTCAGTTTTCATTTTTTTTACTCCCAGCCTTCCCAAAGCCATAACTTTTTATATTTTTCATTCACATAGCTGTATGAGGGCTTGTTTTTGTGGGAAAAAATGCATTTTCCAATGGCACTATTTACGGTTGTATACAATGTGGTGGGAAGCGAGAAAAAATTACAAATGGGATGAAATAGTTTTTTGGGTTTTGTTTTTATGGAGTTCACTATATGGTAAGAAGGACAAGTTAATTTCATTCTCCAGGCCAGTATGAACCCTGTGATACTATATATGTGTATTTTTTTTCTCGTGTTTTTATATTATATAAACAAACAAAAAAAAACTTCAGTCCCCATATTCTGACCCCTATAACTTTTTGGTTGTTATGTTTATGGAGCTGTATGAGGGCAAATTTTTTGCAGGGCGATCTGCACTTTATAATGATAACATTTTGGGGTGTGTATGACTTTTTGATCACTTTTTATAAAAAAAAATTCTGTAGGAGAAGTGACCAAAAAATGGCAAATCATCCATTTAGACTTTTTTCCATTTAGCTGTTTTCCGTATGGGATAAATATATTTATATTTTAAAGGTATGGACGTTTTTACACACTTTGGTACCCATGATGTGTATTTTTTTATATTTCATGTTGTTTTGTTTTTTTTCATTTTGGGGAAAGGGGGGTTTCTATGGAGCCCCTGCCTGTAGTAGAAATTACTATGCAGCAGTCTCCTGTCACACAGGATGACAGTGGCTGCTGCAAACACGCTCTGGCTCTCCCGATCTCTGCCTGGGGGGAGCTGGAGCATCCAGTGAACAGTCAATGACAAAGGAAGAATGCCATCATAAAACCAGCCTAATATGAATGATTCTGTAAATGTGGGCCAAAGTAAATTAATGTTCTCACAAGTCTCAGGTAAAATTATTTGATAATTATTTTTTTTTTTAAATATCAACAGATTTAATATTAGTTCAGTAATGACCAATCTTAAAGCAGTCACATAAGGGGTTTTTATCATCCCATGTATACAAGAAAACTAAAATCAAAAAGTGTAAATGTTTTGTGACTTTTTGGGTGGGTTTGTGCCGCACTTGCAACTCTTCCAAAAAGTGGGCAGAGCAAGGAAGGGAATAGGCAGTGAAGGAAAGGCATAGTCTGTCTGGCACATTTATTATAATCTACCCCAGGAAAGACACCAGGGGCGTAGCTATAGGGGGTGCAGAGGTAGCAGTTGCTACCGGGCCCAGGAGCCTGAGGGGGCCCAAAGACCCTTGTGCTGTATAAGAAGACACTGGTATTATATAAAGCTACGCCCTTGAAAGACACTAATACATTATCAGGGGCAGACTGGGAACTTAAAGTGGCCCTGGAAAAAAAACAAAAAAGTGGCCCCATTTTGTGGTTAGGTCAAAATTGACCGATGGCAGGGCTCACAAAAGCGTCAGCGTCAGATCATTATTTACCTGGCTAACGGCTGTGAGGAGGGCTCAGATGACCCCCTGGGCATAGGCCCCCCCGGGATGTTTTCCTGTAGGGTCTATAGCCAGTCATCCCCTGTACATTATCAATCTGTTATGCAAATACTTCCAGGAAGGCAAACTATATGAGAGTTTACAGTAAGTGAAAATTTTTATGTGGTATAATACTATATTGAAATTACCATATATAATTAAATATAGAATTGAAATGCTAAAAAGATTTTAATGTTACTGGGAAAGACAAACTTGGGGCAATGAGGCTTGTTGGTAGATAAATAGCTGCACTACTATTGTAATAAATTTTACAAAACAATGCGCATTATACAGTATGTAATGTGATATTGTGATCTGAACTTAGTTAATTAGGTTACTCAAAGAAGGTATAATAGAGACAAGAAACACTTTTGAAAGAAGGTTTACCATGAGAGAGCTCAATTAGATCTCAATTAGACTTTTAATGAGTTAAAGGGGTTCTCTGGGCTTTTAATATTGATGACCTATCCTCAGGATCGGTCATCAATATCAGATTGGCGGTGGTCCGACACCCGGGACTCCCACCGATCAGTTGTATGAAGGGAAGGCGATCCCAGTTCGTCTCTTTTCTCTCTTCCTGCTCGCTATAGACCTAGCAGCAGCAAGCAGGAAGAGAGAAGGGAGACGGCATGGCGACTTCCCTTCATACAGCTGCCAGGTGTCGGACCCTCACCAATCTGGTATTGATGACCTATCCTGAGGATAGGTCATCAATAATAAAAGCCCGGAGAACCCCTTTAACTTACATGATTAATGCATCTTTTATCTAAAAGAAAGAAAATGGGTTTAAAGAGAGTTTATAGGTATGTTGGCAATGGTGGTCACAGTTGGGCATTGCTGGTAGTATAAATTGTGAAAAGTGGGTGACAGATTGACCTCAGGATACAATATTTTTTACAATGGTCTTTCCTGGGCCATCACAAGTTGAAACTAGACCCAACATACAATGCCTCAGATCCAACCAAACAACATGGGCATTACCATGGTAAATCACCTGTATCAATTGTCTATTAGCCCCTCTTTACAGTACAGTGCGGCACTACATGTCCTGTACTGTCTTCTGTCTGTGCAAGCGTGAGCTGCTCCTTTATAACTGGGGTAATCGCAGCTCCATTTTATTTTTCTGCTACACTGTGTGCTAGGGTTGGGCCATATCAAAAATATTCCCGCGACAACAATATTAAGAAATTTATCACGATAACGATATATATTGCGATAAATACCCATGTAGAAGAAAAAACACTCCAAACATGTACACGTTTCCTTGTTGCTCCCATACATTATAATATCTCCTTGATGCACCCATACTGTATACAGTAATATCTCCTTGTTGGTTCCCCTAGATCTGATGGAGCATCAGGTCGGGAGTACTGGAGATAGCAGTGATTAGCCATCTCCAGCGCTCCCATAGAAAATGGGACATGCTAGTGGAAAAACCTGATAAATGGGTTGTTCATAGCGACATTGTCAAAAACGGCACATTGGCATCATAAACAAGCCTTTCAGTTAAATAAAACATTGGGGGTCATTTACTGAAGACTGATGCTTCACATATTGGTCTTAGTAAATATCCCGCTGGTAGAAGATCCAATCAATTTATTAAGAGGCTCATGCACGTCTCTTAATAAATTTGTCGCATTCTCCGCTTTTTGTGCACCACAACTGAAATCTACTATGTGCAACTTATTTTATTACTGGCAAAATGTTCTCAAAATTCATTTACAAAACAACGAAAAATAAAAATAATGTAAATAAGAAGCTGATGAATAAGAAACCAGCTTCAGCTTCCTTACACACACGCACACACACACACATAAATAACTCTATGCCTCATCCCAGCCACACACCATGACAATGTATAATACTACTCGCCCGCATCACACACCATTGACTATCACTACACACTATAGTCATATTATGTCAGCCCTGGCCTGCAGCTCTCTAGCGCCTTTCTCCTGGCTCTGTGGGTTTACAGCCTGTGGATGCTGTTTCCTGGTGAACTAAAGGACCTGAGATGACATTATGCCCATGTGACCGGATTTTCCTGTGGGCGGAGCAATGCTGGGAAGTTTCCGTGTTTTTTGGGCAGCTGCTGGTAGCATATACACTGTGGATGAGAGTGTACTGATGTGAAATGTGCGCCGGACGTTTTAGAAGCAGTCAGGACTGTCAAGTGTGACTGCCCTATGACGTCACTAAAATACAGCGCCATATAACCGTTTCTTAATACCACAGTATATCATAAATACTAATATATTGTCCAACACTACTGTGTGCTATATCCTGGAGCCTGAAGAAGTTCCTGTCCTCATCATAGTGAGTGATTTACAGCTTCCAGCATCTATTCATCTATTCCTGATGTTATATGTAAGAACCTGCTTTATCTGTCTTAGTGATCTGCTTTTTTTTCTTAGATTTTCATTTTCTCTTATCTTGGGAGGACATTTTGGGGCTTGGGAACCAATTAGTAGTTTTACAGAGAAGTTTTAAGAGTTATGGACTCTTAAGGTCTACATACCATGGAATCAATTAATATTGTAACTTGAGTGACCTCCGTATTTTATAAACCTCTGCTCTTTCTAAGCTTAAGAATGTGGAGGGTCCAACTAAATGACTGACACCCAACTCTGCATAAGTAAGCACAGAGAGTTAGCTCTCGATCAGTAAGTAGGACAGCCCACATGGCTCTAATGCATAGAAATAGCAGAAGTTCCTTATGCACAAGTCCTCGATCGCTAGCAAATTTCAGTAAGCAGGCTATAAATTACTGTCTAGATGCTATTATGTTCCGACTCGTCTTCATAAAATGTTTCCTTCCAACTCTTCGCTATGCTGGCGTTGTGATTCTGTGCAAGGGTCTCTGATTCATGTTTTCTGGCATTGCAGCAAACTCAGCCAGTTTTGGGAGTCGGTACATAAGACCATGGCCTTAATCTTTTCTTTGCCCATCCCAAACACCCCGGGCTTCTTCTTATTACTACTCTCAGATATACCTAATCCTCGGTTGCTTAATAAGTCTATAGTCCATCATTTGGTCAGTGCTGCCAGGGCCTGCATACCAGCGAGACGGAAATCACCTCCTCCACCGTCTGTCGATTTTGGGTCCATAAGTTAGAGGACATCTGGAGAATGGAGGAACTGACCACTCTCTTGAGAAACACACAGCAGGCGTTCAACACTGCATGGACCTCATGGTTCGTATTCCAAAACACCCCGGAATATCAGACTGTACTGGCCTGATGGGTCACCCCTTTAAATGACCCTCCTTACTCCTCATCTCTCGCCCCCCCACGATGTTTGATGTTTGTCTCTTCCTACCTCACAGTATATTTTTCTCTAATATTTGTATGTTAACGTTTAAATTATTGATGCTTGGTCAAATAAGATCTACCACTTTAGTTCACTTTACATCTCATAGGATTGATGTACACAGGTTTTGTTCCATCATAAGAGATATTTTGTATTATATTACATGTAACCTCTCGGCAGTTATCTGTGATATCTATCATCTTTTATTAAGAGGTGTTACTATTGTATCTGCTTTTTCTAACCTTCTTAAATAAAGAATAAAAAAAATAAAAATAACAGAAGTTCAAATGAATAAAATACAAGGTTTCCTGAATCCTTTGCCTTAAAATGACTGTATATATTTATTTGATCACTTCCTCCTGCTGTATACCATGCTGCCTTTAGATTGCACTGTAACAGGTTGCTTTTAAAGGGAATGTATCACCTACAGATGTAGTAGAGTTAACACGCATGCTTTATGAGACGTGTTATCTAAACTAAATGCGCCGCCTGCCCCGCCTGCTGCAGCTCCCTCCTCATGCGCCGCCTGCCCCGCCTGCCTGTTCATTCATAAAGTGAGATAAGCAGGCAGGCGGGCAGGCGGCGCATAAGGAGAGAGCTGCGGCAGGCGCATGACCGAGGGAGCTGCCGGTCTGCGCCGTCTTAATGCTATACATACGGCACTACAATAAGTACAGAACAGTGCGGTATACATTAATATATGGATCGGATTGAATGTACTTAACAGCTGCGGGGCCTGGTGTATTAGAGTAGAATCACTGCACCGGGCCCCGCCATGAGTGTCTCCACCTTCTCCCTCCACACTGATGCATCTGATGGGGGATCTGTAAATGACACTTATGGGGATCTGTGGATGACATAAGTGTCATCCACAGAGCCCCATATGTGTCATCCACAGATCCCCCATCAGTGTAATCCACAGATCCCCCATCAGTGTAATCCACAAATCCCCCATCAGTGTAATCTACAGATCCCCATCAGTGTAATCCACAGATCCCCCATCAGTGTAATCCACAGATCCCCCATCAGTGTAATCCACAGATCCCCCATCAGTGTAATCCACAGATACCCCATCAGTGTAATCCACAGATACCCCATCAGTGTCATCCACAGATCCCCCATCAGTGTAATCCACAGATCCCCCCATAACAGTGCATCATCCACAGATCCCCCCATAACAGTGCATCATCCACAGATCCCCCCATAACAGTGCGTCATCCACAGATCCCCCATAACACTGCGTCATCCACAGATCCCCCATAACAGTGCGTCATCCACAGATCCCCCATAACAGTGCGTCATCCACAGATCCCCAATAATAGTGTCATACACAGATCTCTCATAACAGTGCGGCATCCACAGACCACCATTAGTTCAAAACCTACCAAAAGCACACCTTTTGGTTCAAAATATTTTTTTCTTATTTTCCTCCTCAAAAACCTAGGTGCGTCTTATCATCAGGTGCATTCCTATAAAGCGAAAAATACGGTAATGCTTCATGATATTAATATAACAAAAACAAAGACAGGTGCACTCTGCGATCTTACTAAGCCCTCAAACTGGTGAGGACATGTCTCAGCCCGAGCACCGCGCCAAGGTTTCTTAAGTAGCTCGGGACCTACCGCTAAACCTACCTGGGCCGTGTGGGCAATACCAGGAGCCAGTGGGCAAATTACAGGAGCGGAAGGTCCGACTCAAAGCAATCTCCCAGTAACCTCCAACATGTGACCATGCATACAATGGGAGGATGCAGAGAGCTCTGAGCCCCACCCAAGACTGGCTGATATAGCCCGGGCCTCACATGTGCACCAGAATGTTGCCTGTAGATGGAAATAAAGGCACATTCAGACTAGGAGTTTCTACACCTCCAAAAAATTCAAAATACAAACTACAAATTGCAGTGGTATTAAAAAGCAGGAAGTGCTCAACCCCATATGCAGTGGTGCATCTATACCGGGGGGGGGGGGGGGGAAAGGGGGCAGATCCTGCACTTGTGGTTCGCTGCTAATGGCAATCCCCAGCAAAAATGCATACAATGGAGGATGCCTGCAGCGGACCACAAGTACCACAATGGACATCCTACACAGGATAGCAAATGTGTGGATGTGATAAACAGTATAAATAATATAACAAAGACAGGTGAACTCTGCGGTCTTACTAAGCCCTCAAACTGGTGTTAAAATTGAGAGATTAGCCAACATGTCCTACGTGAGGACATGTCTGAGCCCGAGCACCACGCCAAGGTTTGTTATATTATTTATACTGTTTATCACATCCACACATTTGCTATCCTGTGTAGGATGTCCATTGTGGTACTTGTGGTCCGCTGCAGGCATCCTCCATTGTATGCATTTTTGCTGGGGATTGCCATTAGCAGCGGACCACAAGTGCAGGATCTGCCCCCCCCCCCCCCCCCCCCCGGTATAGATGCACCACTGCATATGGGGTTAGGCACTTCCTGCTTTTTAATACCACGCCAATTTGTAGTTTGTACTTCCTGATATTACTTTTAAACCTTTGCCCCTCTAATTTAGCTGTTCTGCATATGTGTCATACCTAATTGTGGGTAAAGCAGACAAACAGTACTGCAGTGCCTGTTTGTTCTTGTATATCAGGTATAGCCATGGATACAACACAATGACCTATTGTTTAACCCCTTCAGTACCCTGCCATTTTTCACTTTAAGGATCATTTTTTGCAAATCTGACATGTGTCACTTTATGTGGTGATAACTTTAAAACACTTTTAAAAAGTCATTCTGAAATTGTTTTCTCGTCACATATTGTACTTCATAAAAAAAATATAATAGTGGCTCACCTTCTCAGATAACAAATATGGGTGCTCTTTCTGCGGCGCATCCTCCGCCATGTATATTCAAAAAGTACCAATAATAATAATAAAGGGGACAGGCACTAAATACCCCAGGGCTGCATAGATATGTCACTCATATGTATATATGTACACATACATAGTTTATTCTACATAAAAACAGAGGGTAATTCATATTAAATAAAATATTGAACATGATTAATAACATAAAATATCTCGCTAAAATATATCTATAGATGATAACCTTAGGCCCTAGCTAATCCACACATATATGACAACAATTGGTATATCAGCAATAAAAGCACATAATAGGTCCGGACCACTATAATAAATATATGATGTGCTATATATTGGATGAATTGATATTCAGGACACTGTAAGCAATTAGTAAATAGTTAGTAGTAGATATCTTCTAAAATAATTATTTAAAAAAACAATGTAGCTCTGTAGCAGTAAGTTCATAAGTTCATAGAATTGTATATTCCATCCATATTATTGTAGTACGCATTGAAAAACATATAAAAATTAATTAAAAATAGCATAAAAAAATATATAAAGTGTGCAGAGATGTCTTGTTCAATTGGTATAATAGTTGTATAGATATTCAGATATACCCTAATGCTCGTATGAAGCTCATATATTTGGTGTTAGGAAAAAGAAGACAAGTCTCTCCATCAACACTTATATGGCAAGTATAGAGTGATACAATGTAAGGCTACTTTCACACTAGCGTCTTTTGCGGATCAATAATGGATCTGCAAAAATGCTTCCGTTACAATAACACAACCGCATGCATCCGTCATGAATGGATCGGGTTGTATTATGTCTTCTATAGCCATGACGGATCCGTCATGAACACCATTAAAAGTCAATCAATTTTCTATTGTGTCAGAGAAAACGGATCCGTGCTGACCCACAATGTAAGTCAATGGGGACGGATCCGTTTTCACCATTGACTTTCAATGGTGTTCATGACGGATCCTCATGGCTATAGAAGACATAATACAACTGGATTCGCACCACATCATGGACATAAAAACGCTGCCTGCAGCGTCATTCTGTCCGCCATGGGAGCACAACCAAACGGAATGGAATGCATTTTGGTACATTCCGTTTCGCTCAGTTCAGTTTTGTCCCCATTGACAATGAATGGAGACAAAAACTGAAGCATTTTCTTCCGCTATTGATATCCTATGATGGATCTCAATAGCGGAATTGAAAACGCTAATGTGAAAGTAACTTAACATGTTGTTACTTTACCGCCTGAAGGAGTTGATCAGCAATTTAAATGTATCATCCCCTGTTTGTATTTCTCCTACTTTCAGCGTTCGAGTCCCGTGCTGCAGTCTCTAGCTGTACTGTGTTCGCTTCTCCTGACGCTTCACCTGGCATCCCAGGTGGTTGGTTTTTGATTAGCTTGAAAGGTTAGTAGTATACCTGCAGACTCAATAGATCTAGGACTTCTCTGTATGCACAGATGATGGAGGAAGCAGTAGTTTTGGATCCAAACTCCGAATCGCATATTAAGGCCAAATTTATACACCAAACGTGTTTCGGAGCTATACTTGCTCCAAAACGCGAAATGGTGAATATTTGAAGTAGAGAACAATGTATGAGATTATACTTATGAAAATGGAATTTTGATCCAGGTTTTGAAGTAGACCCACAATATGAGGGATGTACCATCCCCCCCTCTTTAGAAGAGGTTACTATTAAAGGCTCAAATTGAATGGATTCATTATATACACAACCACTGAACATTATTAATACTGTACTTCATGATAAATTTGAGTCAAAATATTTCATTTTTATTTATAAAAAAATTCAATTTCTCTGCTTTTAAAACAGATAGTGATACCTCCTAAAATAGTTATTACTTTACATTTCCCATATGTCTACTTCATGATTGGATCATTTTGTAAATTACATTTTCTTTTTTTGGGGACGTTAGAAGGCTTAGAAGTTTAAAAGCAATTCTTAAATTTTTTAAGAAAATTTCCAAAACCCAATTTTTAAGGACCATTTCAGGTCTGAAGTCACTTTGTGGGACTTACATGATAGAAACCACCCATAAATGGCCCAATTTTAGAAACTAATCCCCTCAATGTATTCCAAACTGATTTTACAAACTTTGTTAACCCTTTAGGTGTTCCACAAGAAAGGAAAAAAGGAAGATGTAGATGAAATTTCAGAATTTTTGGGCAAATTTTCAATTTTAATCCATTTTTTCCAGTAACAAAGCAAGGGTTAACAGCCAAACAAAACTCAATATTTATTACCCTTTACAGAAACACCCTATATGTGGTCGTAAACTGCTGTACGGGCACACAGCAGGGCGCAGAAGGAAAGGAACGGCATATGGTTTTTGGAAGGCAGATTTCACTGGGATAATATTAAGTTGCCATGTCACATTTGAAGACCCCCTGATCCACCCTTAGAGTAAAAACTACAAAAAGTGACCCCTATTTTGGACACTATAGGATAAGGTGGCAGTTTTGTTGGTACTATTTTAGGGTACATATGATTTATTTATTAATTTTTATTTCTTAATATCAAAAAAATGACAGCCATGTCAAATACATTGAACATCTAATTGCTCCATATATAGTCGGTGAACCTGTGGTCCCCCCTAGGGCAACCCGAGTTGGGCCCCCCATGCATCTTTGCTATTCGAGCAGTGGATAAGTATAGCCAATGTACAAAATGAAACTGTATTGCAGTATAATTAGTATTCACTAAATATCTACTCATATTACTGTTAATTCTGTCCCAATCTGTCTGTATTAATCCAGGAGCCTCAAGTCTCCATCTCCCCCAACTAGGAAATAACTCCCTACTTGCCAAGCCATGGATCAATCCCCTATATATATGTGTGATAATTTAATCTTCCCCTCCTGTGCCTTAGTCAGAATTTCTATTAATCTATTATATTCTACTGTAAATAGTGAAGAGTGACCTGTAAAAGTGTAAGTAAAGTATAGTTGTCTATATCTAAACCAATTAATCTTGTGAATACCCTCTAAGTGGGAAATCTCATCTAGTGTAAGAATAACCCCATCCCTAAAAAGTTGAGAAATATAATTAATACCCGAGTTTATCCAAAACTTATCTTGTGACATAGCCAAAAATTTACCCAAATGAACGTTTCCCCAAAGTGGTGAGAAGTCTAGTGCAGCAGTAACCTTAGTAATAAGATTCACCATGTCACGGCATGTAGGTCCCTTCCTTTGCTTCAATTGTCCAGATTCCAGCAACACAACTATATTTTATATCCTGAGTTACAGACCAATTTTTTTTAACACTGCATCAAGCTGCTATTCCCTTATCTTTTGTAACTGAGCTGCCAGATAGTACCCTCTAAAAAGGGCACACCCAGACCTTCTGAACCAACAGGATAATGCAGATATTTTATTTTCATTCTAACACGTTTTGTCCCCCAGATCAGCTCGTTTAATAGCTTATCAATAAGTGAAAACGTGCTGTTATCAATCCAGACTGGAGCAGCCATAAATTGGTACAAAAATTGAGGAAGTATAATAATTTTGATAAGTGATATTCTATCAGCCATTGATAGTGGCAATTTAGACCAGATCGCAATCTTGTCTTTTGTTTTTTTAATTAACGGGTTGATATTAAGTGGGACAAAACGATCTATAGAAGAACAAACTCTTATACTCAGGTACTTAAAAGATTCCTGTGGCCCCAATATCCTCACTCCCCCTGTATTTTCCAGCACCATTTAATCCAGAGACAACAGGATGGTCTTGTTCCAGTTAATCTCCAACCCTGACAAACCCCCGAACTTCTCCACATCATGAATAATATTCTGTAAGTTGTTTGTGGTGTCACCCAAACAGAATAGAATATAGTCAGCATATAAAGACACTTTTCCTATACTCCCATCTTCTCCAAAACCTCTTATTAAGTCGTCTTACCTGATCTTTAAAGCCAGGGGTCCAAAAAAATAACAGAGGAGAAAGGGGGCATCCGTGACGCATACTTCTCGATAGTGAAACAGATGGAGTTAAAAGACCATTAACACTAATTCGAGCAGTCGGGTTTGTATATAACAAATTAATAAAATAATCCCCTATTCCAAAATACCTCATTGTTGGCCAGAGGAAGCCCCACTCCACCCTGTCAAAGGCCTTGGTGGCATCCAGTGACAGGATGCAGCGGTGACGCCGCCACCCCCCCAATCACTTGCATGCTAGAAAAGAGACACCTCATGTTATAATGAGTACTCTTGCCCAGAATGAAACCACATTGATCAGGATGTAAAATTGACTCAATATCTTTCCTGAGTCTGATAGACAACACGTTGGCAATGATTTTAATATACGTATTAGGCAGAGATATTGGTCTGTATGCATCGTCCTCCAACAGGTCTTTCCCCTTTTTTCTATTAACACAATAATAGCCTCCATCATAGATCTTGGAAATTCCCCCTCCCGGATTGAGTCACGAATGACCTCCTCCAGGGAGGGAAGCAGCACATTCTGATACCTCCTATAAACCTCAAATGGTAACTCATCTGAGCCCAGAGAGGTATTAACTTGAATTGATTTCAGGGCAATTTGTAGTTCAATCACAGAGATCGGTGCATCCAGAGCAGATCTCCGCTCCTCAGATAACCTTGGGAAATCAATGTGATTCAGATATTCTTCTATCTCCTGTTCAGTTACCTTACTTTCAGTTCTGTACAGAGCTGCAAAGTAACAATAAAAGGCGTCCCTTATTTCTTCCTGACTATGAAGAATATTGCCTTGTGATGACCTTATTGCCAGTATGGAGGGGCACTGCCCTGATTCTTAACAATGGCAGATAGTAGCTTACCGGGCTTCTCTGACTCTCTGAAGGCGTTATAACCAGAAAAGAAGATCTTTTGTTGTGCTTTTTCATACACAAAATCACTATACTTTCACTGTGCATTTATCATATCCTCTCTCTTAGCATCTGTTTGTTTTTCATAATATAGTTGCTCTTTTCAATTTACCTCTTCTTTAAACTCCTTTTCTTTTGACACAAAAAATCCCTCCTGTTAGCTGTTATCCTTCTCATTAGGATTCCCCTAATAAAAGCTTTCATAGTGTCCCAAACATAATACATTTTAGTAGAGCCCTTATTAATGTTCCAAATATCAGAGATCTCCTCCTGGATAGATCGATGATCTACAAAAAGACTCAACTAGTGTGGATTAACCCTCCGACAAACTCCACCCCTTATACTCCATCCAAGATCAATCTACAAAAACAAAGGAGAGTGATCGGAGACCGACCTTGGCTCGTAACACATTTTAACCACACTGCCCGCGTATCCATGGTTGATTAACGCCATGTCAATACGAGACATAGAGCCGCCTGTTCTACTACAACAAGAGAAGGCCTTAGTACGGCCATTTCTGTCTCTCCAAATATCGACAAAACCTGTTTCTCTACAAAATTTTGCCAATGTAGAATTATATCTACAGGGATCGTCCCCCCCCCCCCCCCCTTTCAATACTACTGAATCTATCCAGATCTATATCCATTACACAATTGAAGTCACCAATAATAATGGTTACACAACTTTCCCTCTGCTCCATAAATACTAACAATTGACCCAGTATATACGGAGAGTATGGCGGAGGAATATACACTAATGCAAGGATACATATTGTGCCGTTTGGTATCCCATAGAGAAAAATATATCTCCCTTCCCTATCACTAAGTATGGAAATGCACTTAAAATCAACCTTTCTATGTATCAATACAGAAACATCCCTTGAGTAGCTAGTATAAACAGAATGGTAACAAGAGCTCATCCAGTTCTTTTTGACACAATGAATGGTATCCTTAATCAGATGTATTTCAATTAAACCAACTATACCTGGAAAATGTTTATGAATCAGATAAAAAATGGCACATCTCTTTACTTTGTCTCCCATACCCCGTATATTTCATGCTATAATCTTAATCAACATACTGGGTCACAAAAAAAAAAAAAAAAAAAACTCGCTCCACCTGTCCACCAATACCAACTATATCCTCCCTCCCCCAATCCCATCCCCCCATCCTGACCCCTTCCTCCATCCCACCACTTGTCCCCAGGCTAATATTAACCTGCGAACTCTATTCCAGAACTTCTCCCCCCCCCTCCATCCCGACCACGCATCGTCATAAACAAAAAGGACTGCGACATTCATAAGTCCTTGGGACTATTTAAGTCCTTTTCTATCCATCCATTCTGCAACCTCCTCTGACGTATCAAAAACATGAACAGTGTCCATAGAGACGATCCGCAGTCTAGAGGGAAAATTAAGGGAGTATCTAATATTGGCCTGTTCCAGTCTTTTCTTGATAGCCACAAAGCTACGTCTTTTTTCCTGAGTGCCCTTAGAATAATCTGGGTAAATAGAAATCCTACAACCATTATAACGCAGATGTGATTTCTCCCTCGCTCTCTTCAGGATCCTGTCCCTATCTTTGGAACTCAGGATTTTAGCTAACATTGCAGGCGGATTGGACCCATGCACTTTTTTCCCAACTCGCAGACGATATGCACGTTCCACCTCAAAAAATGAAGAAAAATAGTCCTTCCCAAAATTCTCCAGTAACCATGTTTGCATAAACGTTGCAGGATCCTTGCCTTCGGTCCCTCAGGAACCCCTATAATCCTGATATTACATTGTCTTGATCTATCCTCCAGCTCTGTAAGTTTTGCTTTTGGGGCCCCCCTTTCCTCCTTCAGGATCAAGATGTCTTGTTTCATAATATCAACCTCTGACCTCAAATCTGAAGTTACAGCATCTATTTCTTGAAGTTTAGATCTCACTTTATTTAGGTCTTGTCTAATAAGCGATTTATAATTTTTTACTGATCCCATTTGTGTTGTTAAATTCTCTAAAGCCTCATTAGATCTCTTAACATGTGCAAGGATTTTACCTAAGATGTGCACATCTTGTTTTTTTATTTCTGACAGATTGGTAAGATAGAGATCCCCAACAGACCCGATTCCAGGGCTTCTCCTTCAGCGAGCTGATCAGAGTTATTTTCTTTAATGCTATCTCCCGCATATTCTTGGAGGCCATCCCTGTTTTAGTCACTGGAGATTTTAGATATTTATCAATCTTGGATGGTCCCCCTTCTGGTCTGCTTCCTGAGAGACATTTTGGAGAGGACAGTTCCGCAGATTTTCTACTGCTTTTGGGGGCCATAGTCTATTAACAGACTTATGGATTAGACTTGGAAAAGTTATTAATGTCCAAGATTGCCGAGGTATTAAATCTTCAATCCTCTATATACACCTCTCTAAAAGTGCAAGACAGAGAAAAGAGAAAAAAAAAAAAAAGTTAGAGGCCCGAGCCAAATATAGATGACTTTGATAATAATGGCTCTTTTCTCACTTCAAATCAGACACTTCAAGCCTCCATTCACCACTGATCATTCAAAATCAAATCAATCAAATTATTGCCTCCACTGCTCCTTTCCTTTAATTATGCACCCTCTCCTCACCCTTCCTTCTTACCGAGCCAGTAACACAGGCGACATTGTCAAAGCTGCCTGAATCGCAGCAAAAGTCACAGCCGAATAACCACAGAAGCTGGGATGGGGCAATAGTTACAACCATAGAAGGGAGGCAACGTAGGTCTCTATCCTGCAGTGGCAGACGCTGAATCGGTCAGTGGTTCTCTCCTCACACCACCAACCGCCGGAACAAGAGGACTGATCTTCATAAGAAGCCGGGAACTGGAGGCTGGGCAAGGCACAGCAGCTGGAGGCGAAAATAAGCCGCAGTCCCAGACATCTCGCGTGGCGTGCACTCACAAGCAAGCAGGAGGGTTGGAGAGCGCGGCCCGCACCAACTACGTCATGCCGCCACGTTCGCCCCTGGGTACATATATGCACTGGGTACATATTATTTTTGGTTGCTCTATATTACACTTTTTGTGAGGCAAGGTAACCAAAAATAGCTGTTTCGGCACTGTTTTTATTTTTTACAGTGTTCATCTGACAGGTTATAAGATGTACTATTTTTATAAAGCAGGCTGTTAGGAACGCGACAATACCAAATATGACAACTTTTTTTGGTTGTTTGTTTCAGTTCTACATAATAAAGCATTTTTGAAAAAAAAAATTATTTTGTGTCTATATTCTGAAAGCCATAGATTTTTTTTTTTTTGGGGTGATCTTTTTTTTTATGTAGGGTCTCATCTCACAGGCTTCCATAGAAGGAAAGCCCCGATGCCTATGGAAGGCATCTGGCTGCCTCCTCTGCCATCGGGTCCCCGCCACTGCAGCGCGGGGACCGGATGGAGATGCTTTGACTGCGGCATACAAGGTTTTCACAGATGATGGCGTATGCAGCAGGGGCCCGGCGGTCAGTGACTGCCGGGTCCATGCCGCTGATCAAGCGGGTGCAGGAGCTGGTCCTTAAGTCACATCCACCAGCGCCATATATGTATGTTGGGGGTCCTTAAGGGGTTAAACTTAATTTTGATGTTAAAAATATTGTATTAGATTTTTTTGCTGATTTTTTAAAAAAAAGAGACTTCCTGTTCTGTAAGCATGACTTTTCAGCAGTCACCTCACTATCATCACAGAGAGGATACAATGACAGGTAACACCTCGGCCCAGGTAACACAGTATCCACAATGGGTAATGGTCACAGCTTTTCTACTCTCCCCTCTATAAACTCTCTTGGAGAAGCGAATATCAGGTCAGCTGCAGCTATTTTGTGTCTATGGCTCATGTGGCTGTTGTAATGCATATCTCTAAATGTAGTTATCAACAGCTCAGGCAAGATGGCTGCGACTATAATCTTGCAGAATTTATATATATTTTTTTTTATATAGCGCTGCTATATTCCGCAGCGTTTCACAGACATTAGCATCCAACTGTCCCCAATGGGGCTCACAAGCTAAGTTCCCTATCAGTATGTCTTTGTTGTGTGGGAAGAAACCGGAGCACCCAGAGGAAACCCACGCAAAGACGGGGAAAACATACAAACTACATGCAGATGTTGTCCTTGGTCAGATTCGAACCTAGGACCCCGGCGCTGCAAAGTGCCAGTGCTAATCATTGAGACACCATGCATAAAATAAAAATGGAATAACATACACTTAGAAAATAAAAACTACAATAGAAAAACAAAATGCACCACTATTCCCTCAAAATATTTGAAAACCATGCTGATCTATCTGCACAGTGGGGCTACATAATATAAAAAAATATATATATTCTCATTTTCTCATATATTCATTAGGAAAATATAATTAGCCCTGCTAGGGAATTAATTACGCTAGGGAATTAATTAGCCAAAACTTGTTACTATATTCTGACCACTACCAGTAGAATACCATTACTGAAAATAGCACTAATATACAGTAATTATTAGTATTTTAAGCATTATGGGGGAAATTTACTATTTCCCCCATGCATGTTTTTGTCATAGAAAATTCACACATCCACTAGATTTGAAACTTTTTAATGCCATTGCCACTTTTCTAGGAGGGAGCAGGCAGAAGAGTAGGCCAGGCTGTTCCTCAGGGTTTGTCCAGTGGTAACAGGTAAAGTAACTAGAAAAGAAGAAATAAAAGGTAGAAGAGACAAAAACAATACATATGAGAAATATATATGTTCACTAAATAAACACTAAATAGTAAATAAAATCACTATACAAATATTATAGATAAGGTGACAACTAGTCCTAGAAGTCACCAGATGGAATACCGCTAGTTAAGTAGGAAACAGTAGGTGTTCCAAAACTCCTCCGTAAAATGGAAATGTATATGTAAGATTCCCTAAAAGGGGGGTACGAAAAGGACCACAATGACTTTACAACAGCAGTAAAGGGTTTTACCTAGAAGAGAACCAAGACGACCAACAAGATAAGAAAACCTGGGCCTCAATAACATATGCTGGGGGGCCACTAATCCTATCAAAACATCTAACCTAAAAGAGAAGACTACTACAATTTATTTTATAACATGTGATATAATGTATAGAAGAGCACTCCTCATCTGGTCTTATGCAGAAATTTATATTTATTGGTTAAAAAGTATATAAAAAAAATTTGTTAAAAAATATATGTATGTAAAAAATGTATGTTATACAAATAAAATGGCATATACGGTTGCTTATTAAAGTTTCCACACAGACATAAATTCAGTACAAACTTGATTGCAATTGGTGCAAATGTGCAAATAATTGCATGTGCAATAGAGAGACAGGTGGTTAAAAAGTTGTATAATAAATTGATAAGTAAAAAAATATATAAAAATAAAGATAAAAATAAAAATAGAGTATTTTGAAAAATTTGTGTCCAATCTATTTGGTTGGCAAATTAATCCTAGTGCTGGTGGATTGGTTAGTGTTGATGTTCTTATTGAATGGTCAAAAAATCGAAAATGAGGAGAAAAAATGGGTAAAAAATATGTGTAAAATATAGAAAAAATATTAGTAATAGATTGGACACAAATTTTTCGTAATACTCTATTTTTATCTTTATTTTTATATATTTTTTTACTTTTACAATTTATTATACAACTTTTTAACCACCTATCTTTCTATTGCACATGCACTTATTTGCACATTTTCAAGTTTGTACTGAATTTATGTCTGTGTGGAAACTTTAATAAGCAACCCATATACGCCATTTTGGCCTCATGCACACGACCGTTGTTTTATTCCGTGTCCGTTGCGCCATATTTCGTGATTTTCTACGGACCCATTGATTTTCAATGGGTCCGTTGAAAACTCGGCTAATACACCGTTTGACATCCGCGTCCGTGATCCGTGGTTCCAGTCCATCAAAAAAATATAACCTGTCCTATTATTTTCGTGGAAAACGGTTCGCGCACCCATTCAAGTCAATGGTACCGCTAAAAAACGCGGAGGCACACAAGATTGTCATCCGCGTCCGCTCAACCACGTCCATTTTTCCTATCATTTGCATGGCAAACCTGTCTTAGACTTTTTTTTGCATTCCTTTATGTCTGGTGGTCCTCCAAAAATAAAGGAAGACACACGGAAACAAAAATGGAAACGGATCACGGAACAACGGAACCCCATTTTGCGGAATGGAACACAACAACGGTCTTGTGCATGAAGCCTTTATTTGTATACCATACATTTTTTACATACATATATTTTTTCACAAATTTCTTTTAGATACTTTTCAACCAATAAATATACATTTCTGCATAAGACCAGATGAGGAGTGCTCGTCTATACATTATATCACAGATTTTAACTTGCTGATTGGGTGAATCAGATAGATTTTGAGCACCCGATACATGGTTACAACCAGGTGAGCCACCCAAAACAAGATGAATTATTTTAGAACATGATTCAATTTTATTCACAAATTACATGATAAAATATATTTAAAATAGCAGCAGTGCACAAATACCAAAAAAAGTGGAATCTACAGCTCATTATATAATGTAAACCTAAATAAAGTTTTCAGCATGAGCACAAAGCTCAATGTATAGCCAACTCAATATATATAACAATTGAGAAGTATAGATACAGCATATTTCCCTCCTAAAACATAGATATCATCCACAAAATGATTAACAAAAGTATCCATACAGACTAGACTTGACCCACACGCCCCAACAAGTGTTTTGCCATAAGTTAACATTATATAATGAGCCGTGGATTCCACTTTTTTAGTGTTTGTATACTGCTACTAATTTTAAAGAATTTTATCACGTAATTTGTGAATACATTTTTTATGTAAATAACAAGATGGCATCCGAGCAGCTGTAGAGGGTTTGTACATGGCTATATAAGATAAACAACTAAGAACATCAAGCTACTAAGTAGGTATGGTAAGATACATAAACACCGAACTGACGTAGGCTGCCAACAAATGAATTGCTGTGTATAACGTACTCAAATCACCACCCCAAAACAAGAATACACAGCAATATAATATATAAAGTACATATTTTATTGTTCAAATATACAAAAATATATAAAATCCAGTACTAGCAGCATACATACACAGGAATAAAGAAAACTGAAGCACATATAAAAGTGTCAAATGTCAATCTATAAAACCCCTAGATGAAAGGTATTCATGTTCAAGTTCCCTTTACTCCACCTAGACCAAAGGGAGAGAGTGGCATAAAGTTTACCCCAAACTTCTTTTGGAAGAAGTGTGAGTCAAAGGAAAATTTTTCCATATCCATAACAAATAAAGTGCTTAGTGCAATAAAATAAACAATTAATCAAAGAGTAATGCTATAGTATAGTACCGACCAATGTAGTCCTGACTCCGACTCGCGTTTCGCAGTCGCTTCCGCAGGGGATAAGAGTATAATGTGCTACTTATCCTTATATACCCTACTAATTGGAAAATCTAAAACAAATGTAGAAATAACTTCTGGGAATGTGCCAGCACATGTGCTTAGGGTATGGATATGGTGTGCGTTCCACCCTGGAACGCATGACGTCACATCCAGTTCATAATAAGGGACCATCTACTAGTTATCTACTAAAAATGAACCCACAGATGATGGAAAGTGGATAAAAAAAATTATGATAGAACAGGGGGGAAGAATCTGAACTTCATGGCAAATGAAACACTAGTTTAGATAGTCAGGTCCATAAATATTGGGACATCAACACAATTGTAACATTTTTGGCTTTATACACAACCACAATGAATTTGAAATGAAACAAACAAGATGTTCTGTAACTGCAGACTGTCAGCTTTAATTTGAGGGTATTTACATCCAAATCAGGTGAACGGTGTAGGAATTACAACAGTTTGCATATGTGCCTCCCACTTGTTAAGGAACCAAAAGTAATGGGACAATTGGCTTCTCAGCTGTTCCATGGCCAGGTGTGTGTTATTCCCTCATTATACCAATTACACTGAGCAGATAAAAGGTCCAGAGTTCATTTCAAGTGTGCTATTTGCATTTGGAATCTGTTGCTGTCAACTGTCAAGATTAGATCCAAAGAGCTGTCACTATCAGTGAAGCAAGCCATCATTAGGCTGAAAAAAACAAAACAAACCCATCAGAGAGATAACAAAAACATTAGGCGTGGCCAAAACAACAGTTTGGAACATTCTTAACCACTTGCCATCTGGGCCATTTGCCCTCTTCCTGACCAGGCCTAATTTTGCAAAACTGACATATCTCACTTTATGTGGTAATAACTTTGGAACGCCTTTACTTATCCAAGAGATAGTTTTCTCGTGACACATTGTACTTCATGATAGTCATAAATTTGAGTCAATATATTTCACCTTTATTTATGAAAAAATCCCAAATTTACTAAAAATTTTGAAAAATTAGCAATTTTCTAAATTTCAATTTCTCTGCTTTTAAAACAGAAAATGATACCTCATAAAATATTTATTACTTAACATTCCCCATATGTCTACTTTATGTTGGCATCATTTTGGAAATGTCATTTTATTTTTTTAGGACGTTAGAGGGCTTAGAAGCTTAGAAGCAATTCTTCAAATTTTTAAGAAAATTGCCAAAACCCACTTTTTAAGGACCAGTTCAGGTCTGAAGTCACTTTGTGGGGCCTACATAGTGGATACCCCCATAAATGACCCCCTTGTAGAAACGACACCCCTCAAGTTACTTAAAACCTATTTTACAAACTTTGTTAACCCTTTAGGCGTTTCACAAGAATTAAAGGAAAATGGAGATCAAATTTTTCAATTTCCCTTTTTTGGCAGATTTTACATTTTAATCCAATTTTTTCTTTAACACATTGATGGTTAACAGCCAAACAAAACTCAATATTTAATACCCAGATTCTGCGGTTTACAGAAACACCCCACATGTGGTCATAAACTGCTGGATGGGCACATGGCAGGGCGCAGAAGAAAAGGAACTCCACCTGGTTTTTAGATGCCATGTCCCATTTGAAGCCCCCCTGATGCCCCCTTACAGTAGAAACTCCCAAGAAGTGATCCCATTTTGGAAACTAGGGGATAATGTGTCAGTTTTATTGGTATTATTTTTGGGTACATATGATTTTTTGATCATTCATTATAACACTTTATGGGGCAAGGTGACCAAAAAATTGGTTGTTTTAGCACAGATTTTATTTATTTATTTATTTATTTTTACAGCGTTCACCTGAGGGGTTCAGTCAAGTGACATTTTTATAGAGCAGATTGTTATGGACGTGGCGATACCTAATATGTATACTTTTTCTTATTTTTTTAAGTTTTACACAATAATAGCATTTTTGAAACAAAAAAATTATGTTTTAATGTGTCCATGTTCTGAGAGCCATATTTTTTTTTATTTTTTGAGAGATTTTCTTATGTAGGGGCTCATTTTTTGCGGGATGAGGTGACTGTTTTATTAGTACCATTTTGTGGGACATACACCTTTTTGATCACTTGGTGTTGCACTTTTTGTGATGTAAGGTGACAAAAATTGCTTGTTTTGACACCGTTTTTTTTTTTTCTTTTACGGTGTTCATCTGAGGCGTTAGGTCATGTGATTTTTTTATAGAGCTGGTTTTTACGGATGCGGCAACACCAAATATGTCTATTTTATTTTATTTTTTCTATTTTTAACATTTTTTTTATTCCTTACTTAATTTTTTATTTTTTTATTTTACACTTTTCGTCCCACGTAAGGTCATACAAGACCTCTGGGGGACATTTACTTCACTTTTCTTTTTCATTATTTTTTCACTGTTGATTTCTCCTGTAACTGGGGCTGACATAGTAGCCTCAGTTACAGGAGAAATGCACCCCCCAGAGAGGCTGTACAGCGGTATACTGTGCTGTACAGCCTCAGTGCAGGGCTGATCGAGGTCTGGGAAAGACCTCACACAGCTCCTGCACTCTCCGGTCCCGGCGGTCACATGACCGCCGGGCCGGAACAGTAAGCACATAGCGCTTCCTGCTCTGCATACACTGCAGCGATCCAGAAGGCAGGGACACCTGGGCACTGTCCCTGCCTTCTCTCTGGGTTGCCCTGCTGTCACTGACAGCGGGCAACCCAATCAGTAGCTGCACGATTAGCGTGCAGCTGCATTTTCTGAACGGACGTTCTGAAACGTCCATTCAGAAATAGAGAACCACCTCCCGGACGTTTATATCCTATGGGCGGACGGGAGGTGGTTAAAAAGAAGGAACGCACCGGTGAGCTCAGCAACACCAAAATACCCAGAAGACCACAGAAAACAACTGTGGTGGATGACCGAATAATTCTTTCCCTGGTGAAGAAAACACCCTTCACAACAGTTGGCCAGATCAATAACACTCTCCAGGAGGTAGGTGTATGTGTATCAATGTCAACAATCAAGAGAGGACTTAACCATAGTGAATACAGAGGGTTCACCACAAAATGTAAGCCATTGGTAAGCCTCAAAAACAGGAAGGCCAGATTAAAGTTTGCCAAACAACATCTAAAAAAGCCTTCACAGTTCTGGAACAACATCCAATGAACAGATGAGACCAAAATCAACTTGTACCAGAGTGATGGGAAGAGAAGAGTATGGAGAAGGAAAGGAACTGCTCATGATCCTAAGTATACCACCTCATCAGTGAAGCATGGTGGTGGTAGTAGTGTCATGGCATGGGCATGTATGGCTGCTAATGGAACTGGTTCCCTTGTATTTATTGATGATATGACTGCTGACAAAAGCATCAGGATGAATTCTGAAGCGTTTTGGCCAATATTATCTGCTCATATTTAGCCAAATGCTTCAGAACTCATTGGACGCCGCTTCACAGTCCAGATGGACAATGACCCAAAGCATACTGCAAAAGCAACCAAAGAGTTATTTTAAGGGAAAGAAGTGGAATGTTATGCAATGTCCAAGTCAATCACCTGACCTGAATCCAATTGAGCATGCATTTCACTTGCTGAAGACAAAACTGAAGGGAAAATGCCCCAAGAAGAAGCAGGAACTGAAGAAAGTTGCAGTAGAGGCCTGGCAGAGCATCACCAGGAATGAAACCCAGCGTCTGGTGATGTCTATGCGTTCCAGACTTCAGGCTGTAATTGACTGCAAAGGATTTGCAACCAAGTATTAAAGAGTGAAAGTTTGATTTATGATTATTATTATGTCCCATTACTTTTGGCCCCTTAACAAGTGGGAGGCACATATGCAAACTGTTGTAATTCCTACACCGTTCACCTGATTTGGATGTAAATACCCTCAAATAAAGCTGACAGTCTGAAGTTAAAGCACATCTTGTTAGTTTCATTTCAAATCCATTGTGGTGGTGTATAGAGCGAAAAATGTTAGAATTGTGTTGATGTCCCAATATTTATGGATCTTACTGTATATACACTGAACAAAAATATAAACACAACACTTTCGTTTTTGCTCCCATTTTGCATGAGCTGAACTCAAAGATCTGAAACATTTTCTACATACACAAAAGACCCATTACTCTCAAATATTGTTCACAAATCTGTCTAAATCTGTGTTAATGAGCACTTATCCTTTGCCGAGATAATCCATCTCACCTGACAGGTGTGGCATATCAAGGTGCTGATTAGACAGCAAGAATATTGAACAGGTGTGCTTTAGACTTCCCACAATAAAAGGACACTCTGAAATGTACAGTTTGATCACACAGCACAATGCCACAGATGTCGCAACGTTTGAGGGAGCGTGCAATTGGCATGCTGACTGCAGGAATGTCTACCAGAGCTGTTGCCCGTGCTATGAATGTTCATTTCTCTACCATAAGCCATCTGCAAAGGCGTTTCAGAGAATTTGGCAGTACATCCAACCGGCCTCACAACCGCAGACCATTTGTAACCACACCAACCCAGGACCTCCACATCCAGCATGTTCACCTGTCACTGCCTGCCCTGTGAGAGATCTGAGAAGATCAGATAGACTTGCATAAAACCTTATATTTACCATAATGAAAAAAATTCTATAAAAATATAAATCAACAACACCACATGATTACACCTACTATGTAGCACAAACCATACCATAATGGGTGACACATAATTACTCCCATATCAGTTGTTCTGCCCATATTGTTATAGTAAATGTATGCAATGTACTGTTATAGATTATACTGTGATGTTAATTTGACGTTGCTGCCATCTAGTGGTCAGAGTTAATTATTATTATGCCAGGACTTGACAGGGAGTGGTAATTTTGACAGAGAGAGAGACAGTAACCTTTAACCTGGAACTTTCTATCCTCCATTTCGTGACTGCTTCTGGATCTGGCAAGCAGCATTCAGTGGAGCTCTAAGCTATTCCTGGACTTATGGTGGAATTTTCTGTGAGTACTCTCACTGATGGAATTAGGCTGTTGTATAATGTTTAATGTGCTGATACATATGTTTTGTTTGTGTTTATGTTGTAGTTTTATAAAGTTATTCAGAACAAGGAATACATACAGATCTGATGTCTCATGTTTCTTGACTTCTGAATTATTGTTAGACTGTCTGACTAGTGTTATACAGCAGTTCAATAACACGAAGCAGAACATCAGTGAATACTATGATTATATTTATATTAATAACACATGATTATCCCTATATCGATTACATATCATAATTAAATTAATGTTAGTGACACATGATTAGCTTATATAAATTGCATACCATGATTATGTTGATACATAATAACTCCCTAAATTCATACTATACTTAATTTATATTAGAAAAAGAAATATATATAATACAGTATATATATATATATATATATATATATATATATATATAAAGAAGAAAATCCGCAGCACTCCTTGAAAAATAAAATGTGCTCTTTATTCACACATATCAAAAGTTGACAATGTTTCGGTTCTCTCACAGAACCTTTCTCAAGTCAGGTGAAGCATAAAGTGCAATAGTGCCTGTATAAGTATATAATCAGGTTGTTACCAATTAATTCATCAACCAATACAAAAAAAGTGCACTCCCCTTTTATGGACATGTTACAATTTATTCCTAGACAACAAACGTTCACATAAACATCAACGTGTCATGTGTCTTACATATACATTGTGTGCTCACAACCCCAATATTGATTATAGTTTACATCAGTGATACATTACTGGAGTTGTCACTGAGGAACAATTACTTTGTGTTCCAGGGACAGTTCTATTTGCAGATGGTGGGCGCGGCGATGGGGTCCAATGCCGCACCCACCTATGCAAATATATTTGTACGTTCTTTTGAGGAACGTCTTGTCTATGTATCTCCCCACTTCAACCATGTTTTGACGTGGTGGAGATACATAGACGACATTTTCCTCATTTGGACTGGCACTATGGAGACACTGATGGACTTTCATGTATTTTTGAACTCCATTGACCAGGAGATCCAATTTACATTAACGGCATCGGTCGACCGAGTGCAATTTCTCGATACTCAGATATATATAGAGGATAAACAAATACATATGGATTTGAATATTAAACCCACTGATAAGAACACATTATTGCATTTTTCGAGTGGGCACCCAAGGAGGATGGTGAATTCTTTACCGTTCAGCCAAATGCTTAGAGTAAGGAGAATAGTGGATAAGGATGAAAATATGAATCAAGCACTAAGAAATATGGAGCAATCATTTGTGGATAGGGGTTACCCCAAAAGTTTGGTAAAAAGGCATGCTGAGAGAGCAAGAGGAATGTCTAGGGAGGAATTGTTGACTACTGTCACAGCCACTATCTCTGGCTGTGACCTTCCGTCATTGCTTGTTCGGCACTCCTCGCTGAAGTTCCGTTCCTGTGTCATTTGTGGTTCTTTATGGGTTAACTCCCCTGTGTGCCTATTAGGAGTTAATCCTGCTCCATGGGTGTGGTCTCTCTGCTGCACCCATGGAACCTGTATATTAGGCTGAGGTTCCCTCAGTTCTGTGTCAGCTCTCCTGGTGTGTGTTGTCTTGTCCTGCTCCTGGTTTGTACTCTCTCTCCCATGCTGCTGACCCATGGGATCCGTGTCTGTCTGTGCTCTGTGGGTTTCCCTACTTGTTCATTAACGTCGTCTGTCTGTTATCTGTTCTGCCTGTTATGTTTTAGTTACTTTGTGTTTATTCTGATGTCTGTGTTCAGCAAGCCTTTGCAGCAGAGTGGCATGACAAGGCCATGCAGTTTACTACTGGTGGAGCAAGTCCTTCTCTGCTCATTGCCACTCCTGCTCCCTTGTGTGAACTTCTGCTTGTATTATTATTTGCCCTGTTTTGTATTTGCCTGTCTGTTATGTTTGCCTATGTGCCGTCGGTACCTTCTGGTACCTGTTGTCCATTTGTTCCTGCTGTCACTGTCTAGTTCACGCTCCAGAGTGGACCCTGGCAACTCGGGCTCTAGTGAATACCAGGAGTTGCTTAGTCACGCCCCTCTGGAGTATTACTAGACAGTGGCGCAGTGGGGGTTTTCTCCCACTGTGCTGACGGTACATAGAGCTCATGTTTTCTCTGTGCTGCCTTTCATGTTTTTGTTTGTGCAATAAACTCTTATGTGTCTGTACCTGATTTCCATTTATTGCTTGACGACGCGGTGGTCTCTCCTGGGACCTGCAACTCGTGACAACTACGAAAAAAAAACAGGCCAGTGAAAGGTTACCATTTGTATCATCTTATAACGAGTTGAGCCCAAAGATAGAACAGATAGTGAGGTGACATTGGGGGCTGCTGAGCAGTGGTCACCCCACTATAGCAGCTTTTAAAAAAAAACCGATGATGGCATATAAAAGAGCAGGGAATATTAGGGATAAGGTCGTGCATTCCAGACTGCCGGAAAAAGGTCAATTAAAGCAGACATTTTTGACAACGAGACGTACAAGGGTCTTTCCCGTGTCTGGGATGTGTGAATTGTAAACTGATGCACAAAGGGTCGGTATTTACGCACCCAGACACAGGAGAAACATTTAACACGAGATATTACCTTACATATAATTCAACATGGGTGATATACGTGTTATGGTGCCCGTGCAAAATGCTCTATGTGGGTGAAACCACGTGCGACATGAAAACTAGGCTAAACAATCATAGACAGTCCATTTGTCACGACTGCTATCCCATCAGCAGTCGTGTCGCACCAGACGGAGGGGAAGGGGGACCCTTATCTACGAATGGGAAATAGAATGGCCACCCCTGACTAACCCTAAGCTGGCACCTGTCTGCCCTGATACCCTAGACGGGGTGTGAACCTGTGCGGCGATCAGGATGCCTAAACCCTCAGTCGCCCTAACAAGACTGGACTGGGGAAAGGCCGATGGGAGCGCTAGTCACCATCACTCACGTCTAGGAAAACAACAGGGGAAGACAGCAACAAACAAACTATAGCAAAGATAGACTTATCCAGTCACGAGCAGAGAAGGCGATCCCAAACACGACAGTCCACGCCGGACAAGAGCTCCACAGCAACACCATCAAACGATCTCCTTCCAAGGTCAGAGTAGCACTGGAAGTAAGGACTATATCTGGCAATGACTGCAAGTGAAAGTGAAACTAATATAGTAGTTGGGAGTGGCAGACAGGACTCACCTGAGGAGGATGCCTACAAACTCCCAGTCAGGACAAAAAGGTTCACAAGGCAAAACCCAGATGACATACCCTGAACCACGGAGCAAACTCACAAGCTATCGCGAGTAGCAAGTCGCTGCGACCTTCTCCTCCCAGACTTGTCTGGATCAGTCACAGTCGTGACACCATCAGAAATAAAAGAAAAGATTTACCGGTGTCTAAGCATTTTTGTGAAAAAAAACCATAGGGAAAATGACCTGAGATTTATGATCTTGGACCATGTGAAACCGTTAGAGGAGGTGATAGGTTGACTATTTAAAAAAAAAACTGAGCTCAGATGGATTTTTCGTTTGGACACTTTGAAACCCAAAGGGTTAAATGTCGAATTTAGGGTAACAGGAGTAATGGTTAGTTAATATCCCTTCATAGGGCCCAGGCTTCGGTGTATCCATTTTGCTGTATAGGGTGGAGTTAATGGAATGTTACGTGGAATATGCCCTAACGTGATTTTACTTTAGTTGCACTATTTGCAAGTAGAATTAGGCATTTTACCTATACTGGGAGGATCACTATAATGAATAAGAAACAATAGAGTCAGGAAGATGATGGATATTGTCATTGCCCAAAAGTTTGCCATGATGTAAAATGGCGGAAGGAACAGGTGAAGTGACGCTGGCGACTGCGATGATGGGCGCGCAGGCACGTGATGTGCGTAGTGCGAGCCGAATCGCAGTAAACCTGACGTCATGACGCCTGGTCTCCACCTACCAGTGACGCAAAGCGGTTATGTACCGCCTAACAGGAGGGGCAAGAGGCTGACACATGCGCACTGACGAGTAGTAGTAGACGCGGAGGAACGGCGTGCATATACAGAAGTTAACACGCCATCTCCTTCTACTCCATAAGAAACCCCCAGCAAGGTATTAGATGTTAAGGAGTTTTTATAGCACTATGCACTTTATTATATGCACTTTAATGTATCACTGATGTAAACTATAATCAATATTGGGGTTGTGAGCACACAATGTATATGTAAGACACATGACACGTTGATGTTTATGTGAACGTGTGTTGTCTAGGAATGAATTGTAACATGTCCATAAAAGGGGAGTGCACTTTTTTTGTATTGGTTGATGAATTAATTGGTAAC
The DNA here is from genome assembly GCF_905171765.1 of Bufo bufo. Lineage (NCBI taxonomy): Eukaryota > Metazoa > Chordata > Amphibia > Anura > Bufonidae > Bufo > Bufo bufo. Next base: position 547,253,382 of record NC_053389.1, on the reverse strand, counting down.
AACCTGATGATATACTTATACAGGCACTATTGCACTTTATGTTTTACCTGACTTGAAAGAGGTTCTGTGAGAGAACCGAAACGTTGTCAACTTTTGAATGTGTGAATAAAGAGCACATTTTATTTTTCAAGGAGTGCTGCGGATTTTATTCTTTATCTTCCGTCCTGAATCGAGGGACCACCGCTTGCACCCTGTGGTACTGCTGAAGGGAGTGCTGCCAGATTTTCCTCATGGATATATATATATATATATAGAAAAGAAAGTCTGCAGCACTCCTTGAAAGATAAAATGTGCTCTTTCTATGGGGCCGACGGAAATATTTCTATGACCCCATAGAAATGAATGCAGGGTGGCTGCTCATGTGCAGTGCGGCCTTGACAACTTTGCGGGCCGCGTTCTCGGTGTAGCGATATCCTAGCGATATGCCACCATTGTCTGAGATGGGAAAATTCCTTTAATAAATGACCCCCCAAGAGTGTAGAGAATGCACCAGAATAGCGAATAAAAAATGGAGTTTTACTTATTAAACATATTAGACAATAAAATGTCAGTTTCCTCAGGTAGAAATGTTAGGGAGCTGAAAGTTGGCTGTCTCTGTTAGTTTAGTGGGGTAGTTTGCTTATTTGGATCCAAAGGGTGGAGCTGTGGTGAGGGGAGCTGCAGAACTTCACAGAAGGAAGAGAGGTAAGCAGAAAACAGAAGAGCAATCATCTTTTATGGCAGATAGACTAAATAGGAATCCCATTTTTATGCAACATTCTTTTCTCAGAGATAGCAACAAGGGTTTGAGGACTCCATGTTGATGTGTTATCCATGATAAATTCTGGAATTGCTGTACTCTAGCATCAGCAAAAGCAATGGTTTGCTTTAGCTATTAGGTACTCTTCCAGTTGATAGTCTGTAATACAGCAATTGACATCTACAGGGAGTGCAGAATTATTATGCAAGTTGTATTTTTGAGGATTAATTTTATTATTGAACAACAACCATGTTCTCAATGAACCCAAAAAACTCATTAATATCAAAGCTGAATATTTTTGGAAGTAGTTTTTAGTTTGTTTTTAGTTTTAGCTATTTTAGGGGGATATCTGTGTGTGCAGGTGACTATTACTGTGCATAATTATTAGGCAACTTAACAAAAAACAAATATATACCCATTTCAATTATTTATTTTTACCAGTGAAACCAATATAACATCTCAACATTCACAAATATACATTTCTGACATTCAAAAACAAAACAAAAACAAATCAGTGACCAATATAGCCACCTTTCTTTGCAAGGACACTCAAGCCTGCCATCCATGGATTCTGTCAGTGTTTTGATCTGTTCACCATCAACATTGCGTGCAGCAGCAACCACAGCCTCCCAGACACTGTTCAGAGAGGTGTACTGTTTTCCCTCCTTGTAAATCTCACATTTGATGATGGACCACAGGTTCTCAATGGGGTTCAGATCAGGTGAACAAGGAGGCCATGTCATTAGATTTTCTTCTTTTATACCCTTTCTTGCCAGCCACGCTGTGGAGTACTTGGACGCGTGTGATGGAGCATTGTCCTGCATGAAAATCATGTTTTTCTTGAAGGATGCAGACTTCTTCCTGTACCACTGCTTGAAGAAGGTGTCTTCCAGAAACTGGCAGTAGGACTGGGAGTTGAGCTTGACTCCATCCTCAACCCGAAAAGGCCCCACAAGCTCATCTTTGATGATACCAGCCCAAACCAGTACTCCACCTCCACCTTGCTGGCGTTTAAGTCGGACTGGAGCTCTCTGCCCTTTACCAATCCAGCCACGTGCCCATCCATCTGGCCCATCAAGACTCACTCTCATTTCATCAGTCCATAAAACCTTAGAAAAATCAGTCTTGAGATATTTCTTGGCCCAGTCTTGACGTTTCAGCTTGTGTGTCTTGTTCAGTGGTGGTCGTCTTTCAGCCTTTCTTACCTTGGCCATGTCTCTGAGTATTGCACACCTTGTGCTTTTGGGCACTCCAGTGATGTTGCAGCTCTGAAATATGGCCAAACTGGTGGCAAGTGGCATCTTGGCAGCTGCACGCTTGACTTTTCTCAGTTCATGGGCAGTTATTTTGCGCCTTGGTTTTTCCACACGCTTCTTGCGACCCTGTTGACTATTTTGAATGAAACGCTTGATTGTTCGATGATCACGCTTCAGAAGTTTTGCAATTTTAAGAGTGCTGCATCCCTCTGCAAGATATCTCACTATTTTTGACTTTTCTGAGCCTGTCAAGTCCTTCTTTTGACCCATTTTGCCAAAGGAAAGGAAGTTGCCTAATAATTATGCACACCTGATATAGGGTGTTGATGTCATTAGACCACACCCCTTCTCATTACAGAGATGCACATCACCTAATATGCTTAATTGGTAGTAGGCTTTCGAGCCTATACAGCTTGGAGTAAGACAACATGCATAAAGAGGATGATGTGGTCAAAATACTCATTTGCCTAATAATTCTGCACTCCCTGTATATGTTATTTACCTGCTCCCCTTGACCTAAGGGCTCTGTGCGTTTTGTGCTGGCATCAGTCACCCAGCCGTATTGTTCTGTTCATCCTTCTCTCCCAGCCAGCGGCAGTCCTGGCCGCCAGAGTCTCTTAGGTCTGCGTTCCGTATGTAGGCCTCCTGGGCCTGTCCTATAGGGCACGTGCGCTCATTCCTGGTCTCTTAAAGTGCCACTGTGTGCACATCCAAATCATTTCCTTTTTGCTCCTATTGCAGGCCTCCCATAGGTATATAAGGCACCCTCCCCAGTGGGAGCTTTAGGTTCCTAGATTCTAGTTAACCAATGAAGGTATGTTATTATGTGTGACTACCTGTTTACCAAACCTTTACCCGATGACTGATTCTGATTCTCTGCTATCCGCCTTAATTTGTCTCTTGTATTGACCCATTGGCTCCTGCCATCACCTCAGAATTGATTCTTGAGTATCTTTGAACTCTGCCTGCTCTGACCTCAGCCTGTCTCCTTACTATGTATAGTGTCTGACCCGTCAGTGCTTCACATCAATGTATCTGACCCTCTTGGGTTAGCCACCAACTACAATTGGAGTATCTCAATAGGTACCTGCGTGGTAAAGCCCTTAGAGTTAGCCCAAATCCAAGCCGGTGAGTTGTTACAGTGTGTCCACACTCACTGTCCATTACAGTGTGCTGTATACAATGTGATGGGTTGTTCGTAAGCATGACCCAAAATCGTATTAAATAAGGTTTGCAAAGAAGCTGAGACATTACCCATTGGCCTCCAGGAGCCCCTGGATACGAATATTATGCCTGAATCCATTTTCCATTTCCAAATGTTAATATGAGATGGTATCTTAGAATTGTGTCAGACATCGAATTCTACTCTGACCTACTAATTTGGAATTCATGTATGCCCCCTATGACTCTTCAAAGGCCATGCACAGCAGTCAGGTTTCAGTGATATCTTTAGCTCACTTCTTTTAATTACCTACAACTAAACCACGTATGCTATGAAAAATATTACTAGCTAATTAGTGAAACACAACCACCAGTGGAGGATTGACAGTCCATGTAAAAAAAACATTCATAATGATCCTGCAGGATCGACTGTATATTTACAATTATTAATATAAGTAAGCACCCTGACAAAAAAATGTCAGACTGATAAAAAACAGTTATATATCAGACAGACAGTAAATGATTACAGGTATGGTCTGATTAGACACTGGATCTTGCAACAAGACGACATAAAAACACTGAAAGGCTAGTGTACCTCCTGGTGAGAGATCATTTACTGCTAGACATACAGTCAGGTCCATAAATATTGGGACATCAACACAAGTCTAACATTTTTGGCTCTATACACCATCACAATGGATTTGAAATGAAACAAACAAGATGTGCTTTAACTGCAGACTGTCAGCTTTATTTGAGGGTATTTACATCCAAATCAGGTGAACGGTGTAGGAATTACAACAGTTTGCATATGTGCCTCCCACTTGTTAAGGGACCAAAAGTAATGGGACATAATAATCATAAATCAAACTTTAACTTTTTAATACTTGGTTGCAAATCCTTTGCAGTCAATTACAGCCTGAAGTCTGGAACGCATAGACATCACCAGACGCTGGTTTCATCCCTGGTAATGCTCTGCCAGGCCTCTACTGCAACTGTCTTCAGTTCCTGCTTGTTCTTGGTGCATTTTCCCTTCAGTTTTGTCTTCAGCAAGTGAAATGCATGCTCAATCGGATTCTGGTCAGGTGATTGACTTGGACATTGCATAACATTCCACTTCTTTCCCTTAAAAAACTCTTTGGTTGCTTTTGCAGTATGCTTTGGGTCATTGTCCATCTGCTGTTTGGAAAGACGGCAACCTTATATGTAATCCTATGGGCATTTCTCTTCTGCCTTCAAGAAGAAGAGTAGCAGCTATAAATTCGTTCCCAGAAGGGAAGAAGTTTGCTTTAGGAGATTTTTTTCTCGCCAAGGAGTGTTTTCCCTTCCCGACTGTCTAATGCTTTTGAGGGCTTAAGGCCCCTTTCACACGGGAGAGTATTCTGCGCGGATGCGATGCGTGAGGTGAACGCATTGCAACCGCACTGAATACCGACCCATTCATTTCTATGGGACTGTTCAGATGAGCAGTGATTTTCACGCATCACTTATGCGTTGCGTGAAAATCGCAGCATGCTCTATAGTCTGTGTTTTTCACGCAACGCAGACCCCATAGAAGTGAATGGGGTTGCGTGAAAATCGCAAGCATCCGCAAGCAAGTGCGGATGCGGTGCGATTTTCACGCATGGTTGCTAGGTGACAGTCTATTCACTGTATTATTTTCCCTTATAACATGGTTATAAGGGAAAATAATAGCATTCTGAATACAGAATGCTTAGTAGGTGATCAATTGAGGGTTAAAAAAAAATAAAAAAATTAACTCACCTTCTCCTCTTGTTCGCGTAGTTCCCGGTCTCTTCTTTACTTCTTAAAAGATGAAAATACCGGCTAGGACCTGTGGTGACGTCAGATCACATGCTCCAATCACATGGTCCATCACCACGGTGATGTACCATGTGATTGGAGCATGTGATCTGACATCACCAAAGGTCCTTTAGCCCACAGCTCATCATTAAAGAAGTAAAGAAGAGACCGGGAACTACGTGAACAAGAGGAGAAGGTGAGTTCATTTTTTTTATTTTTTTTTAACCCTCAATTAATCACCTACTAAGCATTCTGTATTCAGAATGCTATTATTTTACCTTATAACCATGTTATAAGGGAAAATAATAACATCTACACAACACCTAACCCAAGCCCGAACTTCTGTGAAGAAGTTCAGGTTTGGGTACCAAACATGCGCGATTTTTCTCACGCGAGTGCAAAACGCATTACAATGTTTTGCACTCGCGCGGAAAAATCGCGGGTGTTCCCGCAACGCACCCGCACATTTTCCTGCAACGCCCGTGTGAAAGGGGCCTAAGACTACCATGGCAAATTAAAAGCTCCCTCAATCTGAGGGGTTAAAAGTCTATTGGGGAAATTTGTGAAAACTGGTGCAAAAGGAAACTGGCTGAATTGTACAAAAATGCATAATACTTATTGAATTCGTCTGCAAATGAAATTAAAAGTGTAACTTATATGTTTAGGGTAACACAATGAACATTTAGAAACGCTCAGTGGGGGTAGCATAATAGAGGTGGCAAGTTCCCTTTAAGTCCCAGCACCGTGCAACGCCCGCTCGATCAGCAGAAGGATCCAGCTGTTCTTGACAACTGAGCCCCTGCTGTATACGCCAGAATCGGTGCATACACCAATGCTGGTGTATTAACCCCTGGTATGCCACGGCCAGCGCTGTCTGCGGCAAGCATGGGTTTTGTGGAGGGTACAGGCGCCCTCCCCATCGGGTCCCAGCACTGCACAGGCATTGGTGCTTGCCTCCTGCAGAAACCTATGAGACCCAGCCTTCTTAGCTCCCCTATTACACTGGTCAGAGCCCCATAAGTTGAAGTCCCACAGTGGGACAAAAATACAAAGTAAAAAATAAAGTTTTTTTAAAAAAGTGTTTCTCATAATAAAAAAAAGAAAGTGTCAAGTAAAAAAGGCCCCTTTCCCATACTAAAGACATATAAAAGTGTAAAAAAAAATAGAAGAAGAAAAACAGACATATTAGGTATTGTAACAACCAACATTATAAAAATATAACAAGATCCACCCCGTCAGGTGAATGCCGTTAAAATAAATAAATTAAAACTGTGTCAAAACAGCGATTTTGTTTGGTCACTTTGCATCACAAAAAGTTTAATACCAGGCGAATATTTGTATGTACCCCAAAATGGTACCAAACTTTCATTTTAAAGGGTTGTCCGAGTTATTTTTTTGTTCTTTCTATGTTCCTAACTAGGCAAATATAACAACTTTACAATTAACTCACTTTATCTGCAGTACCTGGTTTATCAGATTTGACTGAGGGTCACATGACCTGTGATGTAAGCTTCTCTACCTGCTCTGATAAAGTTTGTTTACAAGCCTGTAAACGAGATGTCACTGTGCTGGCCACGCCCCCCTTCACTGCCGGGCTGTCTGCTGTCTCCTAGGATTCTTAACCCCTTCAGCTGCACAGAGTAGGTAGCTGCAGGCAGTGACAATTCTGGGCACAGGAGCTGACAGACTAGAGAGAGCATTGCACAAGAAGGTAGGGGAAAGATCCTGTGTGTATGAGCAGTGTCATTATACAGCTGGGTCTTGTAGTTCTACACATACAACATGCTGCTGAGTCTCCCAGCAGGCAGACATGTCACTCAGGGCAGCTCTTGTAGCCACTCCCTTAGCAGAGCAGGGGGAGGGGCAGAGATTTTTATTGCATGTAAACAAAGGGTCAGAAAAGAACCAGGGAAATGAGGAAATATATATATTTTTGCATAAAACATGCTTAGCTTAGTTATATATTGCTGGCCATCAGATTTTCAGTGCTATATTTTTTTTTTTCATAACTCGGACAACCCCTTTCCTGCAAAAAATGAGCTGCTAAATAAGGCAATTGCCCAAAAAATTAAAAACAAATATGGCTTTCAGAAAATGGCAACACATAAACAAGATTTTTCTTTTCAAAAATGCTTTACGGTTTAAAACATAACTAAAATATTTTTTTTTTTACGTATTAGGTATTTCTGCATACTTACCGACCTGTTCTACAAAAATATCACATGATCTACTCCCTCAAGTAAATGGCGTAAAAAAAAAGGGCCAAAAACCTTAATTAGGCTTACCGGTAATTCTTTTTCCTTGAATCCACCATGACGGGATAATATAGGAGATTGACCCCTGACCTCTGTAGGAGCAGGGAAACAGAGAAAGATTAAATTGGCCCTGCCCACCACCCACCTCAGGGTTTATCAGATTACTATAGTGCTCTTGAAGAAATTGTTTCAAAAATGTTTTTTTATATTTCTTCATACTAATGTAATTTTTTTGTAAACTTTTTTTTTTTATTATTATATATAGGGTGGGAATTCCGTGCAGTCATGGTGGATTCATGGAAAAGGAATTACCGGTAAGTCTAATTCAGATTTTCCCATTTTACCACCATGACGGCATAATATAGGAGACCTACCCGATCACCAATTAAGAGGGGGCTATGGCTTGGAGGACTTCCCTACCAAAGGATGGATCACAAGATCCTGACAAGTCGAGCCTATAATGCTTAATGAAGGTATGAACATTGGACCAGGTCGCAGCTTTGCAGATCTGCGCCACAGATGCACCTGCTTTTTCTGCATAAGATGAGGAGACTGCCCTGGTGGAATGGGGGCATGGAAGATTCTGAACATGGTAACAATCACAGATTGTCTGTTTTATCCACCTGGCAATGGATGCCTTAGAGGCTGCTTTCCCTCTATTTTTTCCCCCAAACTGGACTAGAAGATTGTCAATCTTTCTGAAACTTTTAGAAACTTTAAAGGTACCTTAGTACCACACGCCTGACATCTAAGGAATGGAATTCCTCTTTTCTTGGACTATCTCCTAGTTTCTATGGAAGTCGGAAACTACTTTTGGAAGGAAACCTGCCTCCGGTTTAAAAATAATTCTGCTGTCCAAAATAGTTAAAGGGCTTCTGTCACCCCACTAAAGTCATATTTTTTTTTTTGGGCTAGTTAAATTACTTATCCTGCGATATATGAAAATATAATGGTGTTACTTACTTTGATTCAGCAGTTTCTTCTAAAAACGAACTTTTATAATATGTAAATTAGGTCTCTACCAGCAAGTAGAGCGGCTACTTGCTGGTAGCAGCTGCAGAAAACCGCCCCCTCGTCGTGTTGATTGACAGGGCCAGCCAGGATCTCCTCCTCCGGCCAGCCCTGTCGGCATTTTAAAAATCGCGCGCCTGTGTTCATTCTGCGCAGGCGCTCTGAGATGAGGAGGCTCGCCTCCTCAGAACTCCCTCAGTGCGCCTGCGCCGATGACATCACCGAAATAGAAGACGTCATCGGCGCAGGCGCACTGAGGGAGTTCTGAGGAGGCGAGCCTCCTCATCTCAGAGCGCCTGGGCAGAATGAACACAGGCGCGCGATTTTTAAAATGCCGACAGGGCTGGCCGGAGGAGGAGATCCCGGCTGGCCCTGTCAATCAACACGACGAGGGGGCGGTTTTCTGCAGCTGCTACCAGCAAGTAGCCGCCCTACTTGCTGGTAGAGACCTAATTTACATATTATAAAAGTTCGTTTTTAGAAGAAACTGCTGAATCAAAGTAAGTAACACCAGTATATTTTCATATATCGCAGGATAAGTAATTTAACTAGCCCAAAAAAAAAAAAATGACTTTAGTGGGGTGACAGAAGCCCTTTAAATAGGGATGTCTGATAGATAAGGCCTGAATTTCTCCTGATCTCCTAGCGGAAGAAATTGCTATAAGGAAAGCTGTCTTAAGGGAGAGAAATTTAACTGAGACCTCCCCCAGGAGCTCATAGGGGCTCACTGTTAGACCCTGTAGGACTATGTTTAAGTCCGAGATCGGGACTCTAGGTCTAATAAAGGGTTTCAAATGGGATGCTGCCCTGCAGAATCTTTTGATCCGTCTGTGTTCGCCCAAATCTGAGAAAAAAAAGACGCTTAGGGCTGCAATCTGCACCTTTAGGGTCAAGGGACGGAGACCCATGTCTAACCCCTGTTGGAGGAAATTCAAGATTTTCTGTATGCAGGGAGTGCAGAATTATTAGGCAAATGAGTATTTTGACCACATCATCCTCTTTATGCATGTTGTCTTACTCCAAGCTGTATAGGCTCGAAAGCCTACTACCAATTAAGCATATTAGGTGATGTGCATCTCTGTAATGAGAAGGGGTGTGGTCTAATGACATCAACACCCTATATCAGGTGTGCATAATTATTAGGCAACTTCCTTTCCTTTGGCAAAATGGGTCAAAAGAAGGACTTGACAGGCTCAGAAAAGTCAAAAATAGTGAGATATCTTGCAGAGGGATGCAGCACTCTTAAAATTGCAAAGCTTCTGAAGCGTGATCATCGAACAATCAAGCGTTTCATTCAAAATAGTCAACAGGGTCGCACGAAGCGTGTGGAAAAACCAAGGCGCAAAATAACTGCCCATGAACTGAGAAAAGTCAAGCGTGCAGCTGCCAAGATGCCACTTGCCACCAGTTTGGCCATATTTCAGAGCTGCAACATCACTGGAGTGCCCAAAAGCACAAGGTGTGCAATACTCAGAGACATGGCCAAGGTAAGAAAGGCTGAAAGACGACCACCACTGAACAAGACACACAAGCTGAAACGTCAAGACTGGGCCAAGAAATATCTCAAGATAGATTTTTCTAAGGTTTTATGGACTGATGAAATGAGAGTGAGTCTTGATGGGCCAGATGGATGGGCCCGTGGCTGGATTGGTAAAGGGCAGAGAGCTCCAGTCCGACTCAGACGCCAGCAAGGTGGAGGTGGAGTACTGGTTTGGACTGGTATAATCAAAGATGAGCTTGTGGGGCCTTTTCGGGTTGAGGATGGAGTCAAGCTCAACTCCCAGTCCTACTGCCAGTTTCTGGAAGACACCTTCTTCAAGCAGTGGTACAGGAAGAAGTCTGCATCCTTCAAGAAAAACATGATTTTCATGCAGGACAATGCTCCATCACACGCGTCCAAGTACTCCACAGCGTGGCTGGCAAGAAAGGGTATAAAAGAAGAAAATCTAATGACATGGCCTCCTTGTTCACCTGATCTGAACCCCATTGAGAACCTGTGGTCCATCATCAAATGTGAGATTTACAAGGAGGGAAAACAGTACACCTCTCTGAACAGTGTCTGGGAGGCTGTGGTTGCTGCTGCACGCAATGTTGATGGTGAACAGATCAAAACACTGACAGAATCCATGGATGGCAGGCTTGAGTGTCCTTGCAAAGAAAGGTGGCTATATTGGTCACTGATTTGTTTTTGTTTTGTTTTTGAATGTCAGAAATGTATATTTGTGAATGTTGAGATGTTATATTGGTTTCACTGGTAAAAATAAATAATTGAAATGGGTATATATTTGTTTTTTGTTAAGTTGCCTAATAATTATGCACAGTAATAGTCACCTGCACACACAGATATCCCCCTAAAATAGCTAAAACTAAAAACAAACTAAAAACTACTTCCAAAAATATTCAGCTTTGATATTAAAGGGCTTCTGTCAGCCCACTAAACCGTTTTTTTTTTTATTGCTTAATAATAACCGTCGATGACGTCACATCTACACCCGGCGCAGGCGCATTGAGGATGAAGCGGCCGAGTGAGTGGCCGCCTCTCAGTGCGCCTGCGCCGATTGAAGATAGGTACGGCCGCGGCGCAGGCGCCAGATATTGAATGAAAACAGGCAGGGCCAGCGGAGAAAGATCCCGTCCGCTGGCCCTGTCAATCAACAAGCAGAGGGGGCGTCATTACCATCGGAGGATGCGGCTGCTACCAGCAAGTAGCCGCCCTACTTGCTGGTAGCAAGGTAATTTACATATTATAAAAATAGGGTTTTAGCAAATTCTACTGAACCAAAATTCTTATTTTACTTATGTATGGATAAATCGCAGTGTAGGGGTTATTATTAAGCAAAAAAAAAAAAAACGGTTTAGTGGGCTGACAGAAGCCCTTTAATGAGTTTTTGTGGGTTCATTGAGAACATGGTTGTTGTTCAATAATAAAATTAATCCTCAAAAATACAACTTGCCTAATAATTCTGCACTCCCTGTATTTGGAACTGACTGATTGGGATCTGTTTCTCCCCACCAGCAGCAGAATTTCTTCTAGATCTTTAAGTAGATTGCGGATGTGACCTTCTTCCTGCAAGTTTTAAGTGTGGAGATCACTTTGTCTGACAGACCTTGTCGTCTTAGGATTTCCTGAAGAACTTTGGATGCGGGTGTATCAACGGACCCTGTGTTAGAATGTCCTTTCTGATAGGAAGGATCCAAAGATCCAGAATAGACAGTTTTTTGAGAATCGAAAACCAGCTTCATTTTGGCCAAACCAGTGTTACTAAGATAAGATTTGGTCTTTCCTGAATGATCTTTTAAATAACTTTTGGGATCAATTGAAATGGAGGGAATGCGTAAGCCAAGGTCCAATTCCAAGTTTTAGAGAAAGCACCTATTGCCCAAGGGCTGTCTCTTGGATTTAGGGAGCAGAATCTTTGAACTTTTGCGTTTACTTTTGAGTCAAACAGATCTATAGCTGGAGAGCCCCATCTCTTTTCTATCAGGCTGAATATTTGTTGATTTAGAGACCATTTGCCTTGGTCCAGGCTTTTCCTGCTGAGAAAATCTGTTATTTGATTCTGGAAGCCTTTTAGGGGAACTGCCAATATGGATTTCACAGTTTTTTCAGGCCCATGAGAATATCCTCTCTGACAGCCTTATCAGCTCCCACGATCTCGTTCCACCTTGGTGTCTCAGATAAGATACTGTTGTTACGTTGTCGGATAGTATTTTTATATCATGACCTTCTATAAAATCTGATGCAGCTTTTAGCGTTTCCCATACAGCTCTTAGTTGTAACGGTCGCGTACACACACACACAGGGGGGAGGGAAGTGACCACTGCGCTCCACCCTTACCCCTGGCCCTGCCTACTTGCCTCACGAGTCCTAATGACAGGGGACAACTGGACGGCAATCCCTAACTTGGAATAAGTGCAGGGATGACAGACAGACAAACAACAGGACGTGAACGGACCAAGTCAATACCAGGAAAGCTACAAAGTACAAATGGAGCAAGCAGAGAATTGTCAGGAGAAGCCGGGGTCATAAATACCAGGAGAGACATGAAGTACCAAAGGAGTCAGCAGAGGATCGTCAGGAGGAGGCCGGGGTCAAATACCAGGAGAGCAGCAAAGTACACAAGGAGCAGGCAGAGGATCGTCAGGAATTCAGCAGGAGGTAAGTACGCCAGGAAAGACCAAATCACAGGTGGAACCTAAATTAACAGGCAACCTGTGGCCAGCAGGCTGCCTGTATTTATAGTGGGGAGTGAGGGTCATGTGACGTGGCCAGCGTCACATGACCGACAGACCAACCAGTTGAGCACCGAGTGATCAGCTCGGCGCTCAAGGCAGACTAGGAGCAGGGAGCCACCCAGCTAGTAAAGCCGCCCTGGGAATAAGGTCAAACACAGATCCTCATTCCCAAAGCTAAGCAACAGTTCTGCGGGCAATGGGGGACCGAGTGCACCTTCGGAACCCCGTTACAGTACCCCCCCTTTTACGAGGGGCCAACGGACCCAAGACTTCAGGCGATGGCTTTTCAGGGTGTTCTAAATGAAATTTTCGAACAAGTCTAGGAGCATGAACCTCCCTGGCAGGTACCCAAGATCTCTCTTCAGGTCCATACCCCTTCCAGTGAATCAGGTACTGCAAGGAATTACGCACCTTTCTGACATCCACTATTTTAGACACCACATACTCGACAGCATCATTAACAAGAACCGGCGGAGGCGAGGCTTTTGATGGTACTACCGGTTCAAAATATTTTTTAAGTAGAGACTTATGGTACACATTATGAATGTGGAATGACTCGGGCAGCTCCAACCTAAAAGAGACCGGGATAATCACCTACGTGATCTTATATGGTCCAATAAAACGAGGAGCAAACTTTTTAGAATCTACCTTAAGAGAGAGATTCTTGGAGGACAACCATACCTTATCCCCAACCTGAAAATTCACCCCCCTTGAACGTCTCCTATCGGCCTTGAGTTTCTGAGAACTTTGAGCCTTTTCTAAGTTCGATTGAACCCGGGCCCAAACTGTGCCCAGTTCAGAGGAGAGCCTATCCGCCTCAGGGTTAGAGGAGGAGATGGATGACCCAGAATGAAAACGGGGATGGAAACCATGGTTACAAAAGAAAGGTGAAACCCCAGCAGAAGAATTGACATGGTTATTCAAAGCAAATTCAGCCAATGGAAGAAATTTCACCCATAATTGCTGGTCATCAGCAACATACGACCTCAAGAATTGTTCGACAGACTGATTAAGGCGTTCAGTCTGCCCATTACTCTCAGGGTGGTAGGCAGAGGAAAAAGACAATGAAATTTTACATTTTTGACAGAAGGCCCTCCAGAATTTGGACACAAACTGAACACCCCTGTCAGAAACAATATTTTCTGGGATACCATGCAATCGAACAATTTCTTTCACAAAAATAGACGCCAGGGTTTTGGCATTCGGGAGTTTAGACAGGGGAATGAAATGGACAATCTTGCTAAACCTATCGACCACTACCCAAACTACAGTCTTACCCTCCGCCGGCGGTAGGTCAGTTATAAAGTCCATCGAGATATGGGACCAGGGTCTACTGGGAATGGGTAGGGGTCGTAGGTTACCAGCAGGGCGAGTCCTAGGTGTCTTGGACCTGGCACAAATCTCACAGGCTGACACGTAGGACTTGACATCCCTAGTTAGAGTGGGCCACCAATAAGATCTAGAAACCAGATCCTTAGTGCCCTCAACACCCGGATGTCCACAAAAGGCAGAATCGTGACACTCACCCAACAGCTGGAGACGAAATTGTACGGGAACAAACAACTTATCTGTTGGGGTGGATACCGGTGCCAGATGATGTTCAGACCTAATGCGAGCCGAGATATCCTGGGTAAGAGCTGCTAAGAAGATTTTTGCTGGTAGGATGGATTCAGGTGGTACCTCAGTAGGTTGAAAAGCCTGGAAGCTCCGAGATAATGCGTCCGCCTTCACATTTTTACTTCCTGGCCTGAACATGATGGAAAAATCAAAACGAGTAAAAAACAGAGCCCATCTGGCTTGACGGGGATTCAACCTCTTAGCAGACTTGAGAAACATAAGGTTTTTATGGTCAGTGACAACAGTTACACAATGCCTTGCCCCCTCCAGAAAATGCCTCCACTCTTCAAATGCCCATTTAATGGCCAGCAGCTCCCTATTCCCTATGTCGTATTTTCTCTCTGTGGGAGAGAATTTCCTGGAGAAGAAGGCACATGGTCTCAGATTAGTGAGGCTAGCAGGACCTTGTGAAAGGACTGCTCCTGCGCCGTCCTCGGACGCATCTACCTCCACAATAAAAGGTTTCTCCTGATCAGGCTGGATCAGAATGGGAGCGCTACTGAATGCCTTTTTTAATTTTTCAAATGAAGAAATGGCCTCAGTAGACCAATTCTCCAAATCCGCCCCTTTCTTAGTAAGGTCGGTTAACGGTTTAGCAATTACGGAAAAATTCATAATAAATTTACGATAGTAATTGGCGAAACCTAAGAACCGTTGTAAGGCCTTTAAGGATGAAGGTCTTACCCATTCCTTAATTGCTAGTACCTTACCAGGATCCATCTTAAAGGCGTGAGGAGTCAGAACATGCCCTAGAAACAGAATCTCCTGTACACCAAAGACACATTTCTCTTGTTTAGCGGATAGCTGATTCTCCCTCAACACCTCTAATACTTGTTTAACATGAGACACATGGGATTTGAAGTCAGGAGAGAATATCAAAATGTCGTCAAGATAGACAATAACAAATTTACCTAAGAACTCCCTAAGAATGTCATTCATGAAGTTTTGGAACACAGCTGGGGCATTGCTGAGTCCAAAAGGCATCACCTGATATTCAAAGTGTCCTACCGGAGTATTGAACGCCGTCTTCCATTCGTCTCCCTCCTTGATTCGGATTAGATTGTATGCCTCTTTCAGGTCAATTTTGGAAAACCAGGTTGCCCCCAGAACCTGGTTAAATAAATCCGGAATCAATGGGAGGGAGTATCTATTCAGGACAGTGATTTTATTTAATCTCCGGTAATCGATACATGGCCTAAGACCACCATCTTTTTTCTTAACGAAGAAAAACCCTGCCCCCATAGGAGAGACAGAAGGTCTAATATGCCCTTTACCAAGGCTCTCCTTAATATAATCTTCTATGGCCTTGCGTTCGGGCATAGAAAGATTATAAATTCGTCCTTTAGGAAACTTGGCCCCCTCTACTAGCTCTATGGTACAATCATAAGGTCTATGGGGGGGTAGAACCTCTGGGATTGGTGATGAGAATACATCAGAATATTCTCTAACAACAGAGGGTAAAGTATCAGACTTTACCGAGACCCCAGCCTGTACCACGGACAAGCACGAGTCACACTTAGGCCCCCATCTCACCAACTCCCCATTGGACCAATCTATAGTGGGGTTATGTAGTCGGAGCCAAGGCAACCCTAGTACCACCTCAGCAGGTAGGTTCTCCAGGACTAGAAGCGAACATCTCTCTGAGTGGCACACACCCACGGTTAGAGAAATCTCCGAGGTACATAAGCTCACCGTACCACCAATAAGAGGAGTAGCATCAATAGACATGACATGGATAGGAGTTGGTAAGGCAAATATAGGAATACCCAATCTTACAGCATACTCAGAGTCAATAAAGCTAGCCGCTGAGCTAGAATCAATAAAGGCCTTACCCGACCATTTATCTACTCCCAGAGAAATCGTAATGGGTCCCGAAAGCTTACATTTAGAAAATTCAGGGTGTACCTGGTCTTTAGGTTGCCTTGCCTTAGGAGACTTGACAGAGAGGACACTGGTTGATCCAATGGTGAGGATCTCCACAGTAAAAGCATTCTCCACGTCTGCGGCGAAGATTCCCTTGGGTCATGCCAACCTGCATGGGTTCCTCGGTGGAGACCTCAGCATTGTCTCTGGGATAAGCCTCTGGCTGGACCACCATCTGGGAAGAGAACTGTTGTTCCTGTCGTCTCTCTCTAACCCATCGGTCAAGTCGGACAACAAGAGTCATCATCTCCTCTAAGGTCTCTGGAAGTTGATAACTGACCAGAAGATCCTTTAATTTCTCAGACAGACCTGACCTGAACTGACTTCAGGGCTGGTTCGTTCCATCCTGAGGGGACACACCACCTTCTGAATTGGGTGCAATAATCCTCCGCTGGTAAATTGCCCTGAACCAATGCCTTTAGAGCCGTCTCGGCTACTAGAGCCCTGTCTGGTTCATCATAGAGGGCACCCAGGGCCTGAAAGAACCCCTCCACAGAATATAAACAACTGGCGCCAGCAGGTAAAGAGAACGCCCAGTCCTGGGGATCACCCTGTAATCGGGAAATGATAATGCCCACGCGTTAACTCTCAGGGCCAGAGGACATGGGGCGCAAACGGAAGTAAAGTTTGCAACTCTCCTTAAAAGAGAGAAACTTCTTCCGGTCTCCAGAAAAGGGTTCTGGGAGCTTAATCTGGGGCTCAAAATGCGGACTGGAGGCCTGACGAGTGGAAGAACCTTGCCCTAACTCAAAAGAAGTGAGTTTTTCCCCTAACTCCTGCACCCTCTGCGTCAGATTAGAGACATGGTCAGTCAGGGTCACCAGAGGATTCATAATACAGTGGTTATTGGGCCTGTTAATCTGTAACGGTCGCGTACACACACACACAGGGGGAGGGAAGTGACCACTGCGCTCCACCCTTACCCCTGGCCCTGCCTACTTGCCTCGCGAGTCCTAATGACAGGGGACAACTGGACGGCAATCCCTAACTTGGAATAAGTGCAGGGATGACAGACAGACAAACAACAGGACGTGAACGGACCGAGTCAATACCAGGAAAGCTACAAAGTACAAATGGAGCAGGCAGAGAATTGTCAGGAGAAGCCGGGGTCATAAATACCAGGAGAGACATGAAGTACCAAAGGAGTCAGCAGAGGATCGTCAGGAGGAGGCCGGGGTCAAATACCAGGAGAGCAGCAAAGTACACAAGGAGCAGGCAGAGGATCGTCAGGAATTCAGCAGTAGGTAAGTACGCCAGGAAAGACCAAATCACAGGTGGAACCTAAATTACCAGGCAACCTGTGGCCAGCAGGCTGCCTGTATTTATAGTGGGGAGTGAGGGTCATGTGACGTGGCCAGCGTCACATGACCGACAGACCAACCAGTCGAGCACCGAGTGATCAGCTCGGCGCTCAAGGCAGACTAGGAGCAGGGAGCCACCCAGCTAGTAAAGCCGCCCTGGGAATGAGGTCAAACACAGATCCTCATTCCCAAAGCTAAGCAACAGTTCTGCGGGCAATGGGGGACCGAGTGCACCTTCGGAACCCCGTTACATTAGTTCTATGATGACAGACCTGAAAGCTATAGGTCATGGCGATCATCATTTAGAAATACAATAAGAGACCTAGATCTGTCTGCATGTGAGGAAATTGATCTTCTTGTCAAGTGGCTAGAAAGTGAATCGGCAGAGCATGCAAAACAGATTAGAGCCATTAATATTAACTACCCAAACACTGGGTTATACATAATATGGGAGAGACTTGAGGACTGTTACGGCTTACCAGAAGTAATAGAGAACGCACTCTTCAAAAGAATTGAGGATCTCCCCAAAATCCAGAACAAAGGGTGCCAGAAACGGAGAGAACTGAGTGACTTGCTGACAGAGCTCCAAGTTGCCAAAGCTGAAGGAGATTTACAAGGTCTGGCATTCTTAGATACTGCACGTGGTGTAAACCCCATAGTACAAAAACTTCCTTATAACCTGAAAGAGAAGTGGATTGCTCAAGGTTCCAGGTACAAGCAACAGCACAACGTCCCATTTCCTCCATTCTCTTTCTTTGTGGACTTCGTGCACCAGCAAGCAAAGACTAGGAATGACAGGAATGATACCCAAACCAGGTAGGCCTGTCTTACTCCGTAACATGAAAGGTACACCTGTTGCAGTACACAAGACCAGTGTACCTTCCAAAGACCCCTCAAACAAAACCTACAGTACATCAGAGACTGAAAAGATCTCAACAAAAGACCCATGCAGAGAATGCCCCCTACATAAGAAACCACACTCGTTGCTGAAATGCAGAGGATTTAGAGAAAAACTTCCCAGGGACCGCAAAACTTTCCTCAAGGAGAACCACATTTGTTACAGGTGTTGTGCATCAACCTCTCATCTTGCAAAAGACTGTACCATAAACATCAAATGCTCTGAATGCAACAGTGAAGAGCACAATACAGCCTTACACCCTAGGCCAGCTCCATGGACTTTCACACCCTCAGAACAGGCTGTAGAGCACGGCGGGGAGGAGAGAGACACAGAGTACCTGCTGAAGTGACACCCCAGTGCACGAAGTCTGCGGAAAATGTCTTAGTAACAAATCTTGCTCCAAGATCTGTCTTGTCACAGTTTATCCTATTGGACATAGGGAGAAAACGGTAGGGTTGTATGCCATCCTTGATGATCAGAGTAACAGATCTCTTGCTAACTCGACTTTCTTTGATATCTTCAATATTAAAGGACACAGCTCTCCATATTCACTTAAAACTTGCAAGGTGTGAGTGAAGAAAAAGGCAGAAGAGCTACTGGCTTCCAAATCAAATCCATAGATGGTGAAGCATCCCTACCTTTACCTACCTTGATCGAATGCAATCGGATGCCAAATAATAGAGAAGAGATTCCTACACGAGGCAGCATTACATCATAGACATTGAAAATCCATAGCACATCTCATACCTGTACTCGACCCAGAGGCCCAAATAATACTTCTGCTAGGAAGAGACATCATAAGAGTCCACAAGGTGAGAAAACAAATAAACGGTCCTTCCGATTTTCCATATGCCCAGAAGCTTGACCTGGTCTGGGTCATTATAGGTGATGTCTGCTTAGGAAATGTTCACAAGCCTACCACAGTGAATTCTCTTTACACGAATACCTTGGCGAACGGACGTCCATCCCTCTTTCAGCCTTGTCTTAACAGATTCCTTGTGAGAGAGAAGCCGACAAGTGTGCTGTATCCTGACTTTTCAGAAATTGAGAACCATCCTTGTGGTGAAGACCAAGACCACTTAGGGTGCAAAGTGTTCCAGAGGACAAAGGAAGACTACAAGATAGCTCCCTCTATTGAAGATGAGGCCTTCTTAAACATAATGGAGCAAGGATTCTTCAAGGATAAAACGAACACCTGGGTTGCACCAATACCTTTCAAGACACAGAGATGCCGTCTTCCCAACAACAGAGATCAAGCCTTTAAACGCTTCTGTTCACTACAACGCAACTTTCAGAAAAGACCAGAAATGATGGAACATTTTTTCTTATTCATGGACAAGATATTGGAGAACAGTCATGCAGAAGTAGCTCCACCCCTAAAAGAAAAGGAAGAATGCCGGTACTTACCAATCTTTGGCGTTTACCACCCCAAGAAGCCAGGACAAATCCGAGTGGTATTTGACTCTAGTTCACAATATGAGGGAGTCTCCCTCAATGATGTTCTTTTGACAGGACCAGATCTCAACAACACACTTCTCGGTGTCCTCATCAGATTCCGCAAAGAACCCATTGCTGTAGTTGCCAACATACAACAAATTGTTCTATTGTTTCCTAGTTAAAGAAGAGCATAGGAACTTCTTAAGATTTTTTTGGTTCAAGGACAATGACCCTACCCAAGACATTATCGAATATCGCATGAATGTGCATGTTTTTGGCAACAGCCCATCTCCTGCAGTCGCTATTTATGGACTCAGACTTTCTGCCCAAGAAGGTGAAAAAGTCTATGGAGAGGACGTTAAGAAGTTTGTTGAAAGAGACTTCTATGTAGATGATGGCTTAAAGTCGCTTCCCTCACCAGAGGCCACAATCGGTCTACTCAAAAGGACTCAAAGTATGCTTTCCTGTTCAAACCTGAGGCTGCATAAGATAGCTTCAAACAGCAAAGTTGTTCTGGAGGCCTTTCCTACTCAAGATCATGCCAGTAATTTGAAGAATCTAGACTTGGCAACAGACCCATTACCCATGCAGCGCAGCCTAGGGCTCAGCTGAGACCTCAAGTCTGACACCTTTACCTTTCAGGTCGACCAAGAACAGAAACCCTTCACACGACGTGGAGTCCTGTCCACCATCAACAGTCTATACGATCCACTTGGATTTGCAGCTCCTGTGATTATCCAAGGTAAGACTCTGCTCAGGGGGCTAACCACAGATATATGTGACTGGGATTCGCCACTTCCCTCAGAGAAAGAGGCACTATGGGTAACATGGAGAGACTCTCTAAAAGCATTATCTAACGTGCGTATACATAAGTCATATGCCCACTTCTCTCCTGCTGAGGTTCAGTCCAAGCAGCTGTGCGTGTTTTGTGATGCCTCAGTAAAAGCAATCGCTGCAGTCGTTTACCTTAAAACTATAAACATTAAAGGCCAGGTCCAAATTGGCTTTACAATGGGCAAAGCAAAGCTGGCACCAAGTCCTGAGCTTACCATACCAAGATTGGAACTTTGTGCTACTGTTCTAGCAGTAGAGCTAGCAGATCTTGTTGTGTCTGAAATAGATCTTGATAGTACAGTCAGTGTCGGACTGGGGTACCTAGGGACCACCAGTAAAATCTATTTTGGGGGCCCACCGTACGGATACATTTAAATATAATAAATAATCTAACAAGTTTTTTATATGAACATAAGCTGGTTGAGGTGCTGTACATTGAATATATGTATGTAGTGTACTAAATCTAATGTTATATGTGCCACTTGTGCAGGGGGTGGGAGACTAGGGGCCCAGCTTGCTCAGGGGCCCACCGGGGGATTCCCCTGTACCCCTGTGGGCCAGTCCGAGCCTGAGTACAGTATTTTATATGGACAGCAAAGTAGTGTTGGGCTACATTTACAATGAGACTAGGAGATTTTATGTCTACGTTCATAACAGAGTTCAAAGAATCAGGAGGTCTACACAGCCTACCCAGTGGCACTATGTACCAACTGACCTCAACCCTGCAGACGAGGCTACAAGCCATTATATATAAAATTTGTAGAAAAAGGCAAGATGGAAAAAAGTATACAGAGAAGCGAAGGGCATATATTCTACTGGACTGTCATGTATCCCCACAAGGCTAATAAGCACTTACCGGGTACCAGGTCAAATGCTGTGTCTCACAAGCACCCAATATGTGTACCACAAAGATGATATATAATATAATATAATATAATATACGCACCCCGGTGGGGGATTATATAACGTGATACAATTATATCAGGGAATATTCCCAGGATGCTAGTGAGATCCACAGCCTACGTCCTTGGTAACCATAAACAACATGTATATAGCAAGCGTAGTAATGGTATATCTACAGCCGAGTCTATAGCACAGCACAATGATGGTATATATCCGACCTGGTCAATAACGTAGGCCTAATATGGATGCTGTATATGACAGTGTATAAAATAGTGTCTAAATAGACACACCTGGCCGGGACGTACCTGAAAATATGACAAAGTCCAAAGAGATATCGTAGCCCTAAGCGCAGTTCTGAGAACAGCCAGATGAAGGCCCCCTGGCGGCTGTTCTCAGAACTGCCTGCTCTTGGTGACTGCATTTGATTTCAGACCGGCTCCCGGCACAGGCACAGGTAAGGGCTTACCTGTGCATCGCAGGACGGGTGAGTCTACCTTACTAAAGATGGCAGCCCGCATGTGTTCGCTGGCGAACACTGCAAACTGACCATCACTGCTCCTCAATGCCCATCTAACCGCTTTTAAGAGATCGCACGTTTCTTCAGTGGAAAAATAATTTTTTTTAGCATCCTCAATAATCTCTCCTTCCGAAAGGGGATCATCATCTTCCCATTGCTTAGAAGGTGCTGCCTCATCCATTACGTCCTCAGAATCAGAAGAAGAAAGGGCCGCCGTTTTTTGCCTTTTAAGGGGAAGATGACCCGGACTGGTTTCTTTTAATGAAGCCAGAGAGGATTTAACTTTGTCGTGTATTATGGTCCTTAATTCCTCCATCATAGACGGTTGTTCCTCTCTCACAATACTTGCATTTTTTTTTTTATATTGCTCAGGGAGTTTCTTAAAACATGAGATGCATTTGAAACTCTTTTTTGGCCTTTTCTGAGCCTCCTTAGATACCTATTGGTAAGAGAGGAACAATCAATGTACAGTCAGGTCCATAAATATTGGGACATCAACACAATTGTAACATTTTTGGCTCTATACACAACCACAATGGATTTGAAATGAAACTAACAAGATGTGCTTTTGCAGACTGTCAGCTTTAATTTGAGGGTATTTACATCCAAATCAAGTGAACAGTGTAGGAATTAGAACAGTTTGCATATGTGCCTCCCCCTTGTTAAGGAACCAAAAGTAATGGGACAATTGGCTTCTCAGCTGTTCCATGGCCAGGTGTGTGTTATTCTCTCATTATCCCAATTATAATGAAAAGATAAAAGGTCCAGAGTTCATTTCAAGTGTGCTATTTGCATTTGTAATCTGTTGCTGTCAGATCCAAAGAGCTGTCACTATCAGTGAAGCAAGCCATCATTAGGCTGAAAAAACAAAACAAACCCATCAGAAAGATAGCAAAAACATTAGGTGTGGCCAAAACAACTGTTTGGAACATTCTTACACCCAGCGTCTGGTGATGTCTATGCGTTCCAGACTTCAGGCTGTAATTGACTGCAAAGGATTTGCAACCAAGTATTAAAAAGTGAAAGTTTGATTTATGATTATTATTCTGTCACATTACTTTTGGTTCCTTAACAAGTGGGAGGCACATATGCAAACTGTTGTAATTCCTACACCGTTCACCTGATTTGGATGTAAATACCCTCAAATTAAAGCTGACAGTCTGCAGTTAAAGCACATCATGTTCGTTTCATTTCAAATTCCTTGTGGTGGTGTATAGAGCCAAAAATGTTAGAATTGTGTCGATGTCCTAATATTTATGGACCTGACTGTATATCCCCAGCCTTGAGGAATATATATATATATATATATATATACACACATATGTGTAGTTATTTGTCTAGAATACCCCCAAAAGGTTATTTGTAACAGAGTGCTGCTCAGAAGAGGGTTCCCCATGTGGGGGACTTACGATCACTGGTGCCGGAGCATCAACCTCTCTAGGCTGTTCAGGGGCCGACATGCTCAGACCTCAGATCAGGGCCCTCCGTGACTTTCACGCTGCCTTTATACTGGCAAACATCACCCCAGTGAATTGTACTTCCGGGGACGCCACCGCGTTACCACGCCACCGGAAGTGATGTTAGATGCCCGCACGCAACACGTGGGATCTCCCACCTACACCTGCTTATCCCACCAGGAGAAAGGAAGATGCGCATTACTGGTGCAGGTCCGGGACATGTATCCAATCTATAGATGCGAGGCCCACGCATTCCCCCTGCTCAGCTTTGGTAAGAAACCGCCGGTGAGCAGGGGAACCGATATAGGGGATTTATAAACCCAAGGAAGGCCCGCAGCCCCTGATTAGTTACCCTGCAGTGGAAAATAAAATCATGTGTAGATACATGTTCACCTCCTGACAAGCAGAGAGGCCTTTTTCTGTCCTGGCCATTATAGGGGTAGGAAAAACACTGAGGTGGGTGGTGGGCGGGGGCAATTTAATCTTTCTCCTATATTATGCCGTCATGGTGGTGAAATGGGAAACAGCCAGTTTTTGACACCTTGCCCCAAAAAGTATAAGGCTACATTCACACGCAAAAAATACGGATGACGTCCTATTGGCATCCGCATTGCATACGTTTTTTTGGGGATCCATTGAACCAATGCCTATCCTTGTCTATATTTTTTGTGGGGCTTTGAAATGGACATATGGATGCGGACAGCAAACAGGGTGCTGTCTGCATTTTTGGCAGACCCATTGAAATGGTCCTCATCCAATCCGCCAAAAAAATGGAATCGACACGTGTGCATGTAGCCAAATATTGAAAAATATATTGAAATATTTGTACCCAAAAATGGTACCAATAAAAAAGTCAACTCTTCCCACAAAAAACAACCCCTACACAAGACAATCAGCAGAAAAAAAATATATATATGGCTTTCAGAAAATGGAGACACAAAAACATGATTTTTTTTTTCAAAAAACTTTTATTGTGTAAAACTGAAACGTATTTTTTTTTAAATATATTTGGTATACCCCCTCAGGTAAATACAGTAAAAAAAACTAAAATAAAAACTGCCAGAACAGCCATTTTTGGTTACTTTGCCTCGCAAAAGGTATAATATTGAGCAATCCAAAATCATATGTAACCCAAAATAGTACCAATAAAACTGTCTTCTTATCCTGTAGTTTCCAAAATGGGCTCACTTTTTTCTACTGTAGGGGTGCATCAGGAGGTCTTCAAATGCGACATGGCAACTTAAAATTATCCCAGTTAAATCTGCCCTCCAAAAACCATATACTGCTCTTTCCCTTATGATCCTTGCATTGTGCCCATACTCTTAACGCCATAAAGCTCTCCGTTTGAAGATTGAGCCATATGGTGTCAACTTCAAACGGATCCGTCCCCATTGACTTACATTGTAAGTCTGAACGGATCCGCTTGCCTCCGCACGGCCAGGCGGACACCCGCAAGCAGCGTTCAGGTGTCCGCTCGCTGAGCGGAGCGGAGGCTGAACGCTGCCAGACTGATGCATTCTCAGAGGATCCGCGTCCACTGAGAATGCATTAGAGCTGGACGGATGCGTTCGGGGCCGCTTGTGAGCCCCTTCAAACGGAGCTCACAAGCGGAGCCCCGAACGCTAGTGTGAAAGTAGCCTTAGGGCTCATGAACACGACCGTATTTTATTTCCGTGTCCATTCTGTTTATTTGCGGCCCGTATGCTGAACAATTCACTTCAATGGGGCCGAAAACCCCCCAGATATTACTCTGTGTTCATTCTGTGTCCATATGTCCGCATGACCGTTCTGAAAAAAAAATAGAACACGTCCTATTATTGTCTGCATTACGTAAGGATAGGACTGTTCGATTAGGGGCCGGCACTTCCGTTTGGTAAAATGCGGAATGCACACAGCGGATATCTGTGTTTTGCGGATGTGCAATTTGTAGACCATAAAACAACTAACGGTAGTGTGTATGAGCCCTTAAAAGCAGAGAAATTAAAATTTCGAAAATTGCTAATTTTTGATTTGTTTTATAAATAAAAGGTAAGACATATTGACTCAAATTATCACTGACATGAAGAACAATGTGTCATGAGAAAAAGGTCTCAGAATGGCTTGGATAAGTAAGAGCATTCCAGAGTTATTACCACATAAAATCACACATGTCAGATTCGAAAAGTGTCTCAGTACTGAAGATATTAAACTGCATCCTCCACCTAAGGCCTCATGCACACGACCGTTGTTTGCTTCCGTGTCCGTTCCGCCGATTTTAGCGTTTCAGGTGCGGACCCATTAATTTCTATTGAGCCGTTGAAAATGCGGATAGTGCACCGTTTGCCATCCGCGTCCGTGATCCGTGTTTCCAGTCCGTCAAAAAAATATAACCTGTTCTATTATTTCCGCGGAAAACGGTCCAAGTCAATGGGACCACTAAAAAACGCAGAGGCACACAAGATTGTCATTCGCATCTGCGCATCCGCGTCCGTTTTATTCCTATCATTTGCATGGCAAACCTGTCTTAGACTTTTTTTTACATTCCTTTAAGTCTGGTGGTCCTCCAAAAATAAAGGAAGACACACGGAAACAAAAACGGAAACGGATCACGGAACAACGGAACCCCATTTTGCGGAACGGAACACAATAACGGTCGTGTGCATGAGGCCTGAAGCTCTGAATTGTAGCTGCCTATCCTGAGTTATTCTTCCTTGTCTCACTTATTCCCCCTGACTCCCATACAGAATCCCTCCCCCATGTGAAGAGAGGAGTAAAGCTGCATTTAGACGCTGCAAAGAGTAGCCGATTGCCAGAAAGGAAGCGTTCCTCCTAACAATCAGCTGCTCGTTAAGTGGAGTTGAAGCGCTGCATTTACATGTAGCGATCACCTCCACAGTATGAGGACAAGCAATGGCTGCTGCTATTGATCGTCCCCATACAAAATCATTGTTCCTGGCCAGCAGATTGCTGTTTAGACAGCATAATCTGCTGCCCGGGAACGATCATTGAGAAGTGTGGACCTCAGATCATTTCACCTAATAAAAAAGCGCTTTGCTTGTTCATCAGGTGATATACGGCGCCATTACACGCGCCAATTATTGGGAACGAGTGTTCCAGATACTTGGTCCAAAAATGGGGCCGTGTAAATGCGGCTTAAGCCACTGCAAGACACCTCTGGTGGCAGCTTGTCTCCCTTGAGAACAAATGCTGAACTCCAACATGCCCAATCCAATTAGTGAATTTATTTACTTTTTAGCACATCTGAGGTACACACTGTAAGTTGCTCCAGCTTTTCTCAATCCTTCTGCCTGTTTGTAGCCATTCATATACTATCACTGTCTTCTTCTCTGAAACAAGGTTCAGCATGTAGTGAAACAGGATTAGCTGATGTGACACATGACGAGGAAGTAGGGAGGAAACTGCCCAGGGAGGGAGAAGTATTGTAAATGTTCTGTACAAAACATAATAGGATGCAGAACAGGATCAAGTGTTCCAGGAACAGAGATATGGGAACCATCTTGTCAAGTACATCTAATACAGTACAGGGCCCTCTATAGGCCACTTTTGATAGCAAGGCTTACCACTGCTTCCACTATCCAGGATTTTTAAAATGGGTTTTGGACTGAAAATTCATATTTTTTTTATCCTGGCCTGCTATCTGGTTGCCAAAATAAGAAATTATAGCATGAACACTATAAGCCTCGTCAAGCAAGGCTGACAGTGTTCAGCGCAACTACCGATGCCCTCATTAGCCACAGGGGGTGTCGATAGGAAGCCCGGAAGCGCGAGCTTATGCATTTTTGCGCATTTAGTTGCCATGATCTCACTTGATCATGGCTTTTAAAGCCTTTAACCCCTTAGTGACCAAGCCTGTTTTGGCCTTAATGACCAAGCTAGATTTGGGAAATCTTGCAGAGAATAACTTCGTAAAGTTTTGCACATCAAAGTAATTCTGACATTGTTTTCTTATCACATATTGTACTTTACTTAAGTGGTAAAATTTTACCAATACAATATGCGTGTCTTTATTAAAAAAAACTAAAAATCTATTTATAAATTTTTTGAAAAATTGCCATATTTTCGTAGTTTCAACTGCAATATTTCACATACATACATAAATACTTTTTATTATTATCAGAAATATATTTCCACATCTTTACTTTATTTTGGCTGCACTTACAAAAAAACATTTATTTATTTATTTTAATTTAGGAGACTTACAATTTTAACATTAATTAAAAAATTTGTGAAGTACATATTTTTTCCTGCAACAAGCCAAGTTTTCAGAGGCTTATAAGTGTCAGAATAATATAACCCCCCCAAAAGTGACCCCATTTTGAAAACTAGAGCCCTGCTAAGAAGGTGAAAAAAGACAGTAATTTTCTACAGAACACAGGAAAATGAAGAAGTACACCCCAAAATGTACACCCCATTGTGGCCCTAATCTTGACACACGGCAGGGACCAAACATAAAGGAGCACCCAGTGGCTTTCAGAACACAAAATTTACTTGAAAATGTTTTAGGCCCCATTGCACACTTGTAATGGCGTTGTGCTGCCAAAACAATTGAAAACCCCCATAAATGACCCCATTTTAAAAACTAGACCACCTAAGGTATTCATCTAGGGCAGGAATGGCCAACTTGAGGCTCTCCAGCTGTTGCAAAACTACAACTCCCAGCATGCCCAGACTGCCTGCAGCTAGCAGCCTACAGCAGGGCATGGTGGGAGTTGTAGTTTTACAACAGCTGGAGAGCCACAGGTTGGCCATGCCTGATCTAGGGTGTAGTGAGCTTTTAGACCCCCTAGTTTTTTGTAGAAATTAATGTTAACCCCTTAAGGACCGGGCTCATTTTCACCTTAAGGACCAGGCCATTTTTTGCAAATCTGTCCAGTGTCACTTTATGTGTGAATAACTTTAAAACGCTTTGACTTAACCAGGCCATTCTGAGACAGTTTTTTCGTCACATATTGTACTTCGGGACACTGGTAAAATGGAGTCAAATAAAATAAATTATTTATAAAAAATTCCAAATTTACCAAAAATTTGGAAAAAATAGCTAATTTCCAAATTTCTATTTCTCTACTTCTATAATACATAGTACTAACTCCAAAAATAGTTATTAATTTACATTCCCCATATGTCTACTTCATGTTTGGATCATTTTGTGAATGCCATTTTATTTTTTGGGGACGTTAGAAGGCTTAGAAGTTTAGAAGCAAATCTTGAAATTTTTCAAAAAATTTCTAAAACCAACTTTTTCAGGACCAGTTCAGGTCTGAAGTTACTTTGTGAGGCTTACATAATAGAAACCACCCAAAAATGACCCCATTTTAGAAACTACACCCCTCAAGGTATTCAAAACTGATTTTACAAACTTTGTTAACCCTTTAGGTGTTCCACAAGAATTAATGGAAAATAGAGATAAAATTTAACTTTTTTGGCAGATTTTCCATTTAAATAACATTTTTCCAGTTACAAAGCAAGGGTTAACAGCCAAACAAAACTCAATATTTATGGCCCTGATTCTGTAATATACATAAACACCCCATATATGGTCGTAAACTGCTGTACGGGCACACGGCAGGGCGCAGAAGGAAAGGAATGCCATACGGTTTTTGGAAGGCAGATTTTGCTGGACTGGTTTTTTAACACCATGTCCCATTTGAAGCCCCCCTGATGCACCCCTAGAGTAGAAACTCCAAAAAAGTGACCCCATTTTAGAAACTACACCCCTCAAGGTATTCAAAACTGATTTTACAAACTTTGTTAACCCTTTAGGTGTTCCGCAAGAATTAATGGAAAATAGAGATAAAATTTCACTTTTTGGGCAGATTTTCTATTTTAATAATTTTTTTGCAGTTACAAAGCAAGGGTTAACAGCCAAACAAAACTCAATATTTATGGCCCTGATTCTGTAGTTTACAGAAACACCCCATATGTGGTCGTAAACTGCTGTACAAGCACACGGCAGGGCGCAGAAGGAAAGGAATGCCATACGGTTTTTGGAAGGCAGATTTTGCTGGACTGGTTTTTTGACACCATGTCCCATTTGAAGCCCCCCTGATGCACCCCTAGAGTAGAAACTCCAAAAAAAGTGACCCCATTTTGGAAACTATGGGATAGGGTGGCAGTTTTGTTGGTACTATTTTAGGGTACATATGATTTTTGGTTGCTCTATATTACACTTTTTGTGGGGCAAGGTAACAAGAAATAGCTGTTTTGGCATAGTTTTTATTTTTTGTTATTTACAACATTCATCTGACAGGTTAGATCATGTGGTATTTTCATAGAGCAGGTTGTCACGGACGCGACAATACCAAATATGACTTGTGATTATAATTTGTTTCAGTTTTACATAACAAAGCATTTAAAAAAAATAATGATTCTTTAGTGTCTGCACATTCTGAAAGCCATAGTTTTATTTATTTTTTGGGTGACTGTCTTGTGTAGGGGCTGATTATTTTCGGGATGAGATGACGGTATGATTGGAACTATTTTGGGGTGCGTAGGACTTTTTGATCGCTTTTTTACACCGTTTTTATATTTTTTTTTTACGGTATTCACCGGAGGGGTTAGGTCATGTGACATTTTTACAGAGCAGGTTATTAAGGATTCGGGGATACCTAATATGTCTGCTTTTTTTAATGTAAGTTTTACACAATAATTTCATTTTTGAAACAAAAAAATCCTTTTTTAGTGTCACCATAGTCTGAGAGCCATAGTTTTTTTAGTTTTTGGGCAATTATCTTGGGTAGGGTAATATTTTTGTGGGATGAGATGATGGTTTGATTGGCACTATTTTGGGGTGTGTATGACTTTTTGATCGCTTGCTATTACACTTTTTGTGATGTAAGGTGACAAAAATTGGCTTTTTTACACCGTTTTTATATTTTTTTTATGGTATTCACCTGAGGGGTTAAGTCATGTGATATTTTTATAGAGCAGGTTATTACGGACACGGTGATACCTAATATGTGTAGTGCATTTATTATTATTTTTTTTTAATCAGTAATAAATATGCTTTCTTATTTTTACCTTTTTTTAAAACTTTTTTTTTACTTTTTTTGACCCAGACCCACTTGGTTCTTTAAGATCCAGTGGGTCTGATGTCTGTATATTACAATACAATACAATACACTATATAGTGTACTGTGCTGTATTTTCACTTTTTTCACTTTACACCTAGTCTGATCAGACTTCTGCCTTTAACAGAAGTCTGATCAGACTTAGCCTTACCATGGCAAGCCGGAAGCCTGTGAAGGCATCCGGTTGCCATGGTAACCATCACCCGCTACCACAACAGAGCAGCTGGTGATGGGAAGGAGGGGGCCCCCTCCCTCTGTGATCCCGTCAAGAATCGGGGGCTGAAACTGCACAGCAACCCCCGATGGGAGAGGGAGGGATCTCCCTCCCTGATAACCCCTTCCATACAGCGGTCCCTACAGACCGCGGCATGGAAGGGGTTAAACGGCTGTGAGCACGGATGTCAGCGGTTTCAAGCAGAGTGTCAGCAATGTGCTGACACTCTGCTAACCGCTCGGCCATCCTGAGAGAGGGAGCGGGCGGATGATCGCGTGCCCACCCGCCACCCCAGCACCGCCCGCACCTCCCCCCCACACAGCCCGCTGGAACATAAGAATGAGGGCTGCAGGGGGGAGGGGTTAAAAATGAAAAGTTAGGTCATTATGAAGTTTCTGATCCCCGTGGTCCAAACTTCCGAAAGCGCTGCAAACCGCAGGTCTGAATTGACCTGCGGTTTGCAGCAATCGCCGATACGGGGGGTCAAAGGACCGCCCTCGGCATTATCACAGAGTGCCTGGTGAATGATTTCAGAAGGCCCTCTGTTCCGATCACCGCCCGCCGGTGATCGGAAATACACAGTACCGGGACATCAGGGCGTTCCTGTACGCCCTATGTCCCCAAGAGGTTAAGCAGGCGAAAAAAATATATTTTAAATTTTTTACACAAAATTGTCAATTTAAAGGCTATGTACACCTTTAGGGCTTATGCACACGATTGTATGGTTTTTTCAGTGTTTTGCGGTCCGTTTTTTACAGATCCAGTTTTTGTTTCCGTTGTATTTCCGTTTCCTTTTCGTTTTTCCGTTCCGTTTTTCCGTATGCCATATACAGTATACAGTTATTACATAGAAATAATTGGTCTGGGCATAACATTTTCAATAGATGGTTCCACAAAAACGGAATTGATACGGAAGACATACGGATGCATTTCTATATGTGTTCCTTTTTTTTCGGACCCATTGATTTGAATGGAGCCAAGCACCGTGATTTGCGGACAAGAATAGGACATGTTCTATCTTTTCACGGTACGAAATACTGAAATACTGAAATGGAATGCACACGGAGACACTTCAGTTTTTTTTGCTGAACCATTGACATGAATGGTTCAGTATATGTACCGCATACGGAACTCGAAAAACGGCCAGTATACTGAACGCAAAATACTGTTGTGTGCATGAGCCCTTAGCGTCAATTTTTTTAATGATTGCATTTAACTTATTTTTTGGCTAAAAATCATATTTTCAAATGGCCTTTATTAAAAATATTGAGCTGTTCAGTCACAAAGGGTTAACAGTTTTTCTAACGGTGTGACTGGTAATTTTCACTTTGTGCAGGTCATCTAATTACTCTTATTTTTAAACTACTGAGAGGTCATAAACACTTATTTAAGCCACATTCTTATCAGTAAAATAAGGATTTAGCTTAAAGGGGTTGTCCGGGTTCAGAGTTGAACCCGGACATCCCTCCATTTTCACCCTCCTGACATGAGCATCGGAGAAGTTCATGCTCCGATGCTCTCCTTTGCCCTGTGCTAAATTGCGCAGGGCAAAGGCATTTTTTGGAGTTCCGGTGACGTACCGGGGCTCTCCATGGGGCTGACAGGAACCCCGGTGATGTCACCGGCACTGATGGGCGGGATTTAGCTCTGCCCTAGCCAGTAAAACAGCTAGGGCAGAGCTAAAGCCCGCCCCTCAGAGCCGGTGACATCACCGAACACACTGCCGGGCGGAAGTTACCGCCCGGCAGTGTGTTATTGTAAACAAAAGAGCCCGTGCCCTGCGCGATTTAGCGCAGGGCACGGGAGCGCATCGGAGCATGAGATGCTCCGATGCTAGGCTCAGGGATGCTGCCGGGGTGAAAATAAGGGTATGTCCGGGTTCAGCTCTGAACCCGGACAACCCCTTTAATTAGTGTTTATAAGGGCAGAGAGCAGAGATAAGAAGTCCATCTGCTCCTCAGATGACGGAAAGGACAAAAAATCCACAGGCAGCTAGTAGAGCATGTCAGCTCTGTACAGAAAAAGGGATTCCATATTGTTATAAAAATTATTTTTAGCTAAAAATAAGTATAATGCAATAATAAAAAAAATTGCCCCCAAAGGTGTACATAGCCTTTAACCACCTCAGCCCCCAGTGCTTAAACACCCTGAAAGACCAGGCCACTTTTTACACTTCTGACCTACACTACTTTCACCGTTTATTGCTCGGTCATGCAACTTACCACCCAAATGAATTTTACCTCCTTTTCTTCTCACTAATAGAGCTTTCATTTGGTGGTATTTCATTGCTGCTGACATTTTTACTTTTTTTGTTATTAATCGAAATTTAACGATTTTTTTGCAAAAAAATGACATTTTTCACTTTCAGTTGTAAAATTTTGCAAAAAAAACGACATCCATATATAAATTTTGCTCTAAATTTATTGTTCTACATGTCTTTGATAAAAAAAAAATGTTTGGGTAAAAAAAAAATGGTTTGGGTAAAAGTTATAGCGTTTACAAACTATGGTACAAAAATGTGAATTTCCGCTTTTTGAAGCAGCTCTGACTTTCTGAGCACCTGTCATGTTTCCTGAGGTTCTACAATGGCCAGACAGTACAAACACCCCACAAATGACCCCATTTCGGAAAGTACACACCCTAAGGTATTCGCTGATGGGCATAGTGAGTTCATAGAACTTTTTATTTTTTGTCACAAGTTAGCGGAAAATGATGATTTTTTATTTTTTTTTTTCTTTTCTTACAAAGTCTCATATTCCACTAACTTGTGACAAAAAATAAAAACTTCTATGAACTCACTATGCCCATCACGAAATACCTTGGGGTCTCTTCTTTCCAAAATGGGGTCACTTGTGGGGTGGTTATACTGCCCTGGCATTCTAGGGGCCCAAATGTGTGGTAAGGAGTTTGAAATCAAATTCTGTAAAAAATGACCTGTGAAATCCGAAAGGTGCTCTTTGGAATATGGGCCCCTTTGCCCACCTAGGCTGCAAAAAAGTGTCACACATCTGGTATCTCCGTACTCAGGAGAAGGTGGGGAATGTGTTTTGGGGTGTCATTTTATATATACCCATGCTGGGTGAGAGAAATATCTTGGTCAAATGCCAACTTTGTATAAAAAAATGGGAAAAGTTGTCTTTTGCCAAGATATTTCTCTCACCCAGCATGGGTATATGTAAAATGACACCCCAAAACACATTCCCCAACTTCTCCTGAGTACGGAGATACCAGATGTGTGACACTTTTTTGCAGCCTAGGTGGGCAAAGGGGCCCATATTCCAAAGAGCACCTTTCGGATTTCACTGGTCATTTTTTGCAGAATTTGATTTCAAACTCCTTACCACACATTTGGGCCCCTAGAATGCCAGGGCAGTATAACTACCCCACAAGTGACCCCATTTTGGAAAGAAGACACCCCAAGGTATTCCGTGAGGGGCATGGCAAGTTCCTAGAATTTTTTATTTTTTGTCACAAGTTAGTGGAAAATGATGATTTTTTATTTTATTTATTTTTTTGATACAAAGTCTCATATTCCACTAACTTGTGACAAAAAATAAAAACTTCCATGAACTCACTATGCCCATCAGCGAATACCTTGGGGTCTCTTCTTTCCAAAATGGGGTCACTTGTGGGGTAGTTATACTGCCCTGGCATTCTAGGGGCCCAAATGTGTGGTAAGGAGTTTGAAATCAAATTCTCTAAAAAATGACCTGTGAAATCCGAAAGGTGCTCTTTGGAATATGGGCCCCTTTGCCCACCTAGGCTGCAAAAAAGTGTCACACATCTGGTATCTCCGTACTCAGGAGAAGTTGAGGAATGTGTTTTGGGGTGTCTTTTTACATATACCCATGCTGGGTGAGATAAATATCTTCGTCAAATGCCAACTTTGTATAAAAAAATGGGAAAAGTTGTCTTTTGCCAAGATATTTCTCTCACCCAGCATGGGTATATGTAAAATGACACCCCAAAACACATTCCCCAACTTCTCCTGAGTACGGAGATACCAGATGTGTGACACTTTTTTGCAGCCTAGGTGGGCAAAGGGGCCCATATTCCAAAGAGCACCTTTCGGATTTCACAGGTCATTTTTTACAGAATTTGATTTCAAACTCCTTACCACACATTTGGGCCCCTAGAATGCCAGGGCAGTATAACTACCCCACAAGTGACCCCATTTTGGAAAGAAGAGACCCCAAGGTATTCGCTGATGGGCATAGTGAGTTTATAAAAGTTTTTATTTTTTGTCACAAGTTAGTGTAATATGAGACTTTGTATAAAAAAAAAAAAAAATCTGCATTTTCCACTAACTTGTGACAAAAAATAAAAAATTCTAGGAACTCGCCATGCCCCTCACGGAATACCTTGGGGTGTCTTCTTTCCAAAATGGGGTCACTTGTGGGGTAGTTATACTGCCCTGGCATTTTCCAGGGGCCCTAATGTGTGGTAAGTAGGTAAATGACCTGTGAAATCCTAAAGGTGCTCTTTGGAATATGGGCCCCTTTGCCCACCTAGGCTGCAAAAAAGTGTCACACATGTGGTATCGCCGTATTCAGGAGAAGTTGAGGAATGTGTTTTGGGGTGTCATTTTACATATACCCTTGCTGGGTGAGAGAAATATCTTGACAAAAGACAACTTTTCCCATTTTTTTTATACAAAGTTGGCATTTGACCAAGATATTTCTCTCACCCAGCATGGGTATATGTAAAATGACACCCCAAAACACATTCCCCAACTTCTCCTGAGTACGGCGATACCAGATGTGTGACACTTTTTTGCAGCCTAGATGCGCAAAGGTGCCCAAATTCCTTTTAGGAGGGCATTTTTAGACATTTGGATACCAGACTTCTTCTCACGCTTTGGGGCCCCTAGAATGCCAGGGCAGTATAAATACCCCACATGTGACCCCATTTTGGAAAGAAGACACCCAAAGGTATTCAATGAGGGGCATGGCGAGTTCATAGAAATTTTTTTTTTTTGGCACAAGTTAGCGGAAATTGATATTTTTAATTTTTTTCTCACAAAGTCTCCCGTTCCGCTAACTTGGGACAAAAATTTCAATCTTTCATGGACTCAATATGCCCCTCACGGAATACCTGGGGGTGTCTTCTTTCCGAAATGGGGTCACATGTGGGGTATTTATACTGCCCTGGCATTCTAGGGGCCCTAAAGCGTGAGAAGAAGTCTGGAATATAAATGTCTAAAAAATTTTACGCATTTGGATTCCGTGAGGGGCATGGTGAGTTCATGTGAGATTTTATTTTTTGACACAAGTTAGTGGAATATGAGACTTTGTAAGAAAAAAAAAATATAATTCCGCTAACTTGGGCCAAAAAAATGTCTGAATGGAGCCTTACAGAGGGGTGATCAATGACAGGGGGGGTGATCAATGACAGGGGGGGTGATCAATGACAGGGGGGGGTGATCAATGACAGGGGGGTGATCAGGGAGTCTATATGGGGTGATAACCACAGTCATTGATCATGCCCCTGTAAGGCTTCATTCAGACGTCCGGATGCGTTTTGCGGATCCGATCCATCTATCAGTGCATCCGTAAAAATCATGCGGACATCTGAATGGAGCTTTACAGGGGGGTAATCAATGACAGGGGGGTGATCAGGGAGTCTATATGGGGTGATAACCACAGTCATTGATCATGCCCCTGTAAGGCTTCATTCAGACGTCTGGATGCGTTTTGCGGATCCGATCCATCTATCAGTGCATCCGTAAAAATCATGCGGACATCTGAATGGAGCTTTACAGGGGGTTGATCAATGACAGGGGTGTAATCAATGACAGGGGGGTGATCAGGGAGTCTATATGGGGTGATAACCACAGTCATTGATCATGCCCCTGTAAGGCTTCATTCAGACGTCCGTATGCGTTTTGCGGATCCGATCCATCTATCAGTGCATCCGTAAAAATCATGCGGACATCTGAATGGAGCTTTACAGGGGGGTGATCAATGACAGGGGTGTAATCAATGACAGGGGGGTGATCAGGGAGTCTATATGGGGTGATCACCACAGTCATTGATCATGCCCCTGTAAGGCTTCATTCAGACGTCCGGATGCGTTTTGCGGATCCGATCCATCTATCAGTGCATCCGTAAAAATCATGCGGACATCTGAATGGAGCTTTACAGGGGGGTAATCAATGACAGGGGGGTGATCAGGGAGTCTATATGGGGTGATCACCACAGTCATTGATCATGCCCCTGTAAGGCTTCATTCAGACGTCCGGATGCGTTTTGCGGATCCGATCCATCTATCAGTGGATCCGTAAAAATCATGCGGACGTCTGAATGGAGCTTTACAGGGGGGTGATCAATGACAGGGGGGTAATCAATGACAGGGGGGTGATCAGGGAGTCTATATGGGGTGATCACCACAGTCATTGATCACGCCCCTGTAAGGCTTCATTCAGACGTCCGGATGCGTTTTGCGGATCCGATCCATCTATCAGTGGATCCGTAAAAATCATGCGGACGTCTGAATGGAGCTTTACAGGGGGGTGATCAATGACAGGGGGGTGATCAATGACAGGGGGGTAATCAATGACAGGGGGGTGATCAGGGAGTCTATATGGGGTGATCAGGGGTGATCAGGGGCTAATAAGGGGTTAATAAGTGACCGGGGGGGGGGGTGTAGTGTAGTGTAGTGGTGCTTGGTGCTACTTTACTGAGCTACCTGTGTCCTCTGGTGGTCGATCCAAACAAAGGGGACCACCAGAGGACCAGGTAGCAGGTATATTAGACGCTGTTATCAAAACAGCGTCTAATATACCTGTTAGGGGTTAAAAAAAACACATCTCCAGCCTGCCAGCGAACGATCGCCGCTGGCAGGCTGGAGATCAACTCTCTTACCTTCCGTTCCTGTGAGCGCGCGCGCCTGTGTGCGCGCGTTCACAGGAAATCTCGCGTCTCGCGAGAGGACGCGCCGGCGCGTCCAGGAGGAATGAATCAACCACCTCCAGGACGCGTCTGTGCGTACAGCGGTCCGGAGGTGGTTAAAGACAGTTTTTTTTTTTTTCTACAGAGAACATGAAAATAAAGAAGTACACCCCAAAATGTATCACCCCATTTCTCCTGTCTTCAGTAATATCCCCATTGTGGCCCTAATCTTATGTCTTGACACACGGCAGGGACCAAACATAAAGGAGCACCTGGGGCCTTTCAGATAATAAACTGAGAATGGTTCAGGCCCCATTGCACACATGTAATGGCATTGAGCTGCAAAATGATGTTGTAAGCATGCTGAGTGCAAAATTATTATAGGATGAAATAATGAGTATATATGGTTATATTCAAATTGTTAAAATAAATTTTCACAGGAAATTGGAGAAAAAATATTTTTAGATGGGTAACCCTGCTAATGTCTTAGGTTACTTTCACACTTGCGTTCGGGGTTCCGCTTGTGAGCTCCATTTAAAGGCTCTCACAAGCGGCCCCGAACGGATCCGTACTGCCCCAATGCATTCTGAGTGGATGCGGATCCGCTCAGAATGCATCAGTTTTGCACCGTTTGGCCTCCGTTCCGCTCAGCAGGCAGACACCCGAATGAGGCTTTCAGCGTTTTTGTGTCCGCCTGGCCGTGTGGAGCCAAACGGATTCGTCCAGACTTACAATGCAAGTCAATGGGGAAGGATCCGTTTGACGTTGACACAATATGGTGCAATTTCAAACGGATCCATCCCCCATTGACTTTCAATGTAAAGTCAGGAGTCCCCTATTAATATACCATCAGATCGGAGTAACTTGAAGCGTCCCCATCACCATGGGAACGCCTCTATGTTAGAATATACCATCGGATTAGAGTTAGATAGTGAAACTCAGATCCGACAGTATATTCTAACACAGAGGCGTTCCCATGGTGATGGGGACGCTTCAAGTTAGAATATACTGAGAACTGTGTACATGACTGCCCAGGGGCGGACTGAGCGGTCGGGCACTTCGGCCGCAAAAAAAGAAATGCCTTTTTTTTTTTTTTCACCTGTGAGTGTGACCTGTGATGACCTGTCACTGTCACCTACTTGAACCCGCCACCCTCCGGCGCTCATCGTAGACGTCACTTAGTCAGGACAACAGTCAGGGCTACCTTCCGCCCGCCCCCCCAGCCTGCGTGTGCGTCTGAGGCAGAGTCTGTCTGAGATTCATTCATTGGCGCTCAGCGCGCCGCTCAGGCTGCCTCTGCACAGGGGGCGTGACTCGGGAGTCGTGAGTAGACACACACAGCCAGCAGCCGCGGCCCGCGCCCGAATTAATTGAATCAGAATTATCAGATTAGATCAGATGATTCATTAAGTCAGTGACTTAATGAATCATCTGATCTAATCTGATAATTCTGATTCAATTAAATGGCAGGCACCCCCCCCCCCAAACACCCCAGTATAAGAATCATAATTGGTGGCTCAGTGCGCCCCCCCCCTAGTATAAGAAACGTTGGTGGCACAGTGGGAAGTGCCAATGAGGGTTAAAAAATAATTTAAAAAAATTAACTCACCTCCTCCAGTTGATCGCGTAGCTGCCGGTCTTTCTTCAGGACCTGTGGTGACGTCACTGAGCTGATCACATGACCCATTACCATGGTGATGGATCATGTGATGAGCCCAGTGATGTCACCACAGGTCCTTTGACAGGTCATGAAGAAAGAACAGAAGACGATCAATTGGAGGAGGTGAGTTAATTATTTTTTTATTTTTTAACCCTCATTGGCACTGCCCACTGCGCCACCAATGTTTATTATATTGAGGGGGGAGCGCACTGCGCCACCAATGTTTATTATATTGAGGGGGGGCGCACTGCGCCACCAATGTTTATTATATTGAGGGGGGGGCGCACTGCGCCACCAATGTTTATTATATTGAGGGGGGGCGCACTGCGCCACCAATGTTTATTATATTGAGGGGGGGCGCACTGCGCCACCAATGTTTATTATATTGAGGGGGGGCGCACTGCGCCACCAATGTTTATTATATTGAGGGGGGGCGCACTGCGCCACCAATGTTTATTATATTAAGGGGGGGCGCACTGCGCCACCAATGTTTATTATATTGAGGGGGGAGCGCACTGCGCCACCAATGTTTATTATATTGAGGGGGGGCACACTGCGCCACCAATGTTTATTATACTGGGGTGTTGGGGGGGCGCACTGCGCCACCAATGTTTATTATACTGGGGTGTTGGGGGGGGGGCGCACTGTGCCACCAATGTTTATTATATTGGGGGGGCGCACTGCGCACAACGATGGGTTAGGGAAATTTCACAGCAGAGTGCGCATGCGCTGGGAGCCTCGCCGGCGGTTAGGGTAGGGAAAAATTATGGGCCAGTGCACAGGTGCGGTGATCGGATGGATGTTCTCAGCAGGACACCGGCCGACACTGCGCATGCGCTGGGAGCCTCACCAGCGGTTAGGGTAGGGAAAAAGCACTGGCCCGTACGTAATTTTTCCCTTCCCTAACCGCTGGTGAGGCTCCCGGTGCATGCGCAGTGTCGGCCGGTGTTCAGCTGAGAACATCCATCCGATCACTGCGCCTGCACACTGGCCCATAGTTTTTCCCTACCCTAACCGCCGGCGAGACTCCTGGCGCATGCGCACTCTGCTGTGAATCTTCCCTAACCTGTCGTTGTGCGCCTGCGCGGCGCTGCACACCTCCTCACGTCATGTCCGGTGCGACCGGAAGTGACGAGGGTAGGGAAATCTCACGAAGTAGGGAAGTATGACATTACACCGGCCTTTGGGGTGTGTGGGCTGGTAACTACTTGGTTGGATAGTCAGCCAGCCTATGCCATGATGCCAGCAACAAGCAGTGTTTGTTTGTTTTTTTGGGGGGGGGGGGGGGCCCCACAAGGTTAGCTCGCACAGGGCGCCTGGACACCTAAGGCCGGCCCTGGCGGGTGCGGGCCGTGGCTGCTGGCTGTGTGAGAATTATCAGATTAGATCAGAATCAGACCTGATCCATTCAGTAGTCATATAAATTCAGCAGAGTTAGACCATCTGACAGGTGACAGACGCACACTGTCACTGGCAGCATCAGCAGCAGCTCAGGAGACAACAGCACTCGGCAGACTTGGTCAGGACTTGTTACTTAGGGTAGGTCCCAATAGAATTTTTAAATGTTATTTTATAATAATTAATATGATCATTTTAATGATTTAAAATTAATTCTAAATGATGAGATGAGCGCCCAGGGGCCATCTGAGCGCAAAGCGCTAGGCTAGCTAGCCTATCGCACACACTGACTAGTGCCAGAGCATAGGCGCTCAGGATTAGCACTGCACAGCATCAATGATGTGTTTACATTTTTTTATGGGGGGGGTGATGCCGTGCTATTGCTAATCCTGAGCGCCTCTGCTCTGGCGCTAGTTTGTGTGACCATGACACTGACATGATGGAGCCTGGAGGGAGGGCCGGGGGGACAATGTAAATATCTGTACTCTAAGGCTACTTTCACACCTGCGTTCGGGTGTCCGCTCGTGAGCTCCGTTTGAAGGGTCTCACAAGCGGCCCCGAACGCAGCCGTCCAGCCCTAATGCATTCTGAGTGGAGGCGGACCCGCTGAGAATGCATCAGTCTGCCAGCAGCGTTCGGGTGTCCGCCTGGCCGTGCGGAGGCGAGCGGATCCGTCCAGACTTACAATGTAAGTCAATGGGGATGGATCCGTTTGAAGATGACACTATATGGCTCAATCTTCAAACGGATCCGTCCCCCATTGACTTTCAATGTAAAGTCTGGACGGATCCGTTCAGGCTACTTTCAGACTTAGAAATTTTTCTAAGTTATAATGCAGACGGATCCGTTCTGAACGGATGCAAACGTCTGCATTATAGGAGCGGATCCGTCTGATGAAACATCAGACGGACCCGCTCCGAACGCTAGTGTGAAAATAGCCTGAGTATGTCACTGTATGTGACATGGGAATGGGGCCAGGCCGCCAGGAAGGGTCGGCCGGGGGGGGGGGGTGAATGGTGTGCCATGGCTGATTGATGTGTATGGACCTGGTGACTAGTGAAGACCCACTAGACCAAGTTCCATTCTGGCACAAGCTACTGCAGGCAGGCAGCGTAAATTGCTTAAAAGAAAAACAAAGTTAATGTTGGTTATGGGCCAACT
Organism: Bufo bufo; assembly: GCF_905171765.1. Lineage (NCBI taxonomy): Eukaryota > Metazoa > Chordata > Amphibia > Anura > Bufonidae > Bufo > Bufo bufo. Next base: position 547,211,647 of record NC_053389.1, on the reverse strand, counting down.
TAGGTCATTGGAGGGGCTTTTTGCTGGGGACAGAGGTCAGTAGGGAGACCATGACTGGTCTGTGGGCTATACAGCCCCATACAGCAAGTCATGATGTCTTATTGCCTTGTGATGTGTTCTTCTTAGGCCACGGCCACCTAAGAACACACAAGGCATCATGACTTGCTGTAGATGGGGCTATATAGCCCACAGACCGGTCATGGTCTCCCTGCTGACCTCTGTGAGTGAAGACCCTAGACCAAGTTCCATTTTTTTTGTTCTATTTTAATAGTATGGGCATTTTCAGTCGGGGTGATACCCATGATGTTTATATTTTATTGTTATTTAGGTATTTATATTTTTAATTATAGCCAGCCCCAGCCCCAGAGCCAGTCAGCTCCAGAGCCAGCCAGGCCTCAGGCCCAGTCAGAGCCAGCCAGGCCCAGAGCCAGCCAGCCACAGGTCTCCAGCCATCAAGCCCACAGCCTGCCAACCAGCGAGCCCACAGCCAGCAAGCCCAGAGCCTACCAATCAGGAAGCCACAGCCTGCCATCCACCAACCGTAATTAAGGTAGAAGCCAACTTGGCCTAGGTAGCAGTGAGCTATGTTGTGTTGTTATATTGTGAATAGGAACCATAGTGTTGGATAGACCCCCCTCCAGGACCCATTAGACGCCATTGTAGTCTCTAATGTGACCTGGGGAGGACTCTTTCTAAAACACTCTCTGAGATGTCCTCTGCCTCGTACCCCCCTCCCTGTTAAATAAAGACCCTTTATTTATTTAACTGATCCCTGCACCAATATCCCTCAGCACTGGGTTGATGCTTCGCACCCTCCGACGTCCCACAACGAGCAGGTGCTAATGCTTGCCAAATGACATGCACGCATTAGATCTCCCAATAGGAAACCAGTGTAGTGCGTGGCTGGAGGCGGGATAGGGGCATGACTGGAGGTGGGGCATGGGCGTGGCTGAAGGTGGAACATGGGTGGGGCCTGGAACGGGGCCCTTGATTTATTTTGCCCGGGGGCCCTGAGGGTTCTCAGTCCGCCCCTGTGACTGCCCCCTGCTGCCTGGCAGGTGCTGCCAGGCAGCAGGGGGCAGACCCCTCCCCCTCCCCACCCTGTATTTAACTCATTGGTGGCCAGTGCGGCCCCCCCTCCCTCCCCAGTATTAAATGTGACCAGTGCGGCCCCCCTCCCACTATATTCATTGGTGGCCAGTGCGGCCCCAAAACTTAAACTGGGACTCCGATCGGAACTCTCCGCTGCCACCAATGATGGGGGGGGGGGGGGGTTTTAATTGGGGGGGGAAGAGGGGAGGCCGCACTGGTCACATTTAATACTGGGAATCAGCACTGGCCACCAAAGAATATAGAGGGAGGGGGGCCGCACTGGTCATATTTAATACTGGGAATCCGCACTGGCCACCAATGAATATAGAGGGAGGGGGGCCGCACTGGTCATATTTAATACTGGGAATCCACACTGGCCACCAATGAATATAGAGGGAGGGGGGCCGCACTGGTCACAATTAATACTGGGGAGGGAGGGAGAGGGGCCGCACTGGCCACCAATGAATATAGAGGGAGGGGGGCCACACTGGTCACATTTAATACAGGGGAGGGAGGGGGTCTGCCCCCTCCTGCCTGGCAGCACCTGATCTCTTACAGGGGGCTATGATTCGCACAATAATTGTGCGGATCACAGCCCCCTGTAAGAGATCGGGTGCTGCCAGGCAGCAGGGGGCAGTCATGTACACAGTTCTTTTAGTATATTCTAACCTGAAGCGTCCCCATCACCATGGGAACGCCTCTGTGTTAGAATATACTGTCGGATCTGAGTTTTCACGAAGTGAAAAATCAGATCTGTAAAAGCCAGTTATGCAGATGGATCCGTTCTGAACGGATGCAAGCGTTTGCATTATAGGAGCGGATCCGTCTGTGCAGACACCAGACGGATCCGCTCCAAACGCAAGTGTGAAAGTAGCCTGAGAAATATGCCACATTCCAATCTTTGTGGCGCATACAGATGAGAAGTGAAGCTTATAAGGGAGGCAGATTTCTAAAAAGGCATTTGCCTGTACATATGACTATGTCTCGCCAACAAAGCAGTTGTCCCGCATTTCTGTCATTCTGATGCTGTTGCGAATAGCGTTCTGGTCTAACATATAATTACTTATTGCAGAAAAAAAAAACTGAACTGTAGTGAAAAGCAACATGTCCAAGAAAACGGAGCAAAACGTCTCCAATTATGTTGCAAATTCCAGTTTGTTTACAAGATACAAGAACACTGATAGGGCTGTAATGACAAGCTGGCATTTAAAGACAGTGGCTGGCCGTACAACGTCTCTTTAGTCCCATCAATCCCTATATGAGAAATGAACGTACTAAGTGACGCGGTGCACCATAACAGGCCCCTGCCCGGCAAGGTAAAAACCGCTATGCACACAATCAACAAGTCACCTACAAAATATATAAAAGGACAGTGTGCAGAACCATCTGTAGGAACAGTTATGGATCACTAATTCCCAAAATGATGTCAGGATTTCTAGATGTGTTGTGGAGTGTAAGACGTCCACAAAAAGAAAATTCATAATAAAGCTCATTAGAGATCCTCCAAATAAAAAAATATCATGCCAATATCATGATACAGTAATGTAAATGAAATTAACAGCTTTGTGTGGCAGGACTTAGTCATAAAAAAAAGAAATAAGGAAAATAAGGAAAACAAATCAGAAAAAGGTAAAATTTGTTCTAATGTCTGAAAAATAATTAGCTCTACAACCCATCCCAAGAGGATCCCTCCCTCCCTGGAAAGCCCAGAAACTAAACAGAAAATGAGAATAAATTGACTTTCTGAAAAGACCCCCCACCCACCTTTTTGGGATTAAATAAAATTAATAATTAGCAACCGTATGGTACGTCTCAAAACAAGGGTAATTTGCTGAGGCCTGGTTGTGATAGGCAACTGGGGCAGTTAAATCGGGTGTCCCTCCTCCTTCCATGTTTGCTCCACACACGACATCGTTTCTGAGGATATGTCTTGCTGGCAGTGGCAGGGACGGGGTGAGGGAAGTGGCGTTCTGAAAACTTTCGAACATCCTCAGATTCAAAGGCTTGCCCATGTGCGGGGGACTCAAAACAGGAGACTCTCAACTACCTTCTCCTGGAACTCGAGGAAGTTGAGGGTTCCTTGGGCCTTTTTAAATAAAACAAAACTATTATATGTAGGAATCTGGATGAGGTAGATTGATACTTTTTTATACCATTATAATTTTACCCCATATCTTGTACAGTTTGGACGGAATAAACTGACGGAAGGAAAAGCTGCTTTAAAACTAAAAAGGGATTCATTGACGGATAGATTTTTTTTATCAGGGGTATATAATTAAGAATAAATCTCTAAGGAGGGAAATAAGGGGTCTCAATATATTTAGGCAGTCGTAGGCTGGGTCAGTTCTGGGGGGGACTTGGGAATTATCTGAAAAATGCATAAACAGCATTAGGGCTTCATAGCAGTTTCCGGACATAACTGCTGCAAACACAGGGGTTGAGTGGACAGTACTCACAGCCCAATACGATCGGACAGATGTCTTTTTTACAATGCCCATGTCCAAGGTAAGCCCCCAATTTTTTTTTATTTCAGGGACACTTGTGGGGGTCCACCATCTTATATAGACGTGGGCTTTTGTACATTAAATTGTGTGGCATACAGATTAGTCTGCTGCACAATTAGTTCCAGGACTTTATCGTCCACAAATAAATGAAAAAAATCATAAGAGGGGAAAATTGGTGATGTTCACATTAATTTGGGGACTAGATACAAATTGGGGTACTTGGGGGGGGGGGGGAAAGATGAAGCAGGAACCCACGTAGTAGAAGTGACGGGACCACTGGGTGGAGAATGAGATGAGGTGGCGACTTCTACCACCATAGGGCTATGGGGTCTGGGGATGGAAGCTTAGCTAGAGTCCCTGTTATCAGAAAATATTTCCGTCTCTGAAGCGGTGTCGGATTAAGAGTTTTCAGTGCAGAAATTCATATGCCTGCTCTGAACTATATAGTCTTCAAGCTATTTTATTTACTAAAAAGCTCAGAAAGAAAAAAAAAATATTATATATATCCCACCCTAAAAATTAGAAGTAAGTGTTTGCTAGCGTCAGTAGCGGTGCGTCCACTGACCGACAATTATGGACGGACCATAACAGATGGCCACTGACCAACTAACAGATGGACGATGACAGATGGCCTCTGACCATCAGTGACAGACGGATAGTAACAGATGGCCTCTGACCGCCAGTAACAGACAGACACACGGTACGTAATGAAAGTAACTGACCCTAATAGACGCCTAATGACAGACACCCACTGACTGAATGTAACAGGTGCTTAGTGACGGATGCCCTCTACCCGCCAGTTACGGACAGACAGTTTATCAATTGATTTTTCTTTTTTTCCCCCACAGTTTAACTACTTTCACACTTGCATTTTGGCTATCCGTTTGTGAGATCAGTTCAGGGCTCTCACAAGCGGTCCAAAACGGATCAGTTTTGCCCTAATGCATTCTGAATAGAAAAGGATCCGCTCAGAATGCATCAGTTTGCCTCAGTTCCGTCTCCATTCCATCTGACGAAACTGAGCCAAACGGATCCGTTCTGACATACAATGTAAGTCAATGGGGACAGATCAGTTTTCTATGACACAATCTGGCACAATAGAAAACGGATCCGTTCTCCATTGATTTTCAATGGTGTTCAAGACGGATCTGTCTTGGCTATGTTAAAGATAATACAAACGGATCCGTTCTGAACGGATACAGACGGTTGTATTTTCTGAACGGATCCGCACAAAACACGAGTGTGAAAGTAGCCTAAATAACACTGCCAGGACAGAAGTCTGATCTCTCTCTCTCCTCACAGAACAACTGCACTGAGGGGAGAGAGAAGCACAGCCCATGTCCTGGCTGTGTTAGTAAATACACTGCTCAAAAAAATAAAGGGAACACAAAAATAACACATCCTAGATCTGAATTAATTAAATATTCTTCTGAAATACTTTGTTCTTTACATAGTTGAATGTGCTGACAACAAAATCACACCAAAAAAAAAATATGGAAATCAAATTTTTTAGCCCACGGAGGTCTGGATTTGGAATCACCCTCAAAATTAAATTGGAAAAACACACTACAGGCTGATCCAACTTTGATGTAATGTCCTTAAAACAAGTCAAAATGAGGCTCAGTAGTGTGTGTGGCCTCCACGTGCCTGTATGACCTCCCTACAACGCCTGTGCATGCTCCTGATGAGGTGGCGGACGGTCTCCTGAGGGATCTCCTCCCAGACCTGGACTAAAGCATCTACCAACTCCTGGACAGTCTGTGGTGCAACGTGACGTTGGTGGATAGAGCGAGACGTGATGTCCCAGATGTGCTCAATTAGATTCAGGTCTGGGGAACGGGCGGGCCAGTCCATAGCATCAATGCCTTCGTCTTGCAGGAACTGCTGACACACTCCAGCCACATGAGGTCTAGCATTATCTTGCATTAGGAGGAACCCAGGGCCAACCGCACCAGCATATGGTCTCACAAGGGGTCTGAGGATCTCATCTCGGTACCTAATGGCAGTCAGGCTACCTCTGGTGAGCACATGGAGGGCTGTGCGGCCCTCCAAAGAAATGCCACCCCACATTATTACTGACCCAATGCCAAACCGGTCATGCTGGAGGATGTTGCAGGCAGCAGATCGTTCTCCACGGCGTCTCCAGACTCTGTCACATGTGCTCAGTGTGCACCTGTTTTCATCTGTGAAGAGCACAGGGCGCCAGTGGCGAATTTGCCAATCTTGGTGTTTTCTGGCAAATGCCCAACGTCCTGCACGGTGTTGGGCTGTAAGCACAACCCCCACCTGTGGACGTCGGGCCCTCATATCACCCTCATGGAGTCTGTTTCTGACCGTTTGAGCAGACACATGCACATTTGTGGCCTGCTGGAGGTCATTTTTCAGGGCTCTGGCAGTGCTCCTCCTGTTCCTCCTTGCACAAAGGCGGAGGTAGCGGTCCTGCTGCTGGGTTGTTGCCCTCCTACGGCCTCCTCCACGTCTCCTGATGTACTGGCCTGTCTCCTGGTAGCGCCTCCATGCTCTGGACACTACGCTGACAGACACAGCAAACCTTCTTGCCACAGCTCGCATTGATGTGCCATCCTGGATAAGCTGCACTACCTGAGCCACTTGTGTGGGTTGTAGACTCTGTCTCATGCTACCACTAGAGTGAAAGCACCGGCAGCATTCAAAAGTGACCAAAACATCAGCCAGGAAGCATAGGAACTGAGAAGTGGTCAGGTCACCACCTGCAGAACCACTCCTTTATTGGGGGAGTCTTGCTAATTGCCTATAATTTCCACCTGTTGTCTATCCCATTTGCACAACAGCATGTGAAATTGATTGTCACTCAGTGTTGCTTCCTAAGTGGACAGTTTGATTTCACAGAAGTGTGATTGACTTGGAGTTACATTGTGTTGTTTAAGTGTTCCCTTTATTTTTTTGAGCAGTGTATAATGCAGGGGTGCACAACCTGTGGTCCCCAACCATCTGGTAACAGACATGTATGCCAATGTCTTGTGGCTGCTCACATATATTTTTCATGTATTTCTCCCATTAGATGGGAGTCCTGGAAGTGTAATTGATTCACTATCACACTTGTTTCCAACCCACACTGGATCATGGCACACTGAGTTATTAGGGGGCTCGTTCCTGTCTGCACCCCCGCTGTGGGTGTGGTTATCTCCTTCCACACGTCACCGCGGTGGGCGGTGTTGGATCCTGGATGCGTCTCTGGCAACATGGAGCTGGTTGGATAATAGAGAGGCGGGGCCATTATGTCACCTAGGCCGGGTTTCGGCCGGAGACATAAAGACTGAGGGCCCCTGCCTATATCTCTTCTGACGGTCCCCGGTTGCGCCAGAGGATATTATGCGGTTGGCGATGAGCTCTGATCGCCGCATCGCTTGGCCCGGGACCCGGCCGCCGGCACTGGTGACGTGGGGCTATGGGGTGACCGCTCTCATTGCGTGGAGGTGGGCGGATCGGCTCATTGGCGTCCCTAGCGACGGTGCGCATAGCGGAGGATGTGTGGAATGACGCGACGATCACCAGGGCGGAGTTACTCGCGGTCAGGTGATCTCGGGTCAGCTGGGTAGTGACGCAGTTCCGCCTTCCCTGACATGCGCACTGGTGGCCTAGGAACGCCAAGGAACATGTGTGCCCTGAAGGTATGTGGAGGTATTGGATCTTATATATATATGATTGGTGTACATTGATACACTGAGTGGGAGCACTGCAGTATACATTTTTAATGACATTAGCACCTCACTCATTGTGTTATTGGCCACTCCTGTGTGAGTGGGTGTGTCTTAATATATTTAAACGGATACTTTTAGATTTCACATTGTGTTTGATAAAGGCTGCGGATCAGCCGAAACGTCACAACCTGCTGCACGTTAGTTCACTTGGCGATCCCCATTAAAGGGTTTTTTACCGGACATGCTGCCTCCATCTTCTTTTCTGGGACTGGAAGTGTAACTAGACATTAATGGTATATAATGTGTGTTCAATATGCCATAAGTACAATATTTCAGTTGCTAATACACCTTTAAATTTTATTTTCGGCCCTCGTCATTGGTTCAGTCTGGCAATGTGACCCCCAACCAGGAAACGTTGTGCACCCCTGATATAATGGATGTGATCTGCATGATAGGGTTATCATGGAGACCACATGATCAGGGACCAATAGTAATTTTCACTGATGGTTACTGTGCTGAAGGTAGATCTTCAGCACAGTAACTACTGCGCATGCCTGCGCCATTTAGTTTTTTTAACTTTATTTCAGGGGGGGCTCCTGACCTTTAATAAAACATTTGGGGTACCCCGATCGGGGTATGGGTACTGGGGGACCCGATCGGGGCATAATTCAAAACCTGTGCAGGGGCGGCTGGCTTATAGTCGGCGCATGCACAGGGCCACCGCCATCTTTCTTGAGTGCACGGGGGGAGGAGGGGTGAGGATCGGGACCCAGATTTCCCTTATGGGGAAGCTGGGGAACTGGATCCTAGCACCAGAGACTTTCTCCCTCCTCTTACTGTATCACGGCGATCACGTGATCAGAGACCGCTTGTCAGGGTCTCTGATCACTGCCCTGAGCCCTCAGCTACCTCTGGTAGCTGCGGGCATGGAGCTCCATGCTTGATTAACCACCTCAGCCCCCATAGCTTAAACACCCTGAAAGACCAGGCCACTTTTTACTCTTCTGACCTACACTACTTTCACCGTTTATTGCTCGGTAATGCAACTTACCACCCAAATGAATTTTACCTCCTTTTCTTCTCACTAATAGAGCTTTCATTTGGTGGTATTTCATTGCTGCTGACATTTTTACTTTTTTTGTTATTAATCGAAATTTTTGCAAAAAAATGACATTTTTCACTTTCAGTTGTAAAATTTTGCAAAAAAAAACGAGATCCATATATAAATTTTGCTCTAAATTTATTGTTCTACATGTCTTTGATAAAAAAAAAATGTTTGGGTAAAAAAAAAATGGTTTGGGTAAAAGTTATAGCGTTTACAAACTATGGTACAAAAATGTGAATTTCCGCTTTTTGAAGCAGCTCTGACTTTCTGAGCACCTGTCATGTTTCCTGAGGATCTACAATGGCCAGACAGTAGAAACACCCCACAAATGACCCCATTTTGGAAAGTAGACACCCTAAGGTATTCGCTGATGGGCATAGTGAGTTCATATAACTTTTTATTTTTTGTCACAAGTTAGCGGAAAATGATGATTTTTTTTTTTTCTTACAAAGTCTCATATTCCACTAACTTGTGACAAAAAATAAAAACTTCCATGAACTCACTATGCCCATCAGCGAATACCTTGGGGTGTCTTCTTTCCAAAATGGGGTCACTTGTGGGGTAGTTATACTGCCCTGGCATTCTAGGGGCCCAAATGTGTGGTAAGGAGTTTGAAATCAAATTCTGTAAAAAATGGCTGGTGAAATCCGAAGGGTGCTCTTTGGAATGTGGGCCCCTTTGCCCACCTAGGCTGCAAAAAAGTGTCACACATGTGGTATCTCCGTATTCAGGAGAAGTTGGGGAATGTGTTTTGGGGTGTCATTTTACATATACCCATGCTGGGTGAGAGAAATATCTTGGCAAAAGACAACTTTTCCCATTTTTTTATACAAAGTTGTCTTTTGCCAAGATATTTCTCTCACCCAGCATGGGTATATGTAAAATGACACCCCAAAACACATTCCCCAACTTCTCCTGAATACGGAGATACCACATGTGTGGCACTTTTTTGCAGCCTAGGTGGGCAAAGGGGCCCACATTCCAAAGAGCACCTTTCGGATTTCACCGGCCATTTTTTACAGAATTTGATTTCAAACTCCTTACCACACATTTGGGCCCCTAGAATGCCCGGGCAGTATAACTACCCCACAAGTGACCCCATTTTGGAAAGAAGACACCCCAAGGTCTTCGCTGATGGGCATAGTGAGTTCATGGAAGTTTTTATTTTTTGTCACAAGTTAGTGGAATATGAGACTTTGTAAGAAAAAAAAAAAAATCATCATTTTCCACTAACTTGTGACAAAAAATAAAAAATTCTAGGAACTCGCCATGCCCCTCACGGAATACCTTGGGGTGTCTTCTTTCCAAAATGGGGTCACTTGTGGGGTAGTTATACTGCCCTGGCATTTTCCAGGGGCCCTTATGTGTGGTAAGTAGGTAAATGACCTGTGAAATCCTAAAGGTTCTTTTTGGAATGTGGGCCCCTTTGCCCACCTAAGCTGCAAAAAAGTGTCACACATGTGGTATCTCCGTATTCAGGAGAAGTTGGGGAATGTGTTTTGGGGTGTCATTTTACATATACCCATGCTGGGTGAGAGAAATATCTTGGCAAAAGACAACTTTTCCCATTTTTTTTATACAAAGTTGGCATTTGACCAAGATATTTCTCTCACCCAGCATGGGTATATGTAAAATGACACCCCAAAACACATTCCCCAACTTCTCCTGAGTACGGCGATACCAGATGTGTGACACTTTTTTGCAGCCTAGATGCGCAAAGGTGCCCAAATTCCTTTTAGGAGGGCATTTTTAGACATTTGGACACCAGACTTCTTCTCACGCTTTGGGGCCCCTAAAATGCTAGGGCAGTATAAATACCCCACATGTGACCCCATTTTGGAAAGAAGACACCCCAAGGTATTCAATGAGGGGCATGGCGAGTTCATAGAATTTTTTTTTTTTTTGGCACAAGTTAGCGGAAATTGAAATTTTTTATTTTTTTCTCACAAAGTCTCCATTTCCGCTAACTTGGGACAAAAATTTCAATCTTTCATGGACTCAATATGCCCCTCACGGAATACCTTTGGGTGTCTTCTTTCCGAAATGGGGTCACATGTGGGGTATTTATACTTCCCTGGCATTCTAGGGGCCCTAAAGCGTGAGAAGAAGTCTGGAATATAAATGTCTAAAAAATTTTACGCATTTGGATTCCGTGAGGGGTATGGTGAGTTCATGTGAGATTTTATTTTTTGACACAAGTTAGTGGAATATGAGACTTTGTAAGAAAAAAAATAATAATTTCCGCTAACTTGGGCCAAAAAAAATGTCTGAATGGAGCCTTACAGGGGGGTGATCAATGACAGGGGGGTGATCAATGACAGGGGGGTGATCAGGGAGTCTATATGGGGTGATCACCCCCCTGTCATTGATCACCCCCCTGTCATTGATCACCCCCCTATAAGGCTCCATTCAGATGTCCGTGTTTTGCGGATCCGATCCATGTATCAGTGGATCCATAAAAATCATACAGACATCTGAATGCAGCCTGACAGGGGGGTGATCAATGAAAGGGGGGTGATCAATGACAGGGGGGTGATCAGGGAGTCTATATGGGGTGATCACCCCCCTGTCATTGATCACCCCTATATAAGGCTCCATTCAGATGTCCGTATGTGTTTTGCGGATCTGATCCATGTATCAGTGGATCCGTAAAAATCATACGGACATCTGAATGCAGCCTGACAGGGGGGTGAACAATGACAGGGGGGTGATCAGGGAGTCTATATGGGGCGATCACCCCCCTGTCATTGATCACCCCCCTATAAGGCTCTATTCAGATGTCCGTATGTGTTTTGCGGATCCGATCCATGTATCAGTGGATCCGTAAAAATCATACGGACATCTGAATGCAGCCTTACAGGGGGGTGATCAATGACAGGGGGGTGATCAATGACAGGGGGGTGATCAGGGAGTCTATATGGGGTGATCACCACAGTCATTGATCACTCCCCTGTAAGGCTCCATTCAGACGTCCGTAAGTGTTTTGCGGATCCGATCCATCTATCAGTGGATCCGTAAAATTCATACGGACCTCTGAATGGAGCCTTACAGGGGGTTATCAATGACAGGGGGGTGATCAGGCAGTCTATATGGGGTGATCACCTCCGTCATTGATCACTCCCCTGTAAGGCTCCATTCAGACGTCCGTATGTGTTTTGCGGATCCGATCCATCTATCAGTGGATCCGTAAAATTCATACGGACGTCTGAATGCAGCCTTACAGGGGGGTGATCAATGACAGGGGGGTGATCAATGACAGGGGGGTGATCAGGGAGTCTATATGGGGTGATCACCTCCGTCATTGATCACTCCCCTGTAAGGCTCCATTCAGACGTCCGTAAGTGTTTTGCGGATCCGATCCATCTATCAGTGGATCCGTAAAATTCATACGGACCTCTGAATGGAGCTTTACAGGGGGGATATCAATGACAGGGGGGTGATCAGGGAGTCTATATGGGATGATCTGGGGTGATCAGGGGTGAATAAGGGGTTAATAAGTGACGGGGGGGGTGTAGTGTAGTGTAGTGGTGGTTGGTGCTACTTTACTGAGCTACCTGTGTCCTCTGGTGGTCGATCCAAACAAAGGGGGCCACCAGAGGACCAGGTAGCAGGTATATTAGACGCTGTTATCATAACAGCGTCTAATATACCTGTTAGGGGTTAAAAAAATCACATCTCCAGCCTGCCAGCGAACGATCGCCGCTGGCAGGCTGGAGATCCACTCTCTTACCTTCCGTTCCTGTGAGCGTGCGCGCCTGTGTGCGCGCGTTCACAGGAAATCTCGCGTCTCGCGAGATGACGCACGGATGCGTCCAGGAGGAATGAATCAACCACCTTCCGGACGCATCCGTGCGTTAGGCGGTCGGGAGGTGGTTAAAGAGCTAACTTGGGCCGAAGTGCCGCTGTTAAAAGGTGGCGCTCCAGCCCATAACCCCTTAGTGACCACTATAAAAAAAACGTATGGGTGGTCACTAAGGGGTTAATTACCGTGATAGACATTATTCACAGTAATTAGCCGCAGGTCTCTGCTGTTCGCACATCGCTCCAGCACCGTACATGTACGGCGATGGTAGCGAACGAGTTAAGGCGGGTTCACACCGCATGATATTACAGACGATTATCAGGAAGGAAGCAGACGGCTGTTTGCTCAGTGAAGGAGACCTATGCATTTACATGCAATAATCTGCTCCACAGCATGAGGACGAGGGGTAGCTATTGCGATCTCTCGTCCCCATACAGAATCATTATTTCTGGGCAGCAGATCACTGTTTATACCGCCCGATCTGCCACCCAGAAACGATGACTGATGTGCCAGGATGAACGACAGGACGTTCGTTCATTGGGTGATTGTCAGCACATTTAGATGGGCAGATTGTCGGGAACAGGCATTTACGCGGGAACAGACATTCCCAATAATCTGCTTGAAAATCGGGCAGTCTAAACCCACCTTTATTCTTTTGGTTATCATGTTGATAATAAAAGATAAAAGCCAGGTGAAAGGGCAAGAGCATGACACAGACCCAATAAATGCCACAAAATCAACACAAACTGAACTAAAATGCTTTACCTGTGGTGCGTTTTATATTTTCCTATAAACTGTTTAAAATCTGCCCACAGCACTTTTGTAAAAAAAAAAAATCACACAAAAATGCCACAGAAACGCTGTGTGTGAAATCATTAGCTGCCATTAGGATTCCCACCACTACCAAGAATGGGCTTCCAATCAGACTGTTAAAATGTAAATAATTTAGTTGCAAGTGCAGCCCCTTTATGTGTAGTCAGTAATACGTGTGAACTGGCAGCTATGCTTATCACCGATTGAAAACAGATTACATTAAAATATATCTGTATTGAGAAAAGCTTCATGATGAAATACATAAAAATATACCTGTAATTAAACTACTGAATTCTATTCCGACAGCTTTTTCTACCATAGAGTTAACAGCATTCCTTCAACTTTTAGGTGTTGTTTATGTGACAGCTCAATAGAAGTTGCGTAATATGGGAAAATAGGACAGCAATTCAAATAATCTACTTCATTTTAATGCCAAGTTTCAAGCACTGTATTGTGTAAAAAACAACGCCCTTTCCTCTGGCAGCTGCACTGAAGTATCTACTGCTAGCAAATCTTTTAGTCTCAAGTAATGACCTTCATTTGAATGGTAATGATAAGAATGAAGTACTATGTTCATGTTGAAATCATATAGTAATTTACTTACTAGTTTATATAAGTCTTTGGAAGGGCGTAGTTCCTGATTAACTCCTTATGATTGCTTATAATAATTTTGGGCCTTCAAGATGAACCTTTGAATTGCCAGCTTCTGCACTGTATATAAACATTTGTGGAACCTTTGTTAGGTTAGCCATGGTAATCCATCAAATTAGCCTACTACCTGTCAAACCATTTTGGTGCTACAGTAGGTAATGACCATGACTTTCTAAGGGGTTAAATTGCCAGGATCAGAGCTATCTCCAAACTTGCCATTGCAGGGGGTGTTAATATTAATAATTGTTATACTCCTAAGCGTGTTATCCCGGCAGTCCACTCTCTTTTCACCCGTTAACCCCTGTACAGGGATCTGGACTTCACTGTAGAGGAATCACCAGGCTGCTTTCTCCTGGAGTAGTCTCTGTTTGGTTCACTGCTGACCCATGGCTGACCGTAGACAGAGACAGGCTGAGATCAGGGCAAGCAGAGTACATGTAATCTGATAACAGTCTGAGGTTAGGGTGTGCAGTTCATGGTGAATACAAAGATCAGACACAGGTCAGGTCAGGCAGCCTAGGGTCAAATCCAGAAAACAGGCAGAAGTTAGCACACAGGCAAATGAAACTATGGCACCTTTGCAGGTGCGGCAAGCTAGAAAATCTATTGCACAGGCACCCTCCCATAGGTGACCAGCCAATTGGCTGGCGTGAATTAGGGTGCGTGCACAGTGACCCTTTAAGAGCCAGAGGAAGATCGTGTGCGCTCCCTATAGGCGGAGGAGGCAAGGCTGAGCTGGCAAGCTGGCTGCAGCCTATGTGGAAGGATGGAACTACCCAGGTGGCCAGGACCGCAGTGGAGTAGAGTGGGGGGCAGGAGAGCAAAGCAGCAGCAGCAGCAGCCATGAGACACCACTGTAACAATAATCTTTATTTATATGGTGCCAACATAGACATATATGTGGTATGGCTAGTAGGTAAGGAAAGGATCACTGCACTACAATGTTGATCTGAAAACCTGGTATATTTAATTACCATAAGGAGCTTTTTCCTTTGCTTGAAAAAAAATACCATGAGGGAGCTGAAACGTCTCTATGGACACAGGTAAAGCAAACCAGGTTTCTGTATCAACACTGGAGTGCTGTGATTCCTTCCTTACCTATTTCTTGGCCCTTGATCAGGCCTGGATTGGTGGACTGTTCACACTTGGACTTCTGTCTGGTGCTGCTTTCTTCGATTTCTATTGGTGCTGTTAGTGAGTATTTTCAGGTTTAACTGAGCAAGTCTAATGTAAAGAAAATATTTCTGTTCTCATGGATTTCTTGCCAATATCTAAAGATTTTGGGTGGGGGAATTATCCATTACCTAAGTGTAAATATACAGTTTAGAAACTAAAATGCTGCTATTAAACGATGCCAGAAGCTGACAGGCTGTGACACACTGTCTATTTTCATGGACGAGAGAGTGACAATCACTCTTAAAATATTATACACTGTAATGATATGGATGTCTATCATGGATTCTAATTTAAATGTGAAATGACAATAAGAAGGAAACTTTTATTTGGGTTAGGGTTTATTCCTGTGACCGTATTTTGTGTCTGTGTGCTGCATACAGTCCCCAGATGGTTTTTCGGTATGGACCCTTCAGAGAATATCCTATTTTTAACTTTGCATCATGAAACACAAGCTATGGGGGTCATTTATCAAACTGGTGTAAAGGAAAACTGGATTAGTTGCCCATAACAACCAGATTCCACCTTTCATATTCCAAAGGACCTTTGGAAAATGAAAGGTGGAATCTGATTGGTTGCTATAGGCAACTAAGCCAGTTCTACTTGTCACCAGTTTGATAAATGACCCCCTTTGACTCCAGCGGTTGGCAGGTCTGTGTCCTACATGGACATCACTCTGCATTAAACATCATCCCTTTGTTGTGGCTGCAACACGGATGATTTTTAATATGGATCCATTCACACGTCCGTTTTTTCTTTCCTGATCTGTTCCGTTTTTTCAGGAACAGATCTGGACCAGATCTGGACCCATTCATTTTCAATGGGTCCTGGAAAAAATCAGACATTGAGCTGTCCGTTTTTTTCCAGGACCCATTGAAAATAAATGGGTCCAGATCTGGTCCAGATCTGTTCCTGAAAAAACGGAACAGATCAGGAAAGAAAAAACGGACGTGTGAATAGACCCTAAGGATGTAACTAGGGTCATTTAATATACCAGGGCTGTTAATTACTTAACTTGGTTCCCCCAAATGTTAAATGATCTATTAGGTCCATTTTAAGGATGAGAGAATTTCTTTAAATTTGTTTCATGTCTGATTCGTAGAAATTTGGAAAAAAATTGATTAGTGTCCGAACTATGTCTGTTTTTTTTTTGTTTTTTTTATGAATTTTTGTCCTCTCTCTTCCTAACTAAGGTCTTAAAGGCAATGACAGCAATAGCAAATAATTCCAGAGTGACACATATAGCTATGGGTAAACGTAAGTTTGTCTGCCTTAACTAAGGCCACACGGGCGAGTATTCCGCTCGGATGCGATGCGTGAGTTGAACGCATTGCACCCGCACTGAATACCGACCCATTCATTTCTATGGGGCTGTGCACACGAGCAGTGATTTTCACGCATCACTTGTGCGTTGTGTGAAAATCGCAGCATGCTCCTCTTTGTGCGTTTTTCACATAACGCAGGCCCCATAGAAATGAATGGGGCTGCGTGAAAATCGCAAGCATCCGCAAACAAGTGCGGATGCAGTACGATTTTCCCGCACGGTTGCTAGGAGACTATCGGGATGGAGACCCGATCATTATTATTTTCCCTTATAACATGGGGAAAATAATAGCATTCTGAATACAGAATGCATAGTAAAATAGCGCTGGAGGGGTTAAAAAAAATAAATAATAATAATTATTATTAAAATAATAATTAAACTCACCTTAGTCCACTTGATCGCGCAGCCGGCATCTCTTCTTTCTCCTTCTTTGCTGATTGCAGGAAAAGGACCTGTGGTGACGTCACTCCGGTCATCACATGATCTTTTACCATGGTGATGGATCATGTGATGGACCATGTGATGACTGGAGTGACGCCACCACAGGTCCTTTTCCTGCAATCAGCAAAGAAGGAGACAGAAGAGATGCCGGCTGCGCGATCAAGTGGACTAAGGTGAATTTAATTTAAAAAAATTAACCCCTCCAGCGCTATTTTACTATGCATTCTGTATTCCGAATGCTATTATTTTCCCTTATAACCATGTTATAAGGGAAAATAATACAATCTACAGAACACCGATCCCAAGTCCGAACTTCTGTGAAGAAGTTCGGGTTTCGGTACCAAACGTGCACGATTTTTCTCACGAGAGTGCAAAACGCATTACAATGTTTTGCACTTGCGCGGGAAAATCGCGCATGTTCCCGCAACGCACCCGCACCTTTTCCCGCAATGCCCGTGTGAAAGAGGCCTAACAGAGAATGGGCCTGCCAGCTACAGAAACCTATGACGCCCTGCCCCCAGGCTTTGTCTCATAGGTGAACTGTCAGTGTAAGGCCGAATGCACACGTCAGTGTTCCGCGGCCGAGAGCGGTCCGTGGTATGCTGGGCTGGATTCCTGTTGAGAGCAGAGGCGTCATTGGTTGCTATGACGCCGTGCGCGTCATGCCGTCGATGCACTACAGTAATACACTATACGAGTGTATTACTGTAGTGCAGCGGCGGCATGAAGCGCACGGCGTCAAAGCAAACAATGACGCCGTGCACTCCTGCTCTCAACAGGAATCCAGCCCGGCATACCACGGACCGCTCTCGGCCGCGGAACACGGCCGTGTGCATTCGGCCTTAGGCCTCTTTCACACTACCGTATGGCTATTTCAGGGTACTTTCACACTTGCGGCAGGACGGTTTCGACAGGCTGTTCATCCTGTCGGATCCGTCCTTCCGCTATTTTGTCGTGCTGCCGGACCGCCGCTCCGTCCCCATTGACTATAATGGGGACGGGAGAAGAGCTCCGGCGCAGCATGGCAGTGCACAGCGAAAGGCCGCCGGACTAAAAGTCCTGCATGTCCGACTTTTTAGTCCGGCGGCCTCTCACCGCGAATTGCCATACTGCGCCGGAGCTCCGCCCCATCCCCATTATAGTCAATGGGGACAGAGCGGCGGTCCGGCGGCACGGCGAAATAGCGGAAGGACGTATCCGACAGGGTGAACAGCCTGTCGGATCCGTCCTGCCGCAAGTGTGAAAGTAGCCTGTGTTTTGTGGTCCGTTTTTCACAGATCCGTTGTTCCGTTTTTTGTTTCCGTTGTGTTTCCGTTTTTTCCGTTCCGTTTTTTTGTATGGCATATACAGTATACAGTAATTATATAGAACAAATTGGGCTGGGCATAACATTTCCAATAGATGGTTCCGCAAAAAACGGAACGGATACGGAAGACATACGGATGCATTTCCATATGCATTCCGTTTTTTTGCGGACCCATTGACTTTAATGGAGCCACGGAAAGTGATTTGCGGCCAAATATAGGACATGTTCTATAATTGCACGGAACGGAGATGCGGAAACACGGAAACTGAATGCATACAGAGTACATTCCGTTTTTTTTGCCGACGCGTTGAAATGAATGGTTCCGTATACAGACCGTATACGGAACTCAAAAATACAGCATGTATTGTACTGCATTGGAAAAAAAGGATCAGACCCCTAAAAGTCCAAAAGTGGAAGCAAAATAGAAAGTGAAAAGTCATTTAAAAGTAAGGGGGTCATTTATTATCCTGAAATACGCCTATATTAGATGTATTTCAGGCGCAGATTGTGGTGTAATGGTTAGTTGGGCTGCAATCTGTGACTTTTCTCCGCTTACACCAGGTCTAAAAAAAAGTGGGCGTGGATTGGGCAGGGAAGGGGACGGGGCGGCAGGCCTGTCTCATTCATAATTTTCTATGCCTGCTTTATGTGTAGAAAATGGTCTAACAGCTGTCATACATTTAGAACTGGTGCTGGATTCGCTGAAGTTATGTAGAGGCCAGCACTACATACAGTATAGGGGTTATTAAGACGTCTAAAAGTTTCAAGTGAAAAAGTGTCCTTTTCCCCCCTCAAGTCATTTATTAGTATAAAAAAATAAAATAAAATAAAAACATTAGTTCTGTAATGATCGGCTCTGTAAAAATATCACATGATCTAAGTTGCCAGGTGAATGCCTTAAAAAAAGCTAAATAAAAAAACATGCCAGAACAGTATTTATTGGTCAAAAAGTCATATGTATCCCAAAATTGAATGAATGAAAACAGTACTTCATCCTGCAAAAAAAAAAGCCCTAACACAAAACCATTGCCAGACAAGAAAAAGAAAAAAAAAAAGCACTCATGGCAACACAAAAACAGAATTTTTCTTTTCAAAAATGCTTTTTTTTGTGTAAAACTGAAAAAAAAAATAGACATGCAGTATTTTTCGCCCTATAAGAAGAATTTATTTCCTCCCAAAAGTGGGAGAAAAATATCAGTGTGTCTTATAGGGCGAATATGAGCACTTATGTTATGGAAGCGCTCGTTAGTACAGTAGGACCGGAGAGCAAGGAATACAGCGCTCCCTGTGCTTGCTCTGTACTCACCACTCCCTGGTCTTCGTTTGCCAGCACTGCACGCTGTGCTGTGACTTCTGCACAACGTGAGGATGTAGGTGAACTCTGTGGATCATAGCACAATAGAAAGAGTGCTGGATCTCAGGAGCAGTGGTGCCATCCAGAACCGAGAGAACTGAGTTAATATTTTGTGTCTGATCTGAGGTCTAACATTGGGGGTCTGATCTGAGGTCTTTTTGGGGGTCTGAACTGAGGTCTGATTAACATTAAGCCCTCACACAACTACGTCGAGAAAAAAGTATGGTTGTCAGAACATGGCTGTACTAGTACCTCAGAGGCTGTTCAGAAGCAACATGGCATCCATAACCAATCCATCAAAATCTGTGCTACAAAAGCCAAAAGGTGGTATTTTCCTTCTGAAACCTACATCATACCCAAACAGCAGTTTACGTCCACATCTATGGCATTTCAGTACCGTTAGAACCCACCTAACAATTTAAAGGGTGTGGTGAGTCTCAGCATAAGCTGGGCACAACATACTGGGCACTGAAATGCCATATCTGTGGAAAGCTTGCAATTTTAATTTCGCACAGTACCCTGGTCATTAATCTTTTGCAAATCACCTGTTGGGTCATAATGCTCTCTCCACTCAATACCTTGATGTAGGGAGTATCCAAAATGGGTTCACTTCTCGGGGCTTCCATTTATTATTTCAACCCAGAACCTCTACAGTTGTCAGCACAAGATGTGTAAATCACCACTTTGGGCCTCAGATGCACATGGTGCTCTATTACTCCTGATCCCTGTGGTATGTCCAGGGAAAATGGCCACATGTAGGGTGTTATAAGACCAGGAAGCACGGAATAATAATAAGAGGGCTTGCTGTTTACACTGGCACATGCTGGGCACTGTAAAAGCGGCTGCTGTGCACCGCTGTTCCCTTTCTTACCGTCACGGTCCCGGGCGCAGTGTTCAGCGGTAATCTGCTGCCAGTGCTTCCCATTTACCGCTGCAGTCCTGGGCTCTGTCTGTGTAGGTACTGTTGTTCTGGAATCCACTCCACAGTTTCCTCTCAGCCCTGGCCACAGCATGCTTACTGCTAATTCCTGTAGCACTTCCTTAAAGGGGTTATCCGAGTAATAGAAAAAAATAAACATTATAAAACGCCTCAGGACTTACATATACATTAGTTAAGCTTAATATCTTGAAAAAAACAAAAACATACTTACACCTTTACATAGTTCTGTTATTCATGCTTTGTTTACATTCAGCAGCAAAGCTGTGGGGGCGTGTTACAACAATGACTGAGCTGTCCCTCATGAATATTTGTGGGTGTGAATAATCTGCCCTTCCCAGCCCCCTGCACTGCAATGCTTACTCTGCACAACGTAACCTTGCATACAAACTGTAATGATCGGCGTCACGCAAAGGGAGGGAAATGGGAAGGCCCTGTCCAAGGGAGAGGGAAAGGTGGTGACCCCTGACTCACCTTGAGGCTGGCACCTGACTGCCCTGACGTCCCTAGACGGGTTCCTCACCCGTACGCCGATCACGTGCCTAAACCCTGGCTTTCCCTAAGATGAGCCCTATGTAGTGAACGGGGCGGTGGGATCACTAGTCCGCACCACTGACACTAAAAGGAAAACACCAAGGAGAGGACAGATAATACAGACAAACCTATAATCCCAGGTGGGCGACAACAGCAGACCACAAAGGCCCAACAGGGATCCGGAGGGTAACGTTCTGGAACAACAACCAGGGAACACAGCTACACAGCTCCAGTGGGTCAGTATAGAAGTCCAGGCAGGAAGCTCTATATCTGGCAACCAGAGAAGTGGGAGAGGGGAATATAAGGAGGTTGGGAGTGCTGGACAAGAAACAGCTGAGGAGAAGGAGCTACGGATCCCTGAGTGAGCCAAAAAGGGTTGCAAGGCAAACCCAGAAAGCTACCATTAAGGAACAGCACTATCTTTATACATAGAGTGCGCAGCCACCCGCTGCGACTTCCTGACCCCGGGTATAACGGAGTCAGGCGTGGCTCTTCACACCCTCGTGACAGTACCCCCCTCTCTACGAGGGGCCTCCGGACACTCAGGACTAGGTCTCTCAGGATGAGAGGCATGAAAAGCCCGAACTAACCTGTCAGCGTTTACCTCAGACGCTGGAACCCACATTCTTTCTTCGGGACCGTAACCCCTCCAATGCACCAGATATTGAAGAGAGCGGCAGACCCGACGAGAATCAACAATTTTGGATATTTGAAACTCTAGATTACCATCCACAACAACAGGAGGGGGTGGCAGCGGTGACGGTTCTAGAGGTGGAACATACTTCTTGAGTAACGACTTATGGAAGACGTTATGGATTTTAAAAGTCTGAGGTAGCTCCAGGCGAAAAGCCACGGGGTTAATGATGGCCACTATTTTGTAAGGGCCAATGAACCTAGGACCCAGTTTCCAAGAGGGAACCTTTAATTTAATATTCCTAGTAGACAACCACACATAGTCATTCACTCCTAGGTCCGGACCTGGCGACCGTCTCTTATCAGCCATGCATTTATATTTACCTCCCATATTTTTCAAGTTAGCTTGCACCTTCTGCCATACAGATGAAAGAGATGACAAAAACCGTTCCTCTTCAGGAACCCCAGAAGACCCCCCTTCTTTGAAAATACAGAATTGGGGATGAAAACCATATGCACCAAGAAATGGTAACTTGCCAGTGGATTCCTGACGGCGATTATTTATGGCAAACTTGGCTAACAGTAAATATGATGACCACACCTCCTGGTTCTCAGACACAAAACACCTTAGATATGTCTCAAGGTTTTGGTTGGTACGCTCAGTCTGTCCATTCGACTGAGGATGGAAAGCTGAGGAAAAGGACAAGTGTACCCCCAAACGGGAACAAAAAGCTTTCCAAAATTTAGAAATAAACTGGGTTCCCCGATCCGAAACAACATCGGAAGGGACCCCGTGAAGCTTCACGATTTCACTGATGAATACCTGAGCAAGAGTCTTAGCATTAGGTAGTGCGGGTAACACAATGAAGTGTACCATTTTGCTAAACCTGTCCACTACTACCAAGATAACTGTTTTACCCGCAGACAAAGGTAAGTCAGTGATAAAATCCATTGACAGATGTGTCCATGGCCTATTGGGAATGACAAGTGGCAATAAAGACCCTGCAGGACGTGTATGAGAGACTTTCGCGCGCGCACAAGTAGAACAAGAAGACACAAAATCCATTACATCCTGACGCAACCTTGGCCACCAAAAACGACGAGACAATAGCTCCAAGGTTGCTTTACTACCCGGGTGCCCAGCAAGTGCCGAATTATGATGTTCCTTTAATAATTCGAGACGCAGGTTCAACGGTAAAAACTATTTCTCTGAGGGGCAAGAGACCCTGGGCCTCTAACACCTTCCCCTCCAGAACATAGTGTACCGCAGAGACAACCACTCCTCTTTGTAGAATGGGTACCGGTTCACTCACATTACCCCCTCCAGGGAAACAACGAGATAGTGCATCTGCCCTGGTATTTTTTGCCCCAGGACGATAGGTAATAACAAAGTTAAACCTGGTAAAAAATAGCGACCACCTAGCTTGTCTAGGGGTGAGACGCTTAGCTGATTCGAGCTACAGAAGGTTTTTGTGGTCCGTAATCAGAGTGACGGGGTGGACTGCCCCATTCTTCAAACGCTAGTTTAATAGCTAATAGTTCCCTATTGCCAATATCATAGTTCTTCTCTGCTGCAGATAGTTTTTTAGAAAAGAAAGCACAAGGACGCCATTTGCCAGGAGACGGACCCTGAGACAGCACAGCCCCCACTCCCACCTCTGACGCATTGACTTCAACAATAAAAGGCTGGGAGACATCAGGTTGGATTAGTACAGGTGCCGAGGTAAACCTCTCTTTTAGAGAGGAAAAAGCAATTTTAGCGGCGTCAGACCATTTAGAAAAATCAGTCCCCTTCCTAGTCATGTCAGTAAGGGGTTTTACAATCACCGAATAATTTTTAATGAACTTTCTATAGAAATTTGCGAAGCCCAAGAACCATTGCAGTGCTTTGAGGTTCTCAGGAAGATCCCAATCTAAAATTGCCTGGACCTTCCTAGGATCCATACGGAAACCTGAAGCAGATAATAAATATCCTAGGAACTGTATTTCCTGAACGGCGAAGACACACTTTTCAATTTTAGCATATAATTTATTCGTCCGTAGGACCTGCAGCACCTGTCTGACATGCACCTCATGTGTTTTCAGATCAGACGAATAAATTAAAATGTCATCTAGGTATATCACCACAAACCTGCCGATAAGATGACTAAAAATGTCATTAACGAAATGTTGGAAGACAGCAGGAGCATTGGTCAGACCGAAAGGCATGACTAGATTTTCATAATGCCCCTCAGGGGTGTTAAAAGCTGTCTTCCACTCATCCCCTTCCTTGATACGAATCAGATTGTAGGCCCCCCTAAGATCAAGTTGGAGAACCACCTAGCACCCGCAATCTGATTAAACAGGTCAGGAATGAGAGGAAGAGGGTATGGGTCTCGGATGGTTATCCGGTTTAATTCGCGAAAATCTAGGCAAGGACGCAGGCCCCCATCTTTCTTTTTAACTAAGAAAAACCCTGCAGCCACGGGTGAAGAAGAGGGTCTGATGTGTCCCTTAGCCAAGCTCTCGGAGATATAATCTTTCATGGCCTGTCTCTCCGGACACAAAAGATTATATAACCTGGTCTTGGGTAATTTTGCACTGGGAATCAGGTTAACCGGGCAATCATAAGGACGGTGAGGTGGTAACTTCTGGCAACCCTTTTCAGAAAAAATGTCCTCAAAGTCCGAAACAAATGTAGGTAGGGTAGCTATGGAGGCGACTAAGCAATTGCTATTTAAGCAATTTTCTCTGCAATGCTCACTCCACTCCAATATCTCCCTGGCCTGCCAATCCACCACTGGATTGTGCGCTACCAACCAGGGAAGACCCAACACCACAGGAGTGGGAAGCCCCTCCAGAACATAACATGAAAGCAACTCGTTATGGTGGTCCCCTACCCGAAGGTGTAAGTTATGGACAATGTGAGTGAGGTTTCTCTAAGACAGAGGAGCAGAATCAATAGCGAATATGGGAATAGGTCTCTGTAGCGTACAGAGAGACAAACCCATAGTGTGGGCAAAATGGGCATCTATCAAATTTACTCCTGCTCCACTGTCTAGAAAAAAAGAAATAGTCTCCGTCTTAACACCAAAAACAACAACCGCTGGCAACACAAATTGCGATGGAGGAAACGTATACCCCCCGGCTGACATCCTCCACACAGCCTGGGGTTAGTAGTTTTCCGACGGTCTTTTGTTTTTGAGAAAGGAAGGACAGACATTAATAAAATGACCCCTCTCCCCACAGAAAAAACAAACCCCACGCCTACGGCGAGCCTCAGGAGGATGGACCTGACGAGTAGTTCCTCCTAGCTGCATAGGCTCGTCTAAGTCCGTACAGACTAACTGCCTCTTGGGAGGGGTTACCAATTGCTCCGGATTTTTCAATCTGTCCCTAAGACGTCTATCTATTCTGATAGAAAGGGACATAACCGCATCAAGGGAAAAGGGAGTCTCATACAGCGCAAGCGCATCCTTAATCCTTTCGGATAACCCAGAGCAGAACTGACTCCTGAGAGCCGGGTCGTTCCACTGGGTATCCGTAGCCCACCTACGGAACTCTGAGCAATACTCCTCTACTGGCCGCTCTCCCTGTAGGAGTCTCTGTAATTTTGATTCAGCCAGTTCGACTCGGTCAGGGTCATCATATATGAGACCCAAGGCCCTAAAAAATTCATCCACTGACCGGAAAGCCTGGGAATCAGTGGATAAAGAGAACGCCCAGGATTGCGGGTCCCCCTGAAGCAGGGAAATAACAACCCCCACCCGCTGTTCTTCATTACCAGAGGAGTAAGGGCGCAGCTTAAAATATAATTTACAGGCCTCACGGAACTTCACAAATTTGTCCCTTTCCCCAGAAAATCTGTCAGGAAGTGCAACCTTGGGTTCTGCAACAACCTGGTTACCTGTAGCAACCGCTGGGCTTGCGGTCTGTTGCAATTGCTGCCCTCAATCCTCAATCCTGCCACCTCCAAAGACAGGCCATGAAGTTGCTTTGACAAAGCAGCAATTGGATCCATACTGGATTCTAAGTAGGTAGAAAGAAAAAGTATATATATATATATATATATAGATTTTTTTTTTTTCTACCTACACAAAATAAGGGCCAGATATAATGTAATGATCGGCGCCATGCAAAGGGAGGGAAATGAGAAGGCCCTGTCCAAGGGACTCACCTTGAGGCTGGCACCTGACTGCCCTGACGTCCCTAGACAGGTTCCTCACCCGTACGCCGATCACGTGCCTAAACCCTGGCTTTCCCTAAGATGAGCCCTATGTAGTGAACGGGGCGGTGGGATCACTAGTCCGCACCACTGACACTAAAAGGAAAACACCAAGGAGAGGACAGATAATACAGACAAACCTATAATCCCAGGTGGGCGACAACAGCAGACCACAAAGGCCCAACAGGGATCCGGAGGGTAACGTTCTGGAACAACAACCAGGGAACACAGCTACACAGCTCCAGTGGGTCAGTATAGAAGTCCAGGCAGGAAGCTCTATATCTGGCAACCAGAGAAGTGGGAGAGGGGAATATAAGGAGGTTGGGAGTGCTGGACAAGAAACAGCTGAGGAGAAGGAGCTACGGATCCCTGAGTGAGCCAAAAAGGGTTGCAAGGCAAACCCAGAAAGCTACCATTAAGGAACAGCACTATCTTTATACATAGAGTGCGCAGCCACCCGCTGCGACTTCCTGACCCCGGGTATAACGGAGTCAGACGTGGCTCTTGACACCATCGTGACACAAACACTGTCACATGGTCATCTCCTAGCTCACACAGGCAGAAGATCTTACTGTCACATTGCAGATACATCACACACTGCACTACATACATCACACACGTACACATTACACACTGCACTACATACATCACACACTGCACTACTCACATCACACTCTGCACCACACACATCATGACATACATAGATCAATGAACTATATGTCTGTATATAGAGAGAGAGATAGATATACAGTAGATATATATCTCTATATACAAATACATACCCATATATAGATATATATGTATATAGAGATGTAGATCAGTAAATATATTTCTTTATACACATATATATATATATATATATATATACAGTGCCTTGCAAAAGTATTCACCCGCCTTGACTTTTTTCGTATTTTGGTCCCTCACCAAATACGTCAATAGGTCCTCAATCCCGGAGATGCGGTGCGGAACGGAGGCACGGATCGGAAGCACTATGGAGTGCTTCCGTGGTGTTTGTCCGTGCCTCCGCACCGCAAAAAAAGTAGTGCATGTGAGTAGGTCAGTGATCCACACACAGCAGCCCCACGGTCGGTGCTCGTGAGTTGCAGACCCGCCGTGTGCATGAGCCCTTAAATCTCTATATACATATATATCTATATAATTTATCTATATACTGTCACTAGTGGGGTACCTCAGGGGTAAGTACTGGGCCCTATTCTCTAATATATTTATTAATGATCTTATAGAAGGCTTGCATAGTAAAATATCCATTTTCGCAGATGACACTAAACTGTGTAAAGTAATTAACACTGAAGAGGACAGTATACTACTACAAAGGGATCTGGATAGATTGGAGGCTTGGGCAGATAAGGTTTAACACTGACAAATGTAAAGTTATGCACATGGGAAGGAATAATGCAAGTCACCCGTACATACTAAATGGTAAAACACTCGGTAACACTGACATGGAAAAGGATCTAGCAATTTTAATAAACAGCAAACTAAGCTGCAAAAACCAGTCTCAGGCAGCTGCTGCCAAGGCCAAAAAGATAATGGGTTGCATCAAAGGGGGCATAGATGCCCGAGATAAGAACATAGTCCTACAACTTTACAAATCGCTAGTCAGACCACACATGGAGTACAGGGACCAGAGGAGGGCAACTAAAGTAATAACTGGAATGGGGAAACTACAGTACCCTGAAAGATTATCAAAATTAGGGTTATTCACTTTAAAAAAAAGACGACTGAGGGGAAATCTAATTACTGTATGTATAAATATATTAGGGGTCAGTACAGGGATCTATTCCATCATCTATTTATCCCCAGGACTGTGACAAGGGGACATCCTCTGCGTCTGGAGGAAAGAAGGTTTGTACACAAACATAGAAGAGGATTCTTTACGATACGAGCAGTGAGACTATGGAACTCTCTGCCTGAGGAGGTGGTGATGGTGAGTACAATAAAGGAATTCAAGAGGGGCCTGGATGTATTTCTGGAGTGTAATAATATTACAGGCTATAGCTACTAGAAAGGGGTCTTTGATCCAGGGAGGTATTCTGATTGCCTGATTGGAGTCGGGAAGGAATTTTTTATTCCCCTAAAGTGGGGAAAATTGGCTTCTACCTCCCAGGTTTTTTTTTTTGCCTTCCTCTGGATTAACTTGCAGGATGACAGGCCGAACTGGATGGACAAATGTCTTTTTTCGGCCTTATGTACTATATTAATATATATGTATATAGAGGTATAGATCAGTAAATAAATAAATATATATATATACACTCACCTAAAGAATTATTAGGAACACCTGTTCTATTTCTCATTAATGCAATTATCTAGTCAACCAATCACATGGCAGTTGCTTCAATGCATTTAGGGGTGTGGTCCTGGTCAAGACAATCTCCTGAACTCCAAACTGAATGTCAGAATGGGAAGGAAAGGTGATTTAAGCAATTTTGAGCGTGGCATGGTTGTTGGTGCCAGACGGGCCGGTCTGAGTATTTCACAATCTGCTCAGTTACTGGGATTTTCACGCACAACCATTTCTAGGGTTTACAAAGAATGGTGTGAAAAGGGAAAAACATCCAGTATGCGGCAGTCCTGTGGGCGAAAATGCCTTGTGGATGCTAGAGGTCAGAGGAGAATGGGCCGACAGATTCAAGCTGATAGAAGAGCAACGTTGACTGAAATAACCACTCGTTACAACCAAGGTATGCAGCAAAGCATACCTTGAGGCAGATGGGCTACAACAGCAGAAGACCCCACCGGGTACCACTCATCTCCACTACAAATAGGAAAAAGAGCCTACAATTTGCACGAGCTAACCAAAATTGGACTGTTGAAGACTGGAAAAATGTTGCCTGGTCTGATGAGTCTCGATTTCTGTTGAGACATTCAAATGGTAGAGTCCGAATTTGGCGTAAACAGAATGAGAACATGTATCAATCATGCCTTGTTACCACTGTGCAGGCTGGTGGTGGTGGTGTAATGGTGTGGGGGATGTTTTCTGGGCACACTTTAGGCCCTTTAGTGCCAATTGGGCATCGTTTAAATGCCACGGGCTACCTGAGCATTGTTTCTGACCATGTCCATCCCTTAATGACCACCATGTACCCATCCTCTGATGGCTACTTCCAGCAGGATAATGCACCATGTCACAAAGCTCGAATAATTTCAAATTGGTTTCTTGAACAGGACAATAAGTTCACTGTACTAAAATGGCCCCCACAGTCACCAGATCTCAACCCAATAGAGCATCTTTGGGATGTGGTGGAACGGGAGCTTCGTGCCCTGGATGTGCATCCCTCAAATCTCCATCAACTGCAAGATGCTATCCTATCAATATGGGCCAACATTTCTAAAGAATGCTATCAGCACCTTGTTGAATCAATGCCACGTAGAATTAAGGCAGTTCTGAAGGCAAAAGGGGGTCCAACACCGTATTAGTATGGTGTTCCTAATAATTCTTTAGGTGAGTGTATATATATTTGTGGTCACGGCTACGGAAGAGAACTCGGTACCCTGAAGAACCAGGACCTAACTGAGTAACTAACGGCTTGCTGAACTAACTAAACTGCTGGCGGGGTGCCCTTAGCCATGCCGTGGGTAGGCCTATAAGGGGGCATACCCTGAGGAATATGGAAAGAAAAACTGGAAAGAGGGTGGGGCACCGGAAACGCACGAAAGCAGGTGAGGTGGCAGCAACCAAGAAAATCAAGGTGGATGCGGGCCCCAGTTGCGGAACGAACAGGGAGACTCCATTCCATTTGGCCAGAAAGTCCCTCCACATGGCCAAGTCAGCCATGGCTTGGGCATCTAAACGAATGAGGCTGTCTTGCTCGGGAGCTGAGGGGAGTAACTGCAGTAGCCTGGACATGAAAGCCCTAACTTGGGGCATGACTCTAGTGGGGAAATTCAGCATGCCTAGCAGGGACTGCAATTCTACTTTGGCACAGGTCCTACTGCCCACTGACTTGGAGATGGCCTCCTTGATTTTCGTGAGCTTCTCTGCTGGTAACCTGGCCTACATTTTGACTGTGTCCAAGACTATGCCCAGGAAGGTGATTACCGTCGCAGGGCCTTCTATTTTTGAGGGTGCCACCAGGACATTAAGACTGGAAAAAAGTTGGAGAAGGGCCTGGATCTTGCTTTGCTTGCAGTCTGGCCTTTCTATCAAAAGGAAATCATCCAGGTAATGGATTACCAGCGGACAGTCGCAGCGGTTGACCAAGATCCAGTGGAAAGCCTGCGCAAACTGATCAAAAAGCCGGGGCTGCTCTTAGACCCGAAAGTCAGGCGGTTTGCAAAGTAGAATTGGTCCTGCCACTTGATCCCAAAGAGCTTGCAAAGCTGCGGCTGAATGGGCAGCAGCTTGAAAGCATCAGCGATGTCCACCTTGGCAAACCATGCCCCCCTGCTTACCTCGAGGATGAGCTGAATGGCCTCGTCTATTGAAGAGTAGCGCATTGAAAACTCCTCAGAGGGAACTAAGGAATTTAAGCTGGGTATACTAGAGCCATGAGATGCAGAAAGGTCGTAAATCAAACGTTTTTATTAGTAAACTTTTTTGAGAGGATGCCTATGGGGTTGATCCTCCAATAGTCGAAGGGGACAACGAAAAATGGACCGATGAGGAACCCCTTCTCTAATTCGGATTTGATTAGTGTCCCCAATGACTCGGGATCCCCAGCTGCTGATAAGACGTTGGTACCCTCCCAAGTGGACTGGGGAAGAGCTACTAGGCCCGTGTGAAAGCCTGCGGTGAACCCAGAAACCAAGAATTGGATGAACTGCGGATTGTGGTGGCCTTGCAGAAGGGCTGCCAGTAAGTCCACATTAACCCTGGTTAGTCAAAATGGTCTAGAGGATCTTTGAGGATAAGCCATTTGGGGGTGTGCCCTGAAACACACGTAACATACATGGAGGGCCCTACATTTATTGTAGTAACAGGCGTTCTAGTTGTAGTTGTTGCAGACCTGGCTGTTACCCAAGAAAACTATGGGACGACCCAATTTGTCCGTGGTTGGGGCAGACCTTTGTTGGGACCCGGAGCTACTGGGAAAAGATCTGCCCTGGGTCATAGAGGATCCTACATTGGGGTACCAATCTGAGGAGTGGGCAGGAGGCACATGCCCAGTTTGTGACTTGCTGGAATTGTGCCAGAGCGGCGGCATCTTTGGCAGAAAACGAGCGGTGGTAGTCGTAGAAAGCATGCCCACCATACTTGTGGCCCAAGTCCGTGACCCGGTAAAGGTAGGTATCCAACTCCTCCCGCCTCTCAGGGTGGGCTGAGCAAAGGACATCCCTGAACAGACTATAAGCCAGGAAAAACTCGGTGATGGACAGCTTTTTGTTTAGGCGGGGATCCCTGGCCTTGAGGACGATAGACACGTCGCCGCAATCGATCGTTTTGCTCTCTACTGTGTCGTGCGTGGCTATGAGGATAGACGCTAGGTTGACGTCTTTTCCCTATAGGATGTCTTTTTTTATATTGCTGGGGATGAAATGTGAGGGAGCTACTTCTGGCGTGCTTAGGACCCTACCTGGGGGAAAAGGCCCTGAAGTGGAGGCTACTGGCAAGGATGATGCAGACTGGGTAGTTGCTGACCCCTGGTAGGATTCTACTGCCAGGAGCCTAGCCTGCACATCCGAGACCGAGGAGGTGATGTTATTTATCATTGAATGAAGTTGAGTCAGTGACAGTTGGAGGGTAGACATGGAGACCTGCTCAAAATCTGGGGCTGCTGATTCAGCCATCAGAAGTTTGTATAATTCTGCCTTCCGGGCAGAAGCAGGGTGTTGAATCCCTCTCCTATTTAGTTCTGTGATTAATTTCAGAATTGTCCAGTTCCTTAAAGATAAGATGCTGGCCTGCTCGGATTTGGGGGTTTCAGGAACCGACAAGGCCTCCTCGATGTTGGACGTGTGCGACATACTGCAACTGCGAGATGACAAACAGTAATTAATAGCAGAGCTAGAGGCTCTGCAGTTTGGTAGAGAGACCCGAGCCGTGAATGGTGGTAGAAGGAAACTAGTGAGTTGGGCGAGTGCCTGGTGCTTGATTGGAAAACGGGCGTCACTGTGGAGGACCTGGGCGGACTAGGGCGTGAAATGGCCTGGGGAAGCTAAAGTGACACGGCAACAAAACAGAAAGGTTTTAGAAAAGGAAGAAAATGAACCCCAAACCTGAAATCGTACCGGAGGAAAAGGAAATGGAAGTGAGCCTGAAGCGTGACAGGCAACAGATATGGTAATTAATAAACGTAAGCCTGAAGCGTAACAGGCAACAGATATGGTAATTAATAAACGTTAGCCTGAAGCGTAACACGCAACAGATATGGTAATTAATAAACGTAAACCTGAAACGTAACGGCAACAGACATGGAAATCAATAAACGTAAGCCTGAAGTGTAACAGGCAACATATATGGTAATTAATAAACGTAAGCCTGAAACGTAACAGGCAACAGATATGGTCATTAATAAATGTAAGCCTGAAACGTAACAGGCGAAAGACATGGTAATTAATAAACGTAAGCCTTAAAATGGAACAGGCAACAGACATGGTGATTGATAAGCGTAAGCCTGAAACGTAACAGGCAACAGAAATGGGAATTAAAACGTAGGCCTGAAACGTAACAGTCAACAGACATGGTAATTAATAAACGTAAGCCTGAAACGTAACAGGCAATGGACATGGGAATTAAAAAACGTAAGCATGAAACATAACAGGCAACAGATATGGTAATGAATAAACATAAGCCTGAAACGTAACAGGCAACAGACATTGTGAGGAATAAACGTAAGCCTGAACGAAACGGTAAAGGACATGTGGATTAAAAACGTAAGCCTGAAACGTAACAGGCAACAAATATGGTGATTTGAAAACGTGAGCCTGAAACGTAACAGGCGACAGACATGGTGACTGAAACGTGAGCCTGAAACGGCGGCAATAGACATGGTGGCTACTGAACCCTGTGGAGGGCAACCGTGACTGGCAGCAACATTCATAACTCACATGGGACTGAGAGTGACAGAATGAGTATGTGGTGGGAAAAAGAAAACGTAATTACCGAAACGTCCGCAGTTAAACCACGTCTCCTTGTTGATGTACTGCTATGATGTAGCAGAGTGGAATAGGCGGCGGTCGGATCAGACGGAACGACTGACTATTTGAGAGAACCTCGGCTGACAGTATTAGCTATGGTCAGGGGAGCACCTAGAGCTTGCAAAACAATCGGTATTGTGACCACCAGGTGTGTTTTTATTTTTTTAACACATGAGGAGGAAATTATATTTATTTTTTTTACACCTTTTTTTTGGGGATAGGGGGAGGGGGGGAGGGGGGCACATTAATGCCCAGGACCCCCATCTCTAAAGGCCCCCCTAACCGGAATGCAGCAACAGCTGCTATAACTGGCCAGTCCCCAATGCCCTGTAGAAGCAGCCAACAAAGACCGAGCAGGCGCTGCAGAACCCGAAAACCTCATCGCATCACTGGCTCTACCCCCCCTTCAAGTGTTAGTGCCGGAGATGTAACCAGTGATGCGACGTCCACCCTCGCAGACCAGGCGGCACACAAGTCTCCTGGGAGATGAAGGAACAGAGCGCCATACCCCGACAGCGCCAGGGCCACGTGACCGCAGGCCGGGGACGCGAACCCTGTTGCCGGGGAAACAGGAATGCTAAGCCTCAGATCTCGCGTCCCCCGTGACCCCACAGCGCCGGCAGGCAGGAAGCATTAGCGGAGCCGGGCGCGTACGGCGGGTGACCGAGGGAACACGAGGCTGTAGGGTAGGGAGCGAGAGGAAGCAGGGGAGGGGCGCACTTACCCCGACGGGCCCTGCTTACCTGAGAAGGCGCGCCGTGACGGATGGCGTGACGCTTGAGGTGGGAGATGCACCGGAAACGCACGCAAGCAGGTAAGGCCGTGCCTTCATTTTATAGGTTCCTGCGCCCCTCCCACAAATTCAGGCTGACTTGTCAGCCTTACCTATATATATCCGCATATAGAGATATATTGTTTCCTATTACCTCTTTTCTTCTTGAGAAGTTCAGTGTGAGACTTGTATTGTTTTCAAATGTTCTTCTAATAAAGGTAGAGGAAAAACTCTGTCCTGAAATAACTTGGACATCTGGTTAAGTGTACCTGTTAATTCATGATCATTACTCACTATGCGTTTTGCACATATGTATTGACTCAAGGGCAATGATTTAATCATTGCCCTTGGATGTGCACTGTTGTAGCACAGTAATGTGTTCCTATCTGTTGGTTTGGAATACAGATTAGTAGATAAAGAATGATCTGTCACTGTTATAAGGGTATCCAAAAAGTGGATTTGTTCTCTCGAATGATCTAAAGTAAATTTGATATCCACATCAATAGTGTTGAGAAAATGGAAAAATTCTAAAAGTTGGTCCTCAGATCCAGTCCAAATTAAGAAAACATCATCTATGTATCGCCACCACCTCAAAACATGTCGGAAGTGGGGCGACACATAGATGTATTCTTCAAGGAAGGAGACCGCCATGTTGGCATAAGTAGCGGCCACATTGGACCCCATGGCGGTCCCCTTCCTCTGAAGATAAAAATAATCCCCAAAAAGAAAATAGTTGCATGTCAGAACTGTATGAAGTAACTGTAAAATAAAGTCCTGACCCCCCGCAGAATATGTGGAGCCTGTCAAGGCCTTTTTAACCACCTCAATCCGAAAACTGTGTTTAATTGATGTATATAGACTGGTTATATAAAGAGATGCTAAGATTATATCAGGGGGAAGCGTAGTGTCTGTCAATTTATTAAGGAAATGTGAAGTGTCCTGAATGTAAGATTGAGATGACACAGCATATTGGCACAGAAATCTATCTAAAAAGATAGAAATGTTGCATAATAATGATCCCCTCCCTGAGCCTGAGTGCGTGACTCACAGACACTATGGTGATCGCATATGATTGGCCTTTGGGTCTCCATAGTGAAGCTTGCGGTTCATACCTTGGTGGAACGCAATACATTTCATACTGTGTGTACTCTCGCAAAACCAACAATGAAGCCACCTGATACTAGAGTCTCGATCACGTGATATACGATCACGTGATCGCAAAGTTTCAAAAGGTCCTTTGACATGCGCATTAGGGAAACCTACACGCCGACATCCATGTGGACCACATCCCCCGCTTTCTCTAGGACCTTCCTCTTCATTGTTTTTAATATACACCTACACTAAGGTTTTTGAATATGATGTTTGCACAGATGTATTAGGCCTCTTTCACACTTGCATTGTTGGGATCCGGCATGCACTTCTGTTGCCGGAGGTGCCCGCCGGATCCGGAAAAACGCAAGTGTACTGAAAGCATTTGAAGACGGAACCGTCTTCCAAATGCTTTCAGTGTTACTATGGCACCCAGGACGCTATTAAAGTCCTGGTTGCCATAGTAGGAGCGGGGATCGGGGGAGCGGTATACTTACAGTCCGTGCGGCTCCCGGGGCGCTCCAGAATGACGTCAGAGCGCCCCATGCCCATGGATGACGTGATCCATGCGATCACATGATCCATGCGCTTGGGGCGCCCTGACGTCACTCTGGAGCGCCCGGGGAGCCGCACGGACGGTAAGTATACTGCTCCCCCGCTCCCCGCTGCACTTTACCATGGCTGACTTTAGCGTCCCGGCAGCCATGGTAACCATTCAGAAAAAGCTAAATGTCGGCTCCGGCAATGCGCCGAAACGACGTTTAGCTTAAGGCCGGATCCGGATCAATGCCTTCCAATGGGCATTAATTCCGGATCCGGCCTTGCGGCAAGTGTTCCGGATTTTTGGCCGGAGCAAAAAGCGCAGCATGCTGCGGTATTTTCTCCGGCCAAAAAACGTTCCGTTCCGGAACTGAAGACATCCTGATGCATCCTGAACGGATTTCTCTCCATTCAGAATGCATTAGGATAATCCTGATCAGGATTCTTCTGGCATAGAGCCCCAACGACGGAACTCTATGCCGGAAGACAATAACGCAGGTGTGAAAGAGCCCTAAGATTATAATTATGTCGATGATTTATGAATATATGAATTTATGATTTCTATTTGCTTGGAAACAATGCCCAAATCACTGCACTGAGTTTATTTGAGTTATGATTTTGCTATGTCGATTATGTAATGTTGAAACATGATGTTATTTATGATATTTTGAGATTTTTACTAATTTATGGGATTAATTAAGACAATCAATGATTGATTATGTGAACTTGTATAAATATGCACATTGCACTACCACATGTTGTCACTGCTTGAGAAAGATCCCAGGAAGCGGATCAAAACGTTGGGTGTCTGGTGAATAAAGCCTTTATATTTATTTTTACGCCTTGGATGTGCCGTGAAATTTCTTCAGCCTATTTGTTTGGAGGGGGATCGCCTCCTCAGCCGCTGGCACTCCACCTATACTTAAGAGATTGCTGTGCTGCCCAATTCTCTCATTTATTTCGCATATAGAGATAGGTATTTACAGATTTATATCTCTATATACAGTGGATATAAAAAGTCTACACACCCCTGTTAACCACTTCAGCCCCTATAGCTTAAACACCCTTAATGACCAGTCCACTTTTTACACTTCTGACCTACCCTACTTTCACCGTTTATTGCTCGGTCATGCAACTTACCACCCAAATGAATTTTACCTCCTTTTCTTCTCACTAATAGAGCTTTCATTTGGTGGTATTTCATTGCTGCTGACATTTTTACTTTTTTTGTTATTAATCGAAATTTAACGATTTTTTTGCCAAAAAATGACATTTTTCACTTTTCAGTTGTAAAATTTTGCAAAAAAAAACGACATCCATATATAAATTGTTCTCTAAATTTATTGTTCTACATGTCTTTGATAAAAAAAAAATGTTTGGGTAAAAAAAAATGGTTTGGGTAAAAGTTTACAAACTATGGTACAAAAATGTGAATTTCCGCTTTTTGAAGCAGCTCTGACTTTCTGAGCACCTGTCATGTTTCCTGAGGTTCTACAATGCCCAGACAGTACAAACACCCCACAAATGACCCCATTTTGGAAAGTAGACACCCTAAGGTATTCGCTGATGGGCATAGTGAGTTCATAGAACTTTTTATTTTTTGTCACAAGTTAGCGGAAAATGATGATTTTTTTATTTATTTTTTTCTTACAAAGTCTCATATTCCACTAACTTGTGACAAAAAATAAAAACTTCTATGAACTCACTATGCCCATCAGCGAATACCTTGGGGTGTCTTCTTTCCAAAATGGGGTCACTTGTGGGGTAGTTATACTGCCCTGGCATTCTAGGGGCCCAAATGTGTGGTAAGGAGTTTGAAATCAAAATCTGTTGAAAATGGCCGGTGAAATCCGAAAGGTGCTCTTTGGAATGTGGGCCCCTTTACCCACCTAGGCTGCAAAAAAGTGTCACACATGTGGTATCTCCGTACTCAGGAGAAGTTGGGCAATGTGTTTTGGGGTGTGATTTTACATATACCCATGCTGGGTGAGAGAAATATCTTGGCAAAAGACAACTTTTCCTATTTTTTTATACAAAGTTGGCATTTGACCAAGATATTTCTCTCACCCAGCATGGGTATATGTAAAATGACACCCCAAAACACATTGCCCAACTTCTCCTGAGTACGGAGATACCACATGTGTGACACTTTTTCGCAGCCTAGGTGGGCAAAGGGGCCCACATTCCAAAGAGCACCTTTCGGATTTCACCGGCCATTTTTTGCAGATTTTGATTTCAAACTCCTTACCATACATTTGGGCCTCTAGAATGCCAGGGCAGTATAACTACCCCACAAGTGACCCTATTTTGGAAAGAAGACACCCCAAGGTATTCCGTGAGGGGCATGGCGAGTTCCTAGAATTTATTATTTTTTGTCACAAGTTAGCGGAAAATGATGATTTTTTTTATTTTATTTTTTCTTACAAAGTCTCATATTCCACTAACTTGTGACAAAAAATAAAAACTTCCATGAACTCACTATGCCCATCAGCGAATACCTTGGGGTGTCTTCTTTCCAAAATGGGGTCACTTGTGGGGAAGTTATACTGCCCTGGCATTCTAGGGGCCCAAATGTGTGGTAAGTAGTTTGAAATCAAAATCTGTAAAAAATGGCCGGTGAAATCCGAAAGGTGCTCTTTGGAATGTGGCCCCCTTTGCCCACCTAGGCTGCAAAAAAGTGTCACACATGTGGTATCTCCGTACTCAGGAGAAGTTGGGCAATGTGTTTTGGGGTGTCATTTTACATATACCCATGCTGGGTGAGATAAATATCTCGGTCAAATGCCAACTTTGTATAAAAAAATGGGAAAAGTTTTCTTTTGCCAAGATATTTCTCTCACCCAGCATGGGTATATGTAAAAAGACACCCCAAAACACATTGCCCAACTTCTCCTGAGTACGGAGATACCACATGTGTGACACTTTTTTGCAGCCTAGGTGGGCAAAGGGGCCCACATTCCAAAGAGCACCTTTCAGATTTCACTGGCCATTTTTTACAGATTTTGATTTCAAACCACTTCTCACGCATTCGGCCCCTAAAATGCCAGGGCAGTATAACTACCCCACAAGTGACCCCATTTTGGAAAGAAGACACCCCCAGGTATTTCGTGATGGGCATAGTGAGTTCATGGAAGTTTTTATTTTTTGTCACAAGTTAGTGGAATATGAGACTTTGTAAGAAAAAATAAATAAAAAAATAATCATCATTTTCCGCTAACTTGTGACAAAAAATAAAAAATTCTAGGAACTCGCCATGCCCCTCACGGAATACCTTGGGGTGTCTTCTTTCCAAAATGGGGTCACTTGTGGGGTAGTTATACTGCCCTGGCATTCTAGGGGCCCTAATGTGTGGTAAGTAGGTAAATGACCTGTGAAATCCAAAAGGTGCTCTTTGGAATGTGGGCCCCTTTGCCCACCTAGGCTGCAACAAAGTGTCACACATGTGGTATCGCCGTATTCAGGAGAAGTTGGGCAATGTGTTTTGGGGTGTCTTTTTACATATACCCATGCTGGGTGAAAAAATTATCTCGGCAAGAGACAACTTTCCCCATTTTTTACACAAAGTTGGCATTTGACCAAGATATTTATCTCACCCAGCATGGGTATATGTAAAATGACACCCCAAAACACATTGCCCAACTTCTCCTGAGTACAGCGATACCAGATGTGTGACACTTTTTTGCAGCCTAGCTGCGCAAAGGGGCCCACATTCCTTTTAGGAGGGCATTTTTAGACATTTGGATCCCAGACTTCTTCTCACGCTTTAGGGCCCCTAAAATGCCAGGGCAGTATAAAAACCCCACATGTGACCCCATTTTGGAAAGAAGACACCCCAAGGTATTCAATGAGGGGCATGGCGAGTTCATAGAAATTTTTTTTTTTTTGCACAAGTTAGCGGAAATTGATTTATTTTTTATTTTTTTTCTCACAAAGTCTCCCTTTCCGCTAACTTGAGACAAAGATTTCAATCTTTCATGGACTCAATATGCCCCTCAGCGAATACCTTGGGGTGCCTTCTTTCCGAAATGGGGTCACATGTGGGGTATTTATACTGCCCTGGCATTCTAGGGGCCCTAAAGCGTGAGAAGAAGTCTGGAATATAAATGTCTGAAAAATTTTACGCATTTGGATTCCGTGAGGGGTATGGTGAGTTCATGTGAGATTTTATTTTTTGACACAAGTTAGTGGAATATGAGACTTTGTAAGAAAAAAATAATAATTTCCACTAACTTGGGCCAAAAAAAGTCTGAATGGAGCCTTACAGGGGGGTGATCAATTACAGGGGGGTGATCAGGGAGTCTATATGGGATGATCACCCCCCTGTCAGGCTCCATTCAGATGTCCGTATGTGTTTTGAGGACCAGATCCATGTATCCGTGGATCCGTAAAAATCATACGGACATCTGAATGCAGCCTTACAGGGGGGTGATCAATGACAGGGGGGTGATCAGGGAGTCTATATGGGGTGATCACCCCCTGTCATTGATCACCCCCCTGTCAGGCTCCATTCAGATGTCCGTATGTGTTTTGCGGATCCGATCCATGTATCCGTGGATCCGTAAAAAACATACGGACATCTGAATGCAGCCTTACAGGGGGGTGATCAATGACAGGGGGGTGATCAATGACAGGGGGGTGATCAGGGAGTCTATATGGGGTGATCACCCCCTGTCATTGTTCACCCCCCTGTCAGGCTCCATTCAGATGTCCATATGTGTTTTGCGGATCCGATCCATGTATCCGTGGATCCGTAAAAATCATACGGACGTCTGAATGGAGCCTTACAGGGGGGTGATCAATGACAGGGGGGTGATCAATGACAGGGGGTGATCAGGGAGTCTATATGGGGTGATCACCCCCCTGTAAGGCTCCATTCAGACGTCTGTATGTGTTTTGCGGATCCCATCCATGTATCCGTGGATCCGTAAAAAACATACGGACATCTGAATGCAGCCTTACAGGGGGGTGATCAATGACAGGGGGGTGATCAATGACAGGGGGGTGATCAGGGAGTCTATATGGGGTGATCACCCCCTGTCATTGTTCACCCCCCTGTCAGGCTCCATTCAGATGTCCATATGTGTTTTGCGGATCCGATCCATGTATCCGTGGATCCGTAAAAATCATACGGACGTCTGAATGGAGCCTTACAGGGGGGTGATCAATGACAGGGGGGTGATCAATGACAGGGGGTGATCAGGGAGTCTATATGGGGTGATCACCCCCCTGTAAGGCTCCATTCAGACGTCTGTATGTGTTTTGCGGATCCGATCCATGTATCCGTGGATCCGTAAAAATCATACGGACATCTGAATGCAGCCTTACAGGGGGGTATCAATGACAGGGGGGTGATCAGGGAGTCTATATGGGGTGATCACCCCCTGTCATTGATCACCCCCCTGTAAGGCTCCATTCAGACGTCCATATGTGTTTTGCGGATCCGATCCATGTATCAGTGGATCCGTAAAAATCATACGGACGTCTGAATGTAGCCTTACAAGGGGGTGATCAATGACAGGGGGGTGATCAGGTAGTCTATATGGGGTGATCACCCCCCTGTAAGGCTCCATTCAGACGTCTGTATGTGTTTTGCGGATCCGATCCATGTATCCGTGGATCCGTAAAAAACATACGGACATCTGAATGCAGCCTTACAGGGGGGTGATCAATGACAGGGGGGTGATCAATGACAGGGGGGTGATCAGGGAGTGTATATGAGGTGATCACCCCCGTCATTGATCACCCCACTGTAAGGCTCCATTCAGACGTCCGTATGTGTTTTGCGGATCCGATCCATGTATCAGTGGATCCGTAAAAATCATACGGATGTCTGAATGGACCCTTACAGAGGGGTGATCAATGACAGGGGGGTGATCAGGGAGTCTATATGGGGTGATCAGGGGTGAATAAGGGGTTAATAAGTGACGGGGGGGGGGTGTAGTGTAGTGTGGTGCTTGGTGCTACATATTACAGAGCTACCTGTGTCCTCTGGTGGTCGATCCAAACAAAGGGGACCACCAGAGGACCAGGTAGCAGGTATATTAGACGCTGTTATCAAAACAGCGTCTAATATACTTGTTAGGGGTTAAAAAAATCACATCTCCAGC
Organism: Bufo bufo; assembly: GCF_905171765.1. Lineage (NCBI taxonomy): Eukaryota > Metazoa > Chordata > Amphibia > Anura > Bufonidae > Bufo > Bufo bufo. The sequence goes on along the minus strand of NC_053389.1, from coordinate 547,170,485 downwards.
CTGCCAGCGAACGATCACCGCTGGCAGGCTAGAGATCCACTCGCTTACCTTCCATTCCTGTAAACACGCGTTCACAGGAAATCTCGCGTCTCGCGAGATGATGCATAGATGCGTGACTCTGCGCAGCGCTGCCACCTCCGGAACGCGAATCTGCGTTAGGCGGTCCGGAGGTGGTTAAAATGTCAGGTTTCTGTGCTATAAAAAATAAAAATCATTTCACCTTTAATGTGACCTATAAACTGTACCATTCAATTGAAAAACAAAAACTGAAATCTTTTAGGGAAGAAAAAAATCTAAAAATAAGATTTGCCCACTCTTCTTTGCAAAAACACTCCAAATCTGTCATATTGCAAGGGCATCTCCTATGTACAGCCCTCGCAATCTGATACAGATCACCACACAGATTTTCAATCGGATTCAGGTCTGGGCTCTGGCTGGGCCATTGCAAAACTTTAATCTTCTGGTGAAGCCATTCCTTTATTGATTTGGATATATGCTTTGGGTCGTTGTCATGCTGAAAGATGAAGTTCCTCTTCATGTTCAGCTTTCTAGCAGAAGCCTGAAGGTTTTGTGCCTGGAGGTCTGGATTTGGAGTCACACTCAAAATTAAAGTGGAAAAACACACTACAGGCTGATCCAACTTTGATGTAATGTCCTTAAAACAAGTCAAAATGAGGCTCAGTAGTGTGTGTGGCCTCCACGTGCCTGTATGACCTCCCTACAATGCCTTTGCATGCTCCTGATGAGGTGGCGGACGGTATCCTGATGCATCTCCTCCCAGACCTGGACTAAAGCATTTGCCAACTCCTGGACAGTCTGTGGTGCAACGTGACGTTGGTGGATAGAGCGAGACATGATGTCCCAGATGTGCTCAATTGGATTCAGGTCTGGGGAACGGGCGGGCCAGTCCATAGCATCAATGCCTTCGTCTTGCAGGAACTGCTGACACACTCCAGCCACATGAGGTCTAGCATTGTCTTGCATTAGGAGGAACCCAGGGCCAACCGCACCAGCATATGGTCTGACAAGGGGTCTGAGGATCTCATCTCGGTACCTAATGGCAGTCAGGCTACCTCTGGCGAGCACATGGAGGGCTGTGCGGCTCTCCGAAGAAATGCCACCCCACACCATTACTGACCCAATGCCAAACCGGTCATGCTGGAGGATGTTGCAGCCAGACTCTGTCACATCTGTCACATGTGCTCAGTGTGAACCTGCTTTCATCTGTGAAGAGCACAGGGCGCCAGTGGCGAATTTGACAATCTTGGTGTTCTCTGACAAATGCCAAACGTCCTGCACGGTGTTGGGCTGTAAGTAGTACCCCCACCTGTGGACGTCGGGCCCTCATATCACCCTCATGGAGTCTGTTTCTGACCGTTTGAGCAGACACATGCACATTTGTGGCCTGCTGGAGGTCATTTTGCAGGGCTCTGGCAGTGCTCCTCCTGTTCCTCCTTGCACAAAGGCGGAGGTAGCGGTCCTGCTGCTGGGTTGTTGCCCTCCTACGGCCTCCTCCACGTCTCCTGATGTACTGGCCTGTCTCCTGGTAGCGCCTCCATGCTCTGGACACTACGCTGACAGACACAGCAAACCTTCTTGCCACAGCTCGCATTGATGTGCCATCCTGGATAAGCTGCACTACCTGAGCCACTTGTGTGGGTTGTAGACTCCGTCTCATGCTACCACTAGAGTGAAAGCACCGCCAGCATTCAAAAGTGACCAAAACATCAGCCAGGAAGCATAGGAACTGAGAAGTGGTCTGTGGTTACCACCTGCAGAACCACTCCTTTATTGGGGGTGTCTTGCTAATTGCCTATAATTTTCACCTGTTGTCTATCCCATTTGCACAACAGCATGTGAAATTGATTGTCACTCAGTGTTGCTTCCTAAGTGGACAGTTTGATTTCACAGAAGTGTGATTGACTTGGAGTTACATTGTGTTGTTTAAGTGTTCCCTTTATTTTTTTGAGCAGTGTATATATATATATTACTTACAGTATACACATATAGAGATATGTATTTACTGATTTATATCTATACTATAAAGTATATAGATATATATGTTTATAGAGATATAGATCAGTAAATACATGTCTCTCATATATATATATATATATATATATATATATATATATATATATATTTATACACACAGGTGGTATATATAGTGTGACATAGCAAGGGGTTTGGTTTAGGAAGGCAGGTATTTTCCTCCCAACATTGGTGGCTGGTCTGTTTTCCAGCCAGGTGAGATCAAATACCGGACCAGAGTTTAACCCCTTAAGGACTGGGCTCATTTTCACCTTAAGGACCAGGACATTTTTTTTCAAATCTGACCAGTGTCACTTTATATGTGAATAACTTTAAAACTCTTTTACTTATCCAGGCCATTCTGAGATTGTTTTTTAGTCACATATTGTACTTCATGACACTGGTAAAATGGAGTAAAAAAAAATTCATTTTTATTTATAAAAAAATAAAAAATTTACCAAAAATTAGGAAAAATGTACAAATTTCCAAGTTTCATTTTCTCTACTTCTATAATACATAGTAATACCTCCAAACATTGTTAATTTACATTCTCCATATGTCTACTTCATGTTTGGATCATTTTGGGAATGCCATTTTATTTTTTGGGGATGCTACAAGGCTTAGAAGTTTAGAAGCAAATCTTGAAATTTTTTTGAAATTTTCAAAAAAAAACACTTTTTTACCACTTCAGGACACAGGGCGTGTACAGGTACGCCCTGATATCCTGGGACTTAAGGACACAGGGCGTACCAGTACGCCCTGTGTATTTCTGATCACCGCCGCGCGGCGGGCGGTGATCGGAAGCCGGTGCCTGCTCAAATTATTGAGCAGGCACCTCGGCTAAATGCGCGGGGGGGGTCCCGTGACACCCCCATGTCGGCGATCGCTGCAAACCGCAGGTAAATTCCAACCTGCTGTTTGCGGCTTTTACCTATTGCGGTGGCGGCGGTACCATCGGGTCCCCATGCGGCTGTAGGGGGGACCCGATGGCATGGAAGGCAGCGCGATGCCTAAGGAAGGAATCACGCTGCCTTCCGGTGACGAGCCTGTGAGATCCAGCCCCCTGGATCTCACAGGCCAAAAGCTGTATGAGTAATACACACTGTATTACTCTACAGCCAATGCATTCTAATACAGAAGCATTGGAATGCATTGTAAAGGATAAGACCCCCAAAAGTTCAAGTCCCAAAGTGGGACAAAAAATAAAGTAAAGTAAAAAAAAAAGTTGAAAAAATAAAGTTTTCCCCCCAAAAAATTAAAAGTTTTAAGTAAAAATAAACAAAAACGTCATTTTCCACAAATAAAGTAAAAAAAAATTGGTAAAAAATAGGGGAAAAAAATAAAATAAACATATTAGGTATCGCCGCGTGCGTATCGACGGGCTCTAAAAACATATCACATGACCTAACCCCTCAGATGAACACCGTAAAAAATAAAAATAAAAACTGTGCTAAATAAACCATTTGTCACCTTACATGACAAAAAGTAAAACAGCAAGCGATCAAAAAGGCGTACGCCCACCAAGATAGTACCAATCTAGTCGTCACCTCATCCCGCAAAAAATGAGCCCCTACCTGAGACAATTGCCCAAAAACTGAAAAAACTATGGCTCTCAGAATATGGAGACACTAAAACATGATTTTTTTTTATTTCAAAAATGATATTACTGTGTAAAACTTACATAAATAAAAAAAAAGTATACATATTAGGCCAGGGATGGCCAACCTGAGGCTCTCCAGATGTTGCAAAACTACAACTCCCAGCATGCCCGGACTGCCAACAGCTATCAGCCTACAGCAGGGCATGGTGGGAATTGTAGTTTTACAACAGCTGGAGAGCCACAGGTTGGCCATGCCTGTATTAGGCATTGCCGCGTCCGTATCGACCGGCTCTATAAAAATATCACATGACCTAACCCCTCAGATGAACACCGTAAAAAATAAAAAATAAAAACTGTGCTAAATGAACCATTTTTTGTCACCTTTCATCACAAAAAGTGTAATAGCAAGCGATCAAAAAGTCGTATGCACCCCAAAATAGTGCCAATCAAACCGTCATCTCATCCCGCAAAAATCATACCCTACCCAAGATAATGGCCCAAAAACTGAAAAAACTATGGCTCTCAGAATATGGAGACACTAAAACATGATTTTTTTTTGTTTCAAAAATGATATTATTGTGTAAAACTTACATAAATAAAAAAAAGTATACATATTAGGTATTGCCGCATCCGTAATAAGTTACTCTATAAAAATATCACATGACCTAACCCCTCAGGTGAATACCGTAAAAAAATTAAAATGAAAACGGTGTAAAAAAATCCATTTTTTGTCATCTTACATCACAAAAAGTGTAATAGCAAGCGATCAAAAAGTCATATGCACCCCAAAATAGTGCCAATCAAACCGTCATCTCATCCCGCAAAAAATGAGACCCTACCTAAGATAATCGCCTAAAAACTGAAAAAACTATGGCTCTCAGACTATGGAGACACTAAAACATGATTTTTTTTGTTTCAAAAATGAAATTATTGTGTAAAACTTACATAAATAAAAAAATTGTATATATATTAGGTATCGCCGCGTCCGTGACAACCTGCCCTATAAAAATACCACATGATCTAACCTGTCAGATGAAAGTTGTAAATAACAAAAAAAACAGCTATTTCTTGTTACCTTGCCTCACAAAAAGTGTAATGTAGAGCAAGCAAAAATCGTATGTACCCTAAACTAGTACCAACAAAACTTCCACCCTATCCCGTCGTTTCTAAAATGGGGTCACTTTTTTGGCGTTTCTACTCTAGGGGTGCATCAGGGGGGCTTCAAATGGGACATGGTGTCAAAAAAAAACTGCCTTCCAAAAACCATATGGCATTCCTTTCCTTCTGCGCCCTGCCGTGTGCCCGTACAGCGGTTTACGACCACATATGGGGTGTTTCTGTAAACTACAGAATCAGGGCCATAAATATTGAGTTTTGTTTGGCTGTTAACCCTTGCTTTGTAACTGGAAAAAAAAATATTAAAATGGAAAATCTGCCAAATAAGTGAAATTTTGAAATTGTATCTCTATTTTCCATTAATTCTTGTGGAACACTTAAAGGGTTAACAACGTTTGTAAAATCAGTTTTGAATACCTTGAGGGGTGTAGTTTCTAGAATGGGGTCATTTGGGTAGTTTCTATTATGTAAGCCTCACAAAGTGACTTCAGACCTGAACTGGTCCTTAAAAAGTTGTTTTTTTAAAATTTCTGAGAAATTTCAAGATTTACTTCTAAACTTCTAAGCCTTGTAACGTCCCCCAAAAATAAAATGTCATTCCCAAAATGATCCTAATATGAAGTAGACATATGGGGAATGTAAAGTAATAACTATTTTTGTAGGTATTACTATGTATTATAGAAGTAGAGAAATTGAAACTTGGAAATTTGCACATTTTTCCAAATTTGGTATTTTTTTATAAATAAAAATGATTTTTTTTACTCCATTTTACCAGTGTCATGAAGTACAATATGTGATGAAAAAACAATCTCAGAATAGCCTGGATAAGTCAAAGCGTTTTAAAGTTATCACCACTTAAAGGGACAATGGTGAAATAAGCCAGTTCAGGTCTGAAGTCACTTTGTAAGACCTACATAATAAAAACCACCCAAAAATTACCCCATTCTAGAAACTATACCCCTCAAGGTATTAGAAACTGATTTTACAAACTTTATTAACCCTTTAAGTGTTCCACAGGAGTTATTGTTAAATTTTTTGGCAAATTTTCCATTTTAATCCATTTTCTCCAGTAACAAAGCAAGGGTTAACAGCCAAACAAAACTTAAATATTTATCGCCTTGATTCTGTAGTTTGCAGAAACACCCCATATGTAGTCGTAAACTGCTGTATGGGCACATGGCAGGGTACAGAAGGAAGGGAACGCCATATGGTTTTTGGAAGGCAGATTTTGCTGGACTGTTTTATTTACACCATGTCCCAATTGAAGCCCCCCTGATGCACCCCTACAGTAGGAACTCCAAAAAAGTGACCCCATTTTGGAAACTACGGGATAAGGTGGCAGTTTTGTTGGTACTATTTTAGGGTAAATATGATTTTTGGTTGTTCTATATTACACTTTTTTTGAGGCAAGGTAACAAAAAATAGAAATTCAGAAATTTCATCTCCATTTGCCAATAACTCTTGTGGAACACCTAAAGGGTTAACAAAGTTTGTAAAATCAGTTTTGAATACCTTGGGGGTGTAGTTTCTTAGATTGAGTAACCTTTTTGGAGTTTCTACTCTAGGGGTACATCAGGGGGCTTCAAATGGGACATGGAGTCAAAAAACCAGTCCAGCAAAATCTGCCTTCCAAAAACCATATGGCGTTCCCTTCCTTCTGTGCCCTGCCGTTTGGCCATACAGCAGTTTACGACCACATATGGGGTGTTTCTTCAAACTACAGAATTGGGGCAAAAAAAAATTGAGTTTTGTTTGACTGTTAACCCTTGCCTTGTTACTGGAAAAATGGATACAAATGGAAAATTTGCAAAACAATAGCTGTTTTGGGACCGTTTTTATTTTTGTTATTTACATCATTGATCTGACAGGTTAGATCGTGTGCTATTTCTATAGAGCAGGTTGTTATGGACGTGACAATACCAAATATGACTACTTTTTGGGGGGTTTTGTTTCAGTTTTGCATAATAAAGCATTTTTGAAAAAAAAGATTTTTTTGTGTCTCCACATTCTGAAAGCCATATTTTTTATTTGATTTTTTGGGCGACTGTCTTATGTAGCGGCTAATTTTTTGCGGGATGAGATGTCGGTTTGATTGGCACTATCTTGGGGTGCATATGACATTTTGGTCGCTTGCTATTGTGATGTAAGGTGACACCATATTTATATAATTTTTTTTGCTGTGTTCACTTGAGGAGTTATTGTGTTATTTTTATAGAGCAGGTTTTTACAGACGCGGCAATACCTAATATGTATACTTTTTTTATTTTATTTAAGTTTTACGCAATAATATCATTTTTTAATACAATAAAATCATGTTTTAATGTCTCCATAGTCTGAGAAACATATTTTTTTATTTATTTGGGCGATTGTCATATGTAGGGGCTCATTTATTGTGGGATGAGATGGCGGTTTAATTGGTACTATTTTGGGAGGCATATAACTTTTTGATCGCTTGCTATTACACTTTTTGTGATGTGAGGTGCTTTTTTTACACTGTTTTTATTAAAAACATTTTACGGTATTTACCTGAGGGGTTAGGTCATGTAATGTTTATATAGAGCAGGTTCTTACGGACGCGGCGATACCCAATATGTATAGTTTTTTTTTATTTATTTTACTTTAACACAATAACAGCAGTTTAGAAAAAAATAATTATGTTTTACTGTCTCCATAGTCTGAGAGCCATATTCTTTTTACTTTTTGGGCGATTGTCTCATGTAGGGGCTAATTTTTTGCAGGATGAGGTGCCAATTTGATTGGTACCATTTTGGCATACATACGACTTTTTTGATCACTTTTATTACCTTTTTTGGGAAGTAAGGTGAGCAAAATTTCAATTTTATCATAGTTTTTATTTTAATTTTTTTATGGCGTTCACCGTGCGGGGAAAGTAACATGACCGTTTCATAGATCAGGTCATTACAGACGCAGTGATATCAAACATGTGTAGTGCATTTTATTTTTTTTATTTTTAATCAGTGATAAATGTGTTTTTTTATTTAAAATTTTTTAGACCCAGACCCACTTGGTTCTTGAAGATCCAGTGGGTCTGATGTCTGTATAATACAATACAGTACACTATATAGTGTACTGCACTGTATTTTCACTTTACACTTAGTCTGATCCGACTTCTGCCTTTAGCAGACGTCTGATCAGACTAATGCTCCATTCACACGTCCCCAAATGGGTCCGCGTTCGTTCCGCAATTTTGCGGAACGGGTGCGGACCCATTCATTTTCTATGAGGACGGAATGGATGCGGACAGCACACAGTGTGCTGTCAGCATCCGCATTTTCGGAGCGCGGCCCCGATCTTCAGGTTCGCAAAAGATAGAACATGTCCTATTCTTGTCCGCAGCTTGCGGACAAGAATAGGCATTTCTATAGGGGTGCCGGGCGGGTGTGTTTGCGGGTCCGCAACACACCATGGACGTGTGAATGGAGTCTTAGCCTTACCATGGCAAGCCGGAAGCCTGTGAAGGCGTCTGGTTGCCATGGTAACCATCAGCCCCTGCCACAACAGAGCAGTGGGTGATGGGGAGGGGGGCCCCCTCCCTCTGTGATCCCATCAAGAATCGGGGGCTTAAACGGCACAGCAGCCCCCGATGGGAGAGAGCTCCCTCTCTGTTAACCCCTTCCATACAGCGGTCCCTACGAACCGCAGCATGGAAGGGGTTTAAACGGCTGACATCACAGCACAGATGTCAGCCGTTTCAAGCAGAGTGTCAGCTGTGGAAATGAGAGGGGGCGACGGGATGATCGGGGGTTAAAAATTAAAAGATGTGTCATTTTGAAGTTTCTCATCCCCGCGGTCACGGACCGCGGAGATCAGAAACTTCTGAAAGCGCTGCAAACCGCAGGTCTGAATTTACCAGCGGTTTGCAGCGATCACCGATATGGGGGGGGGGGGGAAGGTGTCACAGGACCCCCCTCGGCATTGTTACAGAGTACCTGCTGAATGATTTCAGCAGGCACTCCGTTCTGATCACCGCCCGCCGATCACCTGTACGCCCTGTATCCTTAAGTACCGGGACATCAGGGCATACCTGTACGCCCTGTGTCCCTAAGAGGTTAAGTGCCGGTCCAGGTTTTGGCAGCACCTGGCGGTCCTTTAAATAGGCAGCTGGGCCCAGCAGCTGAGTCTCTGTCTTGGGATCTGAAGCATGGTGCTGTGCTGGAAGGTTCAGAGCCGCATGAGGGCTGTATGCTGGGAAACAGGCCCCCTAAAGCCTGCTGTGTACTGCCGAGGATAAAACGGTTAGCAAGGTGACGTGTTTGTTCTATGGACTTTTCATTGTGTGAATTAACACCAAGACTGTAATGAGTTGTTTTTCTTTTGCCTTTTGTGTGAATAAACACTGACATTTTGATTTACGAACTTGTTTTGCCTCTGTACTGCGTCCGCTTACCCTGCCTACCAGAGAAAATCCTTACAATAGATATACACTCACCTAAAGAATTATTAGGAACACCATACTAATACGGTGTTGGACCCCCTTTTGCCTTCAGAACTGCCTTAATTCTACGTGGCATTGATTCAACAAGGTGCTGATAGCATTCTTTAGAAATGTTGGCCCATATTGATAGGATAGCATCTTGCAGTTGATGGAGATTTGATGGATGCACATCCAGGGCACGAAGCTCTCGTTCCACCACATCCCAAAGATGCTCTATTGGGTTGAGATCTGGTGACTGTGGGGGCCATTTTAGTACAGTGAACTCATTGTCATGTTCAAGAAACCAATTTGAAATGATTTGAGCTTTGTGACATGGTGCATTATCCTGCTGGAAGTAGCCATCAGAGGATAGATACATGTTCTCATTCTGTTTACGTCAAATTCGGACTCTACCATTTGAATGTCTCAACAGAAATCGAGACTAATCAGACCAGGCAACATTTTTCCAGTCTTCAACAGTCCAATTTTGGTGAGCTCGTGCAAATTGTAGCCTCTTTTTCCTATTTGTAGTGGAGATGAGTGGTACCCGGTGGGGTCTTCTGCTGTTGGAGCCCATTCGCCTCAAGGTTGTGCGTGTTGTGGCTTCACAAATGCTTTGCTGCATACCTCGGTTGTAACGAGTGGTTATTTCAGTCAACGTTGCTCTTCTATCAGCTTGAATCAGTCGGCCCATTCTCCTCTGACCTCTAGCATCCGCAAGGCATTTTTGCCCACAGGACTGCCGCATACTGGATGTTTTTCCCTTTTCACACCATTCTTTGTAGACCCTAGAAATGGTTGTGCGTGAAAATCCCAGTAACTAAGCAGATTGGGAAATACTGAGACCGGCCCGTCTGGCACCAACAACCATGCCACGCTCAGTAGCTACTGAGGAAGGGGCAACCTTAAGCCCCGAAACGCGTCTAGCTCTAACAGGACCCCGAACTTTGAAAGAGTGAGGACCAACAGATAGTGCCGGAACTACGTACCACACCGCTCAACACCACGATAAGGTTAAAGTATAAGAAATTTGTGACGGCCTACAGCAGAGACCAGGCTGCACATGCCAAACTTTTACCTACGTGGGATTTCAACAACCTGACCGCTCAAAAAAGTCTGGAGGTAATTTATACAACGCGACCCAGCAGATCGACGGTGTGCAGCGAAGTGGTGAGGAAATTATTTTTCCGGTAAGACTATCTTTTTCATCGAATATTTGCTGGCAGGAGATTTAACAACACTTGAATGTTATTCGCCCAGTGGGACGCTACTGGTGGAATCTAGAGCGGGACGCCGCTATACCTGTTTGTTGTGGGACTATCACGCCACGGTGCCTTTAATAATTGTTACTTTGGAGCTTCAGAATTTTATTAGAGTTTGGGAATAACTCCCAACAATGACATTTGGAGTTTTCCCAGTGAACATTCAGCGTCCACGCTATTTATGCGTTTTTTATTGTGTGAAAATTTTTTATTGTGTGAATTATTTGTGATTTAGCGATCGACTGTACCATTTTTATTGCCGTTTTAGTTTAGGAATATGCTATACTAGTGAGGTAGTGCTGTTTAGTACAATAGGAGGGCCATATTCTCTCTTTTTATTGTCCTTTCGTATTGTCTTATACATAATAAATATCTGTATGTTCCCTGTATCCTGAGAGTGCCCAGTTCTTTTATCCCAAATAGATCAGTATATCTTTCTCTCTCTATATATATACATATATCTTTATTAGATGGGCAGGGATTTAGTAGTTATTTCTGTGGATGGTGGGGAATGGATTGAGGGTCCGATGGATGATGGTGCTTGCGACGGGGGACGGCACTTCCCAGAGGGCTCTGATGTTTCATGTACAGAGCTAGGCCACTCCCTCAAGCAGGGAGAAGCCTGTAAACAAAACGTCAGAGCCGGGAGCAGGCAGGATGACCCGCAACATCAGAGAAGAAAGGACATAAAAAAACATATAGAGTAATTGGAAAATTTATTGTTAGGTAGGCAATAAAGCATAAGGCCATATATTTATTTAACTCGGATATCCTCTTTAAGGGCCGTCACGCGTCACTCCCTGGGCTTTATGGGTTAGGTCATGTGACTTCGCTGACAGATCCTAGCCCTCATGCACATACATAAGTAGCTCAGCCCCCTTCCTAGATGCCTCAGTGTCAAGGTCCTTGTGTACTGCTAAGGTTTCTGACATCTGTTGTGTTCCTGACTCGTACTTGTATTCCTGGACTCTGCTACCCATTTGATCCCTGCCTGCTTGCCTTGACTCTCCTGTTGCCGACCCAGATTGCCTGACCTGCACCTGTGCCGCCTGCCTTAACCTACTGCCTGACTTCGCCTCTGCCTCATCCTTTGGTCCTGCACTGTTGCTCCTATGTCACGATCCCTACTCAATAGGTCACGTCACTGGGGTGAATTATACTAGTGAGCTCGTCAAGTTTCCACAGAAATTCCCACCCACCTATTCTAGATGACGGAATTATGCTAACTTACTCCCCTAGATTCTAACACCCCAAAATTTTCTATCACAATAGCTGCCACCACCTATACTATAAGGCAATAGGGGCCTATACAAATCACTGCAAAAAATGCACCAAAAAATGCAACTGACAATTCTAGCTAATTCCTCAAGCCGATGTTAAAAGCTGAGAACTTTGCCAATATCTTACAGTCAGGAACATATCGGAGCCACTCATGCACCACGTCACGGTGTCTCAGCACGCATGGGGTCCTACCACTAAACTGCCCATGGTGTGTGAACAGGGTCTGAACAGAGCTAGAAATTAACTCACAGCAAGGCTCTCACATGCCTCCATAGTGGTGTCACCAATGCATTGTGAGGTAAAATAAAGCTGTGAGCCGCACCCAGACCATGTGACACAGAAGCTACCAGGTGCAAAAGAATGTAACCAACAAAATAAAGTGGCACATTCCATACACATTAAGACAAAAACTCACTGAAAAAAGTGGCCTAAACAGGTGGAAATTCTCCAAACCCAGATACTGTATCGTGTCTATAACCGGGGGAGCAATTCCTCCACATGCTGTCTGCAGATAACGGCAATCCCCAGCAAAAAATGCACAGGTTATCTATATGGGACCTAAAATCCTTTGAAACACTACTGGTAACGTTATTCCCTCCGAAAGAGCAAGTTCTATAAGACCACAAGGAAGGGACTTATTAATGTTTAAATTTAATACACAATAGTGCAGTGCAATACAAAAAGAAAGTGTCAGATAAAAGATAAAAATATACATACAATAACAATGCAGTAAAACAGATAAAATAAAAGGGGTAAAATACAGAATATTGGCTTACTGAGATGCAGTAGTTATATTCCGGCTGTGGGGACAGCTGAGGATACGGGCAGTCATTCCAAACGATGTGGATCCCCAAAATGGCTGACAAATACCTGTTCCCAAACACCCATTTTTATCCCCCCTCAGCCGAGGGGTGGGCTGTGAGGGAACCTCCCTCCTTTCGGTCCGGCCTTCTGGGACGTCTGGTATTATTCAGGTTTCTGCCCCACCTTCCCAGAAGACTGACTGAGGTGGCAATATGAATCAAGGCAATTCCTCGCTGTATGACAGGGACTGCGGGTACAGGTATGATCCCATAATCTGAGTCGCTTCGTCCCGGTCATACAGACACCAAATATGATTGAGTTATGATTTCCAGAAGGCCAGATCCTAAATACCGAGAAATGCCTCCTGTCCAGTATGGCGTGCATAGACTCTGCCCGAAGCCTATGTCAGGCTGAACACAATTATTAGGGTTCTGAGGCTGTGGGTACCATGAGGTCGGAGTTATGGCTTCTGATATTATTTCATTCATCTACTGAATGGGCTAGACCACACACTGGTCTAGCAGCCAACATGTCTAGGGTGGCTGTGCATTTTAAGTATCCCCCTCCCAGGTCTTCATTAGGATGCCCAAATGGTTTGCAATTAGCAGGCTTGTGCTAAATGGGGGCTTCCTCTGAGAATGTGGCGTTTCTCACCTAGTCTTCAGACGGGCTGGCATCTAGATGCACCATTTGCATTTTAGATAAATTAGCCTCTGCTATACAATTAGCTATTGATAATGTAAGTTTAGGAGAATATGAGATCTATCTATCTGTCTATTCACCTCAGATTTCGTTACATCCTGGTTATGACTCAGCCTGCTGACAATGCCTGTACATCTGGTACCTTTCTCAGGTACCTCCTGGTCCGCCTGGACCAGCTGCCTCATGTGCCTATCCTCCTCAAGAGGTAGCGACCTGGTGCTCCCCTCTGGAAAGTCTATCCCCACCATCAGGGGTACTGTGAAGATCGAGGGGTTCACTTAGACCAGGGGTGCACAACCTTTTTTGGTCTGGGGGCCGCATTGTCACATTGCACAATTTCAAGGGGCTGCAAAAAAAAAAAAAAGTTAATCAGCGCTTGTTTGCATCAGCCTACTACACAGGCTAGTGCAAAGTGACTGGGGAGCAATGATCACTACCACAGTCATTCCTCCCTCATTCACTTCTATCGATTATCGGCAGCACATTCCTGATTACACAGTGCGATGTGCTGATGATAATTGTACATCTTTCATCCTGATAAAGTATGCAAATCAGCCGACAAATGAGTGATTCCTTGTTTATCGGCTGATCAGCGGAACGATTATACCGGCCAGATATCAGGAATGAGAGCTCCTACGAACACTTGTTTCCAGTAATTGTCCTGAATATCGTGCCATGTAACAGGAGCTTAGACATTTCCTGGTAAAAAATGATTTTTAACACGTTCCTGCAGCATGGGCCTGAAACAGAAGATTCATACTTTCCTGCTCCCTGCCGCTGTCTCAGTCCCGGCGCTGTTTACATCCGGTGTGATATGGGCGTAGTCACTTGTACCTCTCCAGCCAATGACTGGCTTCAGTGGTGATATGGCCACAAGCAGCATGTCACCGCTAAAGTCAGTCATTTGCTAGAGAGGTGCTCCAGGACCGGAAGATGGAGACAGCGAGAGCAGCACGGAGCAGGAAAGTAGGAATCTTCTGCTTCAGGGACTGTGCTGTAGGAAATTGTCAAAAATCTTTTTAACTAGGAAAATCTTTTTAACTAGGAAACTTTAAGTGGTGACATTTCCTTCCTGCCTCCTATTCACAAATCAGCGCTTTACTTCACTGCAGAGGACGGCGCTCACTGGTTATTACCACCTTCTGCACCCCAGATATACTGTAGGTGCCTTGCGATAACCAGCAAGCGTTTTCCCTGAGGGCTCACGCACACGGCCATTGTTTTAGTCTGCATCTGAGCCACATTTTTTTATGTGGCTTGGATGTGGACCGATTCACTTCAACTGGGCCGCAAAAGATGCGGACAGCACTCCATGTGCTGTCCGCATCCGTTACTCCATTTTGCAAAATGCAGAACACACATGGCTGGTGTCCTGCAGACCAAAAGAAAAGGTACGGTCAAGTGTATGAGGGTTTACTAGCTGGGAAAGCACTTACTGGTTAACCCTTTAATGACCAGGCCTAAAAGGCCTTAATGACCAGTCACTTTTTTGTGATTTAGCACACTTGGTTCAAACACATATTTTTTGGACTACGAAAATAACTTTTGCAGCTTTTTATTACATAACACAGGGCTTTTTAAGGCTACTTTCACACTAGCGGCAGGACGGATTCGTTCTGCCGCTATTTCGCCGTGCCGCCGCTCTGTCCTCATTGACTATAATAGGGACGGGGCGGAGCTCCGGCGCAGCACGGCAGTGAACGGCGAAAGGCGGACATGCAGTACTTTTAGTCCGGTGGCCTCTCACCGCGAACTGCCATGCTGCGCCGGAGCTCCGCCCCGTCCCCATTATAGTCAATGGGGACGGAGCAGCGGTCCGGTGGCACGGTGAAATAGCACACGGTGAAATAGCACACGGTGAAGTAATTTTTATTCAAACTCATTATTTAAATAGGCAAACTATTATAATTAGTTCCCTATATGTGTTGGATCGCTTTATTATACAATATGTATAGTTTCACATGAATGGGGTGATAATTGTAATGGTTTTGGTTGGTGTGGGTGTTTTTTTTCCTTTTATCTATTTTACAATTTTTTCTTTTACTTTCTTTTAAAATATATTTCTGCTACAAAAAGACCTTTGGGGGACACTGACTTTTTTATTTTGCACATTTTCCTTTTTCCCCCCCTTTTATTTGTATTTTATTTATTTTGTATTTTTTTATCATCACTTTATTATTTATTTTTAAAATATATTATTGCCACATAATATGACAGTGAACAATTTTATTTTGCACTTTTTCCTTTTTATAGTTTTCTTTTACTTGTATTTTATATCTTTTTACTAAAATTTTCTTTTCCCCCTCTGTATTTTTTTTACTTTTAATATATATCTTTGCCACACAATTTGTCCCCAAAAGGTCCATAAAAGACCTTTGGGCACACAGACTTTTTTTTTGCACTATTTACACTGTAACTGGAGCATACAGAAGGAGCCCTAGTTACAGGGAAAACCCAACTCCTGGCGAGGATTTTGTACAGAGCAGAGCACGTGATCGCTGGGTCTAAACAGCACAGAGGGCCGCTCAACTGTGTGAGAAGGCAGAAGCGCTGATACACTGCTTCTGCCTTCTCCTCGGCTTCCCCGCTGTCTCTGACCCGTCCTGCTCCTGCTACAGTGTGGGAGCAGGAGCTGTAATGCTCTGTGATGCGGCGCTGTGGGCTGGAACACAACTGATCACACGATCAGCTGTGTTTCTGCCCATCAGAATGAGGGCCGCAAACCTTAGCTCTGGGGGCCGTATGCAGCCCGCAGGTTGTGCACCCCTGACGTAGACAATGCCCTTAGAGGCGGTAGGACATGTGGCACAGTTGGTTCACACCCGCTGGTTCGTGACAGGCACAACATATTAGGCGCTGAAATAGTATGTGGAAAAATTGCAATTTTCACTTTGCACCATCTGCTTAACCACCTCAGCCCCTATAGCTTAAACACCCTTAATGACCAGGCCCCTTTTTACACTTCTGACCTACACTACTTTCACCGTTTATTGCTCGGTCATGCAACTTACCACCCAAATGAATTTTACCTCCTTTTCTTCTCACTAATAGAGCTTTCATTTGGTGGTATTTCATTGCTGCTGACATTTTTTACTTTTTTTGTTATTAATCAAAATTTAACGATTTTTTTTGCAAAAAAATGACATTTTTCACTTTCAGTTGTAAAATTTTGCAAAAAAAACAACATCCATATATAAATTTTTCTCTAAATTTATTGTTCTACATGTCTTTGATAAAAAAAAAATGTTTGGGTAAAAAAAAAATGGTTTGGGTAAAAGTTATAGCGTTTACAAACTATGGTACAAAAATGTGAATTTCCGCTTTTGAGCACCTGTCATGTTTCCTGAGGTTCTACAATGCCCAGACAGTACAAACACCCCACAAATGACCCCATTTTGGAAAGTAACAGGAAGAAAAGGAACATCTCTCGGCGCAAGGAACCAACCAGAGGTAGATGGTGAATCTTCAAGAGTTTTATTGCAATCACACAACGCGTTTCGGGGAAAGGGTCCCCTTCATCAGGTGAAGAAAATTGCATAGAGAGTGGACAAACATGCTGGATATATATACACAAAAATGGTCACATGCAAACAAGGTCAAAGGGGAGGTGGGCGTTACCTCAAGCAGAAACAAAAGTCATTGGTACATAAAATAATGCAAATGGGTATACAACTGAACAAACTAAACCTTTTGAGTTTACAGACTAATTCATAAATGTATTTATAAAACATTAACATGAAGAAGCATCGCCTCTAGATGTAGCCCATGGCTGGGGAGGAGGAACAGCATCACACAGAGTCACATGACCGCAGTTCCGATCATGTGACTTGTGATGCAATGCTTGTTGCTGGGAGACAGGATGCTAAACAGCCGGCTTAGAAGGAAGCTCGGCATACTGAAAGGTCCTGCGTCATGCTGCTTTCTTGATATGATCAGCAGCGCTACAGAAAGAAGAGAGGTGACGCCCTACTTCACTAAAAGTAAAAAAAAAAAACATTAGCAGAAAGATTACAATAGATAGATAAATAAATGAATGCATGAAATTAGTCCAAAGAAGGGCTCTGGGCCTAATTTCATGCATTCATTTATTTATCTATCTATTGTAATCTTTCTGCTAATGTTTTTTTTTTTTTTTTTTTTTTTTTTTTTTTACTTTTAGTGAAGTAGGGCGTCACCTCTCTTCTTTCTGTAGCGCTGCTGATCATATCAAGAAAGCAGCATGACGCAGGACCTTTCAGTATGCCGAGCTTCCTTCTAAGCCGGCTGTTTAGCATCCTGTCTCCCAGCAACAAGCATTGCATCACAAGTCACATGATCGGAACTGCGGTCATGTGACTCTGTGTGATGCTGTTCCTCCTCCCCAGCCATGGGCTACATCTAGAGGCGATGCTTCTTCATGTTAATGTTTTATAAATACATTTATGAATTAGTCTGTAAACTCAAAAGGTTTAGTTTGTTCAGTTGTATACCCATTTGCATTATTTTATGTACCAATGACTTTTGTTTCTGCTTGAGGTAACGCCCACCTCCCCTTTGACCTTGTTTGCATGTGACCATTTTTGTGTATATATATCCAGCATGTTTGTCCACTCTCTATGCAATTTTCTTCACCTGATGAAGGGGACCCTTTCCCCGAAACGCGTTGTGTGATTGCAATAAAACTCTTGAAGATTCACCATCTACCTCTGGTTGGTTCCTTGCGCCGAGAGATGTTCCTTTTCTTCCTGTCATTTTAATCCTCCGTGTGGGCCTAGGCACGCTCATCCGAGGACATCTACATCCGTGGCTGCATACCAACCTTCATATTGGGGATTAAATCATCTCCCACATGCCTACATTAGCGTTGTGCCTATAATTGCGCAACCCTGCAAGGTGAGCCTCCCAAATTGGGATTTAATCTGAATTTCCAAACGTTTTTACCCTATGGTGCGCCCTCTCTCTTTTGTTTACACAGTAAGCAACTTGCCTTTATACCCATTTTGGAAAGTAGACACCCTAAGTATTCGCTGATGGGCATAGTGAGTTCATAGAACTTTTTATTTTTTGTCACAAGTTAGCGGAAAATGCTGATTTTTTTTTTTCTTACAAAGTCTCATATTCCACTAACTTGTGACAAAAAATAAAAACTTCCATGAACTCACTATGCCCATCACGAAATACCTTGGGGTGTCTTCTTTCCAAAATGGGGTCACTTGTGGGGAAGTTATACTGCCCTGGCATTTTAGGGGCCCGAATGCGTGAGAAGTGGTTTGAAATCAAAATCTGTAAAAAAAATGGCCGGTGAAATCCGAAAGGTGCCCTTTGGAATGTAGGCCCCTTTGCCCACCTAGGCTGCAAAAAAGTGTCACACATGTGGTATCGCCGTACTTAGGAGAAGTTGGGCAATGTGTTTTGGGGTGTCATTTTACATATATCCATGCTGGGTGAGATAAATATCTCGGTCAAATGCCAACTTTGTATAAAAAAATGGGAAAAGTTGTCTTTTGCCAAGATATTTCTCTCACCCAGCATGGGTATATGTAAAAAGACACCCCAAAACACATTGCCCAACTTCTCCTGAGTACGGCGATACCACATGTGTGACACTTTTTTGCAGCCTAGGTGGGCAAAGGGGCCCACATTCCAAAGAGCACCTTTCGGATTTCACCGGCCATTTTTTACAGATTTTGATTTAAAACCACTTCTCACGCATTCGGGCCCCTAAAATGCCAGGGCAGTATAACTAACCCACAAGTGACACCATTTTGGAAAGAAGACACCCCAAGGTATTTCGTGATGGGCATAGTGAGTTCAAGGAAGTTTTTATTTTTTGTCACAAGTTAGTGGAATATGAGACTTTGTAAGAAAAAAAAAGAAAAAAATTAAATCATAATTTTCCGCTAAGTTTTGATAAAAAATAAAAAATTATAGGAACTCACCATGCCCCTCACGGAATACCTTGGGGTGTCTTCTTTCCAAAATGGGGTCACTTGTGGGGTAGTTATACTGCCCTGGCAATTTAGGGGCCCTAATGTGTGGGAAGTAGGTAAATGACCTGTGAAATCCTAAAGGTGCTCTTTGAAATGTGGGCCCCTTTGCCCACCTAGGCTGAAAAAGAGTGTCACACATGTGGTATCGCCGTATTCAGGAGAAGTTGGGCAATGTGTTTTAGGGTGTCTTTTCACATATACTCATGCTGGGTGGGAGAAATATCTCGGCAAAAGACAACTTTTCCCATTTTTTATACAAAGTTGGCATTTGACCAAGATATTTATCTCACCCAGCATGGGTATATGTAAAATGACACCCCAAAACACATTGCCCAACTTCTCCTGAGTACGGCGATACCAGATGTGTGACACTTTTTTGCAGCCTAGATGCGCAAAGGGGCCCACATTCCTTTTATGAGGGCATTTTTAGACATTTGGATCCCAGACTTCTTCTCACGCTTTAGGGTCCCTAAAATGCCAGGGCAGTATAAATACCCCACATGTGACCCCATTTTGGAAAGAAGACACCCCAAGGTATTCAATGAGGGGCATGGCGAGTTCATCGAATTTTATTTTTTTTGGCACGAGTTAGCGGAAATTGATATATATTTTTTTTTTCTCACAAAGTCTCCCTTTCCGCTAACTTGGGACAAAAATTTCAATCTTTCATGGACTCAATATGCCCCTCACGGAATACCTTGGGGTGTCTTCTTTCCGAAATGGGGTCACATGTGGGGTATTTATACTGCCCTGGCATTCTAGGGGCCCTAAAGCCTGAGAAGAAGTCTGGAATATAAATGTCTAAAATTTTTTACACATTTGGATTCCGTGAGGGGTATGGTGACTTCATGTGAGATTTTATATTTTGACACAAATTAGTGGAATATGAGACTTTGTAAGGAAAAAAAAAATAATTTCCGCTAACTTGGGCCAAAAAAATGTCTGAATGGAGCCTTACAGGGGGGTGATCAATGACAGGGGGGTGATCAATGACAGGGGGGTGACCAGGGAGTCTATATGGGGTGATCACCCCCCTGTCATTGATCACCCCCCTATAAGGCTCCATTCAGATATCCGTATGTGTTTTGCGGATCCGATCCATGTATCCGTGGATCCGTAAAAAACATACGGACATCTGAATGCAGCCTTACAGGGGGGTGATCAATGACAGGGCGGTGATCAATGACAGGGGGGTGACCAGGGAGTCTATATGGGGTGATCACCCCCCTGTCATTGATCACCCCCCTATAAGGCTCCATTCAGATGTCTGTATGTGTTTTGCGGATCCGATCCATGTATCCGTGGATCCGTAAAAAACATACGGACATCTGAATGCAGCCTTACAGGGGGGTGATCAATGACAGGGGGGTGACCAGGGAGTCTATATGGGGTGATCACCCCCCTGTCATTGATCACCCCCCTATAAGGCTCCATTCAGATGTCCGTATGTGTTTTGCGGATCCGATCCATGTATCCGTGGATCCGTAAAAAACATACGGACATCTGAATGCAGCCTTACAGGGGGGTGATCAATGACAGGGGGGTGATCAGGGAGTCTATATGGGGTGATTACCCACCTGTAAGGCTCCATTCAGACGTCTGTATGTGTTTTACGGATCCGATCCATGTATCAGTGGATCCGTAAAAATCATACGGACGTCTGAATGGAGCCTTACAGGGGAGTGATCAATGACAGGGGGGTGATCAGGGAGTCTATATGGGGTGATCACCTCCGTCATTGATCACTCCCCTGTAAGGCTACATTCAGACGTCCGTATGTGTTTTGCGGATCCGATCCATCTATCAGTGGATCCGTAAAAATCATACGGACGTCTGAATGGAGCCTTACAGGGGGGTGATCAATGACAGGGGGGTGATCAGGGAGTCTATATGGGTCGATCACCTCCGTCATTGATCACTCCCCTGTAAGGCTCCATTCAGACGTCCGTATGTGTTTTGCGGATCCGATCCATCTATCAGTGGATCCGTAAAAATCATACGGATGTCTGAATGGAGCCTTACAGGGGGTTATCAATGACAGGGGGGTGATCAATGACAGGGGGGTGATCAGGGAGTCTATATGGGGTGATCTGGGGTGATCAGGGATGAATAAGGGGTTAATAAGTGACGGGGGGGGGTGTAGTGTAGTGTGGTGCTTGGTGCTACAAATTACTGAGCTACCTGTGTCCTCTGGTGGTCGATCCAAACAAAGGGGACCACCAGAGGACCAGGTAGCAGGTATATTAGACGCTGTTATCAAAACAGCGTCTAATATACCTGTTAGGGGTTAAAAAAATCACATCTCCAGCCTGCCAGCGAACGATCGCCGCTGGCAGGCTGGAGATCCACTCGCTTACCTTCCGTTCCTGTGAACGCGCGTGCCTGTGTGCGCGCGTTCACAGGAAATCTCGCGTCTCACGAGAGGACGCGCCGGCGCGTCCAGGAGGAATCAATCAACCACCTCCAGGACGCGTCGCTGCGTTCGGCGGTCCGGAGGTGGTTAATTTTTAGCAAAAACCTGTGGGGTCAAAATGCTCACCATACCCCTTGAAAAATAAAATTATATGATGGGTGTTTTTTTTTTTCTTTATTTAACCAATTTCAGCCCAGGACATTTACTCCCCTTCCTGATCGAGCCTAATTCTGTGAATCTGACGTGTCACTTTATGACGTGTCACTTTGGAATGCTTTTACTTATTCAAGACATTCTGATATTGGTTTCTCATGACACATTGTACTTCATGTTAGTGGTAAATTTGAGTTGATAGGTTTCACTTTTACTTATAAAAAATCCCAAATTTACAAAAAATAAATAAAATGCCGTTCTCCAAATTTTAATATATCCGCTTTGAAAACAGATAGTGATATCTCACAAAATAGTTATTAATTAATATTCACCATATGTCTTCTCTATGTTGGCATCATTTTGGTAATGTCATTTTAATTTTTTAGGACATTAGAAGGCTTAGAATTTTCAAGATTTCCAAAAGCAACTTTAAGGACCAATTCCGTTTTGAAGTAATTTTGAGGAGCTTATATATTAGAAACCACCCATAAATGGCCCCACTTTAGAAACTACACCTCCAATTTATTGAAAACAGATTTTAGAAATGCTGTTAACCCATTAGGTATTCCACAGGAATTAAAGCAAAATGGAGGCAAAATGTAAACATTTTACAGACTCTTCATTTTAATAAATTTTTTCCCTGTAAAACAGCAAAACAAACCTCAAAATGTATTACCCTGAATGTGCAGTTTACAGAAACACCCCACATGTGGTTGTAAACTGCTGTATGGACACACTGCAGGGAAGGAGCCCCATATGGTTTTTGGAGGGCAGATTTTGCTGGAATGGTCTTTGGGCACCATGTCATATTTGAAGAGCTCCTGAGGTACCCCTACAGTGGAAACCCCAAAAAGTGGGCACATTTTGGAAGTTACACCACCCAAAGATTTTTTTAAGGGTGCAGTGAACACATTGACCTAACAGGTATTTCATAGAATTTAGAAACTCTTACGGAAAAAAAAAAAAAATTATAATTTTTTTTTTTTACAAGAAAATGGTGCTTTAGACCCAAATTTTATTTTTCAACAGGGATAACAGGAGAATATCACCCAACAATTTGCTACCCATTTTCTCCTGAATACAGCAACACCCCATATGTGGTTGTAAACTGCTCTTTGAGGCTATGCCAGGGCTCAGAGTAACATCTGGAGTTTCTAACATGCAATTTGTTGAAATGGATTTAATAGTCACAACTAAATTTTTTTGTTGACTGAGCTGTGTGAGGGTCTTATTTTTGCAGGACAAGCTGCAGTTTTAATTGGCACCATTTTGGGGTACATTTGGCTTTCTGGATCGCTTTTTATGTCTTTTTTGGGAGGTGGGCAAAAATTGCAATTCTGTCAGTGTTTTTTATTTTTATTTTTTACAGGGTTCACCATATGGCATATGTGATATGATAAACAAACGCAAAATACAAATGCAATAGCACTCTGCAACCAGCACTCTGCCCTGCCTCCATGCTGGATGTTAAATGAGGCATTGGTGTACATTTTGGCCAAAGCGTTATAAGCCACTCACCACGTCAAGGTCGCCTCTATGAGTGGTCCCTAACACTAGTACCTACCTGTTATGGGCCATGATAGCCACACAAAGTCCAGGGAGCGCAGGTACAGCATGCGTGCCAGGCACACTCTGCTTTTAACCCCGTCCGGTGCCGTGACAGCTTTCATCGGATCCAGGGATGCAAGTACCAACATGCATGCTGAGCCCACTACATACTTCTCCTGGAGCCAAATGGCTACTGGTAGGCACTGTAAAGACAGACTCCGTTTTATACTGACTTTAAAACCAGCCTCCAGGGCAGACTAACTGGTCAGGTGTGCATGACTGCATGGAGATCGCCACGCCTCCAATATATACTACAAAGAAAAAATGTGGGGGATTCAGTCAGCACAACCCTGTATGCAGGTGCACATCGCTATGGCGAAATACAGATACAAACGCAAAATACAAATGCAATAGCACTCTGCAACCAGCACTCTGCCCTGCCTCCATGCTGGATGTTAAATGAGGCATTGGTGTACATTTTGGCCAAAGCGTAATAAGCCACTCACCACGTCAATGTCGCCTCTATTAGTGGTCCCTAACATAGAGGCGACCTTGATAGGAGGATGAGAGCCAGTGGGTATGGTATGTTGGATTACACTGACCTCTCCGTAGTCCGTGGAGTGCTTGCTGAAAGCCTTGTGATGTTCCCTCGCCAGATTCAGAACTCCCTCTATTTGCTCCTTCGGAGTGGATTCGTTCCGCACATGAAGCTCTTCCCACCAGGATGTGGTAGGGGCGCTGGCGGTGGCGCTGCTGCTCTGTGCGGTCTGGAACGTCTCCGTGGCAGGCAGACGAATCACATCCTGAAAAGACACCTGGAAAAGCTGAGCAACGGGGCAGCGCTTAAAAAGAGTAACGGGGTGATCACCAAAATTAATTAAATGGACAGGCACTTTACCTTGAGACACGGTCACCAGACTCTTGGCTGTTCGTAAGAAGGGAAGATTCTCAATTTGGATAGGCTCCACTAGGGCTTGATAGTCCTGGCCCTGAATCCCTAACACCGCACGGCACCACAGGATGATCTGGGAATTCGGAGGCAGAATTACCGGCCGGTTATCCCGGATCCGGACAGTACATATTTCTCCTTTTATGTTGGCGAACCTTTGTTGAGCACACAGCATGCTGATAGTTTTTTGAATGACCCTTCTGGAAGCAGGCGAGGCCGTGGATATAGTTTGATTCAATGCTTCAAGCACGTCGGAGTAACAGTTTTTAAGGACATTAGTCCCTAGGATCACAGGGTGTCCTCCTTTATCTCCTGCTTGTACCACAATCACACCTTGCTGTGGTAAGGTGGCCTCTCCCACCTGAAGAGTAGGTTCCCAGTACCCATGGACTTTCACTGGCTTACCGTTGCTGGCAATGATATCTAGCCAGGACTCTGGTGGCTGGGTGAGGAGACTTGAATCCCAGAACTTGTCAAAGGCAGGTCGTTTGATGGTGCTGACCTGTGACCCAGTATCCAGCAGGGCTTCAAAGGGTATCCCGTTGATACATATTAAAATTTTTGGACGGGATCCTACGTATTTAGGCATCCAGCTTGGATCCTTTGGACCTACTGTTCTACCTACCGAGGGGCAGTCCACGGGGTTGCCCGTTTAACTGCCAGCACATTGATTCGGTATGTCCATATTTTTTACAATAGTGGCAAACAGGCTGTTTACGATTCCTAGACCGGTAACTCGGTCGTCCATCAGGTTCCTTTGGGTATACATCCCTATATGCAGGTGGGAGCCTTGGAGGAAAAAGGCCTTCATCCTCTAACAACAATGGTCCCTCCCACTCCTTTATTTTCTTGCATACTTTCTCTAAGCTCAGAGTGAGATGGTTCACCTGCTCCATTAGTGCTGCCACTACATCTGTTATTGGGGCCTGAGTGGCTTGACTGACTCCAGCCGGCCCCACATTGACAATTTTTTGTTGACAAGCCTGAGGTTCAGGTGAGGCTGCTGGCCCTGCGGCCAGGTTCTGGACTAGAATACTGATGGCCAGCTCTTTTAAGTCCAAAAATGCACAATGGGGGTGTTGAGCGGACAGCATCCT
The DNA here is from genome assembly GCF_905171765.1 of Bufo bufo. Lineage (NCBI taxonomy): Eukaryota > Metazoa > Chordata > Amphibia > Anura > Bufonidae > Bufo > Bufo bufo. Next base: position 547,145,125 of record NC_053389.1, on the reverse strand, counting down.
CAGCTGGCCCTTTAAATGCTCAGTACTTATACCCGCAATGAACTGCTCTCTAAGGGTCCTGTCCTGGTCCTCAGCTTCTTTGGCGTCCACCTGGACCACAGCCCTCAGGGTCTCTTGCAAGGACAGAGCGAAATCGTGGAGCGACTCCCCAGGCTGCTGCTTCCTGCTGAAAAATTGCATTTTAACTTCGAACACCGTTCTGGCCTCAAATGTGGTGCCGAGGCGATCAAAAATCTGCTCCAGGCTACTCTTTTCAGAACGGGGCCATGACATAACTTCCCTGCGGGCGACCCCTTCTAACTGAGCTAGGAGGATCTCCATTTGTTATTCAGCAGTTATAGGGTAGAGCCGGAATAAGGCCAGTATCTGGTCTCTAAAGTCCTTTAATTAATGGGCTTCCCCTGAATATCGTGGGAACCAGAGGGCCCCAAAATAATACGGCATGGTCAGTGGCAACAGGCTTGATGCTGCCGCGGCGGCAGGCGCCCTATTATCAGCTGTGGGCACTTCGGTAGGCACATCAGGGGCCACTTGCCATGCTCCTTCAGGTGCTGACATAGTGTTGCTAGATGGGTATGGCTCTTTAAATGACAGCGGAGCGGACCGGAGCTAAAATGTCAGATTTGTTTTTTTATTTTTTTATTTAGGTCAAGTCTCTTCTTGCTAGTGGGGGATCCTCTCCGGTCTCCTGACAAGGGTCGGGGCCGCTCCGATACCGTAATAAGAAGGGGCTGGTGAAGGGTAAAGTTTGTACTTACTCCGGCGGTGCTCGCTCCAAGTCTCGCGAGATGCGTGGCTACGTCAGACGGTAGTCCCACACGCAGCGTCAGAAGGTAGGCGCGGCCTCTTGTAGCTCCGGGATTCCAGGTGGGCGGTATCCTCTTTCCAGACAGGGCGGCGTTTCTTCTTCTTACAGGCTGGGCGGTGTCTTCTCCTTGTCTTTTTCGCGCCAAACGGGTACAGCGGGGTGCACTAATAATCCGACTCAGGTTAAGCGGCCATCTTTGAGCAAAAGCGCTGTCTATTCACTGACAGCAAGCGGTGTATAGATAAGCAGCAAAACAGTCCATGCAATATAATCTTCACACCGCAAATTATTACAGTTCTTTGGCCCAGCAATTTTTCAATAAACGAGTAGGGCTTAGTCACTTTATGGTTATATAACGGCACACAGTTTAATTCCACAATGGCGCAGGAAATGATCGTATCCTGTTCGTGACGCCAATTTATGCAGCACGCCAGACCTGCAGGGTATTGCGAAGTGAGGTCACGGTAATGGGCAATCGAGGGTTACTCACTGTTCATAGGAGAACCCTGGGCAGGCATGCGACAGTGAAGGGGAGGCTGACACAAAGTTCCTCTGGGGCACACTCGGTATGTAGAGACCAGGCCTGATGGTGGGTGAGGTGCCCTGGATGTTGCAGGTATTTTGAGTGCCTGAGGCAAGGTCCCTTTAAGAATCGTGACACCAGTGCCTGTAACGGTGGCACACCGATTTATAGTAGCAATAATTGAGGTACGCAGATGGTATAGTGAACCAAACTTTGCTTTACTGGTAGAACAGTCCAACTTTGTACAATAAGATGACAATACAGTCCCTTGCATCAAGTGCTTCACAAGCAGGCTTATTTCAATACTGGCAGGTATAATCTTGGCAAGATACTCAGAGGATTAACGACCAATGCTTCTCAGACCAGGCTGCACTAATTCACAGATATTCTGGCTGGCTGTATCCCAAGGCCCGTATGCCTAAATGCTGGCTTTGATCCTTGGCAAATAATCTTCCTCCTGTATTTATCCTTGCACTAACTTTATAGTTCTTCTGCCCATCAGCTTACTTGTCTTAGCTGGATACACTGGCCCTTCTTGGCTTGAGGGTACTGCAGGTTTCTCCCAGGAGGCAAATTCTCTTACTGGGGTGACTTCTTCTGAGCTAAGCTTAGACTCAGGAACTTCAGGCTGACTAGGTTGCACTTCTAGCCACCTAGACTACTCTGACTCTTCCCTGTCTGGGCCTACCTATATATATTCAGGGCTCTCTAGCTCCCTCTAACGTCTAGGAGGCTGAACTACACCCTAACAGGCCTGACACCCAGATAACACAGGGAAATGAACATTAAACATCACATTAATGCAATAGACATGTTAACCCTTGTGTAGTGCCCACCATTACTAGTGGGACACTACATAAGCACCAGAACACAAACTCGCCTGACCGGACAGTGCTCTACTAGTGCATTAGTGTAAACGGGGGGGGAGTTGGTGTGTTAGAAACACCATAACTTAGGCCTGCCCCACATAGGCTGCCAAATCCGAACAGTGCAGCAAATGGGGGAAAGACAAAGACAGAGAGAAAAAAGAAAAAGAAAAGTAGGATAGAAAAGGATGAAAATGAAAGAAGGCAAAAGATAGCAAAACAATGCCGGAAAGAACCAGGCTGTCATAAGTGTGGCTATTAAAGGGTTTCTGTCATCAGAAAAATCGTTATGTAGCTGGCTGACATTAGCGATGTGCTAATGTCAGCAGAACATAACTGTATGACTTATATCTCCCTGCCTGCCGCCGTTCGCGCTAAATAATGACTTTTATAATATGCAAATTAGCCTCCTTCACTCACTGCGACTCCTCCTAATACTAAAATGGAAGGCGCGGGATTTGCAGGGCACAGAGAAGACCAAGGATGTCAATCACCTTTACAAGAGCGTGCCAAACTGTGAGAGGACGGAGCCTCTAGGTGCTGCAGAAACGCCCCACAAGCACCTAGAGGCTCATTAGCATATTATACAAGTCATTATTTAGCGCGAATGGCGGCAGGCAGCGAGATATAAGTCATACAGTTATGTTCTGCTGACATTAGCACATCGCTAATGTCAGCCAGCTACATAATGATTTTTCTCACAAGTGGCCCAAAATGGATCAGTTAAGCCCCAATGCATTCTGAATGGATAAGGATCTGTTCAGAATGCTTAAATTTGACAGCGTTTGGTGACCGTCTGAATATGCGGAGCCTAACATATGCATCTAGACTTACAATGTAAGTCAATAGGGACGGATGCGTTTTTCACTGACACAATATGGTGCAATTGAAAACGGATCCGTCCCCCATTGACTTTTTTTTTATGAATAATGCAAACGGATCCGTTATTAACGGATACAAGCGTTTGCATTATTTGTGCGGATCCGTCTGTACAGATACAAGACGGATCCGCACAAAACGCGAGTGTGAAAGTAGCCTAAAGTGGATGGTGTAGTCACATCCTCAGCAATAATGGGAGGAAGTGCCACACCATTAAGACCCAAATCATATGAACTTCGTTACAGCTATGTGGGTCAAGTAGTATACCATTATAATGAACAACCACATTCCTATAGATCAGTGGATCAACCTTTCTAAAGCCGTGACCCCTTAATACAGTTCCTCATGTTGTGGTGACCCCCAACCATTACATTTTTTTCCTTGCTACGTCATAACTAATTTTGCTACTGTTATGATGACCCACCAAAAACACGCACAGACACCAATACACCAAATGTTAATTCAAATACACAAGTATTCATTCATAACCTCAGAACTTTAGCATAAATACAAAATATTTGTAAACCAAATAAATAACTTTAAAATAAATAATAAAAAACAAATACCCCCTAAAAAATAAACCAGTGGTGCGCACAGTACCCCTCAAATAAATAACTCAGTGGTGCTCACAGTACCCCCCCACAAAAAAATAAAAATAAAATCAGTGGTGCTCAGGGTACCCCTCAAATAAATAAATCAGTGGTGCTTCAAGTCCCCCCCAAATAAATAAATCAGAAGTGCTCAGGGTCCCCCAAATAAATCAGCGGGGCTTCAGGTCTCCCCCAAATAAATAAATCAGCGGTGCTCAGGGTACCCCCAAATAAATAAATCAGCGGTGCTCAGGGTTACCCCAAATAAATAAATCAGTGGTGCATCAGGTTTCCCCCAAATAAATAAATCAATGGTGCTCAGGGTCCCCCAAATAAATAAATCAGCGGTGCTTCAGGTCCCCCCCCCCCAAAATAAATAAATCACTGGTGCTCAGGGTCCCCCAAATAAATAAATCAGAAGTGCTCAGGGTCCCCCAAATAAATAAATCAGTGGTGCTTCAAGTCCCCCCCAAATAAATAAATCAGAAGTGCTCAGGGTCCCCCAAATAAATAAATCAGCGGGGCTTCAGGTCTCCCCCAAATAAATAAATCAGCGGTGCTCAGGGTACCCCCAAATAAATAAATCAGTGGTGCATCAGGTTTCCCCCAAATAAATAAATAAATCAATGGTGCTCAGGGTCCCCCAAATAAATAAATCAGAAGTGCTTCATGTCCCCCCAAATAAATTAAGCCTTGCTCAGCCAAATAATTAAAATAAAATTAGCCAGGCTCAATTAAATCATTGGTGGCAGTGGTGCTCAGCGGCGGTGTCAATAACGAAAAAACTCGGACCTCAGCAGACAGGCGGCCCGACTTACCCGTCCAGACGTCAGGCTCCTTCAAGCACAGGCAGTGATAGGACATCACTTCCTGTGCGCGAGGATAAGGGGCCGCTGCCGTTGTGCGGGCGACCCACAATAGGAAGCCTCAGGCGACCCCCCGGAAAGGGCCGATCGACCCCCAAAGGGGTCGCGACCCCTAGGTTGAGAACCGCTGCTATAGATAGAGGCATCAACCCCTGAGTATACATAGTAACATAGTTTATAAGGTCGAAAAAAGACATCTGTCCATCCAGTTTGGCCTGTTATCCTGCAAGTTGATCCAGAGGAAGGCAAAAAAAAACAAAAAACTGTGAGGTAGAAGCCAATTTTCCCTACTTAAGGGGAAAAAAATTCCTTCCCGACTCCAATCAGGCAATCAGAATAACTCCCTGGATCAACGACCCCTCTCTTGTAGCTATAGCCTGTGATATTATTACACTCCAGAAATACATCCAGGCCCCTCTTGAACTCTTTTAGTGAACTCACCATCACCACCTCCTCAGGCAGAGAGTTCCATAGTCTCACTGCTTTTACCGTAAAGAATCCTCTTCTATGTTTGTGTACAAATCTTCTTTCTTCCAGATGCAGAGGATGTCCCCTTGTCACAGTCCTGGGGATAAATAGATGATGGAAGAGATCTCTGTACCTCCCCCTGATATATTTATACATAGTTATTAGATCTCCCCTCAGTCGTCTTTTTTATAAAGTGAATAACCCTAATTTTGATAATCTTTTAGGGTACTGTAGTCCACCCATTCCAGTTATTACTTTAGTTGCCCTCCTCTGAACCCTCTCCAGCTCTGCTATGTCTGTCTTGTTCACAGGAGCCCAGGATTGTACACAGTACTCCATGTGTGGTCTGACTAATGATTTGTAAAGTGGTAGGGCTATGTTCTCATCACGGGCATCTATGCCCCTTTTGATGCAACCTATTATCTTATTGGCCTTGGCAGCAGCTGCCTGACACTGGTTTCTACAGCTTAGTTTGCTGTTCACTAAAATTTCTAGGTCCTTTTCCATGTCAGTGTTACCCAGTGTTTTACCATTTAGTATGTACGGGTGACTTGCATTATTCCTTCCCATTTCGATAACCTTACATTTGTCAGTGTTAAACCTCATCTGCCACTTATCTGCCCAAGCCTCTAATCTAACCAGATCCCTCTGTAGCAGTATACTGTTCTCTTCCGTGTTAATTACTTTACAGTTTAGTGTCATCTGTAAAAAAAATTATTTTACTGTGCAAGTCTTCTACAAGATCATTAGTAAATATATTGAAGAGAATAGGGCCCAATACTGACCCCTGAGGTACTCCACTAGTGACAGTCACCCAATTTCAGTGTGTACCGTTAATAACCACCCTCTGTTTTCTATTACTGAGCCAGTTACTTGCCCACATACAGACATTTTCTCCCAGTCCAAGCATTCTCATTTTATATACAGTCGTGGCCAAAAGTTTTGAGAATGACACAAATATTAGTTTTCACAAAGTTTGCTGCTAAACTGCTTTTAGATCTTTGTTTCAGTTGTTTCTGTGATGTAGTGAAATATAATTACACGCACTTTATACGTCTTAAAGGCTTTTATCGACAATTACATGACATTTATGCAAAGAGTCAGTATTTGCAGTGTTGGCCCTTCTTTTTCAGGACCTCTGCAATTCGACTGGGCATGCTCTCAATCAACTTCTGGGCCAATTCCTGACTGATAGCAACCCATTCTTTCATAATCACTTCTTGGAGTTTGTCAAAATTAGTGGGTTTTTGTTTGTCCACCCGCCTCTTGAGGATTGACCACAAGTTCTGAATGGGATTAAGATCTGGGGAGTTTCCAGGCCATGGACCCAAAATGTCAACGTTTTGGTCCCCGAGCCACTTAGTTATCACTTTTGCCTTATGGCACGGTGCTCCATCGTGCTGGAAAATGCATTGTTCTTCACCAAACTGTTGTTGGATTGTTGGAAGAAGTTGCTGTTGGAGGGTGTTTTGGTACCATTCTTTATTCATGGCTGTGTTTTTGGGCAAAATTGTGAGTGAGCCCACTCCCTTGGATGAGAAGCAACCCCACACATGAATGGTCTCAGGATTCTTTACTGTTGGCATGACACAGGACTGATGGTAGCGCTCACCTTTTCTTCTCCGGACAAGCCTTTTTCCAGATGCCCCAAACAATCGGAAAGAGGCTTCATCGGAGAATATGACTTAGCGCCAGTCCTCAGCAGTCCATTCACCATACTTTATGCAGAAGATCAATCTGTCCCTGATGTTTTTTTTGGAGAGAAGTGGCTTCTTTGCTGCCCTTCTTGACACCAGGCCATCTTCCAAAAGTCTTCGCCTCACTATGCATGCAGATGCGCTCACACCTGCCTGCTGCCATTCCTGAGCAAGCTCTGCACTGGTGGCACTCCGATCCTGCAGCTGAATCCTCTTTAGGAGACGATCCTGGCGCTTGCTGGACTTTCTTGGACGCCCTGAAGCCTTCTTAACAAGAATTGAACCTCTTTCCTTGAAGTTCTTGATGATCCTATAAATTGTTGATTGAGGTGCAATCTTAGTAGCCACAATATCCTTGCCTGTGAAGCCATTTTTATGCAACGCAATGATGGCTGCACGCGTTTCTTTGCAGGTCACCATGGTTAACAATGGAAGAACAATGATTTCAAGCATCACCCTGTCAAGTCTGCCATTTTAACCCAATCAGCCTGACATAATGATCTCCAGCCTTGTGCTCGTCAACATTCTCACCTGAGTTAACAAGACGATTACTGAAATGATCTCAGCAGGTCCTTTAATGACAGCAATGAAATGCAGTGGAAAGGTTTTTTGGGGATTAAGTTAATTTTCATGGAAAAGAAGGACTATGCAATTCATCTGATCACTCTTCATAACATTCTGGAGTATATGCAAATTGCTATTATAAAAACTTAAGCAGCAACTTTTCCAATTTCCAATATTTATGTACTTCTCAAAACTTTTGGCCACGACTGTATATTCATTTTTTTTTTTCTGGTGATGGTCTTGTGTGAGGGCTAGTTTTTTGTGGGATGAGGTGCGTTTTCATTGGTACCATTTTGGGGTACATACGACTTTTTGATCGTTTTATGTTATGCTTTTTGGGGAGTGAGGTGACAAAAAAAAAGTTATTTTTTTTTAGACCTGAAACTTTTATTCTTCAAAAACCACATATGGGGTATTTCTGTTAACTGCAGAATCAGGGTTAATAAATATAGAGGTTTGTTTAACCCTTGCTGTGTTACAGATAAAATGGAAAATTTGCAAAAGAATTACATTTTGAAATGTTAATTTTCTTTCAATTCTTAACACACATAAAGGGTTAGCAACATTTGTGAATAAATTGTAAATAGTTTCGAATAATTTGAGGGGTGTAGTTTCTAAAATTGGGTAATTTATGGGTGGTTTCTATTATGTAAGCCCTACAAAGTCACTTCAGTTTTCTTTAAAATTTTAAAAATTGATTCTACAATTCTAAGCCTTCTAACATCCTAAAAATAATATGACATTTATAAAATTATGCCAACATAAAGTAGATCTAAAATAGGGTGAATCTTACTGTATTATTAAAGGAGTTATCACTGTCTTAACCCCTTAGGGACCGGGCTCATTTTCACCTTAAGGACCAGGCCATTTTTTGAAAATCTGACCAGTGTCACTTTATGTGGTGATAACTTTAAAACGCTTTGAGTTTCAATTTCTCTACTTCCCCATATGTCTACTTTATGTTTGGATCATTTTGGGAATGACATTTGAGTTTTTGGGGACGTTACAAGAAATTTTTAAAAACCCAATTTTTAGAGACCAGTTCAGGTCTGAAGTCACTTTGCGAGGCTGACATAATAGAAACCACCCAAAAATGACCCCATTCTAGAAACTACACCCCTCAAGGTATTCAAAACTGATTTTACAAACGCTGTTAACCCTTTAGGTGTTCTACAAGAGTTAATGGCAAATGGACATAATGATTTATTGGCAAATTTTCAATTTTAATCCATTTTTTCCAGTAACAAAGCAAGGGTTAACAGCCAAACAAAATGCTATATTTATTGCCCCGATTCAGTAGTTTGCAGAAACACCCCATATCTGGCCGTAAACTACTGTACGGACACAGTAGGGCGTAGAGGGAAAGGTGCGCCTTATGGTTTTTGGAAGGCAGATTTTGCTGGACTGGTTTATTTACACCATGTGCCATTTGAAGCCCCCCTGATGCACCTCTAGAATAGAAACTCCATAAAAGTGATCCCATCTAAGAAACTACACCCCTCAAGGTATTTAAAACTGATTTTACAAACTTTAACCCTTTAGGTGTTGCACAAGAGTTATTGGCAAATGGAGATGGAAAATTTGATAAAAAATTTTAATTATCAAATTTCATTATAATCCATTTTTTCCAGTAACAAACCAAGGTTTAACAGCCAAGCAAAATGCTATATTTATTGCCCCAATTCTGTAGTTTGCAGAAACACCCCATATGTAGCCGTAAACTACTGTACGGGCACACGGCAGGGCATAGAGGGAAAGGTGCGCCGTGTGATTTCTGGAAGGCAGATTTTGCTGGACTGGTTTATTTACACCATGTCCTATTTGAAGCCCCCCTTATGCACCCCTAGAGTAGAAAATCCATAAAAGTGACCCCATTTTGGAAACTACGGGATACGGTGGCAGTTTTGTTGGGACAATTTTTAGGGTACATATGATTTTTGGTTTATCTATATTATATTTTTGTGAGGCAAGGTTACCAAAAATAGAAATTCTGAAATTTCATCTCCATTTGCCATAAACTGTTAAGGAACACCTAAAGGGTTGATACAGTTTTTAAAATCAGTTTTGAATACCTTGAGGGGTGTAGTTTCTTAGATGGGGTCACTTTTATGGAGTTTCTACACTAGGGGTGCATCAGGGGGGCTTCAAATGGGACATGGTGCCAAAAAAAAAAAGAAGGCCATCAAAATCTGCCTTCCAGAAACCATACGGCGTTCCTTTTCTTCTGCGCCCTGCCATTTGGTCATACAACAGTTTACGACCACATATGTGGTGTTTCTGTAAACTGCAGAATCAGGGTAATAAATATTAAGTTTTGTTTGGTTGTTAACCCTTGCTTTGTTACTGGGAAAAAAACTGATTAAAATAGAAAAGTTACCAAAAGATTGCTGTTTTGGCACGTTTTTATTTAATTTTTTTGACCGTGTTCATCTGAGGGGTTAGGTCATGGGGTATTTTTATATATACAAACTAAGAAGACAGGTTGGCATTAGCAGGAGGTGCTCAAACCCACATGCGGTTGTGCATATATAGAGGGGGGCAAATCCTGCACTTGTGGCTCGTTGCTAATGGCAATCCCCAGCAAAATGCATGCAATGGAGGATGCCCGTGGCGAACCACAAGTACCACAATAGACATCCTACACAAGATAACAAGTGCGGATGTCATAATTAATATAACAAAACAATAACAAGGACAGGTGCACTCTGCAGTCTCACTAGACCCTCAAACTGATTTTAAAATTGAGAGATTAGTCAACATGTCCTACGGTGTAGAACATGTCTAAGCCCGGACACCACGCCAAGGTTTCTCAAGTAGCCCGGGACCTAACACTCTCCTACCTGAGCCGTATGGGCGATACCAGGAGCCAGTGGGCAAATTACAGGAGCATAAGGCCGACTCACAAACAGCTCACCAGTTACCTCCAGCATGTAGCCATGCTTCCAATGCTAGGAGGGAGGAGTCTGCGAGTCCCACTCAAGACTGGCTGATATGTCCCAGGCCTCATAGGTGCACCTAAATGTGGCCTGTAGATGGAAAACAGGCACATTTAATAAGGTATTTTTATATAGCAGATTCTTACGGACGTGGCGATACCTAATATGTCTTCTTTTTATTTATTTATGTTTTACACTATATTATCCTTTTATAAACAAAAAAAAACATTTTAGTATCTCCATAGTTTAGGGCCTCATGCACACGACCGTTGTGTGCATCCGTGGCCGTTGTGCCGTTTTCCGTTTTTTTTCGCGGACCCATTGACGTTCAATGGGTCCGTGGAAAAATCGGAAAATGCACCGTTTTGCAGCCGCATCTGTGATCCGTGTTTCTTGCCCGTCAACAAAATAAGACTTGTCCTATTTTTTTGACGGACAACGGTTCACGGACCCATTCAAGTCAATGGGTCCGTGAAAGAACACGGATGCACACAAGATTGGCATCCGCGTCCGTGATCCGTAGGTTACTTTTTATACAGACGGATCCGAAGATCTGTCTGCATAAAAGCTTTTTCAGAGATGAGTTTTCACTTCGTGAAAACTCAAATCCGACAGTATATTCTAACACAGAGGCGTTCCCATAGTGATAGGGACGCTTCTAGTTAGAATATACTGAGAACTGTGTACATGACTGCCCCCTGCTGCCTGGCAGCACCCGATCTCTTACAGGGGGCTGTGATCCGCACAATTAACCCCTCAGGTGCTGTCACTTACCAGTAGGAGGAGCTCCCGGCCGGACACACATCGCAGCAGCCAGCAGGTATGATGCTTCTAATATTGTAATATTGCTAAGTAACCATGGCAACCAGGCCTGCAATAGCGTCCTGGTTGCCATGGTTACCAATCGGAGCCCCAGAGCGATTAAACTGGGACTCCGATCGGAATCTCCGCTGCCACCAATGATCGGGCAGGGGGGGGGGAGAGGGGAGGCCGCACACTGGCCACCAATGAAATTACAATAGAGGAGGGGAGGGGGGCCGACGGAGGGGGGGGCGGGGGAGGGGAGGCCGCACACTGGCCACCAATGAAATTACAATAGAGGGGGGGAGGGGAGGCCGCACACTGGCCACCAATGATATTCAAACTGAGGAGGGTGGGGGGTCTGCCCCCTGCTGCCTGGCAGCCCCTGATCTCTTACAGGGGGCTATGATATGCACAATTAACCCCTTCAGGTGCGGCACCTGAAAAGGTTAATTGTGCTGATCACAGCCCCCTGTAAAAGATCGGGTGCTGCCAGGCAGCAGGGGGCAGTCATGTACACAGTTTGTAGTATATTCTAACTAGAAGCGTCCCCATCACTATGGGAACGCCTCTGTGTTAGAATATACTGTCGGATATGAGGTTCATGATGTAACTCATATCCGACAGTATATTCTAACATAGAGGCGTTCCCATGGTGATGGGGACGCTTCAAGTTAAAATACACCATCGGATTGGAGAAAACTCTGATCCTATGGTATATTAACTCCTGACTTTACATTGAAAGTCAATGGGGGACGGATCCGTTTGAAATTGCACCATATTGTGTCAACGTCAAACGGATCCGTCCCCATTGACTTGCATTGTAATTCAGGACGGATCCGTTTGGCTCCGCACGGCCAGGCGGACACCAAAACGACAGTTTCTTCATGTCCGTGGATCCTCCAAAAATCAAGGAAGACCCACGGACGAAAAAACGGTCACGGATCACGGACCTACGGACCCCGTTTTTGTGGACCGTAAAAAAAAACGGTCGTGTGCATGAGGCCTAAGAGTCAGTTTTTTTTAGTTTTTAGCCGATTGTCTTAGATAGGGGCTCATTCTTTGCGGGATGAGAGGATGGTTTTATTGGCACTATTTTAAGGGGTATATGACTTTTTGATCGCTTGCTATTACAATTTTTGTGATGCAAGGTGACAAAAAATTATTATTTTTTGCACCATTTTTATTTTATTTTTTGACCGTGTTCATCTGAGGGGTTAGGTCATGGGGTATTTTTATAGAGCAGCTTATTTTTTACGGCTGTGGCGATACCTAATAAGTCTACTTTTTAATTTATTTTAGGTTTACTAAATAATACATATATATTTTTTTTGTTTTAGTTTCTCAAATCTGAGAACCAGTTTCTTATCCGATTGTCAGTGGCTAAATTGGGATATAAATTTGGTACTCCCTTAACCACCTCTCGTCACACTAACGCCGAAAGGCGTCATTGCTGCGGCGCTCTCAGGCTACACTAACGCCGATTGGCGCCATCTCGCGTGAGCCGAGATTTCCTGTGAACGCGCGCACACAGGGGCGCACATTCACAGGATCGGAAGGTAAGCGAGTGGATCTTCAGCCCGCCAGCGGCGATCGTTCGCTGGCAGGCTGTAGATGCGATTTTTTTTAACCCCTAACAGGTATATTAGACGCTGTTTTGATAACAGCGTCTAATATACCTGCTACCTGGTCCTCTGGTGGTCCCTTTTCCATGGATCGACCACCAGAGGACACAGGCAGCTCAGTAATAAGTAGCACCAAACACCACTACACTACACCCCCCCTGTCACTTATTAACCCCTTATTAACCCCTAATCACCCCATATAGACTCCCTGATCACCCCCCTGTCATTGATCACCCCCCTGTAAGGCTCCATTCAGACGTCCATATGTTTTTTGCGGATCCACGGATCGGATCCGCAAAACACATACGGACGTCTGAATGGAGTCTTACAGGGGGGTGATTAATGACAGGGGGGTGATCACCCCATATAGACTCCCTGATCACCCCCCTGTCATTGATCACCCCCCTGTAAGGCTCCATTCAGACGGCCATATGTTTTTTACGTATCCACGGATACATGGATCAGATCCGCAAAACACATACGGACATCTGAATGGAGCCTTACAGGGGGGTGATCACCCCATATAGACTCCCTGATCACCCCCCTGTCATTGATCACCCCCCTGTCATTAATCAACCCCCTGTAAGGCTCCATTCAGACGTCCATATGTTTTTTACGGATCCACGGATACATGGATCGGATCCGCAAAACACATACGGACGTCTGAATGGAGCCTTACAGGGGGGTGATCAATGACAGGGGGGTGATCACCCCATATAGGCTCCCTGATCACCCCCCTGTCATTGATCACCCCCCTGTAAGGCTCCATTCAGACGTCCGTATGTGTTTTGCGGATCCGATCCATGTATCCGTGGATCCGTAAAAAACATATGGACGTCTGAATGGAGCCTTACAGGGGGGTGATTAATGACAGGGGGGTGATCAATGATAGGGGGGTGATCAGGGAGTCTATACAGGGAGTGCAGAATTATTAGGCAAGTTGTATTTTTGAGGATTAATTTTATTATTGAACAACAACCATGTTCTCAATGAACCCAAAAAACTCATTAATATCAAAGCTGAATATTTTTGGAAGTAGTTTTTAGTTTGTTTTTAGTTTTAGCTATTTTAGGGGGATATCTGTGTGTGCAGGTGACTATTACTGTGCATAATTATTAGGCAACTTAACAAAAAACAAATATATACCCATTTCAATTATTTATTTTTACCAGTGAAACCAATATAACATCTCAACATTCACAAATATACATTTCTGACATTCAAAAACAAAACAAAAACAAATCAGTGACCAATATAGCCACCTTTCTTTGCAAGGACACTCAAAAGCCTGCCATCCATGGATTGTGTCAGTGTTTTGATCTGTTCACCATCAACATTGCGTGCAGCAGCAACCACAGCCTCCCAGACACTGTTCAGAGAGGTGTACTGTTTTCCCTCCTTGTAAATCTCACATTTGATGATGGACCACAGGTTCTCAATGGGGTTCAGATCAGGTGAACAAGGAGGCCATGTCATTAGATTTTCTTCTTTTATACCCTTTCTTGCCAGCCACGCTGTGGAGTACTTGGACGCGTGTGATGGAGCATTGTCCTGCATGAAAATCATGTTTTTCTTGAAGGATGCAGACTTCTTCCTGTACCACTGCTTGAAGAAGGTGTCTTCCAGAAACTGGCAGTAGGACTGGGAGTTGAGCTTGACTCCATCCTCAACCCGAAAAGGCCCCACAAGCTCATCTTTGATGATACCAGCCCAAACCAGTACTCCACCTCCACCTTGCTGGCGTCTGAGTCGGACTGGAGCTCTCTGCCCTTTACCAATCCAGCCACGGGCCCATCAAGACTCACTCTCATTTCATCAGTCCATAAAACCTTAGAAAAATCAGTCTTGAGATATTTCTTGGCCCAGTCTTGACGTTTCAGCTTGTGTGTCTTGTTCAGTGGTGGTCGTCTTTCAGCCTTTCTTACCTTGGCCATGTCTCTGAGTATTGCACACCTTGTGCTTTTGGGCACTCCAGTGATGTTTCAGCTCTGAAATATGGCCAAACTGGTGGCAAGTGGCATCTTGGCAGCTGCACGCTTGACTTTTCTCAGTTCATGGGCAGTTATTTTGCGCCTTGGTTTTTCCACACGCTTCTTGCGACCCTGTTGACTATTTTGAATGAAACGCTTGATTGTTCGATGATCATGCTTCAGAAGCTTTGCAATTTTAAGAGTGCTGCATCCCTCTGCAAGATATCTCACTATTTTTGACTTTTCTGAGCCTGTCAAGTCCTTCTTTTGACTCATTTTGCCAAAGGAAAGGAAGTTGCCTAATAATTATGCACACCTAATATAGGGTGTTGATGTCATTAGACCACACCCCTTCTCATTACAGAGATGCACATCACCTAATATGCTTAATTGGTAGTAGGCTTTCGAGCCTATACAGCTTGGTGTAAGAAAACATGCATAAAGAGGATGATGTGGTCAAAATACTCATTTGCCTAATAATTCTGCACGCAGTGTATGGGGTGATCACCCCCCTGTAAGGCTCCATTCAGACGTCCGTATGTGTTTTGCGGATCCGATCCATGTATCCGTGGATACGTAAAAAACATATGGCCGTCTGAATGGAGCCTTACAGGGGGGTGATCAATGACAGGGGGGTGATCAATGACAGGGGGGTGATCAGTGCCAGGGGGGTATCACCCCATATACACTCCCTTATCACCCCCCTGTCATTGATCACCCCCCTGTAAGGCTCCATTCAGACATTTTTTTGGCCCAAGTTAGCGGAAATTTATTTATTTATTTTTTTCTTACAAAGTCTCATATTCCACTAACTTGTGTCAAAAAATAAAATCTCACATGAACTCACCATACCCCTCACGGAATCCAAATGCGTAAAAATTTTTTGACATTTATATTCCAGACTTCTTCTTATGCTTTAGGGCCCCTAAAATGCCAGGGCAGTATAAATACCCCATATGTGACCCCATTTCGGAAAGAAGACACTCCAAGGTATTCCGTGAGGGGCATATTGAGTCCATGAAAGATTGACATTTTTGTCCCAAGTTAGCGGAAAGGGAGACTTTGTGAGAAAAAACAAAAAAAAAATCAATTTCCGCTAACTTGTGCCCAAATTTTTTTTATTTCTATGAACTCCCCATGCCCCTCATTGAATACCTTGGGGTGTCTTCTTTCCAAAATGGGGTCACATATAAAAAAATGGGAAAAGTTGTCTTTTGCCGAGATATTTCTCTCACCCAGCATGGGTATATGTAAAATGACACCCCAAATCACATTGCCCTACTTCTCCTGAGTACGGCGATACCAGATGTGTGACACTTTTTTTGCAGCCTAGGTGGGCAAAGGGGCCCACATTCCAAAGAGCACCTTTAGGATTTCACAGGTCATTTTTTACACATTTTGATTTCAAACTACTTCCCACACATTAGGGCCCCTAAATTGCCAGGGCAGTATAACTACCCCACAAGTGACTCCATTTTGGAAAGAAGACACCCCAAGGTATTCCGTGAGGGGCATGGCGAGTTCCTAGAATTTTTTATTTTTTGTCACAAGTTAGCGGAAAATGATGATTTTTTTTATTTCTTACAAAGTCTCATATTCCACTAACTTGTGACAAAAAATAAAAAATTCCATGAACTCACTATGCCCATCACGAAATACTTTAGGGTGTCTTCTTTCCAAAATGCGGTCACTTGTGGGGTAGTTATACTGTCTGGGCATTGTAGAACCTCAGGAAACATGACAGGTGCTCAGAAAGTCAGAGCTGCTTCAAAAAGCGGAAATTCACATTTTTGTACCATAGTTTGTAAACGCTATAGCTTTTACCCAAACCATTTTTTTTTTTTACCCAAACATTTTTTTTTTATCAAAGACATGTAGAACAATAAATTTAGAGAAAAATTTATATATGGATGTCGTTTTTATTAAAAAAAATTACAACTGAAAGTAAAAAAAATAAGTAAATTTCGATTAATAACAAAAAAAGTAAAAATGTCAGCAGCAATGAAATACCACCAAATGAAAGCTCTATTAGTGAGAAGAAAAGGAGGTAAAATTCATTTGGGTGGTAAGTTGCATGACCGAGCAATAAACCGCTAAAGTTGTGGAGTGCCGATTTGTAAAAAAGGGCCTGGTCACTAGGGGGGTATAAACCTGTGGTCCTTAAGTGGTTAAGCAACCGTCAATGCAGAGGCCCGGATGATCAGGGCACGTGTCACACTGAGTAGTGGTGTCCTTCCGTATACCCCTCCTGTGACACACTCTGCCCTTTTTTTCAGTATGGGGGACCACACCTGGAAAGTGTTAGCCAGGGATGATCCGGGCGCCTCCAGTTCCTAAAGTACTCCGGCCTGCTCTTTCCAGGTCAGCCTTGAGGACTGCCTCATAGAACTGAAGGAATTTCCCTGTGTTGCCAGCGCTCTGGGACAGCACAAAAGAGTTGTACAAGGCAACCTGTACCAAGTAGACCGCAACTTTTTTGTACCATGCCCGGGTTTTCCGCATGGCATTATATGGCTTGAGGACTTGATCAGAGAGATCAACTCCTCCCATATACCGATTGTAGTCGACGATTCAATCGGGCTTGAGGACTGTTGCCGCTGTACCTCGCACAGGGACAGGGGTGATGCAGTTACCGTGAATTGTGGACAGTACAAGGACATCCCTCTTGTCCTTATATCTGACCAGCAACAGGTTTCCACTGGTAAGGGCACGGGTCGCACCCCTGGGGATAGGTACCTGGAGGGGGTGGGTAGGGAGGCTGCATTGATTTTTCCGCACAGTACAACAAGTGGACCTGGATCTGGCGGCGAGGGACTGGAACAAGGGGATACTAGTATAAAAGTTATTCACGTACAGGTGGTAACCCTTATCTAGCATTGGGTGCATAAGGTCCCACACAAGTTTCCCGCTAACACCCAGAGTGGGGGGACTGTCACGGCTGAAGGTGGGGGAAACCCTCAGCCGTGCGATGTCTATATGAAGTATAGCTGTTAGGCCAGGACAGGAATCAGGGAGCAGGTCACCTCCTATCACATCCCTAATTCTGACCCTCTCTCCTAGCCGTATGAGCCAACCCAGATGGTAGGAGGGCTCATACTTTGGAACCTCAGATTCCTACTAGCCCTCAGGGTGGCCCTCGACTAGGAGCAGGATAAGACGACCTGTTCCTCCTAGACACGGAGCAACAGGAGTCTCACTGGCCAGGCTGCAAAGGTAAGGGGAAGAAATACAGCATATGGCAATGGCAGGTAGTGCAACTAGTACCACACCTACCTGCCACAGACACACAGCCTGGAACCCGTGCACAAGTGCTGCTGTCCACAACAACATAAACACAGGACACAGCACACATAAACAACATAGACACAGCACACACCGCACTATCACCCAGGAACCCGGGACCATACGCTGCAATAAACATAAAGACACCACTAGACATATAATAACAAAAGAACAACTAGAAAAGCTACAATTTCTGGGGAAATTGTGTGAAGTGTTCTTGCCTCCACCAGTAGCTTACAACTGGAGTGGGGGTTGGGGTGGTTGCACCTAAGGGTCGGAGTGGGTGCACCTAAGGGTTGGGGTGGTTGCACCTAATCGTTGGGGTAGTCCGGTGGGGGGGGGTCACCTGGTGGTCTAAGTTAAATGGCTGAAATTTGATTGGCTATTTTAGGCTCCGCCCACTTTTTCAAATTTGAATCCCAGTCACCCATTGACCAACTGTTCCAAGTTTAGTGACTTTGCCATTGAGCCTCTAAGAGCAGCGGCAGTTTTCCCATTAAAACATATGGCTGAAATTTGATTGGCCGTTGTAGACTCCGCCCACTTTTAAACATTTGAATTCTAGTCACCTATTAACCGAATATATTAAGTTTAACAACCCTGCCATTAACATTGTTGAAATGGCAGCAATTAAAAATTCTCATTGAAGTCAATAGGGAAAATCTGATTGGTTGTTTGTAGCTCCGCCCACTTTTTAATGTCCCCAAAATGTGACAGAAATTTTGAGGTTGACCCCATGACTAAGTGACCCAAGTTTGGTCAGTTTAACTCCGAAGCTGTATGAGTGACAAACGTTTGCATTTTTCCAATAAAACTCTATGGAAGAAAAAAAGAGGTTTTCGGGGGCCCGCCCCAGGGGCCCGGAGGGTGGGATCGGTTAACAAAGCACAAGCAAGATACTCGGGTATGTGCCGACCAAGAGTGCAAAGTTCGGTATTTATACTCCTAAATCTGTGGGAGGAGTAGCAATTTGATTGTCTCATTATAGTCAATGGGGAGAATTTGATTGGTTCTGTGTGGCCCCGCCCACATTTTAGGGTCTCCGAAATGTTCTAACAAATTGCGCGTTGACCCCATGACTATGTGACCCAAGTTTGGTGACTTTAGTTTCAAATCTGTGCGACTGGGAGAGATTTGAAAATTTTCCCTGTCAAAGTCAATGGGAAAAAACGTGGATTTTGGGGGCCCGTCCCAGGGGCCCGGAAGGTGGGATCGGTTAACAAAGCACAAGTAAGGTACTAGGGTGGGTGCCGACCAAGACTGCAAAGTTTGGAATTTGTACTCCTAAAAATGTGGGAGAAGTAGCAATTTGAACGTCTCATTACAGTCAATGGGGAGATTTTGATTGGTTCTGTGTGGCCCCGCCCACTTTTTGGGGTCCCCGAAATGTGCCAAAAATTTTCGGGTTGACCCCATGACTAAGTGACCCAAGTTTGGTGACTTTAGCATCAAAGCCTGGCGAGTGGGAGCGATTTGAAAATTTACCCTGTCCAAGTCTATGGGAAAAAAGGGGGCTTCCGGGGCCCGCCACGGGGGCCCCGGGGGTGGGATCACTCCACAAAGTAATAGCAATCCGATCGGGAACAATCTGCACGTTTTGGTAAATTTTTGTCTATGTAGTGTAAAAACTGTGGGAGGAGTTAGGGTGGCAAATTTGGCTATAATAAGAATAATAATATATATGTGAGATAACAATAAGTGGTCTTGCTATGCAAGAACACTTAATAATGTCTAACATAAGTTAATGACCACAAGGGTGGCCCTCACTGGCAGATGGTATATAACCAGGAGGATGACTTCAGCTAAGCATGGCTGAAGTACCCCTCAGAGTCTGGCATCCAGCAGGAGCTATATAGCCCCAAGTAGCCACACCCACACACAGACACACCCAGTGTTCACACACAAGGAAGGGAATTAACCCTTCCAATACCAGGCAAGAGATGGAAACTACTTAAATGGGGAAAAGCACAAAGAAGCACACACTCCACCTGTTACCACAAGCAACGGCATGTGTGGCAAGCATGTCTTGGGGATCAGCCAGAAGGCCGAGACACTGCCACCACATGCACACAACTCCACACGTTGCAACGGGCAACCACAAGTGAAGGAAAGTGTCACAGTGCACACATAACATAAATCCTGTGCACACCAGACATAGGAAGTGCATACATAAAAACCACACGTTGCCAGAGGCAACCGCATGCCGTGACAGCGAGCCGCCTAGCGTCCAGCTCCGGCTGCTACACTGCCAACCACATCATGTTGCCAGCGGCAACCACACGTGAGGCAACATACCAGCAGCCCTCACCATGTGGTTGACAACAGACCAAACCGCAGGCAACTGCATGTGGGTCCAAGAGTCACGACCATGACCATGGTTGTGACAGGGACATTCTGGGGGTTCAATATGGGAATCTCGCCCCTCGTACACACGAAACTTCTAAGTGTACCCTGAGGTACTCTCACAAAGTTTGTACAGCTTCACGCCATACCTCGCCCGCTTAGGAGTCTCCCCTTGAAAGCAATGAGAGACTCATGAACTGCGACCTCCCTTCCAGGTACATAGGCCTGTACAAATTTGACCCCAAAGTGATCGATGACCAGCCTGATTTCGTACAGGCGGTCATAGGCAGGATCACCTCGGGGGGGGGGGCATAATGCAGGCATTTCCGGATGGCCTCAAACCGGGTACGTGTCATGCCCGTACTGTAAAGTGGGGTCTGGTAGAGGACGTCTCCACTCCAGTAATGCTTGACACTAGGTTTCTTGACTAGGCCCATGTGCAGCACGAGGCCCCAAAACGTCATCATCTCCGCTGCACTGCCCAGCCACCGGGCCTAGCCAAAAAAGAGCCCGGGTGTTGAGCAAAAAACTGTTGGGCGTACAGGTTTGCTGCACCATTAGATTTACAAAGTGGTCACTGAAAAAAAGACTAAAGTGGTCGCATTCAATGAAGCCCACTGTGGAAATCTGGATTCCTGGTTGGCCTTCAAAATCAGGAATCACGGGCTCAAAACGCTCTGGGGTACACCAGACAAGTTCACCGGCAGGGGGCTCCGGTGGATTTAACTGGTGGGCCGGAAAACTAGTACGAGCCCCAGAGCTGCTCATACTAGGGTGGGCCACAGGGTCCCTAGCATGGCGGTGCCCTTACTCCGCCTGGCGGCGTCTCCTAAACCTTGGGGGCTCATCATCAGAAGATGAGGAGGACGCGGATGACAAGAGGAAAGCGGGTCATCCTCATCCTCACTGGGACTCTTGGAGTCAGAGGCAAGCTGGGCGTATGCCTCCTCGGCCGAGAACATCGGGCGGGCCATAGGGGAGTGTGTGTGTGCGTGCGTGTAAATCTTTATTCAGTGTGCGTGTGTGTGGGGGCACGGGTGTTCGCGAACTTAGCCTAAACCGAACAGACAAAAAAAAAAAAGACTAACTAAAAAAAGGCCAAAAAAATTCTAAATCGCTGATCAACTGTCCGAAGTTGATTAGCGGTGGGGTGTGCGATGCGCTAACAGTGGCTGGATGCTAAGAGTGCCGGCCACAGTCAGCATATGCACAAAAAAAAAAAACTGCTTGCGCCCCAAAAAAAATTGTGTGGGGGGGGAGTGGGGGTGCTGGATGATGCAATTTCAAATGCCCGCCCCTGCAGCCGACCAATGAGAGCGATCCTGAGAGGTGATGTCACCATCACCTCTCAGGATCTAAGGATGGTGATTGGTAGTGTATTATCACACCACCGATCACCATCCTGTTCCGGGTTATCGGGTCCCCAGTGACCCGAATAACCCGGAAACGCAGCAAACTGCAGGTCTGGATAGACCTGCGGTTTGCTGCGATCGCTGACACGGCGCATTGACCCGCGGTGCCTGCAGTGATCGGAAATACACAGTACGTACAGATGCGCCCTGTGTCCTTAAGTACCAGGACATCAGGGAGTACCTGTACGCCCTGTGTCCTTAACCACCTCAGCCCCCTTAGCTTAAACACCCTTAATGACCAGGCCACTTTTTACACTTCTGACCTACACTACTTTAACCGTTTATTGCTCGGTCATGCAACTTACCACCTAAATGAATTTTACCTCCTTTTCTTCTTACTAATAGAGCTTTCATTTGGTGGTATTTCATTGCTGCTGACATTTTTACTTTTGTTGTTATTAATCGAAATTTAACGATTTTTTTGCAAAAAAATGTCATTTTTCACCTTCAGTTGTAAAATTTTGCAAAAAAAACGACATCCATATATAAATTTTTCTCTAAATTTATTGTTCTACATGTCTTTGATAAAAAAAATGTTTGGGTAAAAAAAAATGGTTTGGGTAAAAGTTATAGCATTTACAAACTATGGTACAAAAATGTGAATTTCCGCTTTTTGAAGCAGCTCTGACTTTCTGAGCACCTGTCATGTTTCCTGAGGTTCTACAATGGCCAGACAGTACAAACACCCCACAAATGACCCCATTTCGGAAAGTAGACACCCTAAGGCTGTAGATACCTGTAGGCTGTTCGGGCATGCTGGGAGTTGTAGTTTTGCAACAGCTGGAGGGCCGCAGTTTGAGGATGCCTGCCCTAAGGTATTCGCTGATGGGCATAGTGAGTTCATAGAACTTTTTATTTTTTGTCACAAGTTAGCGGAAAATGATGATTTTTTTTTTTTTTTCTTACAAAGTCTCATATTCCACTAACTTGTGACAAAAAATAAAAACTTCTATGAACTCACTATGCCCATCAGCGAATACCTTGGGGTGTCTTCTTTCCAAAATGGGGTCACTTGTGGGGTAGTTATACTGCCCTGGCATTCTAGGGGCCCTAATGTGTGGTAAGTAGTTTGAAATCAAAATCTGTAAAAAATGGCCGGTGAAAACCGAAAGGTGCTCTTTGGAATGTGGGCCCCTTTGCCCACCTAGGCTGCAAAAAAGTGTCACACATGTGGTATCTCCGTACTCAGGAGAAGTTGGGCAATGTGTTTTGGGGTGTCATTTTACATATACCCATGCTGGGTGAGAGAAATATCTTGGCAAAAGACAACTTTTCCCATTTTTTTATACAAAGTTGGCATTTGACCAAGATATTTATCTCACCCAGCATGGGTATATGTAAAATGACACCCCAAAACACATTGCCCAACTTCTCCTGAGTACGGAGATACCACATGTGTGACACTTTTTTGCAGCCTAGGTGGGCAAAGGGGCCCACATTCCAAAGAGCACCTTTCGGATTTCACCGGCCATTTTTTACAGATTTTGATTTCAAACTACTTACCACACATTTGGGCCCCTACAATGCCAGGGCAGTATAACTACCCCACAAGTGACCCCATTTTGGAAAGAAGACACCCCAAGGTATTCCGTGAGGGGCATGGCGAGTTCCTAGAATTTTTTATTTTTTGTCACAAGTTAGCGGAAAATGATGATTTTTTTTTTTTTCTTACAAAGTCTCATATTCCACTAACTTGTGACAAAAAATAAAAACTTCTATGAACTCACTATGCCCATCAGCGAATACCTTGGGGTGTCTTCTTTCCAAAATGGGGTCACTTGTGGGGTAGTTATACTGCCCTGGCATTCTAGGGGCCCTAATGTGTGTTAAGTAGTTTGAAATCAAAATCTGTAAAAAATGGCTGGTGAAAACCGAAAGGTGCTCTTTGGAATGTGGGCCCCTTTGCCCACCTAGGCTGCAAAAAAGTGTCACACATGTGGTATCTCCGTACTCAGGAGAAGTTGGGCAATGTGTTTTGGGGCGTCATTTTACATATACCCATGCTGGGTGAGAGAAATATCTTGGCAGAAGACAACTTTTCCCATTTTTTTATACAAAGTTGGCATTTGACCAAGATATTTATCTCACCCAGCATGGGTATATGTAAAATGACACCCCAAAACACATTGCCCAACTTCTCCTGAGTACGGAGATACCACATGTGTGACACTTTTTTGCAGCCTAGGTGGGCAAAGGGGCCCACATTCCAAAGAGCACCTTTCGGATTTCACCGGCCATTTTTTACAGATTTTGATTTCAAACTACTTACCACACATTTGGGCCCCTACAATGCCAGGGCAGTATAACTACCCCACAAGTGACCCCATTTTGGAAAGAAGACACCCCAAGGTATTCCGTGAGGGGCATGGCGAGTTCCTAGAATTTTTTATTTTTTGTCACAAGTTAGCGGAAAATGAGACTTTGTAAGAAAAAAATAATAATTTCCGCTAACTTGGGCCAAAAAAATGTCTGAATGGAGCCTTACAGGGGGGTGATCAATGACAGGGGGGTGATCAATGACAGGGGGGTGATCAGGGAGTCTATATGGGGTGATCACCTCCCTGTCATTGATCACCCCCTATAAGGCTCCATTCAGATGTCCGTATGTGTTTTGCGGATTCGATCCATGTATCAGTGGATCCGTAAAAATCATACGGACATTTGAATGCAGCCTTACAGGGGGGTGATCAATGACAGGGGAGTGATCAATGACAGGGGGGTGATCAATGACAGGGGGGTGACCAGGGAGTCTATATGGGGTGATCACCCCCCTGTCATTGATCACCCCCCTATAAGGCTCCATTCAGATGTCCGTATGTGTTTTGCGGATCCGATCCATGTATCCGTGGATCCGTAAAAAACATACGGACATCTGAATGCAGCCTTACAGGGGGGTGATCAATGACAGGGGGGTGATCAATGACAGGGGGGTGACCAGGGAGTCTATATGGGGTGATCACCCCCCTGTCATTGATCACTCCCCTATAAGGCTCCATTCAGATGTCCGTATGTGTTTTGCGGATCCGATCCATGTATCCGTGGATCCGTAAAAAACATACGGACATCTGAATGCAGCCTTACAGGGGGGTGATCAATGACAGGGGGGTGATCAGGGAGTCTATATGGGGTGATCACCCACCTGTAAGGCTCCATTCAGACGTCTGTATGTGTTTTGCGGATCCGATCCATCTATCAGTGGATCTGTAAAAATCATACGGACATCTGAATGGAGCCTTACAGGGAGGTGATCAATGACAGGGGGGTGATCAATGACAGGGGGGTGATCAGGGAGTCTATATGGGGTGATCACCTCCGTCATTGATCACTCCCCTGTAAGGCTCCATTCAGACGTCCGTATGTGTTTTGCGCATCCGATCCATCTATCAGTGGATCCGTAAAAATCATACGGACATATGAATGGAGCCTTACAGGGGGGTGATCAATGACAGGGGGGTCATCAATGACAGGGGGGTGATCAGGGAGTCTATATGGGGTGATCACCTCCGTCATTGATCACTCCCCTGTAAGGCTCCATTCAGACGTCCGTATGTGTTTTGCGGATCCGATCCATCTATCAGTGGATCCGTAAAAATCATACGGATGTCACGACCCTTGGTCATGGTCGTGACTCCTTAGGAGCCGCATGCAGTTACCCGCGGTTTTGGTGTTGTGTCAACCGCAGCTGGGGGCACTTGGTGGTTTGCCTCAGGTGCGGTTGCCGCGGATAACAAGCATGCGTGCGGTTGCCCTTGGCAACGTGTTTTATGTGCACTCCGTTTGTCTGTTTGTGGTGCACTAGGTCATGTGTTGTATGCACGGAGACACCTTCCTTTACCTGCGGTTGTCCGCGGCAACGTTGTTGTTGTGTGCATGTGGTGGCAGGGTCTCGGCCTGCTGGCTGTTCCCCAGAACATTTTTGCCACGCATGCCGTTGCTGGCGGTAACAGGTGAGTGTGTTTGTGTGTTTCTTAGTTTGTGTGCACTTCCCCTTATATGTAAGTTTTCCCTTCTGTGTGCTGGAAGGGTTAACTTCCTTCCCAGTGTGTGTGATGTCACTGGGTGTGGTTGACCGGTGGGTGTGGCCTTTTGGCCTATATAGCCTGAGTCTCTTGCAGGCTTCAGTAGGTTGCTTCAGCCCTGCTAGCTGGAGCAGCCTCCTGTGTATTTTACCATCTACCAGTGGGGGCCTCCCTTCTGGTCATAAAACCTTTGTTACACGGTGTTATCTAGGTGTGTGTGGGGTTTCTGTATCATTGCAGCTTATGGTCCGGGTCCCTGTGTGATGTCTGTGTGTGCTGTCATTGTTGGTGTCCTGAACTTACAGCACCTGCACATGGGTTCCTGGTTGTGTTGCTCTGTGACAGGTGAGTGTTGTGTTGATTGCGTTTGCCTGTCACTGCCATAAGGTGTTTACTGTTTCCCCTTGTTGCTTGGCCATTGAGACTCCTGCTCCTCCGTGCCAAGGAGGAGTAGGTCGTCTCACCCAGCTCCTAGGTCAGGGATCTGTGGAGGGTCAGCAGGGATCCTAGGTTCCTGAGTATGGGCCCTCCTACCATCAAGGTCGGCCCATGCAGGTAGGAGACAGGGTCAGAGTTAGGGACGTAACAGGAGGTGACCTGCTCCCTAATTCTGTGTTGTTTGGCCAAGTGGTAACCCTACCATCTCCTGGCACCGCACGGCTGGGGGTTTCCCCCACCACCAGCCGTGACAACGGATGTCTGAATGGAGCCTTACAGGGAGTGATCAATGACAGGGGGGTGATGAGGGAGTCTATATGGGGTGATCACCTCCTTCATTGATCACTCCCCTGTAAGGCTCCATTCAGACGTCCGTATGTGTTTTGCGGATCCGATCCATTTATCAGTGGATCCGTAAAAATCATACGGACGTCTGAATGGAGCCTTACAGGGGGGTGATCAATGACAGGGGGGTGATCAATGACAGGGGGGTGATCAGGGAGTCTATATGGGGTGATCACCTCCGTCATTGATCACTCCCATGTAAGGCTCCATTCAGACGTCCGTATGTGTTTTGCGGATCCGATCCATCTATCGGTGGATCCGTAAAAATCATACGGATGTCTGAATGGAGCCTTACAGGGAGTTATCAATGACAGGGGGGTGATCAATGACAGGGGGGTGATCAGGGAGTCTATATGGGGTGATCTGGTGTGATCAGGGGTGAATAAGGGGTTAATAAGTGATGGGGGGGGGGGGTGTAGTGTGGTGCTACATATTACTGAGCTACCTGTGTCCTCTGGTGGTCGATCCAAACAAAGGGGACCACCAGAGGACCAGGTAGCAGGTATATTAGACGCTGTTATCAAAACAGCGTCTAATATACCTGATAGGGGTTAAAAAAATCACATCTCCAGCCTGCCAGCGAACGATTGCCGCTGGCAGGCTGGAGATCCACTCGCTTACCTTCCGTTCCTGTGAACGCGCGCGCCTGTTTGCGCGCGTTCACAGGAAAACACGCGTCTCGCGTTCGGCGGTCCGGAGGTGGTTAAAGAGGACCTTTCACTAGAATAAAACATCTAAACTAACTAAGCAGACATGTAGAGCGGCGCCCAGGGATCTCCCTGCACTTACTGTTATACCTGGGCACCGCTCCGTTCGCCCGGTATAGCCTCCGGTATCTTCATAGTTAGGCTCCTGAGAGGCTTTTTTTTCTCTCAGGCTATGAGCTGAGCGCTGCAATTGGCCAGCGCTACAGCATGGGAGAATGAGACGCCGGCAGGCTCAACTGGGTCGAGCCTAACTATGAAGATACCGGAGGCTATAACGGGAGAACGGAGCGGCGCCCGGGGATAATAGTAAGTGCAGGGGGATCCCTGGGCGCCGCTCTACATGTCTGTATAGTTAGTTTAGATGTTTTATTCTAGTGAAAGGTCCTCTTCAAGAGGTTAAAAGCAGAGAATTTCAAATTTAGAAAAGGTAAAATATATTGACTCAATTTTACCACTAACATAAAGTACAATGCATCATGAGAAAACAATCCCAGAATAGCTTGGATAAATAAATGCATTTCAAAGTTTTCACCACATAAAGTGACATATGTGAGATTTGCAAAATAAGTCAGGGCCAGGAAGGTGAAAAATGGCAGGGCCCTGAAGAGGTTAATCAGTCCTAGGCCATGTTTACATGATCTAACAGCCACATGTGGATGAAGCTCCGCCCACCTGTAGTCACCAAAGGCTGCATGATTTTGCAGGTAGAGCCAAGGTCTAACCTTCAAAATTGGGTGGCCACCGGTGGCTATGGGTGGAGTTTGTCTGCCGCATGTAACCTTGTCCTTACCTTATCCTTTGTTATTACTAAATGGGTGCTCAAGGACTAGGAAACATGGCTGCTTTCTTCCAAAAACAGCTCCACAGCTGTCCACAGGTTGTGTGTTGCATTACATCTTAACCCCATTCACTTCAATAGAGCTGAGCTGCAACACTGGACAGAACCCATGGACAGGTGTGGGGTTGTTTTTGGAATAAGGCTAATGTCAGATGAGCGTGTCCATTGCAGAAAATGTGCTCTGTGTGGGAGCGCGATTTCTTGTTATGGACACTGCGCCTTATAATGCTGTGTGTCTCTGGCGTCCTTGCATCTACTGGTATTTACTCTCCTTACGCTCCCCAGGGCAGTGCAATGATAAAATGATGCAAATGGTAGTGCGGTGCATTGATGAGGAGGCCACTGTACTTTACTGAGGCTAATTGTGTAGGTGGTTCACACAAGCACTGCAATTCCCAAGACTGTGTATGGAAGATGGGGCTGAATGCCTTTCTTATAGTGTGCACAATCTTTCCTTTCCTGGCCTAAGAGGTGCTCTGTCTCTATCCCTGGGTATATTTAGATAGCCCAGTATCCTCAGTGGAATACAGTCTGAACAGTGGTTCCTATCTGTCCTTTTTGGTAAGGGGGACACCTGAAGCTTATCACTCCACTACATGCAGAGAAGTCTGTAGCCTCTATGCTATGGAATACATAGAGAAGTAAGGGGCCCATAGCAAGGCCCCCCACACAGGACAGAAGGGTTTCCGCCTAAACCCATTTCAATGACCCTTAGGCCATACACAAACTTTAGGACATACATGAAATACAGTGACAGTAACACTTTAGCCACATACAATGAGGACACTGCATAAGGTTGTCTTTAACTGCTTCCCGACTGCCTAACGCACGGATACTGGCGGCGGTCGATTCATTCCTCCTGGACACATTCGTGCGTCATCTCGCGAGACGGCCCGCGCATGCGCATTGCTGGCCGGCAAAAGTTAAAGAACAATTTCGTCACCAGCCTGCCAGCCAATGATCGTTGCTGGCAGGCTGGCGATTTTCAAAAAATCAAATTTATAAATATAAGGTGTTAAAAGGCTTCTGTGCTCCTCTGCTGGGACCAACCGACGAAAAGGACACACATCACAGTAAGTAGCCACCAAACACTACACTTTGCCCCAGATCACCCCCCATCACCCCAATTAACCCCTTGATCGCCCCTGTCAATAACCTAGTGAAAGGGAAAAAAGTGATCAGTGTAAACTGTCACTTTTTTTTTTCACTGGTATTGACTGATAGTTTTAGGATAGTTTTAGGCCCCTTGGTTAGGTAGTTAGCGATCGTTTAGCGCCCAGCCCACCGAACCGCAGTCACTTATTCGCTGATTAGCGTATCGCTAATCAGCTTTTGTACTTTTATAGTATCTGTAAGTGATCAAAACTGATCACAGTCAGATCTATAATAGTATTAGTGTCACCTTAGTTCGCCCGCCACCCAAAACACAGTGTTTGCCCGATCAGGCCTGATCGGTCGCCCACACGTGCGTTTACCCACGCCCGCCCCGCCGCAGTGACAAAAAATGTATTTTTTTTTATCACTGCACAATCACTTTACAAGCGCTGCAGCGATAAAAAAAATCAGTTTTGATATTTTTTATCAATCGCAGCGGCCTCCAGTACTTCGCTAGCCCCCCATTTGTAAGACAGGCTTGCTTTTTTTCTTGGGTAGTCTCAGGGAATACCCCATAAATTTAGTAGTCAAATTGTCAAACAGGTGGTATTCTTCTGAAGAGGCCTACAGGCTTCCGACCCAGTCGGATGAGGAATGGGAACCCTCATCTGACGAATCTAGCGGGTCAGAATATGAACCTGTAGAAAGCAGTGGCACTCTGACCCAAAGTTCAGACGAGGAGGTTGAGGTCCCCGATAGCACCAGGCGTACCCGGCCCCGTGTTGCTAGACCACAGGTTGCGCAGGATCCGCTTCAAGGGCAGCTGAGTGGGGCTGGCACTGTCGGATTACGTGGCATACACCAGCAGCGCAGCCCATTCTGGACCTAGTACCAGCACTGCCGTACAACATGGTGAAGTGGCGAGCACCAGAAGGGCAGATGAAGCTGGTACGGTGGCACGTGCAATAGTTACCCCGTCGCAGCCACCGCACAGACAGGCCTGTAGAGCCCCTAGAGTCCCTGAGGTGCTGGAAAACCCTGATTGGCAGTCCCCAACTTCAGCCGCAGCTGTAGTTCCCTCTTTCACCGCCCAGTCTGGAGTTCGGGTTGAGACAGCTCAGATCGGTTCGGCACTGGGATTTTTTTAGCTATTCTTGACTGCGGAGCTCTTGAACTTAGTCGTGGCAGAAACAAATCGGTATGCCACTCAATTTATAGCCGCCAACCCGGGAAGCTTTTATGCCCAGCCTTTCCGGTGGAAACCAGTCCAAGTTTCCAAAATTTAAATTTTTCTTGGCCTTCTCCTCAACATGGGTCTAACCAAAAAGCATGAATTGCGGTCATATTGGCCCACGAACCCAATTCATCACATGCCCATGTTCTCTGCTGCTATGTCCAGGACACGATTTGAGACCATCCTCCGTTTCCTGCATTTTAGTGACAACACCACCTCCCGTCCCAGAGGCCACCCAGCTTTTGACCGGCTCCACAAAATTCGGCCCCTCATAGACCACTTCAACAACAAATTTGCAGATTTGTATACCCCTGAGCAAAACATCTGCGTAGACGAGTCCCTTATACATTTTACCGGCCGCCTTGGCTTCAAACAATACATCCCAAGCAAGCGCGCCCAGTATGGGGTCAAATTGTATAAGCTCTGTGAAAGGGCCACAGGCTATACCCTCAAATTTCGGATCTATGAGGGTAAAGATCAGACCCTGGAGCCGGTCGGTTGCCCTGACTACCTGGGGAGCAGTGAGAAGACAGTCTGGGACTTGGTGTCACCCTTATTTGGCAAGGGGTACCATCTTTATGTGGACAATTTTTACACAAGTGTGCCCCTCTTCAGGCATTTTTTCCTAGAACAGATTGGCTGCTGTGGCACCGTGTGACCTAGTCGCCGGGGGTTCCCCCAACGGCTCGGTACCACCCGTCTTGCAAGGGGGGAGAGGGCTGCCTTGTGTAACCAAGAACTGCTCGCGGTGAAATGGAGAGACAAGCGTGACGTTTACATTCTCTCCTCCATTCACGCAGACACGACAATACAAATAGAACGGGCAACCAGTGTCATTGAAAAGCCCCTCTCAGTCCACGACTATAATTCGCTCATGGGAGGGGTGGACTTCAATGACCAGATGTTGGCTCCTTATTTAGTTTCCGACGCACCAGACGCTGGTTTAAGAAGATGTCTGTATATTTGATTCAATTGGCTGCATATAATAGTTTTGTTCTCTACAGTAAGGCTGGGAGAACAGGATCCTTCCTCAAATTTCAGGAAGAGATCATCGAGAACCTCCTGTATCCAGGAGGTTCCGTGGCCCCATCCACCAGTGTAGTGAGCTGTCTACACGAGCGACATTTCCCCAATGTCGTTGCTGGTACCTCAACCCAACCGTCACCCCGAAAAAGATGTTATGTTTGTAGCAGGAGTGGAATAAGGAGTGACACCCGCTATTTCTGTCCTGACTGCCCTGACCGCCCTGCCCTATGCTTAGGGGAGTGTTTCCGGAAGTACCACACACAGGTACACTTAGCATAGGGATTGCATCTCACAGGACAGGCACACAGGGCTATTAGGGCCCTTTCACTCACAGCTGCTGCAAACCTCTCCTTTCACCTGGGACAAAGTGCATAATGTACTTCGCCACATCTTTGGGCGATTTGCGCTTTGCACATTGTCCCATGGGGAAGGAGAGGTTTGTCCTATAAAGGTAAAAAAACAAAAACAAAAAAAAAATCACCGGTAAGCAAAAAAGTTAACGTTCTGTTCAAAAAGTTAAATAAAGTTTATATGTTGCGTTCAAATTTTATTATAAAGTTAATAAATTTATTGCGTTGCGGCCTGGTTTTTTCTTTTTTGTTTTGTTTTTTTTACCTTCCTGGTGGACCAACCGATCGACTAGCTGCAGCACTGATGTGCATTCTGACAGAAGCATTGCGCTGCTGTCAGATTACACAAAAGTCAGTGTATGCGGCGCTGCAAGACGAGATTTCTCCTCTGCAGTAAAAGATACGTTTGCCGAGGCATATGAGCTGAGGGGCAGGCGGTGTTCATATACTTTGGCAAACACTTTGTATATAAAAGAATAAAAAAATCCCGGCAATGATTTATTCATTCACATCGATTGATGTAAATAGAGAAATCTGGTTTGCCAGGGCATACGGGCTAAGTGGGTTTGGATGTTGGGCGGAGCTCCTATGTCCTGGCAGACGCCTTTCCCCTTCTTTTTTTTTTTGGCAGAGATTTTTTCATCCACATTGATCGATGCGAATGAAGAAATCTGTGCCGTTCATTTTTTCTTTCAGCCCAGAGGCTGAACGGAAAAAAAATATCTCATTACCCGTATGCTCAATATAAGGAGAATAGCAGAAACTCCTAATGCTGGCCATACATGTAATGATTGCGGAGACCCTCAAATGCCAGGGCAGTACAAACACCCCACAAATGACCCCATTTTGGAAAGAAGACACCCCAAGGTATTCGCTGAGGGGCATATTGAGTCCATGAAAGATTGAAATTTTTGTCCCAAGTCAGCGGAAAGGGAGACTTTGTGAGAAAAAACAACAAAAACATCAATTTCCGATAACTTGTGCCAAAAAAAAAAAAAATTGATATGAACTCGCCATGCCCCTCATTGAATACCTTGGGGTGTCTTCTTTCCAAAATGGGGTCACATGTGGGGTATTTATACTGCCCTGGCATTTTAGGGGCCCTAAAGCGTGAGAAGCAGTCTGGGATCCAAATGTCTAAAGATGCCCTCCTAAAAGGAATTTGGGCCCCTTTGCGCATCTAGGCTGCAAAAAAGTGTCACACATGTGGTATCGCCGTACTCAGGAGAAGTTGGGGAATGTGTTTTGGGGTGTCATTTTACATATACCCATGCTGGGTGAGATAAATATCTTGGTCAAATGCCAACTTTGTATAAAAAAATGGGAAAAGTTGTCTTTTGCCGAGATATTTCTCTCACCCAGCATGGGTATATGTAAAAAGACACCCCAAAACACATTGCCCTACTTCTTCTGAGTACGGCGATACCCGATGTGTGACACCTAGGCTGCAAAAAAGTGTCACACATCTGGTATCGCCGTAAAAGACAACTTTTCCCATTTTTTTATACAAAGTTGGCATTTGACCAAGATATTTATCTCACCCAGCATGGGTATATGTAAAATGACACCCCAAAACACATTGCCCAACTTCTCCTGAGTACGGTGATACCAGATGTGTGACACTTTTTTGCAGCCTAGGTGGGCAAAGGGGCCCAAATTCCAAAGAGCACCTTTTCACAGGGCATTTTTTACACATTTTGATTTCAAACTACTTCCCACACATTAGGGCCCCTAAAATGCCTACTAGTGTCTACTTTCCAAAATGGGGTTATTTGTGGGGTTTTTCTACTGTCTGGGCATTGTAGAACCTCAGGAAACATGACAGGTGCTCAGAAAGTCAGAGCCGCTTCAAAAAGCGGAAATTCACTTTTTTTTTTTATCAAAGACATGTAGAACAAAAAATTTAGAGAAAAATTTATATATGGATGTCGTTTTTTTGAAAAATTTTACCAATGAAAGTGAAAAATGTCATTTTTTTGCAAAAATTTTCGTTAAATTTATATTGATAAAAAAAGTTAAAATATCAGCATCAATGAAATACCACCAAATGAAAGCTCTATTAGTGAGAAGAAAAGGAGGTAAAATTCATTTGGGTGGTAAGTTGTATGACCGAGCAATAAACCGTGAAAGTAGGGTAGTGCAGAAGTGTAAAAAGTTGGCTGGTCATTAAAGAGGACCTTTCACCTGGAAAAACATTGTGAACTAAGTATCCTGACATATACAGCGGCGCCCAGGGATCTCACTGCACTTACTATTATCCCTGGGCGCCGCTCCGTTCTCCCGTTATGTCCTCCGGTATGTTCGGGGACTTGGTTATAGTAGGCGGTGTCTGCCCTTGTGGGCGTCTCCTTCTCCTAGGCTGCAGCGCTGGCCAATCGCAGCGCACAGCTCACAGCCTGGCAGAAAAAAACCTCCCAGGCTGTGAGCTCTGCGCTGCGATTGGCCAGCGCTACAGCCTAGGAGGAGGAGACGCCCACAGAACAAGGGCAGACACCGCCTACTATAACTTACTGAGCGAAGATACCGGAGGGCATAACGGGAGAATGGAGCGCCGCCCAGGGATAATAGTAAGTGCAGTGAGATCCCTGGGCGCCGCTGTATATGTCAGGATACTTAGTTCACAATGTTTTTCCAGGTGAAAGGTCCTCTTTAAGGGTGTTTAAGCTAGGGGAGCTGAGGTGGTTAAGGGGAACCTGTCACGGCGATCTTGGACCTGTAGTAATACATGAGTAGTACTGCAGATATGAAGTCCAGATAAATACTTTTAATTTTTAATTTGTATTATGAGGTTCTGCAGTAGATAAGGTGTGTATTGTGAGGTTATGCAGCAGTAGATGTGTGTATTATGAGGTTCTGCAGCAGCTAAGGTGTGTTATGAGGTTCTGTAGCCGATGAGGTGTGTATTATGAGGTTCTACAGCACTTGAGATTTGCAGTATGATGTTCTACAGCAGCTGAGGTGTGTATTGTGAGGTTATGCAGCAGCTGATGTGTGTGTTATGCGGTTCTGCAGCCGATGAGGTGTGTATTATGAGGTACTGCAGCAGCTGAGGTGTGTATTATGAGGTTCTGCAGTAGATAAGGTGTGTATTGTGAGGTTATGCAGCAGTAGATGTGTGTATTATGAGGTTCTGCAGCAGCTAAGGTGTGTTATGAGGTTCTGTAGCCGATGAGGTGTGTATTATGAGGTTCTACAGCACTTGAGATTTGCAGTATGATGTTCTACAGCAGCTGAGGTGTGTATTGTGAGGTTATGCAGCAGCTGATGTGTGTGTTATGCGGTTCTGCAGCCGTTGAGGTGTGTATTATGCGGTTCTGCAGCCGATGAGGTGTGTATTATGAGGTTCTGCAGCCGATGAGGTGTGTATTATGAGGTTCTGCAGCCGATGAGGTGTGTATTATGAGGTTCTGCAGCAAATTAGGTGTATTCAGTGGCGTAGCTTGGGGGGGGGGGGGGGGGGGGGCGGTGCGTTGCCCTGGGCGCCAGACTGCAGGGGGCGCTGGCTGCTGGCGGAAAAAAATTGTTAACTTTAGTTTTTGCTCTGCTGCACTGCGCAGCACCGCAGAGTGAAGAACGGTTTCAGTAGAAGGAGCGCACGCCCTGATGAATCACCAGGGTGCGCACGGCAGTACGGCACTTCACCGAAAGGCTCCGCCCACCTTCCGAGCGGGAAAGACACTGCGGTGCCGGAACAAGAAGATGGTTGCCGCAGTGCCCCTTCATGACAGGCTCCACAGGCAGCCAGAATGAGCGACACTGAGAGTGAGTGCCAGTCAGTGTCACAGTGTGACCAGGGGGGCAGGCGGTATATCAAGGGGTAATGCTGGTAGGCCTGGCCTGGTATATGGACAGCAGAGATAGGCAGATGGCATCCTCTGGGCAGTACTGTCTCTCTGCACCCTGACTGCCACCTGCTTGGCCTGGCTCAGCACTGAGTGATAATCAGTGTCACAGTGTGACTGAGTCACTCAGTGCTGATAGCCAAGCACCAGGCAGTGAAGTGCCATGAAAGCCAGGCCAAGCAGGTGGCAGTCAGGGTGCAGAGAGACAGTACTGCCCAGAGGATGCCATCTGCCCATCTCTGCTGTCCATATACCAGGCCAGGCCTACTAGCATTACCCCTTGGTATACCGCCTGCCCGCCTGGTCACCCCACTCAGGGAGACAAGTGACTCAGACTGTTAGGTGTGGGGTGACCAGGCGGTATATGAAGGGGTAATACTGGTAGGCCTGGTATATGGACAGCAGAGACGGGCAGATGACATCCTCTGGGTGTTGTATCTTACATGGGACTATATGCTGGAGGAGCTGAAGGGAGAGGGATGTATTTTAGATGGGACTGTATGCTGGAGGGGCTGAAGGCAGGGAAGTAATTTATCTTACACGGGACTGTATGCTGGAGGGGCTGAAGGAAGGGGAAGGTTGTATCTTACATGGGACTGTATGCTGGAGGGGATGAAGGAAGGGGGAGTGATTTATTTTACATGGGACTGTATGCTGGAGGGGCTGAAGGGGGCCATAATTATTACTATAATACAGAGGGGACCATAATTATTACAATAATACTACAGAGGTGGTCATTATAATAATAATAATAATAATAATAACACAGAGGGGCCATTATATATTATAATTATACAGAGGGCATTATACTTATGGGCACTACGGGGAAGGGGAGGTCTGTTATCTGAGGATGATAGTAAAGTGAGAAATCTAAAAAAAAATCTGTGAAACTCTACAGAGACGAGATGCGGCTAAATGAAGGTATCATGGTGGTCTTATCTCTGAATGAAGACGCTGAGGAAAGTCTACATCACAGGAGATGGCACTGGATGTAACAGGTATAGTGCGGTATTCTACTGTATATTTCATAGCAATGTATGTTATGTCCATCCAAATATCTGTTTCACTGTAGGGTGGGGGGGGGGGGGGGGATATAGAATTTGTCCCACACTGCCTCAGCCTCCATCCATGTTGCCACATTTCTCCCCCTTCCATCCATGTTGTCACATTTCTCCCCCCTTGATCCATGTTGTCACATTTCTCCCCCCTCCATCCATGTTGTCACATTTCTCCCCCTTCCATCCATGTTGTCACATTTCTCCCCCCTCTATCCATGTTGTCACATTTCTCCCCCTTCCATCCATGTTGTCACATTTCTCCCCCTTCCATCCATGTTGTCACATTTCTCCCCCCTCCATCCATGTTGTCACATTTCTCCCCCCTCCATCCATGTTGTCACATTTCTCCCCCCTCCATCCATGTTGTCACATTTCTCCCCCCTCCATCCATGTTGTCACATTTCTCCCCCCTCCATCCATGTTGTCACATTTCTCCCCCCTCCATCCATGTTGTCACATTTCTCCCCCCTCCATCCATGTTGTCACATTTCTCCCCCCTCCATCCATGTTGTCACATTTCTCCCCCCTCCATCATGTCCATTTCACCCCCCCCCCCATACATTTCTCCCTTCGGGCCGCACAGACAGACTACTAAGAGACATTTGTCCACACAATTACTCACCACCAACAGCTCCGCCTCAAGTCTCCAGACCTCCGCTCCCCAGTCTGGCAAAGAGAGAGTATAGGCGTGCTCAAACCCTGTCACACCAAGCACGGACCACGCCAAGAACCACAGCATTACTTGAGTAAAAAGAGAAAAAGGTCCAGCTCGGTTAAAATGTTACCTTTATTTTTCAGTGCAGATAAAAGCCAGTTACAGTCCAGTCTACATGTTTCGGATCAGAGACAATAGCGATCCTTCCTCATGACATGTCCCCCTTTTGACATGTCATGAGGAAGGATCGCTATGGTCTCTGATCCAAAACATGTAGACTAGACTGTAACTGGCTTTTATCTGCACTGAAAAATAAAAGGTAACATTTTAACTGAGCTGGACCTTTTTCTCTTTCCGCTCCCCAGTCTACACCAGTTGCTGCTGCCTGCCGCCCGCCGCGCCACTCGGCAGTCACATCCCCCTGACCCCTTGACTGTCTGTGTTGCCGATGCCGTGCTGCTGCTGAGCCTGTGTGCCGCTCTGTGAGGAGGTGAGGGCCGGGGCTGCACGGCACACCTGCAGGCTGGGGCGGGCGGCCGGGCAAGTCCACAAGTTATGTATTTAAAAATAAATAAATAAAAAATTCCGCCCTGGCGCCGCTGCCCCCTTCTCTGCGCCCTCAAGCAGCCGCTTGGTCTGCCTTATTATAGAGCCGGTGTTCCGTTACATTTCCCTACCCTCGTCACTTCCGGCCGCACCGGACATGATGTGGGAGGTGTGCCGCGCAGGCGCATGACGGGGTAGGGAAATTTCACAGCAGAGTTAGGCTAGTTTCACACTTGCGGCAGGACGGATCCGACATGCTGTTCACCATGTCGGATCCGTCCTGCGGCTATTTCGCCGTGCCCCCGGGCCGCCGCTCCGTCCCCATTGACTATACCCCATTGACTATAATGGGGGCGGAGCTCCGGCGCAGCACGGCGGTGCACGGCGAATATAGTCAATGGGGACGGAGCGGCGGCCCGGCGAAATAGCCGCAGGACGGATCCGACATGGTGAACAGCATGTCGGATCCGTCCTGCCGCAAGTGTGAAAGTACCCTTAGATGGACACGGGCCGCAACTGCGCATGCGCCGGGAGCCTCACCAGCGGTTAGGGTAGGGAAAAATTACGGGCCAGTGCGCAGGCGCGGTGATCGGATGGATGCTCTCAGCTGGACACCGGCCGACACTGCGCATGCGCTGGGAGCTTCACCAGCGGTTAGGGTAGGGAAAATTTCCCTTCCCTAACCACTGGTGAGGCTCCCGGCGCATGCACAGTGTCGGCTGGTGTCCAGCTAACTCTGCTGTGAAATTCCCCTACCCCATCGTTGTGTGTGTGCGTGGCGCGGCATACCTCCTCACGTCATGTGAGGTGCGGCCGTAAGTGACGAGGGTAGGGAAATCTCACGAGGTAGGGAAATCTAACGGAACACCGGCCCTGAGCTGAGGTACGTGTTAGGAGGTTCTGCAGCAGCTGAGGTGCGTGTTAGGAGGTTCTGCAGCAGCTGAGGTGCGTGTTAGGAGGTTCTGCAGCAGCTGAGGTACGTGTTAGGAGGTTCTGCAGCAGCCGAGGTGTGTGTTAGGAGGTTCTGCAGCAGCTGAGGTGCGTTTTAGGAAGTTCTGCAGCAGCCGGGGTGTGTGTTAGGAGATTCTGCAGCAGCTGAGGTGCGTGTTAGGAGATTCTGCAGCAGCTGAGGTGTGTGTACTGTGAGGTTCTGCAGCAGAAGAGGTGTGTACTGTGAGGTTCTGCAGCAGCTGAGGTGTGTGTACTGTGAGGTTCTGCAGCAGAAGAGGTGTGTACTGTGAGGTTCTGCAGCAGCTGCAAGGCCGCTTTTTCAATGTTGGCCAAGTTTCCTACAAACTTCCCTTGCCTAAATATTGAGATGAAGTAAATGTCCTCACTTCCTGTAAACAAGAAACCGACATGAGCATACTGACATAAGACATAACGGCTGTGCCCCACTGACGTCTCCGGGTGGGTGAGTCGGGGAATTCCACCATATGAGGCGACCAGAGCCGTGCGCTGTGCCCGCCCTCCACCTCCTCCCCTCGGTGAGATGTCTGGCGCTGCACGCCGCACACCCTTACTAGCTGACAGAGGAGCGAGTGCTGCTGGAGCTCCCGGCTCTCCGTCCCCCGCTCACCTCAGGTTCTTCCAGAAACTCTCCGCTTCTCCCCATGTTCGGACCGGATAAACTGGGGTTCGAAATGGATTTCGGCTTTAGGAATACGGCTTCTCTGGGGGAGTTTAACCCCTTCAGTGCCAGCATCCCAGCTACCAAAGTGGAGTTAACCATTTCATGCAGGTGAGGAGACTCTGGGGGCCACTGGGTCCACTCCTGCTGCTTTTCGGAAAGTTCTTGTGAGTGCAGGCAGAGACATGGTGGCCGTGTACCCGCCATCTCCCGGGTCAGCACATGCCCCAACAAGCCGTGTTTACTGGGGTTACATGTGTTGGCGCACAGTATATGCCATATGGGTACATGCCCTGGCACATGCTCACCCGGGTCGTGTCCTGGCATTTAGCTGTATGCCATTATTATGGGGGTTAGATGTCCTGGCACACTTCTGGCGCTATGTCATGTTTATACATGTCCTGGCACACATGCCATGTTTACCAGGGTTTATCCTGGCACAAGCTTAACTATACTGTTAGATGCAGTGTCGGACTGGGGTACCTAGGGCCCCCCAGTAAAATTTATTTTGGGGGCCCACCATAGGGATACATTCAAATATAATAAATAATTTAACAAGTTTTTTATATGAACATCGGCTTGTTGAGGTGCTGTACATGTATGTATGTACGTAGTGCAGTACGTCTACTGTGTTATGTGCCACTTGTGCAGGGGGTGGGAGACTAGGGGCCCACCTTGCTCAAGGGCCCACCGGGGGATTCCCCTGTACCCCTGTGGTTGGATGTCCTGGCACACATGTGAATTGGTGTCACGTTTACCAGGGTTGTAGGTCCTGGCACACAGACATGGCTCTTTGCCATGTTTACCAGGGTTGTGGGTCCTGGCACACAGACATGTCTATTTGCCATGTTTACCAGGGTTGTGGATCGTGGCACACAGACATGGCTCTTTGCCATGTTTACCAGAGTTGTGGATCGTGGCACACAGACATGGCTATTTGCTGTGTTTATTAGGGTTGTGGGTCCTGGCACATAGACATGGCTCCTTGCCATGTTTACCAGGGTTGTGGGTCCTGGCACACAGACATAGCTCTCTGCCATGTTTACCAGGGTTGTGGGTCCTGGCACACAGACATGGCTCTTTGCCATGTTTATTAGGGTTGTGGGTCCTGGCACACAGACATGGCTCTTTTCCATGTTTACCAGGGTTATGGTTCCTGGGTTAATATTTGTATTGGCAGAAATGATAGTTGTTCTTTTTTTAGCAAAGCGAAGTTGGAAGTTCAGGGCAGTAGAGCGCCCAGATTTACATTAATTGTTAATTTTCTTCAAAGTGATTGCTAAATCCAGGGCGCACGGCAATGCATGTGTGCACCCCCACAACAGGTCTGCCATCTATGTCTTAGCTGGAAAGAAATGCTGTTGGTAAATGTGGGCAACTGTTTAACCCTTTGTAATCCTGGAGAGAACCAGAACTGGTAATACAGATAACAGAAAAGGGTGCCTATTATGAGCTGAAATTCTGTGGATAAGAGTTGGCAAAACATATGTACAAACATATAATATATGTGATATGCATATGTACATGCTAACAGACACATATCCACACGTACCATTCATACACAACATAAGCATACAGTGCATACATAACATACAATATTGTGTATACATGCAAACACACACATATTGCTTTCGTCCAGCACATATGACGATGCTATGCATCGGAGATTCGCACAGGTATATCGCCTTGTGTTATCTATCTCTTCCTTCATATCACCCTGGGATATCTATCTCTTCCTTCATATCGCCTTGTGTTATCTATCTCTTCCTTCATATCGCCTTGCGGTATCTCTGTCTTCCTTCATATTGCCCTGGGGTATCTCTCTCTTCCTTCATATCGCCTTGCGGTATCTCTGTCTTCCTTCATATCGCCCTGGGGTATCTCTGTCTTCCTTCATATCGCCCTGGGGTATCTCTGTCTTCCTTCATATCGCCCTGGGGTATCTCTGTCTTCCTTCATATCGCCCTGGGGTATCTCTGTCTTCCTTCATATTGCCCTGGGGTATCTCTGTCTTCCTTCATATCGCCCTGGGGTATCTCTGTCTTCCTTCATATCGCCCTGGGGTATCTATCTCTTCCTTCATATCGCCCTGGGGTATCTATCTCTTCCTTCATATCGCCCTGGGGTATATATCTCTTCCTTCATATCGCCCTGGGGTATCTATCTCTTCCTTCATATCGCCCTGGGGTATCTATCTCTTCCTTCATATCGCCCTGGGGTATCTATCTCTTCCTTCATATCGCCCTGGGGTATATATCTCTTCCTTCATATCGCCCTGGGGTATCTATCTCTTCCTTCATATCGCCCTGGGGTATCTATCTCTTCCTTCATATCGCCCTGGGGTATCTATCTCTTCCTTCATATCGCCCTGGGGTATCTATCTCTTCCTTCATATCGCCCTGGGGTATCTATCTCTTCCTTCATATCGCCTGGGTATCTCTCTCTTCCTTCATATCGCCCTGGGGTATCTATCTCTTCCTTCATATCGCCCTGGGGTATCTATCTCTTCCTTCATATCGCCCTGGGGTATCTATCTCTTCCTTCATATCGCCCTGGGGTATCTATCTCTTCCTTCATATCGCCTTGTGGTATCTCTCTCTTCCTTCATATCGCCCTGGGGTATCTATCTCTTCCTTCATATCGCCCTGGGGTATCTATCTCTTCCTTCATATCGCCCTGGGGTATCTATCTCTTCCTTCATATCGCCCTGGGGTATCTATCTCTTCCTTCATATCGCCTTGTGGTATCTCTCTCTTCCTTCATATCACCCTGGGGTATGTATGTCTTCCTTCATATATCCCTATCTGAAGTTGGTGAAGCCTGGGCAGTGACTGATGTGCCAGGACCAGGAAGCACACCGTCATGCACTCCAGTAAATATCTTCATCATGCTCTGTTATTTGCAGTTTACACATGCACCGGGGACGTGTTCCTAGACTATACCTCTATGTGGGGATACACTTGTATGTAGAAGGTCGTCATGTGTTGGGAAGTGCTGTAACCCATAGCAACTGCTTGTGTCTCCTGCTGTCCTTATCGTTGATGTGTCACAAGCTTGTCACTTTGTATTCTATTTCCATATCTGCCCATCCGATGACTTTCAGTGGATCCTGCACTTTTCATGTCTGGGGAGCTTCCAGAACCAATGCCCAATGTTAGGGGAAATGGATCGGATACAGAAGGTTTTCCTGTCTGTAGATTTAGCACATTTGATGATTATCCTGATCCTGGTTGGTTTCATTTGGTTAAACCTGTGAACAGGTAGCACACAACAGTTGTGAGATGCCTGTGGGATCATTGTATGTCTGTATAGTCTGCTAGAAGCTGTGCTGTCTCACCTGCAGATGTTTCAAAGGCAATTTATCATACATGGATAGCTGTCGGGTTATCTGGTTATAGCAGCTTATTCTGCGGATGTCAGACGTATGGGGATCTGCTTTGCACACAGAAAACAACCTCATTATGAAATGTTCATTTTAATGATATTATGCAATTAATGATATTGGGAAATAGTCTGTCACCGGAAATTCCTTGTTACACCAGCCACGATGTAAGGCTAGCTCAGCTACATATAATGATACCTTTTACTTGGAGATCCATTGCTTCATTCTGGAGAATGAGCAGTTAAGTGCACTAAGGGCGGGCTCAAGACATAGTGTGCACCCTGGCCCCTCCTACTACCTCTGCCAAGACCTCCTTCTCCTTCCTGATTTACAGGGACAGGTTACTGAATAGTCATCTCGCCTTGCTGTCATTAGGGCTCATTCAGACGGTCGTATGGTGTCTGCAAAAATGCGGATCTGTTTTTTTTTTTGCATACGGCTGTCTGAATGAGTCCTTAA
This sequence comes from Bufo bufo, assembly GCF_905171765.1. Lineage (NCBI taxonomy): Eukaryota > Metazoa > Chordata > Amphibia > Anura > Bufonidae > Bufo > Bufo bufo. The sequence goes on along the minus strand of NC_053389.1, from coordinate 547,101,871 downwards.
GAAGAGGAGAGTGAGTCTCGCAGGGGTAGGAGAAAGAGTAAGGGTGCACGGAGTGGCGCCTGGCCTTGGTAAATGTGACTGCTCATTTGCATATGCATTAACCCTTAGAGGAACTTGCAATTTTCCATTTTCCATTTTTTTTTAGTTTTCATTTTTCGCTCCCTGCCTTTCCAGAGCCATACTTTTTTATTTTTTTTTTCATTCACATGGCCTTCTGAGGACTTATGTTTTGCTGTTTAACATTGCATGTGATGTAATGAGAAGCTGGAAAAAATTCAAAATGGGGTGAAAAAAAATACAATTCTGCAATTTTTTATTTTTTTTTGTATGGCTTTCCCTATGTCTGCACTGCTCAGATGCCATGGTCGCCAAGGGGTTAAAAGTACTTTTTCTCCAAAATGAAGCAATGGATTTGTAAGTGAAAGGTCTCGTTACATTACATAGGATGAGCTAGCCCTGCAAGGCTCCATGACTGTCCATGAAATTCACTGTTAATCCAGATTCCTATTAAAGAGGATGAAAAACTGAACAAAGTTGTGTATAGTTTTATGCGGAGGGTTCATTATGACTTTCGTTATGTATTTTATTCATGCGGATGTATGTTGTATGGAGTCATGCAGTAGTGACGGATATCTGGCTCTGTATCCCCGTCACTGAGCTAGGCTGCCCACTGGACTAAGCCTAGAGAGACGGAGATATATATATATATATATATATATATATATAATATTATATACTGCATAGCATTTCTAAGCTAGCTGGTTAAGATTAAAGGGAGTCTGTCATCAGCTTTGACCCTGCAAAACTGCTAATAGCATAGTTAGGGGCTGCGGCAAGGTGGATAAACATACCCAGGGTGGCCAACCAGAATTTTTATGAACAACTTATCCAAAAATTACGGACAAATTGTAAAACCATCATGAATGATAAAGATGATAAGAAATGACTACATCTCAATATACTGATAACAACTCATTATGGACACATCAATTTATTTTCGCAGACACAGGAAAAAAGTCGCCTATTTTCACTGCCCAGAAATTTCTGGACAGTTGGAAACCAAGAACATTCCCACCCTTCTCTGCTCTGAGCGGCCATTGCGGTGTTCTGGCTGGATGCTCCCCTTTAGAGCAGAGCGGAGGGGGTCACCAAGCACAGAGCGCTTCACAATCAGGAACCTGTTCCCGGACACTTGCAGAAGTGACGCCTGCTGGAATAAAACAATAGTTTTCAGTCCTGCCCTAACCTAGGCTTCCTTTAACTCATGAATACAATATTTCCCAGCAGGAAAAAACACTTAACATTTAGGGTACTTTCACACTTACGTCAAAGTTTTCTGTTATGAGTTCTGTCCTAGGGGCTCAATACCGGAAAAGAACTGATCAGTTTTATCCTAATGCATTCCGAATGGAGAGCATTCAGTTCAGTATGCATCAGGATGTCTTCAGTTCAGTCCTTTTACGGTATTTGGACGGAGAAAAAAACGCAGCATGCTGCATTTTTCTCTCCGGCCACAAATCCTAAACACTTTTTTATTTTTTTACCTCAGTTTTTTTTTTTTTTGCCTTCCTCTGGATCAACTTGCAGGATAACAGGCCGAACTGGATGGACAAATGTATTTTTTTCGGCCTTATGTACTATGTTACTTGCCAGAATGCCGGATCCGGCATTTTTTTTCCATAGGAATGTATTAGTGCCGGATCCGGCATTAAAATTGTCGCATCGACGGATCCGGTCTTCCGGTCTGCGCATGCTCAGACCTTTAAAAATGTAAAAAAATAAATACCGGATCGGTTTTTCCAGATGACAACAGAGAGACGAATCCGGTATTGCAATGCATTTGTGAGACGGATCCGGATCCGTCTACAAATTGTTTCTGTTTGCATACAGATTGCCGGCGACAGAACTGCCTGCCGGAATCCAGCAACGCAAGTGTGAAAGTACCCTTACATATTTAATTATATGACTTTAGTGTAAATTATATAGTGTAGTACTTTGTTGTGGTGCCTAAGGGCTCATGCACACGGACGTGTCCATACAGATACCTTCCATGGGCAGTCCACATCTTTCTCACTCCTGTTACTATAAATCACTATTCTTGAAAAAGAGGAAAAAAATGGAAGGCTCAACACCTCGGTGGATAGATAGCAGTGGGTGCACTAATCTCTGGGTCACCTACCCAGTATAACAAGTCATAGAATGAGGAAAAATGGTGAAAAGGCACAACCACTTTCTGGAGTGTATACTAACAATTTAATTCAGCACACAGTCAATACAACATTAAAATCTGATGTATGTGGTATTTAATAAAATGGCATTCAATAAAATAGTATACAGCAAATAACACAGCAAGCAAATCAATACGGTGGCAAAATGTAGCAGCAAAAGTGTCCAAAATAGCAGCAATGTTATGTCGGATTGATAATACAAATGTCCAATGTGTTTGGATTAGGATAAGATGAGGAAAATGCCCAATATATATGCTAATACATGTGTAGCACTAGATCCGTGCGTCACATTCAGGAAAATCCAGAAAGGTCTCACTTATATGTCTATAAAGTTCTGGTGCCCAATACAACACAAAATCGCTTACCGCTCCTTCTCTCTGGTGTATGGGTGGTGATGGCAAAATCTGCCTACTAACGTATATATCCAAACCCAGTCCAAGAGGTGCGGGATACTGGTTGTTTGCAGGGACGCTGGAGACACGTGTAGCAGGTAAATCGCGGAGTCAACGTCCTTCCGCTACGTCATCCAGTGGGTGTGTCTTTAGTGACGTCTAGGTCAGGTGTCCAGTCAGGTGATCCGTAGGTCCTATGTCAATATAGGCAAACGCTCTATGTTACCACAGGTCCTATGTGATAACGATATAATCTCTTCCTTCTTTCAAAGAACTTTCTGTGCGCACATTTGTTCTTATTTAGTCCGGTACCGGTTGTGTAGGGTAGAGACGCCGCAGTTAGCTGGGGACTAGACGCGTTTCGAGGCTACTTGCCTCTTCCTCAGTAGTTCCAGAACTGCGGTCTTCTAGTCCTTTTATATAGGGCGTCTTTAATTAGGAGTTGGGAAGGAAAACGTGGATCCAATTCCATGTATGTTGAAAATAGGATCCGATCAATCAAATATAAATGATTATAAGGGCAGTTCCACATACATTGGACTTTTGCGATACCATGTATAATAAACTTGCATATGTCCTCAGCTCTATACACAAAATCCCGGTGACAGGTTCCCTTTAAGTTTAAAACCAGTGTGAAAGGCTCCTGACAACTGCTGACTTTTGTCGGATTTATCATAGGCTTTTTATATCCTATTTGGGCGTTTATGGATTTCTTGCTGTTTGACATCCATTTGGCTAATGATAGCAAATGCATGTTACACACATGATGTGAACAGACCTTAAGCTCCGTTTACGGTAGCATTTTTCTCTGTATCAGGGCTCATTCAGACAACCGTATGTTTGTGCCCGCATCCATTCCGCAAGTTTGTGAAAAGGATGTGGACCCATTTATTTCAATGGGGCTGCAAAAGATACAGACAGCATACCAATTGCTGTCCGCGTCTATACTTTTGCTCAGCGACCCCGCAAAAAGGATACACCATGTCCTATTTTTGTCTGCAATTGCAGACAAGAATAGACATTTCTAAAACGCTGGTCTTAATAAATGTGCCCTGTAGTCTTTAGATCGCTTTTTCCATATACTACTGTGATTTAATCCATTAGTGTATGGGAAATTCAGTATATTCTTATGGAGCGCTGCCACCTGCAGGTGTCCATGAGAATATACCTGTGATAGGCTGGAGCCTGTTGGAGGCTACCACGCCTATCACCACCAATGAACGGCTTCCCCGATTTCAGTGTCGGCCCTGGGAGCACAGTGATCTCAGGGAAAGACACTATAGATGCCGTTAAATGTCTGTAATTGGCGTTATGGACATTAGCCCTGGGTGTCTGCTGTGTGAAAAAGCAGAAACTCGGTGGCTATGGTGCACTCCATGCTATAGAGCGGGTGCCATCTTTAAAGTGCCGACATCCGCCGTACATGAACTGTGGATGTCGTGAAAGGGTTAAATAATTATTTGACTTCAGAGTTTATTCAGTTGTCTCTGACTTTATTTAGAGGTTTCTTAGCAAAGGAGGTGGATTCATATGCACTCACAACTTTTCGGTTTTTAATTAATTTTTAGGCCTTCAAATCACGGATCCGCCAAATACGGAAACTATCTGTGTGCATGGCGGAATTTTCTTGTAGATATGGCTGTTTTTGTCTGCAGACTGGACAAGTATGCGTCAGGTTCTGTAATTTGCAGAGCCGCAGCACAAATGCGGACAGCACATGGATGTCATACATCTGCTAATCGTATTTCTTGTGGACCCATAGAAATGAATAGGTCCATGTGCGATCCGCAAAGAATGCAGATTGGATGCGGACCCAGAATACAGTTGTGTGCATGAGGTCTTAGAGAAGGTATTTTTTTCATTCAGGCCCATTACAAAAAAATCTAAATTAAAATCCGTTTAATTCCATTTTGTAATGCAATAAAACTGAGAAAACTCCAAGAGGGAAGACTGGGAGGGGTGAACGTTTTTGCAACACACTGTAAAAGGTTAAAGGAAAATGATTATGTATAAAATGATGACAGGTATCCTCTGACCGAACACTGATGGTTGCTTGCTCAGTAACTGTTAAACATTACCTAGAATGTCAACACCCAGCAGCACTTCTAGTAATGCAGGGGAAGCAGCGCCAAAGCAGTAAAACTACATATCTAAATAAGGCTTCATTCACACGTCCGTGGAACACTGTCCTTGAGATACCAGACTGGCATCTTGCTTAGTGCACGACCGCACGCGCGATTGGTTGTTATGTTGTGCCGTATGATCTATACGAGTGTATTACTGTACTGCGGCGGCACAAAGCACATGGTGTCAAAGCAACCAATGATGCCCCGGCACTAAGCAGGATGCCAGTCAGTATCTCACGGACTGTGTGAATGAAGCCTAAGTGTTTCCCTTACCTCGGGCCTGTACAATACATTTGCCCTGACCACAGATCTTTTTTGATTACATTATACATTGTCACCATTGTCTACCTCTGAAGAGCACACATAACATATGACCACAAGTGTGGTTATTGGCTAAAAGCGCTAGGGATCGACCGATATATAGATTTTTTTTTAGAGCCGATACCAATAATCGGCGAACTTTCAGGCCAATAATTTATACCGATATTCTGTGCATTTTCATTTTTGAAAAAACAAAAAATTCCTATACAAATCTGCTGAAAATGAACATGTTTATTGTTAACGTGTAGCTTTTTTTTTTTTTGTAAATCTTTCTTTTTCATTTATACTTAATATTTTGGTGTGTTTTTTTTTTTTTTTTTTAATAACTTTTAGCCCCCATTGGGGCTAGAACCCTTGTCCTATTCACCCTGATAGAGCTCTATTGGGGTAAATAGGACTTTACACTCTCCCTGCTGCCCTGTGCTTTGTGCACATGGCAGCAGGGAGCTTACCATGGCAGCCAGGGCTTCAGTAGCGTCCTGGCTGCCATGGTAACCGATCGGATATCGGAGCCCCAGGCTTACACTGCTGGGGCTCCGATCAGAAGTTGCCACTGCCATCAATGAGGAGGAGGGGACCCTGTGACCAATTATTAATACTGGGGGGCTTGGGTGGGGGGGCACCACCAATGTTTTTAATACTGGGGTTGGGTGGGGGGTTGGGGGGGGGTAGGGCGCACTGCGCCACCAATGAAGATAAATCGCCAATTAATTCTTATACAGGAGGCGGGTGCTGGCTGCAGAATCATATAGCCGCACCCGACCTCTATGATCAGTAGCTGCGATCCGCGGCAGTTAACCCCTCAGGTGCGGCAGCTACTTGTCATAGAGGTCTGGTGCGGCTATCTGATTCTGCAGCCAGCTCCCGCGGTGTGTCCGACTGTGGGGTGTGGCTTCTTGGCCTATAAAGCCTCACTGCTTTTGCAGGCCTTCAGGTTGCTTCAGCCATGCTTAGCTGAGAGCAGCCTCATGTATTTTTTACCTGCCAGTAAGAGCCACCCCTGTGGTCATAAACCTTAATGTCATAACCATATTGTGCTTTAGTTTAAGTTTATGTTTATGTCTTTTTGTATGTCATGTTGTATGTGATGTTCTGTTGGGACCTTCCTTGTTACTTTGTGCAGTTTACGGTTCTGGATTCCTGTTGCACAGGGATCCAGTCAGCAAGGCTGTGGCAGGTTGGTGGAACTTCTAGTTCGCCTGCCATACCCGTAAAGCTGTTTGTGTCCCCCTTTTTCCCAACAGCTTGGCCAGTGAGACTCCTGCTCCTCCGCGTCTAGGAGGAGTAGGTCGTCTTACCCTGACTCCTAGCGCAGGGACCGGACGGAGGGTGAGTTAGGGATCCGAGGTTCCTGCGCATGGGTCCTCCTACCTTTAAGGTCGGCCCATGCAGTTAGGAGTTAGGGTCAGGGTAGGGACGCTGTTAGGAGGTGACCTGCTCCCTATCCTGTTCTCCTGGCTGAGTAGGCCAACAGCATCTGGCATCGCACGGCTGAGGATTTCCCCCATCCTCAGACGTGACAGTATGACCACAGTCGCTTCTTACGTGGCGCTCCCTCGAAAGAGGGTAAAGCATGCACCGCTATCTGCGGATGGGGTGCATGCGCGTTCTCCGGAGGGAGAGCGTTATGGGGCTCACCATTTACGGCGCGGTGAGTGGCATTCCCCGCCATTCCCAGCTCACCGTTGTCCGTGTTGGTGTCCCCTTTTTGTTTGTCTTTCCCCTCCCCCCCTCCCATTGTTTCTTATGCCTCACCAACTTTCCCCTTTTGTTGTTGGGAGGGGCTTTGAGGGGTGGGAGTATGCTTCCCTCGAAAGAGGGTGAAGCATGTACCGCCGTCTGCGTAAGGGGTACATGCGCGCTCTTCGGAGGGAGAGCGTTTTGGGGGTTTCGCCTCTGACGGCGCGGTGAGTGGCGTTTCCCTGCCATCATCGTTGCCTCGTTTGGCGTTCCCCCTGATTTTTAGAACACGTGGTGTTTGTTTGGTATGCGGTATGCATACCTTCGAAAGAGGGTGCAGCATGCAGTGCCATATCCTTGTGGCCTGCATGCGCGTTCTCCGGAGGGAGAGCGTTCCTGGGGGTTCTCCGTTAACGGCACGGTTGGTGGCTTATTCCCCGCCACCTTACCTTCCGTGTCCGTGTTGGGGATCCCTCGTCCCTCTCCATGTTCCCATCTCTGGTCGTTTGCTGGCAGCACTCCGTAGGTGGTCCGGCTGCTTGCTGGTTAGGAGTGTCTGCTGGCAGCGACTGGAGTGGGGACGTGAGTGGAGAGTCCCCTCGTCCATCTCTCAGTGGTTCTTTTCTCTTTGTTGCTGGTGCGGGCTGCAGTCCTCGTCGGACTGGCTAGTGTGAGCCGGGAGAGGATGCAGCTGACAGCGACCCCTTTTTAGAACCGGCACTGAGAGTGGACGTCCCCTTCTCCTATCCCCTTGTCTGAGTCCCTCACGTGTCTTTTTTTGGTGGGGGGGCTTTGAGGGGTGGGAGTGTCACGGCCATGGCTATGACCGTGACTCCTGAACCGCATGCGGTTGTCAGCGGTTTTCATTGGTGTTCAATCACAGGTGAGGGCTGTGGTATTGGCCTCACCTGTGGTTGCCGCTGGCAACAGTATGTATGTGGCAGCGTAGCAGGCTGAGCTGTGCCATGCAGCTCGCTACCCTGCGCATGCGGTTTTGTGTGTGATGTGTGGATGTGTGCACTGTGTTTTATGTTATTGTGTGCACGTTCCCTTTAAGTGGTGTTTTCCCTTCCCTGGTGTTGGAAGGGTTAATCCCCTTCCTAGTGTGTGTGATCACTGGGTGTGTCCGACTGTGGGGTGTGGCTTCTTGGCCTATAAAGCCTCACTGCTTTTGCAGGCCTTCAGGTTGCTTCAGCCATGCTTAGCTGAGAGCAGCCTCATGTATTTTTTACCTGCCAGTAAGAGCCACCCCTGTGGTCATAAACCTTAATGTCATAACCATATTGTGCTTTAGTTTAAGTTTATGTTTATGTCTTTTTGTATGTCATGTTGTATGTGATGTTCTGTTGGGACCTTCCTTGTTACTTTGTGCAGTTTACGGTTCTGGATTCCTGTTGCACAGGGATCCAGTCAGCAAGGCTGTGGCAGGTTGGTGGAACTTCTAGTTCGCCTGCCATACCCGTAAAGCTGTTTGTGTCCCCCTTTTTCCCAACAGCTTGGCCAGTGAGACTCCTGCTCCTCCGCGTCTAGGAGGAGTAGGTCGTCTTACCCTGACTCCTAGCGCAGGGACCGGACGGAGGGTGAGTTAGGGATCCGAGGTTCCTGCGCATGGGTCCTCCTACCTTTAAGGTCGGCCCATGCAGTTAGGAGTTAGGGTCAGGGTAGGGACGCTGTTAGGAGGTGACCTCCTGTTGAATTTGAATGAATGAGTGAGTTAACATCATTGGTGGCGCAGTGGCAACAGCCTCTCCCCTCCTCATCTCCTCTCTCCTTTCATTGGTGGCAGCGGCACAGAGGGAGGGAGACACTGCTTCCTTCTCCCCTGTGCTGCTGAGGGAACACGGAGAGCGCTGACAGCAGCGCGATCTTTGTTCCTGATTCGTTATCGGATACCGATAACTTTGAAAATCCTAAATATCCGCCGATAATATCGGTAAAACCGATAATCGGTCGATCCCTAAAAAGCGCAACCCTGTAACAGTATAACATTACTTGTAAGGTTCTGCTCTGTCTGTATTTCCGTTGGACTTTACAATCAGCAGCAGTATTCCTCCTGTAAAAAAAAAAAAAAAAAAACTCAACAGGCCCCGTTAGAGTCAGTGAGATCCATCTGGATATTTTGCCTTTAATTTACCATTTGTGATTTTAAAAAGTAAATTGTTGGTTAAAAAAGAAAAAGCATGCTTTTACTGCTGGTGGAGGTGTCCGATGGTCTGTGAATGCCCTCTGAATGGAGCAGCAGTACGCATTACAGACCACTTCTTAATTCACTTCTATGAGAATGGCGTAGACGGGGCACCTTCAGTGCCATAGAAGTCAATGGTGCAGTGGACCAACATGCACATTACTGCTCCATTCAAAGTGTAGACTTGGGGACCCTCATTGTAGGGATTTCTGGAGGTTCCAGTGGTCAGACCCCTTCACAAAATGTATCACCTATCCTGTGGATAGGTTAAAAACTGCTTTTCATGGGAGAACCCCTTTAATTAACATGCAGAATATAAAGCCTAAATTTGGCCGCATTCTTAAGAGCTGATAAAGCCTCGAGGTTAGAGTGTAAAGGTCCATTTTGATGGATTATATTACTAGGCATTGATCGGGAGCCAGCGTTCATTTTGCTTTTGTTTGTCGATGATACATTGACACCAGCGTTCATACAAAACATTTGTTTTCAATGATCTTCCCCTTTACTCCTGTCATACGTGTTTTACATCTTTCTCACTCGTTGGCTGTGTGCCTGCCCCCGATACAGTGTTCTGCAGAGATATCACAGGAGCCATTTAGACGTCTGTTCCGTACATTCATGTGTTACAATTTTTATATCCCTTTGTCACAGTTGTGAGTTTGCACCCTATTACCTAATTCAGTGGGGGTACTAAAAACCTCAGGCTTAAAAAGGTTTTCCAGGATTTTAATTTTGATTTTCAGGATTGGCCATCAGTATCTAATCTACAGGAGTCCGACTGCTGGCATCTCCACCAATTAGCAGTTCAGTAGTAGCTCCGGCACCAGAACTATGCAGCTCTCTGCACTGTGTAGTGGACCGAACTGGTAACTGTAGCACTGCTTACATTTACTTCAATGGACAGAGCTGTTTACATATGGTGGCAGAGCTACTGCGGAACAGCTTATCAGCGGACCCCCCACCGATCACATATCCTGAAGATAGACCACCTCTCCCATGCCCTGTAATGTGCACTCCTGCCTTAATAGTTCTGCCACCTCTGACTCCAGGATCACTAAGTTGTATGTCTATCCTCCACCCCATTCCCATGCTGTGCTCCCACAAAACCGGCACTGGTATATATTGAGAGGACTCCTCCTGTTTGTAGGTGCACAATGAAGGAACGTTTAGGCCCCTTGCACTCGGGCGTCACAGATTTTGTCCGGATGAGTTGCGGGTGCATTGCGGCAAACCCGCGTAAGTAGGCATGCAATTGCGTTCTGTTGTTCAGTTTTTTCTGCGCGAGTGCAATGCGTTTTGCACACGCGTGATAAAAAAACTGAATGTGGTACACAGACCTGAACCCGGACTTCTTCACTGAAGTTCCGGTTTGGGTTCGGTGTTCTGTTGATTTTATCATTTTCCCTTCTAACATGGTTATAAGGGAAAATAATAGCATTCCTAATACAGAATTCTTACAAAAATGTCCATTGAGGGGTTAAAAAAAATAAAATTAAAATAAACTCGCCTCATCCACTTGATTGCGCAGCCGGTATCGTCTTTTCTTCTTCCTGCAGGACCTGGTACACGTGGTACACGCGATGATGTCAGCGCATGGTACACGCGATGATGTCAGCGCAGGTCCTGCAGGAAGGAGAAAGAAGACGATACCGGCTGCGCGATCAAGTGGATGAGGTGAGTTTATTTTAATTTTATTTTTTTAACCCCTCAATCGACATTTTAGTAAGCATTCTGTATTAAGAATGCTATTATTTTCCCTTATAACCATGTTAGAAGGGAAAATAATACAGTGAATATACTTTAATGGGGTCCGGGGTTGCTCATCCCTATTTACTAACATCATCTCCTAGCAACCATGCACTTGCCTGCGGATGCTTGCGATTTTCACGCAGCCCGATTCATTTGTATGGGGCCTGTGTTGCGTGAAAAACGCAGAATATAGAACCTGCTGCGATTTTAACGCAACGCACGAGTGCTGCATGAAAAACATCGCTCATGTGCACAGCCTCATTGAAAAGAATTGGTCAAGATACAGTGCGGGTGCAATGCGTTCACCTCACGCATTATACTTGCCCGTGTGAAAGGTGCCTTAGTCTCAATCGCAGTATTAATGCAGCTTCTAATACAGGATTGGGTCCAAAATGTGGGCAGGTTTCCAAAGCAAAGTTTAATGTAGTTATTGTACAGCATCTCCTACTTTATGGATCCAGCCCCAGCTTTGATATAAAAAGAACACGTCAAAGGCTGCCAAAAGACTGCAACAGTAGCGTCAAAAATGTCTTTTGTTTATCTTGTAAAGCCACATTAATTATGTCTGTATGGGTACTGGCCAAAATCCATAGCAGTAACACCCACTTCAAATAGTCTAGATACATTCACATGCTCTGGATTTTAGTTTTTGATGTTATTTTTGAAGTGATGGCTCCCTTTTAGTATTGTGGATATACCTGGATTCTGTCATCATTTCTGCTACAATTTGGTGTATTGTTGGTGCAATTTGTCACATCTCATTTCACACATTTATGCATCAAGTACCTGACTTGTAATTTATACATTTACTGTATATGTTTGCATTTTAAACCTCCTGTGCCTCAAAATCTGCTACAGGCGCCCTTAGAGAACATGAATTTAGACATAAAGGTATAATTACACATGACTATTTTGAATACCTTGAGGGGTGTAGTTTCTAGAATTGGGGTCATTTTTGGGTGGTTTCTATTATGTAAGCCTCACAAAGTGACTTCAGACCTGAACTGGTCCTTAAAGGGAGTCTGTCACCACATTTCAGCATATTAGACCGATCAAATAGGGTTATATGATCCACCCAGAACTTAAAAACTGTACCTTTGTTGTAGAAAACGGACTTTTCTTTTAGCCGAAAATGAACTTATAAGGTTATGTTAATGAGCCCTCTCATGCGGTCCAAATCGTAGCGGGCGCATGCGCAGTAGGTATCGCGATGCCCTGCCAGGAGCGGGCATCGCATTGCGCATGCGCCCGCTACGATTTGGACCGCACAGCCGCATTGGAAAAGGACAGGGGAGGGGAGTAAACGGGCGGGCAGAGGCGCACGGAGGGCGGGGTTTTGAGCCGTTTAGGAGGTGCTGCCTGGGGCTCCGAGGATTGAGAGACCGCCCTGGGCACTTGAGAGGGCTCATTAACATAACCTTATAAGTTCATTTTCGGCTAAAACAAAAGTCCGTTTTCTACAACAAAGGTACAGTTTTTAAGTTCTGGGTGGATCATATAACCCTATTTGATCGGTCTAATATGCCCAAATGTGGTGACAGACTCCCTTTAAAAAGTGGGTTTTGGAAAATTTCAGAAAAATTTAAAGATTTGCTTTTAAACTTCTAAGCTTTGTAACGTCCCCAAGAAATAAAATGTCATTCCCAAAATGATCCAAACATGAAGTAGACATATGGAGAATGTAAATTAATAACTATTTTTGGAGGTATTACTATGTATTATACGTGGCTCTCCTGAGTTGGACAGTTCTGTTACTTTACGGTGTGAGGTTGTTTCCTGCATAAATGACATATGATATTGTTGCTATACTTAGTCATCTTATATATGCTGCAGGTAAATCGATCTCTGTGATCTTTGTGTTCACTCCGCGTGGACCCGGCTATCTAGGTGATCGATTCCTGTACATGTATATGCCTTTACTTATGGCTCAACTTTTAGGGCATTGTTAGGCCTCTTTCACACTTGCGTTGTCCGGATCCGGCGTGTACTCCACTTGCCGGAATTACACGCCGGATCCGGAAAAACGCAAGTGTACTGAAAGCATTTGAAGACGGAACCGTCTTCCAAATGCGTTCAGTGTTACTATGGCACCCAGGACGCTATTAAAGTCCTGGTTGCCATAGTAGTAGTGGGGAGCGGGGGAGCGGTATACTTACAGTCCGTGCGGCTCCCGGGGCGCTCCAGAGTGACGTCAGAGCGCCCCATGCGCATGGATGACGTGATCCATGTGATCACGTGATCCATGCGCTTGGGGCGCCCTGACGTCACTCTGGAGCGCCCGGGGAGCCGCACGGACGGTAAGTACACTGCTCCCCCGCTCCCCGCTACACTTTACCATGGCTGCCAGGACTTTAGCGTCCCGGCAGCCATGGTAACCACTCTGAAAAAGCTAAATGTCGGCTCCGGCAATGCGCCGAAACGACGTTTAGCTTAAGGCCGGATCCGGATCAATGCCTTTCAATGGGCATTAATTCCGGATCCGGCCTTGCGGCAAGTGTTCCGGATTTTTGGCCGGAGCAAAAAGCGCAGCATGCTGCGGTATTTTCTCCGGCCAAAAAACGTTCCGTTCCGGAACTGAAGACATCCTGATGCATCCTGAACGGATTACTCTCCATTCAGAATGCATTAGGATAATCCTGATCAGGATTCTTCCGGCATAGAGCCCCGACGACGGAACTCTATGCCGGAAGACAATAACGCAAGTGTGAAAGAGCCCTTAGCTGCCCTCTATGCTCTTATGGAGATATATACCTGTATTTTTATATGATCTGGAATCGATACTTGTGATATCTATAAGATTTATTTCTACACAAGTGGCATATGTTATTGTTGTTATACTGGGTCACCTGATACATGTTACAGGAAGATCGTTCTCTGTCATCTGTGTGTTCACTTAGAGTTACCTGTTACTATACACGTATGTGTCTTTACTCAGGGCATTGATCTGCTCTCTATTTATTTTTGGAGACACATATTCCCTGTGTGTGTGTGTGTGTGTGTGTGTGTGTGTATATATATATGTATATGTGTGTATATATATATATATATATATATATATATAATCCCAAATACTGCAGCAGCACAGTCAGACGTTGTGCACTGGGTGCAATTCCTCACAGAGGCCGGCCCCTCCTCCAAGATATATACTTAACAAAATGACGAGGCAGCACTTCCAGCTTTAAGGTGACAGGGTGAAGACCCCAATAGACTTTAATCCGGCAACGTTTCGGCCTGCTCAATGAGGCCTTTATCAAGCTACATAACAGTGTATACAACCAGGTATATATACCCACAATCCAATACAAAATAATTACAATCAGTGATTACACATGTCATCAATCAAGTCACATGATCTCCAACTCTATCATCACGTGACTTTTGTGCATAGTAAACATTTGTAAAAGAGTCATACAAAGATATAAAAATTACAAAATAGTGATCATCCTTGCTTACAGTAGATATGTGCATTTCAATCAATATATGTACGTACATCCATTTTAAAAAAGAGTTTATGTCCCCTGCATACATAACCCCAAGATGTACATAAAGTGCATAAGTGCTCCGTGCATAAAGAGTTAAAATCTTTTATTTGTGATGCAGCTGCATCATATCTAAACTTAAAATCAACCTGTTGGAGCTCACCATTCATGGACCCATAGAACAGACCGGCGTTGGCGTCCCTCAGTCTGCAGCGCGCATGCTCCGTGTCAGACGTCACTGGTCCCGCCCCCTACGTCACCGCGCTCCTACGTGCCAACTCCATGGACCGCAGCGTCATCCAATGGAGCGCATCGCAGGACCAACAGCAACGAGGGGAGGAGGGCCAGGTCATGTGACACAGAAAAACGTCACGCTACATCAGAGGGCGTGTTCACGCTCCGGGTCAGACGTCACTGGTCCCGCCCCCCACTGCCGCGCCCCTATGTGCCAACTCCATGGACCGCAACGTCATCCAATGGAGCGCATCACAGGGACAACAGCATAGGAGGGAGAAGGGCCAGGTCATGTGACACGGCGTAAACACCTCGCCGCACCAGAAGGCGTGTTCAGTTTCCAAGGAGATCTGAAAAATCTCAAAGCGGACAATCGCGGAGATGCCTGTAGTGACAGTGCGCAACCTTGCATGCTGCAACAAATCTACAACCTCAGCGTATAAAGGGCGGACGGGGTGGAAAAAATGAAATCGACCCCCAACCAGAGGCGATCCCATCTCTTCCACCGAGTCCCCAACTATCAAAATCATTATATGTGCAATTACAATGGGACAAACCCTTCCCATCTATCTGCACCGCGAACTCTGACATCAGTATATAACCACTCGCTATCCGGCTTGTGGCAAGTGAATATTGTATATCAACTCATGTAGTTCGCTAGTTGTAAAATAATTTATAGAGGTCAATAGACACATTGCGCATCAAGTCGCCCACTTGGACACACATCCGCCACCGTCCATCTAATCTCCTCTCTATGGTCACTTCATTCACCGGCGTGTTCAAGGGTCCATAGGCGGCTCCATGTAATGAAACAGATAAAGGGTCATTGGGCTCATCTACAGATTTATCTGAAATAGATGAAAAAATGTATCAACTTTTGTTCAAGAAAGAGTGTACACTGTTACATATCCCCCACACCAAAACAAAATGGAAGAGGACCCCCACGTCCGGCATGCTGACTGCACATCTACTATCCACATAGTTCCCATCTACATTCTGCATTGAGGCCATCAGGCTTCAATGTATGTAACCTGTGTATCCACATAATCTCACGTTGTTTAAGAAGCTTTTCCCTGTTACCTCCCCTTTTCAGTGGTGGGATATGATCTATTACCCTGAATTTGAGGTCCTTTTCCCTGTGTCCAGCTTCAATAAAGTGCTTGGGCACAGGAAGATCTTTCCTCTTTTGGCGAATAGAATATCTGTGATAGTTCATCCTAGTCTTAACATCACATATGGTCTCCCCTACATAAAGGAGATTGCAGGGGCAAGACAAGAGATAGACCACATATGAGCTATCACAGGTTAGAAAGTGCCGTATGTCAAACTGCGTATTTAACACTGGGTGTGTGAATATCTCCCCTTTAAGCATATAGCTGCAGTTAACACAGCTCAAACACGGATAACATCCGTATTTTTTGCGACCTATATACGTCTGGACTTTAGCCTTATCACCAACCACCTCAGCTCTGACTAACTTGTCCCTCAGGTTATCTGCTCTCCTATATGACATTAGAGGGGGTACCGTGAATTCTTTCACTTTACCAAAGTTGCTGCTTAGTATGGGCCAGTGTTTTTTAACGGCACCTGCTATTTTGTAACTGCCTTCAGTGTATGTCGAAATGAATGGCACCCTCGCCTGCTTGCTTACTTCCTTCGGACTCTCTGTTTTCAATTCATTCAATTGTCTATGAACCAGTCTTCTGGGGTACCCTCTATTGATGAACTTATCTGCCATCTCAGACAGTCTCTTAGTTCGTACCTGTGAGTCTTTTACTATACGTTGCACACGGAGGAACTGGCTCCGTGGCAATGTCTTAACCATAGACCGCGGATGACAACTCTCAAACCTCAATAGTTTGTTACAGTCCGTCGGCTTGGTAAACAAATCGGTTACGAGTACAGTATCATGCTTCATAACCATGGTGTCCAGAAATTGGACCTGCTCGGTGGAGTACGTGAGAGTGAACTGGATCTCAGGATCCATTTCATTTAGAAATCCATGAAAACTAGCCAACTCATTCTCAGTGCCGTCCCAGATGACAAAAACATCGTCTATGTATCTCCACCACCCCCGCACATGGCTGAAGTGGTGGGACACATAGACGTGTTCAGCCTCCAGGCCCGACATGAAAATGTTGGCGTAAGTCGGCGCCATATTTGAACCCATTGCGGTTCCCCGCTGTTGAAGGTAGTAGCCATCTTGGAACGCAAAGTAATTATATCTAATTATATAGCACCGAGCAGGTCCAAAATGAACTCCCTGCATTCATCAGTGTATTCTGTCTCAATCAAACATTTCTTGACTGCCTCTACACCCCTATCATGATTGATAGAGGTGTAGAGGCTCACCACATCAAATGAAACTAGCAGTGTGTTTGCCGTTACCGTTATACTCTTAGAGACGCACATTTGCACTTTGATAAGATTTAGATACTTGTGACAATCATGTGTGACATTTTTACATGTCAGTGCATTTGATGTATTCTCTAGTATATTGTGGTTGCCTCATTGCCCCCACCTGTTTTTGACTGTGTGATGTCCCCTCAGGTGTAGTCCACCTTTTTATCTGATGTATTACATCATATACATATTTTTTATGAATTATTGAATAAAGTATATTTATATTTTAGTACTCAAACCTGTTTAGTCTCAGTTCATCTTTTGTTTGTGTATCTTTATGTATTATAGAAGTAGACAAAATTGAAACTTGGAAATTTGCAAATTTTTTAAATTTTTTGGTAAACTTGGTATTTTTTTTAAAATAAAGATTTTTTTTAAACTCCATTTTACCAGTGTCATGAAGTACAATATGTGACCAAAAAACTATCTCAGAATGGCCTGGATAAGTAAAAGCGTTTAAAAGTTATCACCACATAAAGTGACACTGGTCAGATTTGCAAATAATGGCCTGGTCCTTAAGGTGAAAATGAGCCCGGTCCTTAAGGGGTTAAGGAGGTACGGTATTTGGTTATGAAAACACAGATTTTGTCCCAGAACTGTGGAAGAACTGGACAACTCCACAAACATTGGTAGAAATCCGGCTCCACAGCCCAGCATCTAAAACAATAGTCCCATTTTGTGTCCCCTTACTGGAGTGATATAGGATCTGTGCAGTATTTGAAGGGTCATTTCTATGAATCGGCTAGATGTGAGGTGTTTAATACTATTTTCAATAGTTAAGAGTAGTATAGAGGCGGTGAGTTGTGGGATGTCAGCAATCCAAGAAGCTGTCTTAGTATACTTATAGTCCAGCAGGACATATAGGAATTTATAATATTGAGAGTTGTGACCTCTTGGGGTTCCAGGATGTGATAATGCATTCTGTCTGAGAAATGAGGGAAATTACAGAGAGATAACTATGGGCTTGGAGGTAAGGGAAAAACTTTAATTCGTGGGAAATTGATTTGGAGGTCAGGTATCAACAAGATTGTGTGGGTTTCTATGTCTACTATTTAGATGATTCTATGAATGCCACTCTCGCTCATCTACAGAACTCTTTTCTTTCTGTCCTTGGGGTGCAGGTATAATGGTACAGAGTGAAAGAGATACAGGGGATGTGGGAATTTCATCATTTTAAGAAGGTGGGATCTACTAATGTATGAAAGTGGTTATTTCTCCAATTTGTTAGCGTGGCCTCCAAGGACAAAAGGTAAGGTGTAATGCTTGTCCTGTATAAGTGTGATGGTGATTTCGTAATCTGTATTCCTAGATCAGACAGTGATGATGACTGCCATTGAAATGGGAACAAGGAGGCCCAACATGGTTTGTCCAGACTTTGTAGAAGTAGGTCTTACTTTTTATCCTAGTTGATCATACACAGTCGAGTCACATTGGTATGACCACCAGCTGATATCCAAAATAACTGCCATGCACAGATATCAGCTAGACAGGCTGGGTCCCGGTGCTGTAGATTGTCACAGGTATCTGGAACCCCCAGCTTCTGGAACGTGTGTGGGGAAGGATCCATTGAGCGAACATGAAGATCAGTGTGGTCCAACAGATGCTCCACTGTGGAATTAGGGGGCCACGGTAGTACTTGGAAGTCTTGGTTATGCCCTTTCAACCAGTGTTGGACATTTCCAGCCATGTGACATGTCGCATTATCTTGCTGAAAGATCCTATTCGGCCCAGGAAAGACAATCAGCGTGTATGAGTGTACAACATGATTTGCAAAGATGGATTTATGCCCAAATCGGTTGAGACTTGAGAGTGCCTTCCAGGTGGACGAGTGGGCCCAGAGAAGGCCATGGAAACCTTCCCCAGGCCATAACACTGCCACCACCCACTTTTGTTCTTCCAGCAATGGTTGCAGGGCGTTTGCTTTCTGATGTTTCTTGCCTGACACGACAACGTTCTTCCATTCAATGAAGCAGAAAACATCGGAGAAGGCAACACTGAATTATTATTTTAGACACACATCTGGTAGTCCCCTGGTTTAATTTGGCAGTGAGCTGCTCCACTGGATCTTGTCCATGCACCCTCACCTTTGTGGCTGACGTTCACCTCTCACATCACTGGCATGTGGTGCTCCACAGTTTCCACGTCATTTATTCACAGTGGTGCCATTTGTCCCCTCACCATACACTTTCACCACAGCAGCTCGCAAACAGTTCACAAACTGTGCAGTTTCAGAAATACTGCCACCCTTGGCCCGAAAGCCAATAATCATCCCTTTTTACAACTCTGATAAACTGTCCCTTTTATTCGTGACTGCAATGAGGGATATGTGTGCAGACAGCCTATCTCGCACCTTATATACTCGCCAAGCCAGCTAACAACTTATGACTTCCTTTACCAACATTGAAAGTAGAAAGTGGTCATAATAATCTGACTCAACTGTATATAACCAGATAAACTACTAAAGGGTCTTAATGCCCTGTAAGGGCTCATGCACACAACCGTATGGTTTTCAGTGTTTTGCGGTCAGTTTTTTACGAATCCGTTCCGTTTTTTTGTTTCCGTTCCGTTTTTCCGTATGCCATATACATTATACAGTAATTACATAGAAAAAATTGGGCTGGGCATAACATTTTCAATAGATGGTTCCGCAAAAACGGAACAGATACGTAAGACATACGGATGCATTTCCGTATGTGGGTTCAGTTTTTTTTGTGGACCCATTGACTTGAATGGAGTCAAGCACCGTGATTTGCGGACAGGAATAGGACATGTTCTATCTTTTCATGGTATGGAAATACTGAAACGGAATGCACACGGAGACACTTCAGTTTTTTTTGCTGAACCATTGAAATGAATGGTTCAGTATATGTACCGCATACTGAACTCGGCCAGTATACTGAATGCAAAATACTGTCGTGTGCATGAGCCCTAAAAAAGATCTAAGGGTACTTTCAGGTTGTTTGATAATAAGCAGGACAAACACCGTTAAAGGCTATGTACACCTTTTGGGGGCAATTTTTTTTATTATTATTGCATTGTACTCATTTTAGCTAAAAATCTTTTTTTAAATTGGTCTTTATTAAAAATATGGAGCCCTTTTTTCTGTAAGTAGCTGAGATGCTCTAGTAGCAGCCTCTGAATTTTCTCTCTTCTGTCAGCCAGCTCACGTGACGGGCTCCTTATCTTTGACCTTATAAACACTCATTTAACCACTTAAGGACCACAGGTTTATACCCCCCTAAAGACCAGGCCCTTTTTTACAAATCGGCACTACACTACTTTCACCGTTTATTGCTCGGTCATGCAACTTACCACCCAAATGAATTTTACCTCCTTTTCTTCTCACTAATAGAGCTTTCATTTGGTGGTATTTCATTGCTGCTGACATTTTTACTTTTTTTGTTATTAATCGAAATTTAACGATTTTTTTGCAAAAAAATGACATTTTTCACTTTCAGTTGTAAAATTTTGCAAAAAAAAACGAGATCCATATAGAAATTTTGCTCTAAATTTATAGTTCTACATGTCTTTGATAAAAAAAAAATGTTTGGGTAAAAAAAAAATGGTTTGGGTAAAAGTTATAGCGTTTACAAACTATGGTACAAAAATGTGAATTTCCGCTTTTTGAAGCAGCTCTGACTTTCTGAGCACCTGTCATGTTTCCTGAGGTTCTACAATGGCCAGACAGTACAAACACCCCACAAATGACCCCATTTCGGAAAGTACACACCCTAAGGTATTCGCTGATGGGCATAGTGAGTTCATAGAACTTTTTATTTTTTGTCACAAGTTAGCGGAAAATGATGATTTTTTTTTTTTTTTTTTTTTCTTACAAAGTCTCATATTCCACTAACTTGTGACAAAAAATAAAAACTTCTATGAACTCACTATGCCCATCACGAAATACCTTGGGGTCTCTTCTTTCCAAAATGGGGTCACTTGTGGGGTAGTTATACTGCCCTGGCATTCTAGGGGCCCAAATGTGTGGTAAGGAGTTTGAAATCAAATTCTGTAAAAAATGACCTGTGAAATCCGAAAGGTGCTCTTTGGAATATGGGCCCCTTTGCCCACCTAGGCTGCAAAAAAGTGTCACACATCTGGTATCTCTGTATTCAGGAGAAGTTGAGGAATGTGTTTTGGGGTGTCTTTTTACATATACCCATGCTGGGTGGGATAAATATCTTGGTCAAATGCCAACTTTGTATAAAAAAATGGGAAAAGTTGTCTTTTGCCAAGATATTTCTCTCACCCAGCATGGGTATATGTAAAATGACACCCCAAAACACATTCCCCACCTTCTCCTGAGTACGGCAATACCAGATGTGTGACACTTTTTTGCAGCCTAGGTGGGCAAAGGGGCCCATATTCCAAAGAGCACCTTTCGGATTTCACAGGTCATTTGTTACAGAATTTGATTTCAAACTCCTTACCACACATTCGGGTCCCTAGAATGCCAGGGCAGTATAACTACCCCACAAGTGACCCCATTTTGGAAAGAAGACACCCCAAGGTATTCCGTGAGGGGCATGGCAAGTTCCTAGAATTTTTTATTTTTTGTCACAAGTTAGTGGAAAATGATGATTTTTTTTTTTTTTTTTTTTTTCATACAAAGTCTCATATTCCACTAACTTGTGACAAAAAATAAAAACTTCCATGAACTCACTATGCCCATCAGCGAATACCTTGGGGTCTCTTCTTTCCAAAATGGGGTCACTTGTGGGGTAGTTATACTGCCCTGGCATTCTAGGGGCCCGAATGTGTGGTAAGGAGTTTGAAATCAAATTCTGCAAAAAATGACCAGTGAAATCCGAAAGGTGCTCTTTGGAATATGGGCCCCTTTGCCCACCTAGGCTGCAAAAACGTGTCACACATCTGGTATCTCTGTATTCAGGAGAAGTTGAGGAATGTGTTTTGGGGTGTCTTTTTACATATACCCATGCTGGGTGAGATAAATATCTTGGTCAAATGCCAACTTTGTATAAAAAAAATGGGAAAAGTTGTCTTTTGCCAAGATATTTCTCTCACCCAGCATGGGTATATGTAAAATGACACCCCAAAACACATTCCCCACCTTCTCCTGAGTACGGGGATACCAGATGTGTGACACGTTTTTGCAGCCTAGGTGGGCAAAGGGGCCCATATTCCAAAGAGCACCTTTCGGATTTCACAGGTCATTTTTTACAGAATTTGATTTCAAACTCCTTACCACACATTTGGGCCCCTAGAATGCCAGGGCAGTATAACTACCCCACAAGTGACCCCATTTTGGAAAGAAGAGACCCCAAGGTATTCGCTGATGGGCATAGTGAGTTCATGGAAGTTTTTATTTTTTGTCACAAGTTAGTGGAATATGAGACTTTGTATGAAAAAAAAAAAAAAAAAAAAATCATCATTTTCCACTAACTTGTGACAAAAAATAAAAAATTCTAGGAACTCGCCATGCCCCTCACGGAATACCTTGGGGTGTCTTCTTTCCAAAATGGGGTCACTTGTTGGGTAGTTATACTGCCCTGGCATTTTCCAGGGGCACTAATGTGTGGTAAGTAGGTAAATGACCTGTGAAATCCTAAAGGTGCTCTTTGGAATGTGGGCCCCTTTGCCCACCTAGGCTGCAAAAAAGTGTCACACATGTGGTATCGCCGTATTCAGGAGAAGTTGGGGAATGTGTTTTGGGGTGTCATTTTACATATACCCATGCTGGGTGAGAGAAATATCTTGGCAAAAGACAACTTTTCCCATTTTTTTATACAAAGTTGGCATTTGACCAAGATATTTCTCTCACCCAGCATGGGTATATGTAAAATGACACCCCAAAACACATTCCCCAACTTCTCCTGAGTACGGCGATACCAGATGTGTGACACTTTTTTGCAGCCTAGATGCGCAAAGGTGCCCAAATTCCTTTTAGGAGGGCATTTTTAGACATTTGGATACCAGACTTCTTCTCACGCTTTGGGGCCCCTAGAATGCCAGGGCAGTATAAATACCCCACATGTGACCCCATTTTGGAAAGAAGACACCCCAAGGTATTCAATGAGGGGCATGGCGAGTTCATAGAAATTTTTTTTTTTTGGCACAAGTTAGCGGAAATTGATATTTTTAATTTTTTTCTCACAAAGTCTCCCGTTCCGCTAACTTGGGACAAAAATTTCAATCTTTCATGGACTCAATATGCCCCTCACGGAATACCTGGGGGTGTCTTCTTTCCGAAATGGGGTCACATGTGGGGTATTTATACTGCCCTGGCATTCTAGGGGCCCTAAAGCGTGAGAAGAAGTCTGGAATATAAATGTCTAAAAAATTTTACGCATTTGGTTTCCGTGAGGGGTATGGTGAGTTCATGTGAGATTTTATTTTTTGACACAAGTTAGTGGAATATGAGACTTTGTAAGAAAAAAATAATAATAATTCCGCTAACTTGGGCCAAAAAAATGTCTGAATGGAGCCTTACAGGGGGGTGATCAATGACAGGGGGGTGATCAATGACAGGGGGGTGATCAATGACAGGGGGGGTGATCAATGACAGGGGGGTGATCAGGGAGTCTATATGGGGTGATCACCACAGTCATTGATCACGCCCCTGTAAGGCTTCATTCAGACGTCCGGATGCGTTTTGCGGATCCGATCCATCTATCAGTGCATCCGTAAAAATCATGCGGACGTCTGAATGGAGCTTTACAGGGGGGTAATCAATGACAGGGGGGTAATCAATGACAGGGGGGGTGATCAGGGAGTCTATATGGGGTGATCACCACAGTCATTGATCACGCCCCTGTAAGGCTTCATTCAGACGTCCGGATGCGTTTTGCGGATCCGATCCATCTATCAGTGCATCCGTAAAAATCATGCGGACATCTGAATGGAGCTTTACAGGGGGGTAATCACCACAGTCATTGATCATGCCCCTGTAAGGCTTCATTCAGACGTCCGGATGCGTTTTGCGGATCCGATCCATCTATCAGTGCATCCGTAAAAATCATGCGGACATCTGAATGGAGCTTTACAGGGGGGTGATCAGGGAGTCTATATGGGGTGATCACCACAGTCATTGATCATGCCCCTGTAAGGCTTCATTCAGACGTCCGGATGCGTTTTGCGGATCGGATCCATCTATCAGTGCATCCGTAAAAATCATGCGGACATCTGAATGGAGCTTTACAGGGGGGTGATCAGGGAGTCTATATGGGGTGATCACCACAGTCATTGATCACGCCCCTGTAAGGCTTCATTCAGACGTCCGGATGCGTTTTGCGGATCCGATCCATCTATCAGTGCATCCGTACAAATCATGCGGACGTCTGAATGGAGCTTTACAGGGGGGTAATCAATGACAGGGGGGTAATCAATGACAGGGGGGGTGATCAGGGAGTCTATATGGGGTGATCACCACAGTCATTGATCACGCCCCTGTAAGGCTTCATTCAGACGTCCGGATGCGTTTTGCGGATCCGATCCATCTATCAGTGCATCCGTAAAAATCATGCGGACATCTGAATGGAGCTTTACAGGGGGGTAATCACCACAGTCATTGATCATGCCCCTGTAAGGCTTCATTCAGACGTCCGGATGCGTTTTGCGGATCCGATCCATCTATCAGTGCATCCGTAAAAATCATGCGGACATCTGAATGGAGCTTTACAGGGGGGTGATCAGGGAGTCTATATGGGGTGATCACCACAGTCATTGATCATGCCCCTGTAAGGCTTCATTCAGACGTCCGGATGCGTTTTGCGGATCGGATCCATCTATCAGTGCATCCGTAAAAATCATGCGGACATCTGAATGGAGCTTTACAGGGGGGTGATCAGGGAGTCTATATGGGGTGATCACCACAGTCATTGATCATGCCCCTGTAAGGCTTCATTCAGACGTCCGGATGCGTTTTGCGGATCGGATCCATCTATCAGTGCATCCGTAAAAATCATGCGGACGTCTGAATGGAGCTTTACAGGGGGGTGATCAATGACAGGGGTGTAATCAATGACAGGGGGGTGATCAGGGAGTCTATATGGGGTGATCACCACAGTCATTGATCACGCCCCTGTAAGGCTTCATTCAGACGTCCGGATGCGTTTTGCGGATCCGATCCATCTATCAGTGGATCCGTAAAAATCATGCGGACGTCTGAATGGAGCTTTACAGGGGGGTAATCAATGACAGGGGGGTAATCAATGACAGGGGGGTAATCAGGGAGTCTATATGGGGTGATCAGGGGCTAATAAGGGGTTAATAAGTGACGGGGGGGGGGGGTGTAGTGTAGTGTAGTGGTGCTTGGTGCTACTTTACTGAGCTACCTGTGTCCTCTGGTGGTCGATCCAAACAAAGGGGACCACCAGAGGACCAGGTAGCAGGTATATTAGACGCTGTTATCAAAACAGCGTCTAATATACCTGTTAGGGGTTAAAAAAAACACATCTCCAGCCTGCCAGCGAACGATCGCCGCTGGCAGGCTGGAGATCAACTCTCTTACCTTCCGTTCCTGTGAGCGCGCGCGCCTGTGTGCGCGCGTTCACAGGAAATCTCGGCTCACGCGAGATGACGCCTATTGGCGTTAGTGTGACCTGGGAGCGCCGCAGAAATGACGCCTTTCGGCGTTAGCGTGGCGGGAAGTGGTTAAGGTAGATTTAGATAAGCAGATAATTGTTATGATTCGTACGCAATTGATGGAAGATGGGCAAGAATCGCTGCATGTAAATGTTTCTAACGATTGAGCGATCTGACCAGAAATGCTTGTTCAATGTGTGTGCAATCGTACATGTGAACAAGTCCAATCATCGTTTGTTGTTAATGAATTGCATTATATAAGTGTGCATCGTGTACATTCTTGACAATGGAGAGCCCTGTGTAGGCAGTTGTATCAGGGATTATACCATTGAAGAAAAAACATTTTTTACATGATAATTCTTTCACTTAAAAGCTAGTTGTCTGCTAGAACGTTCAGCTGGTAGACGTTAAATCCAACTTGAAGCTCAGTTCTTATGTAACTGATAAGAATGTGGATTAAATAAGTGTTTATAACCTCTTAGTAATTTAGAGATAAGGGTTATTATATGACTTTTAACCCAAAATGAGTTAAATGCAATAAAAAAAAAAAAGGTTACCTTTGAAAGTGTACATAGGTTTTAAAGATATCTGACGGTGTAAAGCATGGTGACTAGGCATATATAATGGAGTAGTGGGTCCAGGAGAAGGGGCATGCCTGTCTGGTTCCTTTGAAGATATCCATAGGTGGGGTATTGTAGGGTGTTAATGATTAGGTAAATCTGGGAGTCTATTTGTCGGAAAATTAATAGTCACAGAAGCTGGTTCTGAACCGTCCGTGTCTCAGGGTTTTCTGGAGGAATGGTTAGGAAACCCTATCCAAGGCCTTGTCTGCTTCTTGGCAGTGACTGTGGCTGCTATGGCGGTTCTGATGTTCTTAACAGAGTGTCAGTGTTTAGTAAAGCCCCTTTGGGAGGGGTGGATTGAATTAGGCTACTTTCTCACACTCTCGTTTGGTGTGGATCCGTCATGGATCAGCACAGACGGATCCGCACCGATAATACAACCACATGCATCCGTTCAGAACGGATCCGTTTGTATTCTCTTTAACATTGCCAAAACTGATCCGTCTTGAACATCATTGAAAGCCAATAGGATCCGTTTTCTATTGTGCCATTAGTAAAGTATTTGTAATCGCTGTTCAATAGTGAAATAGAATAATATCATGAACAAAGAGAATGGTCTTTGCCCGGTTTAGGTAATAAGATAGTCCTGCATTCCATAAAACGATCTACTGTTGCATTTGAGATATATATATACCAGTTTGTGTGTGTGTGTATATATACAGGTGAAACTCGAAAAATTAGAGTATCGTGTAAAAGTCCATTTATTTCAGTAATGCAAATTAAAAGGAATTGCATTAATGCAGCTTAAAATTAGAATTTTGTGAAAAGGTTCAATATTCTAGGCTCAAAGTGTCACCCTCTAGTCAGCTAATTAATCCATTCCCCCTGAGCAAAGGGTACCTGAGATTGTGACTTTGGGGTTTCATAAGCGGTAAGCCATAATCATCCAAATTATAACAAATAAAGGCTTGAAATATCTCGCTTTGCATGTAATGAGTCTCTCATATATTAGTTTCACCTTTTAAGTCGCATTACTGAAATAAATGAACTTTGCACGATATTCTAATTTTTTGAGTTTCACCTGTATGTATGTATGTATGTATATATATATGTATGTATGTGTATGTATGTATATATATATATATATATATATATATATATATAATGAAACAAAAAAGTAGGACTGCACTCCAAAATAGTGATAAAAACAGCAGTAATTTATTCACCCATATTATGGCAAGTCTTGCCATAATATGGGTGAATAAATTACTGCTGTTTTTATCACTATTTTGGAGTGCAGTCCTACTTTTTTGTTTCTTATACTATTGGGGATTGCCGCTAACCTAGTTAGTACAGGTGCCAATTCTAAAGACAGGCACTTGTAATATTCATTTAGGGTGCTTTCACACGCAGCAGATTTTGTGGCAGAAAATTCAGCGACTGAAAATCAGTTCCATTCATCTTAATGGGGCTTGCAGAAATCCATGTGCTTGCCGCCCCATTAAAATTAATGGAACAGATTTTTCAGAAACAATGGAAATAAAAAAATGTTTTGAAGAAAAAAAACAAAACACTAAGAGAACACAACAAAAGGCATGTTTCAAAGGCTTTTTTTTTTTTTTTTTGTGATAAACAGTAAAACAAATTTGTGTGTAACGGAAACCTCAGGCCTTGTTCGCCTTTATAAAATCCGCCATGCATTCCACAACATGGTTTTTCAAATTGAATTTTATAGATATGCTTGCTGTTTAGCCCTATTGAATGGAGCTAAACCGGGAACGAACACCCGCCATGGCATCCATCCAGACACCGCACCAGGAAAGGACATGTCCTCTCTTGGCGCAGTCAAGGCTTTAAAGCACCGGCCACACAAACGGAGGCTGCCAATTTGGCATGGATTCTATACCAAAAGTGTTGCATAAAAAGATTCAACGTTAATGGAGCCTTAAAGGGGTTGTCCAGGTCCAGAGATGAACCTGGACATATCCCCATCTTCACCCCTCTGGTCCCTGTGAGATGAGCATTGGAGCTTTTCATACTCTGATGCTCTCCCTTGCCCCGCTCTGTATTGAGCAAGGCAAGGGCTTTTTCATTAGATTCTGTGACGTACCGGGTTGTTAGGGTACTTATTCCGGCAGGCAGTTTCGTTGCCGTGTACAAACGGAAAGCCTTTTTTCCGGACCCGTTAGACTGATACAGTGAAATATTGGATCCGTCTCATCTGGTATCATCCGGAATACCGTATTTAAAGATCAAAAGCAAAAATAGCTCCTCCTATGTCCCGTGTGCTGTCCGCATCCGTTGCTCCATTCCGTAGCCCGGCAAAAAATATATAAACTGTCCTATTATTGTCTGTTTTGCGGACAAGAATAGGCAGTTATATCGTTTTGCGGATCTGCAATTTGCGGATCGCAAAACACACCACGGTTGTGTGCGTGAGGCATAAGTCTAGGAGTCTGTGAAAACCACTGATAGAACATGAACAGCATCCGTAGTCCGTCAGTGGTTTTCACAGACCATTGATAGGAGATGATCTGGAAATCATGTGGAAAGCAGATGATACATAAACCAAAAGCTGACCTTTCATTACTTTAAAGCCTCATGCACACGACCGTATGTATTTTGCGGTCCGCAAAAAATGGATCCTCAAAAAATACCTCTGTGTGCATTCCGTATTTTGCGGAACGGAACAGCTGGCCCGTCCTTGTCCATAATGCGGACGATAATAGGACATGTTCTATTTTTTTGCAGAATGTAAATATGGACATACGGAAACGGAATGCACACGGAGTAACTTCAGTTTTTTTTTTTTTTGCGGATCCATTGAAATGTATGGTTCCGTATACGGTCCGCCAAAAAAAAAAAAACGGAACGGGCACGGAAAGAAAATACGTTCGTGTGCTTGAGCCCTAACACTAACCACTTTTTTTTGCACTTAAAATGGACATGTGTGAATAAGGCCTTGAGGGGCATTTACACCAGCAGATCTGACCAATTTCTTTCCAAGCAGACCAATCGTTGGTTTGTATAACAAAAGGTCTGTGTGTGTAAATGGCCATCTGACCAATTATTAGTCCGAAAATCTGTCAGATAATCTGTTGGTGTACATGCACTTTGTCTTTCTACACCAGGTGGTGGTCTCTACAGACAGCGCATGTATCCACTGACTTTATTGTGTGTTTTCACATATTAGTGGTTGACCACGGATCTATGTTGGCCTCATAGAATGTGAATGTGTGTATTTTTGTCTGTGACTACAGATCCCTCTTGCATGGACACAGCACAGATATCATTTGTTTTATTCATGGTGTGCTAGATGTGCTCTTGAAAATAATTTTTATCCTAGCATTGTCTACGGAATATGATGACGCAGGGAGAGCAAAAAACGGATCTTTTACAGACATCTTCACAGATGGACCACTGACCATTTCTCACGGATATAATCACAGACATGGCCTTATGCTGCTCCTGCCATTTCTCTAAAGTGATTGGGTAGTTCTTATGTGGAGTTTCTCCATATCACATGGCAGATATAAGAGAACATATGCCAGAAAACTGATTTTTTAAAGTGTAACTGTAATTATTATATTTTTTTTTATAGGGGCAGTGATACTGACTATTTTTTTGTAATATACTTTAATTACTGAAATCATACATTTCTATTAGAAAAATAGCTCTAAAGTGGCCCATTTTGAGCCTTGGCAATGCTCCTCTGTCTTCTGTTTACTTAACTGTGAAGACACGCTCCACACTGACTGTTGCTGCCTCTCTATCCTGCCCCACATGCGCTGTCTTCATCAGCAGCAGGGGGTCGGCTGTTATTGACAGCCGGACCCCTGCTGCATCCACCAGCATCTACAAAAACATCAATGCTAGTGGATTAACCCCTCATATGCCACGCGCTCCCTCTCCTTATCCATCAGGTCTCTATGCCGCAGTGACGGGGACCAGAAGGTTGGCTTTGGGGCCCAGCCCATAGGCTGGGTCTTATAGGCAAACTGTGTAATACGCCGATGTATTGTACTGCATTGAAACAGGGATAAGACCCTGAAATGTTGAAGTCCCATAGTGGGATAAAAATAAAAAAGTTAAATAAAAGTGTTTTTTTTTAACAATAAAACAAAAATTCAAGTAAAAAAAAAAACGCAAGACATATTAGGTATGACAGTGTCTGTACCACCCTTTATAAAAATATCACATGAGTCATCCCGTCAGATGAACACCATAAAAAAAAATGCAATTTTTTGCCACCTTACATCACAAAAAGTGTAATACCAAGCGATCAAAAAGTCGTAGTACAAATCAAACCATCACCTCATGCTGCAAAAAATGAGCCCCCACAATTGCCCGAAAAATAAAAAATATATGGCTTTCAGAAAATGGAGACACAAAAACAAGATTTGTTTTTCTTTCAAAAATGCTTTTATTGTGTAAAACCAAAATAACTATAAAAATATAGGCAAATTAAGTATTGCCGTGTCTGTAACGCCTGCTTTATAAAAATATCACATGATCTACCCCTAAGGTGAATGCTGCAAAAAAATAAAAATAATAATATGCAAAACAACCATCTTTTGGTCAACTTGAAAAAGTATAATATTGTCTGATCAAAAAATATTTATGTACTCAAAAATGGTTCCAATAAAAACGTCAACTCTTCCTGCAATGAGCTGCCAAAGAGGATGATTGGCAGAAAAATAAAAATAATTTGTCTTTCAGAAAATGCTTTATTATGTAAAACTGAAACAAAAGAAAAATAAAAGTAGACATATTTGGTATTGTGTCTACTCTGGGGGTGCATCAGGGGGTCCTTTAAAAGTCACATGGCAACTTAAAATTATCCCAATGAATTCTGCCCTCCACAATCCATATGCTGCTCCTTTTCTTTTTCGGCCTGCCTGTTCCCATACAGCAGTTTACGACCACATATGGCAGTGATGGTGAACCTTTTACAGACTGAGTGCCTAAACTGTAACCCCAAACCCACTTATTTATTGCAAAGCGCCAACGCAACAATTTAACCTCTTTAGGACACAGGCCCTGATGTCCTGGTACTTAAGGTAGGCAGGGATAATAAAGGGAAAGTTAGTGGAAGTCAAAAAAAAAAAAAATGTTTGACTGCATCACCCTAAATCGGGTGTCTGGGGTCCACAGCACAGCTGTGTGACCCTAGACCCCCCAGGGGTGCTGCAGCTTGCCCCCCTGCTCCCCCCTCCCCCCACAACTTTTTTGGGGCACAGGCAGTTTTTTCAAATTTTTTGCCCTTTTTTTAGTTAGTCTTTTTTTTTTTTTTCTGTTAGGCTTCTTTCACACGGCCGTTTTTTTTTTCCCGTTTACTGGCCGTTTTTTGCGGTCCGTATACGGTCCGTATACGGAACCATTGATTTCAATGGGTCCGCAAAAAAAAACGGAATGTACTCCGTATGCATTCCGTTTCCGTTTTTCCGTTCCGTTTTAACATAGAACATGTCCTATATTTGGCCGCAAATCACGTTCCGTGGCTCCATTAAAGTCTATGGGTCCGCAAAAAAACGGAATGCATACGGAAGTGCATCCGTATGTCTTCCGTATCCGTTCCGTTTTTTGCGGATCCATCTATTGAAAATGTTATGCCCAGCCCAATTTTTTCTATGAAATTACTGTATACTGTATTTGCCATAC
Source organism: Bufo bufo (assembly GCF_905171765.1). Classification (NCBI taxonomy): domain Eukaryota; kingdom Metazoa; phylum Chordata; class Amphibia; order Anura; family Bufonidae; genus Bufo; species Bufo bufo. The sequence continues at coordinate 547,070,306 of NC_053389.1, read as the reverse complement.
GGAAAAAACGGAACGGAAAAACGGAACGGAAACACAACGGAAACAAAAAACGGAACAACGGATCCGTTTAAAACGGACCGCAAAACACTGAAAAAGACATACGGTCGTGTGCAATAGGCCTTAGTTTTAGGGATAAGTACGCGAACACCCGTGCCCCCACACACACGCACACTGAATAAAGATTTACACGCACGCAGACACACACTCCCCTATGGCCCGCCGGATGTTCTTGGCCGAGGAGGCATACGCCCAGCTTGCCTCTGAGTCCGAGAGTCCTAGTGAGGACGAGGATGATCCCACTTTCCTGTTGTCTAGCGATGATGATGAGCCCCCAAGGCGGCGGAGACAGGGGACCGCCATTCTAGGGACTCTGTGGCTCAGCCTAGTACGAGCAGCTCTGGGGCTCGTACTAGTTTTCCAGGCCCACTAGTTAAATCCACCGGAGCCCCCTGCCGGTGAACTTGTCTGGTGTACCCCAGAGCGTTATGAGCCCGTGATTCCTGATTTTGTAGGCTAACCAGGAATCCAGATTTTCACAGTGGGCTTCACTGAATATGACTTTTTTAGTCTTTTTTTCAGTGACCACTTTGTAAATCTAATGGTGGAGCAAACAAACCTGTACGCCCAACAGTTTTTTGCTCAACACTCGGGCTCCTTTTTAGCTAGGCCCGGTGGCCCGGTTGATGAGTCTCTCATTGCTTTCAAGGGGAGACTCATTTTCCACCAGTATGTTTCCTCAAAGCGGGCGAGGTATGGCGTGAAGCTGTAAAAACTTTGTGAGAGTAGCTCGGGGTACACTTACAAGTTTCGTGTGTACGAGGGGCGAGATTCCCGTATCCAACCCCCAGAATGTCCCCCCACTCTGGGTGTTAGTGGAAAACTTGTGTGGGACCTTATGCACCCACTGCTAGATAAAGGTTATCACCTGTACGTGGATAACTTTTATACTAGTATCCCCTTGTTCCAGTCCCTCGCCGCCAGATCCACGTCCGCTTGTGGGACCGTGCGGAAAAATCAACACGGCCTCCCTGCACACCCCTTCCAGGTACCTATCCCCAGGGGTTTTACCAGTGAAAACCTTTTGCTGGTCAGATATAAGGACAAGAGGGATGTCCTTGTAATGTCCACAATTCATGGTAACGGCATCACCCCTGTCCCTGTGCGAGGTACCGCGGCCACGGTTCTCAAGCCCGATTGTATCTTCGACTACAATCGGTATATGGGAGGAGTTGATCTCTCTGATCAAGTCCTCAAGCCATATAACGCCATGCGCAAAACCCGGGTATGGCAGGGCTTGACAAATTTCCTTGGAGTCTAGGAGCCAGCTAAAAAAGTTAGGAGCCAGGCGGAGCCGCGTCATAAAATCTATATTGCGATATAATTTTAAGCATGTATATCGCAATATATCGTTTTCTATATTTGGGGGGGGGGGTGTTCAAACTTTTTTTTTTTTTTTTTTTTACTTTATTTAATAACTATTAGCCTCCTTAAGGGCTAGAACCCTTGTCATATTCACCCTAATAGAGCTCTATTAGGGTGAATAGGACTTTACACTCTCCCTGCTGTCCTGTGCTTTGTGCACACAACAGCAGGGAGCTGACCATGGCAGCCATCCTATCATGTGCCCCCCAGCCTCTGATCAGCCCCCCCCAGCCTCTGATGTGCTCCCCCCAGCCTCTGATCAGCCCCCCCAGCCTCTGATCAGCCCCCCCCAGCCTCTGATCAGCCCCCCCAGCCTCTGATCAGCCCCCCCAGCCTCTGATGTGCTCCCCCCAGCCTCTGATCAGCCCCCCCCAGCCTCTGATCAGCCCCCCCCAGCCTCTGATCAGCCCCCCCCCAGCCTCTGATCAGCCCCCCCCAGCCTCTGATCAGCCCCTCCAGCCTCTGATCAGCCCCTCCAGCCTCTGATCAGCCCCTCCAGCCTCTGATCAGCCTCCCTATTATCAGCCCCTCCAGCCTCTCTCTTATCAGCCCCTCCAGCCTCTCTTATCAGCCCCTCCAGCCTCCCTCTTATCAGCCCCTCCAGCCTCTCTCTTATCAGCCCCTCCAGCCTCTCTCTTATCAGCCCCTCCAGCCTCTCTCTTATCAGCCCCTCCAGCCTCTCTCTTATCAGCCCCTCTAGCCTCTCTCTTATCAGCCCCTCCAGCCTCTCTCTTATCAGCCCCTCCAGCCTCTCTCTTATCAGCCCCTCCAGCCTCTCTCTTATCAGCCCCTCCAGCCTCCCTCTTATCAGCCCCTCCAGCCTCCCTCTTATCAGCCCCTCCAGCCTCCCTCTTATCAGCCCCTCCAGCCTCCCTCTTATCAGCCCCTCCAGCCTCCCTCTTATCAGCCCCTCCAGCCTCCCTCTTATCAGCCCCTCCAGCCTCCCTCTTATCAGCCCCTCCAGCCTCCCTATTATCAGCCCCTCCAGCCTCTCTCTTATCAGCCCCTCCAGCCTCTCTCTTATCAGCCCCTCCAGCCTCTCTCTTATCAGCCCCTCCAGCCTCCCTCTTATCAGCCCCTCCAGCCTCTCTCTTATCAGCCCCTCCAGCCTCTCTCTTATCAGCCCCTCCAGCCTCTCTCTTATCGGCCCCTCCAGCCTCTCTCTTATCGGCCCCTCCAGCCTCTCTCTTATCGGCCCCTCCAGCCTCTCTCTTATCGGCCCCTCTAGCCTCTCTCTTATCGGCCCCTCCAGCCTCCCTCTTATCGGCCCCTCCAGCCTCCCTCTTATCGGCCCCTCCAGCCTCCCTCTTATCAGCCCCTCCAGCCTCCCTCTTATCAGCCCCTCCAGCCTCCCTCTTATCAGCCCCTCCAGCCTCCCTCTTATCAGCCCCTCCAGCCTCCCTCTTATCAGCCCCTCCAGCCTCCCTCTTATCAGCCCCTCCAGCCTCCCTCTTATCAGCCCCTCCAGCCTCCCTCTTATCAGCCCCTCCAGCCTCCCTCTTATCAGCCCCTCCAGCCTCCCTCTTATCAACCCCTCCAGCCTCCCTCTTATCAACCCCTCCAGCCTCCCTCTTATCAACCCCTCCAGCCTCCCTCTTATCAGCCCCTCCAGCCTCCCTCTTATCAGCCCCTCCAGCCTCCCTCTTATCAGCCCCTCCCCCCCTCTTATCAGCCCCCTCTGGTAACAAACCCACCCTGCCTCTCTCCCCAGTATTAATCATTGGTGGCAGTGGCCACAGGGTCCCCCTCCTCCTCCTCCCCCCATCATTGGTGGCACTGGCAGTGGGCAGTTCCGATCGGAGTCCCAGCAGTGTAATGCTGGGGCTCCGATCGGTTACCATGGCAGCCAGGAGTCACGCTACTGAAGTCCTGGCTGCGATGGTATGTTAGTGAGCAGCATTATACTCACGTGCGCCGTGATCGCCGGGAGCTCCTTCTTCTCATAGGTCTGTGCGGCGCATTGCTAATGCTATAAGCATAGCAATGAGCCGCACAGACAGAAGAAAGAGCGCCTGGCGGCCACGGCGCACGTGAGTATAATGCTGCTCACTAACATACCATCGCAGCCAGGACTTCAGTAGCGTGACTCCTGGCTGCCATGGTAACCGATCGGAGCCCCAGCATTACACTGCTGGGACTCCGATCGGAACTGCCCACTGCCACCAATGCAGAGAGTCGAGACTGAAGAACCCGGCCCCCGACCTCTGACAGGACGCTGTGATCCGCGCGAATAACCCCTCAACTGAGGGGTTAATCGCGCGGATCACAGCGTGCGGTCATAGGGGCCGGGATATGGCCGGCACATTCATTGGTGGCGCAGTGGCCACAGTCCCTCCCCTCCTCCTCCTACCCTGTTCTTAGTGGCCAGCGGCAGCCGCGCACAGTGGGGAGGGAGGGACTCCTCTCCTTCTCCATCCACTGTGCCGGCTCAGGAAACCACGGTGGAGAGCGCATCTTTGAAAACGGGCTGACAAATACCCAAGCGCCAGGACCAAATTCCTGGTCGCCATGGCGACCTGGCGCCCGGGATTTGTCGAGCCCTGGGGTATGGTACAAAAAAGTTGCGGTCTACTTGGTGCAGGTTGCCTTGTACAACTCTTTTGTGCTGTCCCGAAGCGCTGGCAACACAGGGACATTCCTTTAGTTCTATGAGGCAGTCCTCAAGGCCCTGATCTTTTCGGACCGGGAAAGAGCAGGTCGGAGTACCTCGGGAACTGGAGGCGCCCGGATCGTCCCTGGCCAACACTTTCCAGGTGTGGTCCCCCATACTGGAAAGAAGGGACGGACCCAAAAAAAGTGCAGAGTGTGTCGCAGGAGGGGGATACGGAAGGACACCACTACTGCATTGACGGTTGCTTCAGGGAGTACCACACTTCCATGGAGTACTAAATTTATATCCCAATTTAGCCACTGACAATCAGATAAAAAAACTGGTTCTCAGACTTGAGACACTAAAAGTAAAAAAAAAATTTTCCCCAAAATATTATTTAGTAAAACAAAAAAAAAGTAGACATATTAGGTATCGCCGCGTCCGTAATAATCTGCTCTATAAAATCCCCCCCTAACCCCTCAAATGAACACGGTCAAAAAAATAAAATAAAAACGGTGCAAAAAAAAAGTTTTTTTTTGTCACCTTACATCACAAAAATTGTAATATCAAGCGATAAAGTCACATCCCGCAAAAAATGAGCCCCTACCTAAGATAATCAGCTAAAAACTAAAAAAAATATGACTCTTAGACTATGGAGATACTAAAATGTTTTTTTTTGTTTATAAAAAGATAATATAGTGTAAAACATAAATAAATAAAAAAAAGTTGACATATTAGGCATCGCCGCATCCGTAAGAATCTGCTCTATAAAAATACCCCCCTCTAACCCCTCAGATGAACACAGTAAAAAATTAAGAATAAAAACGGTGCCAAAAAAGCAATTTTTTTGGCAAATTTTTCATTTTAATCCGTTTTTTTTCCAATAACAAAGTAAGGGTTAACAGCCAAACAAAACTTAATATTTATTACCCTCATACCGCAGTTTACAGAAACACCCCATATGTGGTCGTAAACTGCTGTATGACCAAACGGCAGGGCGCAGAAGGAAAGGGAAGCCGTATGGTTTCTGGAAGGCAGATTTTGATGGCCTTTTTTTTTTGGAACCATGTCCCATTTGAAGCCCCCCTGATGCACCCCTAGAGTAACTCCATAAAAGCGAACCCATCTAAGAAACTTCACCCCTCAAGGTATCTAAAACTGATTTTACAAACGTTGTTAACCCTTTAGGTGTTCCACAAGAGTTATTGGCAAATGGAGATGGAATTTCAGAATTTCTATTTCTGGTAACCTTGCCTCACAAAAATGTAATATAGATAAACCAAAAATAATATGTACCCTAAAAATAGTCCCAACAAAACTGCCACCTTATCCCATAGTTTCCAAAATGGGGTCACTTTTATGGAGTTTCTACTCTAGGGGTGCATCAGGGGAGCTTCAAATGGGACATGGTGTAAATAAACTAGTCCAGCAAAATCTGCCTTCCAAAAACCACACGGCGCACCTTTCCCTCTACGCCCTACTGTGTGCCCGTACAGTAGTTTACGGCCACATATGGGGTGTTTCTGAAAACGACAGAATCGGGGCAATAAATATACCATTTTGTTTGGCTGTTAACCTTTGATTTGTTACTGGAAAAAATTGATTAAAATGGAAAATTTGCCAAAATTTTGAAATTATCAAATTTCATCCCCATTTGCCAATAACTCTTGTGCAACACCTAAAGGTTTAGCAAAGTTTGTAAAATCAGTTTTGAATACCTTGAGGGGTGTAGTTTCTTAGATGGGGTCCCTTTTATGGAGTTTCTACTCTAGGGGTGCATCAGGGGCGCTTCAAATGGGACATGGTGTAAATAAACTAGTCCAGCAAAATCTGCCTTCCAGAAACCATACGGTGCAACTTTCCCTCTACGCCCTACTGTGTGCCCGTACAGTAGTTTACGGCCACATATGGGGTGTTTCTGCAAACTACTGAATCAGGGCAATAAATATAGCATTTTGTTTGGCTGTTAACCCTTGATTTATTACTGGAAAAAATTGATTCAAATGGAAAATTTGCCCAAAAATGTTAATTCTCAAATTTCATCCCCATTTGCCATTAACTCTTGTGCAACACCTAACAACGTTTGTAAAATCAGTTTAGAATACCTTGAGGGGTGTAGTTTCTAGAATGGGGTCATTTTTGGGTGGTTTCTATTATGTAAGCCTCACAAAGTAACTTCAGACCTGAACTGGTCCCTAAAAATTGGGTTTTTGCTTCTAGTCTCCTAAGCCTTGTAAAGTCCCCAAAAACTAAAATGTCATTCCCAAAATTATCTAAACATGAAGTAGACATATGGGGAATGTAAAGTAATAACTATTTTTGGAGGTATTACTATGTATTATAGAAGTAGAGAAATTGAAACTTGGAAATTTGCAATTTTTTTCACATTTTTGGTAAATTTTGGTATTTTTTTTTTTAGAAATAAAAATGAATTTTCTTGACTTCATTTTACTAGTGTCATGAATTACAATATGTGACGAAAAAACAATCTCAGAATGGCCTGGATAAGTAAAAGCGTTTTAAAGTCATCACCACTTAAAGTGACACTGGTCAGATTTGCAAAAAATGGCCTGGTCCTTAAAGAGGACCTTTCACCGATTATTACCCTATGAACTAACTATACAGACATGTGGAGCGGCACCCGGGGATCTCACTGCACTTACTGTTATCCCTGGGCGCCGCTCCGTTCTCCCGTTATGCCCTCTGGTATCTCCGCTCACTAAGTTATAGTAGGCGGAGATTCCAGTCACTAAGTTATGGTAGGCGGAGTCTGCCCTTGTTCTGCTCTAGTGCTGGCCAATCGCAGCGCAGAGCTCACAGCCTGGGAGGTTATTTTCTCCCAGGCTGTGAGCTCTGCAATGCGATTGGCCAGCGCTACAGAAGAACAAGGGCAGACTCCGCCTACCATAACTTAGTGAACGGAGATACCGGAGGGCATAGCAGGAGAACGGAGCGGCGCCCAGGGATAATAGTAAGTGCAGTGAGATCCCCGGGCGCCGCTCCACATGTCTGTATAGTTAGTTCATAGTGTAATAATCGGTGAAAGGTCCTCTTTAAGGTGAAATAAGGCTGTGTTCTTTAGGAGTTAACCTGAATACTACAGTCCGATATAGTATATCTTCTGTACTTTATAATTTAGCTATAATAGCCTGCCTACATTCAGTGCCATGCCTGAGCTGTTCATAGTGCGCCCTGCGCTGATGAATGGTAGGAGGAGTCTAAGGCATATTGGTACACCATAGACTTTTTCCAGGGTGCTGGTGCCAACCTCTGCGACCCGTGCCATAGGTTCGCCACCACTGACATATGTGGTGTTTATGTAAAAAGCATTGAGTTTTCTATGGCTGTTAACCCTTTATGTGTTACAGGAAGAATGGACTAAATTGTAAAATCTGCCAAAAAAGTGAAATTTTAGAAATGTGATCATTTTCCTTTAATTCTTGTGGAACACCTGAAGGGTTAACAAAGTTTAGTAAAATCAGTTGAATAACTTGAGGGGTGTAGTTTCTAAAATGTGGCAATTTATGGGTGATTTCCACTATGTAAGCCCCAGAAACTTGCCTGTGAGACACCGGCACCCGCCCGTTCAGCTGAATGGATGCGGACCCATTTTGCGGACGTGTGAATGGACCCTAAAAGTACCGTTTGTAAATGCAATACCACCCTAATTGATTTTGAGCTTTTTTTTTCGCTGTAATTTTCTGTGACTTTTTGCTTATCTTGCAGCTATCATTTAATGAGGTGTAATTATGAGCAATAAAGGTTTTGTTATTTACTGTGATAATGTTTTATGTGGAATTTCTTATTTTCTGTGATGGCAGTTCCATGGACCTGGATGGGGCTTGCAGAAATCCATGTGCTTGCTGCCCCTTTCAAATGAATGGAGCAGATTTTTAGTTGCAGAATTTTCTGCCACAAAATCTGCCACGTGTGAAGGCACCCTGAGACTTTTAAATGGATCAATAATCAGGCAGATTACCCAGGATGAGCATTTGTTGAAGATGATTGTGTCTTTCACCTGACACCTACTCAATCTCTGTTTCAGAAACAATCATTTTCTATGGGGATGAGCGATCAATGTATCGATCTTTTCTCCCCATACAGTGAAGTTGACTGCTGCATATAAATGTAGCCCTCATCTCCTGTGAACATCAGGCAATTATTGGGAGTGTTTGATTCATTTCCAATAATTGCTTAAAACATTTGTTTGTTTAAGGCTGGGTTCACACGGGCGTTGCGGGAAAATGTGCGGGTGCGTTGCGGGAACACCCGCGATTTTTCAGCGCGAGTGCAAAACATTGTAATGCGTTTTGCACTCGCGTGAGAAAAATCGCGCATGTTTGGTACCCAAACCCGAACTTCTTCACAGAAGTTCAGGCTTGGGATCGGTGTTCTGTAGATTGTATTATTTCCCCTTATAACCTAGTTATAAGGGAAAATAATAGCATTCTGAATACAGAATGCATAGTAAACTAGCGCTGGAGGGGTTAAAATAAATAAATAAATAATTTAACTCGCCTTAGTCCACTTGATAGCGCAGCCGGCATCTGCTTCTGTCTCCTTTGCTGAACAGGACCTGTGGTGAGCATTAATTACAGGTAAAGGACCTTTGGTGACGTCACTCCGGTCATCACATGATCCATCACCATGGTAAATGATCATGTGATGGATCATGTGATGACCGGAGTGACGTCACCAAAGGTCCTTTACCTGTAATTAATGCTCACCACAGGTCCTGTTCAGCAAAGGAGACAGAAGGAGATGCCGGGCTACGTGATCAAGTGGACTAAGGTGAGTTAAATTATTTTTTTAAATTTTTTTAACCCCTCCAGCGCTAGTTTACTATGCATTCCGTATTCAGAATGCTATTATTTTCCCTTATAACCATGTTATAAGGGAAAATAATAATGATCGGGTCTCCATCCCGATCGTCTCCTAGCAACCGTGCGTGAAAATCGCACCGCATCCGCACTTGCTTGCGGATGCTTGCGATTTTCACGCAACCCCATTCACTTCTATGGGCCTGAAAAACACAGAATATAGAGCATGCTGCGATTTTCACGCAAAGTACAAGTGATGCGTGAAAATCACCGCTCATCTGAACAGCCCTATTGAAATGAATGGGTTGGGATTCAGTGCGGGTGCAATACGTTCACCTACCGCATTGGACCCGCGCGGAAATCTCGCCCATGTGAACGCAGCCTAAAGGGACTTTTAGGTTGCTTTCAAATGATCAATTTTTCCTGTCAGGGTGCTGTCCGACTTTAGAATGGACAGTGGCTGGACTGAACAGTGACATATTAAAGTCAGTGGGAGAGATTTACTAATCCTAGTGAACATAGGCTGTCTAGACCTGCACCAAATTTATCTCAGTGGCTCAGGCTGGATGGTTAATTTGTTGCAGGTCTAGACACTTTTGTCTACCTCTATGCTAACTATTGGTTGAGATTAGTTTTGGGTGGAAGTTTGCACCAGAATTGTGGAGTTATTTTTGCACTAAATGTCACGTATTAGGTCACACCAATTCCTATGATGCCTCACCCCCTTTCCAATGTCCCCATCCCCCCCTGCCTGATTAGGTGTAGATAATTTCTCTAAACGTAGATGTGCCTAATTGCGCCACAGTTTATGCCAAATCTAGGTTTACTGGTGTTAGTAAATTTGGTCAATGGGATTATTCACGTCATGTTTTTCACTGACAATCTGACCATTTATTGAAAATCTCAGCATGCTCTATCTTCAGCAGTTTTTCATGCAGGACTTGCCTATTCGAGTTAATAGGTCAGTGAAAAAACTGAAACGCAGTAAAGGTCTTTCCATTTTTCATTGCCGGTTGCTGGGAGATGCTGAGTGTTATTCTTCAGGTTCTTTTTCAAAATTACTTATGTGTCATCTACTTGTACTTTGTACAATGTACTTTTTTTGTACGTATGTTTCTACTCTGATCTTTTCCAATCCTTTGATACTGCCTTATTTCCATTACCACAAAGGTGTTATTATTCGATACTGGTTGTTTGCAGGGGTTGCTTTTGTTATCGATTTTTATTTGTGACGTTTTGATGGTTCTGCTTTTTATATTATTTATAGAATGATGTCAATGGCTTATGCTTTTTGTGTTTTTAAAAAGTATGCCTTTTTTTGACATGTGGAGAGATAATCTTTTACATGTGTGTGCGTTTTGAAGGTATAGTTATGTCATGGACACATGTTGGTTTGCATTCCATTTTGATATTTGTGGTGCTAACTTATGTAGATTATTTATAGATTGATTTTCCACTATGGTTAATGGAGGAAAGCCCTGTGAGAGGACACCCCTCTACGATGTCCATATGCACTAATATGGCATACGGACAGGGGTTATCCAGATGTAACAAATCCTTTAATACGTCCCCAACTTTTTTGCACCAGTGACCAGTTTCATGCAAGACATTTTTCCCACGGACCAATATGACAATTATTGCCAATAATAACACTCTATAAAGGGCATAAAATACTGCTACACCATGACCCAGTTATTAATATTCCCAAGTAGGCCCCACTCAGTGACTTACCAGTGATGTCTCCTCTGGCTGAAGTTGTGTTCTTTCCTTTTTTTGCTCAGTCCTGCTCAGATCACGACATATGACAACAACTTATTTCTGCATAATTGAACACACCTATTTAGTATTAGTGTCTCCTTTTACTCCTTTTATGCCTTACTTGGTAATCTTCCCCGTTTACTCCCCAGTAGATATAGTGCCCCACCAGTAGTGCCCTCTGTACATATAAATCCGTCCCAGTAGTGTCCCCTTTACATATAATGCCCTCCACTAGTTGCCTCTTTACATATAATGCCCCCCAGTAGTTGCCTCTTTACATATAATGCCCTCCAGTAATTGCCTATTTACATATAATGCCCTCCAGTAGTTGCCTCTTTACATAAACTGCACCCCATTAGTGGCCTCTTTACGTAAACCACCCCTCAATTGTGGCCCTCAGTAGTGGTCTCTTTAAATATACCCTGGCCCCCTAGTAGTGCCTCCTTACAAATAGTGCGTCCAGTAGTGTAGATAAACTAAATAAAAAAAAATACTCTGCCCGCTCCTGCTTTCATTCTTCCACCCTGCTGCTGTCCAGCTGCCTGGATTACGGCACAGGCGTTCTCTGCTGGGTCTCTGGTGGCGTGATGTGGTCATGTAGCCTGTGACCCGGCGCAGGGGGTCATCATCGCAACCTCCTGGACTTTAGCACTGCCTCATAGGCCTCAGGCCTAGCGGCCTTCAGCCTATGAGACTAAACAGTAAGGTACAAGAACCAATAGTTCTCGTCCCTGCTGCTCAACAGTGGTACTCCCCGCGGACCAGTGCCACACTCGGTACTGGTCCACAGCCCGGTGGTTGGGGACCACTGCTTTCATATGTTAATTTCATTGTTTAATGTTGCTATGAACCGTTAGTTAGCATTTCGAGTTGCACCTACTACTAACATTTTGACAAGGTATATGGGTGTAAATTAGGTGGAGAGGCTGAGAGGAGGCATGTGATTGCAATTTATTCTGTATTTGCCAGAAGCCCTCTGTGACATATGTCTGCACTGATGAGAGCCAAGAACCCTGAAACATTGCTGTTGGAATGCTGATTAGAAATGAGCCTTATATATTGATTCCTGTGTCATCAATGATTATGCCCCGTAAGAATCTCGAGTCAGTCAGTTGAGGATGAGTTCAGAAAGGACTTGATTTGATTGTTAAGCCTCATTCACACGTCAGTGTTTCACGGACGTGTGCTGTACGTGTTATTCCACGGACAGCACATGTCCCCATTCACTTTAAAGGGAAGCTGTCATCAACTTTATGCTGTCCATACTAACGGCAGCATAAAGTAGAGACAGGTGAGTTGATTTCAGCGGTCTGTCATTTATAAGTTAAAAGTAAGTGGTTGCCGAGAACCAACATCACAATCATTGCAGACTGGGCCTGGAAAAGAGTCCCGGCCACCTGAGAAGAGTCCTGGTTATTCATGAATTCCTGCTCTCCCGCCCACCTGCTGATGACTGACCGCCTTCTACCTAGTTTTCTCCCTTCCTCTCTAGGAGAGAACTGCCAATCATCAGCAGATGGACAGGGAGTGCAGGAGATTTGACTCTTTTCAAGGTCTGGGCTGCAATGATTATGATGCTGGTTCTCAGCAACCACTTACTTTTAGCTCATGAGTGACACAACACTGAAATCAGCATTTCTGTCACTATTTTATGCTGCTCTCAGTGAGGTCAGCATATAGTTGATGACAGGTTCCCTTTAATGTTGTGTATTCACACATCAGTGTGTTACCACGGTCCGGGGTTCTGTGTTTTTAGCACGGATGCATGCTCTATTTTGTCCGTGTTCACGGATCCATCACTTCCATTATAGTCTGTCGGTGAAAACCACGGATGCCATCCATGTTGCATCCGTGTTTTATTGATCATTAAGAAGAGATTCTTTGAAAATTATTTTTCAGCTGTTCACTGTCAGTGAAACACGGATGCAACACGGACAGCAAAAAACGGACACACGGACCCAACACGGATCCTTCACGGATGCATCACTGACCACCTGCTCACGGATTTGAGCACAGACACGGACGTGTGAATGAGGCTTTACTTGCATCAGCTGGTTGAGTATGAATAAATATCTTTATGGTGGATTCGCACATACTATATAGACAAAAGTACTGGGGCACCTACAGGAGCTTTTATGACATTCCATTCTAAATCCATTAATATGGTGTTGGCCCCCCTTTTGCACCTAAAACTGCTTCCACTTTTCTGGAAAGGATTTCCACAAAATTCTGGAGTGTTCTTGGGAATTTTTCCTGTTCATCTAGAAGAGCATTGTTTGTCTACATTGTACTCTCACTGGGACACAGTCATGCTGGAACAGAAAATGACCTTCCCCAAATTGTTCCCACAGAGTTGGAAGCATAAAACTATCCAAAATGTATTTGCATACTGAAGGATTAAGATTTCTCTTCCCTGGAACCAAGGGCTTAGGCCAACCCCTGAAAAACAACTTCTTAGCATTATCTCTCCTCCACCAAACTTTACAGTTGTCACAATATAGTCAAGCACGTAACGTTCTCCTGGTATTCGCCAGACCCAGACCATCACACTTTCCGATAGAGAAGCATGGCTTATCACTTCACAGAATACATTTCCACTACTCTGGAGTCCAGTTGCAGCATGCTTTACAACACTTCTTTTGATCCTTGACATTGTGATGTTAGACTTGCATGCAGCATCTTGGACATGGAGACCCATGGAATGAAACAAGATTGGTTCCTAGTAACAGAGACGCAGAAGACGTCTCACAGGAAATGGGGTAGTGTCAGAGCTAGCAGTGATCCTGAACCTGATAAAAGAACTGCTTCTACTCTCCTTTTGAAGCTTAAAGAAGCCTCCTGTGTGTCTGTGTGATCTGCTCTTCCTTATCTGTTCTGTGATCTCTGGAGCTGAAAACAAACATAATGAGAAGTAAGGGAAAGGATGTCACAGCAGTACAGTGCTGACACATTTCACAGAAGGGATAAGCCCCCTGCTTATGTGTGAAATGCATCTAGCTGTGCAACTGAAATAAGGAATAATATGGCAGAAAGAGAGACAACAAAATCCCAGAAAAGACCTGTTCTTTCATAGTTATGATTGTACAAAGAAGCTTAGTTATAAGGCAAACTTTTTTTGAAAACTCTGGTACGCTTTAACCATTTGGGAGTTGATTGCACAAAGTCTGCTTGTTTATCTTTCTCCAAAACAGAAGATGGTTTGTTAAATTGTATAGTGGAAGTATGGTGCTTAAAGGGTTTTCCGAGACCTTTCCTCCTTTGCAGCACCCAGAACCCCCACCGAACAGGTGTTTGAGGAGTACAGCACCATCCATTGAATAGCAACCATCCTTGGTATTGCAGTTCAGACCGTTCACTGGGATGGGAGTAAGCTGCTCCTAGACCACATGACTGGTGAAGTCGTTGGCATAGAAAGGGGCCGCAGGGCCTCTTCAAACAGCTGATTGGTGGGGGTCCAGGGTGTCTGACACCCACTGATGTGGTAATGGTGACTTTTATCCTAAGGCTAGGTAATCAATATCATAATCTCGAAAAACCCCTTTGTTACTGCTATTAACTGGCATGAATTATCAACCTTGCTCATGAATCAGAAATAGATTGCTCCTGGTTGATTTGTATCTGGATCCCTGTGGAAATGCAACAATTATTTCCTTTGTTGAAGGATTAAATATTGTTTGCTGAACCCAGGTATTTAGTGTACATAGCCTCTGCACTACTACCGTAGCTGTTGTGGAACCACTGCCAATATTGGACTACATGCAAGCATCTAGATCAGGCATCCTCAAACTGCGACCCTCCAGCTGTTGTAAAATGACAACTCCCACAATGCCCTGCTGTAGGCTGATACCTGTAGGCTGTTCAGGCATGCTGGGAGTTGTAGTTTTGCAACAGCTGGAGAGCCGCAGTTTGAGGATGCCTGATCTAGATCATATAATGATTGTGGTTAGTGATGAGTGAAGAGAGCTTCGGATCCTAGAACCAAACTCACTTCGCTCAGAACTTCGGATTAATGCTGTACGGAGATCCGTCTCCGTACAGCATTAAAATGTACAGCCTCCGATGAGGCGAAGTCTCGCGAGACTTCATTAAAAATCAAATACCGAAGTTATTCAAAGTGGAAAACCACTTTAAAACTTGAATCCGAACTCTGCTTCGGTTCCAATGTCCTGGAAGCAGATCACTAGTTTTTAATGCTGCATGGAGATAGATCTGGAGTTTTGAGCGAAGCGACTTTGGATCTAGGATCCGAAGCTTGCTGCGCTCATCACGAATTGTGGTCCTTGTTTATGAACAATAGTCGCTCCACCTGTAATTCCACCTACGATCCGATTCAGAGCCTCACTCAGGCCCTACTCGTGAACACATACACTTTGCTCGGTTGTATCAATCTTATTCAAACTTATACGTGAGATATAAATGATACTTGCTCATTGAATAAGATTGATACGACTGAGAAAACTGTATGTGTCCTTGTTTATGAAACTGCAAAAATGTGCATTCTGCATTACAAATTCCGGTCACAAAACTACAGAATCAACGTCTATTACAATCTTTGTCGCCAATGTCATCTGTAGCTAGCTTCCAGGGAGATGGGAAATCCCACTCTAACATCCGTGTGGGCAACATAGACAGACTATTAGTCAGTGCTGTAAGTCTGTGTGCTTTCACAATTGTATTCAAATTGAAAATTGGTTTATAGTAGTATATGGTTTAATGGCTTGGTTTCATGTCTCCTAAACATATAGCTTGCAGTGCTATATACATTACTGACCAGCGCTGTACACTTACTCCACTATGATCCCATGGCACAGCAGTTGTTCTTGCAGGGTTCCCTGCGTGATGTAGCTGTGATTGACAGCCCAGATCTGTGGCAACCTTGAATATGTCCTATCAGCTGCATGTACATTGTAAATGTGCAGGCAGTAATATATTGGAATACAAAGGCATAAAAACTATAGATGTAAAAAAAAAATTGTTAAAAAATATATGCATCAAAATAAAAATAACAGCATAAATAGTGCCTTGAAACAGTATTCATACTTCTTGAACCTTTCCACATTTTTTCATGTTACACCCACAAACTTAAATGTATTTTTTGGGGATTTTATTTGGTAGACCAAGACAAAGTAGCAAGTATGTGTGAAGTGCAAAGTAAATGATACATGGTTTTCAAAATTTTGTAAGGCTACTTTCACACTAGCGGCAGGACGGATCGGACAGGCTGTTCACACTGTCGGATCCGTCCTGCTGCTCCGTTCCAATTGACTATAATGGGGACAGGGCAGAGCTCCGGCAGAGCTCCGGCGTAGCACGGCAGTACACAGTGAGAGGCCGCCGGACTAAAAGTACTGCATGTCCGACTTTTTAGTCCAGCGACCTCTCACCGCGCACTGCCGTGCTGCGCCGGAGCTCCGCCCCGTCTCCATTATAGTCAATGGGGACGGAGCGGCAGTCCGGCGGCACGGCGAAATAGCGGCAGGACGGACGGATCTGAAAGGGTGAACAGCCTGTCGGATCCGTCCTGCCGCTAGTGTGAAAGTACCCTAATAAATAAAAATCTGAAAAACGTGGTGTGCATTCATATTCAGATCCCTGTACTCTGATATCCCTAAATTAAAATCCAGTGTGACCAATTGCCTTCAGAAGCCACCTTTTAGTAAAATTGAGTCTACCTGTGTGTAATTTATTCTCAGTATAACTACAGCTATTCTACGAAGGGCTCAGAGGTTTGCTAGTGAACATTAGTGATCAAACAGCATCATGGAAACCAAAAAAACACATTAGACAGGTCAGGGATAAAGTTGTGGAGAAGTGTAATGCAGGGTTAAGTTATAAAAATATATCACAAGCTCTTAATATCTCACAGAGCACTGTTCAGTCCATAATGGAAGGCGCATGGCACAACTGCAAACCTACCAAGACATGGCTCTCAACCTAAACTGACAGCCCAGGCAAGGAGAGCACTAGTTAGATAAACAGCCAAGAGGCCCATGGTCACTCTGGAGAAGGTGCAGAGATCCACAGCCTGGGTGGGAGAATCAGTCCACAGGACAACTATTAGGCCCCTTTCACACGGGCGAGATTTCCGCGCGGGTGCAATGCGTGAATTGAACGCATTGCACCCGCACTGAATCTGGACCCATTCATTTCTATAGGGCTGTGCACATGAGCGGTGATTTTCACGCATCACTTGTGCGTTGCGTGAAAATCGCAGCATGCTCTATTTTGTGCGTTTTCCACGCAATGCAGGCCCCATAGAAGTGAATGGGGCTGCGTGAGAATCGCAAGCAAGTGCAGATGCGGTGCGATTTTCACGCATGGTTGCTAAGATGACAGTCTATTCACTGTATTATTTTCCCTTATAACCATGTTATAAGGGAAAATAATAGCATTCTTTAATACAGAATGCTTAGTAGAAGGTCAATTGAGGGTTAAAAAATTAACTCACCTCCTCCTCTTGATTGCGTAGTTGCCTGTCTCTTCTTACTTCTTTAATCATGTTATAAGGGAAAATTAATTAAATATACAACACCTAACCCAAACCTGAACTTCAGTGAGGAAGTTCGGGTCTGGGTACCACATTCAGTTTTTTATCACGCGCGTGCAAAACTCATTGCACCCGCGCGATAAAAACTGAACAACGGAACGCAATCGCAGTCAAAACTGCAATTGCGTACCTACTCGCGCGGGTTTGCTGCAATGCACCAGGACGCATTTGGACCTAATCCGGACACTCTCGTCTGCAAGGGGCCTTAGTTGTGTAGTCCACAAATCTATAAAGCCTTTATGGAGGAGTGGCAAGAAGAAAGAAATTTTCGACCTTACATGGTCTTTTTCAAGCATGTAAGACCATGTAAGGTCGAAACGTAGCACTATTTGGTTAATAAATCGGAATGGCTTGAAGACCTGGGAGTGCTGCAGTCTTTTCTACCAGAATTCTGAGGCTATTTTGGAGCAAACAGTGAATTTTAGGCTACATAATATGAAGCACTTCAGCCACTTTTAGCAAATACAAGTCCACACCGGGAGCTCTCCTTAACCCAGCACTGACAGTCTTTCAAACTTGCAGACTTGTGTGTTCTTTTTAGCTCATTGTGCCAATATTATATGTGAGTGAGCAAAAGAAGTCATACTGACAAGTTGCTGGTACAAAAGCTTTTGTTTCTTTTAATTTCTTTAATTCATTCCAATATAAAATGGTACATCATGAGGGACGCTAAGACAGCATTTTAAGCTACACCTTTTCCAATAAAGCTCCACCCCTTTCTGATAAAATTTTTGAGCAAGTTTGAAAAAGGTGTAGAAACCCTAGGTCAGTGGTGGCGAACCTATGGCACTGGTGCCAGAGGCGGCACTCAGAGCCCTGTCTGTGAGCACCCGCACCCTGGAAAAGTCTAAGCCATACCAATAGACTTTACCCGCCATTCATCAGCGCAGGGCGCTCTATGTACAGCACAAGCAGCGCACTAAATGTAGGCAGGTTATTCTAGCCAAATGATAAAGTACATAGGAGATGTACTATATTGGACTGTAGTATTCAGGGTAAATTGCCGTGTTGGCACTTTGCGATAAATAAGTGGGTTTTTGGTTGAAGATTGGCACTCTGTCTCTAAAAGGTTCACCATCACTGCCCTAAGTGAACCAAGTTGCCTCAATTTACACCACTTTTTAAACTTTTTATCTCCTGTATGCTGTTCTGACAGGGGAGCAGTCTGCCAGAGATGTCTGGATCTGGTACTGCTGGAAGCTACCGGACACCCACCGGCCCTATTACCTATAATGGGGACCGGCAGCAATGCGCCCGCAAATATGCAGAGAAGTGGCCGGACGAAAACCGCTGCACGCAGTGGTATTTGTCCTGCTGCTTCTCGGCATATTTTCTCGGTTGTAGTGAATGGGGCCAGATGGTGATGCACTTGCTTCCGGCAGTCCTGAAATGCAGAGACATTACGGCAGGCTGCTCTCTGCCGGATCTCTTAAACGCAAATGTGAAAAAGGCCTAGATCTGGGCCAGTTTGTCTGGAAAAATAAACTATGGAAATGTCTAAAGATTTCGTATCCCTTCTAGACTGATTTCTCACCATAAACTTGCATGGAGTAATTGCACATTTAGGGAAGGATTGTGCATTTTAATGGAGTCGCTTTGCTGCCTTTGTTCTTTTCAATAAAACACAATAACGTCTGCTATCTGATCTGCTAATGCTCTCAATGACAATGGAAAAGTAATTAAGCAATCAGCATCTGCCAGTCTTTAATTCTGTCCTGACATTTTGTGAAGCTGCCTCTTTACAGCTCATCATCTCCTTGTGACTGTTATCATAACATGTCATCATCATAAAAATAATCTGACAGATCTATACAACCTGCTCCTATTATCTACGCAAGCAGCTGTTTGTTGAGTATACAGATAGCATCGAAGGCAGCCTCTCTACAGATTAAGATTGATAACAGTGTGGATAAACTTCTGCCGGCTGAAGGATCAGGTTACATGTTATTCCTGGTTATGGTCCATGGTGATACTGTGCTACTTTGAGACATCTCTTCTGCTGTTTATGTGATTTAAAGGCCGTTAACACGGGGCAATTGCCACCTCTATGATCGTTCATAGGCATGATAATGGGCAGAACGCCTATGAGTGAAGTTTCACCCAGTAGCTGCAGGGTAAGAAGTGATATCCAAAGCTGCGTTACTTTGGTGACCTCTCTTGGTTTTGATTCACTGTTATTGGCTTGTCCAGCACCGTAAAGAGACCCTGCGGTTCAAGAAAAGAAAGTTCACATTAGCCGAGGAATGAACAGTTACATGGTAGCATCCTTTTCATCTGCAGATGAGCCTATGGTTTGAGAAAACAAAATTTACATTAACCCCTTAATGACCAATGACGTATTGTGTACGTCATGATGTGGTGTTAGTTACCGCATCCTGGCGTACACTTAAAGGTGACACCGGCATGTAAACGGGTGTCACAGACAGCAGAGATATCCGGGCACCCGGCAGGGGACCACCAATCGCAGCTTTTTCCGTGATTTTCTGCAGACCCATTGACTTTCAATGGGTCCGTTGAAAACTCGGAAAATGTACCGTTGTTCAATCGCGGCCGTGATCCGTGTTTCCTGTCCGTCAAAAAAATATGACCTGTCCTATTGTTTTGACGGACAACGGTTGACGGACCTATTCAAGTCAATGGGTCCGTGAAAAGACACGGATGCACACAAGATTGGCATCCGTGATCCGTGGACGTAGGCTACTTTCACACAGACTGATCGCAGATCCGTCTGCATAAAAGCTTTTTCAGAGCTGAGTTTTCACTTTGTGAAAACTCAGATCCGACAGTATATTCTAACACAGTGGCTTTCCCATAGTGATGGGGACGCTTCAAGTTAGAATATACTAAGAAATGTGTACATGACTGCCCCCTGCTGCCTGGCAGCACCCGATCTCTTACAGGGGGCTGTGATCCGCACAATTAACCCCTCAGGTGCTGCACCTAAGGGGTTAATTGTGTGTATCATAGCCCCCTGTAAGAGATCAGGTGCTGCCAGACAGGAGGGGGCACACCCCCCTCCCTCCCCAGTTTTAAATTCATTGGTGGCCAGTGTGCCCCCCCTTCCTCCCTCCCCTGTATTACATTCAATGGTGGCCAGTGCGGCCCCCCTCCCTCCCCTGTATTACTGTACATTCATTGGTGGCCAGTGGGCCCCCCCTCCCTCCCCTGTATAACTGTACATTCATTGGTGGCCAGTGCGGCCCCCCTCCTAATTAAAATCCCCCCCCCATCATTGGTGGCAGCGGAGAGTTCCGATAGGAGTCCCAGTTTAATTTTTAGAAGCATTATACTTACCTGCGATGTCTGTGACCTCCTACTGGTAAGTGACAGGTCTGTGCTATAAGCAATGCGCCGCACAGACCTTTCACTTACCAGTAGGAGGAGCGCCCGGCCGGTCACAGACAGCGAAGGTAAGTATAATGCTTCTAAAATTGCTAAGTAACCATGGCAACCAGGACTGCAGTAGCATCCTGGTTGCCATGGTTACCGATCGGAGTCCCAGCGATTAAGGAGGGGGAGGGAGGGGGTCCCACTGGCCACCAATGAATGTACAGTAATATAAGGGAGGGAGGGGGGCCCACTGACCACCAATGAATGTACAGTAATACAGGGGAGGGAGGGGGGCCGCACTGGCCACCAATGAATATAATACAGGGGAGGGAGGGGGGGCACACTGGCCACCAATGAATGTACAGTAATACAGGGGAGGGAGGGGGGGCCCACTGGCCACCAGTGAATGTACAGTAATACAGGGGAGGGAAGGGGGTCCGCACTGGCCACCAATGAATGTAATACAGGGGAGGGAGGGAGGAGGGGCACACTGGCACCAATGAATTTAAAACTGGGAAGGGAGGGGGGTGTGCCCCCTCCTGCCTGGCAGCACCTGAACTCTTACAGGGGGCTATGATACACACAATTAACCCCTTAGGTGCGGCACCCGAGGGGTTAATTGTGCTGATCACAGCCCCCTGTAAGAGATCGGGTGCTGCCAGGCAGCAGGGGGCAGTCATGTACACAGTTCGTAGTATATTCTAACTTGAAGCGTCCCCATCACTATGGGAACGCCTCTGTGTTAGAATATACTGTCGGATATGAGTTTTCACGATCTAACTCAAATCCGATGGTATATTCTAACATAGAGGCGTTCCCATGGTGATGGGGACGCTTCAAGTTAAAATATACCATCGGATTGGAGAAAACTCCGATCCGATGGTATAATAGGGACTCCTGACTTTACGTTGAAAGTCAATGGGGGACGGATCCGTTTGCAATTGCACCATATTGTGTCAACGTCAAACGGATCCGTCCCCATTGACTTGCATTGTAAATCAGGACGGATCCGTTTAGCTCCGCACGGCCGGGCGGACACCAAAACGACTTTTTCCTTCATCTCCGTGGATCCTCCAAAAATCAAGGAAGACCCACGGAAGAAAAAACGGACACGGATCACGGACCTACGGATCCCGTTTTTGCGGACCGCATGAGGCCTTACTGTGAATGCCAATGCACTGCAGTACACTATACAGTGTACTGCAGTGTATTGTGGAGCCATCAGACTCACTGGATCTTCAACAACCAAGTGGGTCTGAGTCAAAAAAGTGTATAAAAAAAAAGTAAAAGTAAAGAAAATCTAACATTTTCCCATATATGCACATTTATAATTGGGTAATAATAAAGAAAATAAAATACCCTAAACATGTTTGGTATCAACGCGTCCGTAACAACCAGCTCTTTAAAAATATCACATGACCTAACCGCTCAGATGAACACCGTAAAAAATTTATAATAAAAACTGTGCCAAAAAAGACTTTATTTTTTTATTTTTTCCTCTACCAGCACAAAAAGTGTAACACCAAGCGATCAAAAGGAAGTATGCCCCCCGAAAATAGTATCAATCAAATCGTCACATCGTCAAACAAAAAATGAGACCCAACATAAGACAATCGGCCCAAAAAATAAGTTATGGTTCTCAGACAATGGAGACACTAAAACTTTATTTTATTTTTTTAAATGCTATTATTGTGTAAAGCTTAAATAAATAAGGTAAAGTATACATATTAGGTATTGCCACGTCTGTAACGACCTGCTCTATAAAAATATCACATGACCAGTTAAACGCTGTAAAAATTAAATAAATAACTGTGCCAAAATTGGCAATTTTTTGGTCACCTTGCCCAAAACGTGTAATAATGAATGATCAAAAAATCATATGTACCCCAAACTGGTACCAATAAAAATGTAAACTCTTCCTGCAAAAAACAAGCCCCTGCACAAGACGATCGGCAGAAAAGTAAAAAAAAAATAGGGCATTTAGTTTTTGTGTCTCCATTTTCAAAAAAAAATATTTTATGCTTTTTTTGTAAAAGTGAAACAAGCAAAGAAAGTAGACATATTTGATATCATCGCATCCGTAACAACCTGCTCTATAAAAACATCCATTCTTTGGTTACCTTGCCTCACAAAAAACATAATATAGAGCAATTAAATATATATACCCCTAAATAGTACCAATAAAACTGTCACCTTATCCCGTAGTTTCCAAAATGGGGTCTCTTTTTGATGGTGTCTACTGGGTGCATCTGGGGGGCTTCAAATGGACATGGTGTCTAAAAACCAGTCCAGCAAAATCTGCCTTCCAAAAACCATACGGCGCTTCTTTTCTTCTGCGCCCTGTCATGCACTCATACAGCAGTTTACCACCACATGTGGGGTGTTTCTGTAAACCGCAGAATCAGGGTAATAATTTTTGAGTTTTTTTGGCTGTTAACCGTTGATGTGTTAAAGATTTTTTTTTATTAAAATGGAAAATCTGCCCAAAAAGTGAAATTTAGAAAATGTCATCTTCATTTTCCTTTAGTTCTTGTGGAATACCTAAAGGGTTAAAGGGAATCTGTCACCTGGTTTGAGCATATTAAGGTGTTACTACTGCCATGTAGGGTTGTTGCGGGTATCGAAATTTCGATACCCAATCGATACTGGGCTGCGCTGCTGCGCAGTCTAATATCACAGGACATGTTCCCTCAGCAGCACATGTTCCCTCAGCAGCACAGGGGAGAAGGAAGCAGTCTCTCCCTCCCCCTGTGACGCTGCTGCCACCAATGAGTAGAGAGGGGCGGGTGCACTGCGCCACCAATGACAGCAGGACTTTAAATAGGTCAGAACTTTGTTACCAGGCTACATAGAGCGGCGCCCAGGGATCTCCCTGCACTTACTATTATTCCTGGGCGCCGCTCCGTTCGCCCGCAGTGCAGAGCGTCACAGCCAGGAAGAAGAAACACCCAGGAGAGAAGCTGATGTCTCCTCCCAATTGCTCCGATAGTAGTAATTAGCATACGGAGCAGGAGACAGTAACAGGGGCACAGCGGGCGAACGGAGCGGCGCCCAGGAATAATAGTAAGTGCTGGGAGATCCCTGGGCGCCGCTCTATGTAGCCTGGTAACTTAACAAAGTCCGGACCCATGAAAGGTCGTCTTTAACCTTTAATACAGGAGGCAGCAGAATCGCATAGCTGGCACCATAGTGCGGCACTTGAGGGGTTAATTGACGCTGATCTGCTGCCTGTACCTGCCTCCTGTATTAAAGGTTTATTATCATTGGTGGCGCAGTGCGCCTGCTCCCTCAACCCCCCCCCAGTATTAAAATCATTGGTGGCAGTGGCCACAGGGTCCCCTCCCCTCCCCCTCATTGGTGGCAGTGGCAGCTTCCGATCGGATCCCCAGCAGTGTAATCCTGAGGCTCCGATCGGTTACCATGGCAGCTAGGACGCTGAAGCCTTGGCTGCCATAGTCGGCTCCCTGCTGCTGTGTGCACTATGCACAGGGCAGCAGGGACAGTGTGAAGTCCTATTCACCCTGATAGAGCTCTATCAGGGTGAATAGGACAAGGGATCAAAAGATCCCAGGTTCTAGCCCCTAAGGGGGAAAATAGTTATTAAATAAACTGTAATAAAAAAAATACACCAAGTATAAATCACCCCCTTTCCCAATTTTACATATAAAATATATAAACAATAAATAAATAAACATATCACATATCGCCACGTCCGAAAAGTCCAAACTATTAAAATCTAAAAAAAATCTATGCGGTGAACACCGGAACAGAAAAAATAAATAAAAATAAGATGCGTGATTCAACATTTTTTCAAATGCGGAATGCTCGTGGCTTTTCTGCCGAGCCCAGTGACAAATTTAAAGCTATTGCCCTCAGGAGCTTCTACATCCCGCAGGCACAGGCAGTCCGCGGTACTGCGCCTGTGTGAGATTTCACATAGCGGAGGGGGGCGGCGGCGGTGGCAAAGAGTTCGGATGTGGGCAGTTGCTTATGCTGGAAGAGGCGTGCTTGGGCTCTAAAGGAAGGCGGGCAGGGCACTGTACGGGGGAGTTACTGGGCTCCAGATTAGGATAATAATGCCCCTCTGGGCACCTTGGACACTATTTTGTATAACATAAAAAGTGGGTTTTATCGCTAATGAAACCATGAAACAAAAAATGAAGACTACAGCAAGAAATAAGGCATTTTATTGTACATGGCAGTAGTAACACCTTAATATGCTCAAACCAGGTGACAGATTCCCTTTAACAAAGTTGGTAAAATAAGTTTTGAGTAACTTGAGGGATGTAGTTTCCAAAATGGGATCATTTATGGGGGGTTTCCACTATGTAAGCCCCACAAAGTGACTTCAGACCTGAACTGGTCCTTAAAAAGTGGAAATTTCTGTAAAAATGTTAAGGGCTCATGCACACGACCGGATGCTGCCTGTGTGCCTTCCGCAATTTGCGGAACAGAACAGGAGACCCATTATAGAAAAACCTATTCTTGTCCGCAAAACGGACAAGAATAGGACATGCCTCATAATTTTTGCGGGGCCACGGAATGGAGCAACGAATGCGGACAGCAAACAGAGTGAAATGAATGGTTCCGGAATCAAAATACGGCCCGTAAACGGAACGCAAAAAAAAAACGTTATGTGCATGAGCCCTAAGAATTGCTTCTAAAATTCTAAGCCTTCTAATGTCCCAAAAAAATAAAATGACATTTACAAAATGATGCCAACATAAAGTGGACATGCGGGGAATGTTAATGAATATTTTATGAGGTATCGCTTTCTGTTTTAAAAGCTGAGAAATTTAAATTTTGAAAATTGCTAATTTTTCAATAGTTTTGGTAAATTGGGATTTTTTTTCATAAAAAGGTGATCTATATTGACTTAAATTTATGACTTTCATGAAGTACAATGTGTCACGAGAAAACAATCTCAGAATGGCTTGGATAAGTAAGTGTTCCAAAGTTATTACCACATAATGTGATACATGTCAGATTTTCAAATATAAACCTGGTCACGAAGGTGCAAAATGGCCTGGTATTTAAGGGGTTTACCGGGGAACAAACAAAACACTTAGGCATCATTCACATTTCTGTGTCAGTATTACGTACTTATTTAATCTGTGAGGGATCTATGGATGGTCCGTGTATCCGTTTTTACCCTCCGTGTCTTACGTAATCCACAGACATTGCTCAGCTCAAAATTAACTTTATGAGCATTTTTTATCTGTCTTCCATGAAAAATGGACACACCACAGATGTGATCACAGAACCATAGACTTAAATGGGCGTGTTTGGTCTAGTAGTGCATGTTTTCATGATTTTTCTTTTTTACTGACTCGCGGTTGGCAAAAAAAACACTGATGTGTGAACAGACACGTTTAAATCAGTGGGTACATGTGCAATCTTTGGAGAAGGCGGACAGCACACGTCCCTGAACAACAAAAATGTGGACAAGGCCTACCAGTTGAAGATCCTCTCCATTTCTGTCATCCAAGAAGGCCACACTGCTTCTCAGACTATCTGATGCATGCTCTGCATTTTAAAGCCCAAGACCTTGGATTGGCCAGCACTACTCTCATGAACAGTGCTGACCAATCCAAGAGCAGAGCTGGACAAGTAAGAAGTGTCTTGGGTTACTGATGCAAAGCGTGCGAGAGGTCTGAGTAGTGCGGCCATCTTGAATGGCAGAAGAGCAGCCCAAGAATTAGAGGATCTGCAACTAAAAAGATAGAGGTAACCATGTAAATATCTTGTTTATTCCCTGGTTGATTTCAACTTTTTTTCTCAACCCAGAGGATTACATAAAGGGCTGAGGCAAATTTAATATTAAAGAGCTTTTTCACATATTAGTCATTTTCTGGCATATCTGCAGGATATAGCCACAGTTGCCGTAGACCTATTAGCTTGCGCTGGTTTAGATCCTTCACTACTGCACAGCTATTAGGATTCTATTATAGTCAATGGGCACTAAGCTCTTCCCCATTCCCGAATTTCCTGTATTATCAGTGATACAATGGCTGCGCTGATGACTAACGGGAGACTGAACGAAATGGGACTCCATCTGTGCCTGTAAGATTTCAACAAGACTTTTTTTTTTTTTTTTAGTCTTGCAGGCTCATTTATATTATATTATATTATATACTGTGTAGGTTTATTTTTCATGTATTTCGAGGTTTAACAATGGTACACATCTTACAGATTTTTTTTCTGAGCTATGCAAACTTAGCTGCATATCAGTGGCCTCATATCCAGGAAGACAAGTCTATTATGATAAATTGGGCTTGTAATTATTCCTTGTCATTATTTTAGGTTCTGGATTTGTGATGTTTACATTTTAATAAATCATTTCTATTTTCAGAACAGTTTCCTCAGGCTTTCGAGATGTCATTTTTAAAATGTCACTGGTGCAGTCAGCATTGAAAGCAGAGCTTTCATGTTGGGGAAGAAATAAAATACCGTAGATAAATTGCAGTAATTACTTTTTGAAGCAAAGTAATGACGTTGTGTTTTTATATTGGTGCTATTATCTGCTGCTTTTAGACATATCTTTAGCTTGCTACAGTATGCACGTAATAATATGGCCGAGCCTACACTGGCTTAATTCTGCAAATTTAGAACATTCAGTAATGACAATTATAATTCTAAGGGTGAAAAGATCTATACTTGAAGCTAAGCAATAATGTGCTGGAATCCTTTGTACCTGCTTGAGATGGGAATCCTGCAGTCAATACAATTGACTGTTAGACTTGGGACATGTTTTTAATACAGAAGCCTAATAGTCTCCTAGGAGACTGTTATACAATAGAAGTCAAATTGCTAATATTTGCATTTGTCATATTTTCATGGCAGATATATATTTTCATTCTAGCTTGTATGATCAGGGTTCTCTCAATATTCCTAGTTGAAATATTATTAAACTGAATGTGGCATTCTTGTTTATGCATTTGTTCTACATTTCTTTTCTGTATGTTGGCAGAGGATTTCCCTGTATTATATTACATTCAGTCTCTTCGATATCTTAGGGCTCTTTCACACTTGCGTTGTTCTTTTCCGGCATAGAGTTCCGTCGTCGGGGCTCTATGCCGGAAAAATCCTGATCAGGATTATCCCAATGCATTCTGAATGGAGAGAAATCCGTTCAGGATGTCTTCAGTTCAGGACCGGAACGTTTTTTGGCCGGAGAAAATACCGCAGCATGCTGCGCTTTTTGCTCCGGCCAAAAATCCTGAACACTTGCCGCAAGGCCGGATCCGGAATTAATGCCCATTGAAAGGCATTAATCTGGATCCGGCCTTAAGCTAAACGTCGTTTCGGCGCATTACCGGATCCGACGTTCAGCTTTTTCTGAATGGTTACCATGGCTGCCGGGACGCTAAAGTCCTGTCTGCCATGGTAAAGTGTAGTGGGGAGCGGGGGAGCAGCACACCCACCGTCCACGCGGCCCCCGGGGCGCCCCAGAGCAACGCCAGGGTGCCCCACGCGCATGGATCACGCGATCGCATGGATCACGCAATCCATGCGCATGCGGCGCCCCGGGAGCCGCACGGGCGGCAAGCACACTGCTCCCCCGCTCCCCACCTCTACTACTTTGATAGCGTCCTGGCTGCCATAGTAACACTGAACGCATTTTGAAGACTGATCAGTCTTCAAATGCTTTCAGTTCACTTGCGGTGTTACGGATCCGGCGGGCACCTCCGGCAACGGAAGTGCACGCCGGATCCCAACAACGCAAGTGTGAAAGAGCCCTTATACTTCTCTTATCCAGCTTTGTAACTGTTTGTTCTGCACTGTAGCTCTGCTATAGCCATTTGTAAATATAAAAATCAATGTTCTCTGCCACCCCCCCCCCCCCCCCAAAAAACACATGTACTTATACATATGCTAATTAGGTTGAAAAGAGCCCAAGGGGCTGTTTTATCCGTGCTGGACCCCAGCCTTGCCCATCAGCAGTGAGCCCTGCTCCTCTCCTCCTTTTGTTTCTCTCCACCTCCTAGCAGCGGTAACATCATCTTGCTGCCACTCCAAATCAAAGATTATAGACTACGCGGGGGAGCACACAGAACGGGAACGTGCGCCTGTGTGAGATATGGAACGGCAGCATGATGACGTTGCCAAAACTAGGAAGTGGAGGGAAAAAGGAGTTGAATAGGTACAATTTCTCTTGGGTGGGTCACATAGAGGTCTAAAATGTATCTTCCTCACAAATTTGTTTTTGGGTTTACCAGTATTGTTTTCCATCTATTACTAAAAGGTTTGGCCACTATGTGTACACAGGACTGCATTTACTAATGTGATAACGTCTAGCATGTGGCAAAATTTGGTGCATTTCTGGCGAAGCCAATGTGCTAAAAGTGTTTCACTATTGCTCGATCCCCTTGTTGCCTGTATGCTTTTAGGTACAAATGAAAGCCTTTATTTATAACTGGCTTCAACACCCAAGACAACCTGCTATGAGTGCAGTGCAAGTAGGATCTATACTCTTTATTCCTGTTTGTGATAAATTCTTTCCAGGTCACAACTAGGAAACAGATATACAAGTTCACAAGCCAAAGCGGTGACAGGAGAGCTAAGTGCTCACATGCTGACACATGCAACCCACCTAAATGTAGGCAGAGAGTACATTTGGTAGATCTACCAGGAGGCCACTGGATTTATAGATTTATGTCTTTAAACACCAACCAAAATGTTCTCTTACGAGGATCACAGAGAAAATTTCAGAACACATGGGGCCCTTAGTTTGCCTATGAATTTCCCTCACCAACATATTTTCCTTAGATCTGTTGTGGATTTAATGCATTTAGCTTAGACCCTTTCCCCATCTTCTCTGGCCCAAGTGTTCCCACCCCACCCTCATCCATCCACCTCGTCTGTCTGGAGTTTTTTTTTTTGCAATACATTACTTATAAAAACTCTAGTTTTGACTTTAAATGGAAAGAAACAAACTACAGTATATAGTTCACTTTTTAAGGGTACTTTCACACTAGCGGCAGGACGTATCCGACAAGCTGTTCACCCTGTTGGATCCGTCCTGCCGCTATTTCGCCGTGCCGCCAGTGTGAAAGTAGCCAAAGGGGTTGGGATATTCTGAGCATGCAACTTTTTCATGTGTGTTAATTTTTTTTTACATTAACATGTGCTGACAACTGGGATGACTGCTAATGTCCTCAGTTTATCAACGTCCTTAAATAATTATTTATGAAGGTAGCTGTGAGTTTGTAATGTATTTCTTTTACCTTTATTGCTCCTATATTCTATTTGGGCTGTGGTCACATGACCATGTTCATACATCTTTTATTTCCTGTGATGTCATGTCCATGGGCAGTGATAGGGGAGTGTCTATATAACTAGCTGGGTGGAAGGAGTTATACACTAGCTGGGTGTGGTTAGGGCTGGTGCTCGAACTGTGGCAGAGAAATGGTTTGGTTGGATACAGCAACAATAAGCACAGGATGGAAACAAACTTGATTTATTTAAATGGTGAAAAGGGGTCAGGAGAGTCAAATTGAAAAGAAAATTTATGGGGAAAGTTTACATGAGGCAAATCCTTTTAAGGCCCCACTTACCTGGCCATATTTTTGGTCCGCATTCGATCCACGTTTTTTGATCATAGGATACGGACCCCTTCATTGCAATGTGCTGTCCGCATCTGTATGTCCGTTCCGTCGCTCCGCAAAAAAGATAGAACGTGTTCTGTTCTTGTCCATTTTGGGGAAAAGAATAGGCATTGTTACAATGGATCCGCAACGTGGATGTCACATGGACATCATATGTATCTTTTTCTGATCCAGGTTTTGTGGACCACAAAATACATAAGGTCGTGTGAATGGA
Source organism: Bufo bufo (assembly GCF_905171765.1). Lineage (NCBI taxonomy): Eukaryota > Metazoa > Chordata > Amphibia > Anura > Bufonidae > Bufo > Bufo bufo. The sequence goes on along the minus strand of NC_053389.1, from coordinate 547,040,017 downwards.
CCCTAAGTGACCAAAAGGCAGATGGCAATTGATGACAAAGATTTTTTTTTTTTTTAATGGAGCAATAAAAAGAAATGACAAGTGCTGCTTTTGTTCATTGTTTTTCGTCATTTCAGATCTTTGTGTAAACTTAAAGGGGTTCTGCACTTTCATTTAACTGATGATACAAGTCGTGATGTCAGTTGGCCGGCGGTAAACAGTGAGAAGGCCGCGGCGCTGCTGGAGCGCCGCTGCCTTCTCAAACAGCTGATTGGCGGGTATCGGACCCCCGCCGATCAGAAGCTGATGATCTATCCAGAGGATAGATCATCAGTTAAATGAAAGTGCAGAACCCCTTTTAAGTTTAACAATAATTTTCCTACAGGGATCTGGCGTTATCATAATTTATTTTCATAAGTACAGTTTTCAATAACTGAGACAATATGATTTATGAATACACCAACTTTTCTTGCCAGTCTACAAACAGATATAAGAATTGAGAAGATTAATAAGCTATTGTAGAACATGTTGTTGACATTTGGAAAGTGAAGAATACATTAGTTCCCTTTTGTTATACCCTTTTCTGTAGACTTGGATAAGATAATGCATTCAATTGCTTTCCTTTTCATAGTGAAAAGAGACTTGAATTACATGTGTTCGCAGCGCAGGAGAAAACGATACTGGACTGAAAAAAGGTTAAAGAGAGTCTTTCACCTAAACTGACCATTAAAGAACACTAACACCATGGTCTGCATTATAGTCCTTCCCCATATTGTAATGCTACTTACCGTATAGCTGTCCGTCGCTTATTTTCGCCAAAAAAACTCTTTTTATTAAATATGTTAATTTGGTTCTGAAGGTGCCCAGGGGCGGCGTTCAAGCGGCCGGTGCCCAGGCCCCTCGTCGCTTTTCATATAAAACCTATACGGTAAGTAGCATTCCAATATGGGGACTATAATGCAGATCGTGGTGTTAGTGTTCTATAAGGGTCAGTTTAGTTGAAAGACTCCCTTTAAGCAATGAAGAAATGTCAGTGATGGCTTCTTTTATTATCTTCTGCATGAACCTGAGGGGGTCATTTATCAAGTCTGCTATGCTAGTTTTGTGGTGTAAAAAAAAGTCACAAGTGATGGCCGCATGCGACATTTGGTCACATTTGTGACATTTGGTAATCCCCTCGGCTTTTTGAAAAGTAGGTCAAGATGTCAAATTAGAACACCTTTCAGTTTTATTTATGATGTGCGACATTTTAAAAAGTCACATCTCAAACAGACATAGGCATACACGACATTGCAATTGCGCCAAATATATTATTACTGTATGCCATTTCAAAAAATCGGTGCAACCTTACAAAGCAAAGACAGACTTAAAACTAACACCAAACCACCGCAAATCATAAATCCCCTTCCCTCGCCCTGAATATTTATTTAGAACGACATATAGGACTTCTGCACTCGGCAAACAGTTTTAGTTAGTGACCACTCAACCAGTTTCTGTTATGGGAAAAGGACTTCTGTTCCAGTGAGAAGATAGAACTAGAACAGGTCACACTAAAGGTTCCCATGCATCTCGCCTTTAACCCAGATGTTTTCAGCATGACGGCTATCTCTCCTGACTCCTCCATACTCTGCTCAGCCAGGCTTCTATGCGTTTTCGATGGGGAGAGGGGAGAAAGCTGCTGCCAGACACCTCCTGGGTGTGTCTTTACTTCAAGGAGAACAAAATGATTGGGCGGCAATATTTGGTTCACCTAACCTGCGCTTCCCTGACATCCTATGTCGGAGGAAACCCAAGAACTCCCCATACAATTTAGGTTGTCAGCCAGCCCTGCCAAAAATGGGTTTGACCAACAATACTTTAAAAAGTTAGTGCAAGAATGGGAGGTAGTGGCACAGCCACTTGTAAAGGGAAACTTACTTTCCTGCTTCCTGTGACTAGCTCTGTGCTCCTTCTCCTCCCAGCCTGTGATGCTCCGCTGCACTCCCTCGCAGAAAACATCTGGTTCGATGCTGTCTGCAGCTAATAGCTGGCTGCTGCGGTAAACGGATTCCCTTCCGTAATGTCACCATTTGTCATGGCGTTCACCGCCCAGCGATTGGCTGGAGGTGGCATCAAATCAGATGTTTTCAATGAGAGAGCCCAGAGAAGCAGACCGGGAGAAGAAGGAGCAAGGATCCATAGCTGGGAAGCAGGTAAGTAAGCTCCCTTTACAGGTCTGGCTAATTCTTGCACAGCCCCTGTAATGTGTATGGGAGCCTTTAGACCAAATATAGCACCATGCAATATACACTACAGGGGTTATTTCTAATTTGAGATAATTTTCATGTCACTTAAGTCACTGGTTTACATTGTGTGGTTGCACAGTGCACAGTTTTTATGTATTTGGTGTTATATGACTGAGGCTACTTTCACACCAGCGTTTAGGTGCGGATCCGTCTGGTGTCTGCACAGACTGATCCGCACCTATAATGCAAACGCTGGTATCCGTTCAGAACGGATCCGTCTGCATAACTCAGTCCAAAAAAAGTCTAAGTATAAGCCAAACGGATCCGTCCTGACTTACATTGAAAGTCAATAGGGGGCGGATCCGTTTACAATTGCACCATATTGTGTCAATGTAAACAGATCCGTCCCCATTGACTTGCATTGTAAGTCAGGACGGATCCGTATGGCTCCACATCGCCAGGTGGACACCAAAACGCTGCAAGCTGCGTTTTGGTGTCCGCCTCCAGAGCGGAATGGAGGCGGAACGGAGCCAAACTGATGCATTCTGGGCGGATCCTTAGTCTTAAAAAAAAATAATAATACACCAGGAGACTGCCTGGCATAGGATGGGACTTTTTTGGATACTTTTCTGCTACTTATCAGAAGTCACAGTCTGTAGATGTGCAATAATCCAGGTCTAATCTCACTTTTAGCTCTTAAACATAGACCACTGTGAAAAATGGCGAGGATCATGAAATGTCGCAAAAATGTTGCAGTTGCCATTGGAATGTCATAGATGTCATGACTTGCGACTTTTTTACGCCACAAAACTGACATATCTGATTTCATGAATGACCCCCTGCATGTATAATGGTGTGTCTAAAATCAGTTCATCCATTTGACATTTAGAGTACACCAATCCAAAAAAGAATGCCTCTAATAAGGTTGGTACTGTTATGTATGCCCATGACTACCAAAGAAATAGACAGTGGTTCTGACCATTTCAGACGGTTTGATAAAGGATTGCCTAGTCTAATGGAACTAATGATTAATCAATGTACAATGAAGGAATCTACAACCTGCATGCAGATCAGCTCCCGCAGTGGAGGCAACAAATTGAGTATTTGGGCACTGCAGCCTCTTAATTGTTTACGCTGCATGCTATCTCCCTGGTAGGCGCTGTGCAGAGTATTGCAGCGTCACTTGAATGAGACACCACTACTAAATAGAGGGCGTATAGAGTCAAACAGCTAATTTGCGGGTGTGCCGAGTGCTGGTCCCCCATCAATATGATTTTTATGGCTAGGAATAAGCCATCAATTTTCTGAAGCCTGAAAACCCCTTTAAGAAATGAAACACTCTAGACTATTCACGTGTATTAAAGGGAACCTGTCATCAACTTTATGCTGCCCATAATAACAGCAGAATAAAGTAGAGACAAGTGAGTTGATTTCAGCGGTCTGTCATTTATAAGTTAAAAGTCAGTGGTTGCCGAGAACCAACATCACAACCATTGCAGACTAGGCCTGGAAAAGAGTCACGGCCACCTGAGAAGAGTCCTGGTTATTCATAGTCTCCTGCTCTCCTGCCCACCTGCTGATGACTGACAGCCTTCTACCTAGTTTTCTCCCTTTCTCTCTAGGAGAGAACTGCCAATCATCTACAGCTGGGTGAGAGAGCAGGAGATTATGGATAACCATGACTCTTCTCAGGTAGATTTGACTCTTTTCAAGGCCTGGGCTGCAAGATTATGATGCTGGTTCTCAGCAACCACTTACTTACCACTTACTTTTCGTGAGTGACACAACACTGAAATCAGCATTTCTGTCACTATTTTATGCTGCCATCAGTGAGGTTAGCATATAGTTGATGACGGGTTCCCTTTAAGAATAAAATTAATTTCAAGAAAAATGATATGATGGTAGTTGCATTTGTAATATTCTACTTTTGAACATTTTCACACCATTTTGCCAATGTTATTTTACTTGTTTTGCTCCGATTTGTTTCCTATAACCAGAATTCTGTATCGTGGGAGCACAGATGGCGGCGCGACAGCAAAGCTGTTAGGTCACATGTCTGACAATTTCAAACAGACTGTCAGATTCCAAGTAGCAACATGCAAAATTAACTTTAAATTAGCATAGAGAATCTATACAAGATTGGTATGTGCGATGAAACATGGCATTTTATGAATTTTTACATTTTAAAAATGTTTTTCAGCTGTAGTACTTGAAGACTCCTGATAGAATTCCATACTTCACTCTTCTAGGTTCCTCATAATTTATTTTATCTTGTTGTGTGTTATCTTTCTGCTTATGAGATGTATATTTTAATGGAAAGCTAGGCTTTCCTTATTTAAATCTTACATGTACATCATGGATTGTCTTATCTTAGAGCTGCAAGTGCCATGGGGATTACATGGGTCCACCGCAAAGAAAAAACTGTGGGGAGCCAGTGATGATTGATAGCTGGGCAGGATCATTGAAATCTCAGATCCCAGCCCATTAACCCCTTAAATGCTGTCAACAGCAAATGCTTAATTTAGGGAGATTGACAAAGGGCTCCCTTTGTCAGCCCATCAGTACCTCACAAGGTGATAATGGGAGGCTCATTGGTTTTCATGGCAACAAGGGGGATGCCCAAAAACCTCAGGTATGCCAAAGACATTGGCTTAATAGGCCATTCCAGTAACCGGCAGTACAGAGATATTGACTATAACTTTGAATTAGAATAATTTTCTCAGCATGTTTGATCAAAGTGGCAGTCTGCCATCAAATGCAGTGTAAATGCACTTCTTATTGGTGCTTTTGCCAATATATTTATAAAAATAAATAAACAGAATTGCAAAATTATGGTTACTGTTCTAAAGCTACTTTCGCACTTGCGGCAGAGGATTCCGGCAAGCAGTTCTGTCGCCGGAACTGCCTACCGGATCCGTCAAAACGTATGCAAACTGATGGCATTTGTCAGATGGATCAGGATCCTGATCCGTATGACAAATGCATTGAAATGCCGGATTCGTCTCTCCGATGTTAACCGGAAAAACGGATCCAGCATTTATTTATTTTTCAATTTTTTTTGCTGTCTGAGCATGCGCAGACCGTAATGCCGGATCCGTTTTGCCAGAACACTCGGGCCGGATCCGGCATTAATGCATTTCAATGGGTAAAAAATGCCGGCAAGTGTTCCGGAATTTTGGACAGAGATAAAACTGCAGCATGCTGCGGTATTATCTCCGTCCTGAAAAGTCAAAAAGACTGAACTTCTCTCCATTTAGAATGCATTAGGATAAAACTGATCAGTTCTTTTCCGGTATTGAGCCCCTAGGGCGGAACTCAATGCTGGAAAAGAATAACGCTAGTGTGAAAGTACCCTAAGGTACAATTCACTAATATGTTGCTAATTTGTATTCTTGTAGAAATCCTGTTTAAAGTACCAAACAGTGTTACTTGTCTCCTATTAAAATGCTGTCTATGGACAGCATGTTATAGCACACTCATTATCATTTTTATATATTTTTTTTTATTTAAATCCCTTTTTTCTATGTTGAGGAGTCCAGTAGGTGGCCCTGTTCAGTGATTCATCATACCAACATGCATGCAAAGATAGCTTGACTTTAAACAATAGCCAACCCTAGAAAGTCAGAGCTCAGAATCTGGCATTAAAGGGGTTTACGGTTAAAGAAAATCATGGAGTCTTCCCACTTGGGGATGAAAGATTGTTTCTTTAGTACTTAACTGTCTCTCATGCCACTAATGTCACTGTGCAGACTGGCTGCGGACTCTTCCTCTCAAGACCCATCCAGTCGGGACCCGAGTCTGTGACATCAGCAACGCAACATATGGGTAACTACTGAGAAAACAATCCACAGGTGAGAATGCTCTGTATTTTTTTTTAAAAAAGCAAAGAGAGCCCCCTTAAGGTTACTTTTACACTGGCGGTATCCTTTTCTGTGTTACCGCAAGTCCACCGTGCTGGCGGAAGTCCGCTCCGGCCCTATTCACTAAAAGGTCCAGCCGCAGCACGGCAAACATGCCGAGAGGCAGCCGGAATACAACTACAGCATGATGCGGTTTTTGTCCGGCGACCTCTTGGCATGTTTTCGGTGCTGTGGCTGGACCTCTGGCCTGCCCCCATTATCGTGAATGGGGCCAGAGTGGACTTCCACCAGCACAGTGGACTTGCGGTAGCACGGATCCAGCAGGCTGTTCCCTCGTGGAACAGCCTGCAGGAAAAGGCTACCAACAGTGTGAAAGTAGCCTAAGGTCCCTTTCACACAAGCGAGTTTTCCGTGCGGGTGCAGGGCGTGACGTGAACGCATAGCACCCGCACTGAATCCTGACCCATTCATTTCAATGGGTCTGTGTACATGAGCGTTGTTTTCCACGCATCAGTTCTGCGTTGGGTGAAAATCGCAGAATGTTCTATATTCTGCGTTTTTCACGCAGCCCTGGCCCCATAGAAGTGAATGGGGCTGCGTGAAAAATGCATAGCATCTGCAAGCAACTGCGGGTGCGATGCGTTTTTCACTGATGGTTGCTAAGAGATGTTGTTTGTAAACATTCCGTTTTTTATCACGTGCGTGAAAAACGCATCAAAACGCATTGCACCCGCGCGGAAAAACTGAACAACTAAGCGCAACCGCAGACAAAACGGACGGAACTTGCTTGCAAAATAGTACGAGTTTCACTGAACGCACCCTGAACGCATCCGGGCCCAATCCGCAATGCCCGTGTGAAACCAGCCTAATACTTGCCAACATTGCTAGCATGGCTCTGCCTGGATACTGCAGCTGCACTCCCATTCACTTGAATGGGAGCCACAGTAACCTGACACTCTGCTCTATTCAAAGTTGTAGTTTCAGCACCTTAATCTATGATCATTTGATCATGTAAATAAAATTGATAAAGCTGGTAAATTTTTTAACCCCTTAGTGACCAGCCTGTTTCGGGCCTTACTGACCAAGCGTTTTTCTTCCTTTTTTCATCGTCGCGTTCCAAGAGCTGTAACATTTTTATTTTTCCATCTATATAGCTTTATGAGGGCTTGTTTTTTGCGGGACAAGTTGTAGTTTTTAATAGCGCCATTTTGGGGTGCACATAACTGTCTGATTAACTTTTATTAACTCTTTCTGGGAGGGAGATGGGAAAAACAGCAATACTGCCACAGTGTTTTTACGTTATAAATTTTATGGCGTTCATTTTTCCGTATAAATAACATCATATCTTTATTCTCTGGGTCAGTTTGATTACAGTGATATCAAATACATATATTTTTTTTTAGATTTTACAACTTTTTTGCATTAAAACCAATTTTTTTTAAAATAACTTTTCTTTATTTTTCTTTCTATGGAGTTGCGTGAGGGCTTGATTTTTGCTGGATGACTTGTATTTTTCATTGGTATCATTGGTATCAATTTTTCATTGGTATCATTTAGTAAATGGGGCTTTTTGATCACTTGTTATTATGTCTTTTCGGCAACTAAGAATAAATTGGCAATTCTGTCAGTAGGGCATATTTATCCATTTATATTTTATATTTTAGCTTTTATTTTTATTTTTTTTATTTTTTTTGCAATTTTCATTGAAAAGTGTATTTTCAATGGGAAAAAAAAGTGTGTTTTTTTTTTTTTATGGATTTTTTTTTATTGAATACATTTTTTTTTCTTTTTTTTTGCCACTTAATAGTCCCACATGGGGACTATAACAAACAGTATTTTTTAATTCTCTTTTTTTTATTCTTTATCAAATTTAGAAAAAAACTGATTTATTAGAAACTCTTCTTAGTAAGAGAAAATAGATATCACAGATATCTGTTCAACAGAAGCATGTAAAGTAGTGTAAAATATCACTCATAGTAGGATGAAATTCGTCCACATCAATCTTATGAGATGTCTAGTAAGCGGAGTAGGAGGATCTCATTCGAGCAAACAACAATGCTTAACATAACCCTACAAATCTCATTGAAAAGTATACTTAAAAGTACGGAGATACCAACAACCTGGGGAGGGGAGACAAGAGATAGGGTGTAGGGGTAAGGAGGTAGAGTGAATATGGGAAACAAAATCAAGCCAGTAAGGTCTGATACTCTGGGGTGATTCGGAACACGAACCATGGGGTCCATGCAGTGTTGAACACTTCGTGGGTATTTCTCAAAGTAGCTGTCAGATCCTTCATTCTCTAGATGTCCTCTACTTTGTGTATCCAAAGGTCTGCAGACGGTGGGATAGGCGACTTCCATCTTGCCGGTATGCAGGCCCTGGCCGCACTCACCAAATGGCGGACTATGGACTTGTTAAGCAACCGGTTAGATAGATCGGAGAGTAACAGCAAAAAATAGCCTGGGGTGTTTGGGATGGGAATTGAAAAGATTGAGGTAATGGTCTTATGTATCGACTCCCAGAACTGTCTGAGTTTGCTACAATGCCAGAAAACATGGATCAGGGATCCTTGTCCTATGTCACAACGCCAGCATAGCAAGGTGGTAAAGGGAACCCTTTTATGAAGACGAGTTGGAACATAATACCATCTAGACAACAATTTATAGCCTGCTTCCTGAAATTTGCTAGTGATCGATGACTTATGTGTGAAATGATATAGTTTAGGTCATTGGTCGGAGGGGATGTCCACTCCCAGATCTGCGATCCATCTTTTCATATGGGGGGGGGGGGGGGGCAGAAACTCGGACCTGGTACCACCAACTCCCTATAAAATTTAGAAAGTGAATGCCGGTATATACCTGAGCCAATACATACTTTTTCAAAAGGTGTGAGAGATCTGTCAAAGTCTGGTGTGGATGGAATAGAGGAAAGAAAGTGTGACAGTTGTCTGACTCTCCATGGACCCAGCGAGCACGGTTCCGATTGATGTAGTAGTTCAGTATGCGTAAACAATCTTCCCGCAATTCTAAAGAATGGAGCTCGACATTTACCCCCCAGTCGCCATTGCGTAAAGGGGCCAGATGCCCAGCCCGCCAGGAATCGGGAATAATGGGGAGGGAGTTGGTGAGATCCCTTTCTTATTAGCATTTATATGTATTGGAGTAAAGTCGGCCCTATGGTACGGTGAGTCGATAGCGTCTGTGAAGTCTTAGTCACCTCCCAAGGCAGTAGAGCAAGGGGGGACCGGGAGCTTAGCTGTTCAGTGGCAAAGTTGATTTTTGAAAGTTGATTTTCAGTTTGGTGAAAGTGTTATATGTGTTAAATTCTGCAAATAGGTTTGGGAATGAGGTCAGAGGCTTGGTAATGGTGAACATCAGGTCATCTGCATAGGCAGCTATCTTAATTTCCCGGGTCCCAACTGTGATGCCAGTGATATCGGGGTTCATCCGAATTGTCCGAAGTAGTGGCTCTAGAGTAAGTACAAAAATTAAAGGGGAAAGAGGGCACCCCTGACGAGTGCCATTCCGTATGTCAAAATTAGAGGATAGAACCCTGTTAACCTTCATCGCTTCAGTCGGGGAGGTATAGAGAGAACCAATTCAGGACATCACGGAGTAGCCTATGCCTATGTGGTTCAAAACTTCAAATTGCCATGACCAACTTACTCTATCAAAAGCCTTTTCGGCAAGACAGAAGGCACATCTGGCAGCGTTGTAATTTGGCTTGGTATATCAAGTTTAACACTTTAGTCGTGTTATCTCTGGCCTCTCTGGATGGTTTGAAGCCCACTTGTTCTGTATGAATTAGGTCTGTTAAAAGGGGGACGAGATACTTGGTTAGAATTTTTGTGAATAATTTCAGATCAACATTTAACAATTAGATCGGCCGGTAAATTGCACAGGCTGCTGGATCTTTTCCCTCTTTATGTATCACTGTGATGTGAGCATGTGTCTTGTCTCTGGGAAGTGGGTGCCCTAGTGGTACCGAGTTCAGTGCCTTTGTGAGTGGGGTTTTCAAAAGGGTTAGGTTTTTCTTGTAATAGGAAGCTGTTAGTCCATCCGGGCCAGGGGCTTTACTTGGTTGCATAGAATTTATGGGAACAGTTAGTTCCTCCTCCGAAATGGGTTTATTAAGGGCCGTAATAGCCTCCCGTGTGATCTTTGGTAATCTCACGTCCACTAGGTATTTGCGCATTGCCAGAGTCTGGGTCATGTTATTTTGATTCGAGCAAGGGAGGTTATATAAATCCTAAGGTTAGGACCCCTGGGGGAGGCAATCAGCGGTACGTAATTTCTTGCTTTTTGTTCTCGTAATGATCAAGCTAACGTCCTACTGCAGTTATTACCATACTCAAAAAAGTGTCGTCTACCCTTACTTGGTAAAGTTTTGGTGCATATGTCAAGTTTTTTTTAAAGTTTCCCCTTTACTAGTAATAAGACTGTGTGAGTAGCTACAGCATATGATTGTGTGCCTGCTCTAAGCGTGAGATCTCAGCAAAAAGTTGCAATATTTGGCCACTCTCTCTTTTTTATGTCTGGCTCCATGGTTGAAAAGTGCTCCCCTGACCACACACTTATGGGCCGCCTATACCATCAGGGGGGATATATTGCCCTACTATTAACCTACAAAAAGGCCACCTGTCAACTAGACAGCTACAATTACCACTTGTAAAGCATCCAAGATAGACCAAAACGAACAAGTGGAAATGATGTATCAAAATATTAGTTTATTATAAAATATAAAATATGGAGAGACTACAGGATGACATACAAAGATACGGAAAAACACAGGGTCAATGACGCCAACCAATCCCCAATGTGTCTGTGAAATATAGCACACAGAAAGGTACGATCCATGAATCAAAAATGAGAGCTCAAGGAGAACCAGGATGGCAGAACACCTAAGTCGCCGCAATAAGGCTATGCACAAAAAGTGCAAATGACCATACCTGGTGATCCACGAGCTGACTCACACATAACACAATGCATAAATATCTAGACCGACCAATATAATAATGGGTACTCGAAGTAAGAATAAATATCTCAGTCAGGAAGAAGATGGTAACAATATGCACAAAAAATATATAAGGGACTCACTATGAATATAAGCAGAGATCCCATGGGCAGTGTGAAGCAATGCTAGTAACAGGACGTACCTGAGGACATGGTGATGGATGGAATGTCAGACCCTGAGCGCGAGACCTCGACGCGCGTTTCACCTCAACGGCTTCGTCAGGAGGTACTGAGTTATGTGCAAGCAGGGTATATGTAGGCTGAAATGGAAGTGGGTGGGTGGGGGGAAATTACCTGCATGTAAAACACCTGTGGTCCACATACTCGGGCGCGGAAAGCTCCATGATGCACGGAGCCATCTCTCAGCGTGTCCACATCTGCTCACCGCGCATGCGCGGCGCTTACAGACGTCACGGAGCGCGTTGAGATGGCGCCGTGCAGCGCATGCGCAGTCCGCGACCCAGTGGAACGCAGGTGACCCGCAACTCCCAGTGAGTGAATAAAGGGCCAACCAGCGCCATGATCACGTGAGTGACAGTGACGCTGTACCGAAATCTACACTCCGTATATCCATATTGAGTCCCATATACGATAACAAGGGCCTGAAACCAGCAAGAATACTTACAAGTGGAGTGAAAAGCATATAATATGTAAAAAATAGTGTATAATATGTGTATGTGTGTGTGTATAGGACAGAGCCCATTCATATGCAAATGATTGCTCTGGCCCACCCACACGATAAAACAGCAAGTGAATAAAAAAGACATATATAGGGGGACCATATAAATGGAGCCAAAGTGCCATAAATACATAGTGAAATAAAATATTATGACAAAGACATAAATTGTTTATATATAAATAAATGCATACACCATATATTGATATATATATCGTAAATATGAAAAAATGAATATCGGATACATGATTGAATAGCCATGATTTGCATAGCCGAATTGGCAATACAATACACAATAGATAGTAATAAATCACATGATTAAAAACTAATCCGTGTAGAATGAATAAGGTTGCTTATATAATTGTTCATCGAAACATGATAATTCAAGGTGCATCCTATATTCATAGTTGTTAAAAAAGAGATGCTATCATATGGGCATACAAAAAAACTTTTTTTATACATAAACAAGAAGTGACAATTGATAAAATACAGGAAATTTCTTCCTAGTGAATAGATGAACCAAGTACGCTGGTACTCATGGAAGCCACCTAGTAGGCCCATCTAAGGTGGCTATAATAACCTTAGATGGGCCTACTAGGTGGCTTCCATGAGTACCAGCGTACTTGGTTCATCTATTCACTAGGAAGAAATTTCCTGTATTTTATCAATTGTCACTTCTTGTTTATGTATAAAAAAGGTTTTTTGTATGCCCATATGATAGCATCTCTTTTTTAACAACTATGAATATAGGATGCGCCTTGAATTATCATGTTTCGATGAACAATTATATAAGCAACCTTATTCATTCTACATGGATTAGTTTTTAATCATGTGATTTATTACTATCTATTGTGTATTGTATTGCCAATTCGGCTATGCAAATCATGGCTATTCAATCATGTATCCGATATTCATTTTTTCATATTTACTATATATATATCAATATATGGTGTATGCATTTATTTATATATAACAATTTATGTCTTTGTCATAATATTTTATTTCACTATGTATTTATGGCACTTTGGCTCCATTTATATGGTCCCCCTATATATGTCTTTTTTATTCACTTGCTGTTTTATCGTGTGGGTGGGCCAGAGCAATCATTTGCATATGAATGGGCTTTGTCCTATACACACACATACACATATTATACACTATTTTTTACATATTATATGCTTTTCACTCCACTTGTAAGTATTCTTGCTGGTTTCAGGCCCTTGTTATCGTATATGGGACTCAATATGGATATACGGAGTGTAGATTTCGGTACAGCGTCACTGTCACTCACGTGATCATGGCGCTGGTTGGCCCTTTATTCACTCACTGGGAGTTGCGGGTCACCTGCGTTCCACTGGGTCGCGGACTGCGCATGCGCTGCACGGCGCCATCTCGACGCGCTCCGTGACGTCTGTAAGCGCCGCGCATGGGCGGTGAGCAGATGTGGACGCGCTGAGAGATGGCTCCGTGCATCATGGAGCTTTCCGCGCCCGAGTATGTGGACCACAGGTGTTTTACACAGGGCTGTGGAGTCGGTAGATAAATGTTCCGACTCAGACTCCTCAGTTTTATGTACTTCCGACTCCGACTCCCCGACTCCTCTGTATTAATATGCGAATGTATTTTATACATTCCTTGAGGGAAAGAAACGCAACCTACCACAGGACTACTGGCTGGGAAGCCAACAGTCTACTGTATTGCACAGTTTAAGCAAAAGACAAACACAAGTTCTTCTAAGCTCTTCTAGCAGAGAGGTAGTTGGGCTGCTGCTTTCTCCTTTGTGTGCTGATCTTCTGCTGAAGATAGGGCAGTGGGAGGATCCAGGAAGGGGCATTTATTCTAAAACATGATTTTCCTAGTAGAATCCCATAGTCATGTTTAAAGTTTAAGCTAACAATCAGAGTTTACAAGTTTTTATAGCCTTAGCTAAATGACAGCAGTTTTTCCAATGGTTTACAGCTTCAGTCTTGAACTATTGGCCCTCCATTCCCTTCACTTATACAAGTGTCTCACTCTCTAGTCCTGCAAAAAACATATTTATTTAATCCCTTATCAGTGAGAGGCTAGGTTACACATGGACGCTGCGTTCCCTGTAAAAGCAGAACACAACACTATGGAAAGTATAAGTATTGCAGCTCCTAATTGTGCGTTGCGTGCCATATAGTGAAGCACATGAAAAGCATGCTTCTTCACGGTCACTTAACGTGTTTGTTTTGCGGTTACGTGAGGCACTGCATGCATTGGTCTTTATTCTTACAGTAGAGAAGTCATTAATTATAACTTTTTGTGAATTGGGACATTTAAACTTGCTTTTTTTTTTTATTCCAATCTAAATTTAGTAGGAGTCGGAGTCGGTGCATTGTTTGCCGACTCAGACTCCAGGTACCCAAAATTTCCCCCGACTCCGACTCCGACTCCACAGCCCTGGTTTTACATGCAGGTAATTTCCCCCCACCCACCCACTTCCATTTCAGCCTACATATACCCTGCTTGCACATAACTCAGTACCTCCTGACGAAGCCGTTGAGGTGAAACGCGCGTCGAGGTCTCGCGCTCAGGGTCTGACATTCCATCCATCACCATGTCCTCAGGTACGTCCTGTTACTAGCATTGCTTCACACTGCCCATGGGATCTCTGCTTATATTCATAGTGAGTCCCTTATATATTTTTTGTGCATATTGTTACCATCTTCTTCCTGATTGAGATATTTATTCTTACTTCGAGTACCCATTATTATATTGATCGGTCTAGATATTTATGCATTGTGTTATGTGTGAGTCAGCTCGTGGATCACCAGGTATGGTCATTTGCACTTTTTGTGCATAGCCTTATTGCGGCGACTTAGGTGTTCTGCCATCCTGGTTCTCCTTGAGCTCTCATTTTTGATTCATGGATCGTACCTTTCTGTGTGCTATATTTCACAGACACATTGGGGATTGGTTGGCGTCATTGACCCTGTGCTTTTCCGTATCTTTGTATGTCATCCTGTAGTCTCTCCATATTTTATATTTTATAATAAACTAATATTTTGATACATCATTTCCACTTGTTGCCCACCTGGTTCTCTTCAAAGTAATGTGTGAGAACCATTTGTATGTCTTGTGAAATTTCTATGTCTTGTATCAAGGATTCATTCAGTCTCCAGTGCCCGGACTTAGGCGTAGGTAGGGGGGTTTTCAGAGAGACATGTAGCATTGCATGGTCTGAGAAAAGTCATGGTTTCTATGGTGGAGGAGTTGAAGGCGGATACTGCTGAGTGTCTGATCAGAAAGTAGTCTAGTGTGGAGTATACATCTCTTGCTGGGAATAATAGGTGTAGTCTCGAGTGTCCGAGTTTATCGCCCTCCATACGTCTACCAGCTGATGTGAATGTTAGAGGCGCTTAATGCGGTGTAGGTACGAATAAGCTAAATGGGAGGCTCCCCTGGAGACATCTACCAATGGATCTATGGCAAAGTTTAGATCCCCTCTGACCAATAATGTGCCCACTGTAAAATCTTCCAGTCTGCATAGGATTCTCGCTAAGGGTTTATATTGATAGTATTGGGTAGGTATATGTTGGCCAGGGCGAAAAGATGGTGGGCAATCCGACCTTTCATGAATAGAAATCTGCCTTCCTCATCTGTTCTGATATCTACAAATTCCCATGGAGCGTTTCTAGATATCCGTATGCTTACTCCTCTTGACTTTGAAATGGGGTAACAGCTATGGTAAGTGTTTGGGTACCTGGGTGATTTGAAGTGGTGAAGGGCATCCCTGCGGAAGTGTGTTTCCTGTATAAAAGCAAATTGTACCTTGAGACTGTTGTCATTGATAGAAGCAAAGTTGATGGTAGACATGTTTCAGTCCTAAATCAGGAAGATAAAGAGAGAATGGAAGGAGTGAGGGGGGGGGGGGCAGGAACACTAGGAGAGGGAGGCAAACAACATAATGTTACAGTTGGGTAGCTTTATAAGTTAAATACCCGCTCCGGCTAGTCCAGAACGGGAAACACACAAAAGTAGTTGTACCAATACAGTGGAGTCAAAAGACCCCCACTTGGCAATTCAGGATAAGCTCCCTATGTGGGGAGAGGAAGAGCAACTAGAACTGCTTCCCTTTTCCTGGATCGAGTGTAATAGGTACACTAGGTAATTTTCTTAGGCGGTCAGGGAGGGTGTAGCCAGAAACTGTTCTGCCACTGTGGGCAGAAATTCTGCCATTCAGATGGCAGGAAGAGGGAGCTTAAATTAGGCCGGTGACTCCCTCTGTGAAGAATTAATCATGTAGAAAATGCAATACATAGCTTTAGTCCTCATTTGTCGGGATGGTTTCCACACGATCCTGTGCTGTTAATTGTATCCCTTGAGAGAGTTTGTGCGATGGCTTGCCATGGTAGCAGGTGGATGTTGTGGTCGCAAAAGGGCATGGAAACAGGGACATCCAGCCAGTCCGGTAACACTACCGAGGGTACTTCAAGAAATTGGACCAGATCTCCAGCCTGGTCCGGGGAGTGTAGGGCAAAAGAAAGGCCGTTTCTACGAATGATGAGATGGAATGGGTGACCCCAAAGGTACGTTGCTCCCATTTCGGAAATAAAATGCAGGACGGGTTTCAGGGTGCGTCTCATTATTAGGGTTCGCCTCGAGACATCTGATGGCAGTTGAATGAGTATTCCCAAGCAGAACGGGGCCCTGTCTCCACGCACGTTGCATGATCTCCTGTTTCTTCCTGAAAAAATGAACTCTACATAGAACATCTCTGCGTGCAAGGTTTATCTGGACATCTAGGTCCCAGGAGTTGGTGTACTCTGTCCAGTTCCATCACTGCATCCGTTAGTCTGGAAAGTAGGGTGTTTAAGATGTTGGTCACGACCTTGTGCAGGTCGGTCATAGGAATTTCTTCTGGGATCCCCCGTAGTATGATATTGTTGCGACGACCCCTATTTTCTTGGTAGTCTAATTGCAAGAGTAAGTGTCTATTCATATCTCATTGAAGGGTTAAGGTTTCTTCCACCTTGGTAAGCCGGGAATCTAATTTCGATGAGACTTGTATCTGGGTAGATAGCTGCATATCAACAACTCAATACTTTGTCCCCTACGGTGAAAGCATGCAGTGTATTATACTTAATATACTAATAACACTAGTGTCCTTTGGACTAAATTACACCTCTTGTTCCTACACCTTCTTTCTCACTAAGACTTAACTTTTATTGGTATCTAACTAATATATTGTTTCTAAAATAAGGTGATCACTAAAATTACCAGCTGACCACTCAGCTAAGGCTACTTTCACACTAGCGTTCGGAGCGGATCCGTCTGATGTTTCATCAGACGGATCCGCTCCGATAATGCAGACGTTCGCATCCGTTCAGAACGGATGCGTCTGCATTAAAACTTAGAAAATTTTCTAAGTGTGAAAGTTGTCTGAGCGGATCCGTTCAGACTTTACATTGAAAGTCAATGGGGAACGGATCCGCTTGAAGATTGAGCCATATGGTGTCATCTTCAAGCGGATCCGTCCCCATTGACTTCCATTATAAGTCTGGACGGATCCGCTCGCCTCCGCACGGCCAGGCGGACACCCGAACGCTGCAAGCAGCGTTCAGGTGTCCGCTCACTGAGCGGAGCGGAGGCTGAACGCTGGCAGGCGGATGCATTCTCAGTGGATCCGCCTCCACTGAGAATGCATTGGGGCCAGACGGATGCGTTCGGGGCCGCTCGTGAGCCCCTTCAAACGGTGCGGACGAGCGGACACCCGAACGCTAGTGTGAAAGTAGCCTAATGCTCCTATGTATATCCTGCAATTTCCTGCTATTCCTTCTTAGCTAGGATTAGTAACATTGTTTCCCTACTGGCTGCGCGCTGCCAGTTCACGTATGGGTACAATGTATCTTTTACTTGCTATTCTATATGGTAGTAATAGCGCTTTACTGAGTGCCTTGCTGTGTTAAAACATATGAGCAACGCTGCCCCCCAGCTGCATTGACACATTGATCAAGTCAGATTTTACAGCAGCAATGGCCTGTTCTTGTTTGGTTTCAACCCTGCTTATTATTGCATCTAGATCATTCTTTATAGATAGATTAGTAAGCAGGGTGCCTACTGTCGGTGGAAGAAGCAGAAGATGGTGTTTCAGAGGTATCTGAGAGGGCAGGATTTTGGAAGATTGCTAGGGTAGATGACGGATCAGGAGTGGTGGTCAGAGCAGAAAGGAGTCTGCTATCATTGCTGGGTATAAAGTCCCTTGTATTCAGGGAGAGGGCTCCGGATTGTTCAACATGTGCAGGCGATCTGTTGCCATTTTGTGAGGCCAAGTCTCAGTGCCATCTGCGAGGGTTAGCACTTCAGGAGGGTCCGGGACCACAAGGCCCATGGGCTTGTCTATTGATGCGGCACTTACCGGGTCAGGTGTCTGGGTGGTAACCATCCTCGGCTGCAACTCATCCTGCCGCAGCCATGGTAGAACCACTGGGGGCTGTGCGACAGGAGCCAAGGGTGAGCTGGGCTGTTGGTCTGCCCTGGGTGCGCTTCCACATGCAGCAGGGTTCCGTTCCGCAGTCGCGATCTCCATCCCACTTGACGGTGCCATCTTGGATTAAGCCACGCTGCGAGACGGGGTTGAGCTCTGGCTGAAGTAGTGGGCGATGTGTGGTTCTGGAGCCAGGTAAGTGGATCCTCTGCGTCCTGATCTCCTTACCATTCTCCCACTCATGGGAAACGAAGCTGGGTGATGCGGAAAGCTCAATTAGAAGACCCAAGGTCTGGGAGCTATGCAGAGATGCCTTCTTACAGTGCCATGCTCAGGTCACTCCCCAACAGGCAGTATTTTGATTGCTTTTAAAATGCAATGCATTATCCCTATAATGCATTGCATTTTAATAGCAATGGTATTTTAACATTGACCAGCAGGCTGCGCCAGAGAGGCGCACCCTGCTGGGAATTACTACAGCCGGGACCAGGGCCTACATTAGAAGCCAGGTAGCCTTCAAACACATCGGCAATCGCATTTGCGGGGTTCCGATGGGAGACATAAAGTGTTAAACAGCCCGGATCGGTACTCCTGCCGGTCTGGGCTGTTAGAGCAGGGCCACGGCTCTCATGTGAGAACCGGGTCCCCGCTTCCCGCTGCACGGGAGACCCGTGCAGTGCTTAGACCGGGCCGCCGTAAAAGAGCGGCGGCCCAGCCTAAGGCCCCTTAGTGACTACCGGAAAAAAAAATAACCCTTATCGGTGGTCACTAAGGGGTTAATCAAATTTTCTGTTACTTTGCTAATATATACTGCAAAACCGAAAACCTGAGACACCCATCTGTAGACACACTGTTTTGGGTTCTTGCCCGTAAGTACTGAGCAGGGTACTGGTTGGCTGGGTGAGATAGCTAAGATGAAGCTTAAGTGAGGTCCAAAATGCATTCTGTTCCGTTCTCATGCCGGAGAGAAAATCGCAACATGCTGCTGTTTGCTTTCTGTCCTTGGATGCGGAGCAAAACGAATCCGTCATGACCCACAATGCAAGTCAATAGGGACGAATCCGTTTTCTCTGACACAATAGAAAACTGATTCATCCCCCATTGACTTTCAATGGAGTTCATGACTGATCCATCTTGGGTATGTTAAAGATAATACAACCGAATCCGTTCATAACGGATGCAGTTGGTTGTATTATCAGTAATGGAAGCGTTTTTGCTGAACCTTGCCGGATCCAACAAAAATGCTAGTGTGAAAGTAGTGAAAGTGAGAAATAATCTCTCTAAGGTCTCATGCACACGACCGTGGTGTGTTTTGCAAATCGCGGATCCGCAAAACACAGATGGCGCCTGTGCGCGTTCCGCGGACAGCCTTCAATATAAATGCCTATTCTTGTCCTCAAAGCGCGGACAAGAATAGGACATGTTATATTTTTTTAGCGGGGCCACTGAACGGAGCAACGGATGCGGACAGCACACGGAGTGCTGTCCGCATCTTTTGCGGCCCCATTGAAGTGAACGGGTCAAAACAACGGCCGTGTGCATGAGGCCTAAGGAAAAAGTATGCAGATTATCTAACATCAGCCAAATCACTGTTTTGGAGATCTTGTCATTGATCAGAGCAGAGCAGGGAATGTTTTGGCTGGATAAAGTACCTTAGACACAGCTTGGGGTGGTGCAGAGCTTCATTTACCTACCAAAAAGAGAAAATCCTCCTTCTCAAAACTTAATTTAATTGAGGAGGGGGCACAGTGACAGTCTGTTTATGAAGAGATCATGTTGTTGCATTATAGTTTATTCAGGGTTAGATACAGAAAGTCAAGAAAGCTGACCCTCACATGAAAAAGAGAAAAGCGACGGAAGCTTTTAGCATAAAAATGTTGCGAGATGTCTCATACATTCTGTTCATTATATGTCCCCTTCTTTTTCATGTAAGGTAGGAAACCTACATGTAGAGATGACAGCAATTTACAGAGGTTTATTTAGTTTACTTTGATCTGTAGGAACAGCATAACAAAACTTTGGTACATAGTGCAGTTAAAAGGGTTCCCTAGGGTTTAAATATTGATGACCTTATGTGAGCAGTGCAGCCCCTTTTAAAGAACTTATCAGTAGCGGTGATGGCAGTTGAACCCCCACCGATCAGATATTGATGACCTTTAATTCCTGTAAAGCCCCTTTAAGGCACGAGCAATCTTCTGTGTCCATTTGGTCACAATGACGAAGGTCCATTTAAATTTAAACTGAACTTGTCAGGCGATTGGCTACCTTATATAAGAGTAGCATATGGTAGGAGAAATGTTGAGCTTTGTGATTATATACATGATTTGGAGCTGAATTTCTGATTAAAAAGCCAAGTAAATCCTGACCGGACTCCTAGGAGGACCATGAGAGTCCTGATAACTCTGCCTGCACAGAGATAGAACGCTTTCTCTGTATCACTGTGCATATTGGGTAATGTCAATCAACCTATATAGCACCCGATGACACGTGTTCGGCTCGGTCTTAGTCAGGGAGAGCTGGAGAGCAGAAGGGAGAGATAGTGTAGGGAGTGAAATAGGAATATTTTAGTTTTTTTACTTGTTATAGACCCAAAAGTCCTTATAAAGACTATTGTTGTGTTTGGCAGCAATATATATTTTTAGCGCAACCTGCGCTAAATAGCTTGCAATTGTTTGGCCGCTGTAGACAGCGACATTATCTGCGCTACTTCTCCTGTGTAACGTGTGTGGAGCCTAAAAATATCTGTGACATCCAGTGTACTTTTTCCGTAGACGGTGTCTGCTGTGGACAGTTACATTACCTGCGCTACATCTCCTGTATAATGTTTGCGTATCCGAAATATCAGTGACATACTTCAGTGTAATTTTTTATTATCCGCTGGTGACAGCGACATTACTTGGTCTATACCTCCTGTATAAGGTTTGTGCAACCTAAATATCAGTGACATTACTTTAGTGTAATTTTTTATTAGCCGCTGGTGACAGCGACATTACTTGCGCTATACCTACTGTATAACGTTTTGTGCAACCTAAATATCAGTGACATTACTTCAGTGTAATTTTTTATTAGGCGGTGGTGACGGCGACATTACTTGCGTTATACCTCCTGTTTAACGTGTACGCATCCTCAAAATATCAGTGACATTCTGTGTACTTTATTTGCGCATACACTTACAAAACCTGCGCTACTATACGTGTGACATACTTGCAAGCATATATACCCTTTAATATGTGCAAGGCGAGCAGTAAAGGACGCGGAAGTGGCCGTGCTGCTGATGGTGCACGCAGAGGCCGTGGCCCTGGGCGCGATGAAACTGTGCCTGCTGCCAGAGCACAAGAAACACACTCATCTACGATACCTAGCTTCATGTCCCAGTTTGCAGGACACCACTCTCGAAGTCAGACCAGTGCGACCAGGTGGTCAGTTGGATTGCAGCAGATAAGGCTTCCAGGTGGTTAAGCGCCACCCTGTCTTCCACAAAGTCCAGTCTCAGTAGCCAAGAGTCTGGTCAACAGAATCCTCACCCTGATACTCCTTCCACCCACCATGGAGACCCTTGGCAAACAAGTGATCCCACACTCGGATATTCAGAGGAGCTGTTTTCATAGCCATTCCTTAATTTGGGCCTCTCGCCAAGCCCGCTTGAAGATGCACATGAGGAGATCTTGTGACCTGATTTCCAAACTCTAGAGCATCCACAGTCAGAAGAAGATGACGGTGGGGAACTGCAATTAGTGTTTCACGAGGTGGATGATGATGAGACACAGTTGCCAATAAGTTAACTGCAATTAGAGTCTCAAGAGGTTCATGATGAGGATGTGAGACAGTTGTCAGTGAGGAAGTGGAAGAGGAAGTGCTGGACGATGAAGTCACTGACCCAACCTGGGAAGGTGGCAAGCCGAGCGAGGACAGCAGTACAGAGGGGGAGGGATCCGCATCACCTCACTAGGCTGGAAGAGGCAGTGGGGTGGCAAAAGGGAGATGGCGGGCCACACCAAACAGGCCCACAACTATTCCCTGGAGCACCACCTTGCGGCAATCTCCCTTGCCAAGGGGTAGGTGTTCCACAATCTGGCGCTTTTTTGAGGAAAGTGCGGATGATAAAAGAATTGTCATTTACAACCTGTGCCATACCAAAATGATCAGGGGAGTGAACACTAGCAACCTCACCAGCACCAGCATGATCTGCCACTTGGCATCAAAGCAACCTAATAGGTGGGCCGAACGCCTGGGTTCACAACCAGTGTCTGCTGGTCACACCACTGCCTCCTCTTCCACTGTGTTACGTGCTGGCCAATCTCCTGTCCAAGACTGAGGCCCGGATGCCTGGACCTTCGCAAGCACCATCAGCTAGCACATCCACTTTTGTGTCCCAGTGCAGCGTACAGATGTCTATACCCCAGGCCTTTGAACGAAAGCGCAAATACCCAGCCACCCACCCACAGACCATAGCACTAAATGCGCACCTTTCCAAATTGCTGGCCTTGGAAATGTTGCCATTTAGGCTTGTGGACACTGAGGCTTTCCGCAGCCTGATGGCAGCGGCTGTCCTGCGGTACTCTGTCCCCAGCCGCCAAAATTTTTCATGGTGTGCAGTCCCAACCTTACACCAGCATGTGTCCCGTAACATCACCCGTGCCCTGATCAACGCAGTTATTGGGAAGGTCCACTTAACGACTGACACATGGACAAGTGCTTTTGGCCAGGGACGCTACATTTCCCTGACGGCACACTGGCTGAACGTTGTGGAGGCCGGGAGCGAGTCGTAAACTGGGATGGCACAGTTGCTATCGACGCCAAGGATTGCGGGCCCTACTTCCATCAGGGTTTCCGCCGCCACCTACGTTAGTGGCTGAAACACCCCCTTCTCCTCCTCCACTGCCACCTCTGAATTATCATCTTGCAGCACCAGTCAGCCATCAGTCAGTAGTTGGAAGCAGTGTAGCACTGCAGTGGGGAAGCGGCAACAGGCTGTGCTTAAAATGATCTGCTTAGGTGACAAACAGCACACTGCCGCAGTGATGTGGCAGGGGATAAGGGACCAGACTGAGCTGTGGCTCTCGCCACTTAACCTACAACCAGGCATGGTTGTGTCTGATAATGGCTGTAACTTGGTGGCGGCTTTGGAGCTCGGCCATCTCACACACATACCATGCCTAGCCCACGTGTTCAGCCTAGTAGTTCAGCAGCTTCTCAAAACTTACCCCAATTTGCCTGAGCTACTGGTGAAGGTGCGCCGAATGTGTGCCCATTTCCGCAAGTCATATACAACTTGTGGCAGTCTGGCAGCGCTGCAGCAGCACTTGAAATTGTCAGCTCACCAACTGTTGTGCGACTTGAGCACGCGCTGGAACTCGATGTTCCACATGTTGGCTAGGCTTTGTGAGCAGCAGAGGGCAGTAGTGGAATACCAGCTGCAACATGGTTGTCGCCTTTCCAGTCAGCTTCCGCTCTTCACAAGCGATGAGTGGGCATTGATGTCTGACCTCTGTGAGGTTTTACACAACTTTGAGTAATCAACACAGATGGTGAGCGGCGATAACGCTATTATTAGCGTAACCATCCCACCTCAGTGATCCCTGTGTGCCTTACAACTATTGGGTGTCAAAGCTAGACACGTGGCACGAACTGGCACTCTACACCTTGGAGGTGCTGGCCTGCCCTTCTGCCAGCGTTTTGTCAGAGCGTGTATTTAGTGCTGCTGTGGGCATAATAACTGATAAGCGCATCCGCCTGTCAACTGAAAATGCTGACCGGTTGACTCTTCTAAAAATGAACAAGGCCTGGATTGCCCCTGACTTCTCTACTCCACCAGAGGAAAGCGGCTGAACATAAAGGCACTCTAAATGTGGTTTTTATGGTGTATTGAATACACTGTATTCCCATGCATCCCTTCCACCACTAAAAAGGATATATGGTTCAATCTCCCTTCTCTCATCCTCCTCCTCCATCATATCAACATGCTTATTAGGCTGACCTTGCTCCTAATGTTTTAAAGGGTCAGCTCAGCAGCGGGCCCTTATCCATAATGTTTTTGAGGGTCACCAGCAGGCCCTCACCCATAATGTTTTTGAGGGTCACGAGCAGGCCCTCAACCATAATGTTTTAGAGGGTCAACTCAGCAGCAGCCCCTCACCTCAAAATTTTTAGATGGTCAGCTCAGCAGCCGGCCCTCGCCCACAAATTTTTTTAGATGGTCAGCTTGGCAGCAAGCTCTTGCCCATAATGTTTTAGATGGTCAGCTCGGCATCAGGCCCTCGCCGATAATGTTTTAGATGGTCAGCTCAGCAGCGGACCCTCACCCCTAATGTTTTAGATGGTCAGATCATCAGCAGGTTCTCGCCCCTAATGTTTTAGAGCAGGCTTCCTCAAACTGCGGCCCTCCAGCTGTTGTAAAACTACAACTCCTACAATGCCCTGCTGTAGGCTGTTCTACCACAGTTTCAAAGGTCATGGTCGGTAGAACACTACGCCGTCATGGTTTCAAATCATGCATTGCACGAAAGGTTCCCCTGCTCAAGTCATCACATGTCCAGGCCCGTCTGAAGCCTGCCAATGACCATCTGGATGATCCAGGGGAGGCATGGGAGAAAGTCATGTGATCAGATGAGACCAAAGTAGAACTTTTTGGTCTAAACTTCACTCATCGTGTTTGGAGGAAAAAGAAGGATGAGTTGCATCTCAAGAACACTATCCCTACTGTGAAGCATGGGGGTGGTAACATTATGCTTTGGGGGTGCTTTTCTGCGAAGGGGACAGGACAACTGCACTGTATTAAGGAGAGGATGAATGGGGCCATTTATTGTGAGATTTTGAGCAACAATATCCTTCCCTCAGTCAGAGCATTGAAGATGGGTCGTGGCTGGGTCTTCCAATATGACAATGACCAGAAGCACACAGCCAGGATAACCAAGGAGTGGCTCCAGACCTAAATCCAATAGAACATCTTTGGAGGGAGCTGAAACTCTATGTTGCTCAGCGACAGCCCCAAAACCTGACAGATCTAAAGGAGATCTGTGTGGAGGAGTGGGCCAAAATCCCTGTTGCAGCATGTGCAAACCTGGTCAAGAACTACAGGAAACGTTTGACCTCTGTAATTGCAAACAAAGGCTTCTGTACCAAATATTAACACAGATTTTCTCAGGTGTTCAAATACTTATGTTCAGCAGTGCAAGACAAATAAATTCTTTAAAAATCATACAATGTGATTTTCTGATTTTTTTTTTTATTTATTCTGTCTCTCAGAGTGGGAATGCACCTACAATGTGAATTTCAGACCCTCCATAATTTCTAAGTGGGGGAACTTGCAAAATCGCAGGGTGTTCAAATACTTCTGTTCCTCACTGTAAACCTAGATCACAGAAATTGGCTGTTTTCCTGTATGCTATCCTGCTCTCAGATAGGACAGAAGAAATCACCTGATAGGTTTGCTTTAAGGATTAAAAAGTATTAGTAATATGCGTGTTCTGGTTTGCATGCATTTACTATGAAAATATGACAGGCTGTCAGTAATTGTCAGAAAGAGATTGTTAAAGTAACCTGACAGGTTTTATTGTTAGAAGGCAAAAGCCATTGCGTTGCCACTTTTCATTAGGCATGGTTGCTGTCTGATATTAATATGGGTCCTTTTTACAAATCGTTTTCCCTCTGTCTGGTAGTTTAAATTTACAATTATTTGTCCTGATAAAAGCAATGAGTCAAGTCTTTGTGTAGTCGGGTAGAAAGCAGATATAGGCACGTTGCCCACTTCCAATCACAGTGTATCTGCTCTGTGCTTTGCTAGCCACCATAAGCTGACTACAGTAAATGCTCTGAGCAGCAGAATCCATGAGACGACGGTTTTCAATACTGCAGCAAACGTCTGTTACACCTTTGTGTACTTGAGAAATCTATGCATAACTGCAGAATGAATGCAAGAATTGACATTAGCATTTTTTTATTATTATTTTGATGTAGCAATATCAACTTTTTCATCTTTATCAGTGTTCAATTTCTTATTGCTGGTGCCAGAAAGTAGCTCAAAGTCTTTTTGAAATTACATATATATTATGTTCCAGTGTCCATGCTAGAAGAACTGATATCATTTCTCCTTTTTATGAAGAAGAAACATCTAATTTGTACTTAAAATGGGTTTTATTCTTGCTAAATAATTGCAGCAATATGTACTTCACGTCATGTCAGTGGTTACTGGCACTACTTTTAAATTGGCATAGATATGTCAGTCAGTGTTACTTGCTAATCCAGGGATCATCAACCTTCAGCACTCCATCTGCTATGAAACTACAACTCCCAGCATACAAACGTACTCGGCTGTTCTTATGACTACCATAGAGTTCCATCACAGGGGCTCTATACCGGAAAAGAACTGATCAGGCATATCCCCATGCATTCTGAATGGAGAGTAAGGCCTCTTTCACACTTGGGTTGTTGGGATCCGGCATGCACTTCCGTTGCCGCAAGTGTACTGAAAGCATTTGAAGACGGAACCGTCTTCCAAATGCTTTCAGTGTTACTATGGCACCCAGGACGCTATTAAAGTCCTGGTTGCCAAAGTAGGAGCGGGGAGCGGGGGAGCGGTATACTTACAGTCCGTGCGGCTCCCGGGGCGCTCCAGAATGACGTCAGAGCGCCCCATGCGCTTTTATGACGTGATCCATGCGATCACGTGATCCATGCGCTTGGGGCGCCCTGACGTCACTCTGGAGCGCCCGGGGAGCCGCACGGACGGTAAGTATACTGCTCCCCCGCTCCCCACTGCACTTTACCATGGCTGCCAGGACTTTAGCGTCCCGGCAGCCATGGTAACCACTCTGAAAAAGCTAAATGTCGGCTCCGGCAATGCGCCGAAACGACGTTTAGCTTAAGACCGGATCCGGATCAATGCCTTCCAATGGGCATTAATTCCGGATCCGGCCTTGCGGCAAGTGTTCCGGATTTTTGGCCGGAGCATAAAGCGCAGCATGCTGCGGTATTTTCTCCGGCCAAAAAACGTTCCGTTCCGGAACTGAAGACATCCTGATGCATCCTGAACGGATTTCTCTCCATTCAGAATGCATTAGGATAATCCTGATCAGGATTCTTCCGGCATAGAGTCCCGACGACGGAACTCTATGCCGGAAGACAATAACGCAGGTGTGAAAGAGCCCTAAGGCTACTTTCACACTTGCGTTGTTCTTTTCCGGCATAGAGTTCCGTCACAGGGGCTCTATACCGGAAAAGAACTGATCAGGTATGTCCCCATGCATTCTGAATGGAGAGTAATCCGTTCAGTTTGCATCAGGATGTCTTCAGTTCAGTCGTTTTGACTGATCAGGCAAAAGAGAAAACCGTAGCGTTTTATCTCCGGCTAAAAAAACTGAAGACTTGCCTGAATGCCGGATCAGGCATTTTTTTCCATAGGAATGTATTAGTGCCGGATCCGGCATTCAGAATACCGGAATGCCGGATCCGTCCTTCCGGTATGCGCATGCGCAGACTGAAAAAAAGGTGAAAAAATAAATGCCGGATCCGTTTTTGCCGGATGACACCGGAAAGACGGATCCGGCATTTCAATGCATTTTTTCGACTGATCAGGCATTTTTAAGACCGCCGACGGAACTGCTTGCCGGATCTCTCTGCCGCAAGTGTGAAAGTAGCCTAATCCGTTCAGGATGTCTTCAGTTCAGTCGTTTTGACTGATCAGGCAAAAGAGAAAACCGTAGCATGCTATGGTTTTATCTCCGGCGAAAAAAGACTTGCCTGAATGCCGGATCCGGCATTTTTCCCCATAGGAATGTATTAGTGCCGGATCCGGCATTCAAAATACCGGAATGCCGGATCCGTCCTTCCGGTCTGTGCATACGCAGACTGGTAAAAATGTGAAAAAAGATACATGACAAGCGGAGAGACGGATCCGTTCTTGCATTGCATTTGTGAGACGGATCCGCATCCGGATGCGTCTCACAAATGCTTTCAGTCACATCCAGATCAGCGGATTCGGCAGGCAGTTTCGACGACGGAACTGCTTGCCGGATAACACTGCCGCAAGTGTGAAAGTAGCCTTAGTTATCTTTGAACTTCCCCCAACAGGCTTTGGGGCTCATTCCACTAGAGCAGTGGCGGCAAAATGGGCAGAGAGAGCAGAAGCCTCTTTATCCCAAATATGCAGGGCAACAACTTTATAAAACATTATAGGCTGCAACAGGTGAAGTGTTGGAGTTTATTGATACAGTACCTGTGCTAATCAGTTGTGAGGACCATTCTGCTGATGACTGCACAAATTGGCACAAAGTATTAAGGCTCAAGCACATGACTGTATGGCCTTGGTGTCCGTATTATGGGTCCACAATATTCAGGCTCTGGCTGTGTCCACTCTGTATCACGGATGCCGACTCGTTGACTTGAATGGGTCCACAATCCTCAAGATATGGAGCAGCGTGGAGTGGAGGCACGGATCAGAAGCACTATGAAGCACTTCAGTGGGATTTTGGTCCGTGCCTCCACACTGCAAAATAATAGAACATGTCCTATTTTTTTGTGGTGCGGACCCATTCAAGTCAATGGGTCTGCTTCCGCAAACGATGTGCACACAGACATTGCCTGTGCATTGCATACTGCTATTTGTGGTCCGTAGCACAGGTACGGGACCAGCACACTCGTGTGCATGAGCCCTTAGAGAATCACTCAGCGGTGCTCATACCTCCCTATTTAAAGCCAAATCCAGAAAAGAAACATGGAAGCAATGCTCAATAGAACGAGTCGCAGCTCCATGATGCAAATGTTTTCTAGCACATGTAGGCTGACATAAGTGCAGATGCTGCATTATTTTATTATCATTCTTTCTCTGTAGATTGATTATGTAACAAAGCTGAACATTGGTCATGAGGTACAGTATGAGTACTTATTTGTCCAATTATACTCAATGCCATTCATGTGTCATTTGGATCTGTTGTGCAGCCATGATTGTCATTCTTGTTTGGTCTTCAAAAGTCATGTAGTTTGATAAACATAGCAAATCTCTTGTGGTTCTACCTAAAATTGCTGAGGGCAAAATGTGTGAAAAAACTTTCTTTGAAAGTCGCAATTCACTTGTTCAGTTTTCTTTTCTCTTGGATAGTGTATAGCTGGCCATATACAGTCAGGTCCATAAATATTGGGACATCGACACAATTCTAACATTTTTGCCTCTATACACCACCACAATGGATTTGAAATGAAACGAACATGATGTGCTTTAACTGCAGACTGTCAGCTTTAATTCGAGGGTATTTACATCCAAATCAGGTGAACGGTGTAGGAATTACAATAGTTTGCATATGTGCCTCCCACTTGTTAAGGGACCAAAAGTAATGGGACAATTGGCTTCTCAGCTGTTCCATGGCCAGGTGTGTGTTATTCCCTCATTATCCCAATTACATTGAGCAGATAAAAGGTCCAGAGTTCATTTCAAGTGTGCTATTTGCATTTGGAATCTGTTTCTCTCCACTCTCAAGATGAGATCCAAAGAGCTGTCACCATCAGTGAAGCAAGCCATCATGAGGCTGAAAAAAAAAAAAAAAAACATCAGAGAGATAGCAAAAACATTAGGCATGGCCAAAACAACTGTTTGGAACATTCTTAAAAAAGAAGGAACGCATCGGTGAGCTCAGCAACACTTAAAGACCCGGAAGACCACGGAAAACAACTGTGGTGGATGACCGAAGAATTCTTTCCCTGGTGAAGAAAACACCCTTCACAACAGTTGGCCAGATCAAGAACACTCTCCAGGAGGTAGGTGTATGTGTGTCAAAGTCAACAATCAAGAGACTTCACCAGAGTGAATACAGAGGGTTCACCACAAGATGTAAACCATTGGTGAGCCTCAAAAACAGGAAGGCCAGATTAGAGTTTGCCAAATGACATCTAAAAAAGCCTTCACAGTTCTGGAACAACATCCTATGGACAGATGAGACCAAGATCAACTTGTACCAGAGTGATGGGAAGAGAAGAGTATGGAGTAGGAAAGGAACTGCTCATGATCCTAAGCATGCCACCTCATCAGTGAAGCATGGTGGTAATACTGTCATGGCGTGGCCATGTATGGCTGCCAATGGAACTGGTTCTCTTGTATTTATTGATGATGTGACTGCTGACAAAAGCAGCAGGATGAATTCTGATGTGTTTCGGGCAATATTATCTGCTCATATTCAGCCAAATGCTTCAGAACTCATTGGACGGCGCTTCACAGTGCATATGGACAATGACCTAAAGCATACTGCAAAAGCAACCAAAGAGTTTTTTAAGGGAAAGAAGTGGAATGTTATGCAATGGCCAAGTCAATCATCTGACCTGAATCCGATTGAGCATGCATTTCACTTGCTGAAGACAAAACTGAAGGGAAAATGCCCCAAGAACAAGCAGGAACTGAAGACAGTTGCAGTAGAGGCCTGGCAGAGCATCACCAGGGATGAAACCCAGCGTCTGGTGATGTCTATGCGTTCCAGACTTCAGGCTGTAATTGACTTCAAAGGATTTGCAACCAAGTATTAAAAAGTGATAGTTTGATTTATGATTATTATTCCGTCCCATTACTTTTGGTCCCTTAACAAGTGGAAAGCACATATGCAAACTGTTGTAATTCCTACACCGTTCACCTGATTTGGATGTAAATACCCTCAAATTAAAGCTGACAGTCTGCAGGTAAAGCACATCTTGTTAGTTTCATTTCAAATCCATTGTGGTGGTGTATAGAGCAAAAAATGTTAGAATTGTGTCGATGTCCCAATATTTATGGACCTGACTGTACATCGGATAAAGTCTGCCAAAATTGACAATTTGAATCTCAGCCAAATGTTTACAAATTGTACATGTCCAATGAACAACCAATGCCGAAGAAGTAATCGCACGTTAGATTGTCAGTCAGTTATTGGCTGAAATCCTAAAATCTTGAAGTGTTGGCACTGAACACTAGGCCTAAAAGATGTCGAAACATCCTGCTCTCTACAGGTGACCTTTCAGTGGCCAACACATTATCATCATAGGCAGAATCACAATGACCGATATTACCTCACAGGCATGCCTAGAAATATCTCCCATAGAATCCCCTCCAATCTGTTGTGCCTATGTCCCATGTAGTGGCTGTGAAAGAACAGGAAGTCTTGACGTATTTTAGGCCTAGTGGACAGTTTCCGATTTTTAAATATAGATAAGGAAAGGAAAATAAAAAATTTGCTAAAAATGATTAAAAAAAAGTTTACCATAACAACTTGAAATAGACAATCATTTTCGGATGACACTATTACTACATTTTCGGATGACACTTTCCCTGTAAAATATTGTTGGAAATCTACTGTAAACGTGCCACTCTTTCTTTGTAGAGTTGATTATTTGTCAGTTTTTGTTTTTTTTAGATAGATGATAGATATGTTTTACATATTATTTTTTTTTATATCCTTAGAACGCAGGTTTAATTTTCTATGTTGATGGAGGGATTGTGCATACAAAATATCCAGCCATTGACCAGCCTCCTGGTGACCGATCTTTAAAGGGGTTATCCAACCCTAATGCCTGGGCCCTTCATATAAATTATACTTACCCTGCCTTCCGGCGAAAGGGGGGGGGGGCAGCTAATAGCAGGCCGTGACGGGTACGAGCCTCCCTAGTGTCACCCGATGCAGCGGTGGCCGTGCAGGGATCAGAAGCAGCGCAGGTGTCGGGGAGTGGGGTAAGTACAACCTATATGAGGGGCTCAGGCATTGGATAACCCCTTTAATGTATGTGTATGATGGCAATTTAAATAATGCAATCAAACATAAGAATTTCATTCTATACGATGCATCCATTAGTTTTTTGGGGTGGGGCATTTTTTGGCTTGTAAGAAAATGCCATGAAAGTGTTTTTATTTTTTTTATGACATTTTTTGCGAGTTAGTGAATAGGTTATATGTTTAGTTTCCAGCGTTGCTGGTCAGGGTATGAGAAATCATGTTTGTAATAATGGTGCTGTTTAGATTTCCTTTCCATGTGCCTTTTTCTTTGTATGCATACACATTGTACTTTTGAAACTGTCCATTTATGCTCTATTCCATAATCAATATTGTGGTTTATTGTTCACTAACCATGATGTTAGGGCTTTTTTTATGTCTGTGTTGGTTATCTCCATTTTTATTACTTGATTATTTGCTTATTATTAAGTGAAACTCTGTTTTGTACAGTCCTTGAGTGTCTTTGTTAAGTGTAACTGACTTAGCACTACTTGCTGTCTTAGATTTTTGTCATCTCTTGCCTACATTTTGAACAGTTCAGCTTTCTGCTCATTAAGCCCTTTGTCAGAAACATGAACCTGCTATTGTTAGCTTCAGAAGTTCCTTCCATGTGGCCTGACTTTTAGAAACAATGCATCTGTCAAGATCAATTGGAGGTACAAGCTTAGTGCTCGAGGCCATCTATAAAGCTATCTCTTTGTTTCTACCATCATATAATATTTATATTTTTATTTGAAGCGTAAGGTACTAGATTCCTTAACGAATATCATTTGTACTTTTCCAGGTATGTAATGTACTCTACTGTGCAGATGTTTTAAGAGACTATTGAAGAAAAGAAGCAGATTCATGTCTAACGTTGAGTTCAATGATATGGAATGTCATATCCGCTTCTCAAAAGAAGCATAAAGGAATAGAAATAGCAGACTGTATTTCTATCAGAATGTGTATGCTGTCTTGTGCAAGCTACCTAGATTGTACTCAGTCACCAGACCATCACTCCTACATTCCAATATCCAGATAACCTCAAACTATTGCTAATGCCACAGTACAAACAAAGCCAAGTGGATGCTCTACACACAGAAATGAATTTTACCTCAATAGATGTCTATATTCTGACAGTGATTGGAAGTGGAAAATCTGCTTCAACGTGTTTGTCTGCAATGTCACACTTTGCAACTAAAGACCAGTGGCCTGGAATATAAAAGTTCCCAGGGGTCCTGGATACTATTAGCCAACAGACAGATGCACTAATCACAAAGTGTGTCCCGGCTAAGTGTTCAGTGTCACTAGTGCTACGGGTAGCGATATAGACCAGCAATTGTCCTACGCTTGTCTATCTATTATTGTATCTCATGTCTGTACTTCAGGTTATAGGAAATTAAAGGGGTTTTAAGAGATTCTGATATTGATAACCTAGCTTTAGGATAGGTCATCAGTATCATATCAGCAGGGGTCAGACACCCTGGACCCCTGCCGATCAGCTGTTTGAGTAGGCAGCAGCACTTTGTTGAGCACCACTGCTTCTTCACAGCTTATCAAGCACAGTACCGTCCATTGGATAACAGCTATGCCTGGTGTTCCAGCGGAGTCCCTTTCAATTGAATGGGACAGAGCTGTGCCCAGGCCACGTGATGGATGAACATGATGCCACTGGAGTATGAAGAGTCCACAGTGCTTGCCAGATAAAGGTAGATCCCCCTGGGAGGGGGGGAGGGGGGGGGGGGGTTGTTATCTGTTTAAACCCTTTCTGACCGCTCCTCATTTTATGTTGGCGGTCAGGCATTTAAACATGGCGTCTACTAGTGAGCAAATCGAGGCCATAGCCACTGGGTGCCTGCTGTTTTAAACAGAAGACACCCCTGACTAATGTATGTGATTGACGATAACGTCTATTGCAAACATTTGAGCTCTCAGATGCCTTGGTAACCATCTGGGAGGTTAAAGACTGGGAGCACATGCTAGCTGTACAATGGCTCCCCAAGTGAGGATCGGGGGAGCCAGATGCAGTGTGTAGCAGCCTCTGTCCTCAGGAGTAGTAGTACATGGTTGCCACACATTAGTTCCTGTGGAGCCCCTCCATTGGACACACAGTGTAATCCCCATAGACTAATGCAAATGCATTGGAATCTATGAAAAAAGCTATCTGATGAAAAGATAAAAGTTATAATATTTTTTTCCAGTATTAACTCTCCTATTTGGTATCATTGTAATTGTACTGACCCCGAGAATAAAAGTAGCAGGTCAGTTTTACCATATAAGAAACTGTAAAAAAAAAAATGAAAACTTGAAACTGTGGTGGAATGGTGTTTTTCTATAATTCCATTCCATTTGGATTTTTTCCCCCCGCTTTCCACCACACTGTATGCAACCCTAAATGGAGCCATTAGAAAGTCCATCTTGTCCCGCAGAAAATAAGCCCTCAAAAGGCTACGTGAATGAAAAAAAAAAGTTATGGCTTTGAGGGCTGGGAGTAAAAAAGAAGAAATAGAAAATCACCCAGTTTTGAAAGGGTTAACCACTCATCCTGCTAAATTTATAGACCAATATTTACATAAATGTATCCAGTGATGTCTGGCATATTTACGGGACACTAAACGTGTCCTTCAAATTCTGGATGGGTTAGAATGGCAACCTAAATTTTATATTGGCTACATTAGACAAAAAAAAGCCCACAAAGTTATGCACCTACACATAACTTTGGTGCTTCCTCCAGCAGCGCAGGCGCAATTAAGACCAATGTCTAAGGCCTCTTTCACACTTGCGTTGTCCGGATCCGGCGTGTACTCCACTTGCCGGAATTACACGCCGGATCCGGAAAAACGCAAGTGTACTGAAAGCATTTGAAGACGGAACCGTCTTCCAAATGCGTTCAGTGTTACTATGGCACCCAGGACGCTATTAAAGTCCTGGTTGCCATAGTAGGAGCGGGGAGCGGGGGAGCGGTATACTTACAGTCCGTGCGGCTCCCGGGGCGCTCCAGAATGAAGTCAGAGCGCCCCATGCGCATGGATGACGTGATCCATGGATCACGTCATCCATGCGCTTGGGGCGCCCCTGACGTCACTCTGGAGCGCCCGGGGAGCCGCACGGACGGTAAGTACACTGCTCCCCCGCTCCCCGCTACACTTTACCATGGCTGCCAGGACTTTAGCGTCCCGGCAGCCATGGTAACCACTCTGAAAAAGCTAAATGTCGGCTCCGGCAATGCGCCGAAACGACGTTTAGCTTAAGGCCGGATCCGGATCAATGCCTTTCAATGGGCATTAATTCCGGATCCGGCCTTGCGGCAAGTGTTCCGGATTTTTGGCCGGAGCAAAAAGCGCAGGCATGCTGCGGTATTTTTCTCCGGCCAAAAAACGTTCCGTTCCGGAACTGAAGACATCCTGATGCATCCTGACGGATTTCTCTCCATTCAGAATGCATTAGGATAATCCTGATCAGGATTCTTCCGGCATAGAGCCCCGACGACGGAACTCTATGCCGGAAGACAATAACGCAGGTGTGAAAGAGCCCTAAATCGTCGGTCTTAATAAATGTGACCCAAAGTCCCTATGCATAGTCATCAAGAACAAGAAAGGGTGTGAAGCCTCTAAATTCTTTTTTGAACAATCAGGATGGTTCCCTCAGCAACAAATTCATTTTATAGGAGAGTATATTTAAATAAATTTTTGGTTAAAATGAACAAAATACAAAGTTTTTCTTTATGCAGAT
The DNA here is from genome assembly GCF_905171765.1 of Bufo bufo. Lineage (NCBI taxonomy): Eukaryota > Metazoa > Chordata > Amphibia > Anura > Bufonidae > Bufo > Bufo bufo. Next base: position 547,004,383 of record NC_053389.1, on the reverse strand, counting down.
GTGGGATAAAGTCCATGCCCAGCTACACTAATCTATATGTAGGCAGATGGGAGGAAGACTATATATATCCATCTGGATAACTGCATGTGAACCTGGTATTCTGGTGACATTTTATAGATGATGTATTTAAGAATTAAAATATATAGATTATTTTTATTTCGAGTTTGCACCTAATTACATTAAGGAGAAAGTAAATTTTTTGGACCTTACCATCTATATAGAAAAGGATAAGATACTAGCGAGGACATATATAATAAACCTACAAATACTAATAATTTCATTTCCATGACCAGTTGGCATTTCATTTCAGTTCATGTGGGTACGTAGAAACAGTAGTAAAGGAGTGGCATTTGAAAATGAAGCCGGTATTCGGCAGATTGATGCTAGAGAATATTTAAAGGATCATTTCAAAGATCAGAAAGAACTAGTAGGTGGGATGAACAGAGAAGAACTGCTTAAAAATAAGAACGTAAGCATACATAATACAGGATAGAAAGAAGAAGCAATGATTCCACCCATCATCTCGCAATACAACACGCAATCAGGGGTGCTGAAAACCATTGTGAACAAAAACTGGAATATCTTATCTCAGGATAAAATTATTGGAGAACACATCCCAGTTTTATGCATAGAAAGTAAAGGTGTTCAGAAGAAGGAGACCAGTTTATTGAGGGACTTGAATTTGTAGATGGAGTTATTTGGGATTCCTTGAGACTGTGATTGAGGTATACCATGGCCATCTATAGTCAGGCTGTTTACTAGGGTATGGACGGCCCTGTAACACGCTTTATCCACCACCATAATGACTGTGCAGTTTCAGTTTAACACATTGGTTTGAAATTTATTTTTAAATACATTTTTTGTATCAATAGTTTGAGATTGTCCGAATATTGGTATTTAGGCAAATTGGTCTACTGATTGAGTATGATCTGGGATGCTTGTACAAATCGTTTCTACTTGAAGCAAGTTGGAGAGTGAGACAGAAAGACAGAGACCACAGTATGCTACTCAGTGTTTTTTTTGAAATATATATGTGCTATCTGGGGTGGGGGATACTCTTTCTCATTATGAAGAGCACCTCACCTAGTATGCGTAGTAAGGCCTCTTTCACACGGGCGTTGCGGATTGGGGCCGGATGCGTTCAGGGAAAATGGTGCGATTTTGACACTAAAACAAGTCAGTTTTCACTGCGATTGCGTTCCATGTTTGCGTTTTTTTTCCGCGCGGGTGCAAAACATTGTAATGCGTTTTGCACGCGCGTGAGAAAAATCGGCATGTTTGGTACCCAGACCCGAACCCGGACTTCTTCACAGAAGTTCGGGTTTGGGTTAGGTGTTGTGTAGATTTTATTATTTTCCCTTATAACATGGTTATAAGGGAAAATAATAGCATTCTTAATACAGAATGCATAGTACAATAGGGCTGGAGGGGTTAAAAAAAATAAAATAATTTAACTCATCTTAATCCACTTGTTCGCGCAGCCCGGGTTCTCTTCTGTCTTCTTCTTTGAGGAATAGGACCTTTGATGACGTCACTGCGCTCATCACATGGTCCATCACATGATCTTTTACCATGGTGATGGATCATGTGATGAGCGTAGTGATGTCATCAAAGGTCCTTTTCCTGTGCACAGAATGTAAGATCCGCCCAGTGCAGTGAATAATAATGAGCTGGGCGGCGCTAGGAATCGACAGTTGAGGCGCGGCTGGGCACAAAGGTATGAGAAAAAACGCCCCTTCGACAAAGAAATGTAAAAAAACACCCCTTGGGCATAAAGAAATGTGATTGACAGATCAATATAAAGTTGTTTTTACATGGTTTACAATGCGGACAGGGGGTACTCTTATATCATTGGAATACACTTTAATAGATCTATGACTGCATAGGAATAACTAAATATGTTTATAGGGCCTGTCAGTGTCCCTTTAATCCTAACTTCTACAAACCTATGAATACAGAATCAACCTAATCAAACTAATATGAAAAGTTGTTTTTCTAAAAATCTTCATCTACTTGCATATTATAAGTTATACCAGCAAGAATTAGTCTTTATGTAGAAAACTATGATTTAAATCAAGCCTTACTGACTAGTGATTTCAATCGTGATTTAAATCAATTTGATTTCCGGTAAATCAAATCCACCCTGGCAAAGAGTCATAAGAATAGATGCTCCAGAATTATTATTACTTGGGGAATGCAAGTAGTTACTAAAACAAACATGTCAGGGGAGGTGACAGGTCCTCTTTAACTGTACTGCATAATGGAAATAGTACCCACCGAGAGCCCCCCTTTAGGTCTCTCAACTAGAAAAGCTGTTTCTATCTGCGTTGCTGTGATAAAGGGATGTTGTCTAGTTATAGATGTGAGGCTTGCTTAGGCTACTTTCACACTAGCGTTCGGGGTTCCGCTTGTGAGCTCCGTTTGAAGGCTCTCACAAGCGGCCCCGAACGGATCCGTAGAGCCCCAATGCATTCTGAGTGGATGCGGATCCGCTCAGAATGCATCAGGATGGCTACGCTTGGCCTCTGTTCCGCTCAGCAGGCGGACATCCGAACGCAGCTTGCAGCGTTCGGGTGTCCGCCTGGCCGTGCGGAGCCAAACGGATCCATCCAGACTTACAATGTAAGTCAATGGGGAAGGATCAGTTTGAAGTTGACACAATATGGTCCAATTTCAAACGGATCCGTCCACCATTGACTTTCAATGTAAAGTCTGGACGGATCCGTTTGACTAACTTTCACACTTAGAATTTTTTCTGAACTATAATGCAGACGGATCCGTTCTGAACGGATCCCAAGGTTTGCATTATAGGAGCGGATCCGTCTGTGCAGACACCAGACGGATCCTCTCTGAACGCAAGTGTGAAAGTAGCCTTAGCTATGTTTCCTAGTTTTGCTACATAAGTTTGTTTAAAAGGTTGAGCAATGAATGGAAGGAGATGCTGTAGTTGTGAAATACTCAGCATTTTTCAATCCTTTTGCAAAGAAAGCTGAATTATATGTTTTTCACATGCAGATGTCTCTTTATTTGTCTGAAATTGAGAATATTTGGATTTGCTAGGATTAAAGCGGTTGTTCGATTTTGCTATATTGATGACCTGTCCTAAGAATCAGATCGTCGGGAGAACAGAAAAAAAACCCGGATCATTTATTTTGAGCATTAGTTATGATCAGTTTACATTAGTTCATGTCACTTACGTCAAATAAGTTATTTTAGATGGGAGAAAGTCTTGCAAAAAGATGAGTTAAACTGATCTATGAAAGAAAGTGACACAAACTGATCATAACTGATGCTCAAAAAAGATGGATCATTTATTTTTACGCAAACTGATGCTGAGCACAATTGAGGCTCAAAATAATGGATTCATTTTTTTTCTGTTCTTCTGATGGATCAGAAGAACGGAAAGCTAAACGGTGATGTGAATGCATTCAGTCCAATCTTCCTTTCCAACAAACTAGAATATCCCACCCAGGATTACACTTCTGTCAATGAGACATGTAAACTAGATCTCCTTCCAAAAAAATAAAATAAAAACCCAAAATGTCTCAAAAGAAAATTGCCTTGCTTAGCTGAGTTGCCTTGAGGAGTATGCTTTGTGGTGCTCTTTATCATTAAGGAGACCATAAAATATTCATGATGAGTATAGTTGCCAGGCAATGCTGCTTTCACTTTCTGGGAAGAATAGATGTACATTTGCATATCTTAATCCTTTTGGCAGGCTGCAATACGGACTAAATCCCAGGCCGAATTATTATTATTATTTTTTTTAATCCAAGCCATTCTGAGATTGTTTTCTCGTGACACATTGTACATGTTAGTGATACATTTGAGTCAATATGTTTTTACTTTTATTTTTTTTAAAAATCCAAAAATTACATTTTCTATATGTTTGTTTGCATCACTTTGTACATGTCATTTATTTTTTTAGGACGCTAGAAGGCTTAGAATTAAAGAAAATTTTCAAGAACATTTCCAAAGTGATTTTGAGGGGCTTACTTAATGAACACCACTCATAAATGACCCCATTTTAGAAACTACACCCCTCAGATTTTTGAAAACTGATGTTACAAAAAGACACTCCCCTTGAGCTGTGATAGGGATTGCTGAGACACGCCCCCTTAGCTTCAGCAGAAAAGACACTCCCCTTGAGCTGTGATGGGGAGAGCTGAGACATGCCCCCTTAGCTGCAGCAGAATAGACACTCCCCTTGAGCTGTGATAGGGAGAGCTGAGACACGCCCCCTTAGCTGCAACAGAATAGACACTCCCCTTGAGCTGTCAGCTTGATATAAATGTAGCAGAGCAATGAATGGGGATATCTCCGGATCCATGTGAGGTGCAGGGTTGTTTCTAGCTTTGTCAGAAAGAGGTTGGCATGTACCATATGATGTCTGATTTTCATTTTTTACACTAGTCATGGGATAACCCTTCTTCTTTTGCAAATCTTTATTTTATTTTCTGGCAAACATACATCAGTCAAGAAATATGACATAACAATTACAAAAAGTTGGCAACATTGCCTAATGGTCATGTGAGCAATTACAAGGAATATTATATAACAGTGTATAGCTTATAACATAGAACCATAGTACTCAATATTGTGAAGGCCTCATTTGTACAAGAGTGAAAATAATAGGTGCGGGTATGAGTGGAAAATTATATGTGAAATAGGGATAGATGATGATGTGTTACCCATTTGTGTGAGTTGGAAAAGTTTTCTTGCACCACTGGAACCAAGGAGCCCATAGTAGAGAGAATCTATTTAGTGGGCAGTGGTGATCTGGCAAATTAAGGAGTGTTAATGAGGGTGATATGGGGCTATCTAAGGAGCATATCTGTCTAATAGCAGTAGTTACTGTTTCCCAATAGGGGGCTATATTTGGTCATGTCCACCAAATGTGAAGGGCTGAACCTTGAGCATTCTGACACCTCCTGCATTCGGTTGGGAGGGAGAGATTCAGTTTGTGAAGTATATCTGGGGTATGGTACCATTTTGTGATCAGCTTATTGGAATTTTTTTGAATACGTATGCAACATGAAAAGCCATCAGCATGCATCATAATTTTAGAGGCATCATCATTACAAAGTGTTATCTCTAATTATTTTTCCCATTGTTGAATAAAGTGCGGTTTTTCAGGGGTCTTCAGCTCAAAGACCTTTTTGTAAATGAGAGAAATTAGTTCACTTGGGGGTCTGAGGGACTCGATTATGGCAACATACCAGGAGAGTACATCATTTCTTTGAGCAGTGGCTAAATATTGCTTACAAAACATACAAAAATGTGAGTAGTGGATGTGGGTCCATTTTGAGACCTGAAACAATGTCTGGAGGATCTGCATGGTGGGTATAGAATACCCTTTTAGAAGATCACCCACCACCCAATTTCCAAATGTAGGCCATATGCCTAGATCATCCACATAGTCTTTTTGGGAAAAATAAGGTTGGAGGCGTATAGGCATAAAAGGTGAGGGTCCATGAGGGCGGCCTATGTAGGAAGCCAAAGTTGACCAAGTAGTAAGGACTCCTTTATATGGTAAGGGTCATGAGGCCTGGTCTAGCCAGGGATGAGACTCGCCACAAATTGGCAAAATCACTAAGAGAGAGAATGCAGTTATCAATTTGACAACCTAACTTAGCTGTATGAGGGTTTATAAGTTCTGAGTGGAGTCTCCATTGTATTGCTTTGTAGTATGCCCTGATATCTGGTAGATCAGTGTGTTATATGCTAATCGAGGTCTGGTATGCTTCCAAACAAAGTCGAAGAAAAGCTTATGGACTGATAATAAGTCTAGCAGGTATATTAGAAGGGTCTGCATTAGATAGAGCAGCTTGGGGAGAATATATGTTTTCAATAAGTTCTTCCTACCCATCCAGGACATAAAGGGAGCATTCAAATCTCTCAATTGTTTGATATTAGACAGGAGTGTGGGATAGTTTACTTGATAAAGCATATTGGGGTCCTTATGAATATTTACACCTAAATAGTGGATATGGGAATCAGCCCATTGAAAAGGATAATTCTTTGATAAATCAGTTTTGATCTTATTAGGAACATTAATTCCCATGGCCGTACATTTAGACAGGTTAATCTTAAAGTTGGACATATGGCTGAATTCAGTGAGCAAGGTGAGGATGGCTGGGAATGGTATCACAGGATCAGACAGGAACAAAAGCATATCATCTGCAAAGGCAGCAACGGTGTGGGTCACTGGCCCTACCACCAGGCATTGTATTTTGGGGTTATATCTGATTGTCTGGAGACTTTTATACAGGCCGAGTATAAAAAGAGAAGGTGACAATGGGCAGCCTTGCCGCGTTCCGTTTGAGATTGAGAAGGAGGTGGAAAGCACCCCATTCACCCTGACCCTGGCATGAGGGGAGGAATACAGAGACAAAACCGCTGTTATGACTTGAGGTGGAAAGCCAAATTTATATAATGTGGCTTTCATAAATCTCCAGTCCACTCGGCTCAGTCCTCTCAGCATCAGTACTCAGCAATGTGAGTTGGGAGTTGGTAGTAGTAGCATATTCCAGTACCTGCTGTACTCTAAAGGTACCGTCTCTGCACTCTCTACCCCCCACAAAGCAAGACTGTTCAGGGGAGATCAGACTCTGCAGGAAGGGGGCGATCCTACAGGCCAAGATCTTCGCCCACAATTTTATGTCAGTGTTCAAAAGGGAAATGGGCCTATCACTTGCTGGTATTTCTGGGTCTTTGCCAGGTTTGGGAAAATCAGCAATATGAGCCTCCAGTGCTTGTTTCGCAGGGAGAAAACCCAGAAAGTAGTGCATTGAAATAGGTTAACAATTGTGGTCCCAAAACTGGCAAAAAATGTTTTATAAGAGATTGGCAGCCTGTGAGGTCCAGGGCTTTTGCCCAAGGGGGTCGTCTTAAGAGTCTTCTGGATTTCGGTGAGGGGTTGTCAATGCCTCGCAATCAGCGTTGGATAGGGCAACCTGAGGGTGGACAGGAATTGTTGCTTGCTTTCTAATCTAGTGGTAAGGGTATCAGAGGTCTCCTGTGGGCGAAGGTTGTACAGTGATTGATAGTGATTTGCATATTTTAAAAGCATGTTTTAAACAAAATCTACAGGACCAAAATGATTAATTTGATTATGTATGCATAAATCGCGGTGTGGGGATTATAAGTAAGCAAAAAAAAAAAGGTTTAGTGGGGTGACAGAAGCCCTTTAAATACAACTATCAATAAAATACACATTTGTACATAATGATCAAGATCCTGTCAGTCATTTACATGGACAGAAATCTGGTGCGATGACATTACAGAATAGTACAGAGATTTTGTTAAATAACAAATTTAACTTTCACCCAACCCCCCCCCCCCCTCCCTCCCTAAAGTTTGTCTTGCAGAGAGATGATCACACTGCCTTACCCTCAGTGAATTTTATTAAACATTTCACAAAGGATGTCATATCCACCTAAGATAACAATAAGTTGAACACTCGATCCTCATTAAAATGTAGCTTAAACTAGGATAGACGTCCCATTAAGGACAGTTGTCCTCTCAAACAATCCCTAGCCAGTGCCAACGAAGCTAAGCTTCCAGATTCAATCCAGCCCTGCCATATTGACCAAAATTTGTTTGGGCATTTTCTTTTTACATATACCCCTCTTTCAAGACGTAGAATCGTATTCATCCTATTTATATATTCTTGCTTGCTAGAAGGCCTATTTCTTATCCAATGCTTAGTGATTAAGACCCTTGCCTGGAACAACATTCTGTGAATACATACTGTAAGGATAGTTTATCATTTAATCCTATGGAGTCTAGTATACCCAGGCCAGCACACAGATTCTGGGATCATTGGGCAATCGTATCTGAGTTGTTACGGCTATGATTTCTCGTATCTCTTCCCAGTATTTTCCCAGCTCTCGGCAGTTCCATACCATATGAAGCAGTGTTGCTTCCATTGCGCCACATCTAGGGCATGTGGAGTCCGGTCGCACACCTATTTTGAATAGAAGTTTGGGGGTTCTATACACTCTGTGTAGCAGGTATAGCTGAGATAGTCTCTGAGATTCATTCAACGTAAGACTAGGAGTTAAAGCCAGGATGTCTATAAAATGTGTATTACCTCCTATCAGCATGTATAGATCTCCAGACATCGCTCAGACTCAGTTCTCGCAGCTTTCCATGAATACCTCTAAGTGCTTTATACAAGATGACAGACTTCTGAGTGGAGGAATCCAAGAGCGGGTTTAAGGACCATATTAAGTCTCCTCCAATTATTTGAAGGCCAGAGGCAAATGCAGAGATAGTATGGAGTATCTTCTGCAGCCAGTGACACTAATGTGGTGGAAGCTATTGAAATGCAGTAGGGAATTGGTGGCAGTCGATTTTCGATAGACAGGGGTGTGCAAATTTCCTTCCTGGACAGATGTTAACACATCTAAGAATTCAAGGGAGGTTCCTCCAAAATTCAAAGAGAACCTCATGTTCATGTAGTTATAATCTAAATATGCCACAAAGTCCCTACATTGCATTTCAGTGCCCGACCATATAATAAAGACATCGTCGACATACCATAGAAAAAGTTGAATGTACTGTACAAAGGGGTTGTCTACTGAAAACACATATTTATCCTCAAACACCGCTAAAAATAGATTGGCATGTGTACAGGATACGGGGGTACCCATCGCCGTACCGACTTTTTGCCTGTACCACTGTTCGCCAAATTTAAAGGTGTTATTAGTGAGAATAAACATAAGTGCTTCCCTGTCAAATTTTTTTCCGTTACTGCGTTCAGCACGCAGGGAAAATATTTTTATTTTTTAATAATTAGGAAATCTTTGGATGCGGTGATAACTGTTATATGTGTTTATTTATTTATTTTTCTATGTAAAATTGGGAAAGGGGAGTAACTTGAATTTATTTTTACTTTTTTAAAAATATTGAAACTTTTTTTTTTAGTTTTTAGTTTTTACACAATAACTTTTATAGCCCCCCTGATTTCTTGTCCCATACACCACAGTAGAATACTGTTGCTGTCTGAGATATTCTGACTCTGAGCAGTGCCCAGCGAACGGCTTAACAGGTAGTTAACCATGACAGGCCTGGGAACCTTCAGAATGTCCAGGTTCCATTTCCTGGTTCCTTGCGACATGTAGTACATGACCACTCATTCAGTCACTGGGCAGTGATTGGCTGGTTTGTCATTTCCTGTGTGTTGAGAGCAAGCAGGAAATAGAGAACAGCTGGGAAAGTTTGGATAAGGAGTGAAGGAGGACCGACAAGATAAATGACTTACAGCTGACAGGTTTTACACCCAGAACAGTGGTTATGTAGGAAAATGTTCATAATGTTCTTGAGGCTGGAATTAAGCTCTTATCAGACATCCTTATTATGTATCATAGCTCAACACTATCTGTATGTTTATTGCAATACATATACTGTATACTTTGTATGCCAGTGTTACCTAGTGTTCTTTCCCATGGCTCCCTATTTAAAAGTCTGTTGGTATCTGAGGATAACTGAAAGTTGACCACATTGACTTCTAGAAAACATGTTTTGGCAGCGTCAAAATTACTATAATGCAGGGCATTTATGGATGTGAAAAACACATTCTTAAGTTATTAGGAGCACTTTTGTGACCAAGGAAACAGATAATTTAAAACCGCTAGAAGCATTATAAACAAGATTGTGCTCAGAATCAACGTATTCCCTTGTGTGTCTGGTTTCTTGCAGCTTTGTGAACTACAGAACCCTATTGTAGTCTTTTATAATATCATATTAAACTGATATTTTTATAGTAAATATTTGTCTGATTAGGAAACTAAATCAATAAAAGCAGGTAAGGCTGGGCGACTTTGGCAAACAAATGTTTCAGCTTTATGGATGATTATTGATTATAATCTCGATTAATATTTTTCTTGGTAAATTAACCACCTCAGCTCCCCTAGCTTAAACACCCTTAATGACCAGACCACTTTTTACACTTCTGCACTACACTACTTTCACCGTTTATTGCTCGGTCATGCAACTTACCACCCAAATGAATTTTACCTCCTTTTCTTCTCACTAATAGAGCTTTCATTTGGTAGTATTTCATTGCTGCTGACATTTTTACTTTTTTTGTTATTAATCGAAATTTACCGACATTTTTGCAAAAAAATGACATTTTTCACTTTCAGTTGTAAGATTTAAAAAAAAAAAAAAACATTTCTATATAAATTTTTCTCTAAATTTATTGTTCTACATGTCTTTGATAAAAAAAAATTTTTTATTTATTGGTTTGTGTAAAAGTTATAGCGTTTACAAAATATGGTACAAAAATGTGAATTTTCTCATTTTGAAGCAGCTCTGACTTTCTGAGCACCTGTCATGTTTCCTGAGGTTCTACAATGCCCAGACAGTACAAACACCCCACAAATGACCCCATTTCGCAAAGTAGACACCCTAAGGTATTCGCTGATGGGCATAGTGAGTTCATAGAACTTTTTATTTTTTGTCACAAGTTAGTGGAAAATTATGATTTTTTTATATATTTTTTTTCTTCTTACAAAGTCTCATATTCCACTAACTTGTGACAAAAAATAAAAACTTCCATGAACTTTAGGATTTCACAGGTCATTTTTTACACATTTTGATTTCAAACTACTTCTCACTAGAGTTGTTGCGATACCAAATTTTTGACTCGGTTTCGATACCATGAAAAAGTATTGCGATACTCGATACCATTCGATACCACGCGAAAAAAATAAACAAAAAAAGCCACGTGCATTCCTCATTTTTAAAAATGGCGAATCGCGCAGTTTTTATTTTATTTTTTCTGTTCCGGCATTCACCACCTAGATTTTTTTTTTATATTTTAATAGTTTGGACTTTTCTGATGTGGCGATGTAATATGTTTATTTATATATTTTATATGTGAAATTGGGAAAAGGGGGGTGATTTATACTTCATATTTTAGTGTTTTTTTTTTCACTTTTTATTTAATAACTATTTCCCCCCTTAGGGGCTAGAACCTGGGATCTTTCATCCCTTTTCCTATTCACCCTGATAGATCTCTATCAGGGTGAATAGGACTCCACACTGTCCCTGCTGCTCTGTGCTTTGTGCACACAGCATCAGGGATGTTACCATGGCAACCAGGGCTTCTGTAGCGTCCTGGCTGCCATGGTAACCGATCGGAGCCCCAGGCTTACACAGCTGGGGCTCCGATCAGAAGCTGCCACTGCACCACCAATGAGGGGGAGTGGAGAGGTCCCTGTGGCCACTGCCACCAATGATTTTAATACTGGAGGGTTGAGAGGGGCCGGCGCACTGTGCCACCAATGATTTTAATGGGATGGGGGGATTGAGGGGGGGGGGCACACTGCACCACCAATGATTTTACCCCTTTATACAGGAGGCGGGTACTAGCAGATCAGCGGCAGTTAACTGCCGCTGATCGCAGCTCCCTGTCAGGGGCAGGGTGCCGGCAATGCGATTCTGCTGCCGGCACCCGCCTCCTGTATGTGTTAAAGACTGACTACTGTATATGAGTCCAGACTTTCACTATTAGGCCACACAGAGCGGCGCCCAGCGATGTCTCAGCACTCACCATTTAGTCCTGGGCGCCGCTCCGTTCGCCCGCAGTGCCCCATTACTGTCTCCTCTCCTGCTCCACATGCTGCTGATTACTATCGGAGCGATGGGAGGAGACATCAGCTTCACTAGTGGGCGTTCCTTCTCCCTGGCTGTAGCGCTGTCCAATCGCAGCGCAGGGAAAAGGAACGCCCACTAGTGAAGCTGATGTCTCCTCCCATCGCTCCGATAGTAATCCTATCATTGGGGGCGCAGTGCGCCCGCCCCTCCTCCGCCCCTCTCTTCTCATTGCCGCCCCTCCTCCACCCCCTCTCTTCTCATTGCCGCCCCTCCTCCGCCCCTCTCTTCTCATTGCCGCCCCTCCTCCGCCCCTCTCTTCTCATTGGTGGCAGCGGCAGCAGCACAGGGGGAGGGAGGACAGCTTCCTTCTCCCCGTGCTGCTGAGAGAGAACATGAGCGCGCCGATAGCAGCGCGCTCATGTTCAGAGATACTAGACTGCGCAGAAGCGCAGCCCGGTATCGAAAAAACGGAAATCCCGGTATCGTATCGATACCGGGACAAAAGTATCGATTGGGTATCGAAATTTCGATACCCGCAACAACCCTACTTCTCACGCATTAGGGCCCCTAAAATGCCAGGGCAGTATAACTACCTCACAAGTGACCCCATTTTGGAAAGAAGACACCCCAAGGTATTTCGTGATTGGCATAGTGAGTTCATGGAAGTTTTTATTTTTTGTCACAAGTTAGTGGAAAATGAGACTTTGTAAGAAGAAAAAAATAAATAAAAAATCATCATTTTCCGCTAACTTGTGACAAAAAATAAAAAGTTCTATGAACTCACTATGCCCATCAGCGAATACCTAGTTAGTTTTTCTACTGGCTGGGCATTGTAGAACCTCAGGAAACATGACAGGGGCTCAGAAAGTCAGAGCTGCATCAAAAAGCGGAAATTCACATTTTTGTACCATAGTTTGTAAACGCTATAACTTTTACCCAAACCATTTTTTTTTTACCCAAACATTTTTTTTTTTATCAAAGACATGTAGAACAATAAATTTAGAGAAAAATTTATATATGAATGTCGTTTTTTTGGCAAAATTTTACAACTGAAAGTGAAAAATTTTCATTTTTTTGCCAAAAAATTGGTTAAATTTTGATTAATAACAAAAAAAGTAAAAATGTCAGCAGCAATGAAATACCACCAAATGAAAGCTCTATTAGTGAGAAGAAAAGGAGGTAAAATTAATTTGGGTGGTAAGTTGCATGACCGAGCAATAAACGGTGAAAATAGTGTAGTGCAGAATTGTAAAAAGTGGCCTGGTCATTAAGGGTGTTTAAGCTAGGGGGGCTGAGGTGGTTAAGGAGTCAATATGCAAATGAGGTCATTGGAGCACCAAGCTGCTGGCCTGATCACTCAAAGCATCATATCACTAACGTGCAACTCTGGCCACTCCCTTCCTCTTCTTGATTGACAGGGCCAGACATCTCTCCTGGCCATATATTCATGTGCTTGTATAGTTATTCGGGGTATTGGTGCATGTGTCGAGGATTTTCTGTACACACAGAAGTGGAGGTAGTGGCTTCAGATTGAGTAGATCCTCCAAGTACCCTTGCTCAACTTTTCCATCCAAAACCACCACCTCCACTTCTAGTTTTCACTGATGTCGACACATGTGTAGTAGATATCTTCACTGCTTAGGGGGCAGTCTTATATCCTCTGTCTAGCTTTGCCAATGAAGGGGAAGGGTGGTTGTGGCCAGAGCTTTGGGGTGGTGACGATATGGAGCTCAGAGGGCTCAGGCCAGCCCCTTGGTGCTCCAATGACCTCATATGCATATTAATAAAAATGTTAATTTATCTGGAACCATGTGCAAGGTATTCTTTTAATCCGCAGGATCAATCTGCACTGCTTAAAGGGCTTCTGTCACCCCATTAAACCGTTTTTTTTTTTCCTTTACTAATAATCCCTACACTGCGATCTCATCATACATAAGCTAATTTATGATTTTCGTTCAGTAGAATTTGTTAAAAATCGATTTTTGAAATATGTAAATTACCTTGCTACCAGCAAGTAGGGCGGCTACTTGCTTGTAGCAGCCGCATCCTCCGATGGTAATGACGCCCCCTCTGCTTGTTGATTGACAGGGCCAGCGGACGGGATCTTTCTCCGCTGGCCCTGCCTGTTTTCATTCAATATCTGGTGCCTGCGCCGCGGCCGTACCTATCTTCAATCGGCGCAGGCGCACTGAGAGGCGGCCACTCACTCGGCCGCTTCATCCTCAATGCGCCTGCGCCGATGACGTCACATCTACACCCGGCGCAGGCGCATTGAGGAGCGAGCGGCCGAGTGAGTGGCCGCCTCTCAGTGCGCCTGCGCAGATTGAAGAGAGGTACGGCCGCGGCGCAGGCGCCAGATATTTAATCAAAACAGGCAGGGCCAGCAGCGAAAGATACCGTCCGCTGGCCCTGTCAATCAACAAGCAGAGGGGGCGTCATTACCATCGGAGGATGCGGCTGCTACCAGCAAGTAGCCGCCCTACTTGCTGGTAGCAAGGTAATTTACATATTTCAAAAATCGATTTTTAACAAATTCTACTGAACGAAAATCATTAATTAGCTTATGTATGATGAGATCGCAGTGTAGGGATTATTAGTAAAGAAAAAAAAAAACGGTTTAATGGGGTGACAGAAGCCCTTTAATAGGGTTGATCCTGCATTTTATGTAAAAAGAATAGTCATATTCTAAAACAGACTTTTTCAGTGATTCCAAGTTTGAACCGTGAAGTATACTGATGCAAAATACTTTTTTCAACCTTGCTTATAACTGTAATAAAGAGCAATTTGCAATCTATATGTAACATAGTAACATAGTACATAAGGCCGAAAAAAGACATTTGTCCATCCAGTTCGGCCTGTCATCCTGCAAGTTGATCCAGAGGAAGGCAAAAAAAACCCTGTTAAGGTAGAAGCCAATTTTCCTCACTTTAGGGGAATAAAAAATTCCTTCCCGACTCCAATAAGGCAATAAGAATAACTCCCTGGATCAACGACCCCTCTCTAGTAGCTATAGCCTGTAATATTATTACACTCCAGAAATACATCCAGGCCCCTCTTGAATTCATTTATTGTACTCACCATCACCACCTCCTCAGGCAGAGAGTTCCATAGTCTCACTGCTCTTACCGTAAAGAATCCTTTTCTATGTTTGTGTACAAACCTTCTTTCCTCCAGACGCAGAGGATGTCCCCTCGTCACAGTCCTGGGGATAAATAGATGATGGGATAGATCTCTGTACTGACCCCTGATATATTTATACATAGTAATTAGATCTCCACTCTGTCGTCATTTTTCTAACGTGAATAACCCTAATTTTGATAATCTTTCAGGGTACTGTAGTTGCCCCATTCCAGTTATTACTTTAGTTGCCCTCCTCTGGACCCTCTCCAGCTCTGCTATGTCTGCCTTGTTCACTGGAGCCCAGAACTGTACACAGTACTCCATGTGTGGTCTGACTAATGATTTGTAAAGTAGCAGGAATATGTTCTCATCACGGCATCTATGCCCCTTTTGATGCAACCCATTATCTTATTGGCCTTGGCAGCAGCTGCCTGACACTAGTTTTTGCAGCTTAGTTTGCTGTTTATTAAAATTCCTAGATCCTTTTCCATGTCAGTGTTACCGAGTGTTTTACCATTTAGTATGTACGGGTGACTTGCATTATTCCTTCCCATGTGCATAACTTTACATTTGTCAGTGTTAAACCTCATCTGCCACTTATCTGCCCAAGCCTGCAATCTATCCAGATCCCGCTGTAGCAGTATACTGTCCTCTTCAGTGTTAATTACTTTACACAGTTTAGTGTCATCTGCGAAAATTTTTATTTTACTATACAAGCCTTCTACAAGATCATTAATAAATATATTGAAGAGAATAGGGCCCAATACTGACCCCTGAGGTACCCCACTAGTGACAGTGACCCAATCTGAGTATGTACCGTTAATAACCACCCTCTGTTTTCTATCATTGAGCCAGTTACTTACCCACATACAGATGTTTTCTCCCAGTCCAAGCATTCTCATTTTATATACTAACCTTTTATGTGGTACAGTGTCAAATGCTTTGGAGAAGTCCAGATACACGACATCCATTGATTCGCCGCTGTCAAGTCTAGAGCTTACCTCCTCATAGAAACTGATTAAATTAGTTTGACATGACCGATCCCTCACGAAGCCATGCTGATATGGCGTTATTGCTTATTTCCGTTAAGATGCTCTAACATAACATCTCACAGAAAACCTTCAAACAGTTTACCCACAACAGATGTTAAACTTACCGGCCTATAGTTTCCAGGCTCTGTTTTTGGACCCTTTTTGAATATTGGCACCACATTTGCCATGCGCCAATCCTGTGGGACATTCCTTGTCAGTATAGAGTCTGCAAATATCAGAAATAAGGGTCTGGCTATGACATTACTTAATTCCCTTAGGATACGGGGGGTGTATGCCATCCGGTCCTGGCGATTTGTCTATTTTAATCTTTTTAAGTCGCTGTTGTACTTCTTCCTGGGTCAGACAGGACACTTTTAATGGGGAATTTATTTCAATATTCAGCATTTCATCTGACAGTTTATTTTCCTCAGTGAATACATTGGAGAAAAAAATATTTAACAGCTTTGCTTTCTCCTCTTCGCTCTCTGCGACTCCCCCCTCATTACTCCTTAAGCACCTCCGGACCGCCGTACGCAGCGACGCGTCCTGGAGGTGGTTGATTGATTTCGCCTGGACGCGCTGGCGCGTCCTCTCGCGAGACGCGAGATTTCCTGTGAACGTGCGCACACAGGCGCGCGCGTTCACAGGATCGGAAGGTAAGCGAGTGGATCTCCAGCCTGCCAGTGGCGAACGTTCGCTGGCAGGCTGGAGATGTGATTTTTTTTAACCCCTAACAGGTATATTAGACGATGTTTTGATAACAGCGTCTAATATACCTGATACCTGGTCCTCTGGTGGTCCCTTTTGTTTGGATCGACCACCAGAGGACACAGATAGCTCAGTAATTTGTAGCACCAAGCATCACACTACACTACACCCCCCTGTCACTTATTAACCCCTTATTAGCCCCTGATCACCCCATATAGACTCCCTGATCACCCCCCTGTCATTGATTACCCCTCTGTCATTGATCACCCCCCTGTAAAGCTCCATTCAGACGTCCGCATGATTTTTACGGATCCACTGATAGATGGATCGGATCCGCAAAACGCATACGGACGTCTGAATGGAGCCTTACAGGGGCGTGATCAATGACTGTGGTGATCACCCCATATAGACTCCCTGATCACCCCCCTGTCATTGATTACCCCCCTGTCATTGATCACCCCCCTGTAAAGCTCCATTCAGACGTCCGCATGATTTTTACGGATCCACTGATAGATGGATCGGATCCGCAAAACGCATACGGACGTCTGAATGGAGCCTTACAGGGGCGTGATCAATGACTGTGGTGGTCACCCCATATAGACTTCCTGATCACCCCCCTGTCATTGAATACCCCCCTGTCATTGATCACCCCCCTGTAAAGCTCCATTTAGACGTCCGCATGATTTTTACGGATCCACTGATAGATGGATCGGATCCGCAAAACGCATACGGACGTCTAAATGGAGCCTTATAGGGGGGTGATCAATGACAGGGGGGTGATCACCCCATATAGACTCTCTGATCACCCCCCTGTCATTGATCACCCCCCTGTCATTGATCACCCCCCTGTCATTGATCAGCCCCCTGTAAGGCTCCATTCAAACATTTTTTTGGCCCAAGTTAGCGGAATTTTATTTATTTTTTCTTACAAAGTCTCATATTCCACTAACTTGTGTCAAAAAATAAAATCTCACATGAACTCACCATACCCTTCACGGAATCCAAATGCGTAAAATTTTTTAGACATTTATATTCCAGACTTCTTCTCACGCTTTAGGGCCCCTAGAATGCCAGGGCAGTATAAATACCCCACATGTGACCCCATTTCGGAAAGAAGACACCCCAAGGTATTCCGTGAGGGGCATATTGAGTCCATGAAAGATTGAAATTTTTGTCCCAAGTTAGCGGAAAGGGAGACTTTGTGAGAAAAAAAAAAAAATCAATTTCTGCTAACTTGTGCCAAAAAAAATAAATTTCTATGAACTCGCCATGCCCCTCATTGAATACCTTGGGGTGTCTTCTTTCCAATATGGGGTCACATGTGGGGTATTTATACTGCCCTGTCATTCTAGGGGCCCTAAAGCGTGAGAAGAAGTCTGGTATCCAAATGTCTAAAAATGCCCTCATAAAAGGAATGTGGGCCCCTTTGCGCATCTAGGCTGCAAAAAAGTGTCACACATCTGGTATCGCCGTACTCAGGAGAAGTTAGGCAATGTGTTTTGGGGTGTCATTTTACATATACCCATGCTGGGTGAGATAAATATCTTGGTCAAATGCCAACTTTGTATAAAAAAAATGGGAAAAGTTGTCTTTTGCCGAGATATTTCTCTCACCCAGCATGAGTATATGTAAAAAGACACCCCAAAACACATTTCCCAACTTCTCCTGAATACGGCGATACCACATGTTTGACACTTTTTTGCAGCCTAGGTGGGCAAAGGGGCCCACATTCCAAAGAGCACCTTTAGGATTTCACAGGTCATTTACCTACTTACCACACATTAGGGCCCCTGGAAAATGCCAGGGCAGTATAACTACCCCACAAGTGACCCCATTTTGGAAAGAAGACACCCCAAGGTATTCCGTGAGGGGCATGGCGAGTTCCTAGAATTTTATATTTTTTGTCACAAGTTAGCGTAAAATTATGATTTTTTTTTTTTTTCTTACAAAGTCTCATATTCCACTAACTTGTGACAAAAAATAAAAACTTCCATGAACTCACTATGCCCATCACGAAATACCTTGGGGTGTCTTCTTTCCAAAATGGGGTCACTTGTGGGGTAGTTATACTGCCCTGGCATTTTAGGTGCCCAAATGTGTGGTAAGAAGTTTGAAATCAAAATGTGTAAAAAATGACCGGTGAAATCCGAAAGGTGCTCTTTGGAATATGGGCCCCTTTGCCCACCTAGGCTGCAAAAAAGTGTCACACATGTGGTATCTCCGTACTCAGGAGAAGTTGGGGAATGTGTTTTGGGTTGTCATTTTACATATACCCATGCTGGGTGAGAGAAATATTTTGGCAAAAGACAACTTTTCCAATTTTTTTATACAAAGTTGGCATTTGACCAAGATATTTCTCTCACCCAGCATGGGTATATGTAAAATGACACCCCAAAACACATTCCCCAACTTCTCCTGAATACGGAGATACCAGATGTGTGACACTTTTTTGCAGCCTAGGTGGGCAAAGGGGCCCACATTCCAAAGAGCACCTTTCGGATTTCACCGGCCATTTTTTACAGAATTTGATTTCAAACTCCTTACCACACATTTGGGCCCCTAGATTGCCAGGGCAGTATAACTACCCCACAAGTGACCCCATTTTGGAAAGAAGACACCCCAAGGTATTCGCTGATGGGCATAGTGAGTTCATGGAAGTTTTTATTTTTTGTCACAAGTTAGTGGAATATGAGACTTTGTAAGAAAAAAAAAAAAAATCATAATTTTCCGCTAACTTGTGACAAAAAATAAAAAGTTCTATGAATTTACTATGCCCATCATCGAATACCTTAGGGTGTCTACTTTCCGAAATGGGGTCATTTGTGGGGTGTTTGTACTGTCTGGCCATTGTAGAACCTCAGGAAACATGACAGGTGCTCAGAAAGTCAGAGCTGCTTCAAAAAGCGGAAATTCACATTTTTGTACCATAGTTTGTAAATGCTATAACTTTTACACAAACCATTTTTTTTTTTACCCAAACATTTTTTTTTATCAAAGACATGTAGAACAATAAATTTAGAGCAAAATTTATATATGGATGTCGTTTTTTTTGCAAAATTTTACAACTGAAAGTGAAAAATTTCATTTTTTTGCAAAAAAATCGTTAAATTTCGATTAATAACAAAAAAAGTAAAAATGTCAGCAGCAATGAAATACCACCAAATGAAAGCTCTATTAGTGAGTAGAAAAGGAGGTAAGTTGCATGACCGAGCAATAAACGATGAAAGTAGGGTAGGTCAGAAGTGTAAAAAGTGGCCTAGTCTTTAAGGGTGTTTAAGCTAGGGGAGCTGAGGTGGTTAAAGGGCCGACACCTTCAGATTTATACTTTTTAACATTTATATAATTGAAGAACATTTTAGGGTTAGTTTTACTCTCTTTGGCAATTAATCTCTCGGTCTCTAGTTTGGCCGCTTTTATTTGTTTTTTACATGTTCTATTTTTTTCCTTATAGTTTTTCAGTGCTTCCGTGCTACCCTCCTGTTTTAGTGATTTATATGCTTTCTTTTTGTCATTTATTGCTTTCTTTACAGTTCTGTTTATCCACATTGTTTTCTTTTTGTTCCTTAACCTTTTATTCCCATACGGTATGTACCTCTCACAAGGAACTTTTTAGGATGTTTTTGAAGATATCCCATTTTGTGGCTGTATTTTTTTTTTTAAGGACTTTGTCCCAGTTAGTTAGGCCTATGGCCTCTCTTAGTTGGCTAAATTTAGCTTTTTTGAAGTTTGGTATTTTTGTTCCTCCCTGTAGAAACGCTCTTTTGAATGATAATTGGAAGGTTATTACTTTATGGTCACTATTTCCCAGGTGTTCCCCAACCTGCACGTCTGTTGTTCTGTCAGGCCTATTGGTTAATACTAAGTCTAGTATGGCCGTCCCTCTAGTCGGGTCCTGAACCAGTTAGGAGAGGTAATTGTCTTTGGTTATTGCCAAGTAACCTTGTTTCCTTTAGGAGATATCAAGTTTCAGTTCCCAGTCTAGATCTGGGTAGTTGAAGTCCCCCATAATGACCACCTCATTAGGATTTGCCGCCTTGTCTATCTCACGGTAGTGAGTAGTTTCTGTGGACTCTCTGGTATATTAGTGAGGTTTATAGTAAACTCCTATTAGTATTATTGTTGTTTTTAGCTCCATGTATCGCTACCCACAGTGACTTCCACATGTCATGTCCCTCACTTATTTCTTCTTGGACTGTGGGCTTTAGACAGGAATTACATGAAGGCAGGTCTGCCTGGTCTAAACAGACTGTAAGCCTCTTGTACATTAACTGCCATCATAGCTATCATCCAGCCATGTGATCATAATTAACTTTTGTATGCGTATATACAGAGTGGCACAGAATTTTCTGTGATTTGAATCTGACCGAAAATCATAGCATGCTCTACAACTACAGTATTTTCATGTTTACAATAATTTGCAATATTGGACACACTATAAGGCTTTGGGCTCATGGATTTTGTAACCCCACCAACTTGAAATATATGCAGAAATATATATTGAGAGAAACCACCAAGGCTATTATGCATCATCATTTTAAGCTAAGACTGTATAAACTGTAATGTGCCAGTGAATACCAATTCATACCTAAATCGTTCTGCAGTTCCTCCACAATTAATACTGCCATATTGGTCCCAGATAATACCTAGCATCTTCTCTTTCTACCTCTTCCTTTTTTTTTTTTTTTTTTATCTACTACTCTACTTCTTTGAGTTAGGTGCGCACGACCGTATTTTTTTTCAATATTCGATCAAATGCAGACCCATTCACTTCAGTGGGGCTGCAAAAGATGCGGACAACACACTGTGTGCTGCCCGCATCCATGTGTCTGTTCTGCGGCCCAGAACATGGGCCATTCTTGTCCCTTTATAGAGAGAGGGCAGGATGTTCCGTTCCACAAAATGCAGAACGCACACAGCCGATATCGGTGTTTTGCAGATTTGTGATTTGTGGACCGCAAAAACACCAGTGATCGTGTGCATAAGCTCAGTGCCAGTGCAAATCAATCTGTTCATGAGTTAACATTTAGCAGTGATATTGTCCAGGAATTGGTATGTGATGGTAATATCTGTCCAGTGGAAGTTACTATTGTATTAAAGATGTTGCCATGTTGATTTGGTAGCTAACTCTTACCTAAAAATTGGTATTAAATATAACTCCAATATTGAAGGCACATACACTCAGGGACGGATTTCGCTTTTCTGGGGTCTCAAGCAAAGTGATGTTTTTGGGGACCCTGTCACTCCACTAATTTCCACTCTGTAGCACCACTAAGGTTTGCTCCATAGCACTTCTAAGTTCCAGCCCATAGCACTGCTGATATTGTGACCCCCTATGTTCCCCCCACAGTATAGTGACATCTTATGTGCCCCACACACAGTATGATGCCCTCTTATGTGCCCCTTGCATATGATGCCGCCTTATGTGTCCTGAACCCAGTGAGGTGCATCCTTATGCGCCTCCCAACACATAGTACACCTTTTGTGTCTCCAAAATTAACATAGTACACCTTTTGTGTCTCCAAAATTAAAATTCACCTAGCCACATTCCTACGAAAAACTAAACGGATCACTCTGTTTGGTGGCTAGGCGCAGCAGGCATGATGATGTCACTTCATCGCACTGCACAGCACACCAGCAGATGAATAGTGAAGCAGGGAACCCATGGCTCTCTGCTTCTCCATTGTATTAAATGTTATCTGCATTCTAATGTTATAGCTGCTGGGGAAACCTGGCTGCCAGGGAACATCGGGGGGCCCCATGATGTCTTGTCTGCATGGTGGCCGATTTCTCTCCAGGATGTACTGTACATTATATATTTAGTGCAGCTTTCAGCCACAGTTGCTGTTGAAAATTTAGGAAATTATGATTGCTGTTGATCTTCAAATTAGATTTACGGGCTGAGGGTTCATGTACACGGCCGTAGTTTTGGTCTGAATCTCGGGATGCGAACCCATTAATCTCAGTGGGGCTGCAAAATATGTCGACCGCACACCCGTGTGCTGTCCACACCCGTAAGTCTGTTCGGTGGCCCCGCAAAGAAATAGAACTAGTCTTATTCTTGTCCGTTTTGTGGTCAAGGATAGGACATTTCTGCAGGAGAAAAAAATATGGTGTATCTGTGTTTTACGAATCCAGGATTTGTGGACAGCAAAAACAGATACGGTCGTGTGCAGGAGCCCTAACTCTGCATGTATTTTTTCCGTACTTTCCTCGTACTTGGCTGGGATCCATTTTGCTTTCTGTACAGCCAGATTTGTGACATTCATTCAACAATTTGAGATATATTCCTTCCAATCCATGTTGATATCACTCAGATGTTGCAGATTTGTAGGCCTTTAATCTACTTTTACCTCGTCTCATATGTAAAGTGCTTGATTAAAAAGAGTTCTGGAAAATTGGGATTTGTTAGATGGAACGATGTGTATTCAGCCTTCAGCTGACCCGTTGTGCTCACTGTAGGCTCAGCTTCTTGTTGTGTGGAACCTGGGGAGGACATCCATTTTAATGGTTGACATTCTGTGTGTCTTGTAACATAATGTCAGTTACAGTCTACTTATCAGCTTAAAACACCTTTTTTGGATTTATAGTTCTTATGGTGAAGAAACCTTGTCGTCTCTGGAGACTGAACTGTTTATTCTCTAGATGGTGGCAGTGCCCCCTTGTCTGTTAAGGGGATTTTACATGAAACAGCTCTTCTCCATATTTTTTGTACAGTCCATTTATAGATTTGTATAAGTTAAAGGGGTATTCCGGGTTGTTAGAATTTGTCCCATATCAACACTATTAGATTGGTGGTGTGGGTCCTACTACTGGGACCTCCACTGATCACGATAACAGGGGAGCCGTATCCCCTGCAGCCACCCTGAAATGAATGAAGCAGCTGGTCGCACATGCCTGTAACAACTTTATTAATTTCTATGGGACTTTTAAAGATAACACTATCTCTCGAATTCCCATAGAAATTAGTGGAGCGGATGCACACATGCCCGACAGGCTGCTCAGTTCATTTCAGGGTTGCTGCAAGGGAATACAGGGCCCCTGTTGTTGTGGTCGGTGGGGGTCCCAGTGGTAGGACCTCCACTGATCTAATAGTTATCCCCTACCCCTTAAATCATGTCCCCCCTTAGACAGGAGGAGAGGTTGAGCAGATTTATGCGTTTTTTGTTTATATTAACAGTCCTATTTTAAAATCCACACGTCTGGTCAGTTTACGCACGTACAAAATACACGCTTTGTAGATGAGATTTGGGAAATCTGATTCACTTTGCTGGTATTGTCTTGCATTTTGATTTTTCTGCATAGAAATCCACGCAAAAAAAACTGGACGGATATGCTGAATACTTTTGTCAATAGAATTGCATACAAGTAATCTGCAGCATTTTATAGTGAAAGAAAAGTGGAATAAAATATCCCTTGAACATGCTGTAGAAAATATTTGCTTAATAATCCACCCATGCAGTAACTTCAGCTGCCTTGCAGATTTTAAATGCGGCATGTCCGTTTATGTTGTGAGTTTTCACTCACACCATTTACACTCTGAATTCTGCCATAAAATCTACACCATTCGGTAATAATATTGCTGCTGCAGAATTCCACCAGAAACAAAAATTTGAAGTTTGGACATATGAACGTATCCTCAAAGGCTATGTACACCTTTTGGAGTAATTTTTTTCCCCTTATGATTGTGTTATACTAATTTTTTACTAAAAATCATTTTTTTCAATTGACCTTTAATATGGAGCCATTCTGTCACAAAGGGTTAGCTGTTTTTCTAGCTGTGTGAATGTTATTTTTACTTTGTCCCGGTCATCTAATAACCCTTATCTCTAAACTACTAAGAGGTCATAAACACTTATTTAAGCCACATTCTTATTAGTAAGATAAGAACTGAGCTATAATAAGTGTTTGGGAGGTCAGAGAGCAGAGATAAGGAGTCCGTCAGCTCTTGGTTTGACGGAAAAGACAGAAAATCCACAGGCTGCTACTAGAGCATGTCTGCTCTGTACAGAAAAAAAGGATGCCATGTTTTTAATAAAGACCAATTAAAAAATATGTTTAGCTTAAAATGAGTACAATGCAATAATAAAAAAAAAATCGCCCAAAGGTGTACATAGCTTTTAAATTTTTTCTACATTCAGTTACTTAATGACATTTAGTTTCTGTTCTGCTATTGGGTCAGAATAAGAGCTCCTTGTATTGACCTTAGTTGCCTGTTTCATTCTTTTTTTTTTTTTTTTACACAAGATTAGCATATTTAGATATACTGTATTTGTATTAAAGGGGTATAGCAGGATTTTCATATTAATGGCTTATGTTTATGATGACGTAGGCGTAGCTGCCACTATTAAATGGACAGTGCTGGGCTTGGTAAACTGCGAGGAGGCCGCAGTGCTTACCGAAGCTCTGTTGAGTGCTGCAGCATCCTCAAACATCTGATCACCAGCGGTGCCGGGAGTAGAACTCCCGCTGGTCTCACCTGAGGATAGGCCATCAATATAAAAATACCAGAAAACCCCTTTTGAAACTAGGCGTGCTAATAACTGGCTATGCACACATATAAATATACATATATTTACAAAAGGCTTCTGTGACAGAAGTTCGGCCCCAGAGCTGTAGTTTTTATACTTGGTATTTTTTGTCTGTGACTTTTGAAAATTAAAACAATTTCTTATCTGAGCTATTATTTATTCCTTGCATCTGTTCTTTGATTTTAGGAAACAATGGAACTAATTGAGGACATAAATAGATGTTCTGGATAAAACAGCAAGCTTTATGAAAGCACAAAGGAAAGTTCTTAGAGTCTCCATGTGTCTTTCACACACTAGTAATTTTCCAGCGCCACATCATTAGTGATCAGCAAAAGCTGACAGCAGTAACTGAAATAAGCAGCATCTTCACAATTCATACAAACTATTATCTGACAAAAGGACAAAACAAGTGCTGAATGCTTTCTAAGCTGAGAAGGCAGTCTTAGAAACATTTGCAAAATTACATGATACCAGAGGAGTCTCAAGTTCAGTGTACAAGACTATTTGCAGTAGAAACTGTACACAGTGTTGGAAAGTTCACACAAAACCCAATATCCTTCTCACCTCTCAGGAAAGGATCTTCTCAGGTGCACGGACTCACCACAGCACATAACCACATCTCAAAAGTGCTGCATTTTGCTGTAAAATGTGTGTGGTTTTGCAGCATGATAATTGGTCACACAACATATTACCGCTATGTGAGAATCAAGATGCCTTCTCCTATGGGAAGGTGCCTGAGCAATAAGGTTCCTAGCTTGCCTTAGTCCCTTCAAAGGTGTTTTTTGTGTCCTGAACTCCTGTGCCTGACCTCTGCCTATTGACCCTGTGTCACCCCTGATGAAGCTGTACAAACTGATGGTGGCGATATTCATGTTTTTTTCCCTCCCTTGCAGCACTGCAGTTATCAATTAAACAGGTCATATTGTTATTGATTCTTCACTGTAATTTCTTATTGCACTTGTGACACTTTATTGTGGTAATAATTTTCATTTGTTTGTGTTTCTAATCATGGAGTAATATTGGGATTTGTTATTTTTGTATAGTATCATGGACCTCTAGTTAAAATTCTTAATAATTCTGCTGAAGGTGGAGACTCTAATTGGATATTTTATTTTTGGTGTGCTTCTGGTCTTGGCATGTGCTTGCTTGTGGAGTAATACTGCGCATACATGCGGTTAGAACCCAGGCTCCTTGTGGTTTTACCCAGCTATCTCTAGCTCACCTGTGTCACCCATCTTGACCTATTGCATGTTTTCCAGATTAAATCAACTCTGCCTTTCCGGACCCCGGCTTGTCCATTGACCACAACCAGTCAGCTAAATAGTGTATTTGCAATTTATAGAATATGCCCTATTCTTGGCCTCAGAATGCGGTCTGTGGCCCCATTTAAGTCAAGATTTAGACCATTTTCTGCTGACCATCAAGATACAAAATGAGCATGGAGCATAGTTTTTTTTAGTAGTTGTCGGGCTGTAGTTGAAAATTAAATTTATGATAAACAATAGTGCTGCATCTCATCAATGAAAGCTAAGGCTAGGCCCAAGATCATGGCATAGATCAATTAGTGATTTGTCATTTTAACTTATGGCTTTGTCCGACATCACAACCTTCACAAACCAACCATGGATATCAAGTAATTCAGAAATGGTTGTCTAAAATCATAGACACATAGTGCAGGGGCAGGCGGCGCATGACCGAGGGAGCTGCCGGTCTGCGCCGTCCTAATGCTATACATACGGTACTACAGTAAATACAGAACAGTGCGGTATACATTAAAGGGGTTATCCCATCATAATGATCACTGTTAAATCTGTTAATGATTTGACAGTGATCATTTTTGTAAATATACTTTATTAACAAATTCCCACCGATTAGGAGAAAATTCATCCCCACTTACCTCATTGTTGTGACTCGGTCTCCCCTGGTTACGACCACCGCTCTTCCGCAAAATCCCGATGGTCGCGCTTGCCCAGAAGACTTCTTCTTTTCTCCCGGCCGGGCCACTCGCTGTCCTGAACGCGCACGCTGCCGCGCATGCGCGACGGTGACTTCTTCCCGGCCAGAATAGTACAGAGCTGCGAACGCGCACGCCGGCTCTGTACTATACTGGCCAGAAATAAGTCACATTGCGCATGCGCGGCAGCGTGCGCGTTCAGTCCAGTGCGCGGCCCGGCCGGGAGAAGACTTCAATCAAGATGAAGCCCGCCCCCAGCCAGAATCCAGGAAGTGAACGCGCGGTGGCAGCAGGTAAGTATGAAACTGCTAAGTGGGATAACCCCTTTAAGATATGGATCGGATTGAAAGTACTTAACAGCTGCGGGGCCCGGTGTATTAGAGTAGAATCACTGCACTGGGCCCCGCCATGCGTGTCTCCGCCTCCTCCCTCCACACTGATGCATCTGATGGGGGATCTGTAGATTACATTTTTGGGGATCTGTGGATGACATAAGTGTCATCCACAGATCCCCCATGAGTGTAATCCACAGATCCCCCATCAGTGTAATCCACAGATCCCCCATCAGTGTAATCCACAGATCCCCCATGAGTGTAATCCACAGATCCCCCATCAGTGTAATCCACAGATCCCCCATCAGTGTAATCCACAGATCCCCCATCAGTGTAATCCACAGATCCCCCATGAGTGTAATCCACAGATCCCCCATCAGTGTAATCCACAGATCCCCCATCAGTGTAATCCACAGATCCCCCATCAGTGTAATCCACAGATCCCCCATCAGTGTAATCCACAGATCCCCCATCAGTGTAATCCACAGATCCCCCATCAGTGTAATCCACAGATCCCCCATCAGTGTAATCCACAGATCCCCCATCAGTGTAATCCACAGATCCCCCATCAGTGTAATCCACAGATCCCCCATCAGTGTAATCCACAGATCCCCCATCAGTGTAATCCACAGATCCCCCATCAGTGTAATCCACAGATCCCCCATGAGTGTAATCCACAGATCCCCCATGAGTGTAATCCACAGATCCCCCATGAGTGTAATCCACAGATCCCCCATGAGTGTAATCCACAGATCCCCCATGAGTGTAATCCACAGATCCCCCATGAGTGTAATCCACAGATCCCCCATGAGTGTAATCCACAGATCCCCCATGAGTGTAATCCACAGATCCCCCATGAGTGTAATCCACAGATCCCCCATGAGTGTAATCCACAGATCCCCCATGAGTGTAATCCACAGATCCCCCATGAGTGTAATCCACAGATCCCCCATGAGTGTAATCCACAGATCCCCCATGAGTGTAATCCACAGATCCCCCATGAGTGTAATCCACAGATCCCCCATGAGTGTAATCCACAGATCCCCCATGAGTGTAATCCACAGATCCCCCATGAGTGTAATCCACAGATCCCCCATGAGTGTAATCCACAGATCCCCCATGAGTGTAATCCACAGATCCCCCATGAGTGTAATCCACAGATCCCCCATGAGTGTAATCCACAGATCCCCCATGAGTGTAATCCACAGATCCCCCATGAGTGTAATCCACAGATCCCCCATGAGTGTAATCCACAGATCCCCCATGAGTGTAATCCACAGATCCCCCATGAGTGTAATCCACAGATCCCCCATGAGTGTAATCCACAGATCCCCCATGAGTGTAATCCACAGATCCCCCATGAGTGTAATCCACAGATCCCCCATGAGTGTAATCCACAGATCCCCCATGAGTGTAATCCACAGATCACCCAAGAGTTTAATCCACAGATCCCCCATGAGTGTAATCCACAGATCCACCCATAACAGTGCGGCATCCACAGATCCCTCATAACAGTGCGGCATCCACAGACCACCATTGGTTCAAAACCTACCAAAAGCACACCTTTTGGTTAAAAATATTTTTTTCTTATTTTCCTCCTCAAAAACCTAGGTGCATCTTATAAAGCGAAAAAATACGGTAGGTGGTGCTGGATCTGCCACGTAACGGACTCCAATACCACCTCACAGAGCACACTGATCACAATGGGATCTATTGGGTATCTTTAGTGGTGTCTATCATTTTACAGGAGAAAACAGCGCAACATATTATGCTATTTTGCCCGACTTTTTGTTGGAATCTGCAACAGAGGCTCTTAACAGAGGCTCCAATGCAGATGAGACTGAAGCCTGAGCCTTGTCTATTCTGAATTTGTTATTGAGCACCCTTCAGGCTGTTTATTGCCTACTGCAGATGATGTATGGCTATTTCCAGCTAATCATCTCTGGCCTTCCCTGCAACAGGCATAGCTTGTGACATGCGTGATGTTGCACACGATGAAGCCCGCAGCCATTCATGTGCTTTTCACCTACATCTGTCTCTCATCCTTCTCCTAATTTCTAATAATATATATTATAACTATAGTGTCTATAGCCTGAGAAAGGCTCAGAGGACAGAGCTGAAACATTGCATGGACATGGAGCAATAAACAACACTATTTTTTATCTCATTTCTTTTTTAACCATAGCTTCTGATAGATGTGGGCAAATCATCTTGTCACATGGGGTTACCAGAGATGCTTCCTGTGATTTCTAGTATCAAGATATTCTTATTTTCTAAAAAGAAAGTTAAAGGTTGAGTGGGGGCAGTAGAAGAACACTATTAGAACATAAGCTACTGTAGGTTAGGAGGTCATGCTTCATGTGTCTGCTTGAGTCCTTAAAGGGGTTGTCCGGGATCAAAGTAATTTTTAAAAACGTTAATAATCACCTTGACATTACGCATTAAAGTCATCCTGATGCTAATCCCATTTGCTCCTATAAGGCCCTAATACTGCTGTCAGTATTGTTTACATAGCAGCTCCTGCCCTATGTCCTTTCCGGCTACACTACCTTATGGGTCCCACAAGGCTGCGTCACTGCAGCTGGACCTCACAAGCCTTACCACTCCGCCTAATCAGTATTCCGCCTCCTGCCACTCATACTCCTCATCAGTATTCCTCCCCTAAAACCACCTTTTTCTAAGCCTACAAGCTGAATCCCTCCCTGCTTCCATGTATCTGCTCTCTGCTAGCATTGCATAAAAGACAATAGTGGCAGGGAGCGATCGGACTGGCATGTAGGGACATGGGAGGCGTGGTTAGCACCCATACTGTAGCATATCCCATTCATTGCAAATGACCATAGGAGGCGTGCACTATGCTAAATAGAACCTCCTTCTACTCTTAAAAACGCTCGTCTATGGCCAGTGATGTCATCGGCAGAGGGGGGCGTTCCTTAGAGAGGCGAGTTCCCTACTCCAAATACTCCCTCCTTCTTCCCAGACTAACACCCTCTGTGCCCGGTGATGTCACAGAGGGGCGTGGTTTAGCCCTGACATTTCCCTCTTACTGACAGTCTCCTTGCTAACTCCAGAACGCCTCTCTGTGCTGGTGACGTCACCCGGCTCCTTGCTAAGCGGAAGAAGAGGCTTAGCACACCAGTAAGGAGTCCGGTACGTCACCGAATCTTTGAAAATCTGAACTTCCGGCTGAGCATTTATAAAAAAATAAATACAGGGCATCAGAAAACTCTGGCAAAGGTAGGACAGGAATGTATGTAATCTGTGCTTGTTGTACCCGTACAACAATGTCCCCAATCCCGGACAACCCTTTTAAGTTTGCAAAGATAATGAAATGTGATTCAGTATAATCCTTCGGGTTTCGGGTCTTGTATTTTAAGAACATTTAGTCATCGAGTGTTACAAATAATTAATGAACATATTCTTTTTTCCAAACAGGAATCTTTTGGACAGAGATACATTTTCCAAATCCGATCCATGTAAGTAGGAAATTGTTTGTCTTTTTTCGGTTTATATGTCAGCAATACCATACTTAATTTTTAGGGAGGTTGTAAAGTGGATATATTTGACATCTGATTTGTCTACGCAATAAATTTATATTTATAAGTCAGGGCTCATTCATACTGACAGTAACCAATACTACTGTTGGTGTCATCTTTATTCTCATTTGCACTATCTCCTGAAAAATGGCAGTGGATTTTAGCAGATGGGAAGAGGATAAAGTTGGGGTCCAAAAGTAGCATTTATTCAAGGGTGAAATCAGTACATGAGTAAAGTGATCTGTATGGGCATTAAAAAAAAAATCCTTCTTCATGATCCCGAAATAAAAAAAACACTTGCAGTACTTTTGCCAGATGTTTTGTTCTTACTAGAGCTTTTTTCCTAAGCATTTACCCTCAGTAAAAGTGATAAAGTTGCGCTCAGAGTAACTGTTAATTTTTTCGTAAGGCATTAGACTTGTAGACCTGGATCTGTTCTTCAAGGCATTCATAAATTTAGTAGCATGACCCTATTCCTTCCAGCCTGACCATTCTATCTGACCACAACTTCAGTACTCTCCATCCTCATTGTGTGCGGTTTGTATTTACTGTTCCATTACCATCTGTGACCACTGTCAGATTGGAGCATATTTACAGTATGTAAATCCCTGAGGAACACTTTTATTACATAGTTGCCTTGTGAG
This sequence comes from Bufo bufo, assembly GCF_905171765.1. Classification (NCBI taxonomy): domain Eukaryota; kingdom Metazoa; phylum Chordata; class Amphibia; order Anura; family Bufonidae; genus Bufo; species Bufo bufo. The sequence goes on along the minus strand of NC_053389.1, from coordinate 546,972,923 downwards.
AGAAATTGGAAGACACAGTAATAAAATAATAATGACGGTGGTTTGTATGTTATGTCCTTGATTCCGAGCTGTCTTCAAAAAAACTTTTGCAGAAAATCATAACTGCATGTATATTTAACTAATATGACTCTTTAAAGGGGTTTTCCAGGATTTTAATATTGATGACTTATCCTCAGGATAGGTCATCAATATCAGATCGCCGTGGGTTCAACACTTGGCAGCCCCACCAATTAGCTAGTTGAAGAGAAGGCTGCGCTCAGTGCAAGTGCGGCCTTCTCTTTATTGTTTACCTGCTCACCTTCAACAGTGCAGCAATGAGCAGGTGTATTTACAAGCCGTCCCATTCACTTCTGTGGGACGACTCTTTCCTATACACCTGAACAGGATTGAGCCATCCCATTACATTTCCTCTTCAACTAGCTGATTGGCGGGGGTCCCAGGTTTCTGACCTTCGCCAATCTGATATTGTTGACCTATCCTGAGGAAGGGGTTCTCTGGGAATAAAGGGCCGCATCTTGCCTTTCAGAAGATTCACACTTACCTGCTCCCCACTGCATCAGTCATCATTGTTGCCGCCTTTCTGTCTAGGCAGGCTGCAGGCAATTGCTAAAAACGAATTATTGCCTGAGAACCCCTTTAAGGGGGTTTACCATAATCAAAACTTATCACCTATTCACAGGCCGGACCCCCACAGATCATGAAACTTCCCCTGTTTGAATGGAGCTTTGGTTGAGCGTGTAGACTGACATTCCGTTAAAAGTATATGGGAGATAAGGAAGGACAAAACTCCGCTCTCTGTTTTTCCTATAGAGTATGAATGTAGTGGCAGTGTTCCCATTCTCATGATCAGTGGGGCTCCCAACTGTCAGACCTCCATGGATCAGAAATGGTTTTAATTCTGAGAAACCCTTTTAAATACCCTTATATGCAAGCAATTTTCTGGATTTTGTATTTTATTTTCATGCTTTGTGAATAAAATAAATCTGTTTTGGCGCCTGATTGCTCAATTTATTATGATATGAATAACATCAAAGTTCACCGTTTAAGGATATCATCTCTTTTTACATTCTTGACCCACTGAAACATGGCTGATGGCATTGCCAACGAGCCAATGAATTTGAGCAACGTTGTTTTGATTCGCAATGTTCCCCTTATTCATTAGCTTGTTAGCAATGGTGTTTACCGCCGTTTTTTGTCCTTGACAATATTCTGAGGACCAACCCAAATAATTGCTTGCCAACTATTGTGGTGTTTTGGGAACATTTACAAGTTAACGTCTTTAACAAAAATGGTACGTATTACTACTTTCAAATATGCATTTGTGATGCTTATGTGTTGAAGTTGAATTTGTAAACTTTTGATCACTGTTTTAAAGTATACTTTTTAATCATAATGGAGTTTTACAGAATGAACCAACATTAACATGTGCATTATTTATTAGCTCATGAAATTACAAAGAACATGCATTATGGTATGGTTCTGTACCTTAGATGCATTTTCTTAGACTATTGTTTGTCATTTTAATTTGTATTTTTTTAAAAGGGTTGCTTTGTAAAGGGATAACTTTTTTCTCCATTTGCATATGCTTTGACATTAACTTTGGACAACCCATCTCAGCTGCAGGGTCTCCTCTCATCTCAGGAATGGGGTCCCATGTGCTTGTCATCCCCTCTTAGTGACAACTAGAGTATTTCCACATGGGGATGTAAGCTTATCTTGAATCTGTATGAGTTATGTCTGGCTTTGTCATTGAGTTTGTAGTGGACTCGCTGCGGATTTCACCCTATGCTTCAGAAAGGTTTGAAATCTGCTGTGAAAATCGACATTATAAATTGACATGCTGCAGATTAAAAATCTGCACCGCTTCCAAGTGGGGGACGTGCTGATTTGGTCCACAGTGTATGGAAGAGATTTGGTAAAGTATCATCCACTTTGCTGCCACTGTACACTGTGAACAGTTTTTGAATGGAAAATCCACAGGTTTCCGTCCCCAGTGTACATATTATTCTATTTCTTTCACGCAGGTAGTATTATGTGCTTTATTTCAGAAAGACTAATGCTTTACGTTTTCCATTTTATGACACTAAGTAGAACTGAAGCATCTGTTTCACAAGTCATATGTGCAATTTATTTCACTTCTCATTGTTGACATGGATTTCTCAGGCATGCCACGGACCTGAAATATAACATTTTAACAGTCTTTCTGATTTCTCAGCCATCAGTTGGTCACTCCCCGTTGTACAGTCGTTGTAATCTCGGAGGGTTACATTGCATCCCTGGGAATAGTGTTACTGGAGGCTAAATAATCCCTGAATGCTTTATCATTAATTCCTCTCAAGTGTTTTCCATGTGATTAGATCCTTTACATCTCAGCACAATAACTTTTTTTAAGAAAACATTTTAAGAGTGCTCCATTTGTGACTCTTCATCTTATTAGTATTTTTTTTAGTCCATTTTGCCTAGTTAAGAGGCCATGTACGAACACTTTATTATACTGTATGGTTTTATTATTTTAGGGCTCCTTCCTATAATTTATGCATTTCGACTGGCTTTAATGGCTTCATAGCTGTGGATAGTTCACTACAGCTACGTGTGTGGACGTCCTCAACCTCTCTCAGGAAAAATCTTCTAAGAGAAGGTTCTAGCAAGAGAGAATTCTAGTTGATATGTTCTGGAGTTGGATAAATGTTCTTTGATCTATTAAAAGGAATCCATCACCAGCCACCTCCCTAAGTGTCTGCTGCCTTAGACACATAGCTGTGCTTCACCTGATTAAAGCCTTGTTTTTCTTTTGTTGATCTGAGGCTCTGTTACCGAGTTATGATACCTCTTTCTAAAATGCAATTTAGGCCTTTGGTGCGTTACCTTTGCTCTTATTGCATCTACTCCTTTCTGTGTCCAGCCCCTCCATCGCTGCTTTGCCACCACCTGGCCCTGTCAGTTAAAGCATGAGTGAAGCTTGGGTGCAACAAGAGTAATGGTGACTCCCTCATTGTGTCATACATACACAGGTCTTATCTTAAAGGGCTTGTCTCACTTCAGTAAGTTCCATTTATCATGTAGAGAAAGTTAATACAAGCCACTTACTAATCTATTGTTATTGTCCATATTGCTTCCTTTGCTGACTGGATTCATTTTTCCATCACATTATACACTGCTCGTTTCCATGGTTACAGACCACCCTGCAATCCATCAGTGGTAGTCGTGCTTGCACACTTTCAGAAAAAACATCAGCCTCTCTGGTGGCCGAGAGCATGGGAACGCACATAGACTGGTGCTTTTTCCTATATTGTGCAAGCACGACCACCACTGATGGATTACAGGTTGGTCTGTAACCATGGAAACGAGCAGTCTAGAAAAATGAATCCAGCCAGCAAAGGAAGCAATATGGATAATAACAATATATTAGTAAGTGCCTTGTATTAACATTCTCTACATGATAAATGCCACTTATTGAAGTGAGACAACCCCTTTAACTTATTGATCACAAACAGCCCAGACTACATTATGGATCAAAACTAAATGCAAAACTACCTTAACCCCTTCCTGACATCCGCTGTACATATCAGGTCTTTTAAGATGGCGCCTGCTCGGGAGCAGAACAAGTTTCATACAGCAGACACCCGCAGCTAATGTCCATAATTGGCGGTAATGCCGATCGTGGACATTTTAACCCCTCAAATGGAGTGGTCAAGTGTCTGCTCTTCTCGGGCAGGAACGCTTCCCCTGGGCAGAGATTGGGAAAAGGCATCCCTTGTAAGTAATGAGCCTGAGCCTGTACTAGGCTTCCAGACTCATTATTCAGACCAGAAGGTGGCAGCACTGAATTGTAATTTAGCGATTTCTGTATAAAATAATAGAGAACATTCCATTACTCTATACAAATTGCATAATGATTGTATGTTGTGGTCCATTTAAAAAATGTTTTAAAAATATAAAAATTCAAATCACCCCCATTTCCACAAAATCAAAGTAAAAACATTTAAACAATTTAAAAAAATCAACATCATGGGCATCGCCGCATGCGAAAACGCCCATAGTATTCAAATATAAAAAAATGTATCCTATACAGTGAATGGCGTAATGAAAAAAAAAAAAAAAAATTCCAATTCGCTGTTTTTTCCTCACTTTACCTCCAAAAAAAAAGAATAAAAAGTGATCAAAAAGTCACACACACACCCCAAAATGGTATTAAAACTAGAGATTGTCTAGCAAAAAATTATCCCTCATACATCTTCATAGACAGAACTAAAAAAAAGTCATTGGGATCAGAATATGGTGATGAAAAGAAATTTTTCTTTCTTTTTTTTTAAAGTATTTTTTTTTTCAGTATTAAAACTCAAGAAAAACTATATATACCGTATTTTTCGCTTTATAAGATGCACCTGATGATAAAAACCTACCTAGGTTTTTAAGGAGGAAGATGAGAAAAAAAAATAGGTTGAACCAAAAGGTGTGCTTTTAGTGGGTTTTGAACTAATGGGGGTCTGTGGATGATGCACTGTTATGGGGGGATGTGTGGATGACACTGTTATGGGGGATCTGTGGATAACACTGTTATGGGGGATCTGTGGATAACACTGTTATGGGAGATCTGTGGATCACGCACTGTTATGGGGGATCTGTGGATGACACTGTTATGGGGGATCTGTGGATGACACTGTTATGGGGGATCTGTGGATGACACTGTTATGGGGGATCTGTGGATGACACTGTTATGAGGGATCTGTGGATGACACTGTTATGGGGGATCTGTGGATGACACTGTTATGGGGGATCTGTGGATGACACTGTTATGGGGGATCTGTGGATGACACTGTTATAGTGCAGTGGTGTGGCAGTGGTAGGGCAGTGGTGTATCTTGGTTTTGTGCTGCCCTAGGCGAGACTAAACTCGGGCACCCCCCTAATATAAATTTGACCCACCTCTTCCTGTCACGGCCAAACCCCTTCCTCTGTAAACCCCACCCCTTCCTCTTTAGGCTCCACCCTTTCCTGTTTTGCATAACAATATTAAGAAATTTATCGCGATAACGATATATATCGCGATAAATACCCGTTTATACTGTATGGGGCAGCCTCAAGGAGACGTTATACTGTATGGGGCAGCCTCAAGGAGACGTTATACTGTATGGGGCAGCCTCAAGGAGACGTTATACTGTATGGGGCAGCCTCAAGAAGACGTTATACTGTATGGGGCAGCCTCAAGGAGACGTTATACTGTATGGGGCAGCCTCAACGAGACGTTATACTGTATGGGGCAGCCTCAAAGAGATGTTATACTGTATGGGGGCAGCCTCAAGGAGACGTTATACTGTATGGGGCAGCCTCAAGGAGACGTTATACTGTATGGGGGCAGCCTCAACGAGACGTTATACTGTATGGGGCAGCTTCAACGAGACGTTATACTGTATGGGGCAGCCTCAAAGAGATGTTATACTGTATGGGGGCAGCCTCAAGGAGACGTTATACTGTATGGGGCAGCCTCAAGGAGACGTTATACTGTATGGGGGCAGCCTCAACGAGACGTTATCCTGTATGGGGCAGCCTCAAGGAGACGATATACTGTATGGGGGGTGGAGGCAGCCACAAGGAGACATTATACATACTGTATGGGGGCAGACATAGGCAAATGTTATACTTTATGGGGGGCGGGGGCGGGGGCCGGGGCAGCCACAAGGAGACACTAAACTGTATTGGGGCTGCCACAAGCAAATAGTGCACTCTGCACTGTCATAAATAAAGGTGGTATGTATGTCAGACTGTCTATGGTGGCCCTGGCCTCTCCTTGAGGCTGCCCCATACAGTCTGTATGGGGCAGCCTCAAGGAGAGGCCAGGGCCACCATAGACAGTCTGACATACCACCTTTATTTATGACACAGTGCAGAGTGCACTATTTGCTTCTGGCAGCCCCCATACAGTTTAGTGTCTCCTTGTGACTGCCCCCATAAATAAAGGTGGTATGTGTGTCAGACTGTCTATGGTGGCCCTGGCCTCTACTTGAGGCTGCCCCATACAGTCTGACATACCACCTTTATTTATGAGTCTCGTCTCACTCACTCCTGTTCTTCTGCCTGGACTGGACCTGGACATTCCTCGCAGGGCAGGCCAGGAGTCAGGCGAAGTGGCCAACTCTGTTCTGTGACTGTATGAGGAGGAAGGTATGTAGAGACTTTTCCCGTGGCTGCCGCTTGTGTTGTGAATATTCCGGCCCACTCCGCATGCGCGAAAAAGACGGCTCGGCGCAGGCGCAGTAGTTGAAAATTCCGGAACACCTGAGGTCGGGAAGAAGTCAGGAGGACTCGGGAGGAGGGTCCCTGCTTCACTATGCCGCGCCGACTATGCCGCTCGCATAGTGAAGGATCGGATTCGGATCGGCAAGCAGCGCACAAAGGGGAAAAAAAAGTTTGGCACATTTTACTATCACTAGGCAGGCAATCAAGGCATTTTGCCGCCCCATTGGCAAGTGCCGCCCTATGCAAATGCCTTGTTTGCCTCGTGATAGATACGCCTCTGGTTATGGGGGATCTGTGTATGACACTGTTTATGGGGGATCTGTGGATGACACTGTTTATGGGGGATCTGTGGATGACACTGTTTATGGGGGATCTGTGGATGCCACTTTTTATGGGGGATCTGTGGATGCCACTTTTTATGGGGGATCTGTGGATGCCACTTTTTATGGGGGATCTGTGGATGCCACTTTTTATGGGGGATCTGTGGATGCCACTTTTTATGGGGGATTTGTGGATGCCACTTTTTATGGGGGATTTGTAGATGACACTTATGGGGGAATCTGTGGATGACACTTATGGGGGAGTCTGTGGATGACACTTATGGGGGAATCTGTGGATGATGCACTGTTATGTGACTATAACCCCCATCATCCTAAATAATTCACCCATGTCCTGCAGTACATTGGTGTATTGTTAAGGATGAGGGGGATTATAGTCACTTTAAATATAAACACTGTCCAGGGACTGTACCATTATTGGCCTGTGTTTATATTAAATATGACTATAACCTCCCTAATCCATAGGGATGCACCCATGTACTGCAGTACATGGGTGTATTCCTATAGATGAGGGGAGTTAGTCATATTTAGCACACATTTAATTTGTAGACCGGCCCCTGAGCAGTCACTTACCCAGGACTTTAGGTGACAGGCCAGGAAATAGCAGAGGGCGATAGATGGCCAGTTGCTTTCTCTCTCACAGCAGGAGCGCTCCATTCTTTCTCACAGCAGGAACGCTCCGTTGCTTTCTCTTTCACAGCAGGACCGGCGGAGCTCTGTAACAGCGGAGCTCCTGGTAAGGAAATGGGAGGGAGTAAGCTGGCAGGGAGTAGGCAGGGAGCAGCAGTAGTTCCCGCCAGCGCACACCACTAATTAGCGTTACATGCGGGCGGCAATGCAGAGGAGAAGAACTGCTCTCCTCTCTTCTTCTCCTCCTCAGGTATGGAACGGACCCGGCCGGCACATCTGTCGTAAGGACCTGCGGGCTGGCAGCATTCAGCATCACTGAATGCTTAACTGCTGCCGCTCGCTCGACACTTAAGCACATAAGCACGCTCAGGAGCAGGCTTAGCAACAGCTCCTGCAATAGGGCTGGCCACATTCGCTTTATAAGATGCACTGACTTTTCCCACCACTTTGGGGGGGGGGGGGAAGGGGGAGGGCATCTTATAAAGTGAAAAATACGGTATATGTGTGTGTGTGTGTGTGTGTATGTGTGTATATATATATATATATATATATATATATATCTCGCGGTAATCATACTGACCTGAAGAATGAAGGGCACAAGTAAGTTTTTCCAATTTGGGATTTTTTTCCAGTTTCCCACTACATTCTATGCAATATTAAATGGTGTTATTTTAAAGTACGATTTGTTCTGCAAAAACATACGGCTAAGTGAATGGAAAAATAAAAAAGTTATGACTCCGTGAAGGCAGGGAGTGAAAAACAAAAATGGAAAATCGCTGTGTTTGCTGGATTAACAGATGAGCATAGCTTAAAAGAACTATAGGGCATTAGTAGTATCTCAACCCAGCCTTTACCCCCGTGCTTTTGTTCAGAATGAGTTGTAGATCCACAGATATATAGACAGTTAATTTAGATTTTTGCCCCAACAATAGTAATTTATATGGCTGGAAAATCTTCCTCTGTTCCTCAGCGGGCTAAGGGTGAATAATGTGGTCACCGTATTTTCACAAATTTTTGAGTGCTGACACTTGTCTTGGATTTAATTTTGAGGACTTGAAAACAGTTCCTTAGAAGATTTTACACCCATTATCTATTTTGTTGGTGCTGCTCTTTTTTTCTTTTTTTTTTTATCTATCTATAAAATAATGTTTCACCTAATCTGTTATAATTACAGTGGGTTGGCCAGTTTATTAAACTGGTTGTCTGATAACTTTATAAATATTCACATCTTCTTGGAAGTTAAAGTTTTACTTACTTTAAAAAAAAAAAAATTGATATGTCATAAAGACATATCAAAATTTTTGATCGGAGGGGGTCTAAGTGCTGAACCCCCACGATCTCTGGAACAAGAAGAGAGAAATGTGCACATATCGTGCTGTCCCTCCTTGAGGCTGAGGATGGAATCGAGACCGGCCCTTAAACGTCTTTAGAGCCCGTCTCGTTCAACAAGGTGAGAGAGCTTAGTATGTGAGTGCTTCTCTCCCCTTTTTCTAGAGATCAGTGGGGATCTCTGCAATCAGACGGCCACTAATCAAAACTTTTGGTATGGCTCTATGACACAAAAAAAAAAAAATCTTTTTAAGTTAATAATGCTTGAAATTGAACATGTCATGAGGTTCTTGCTGCCTGCACCACAGGCATCACAAGATTCCTACAGGCTCCCTGATGACAACAATGTTTTATTCTGTCAAGTAGAATAGTTGTTTGTAACCAGGGAGCCCTTTGGGCTTTTGTTTTGTCCATGGTTTAGGAGAAAAGACAAGTTCTCCCATCATGCACTCTTATGCACTTTTTTTCAGGGGATTCCTTTGAGTGGCTGTCAGAGTGGAAGAACTAGTGCCCTCAAGATATTCTTCCAATTCTTTTATCACATATCGACCTATATTGGTATATAACTCTGTATATAATTTAATAAAGATGATCTTTATCATTCTAACTTCTCTCAACATAATCTCCTATTGCTAGTATTACTGTACAATGCATTGGAACACTTTCACATTTGTCACATTTTGTGATGTTACAGCCTTGTGCTAAAAAAAAGTTTTCCCACATCAATCCTGTGCTCAGTACCGCATAATGAGAAAGTGGAAACTGAATTTTAGAATTGTTAGCAAATGTATTAAAAAGCAAAAACTAAATTTTTTGCATGGACATAAGTATTTAGACCCTTTGCTGTGTCACTTGAAATTTAGTTCTGGGAGACTCTCATATCTCTTGATCATATTTGAGATGTTTCTATACCATGCTTGGAGTCAACTGGTGGTAAATTCAGTTGATTGAACATGATTTGGAAAGGCACACATCTGTCTATATAAGGTCTCACAGATGAAAAACCAAGCCATGAAGAGCAAAGAAGTGCCTACAGAGCTCAGACAGGATTGTGTGGAGGAACAGATCTGGAGAAGGGTACAAAAACATTCCTGCTGCACTGAAAGGTCCCAAGAGCACAGTGGCTGACATACCTCTTAGATTGAAGAAGTTTGGAACAACCAGGACTCTTTCAAGAGCTGCTCACCCAGCCAAACTAAGTAATTGGGAGAAGGGTCTTGTTAAGAGAGGTGACCCAAGAACCGTAACTCTGGCTGAGCTCAAAAGATCATTGTGACGGTCACGTACACTACACACAGGGGGGAGGATAGTGACCACTGCGCTCCACCCTCACCCCTGGCCCTGCCTACTTGCCTCGCAAGTCCTAATGACAGGGGACAACTAGACGGCAGTCCCTAACTTAGGATACGTTCTCGGAAGACAGACAAGACAAATGACGGAATGTGAACGGACCGGGTCAGAACCAAGAGAGCTACGCAGTACAAAGGGTTAAGCAAAGAATGGTCAGGAGAAGCCGGGGTCAAATACCAGGAGAGTAGAGAAGTACCAGAGGAGTCCGCAAAGAGTAGTCAGGTGGGAGCCGAGGTCACAATACCAGGAGCGATGCGCAGTACAGGAGGAGCAAGCAAAGGATCGTCAGGGAACAGGATCAGGTGAGTATTCAGTAGTCCAACAAATAGCCAGGAACCTAGAATTAACAGGCAACCTGTGGCCAACAGGCTGCCTGTATTTATAGTGGGGTCTGAGGGTCATGTGACGTGGCCAGCGTCACATGACCAACAGACAGACAAGTCGAGCACCGAGTGATCAGCTCGGCGCTCAAGGCAGACCTAGGAGCAGGGAGCCTCCCAGCTAGCAAAGCCGCCCTGGAAACGAGGCCAAATACAGATCCTCGCTTCCGAAGCTAAGCAGCAGGTCTGCGGCTGATGGGAGACCGAGTGCGTCTTTGGCGCCCCGTGACAATCATGTGTGCAGAAGGGAGAAACCTCCAAAAGATCAACCAATAAAAAAGCCTATACTCAATAAAAGACACATGAAAGCCTGAAGTTTGCAAAAAAGCAGCTAAAGGACTTTCAGGCAAATGAAACTAAGATTGAACTTTTTGGCCCCAATTCTGTGTGTCATATCGTAAAGCATAGTGGTGAAGCATTATGCTGTATGGATGTTTTTCAGTGGCTGGGACAGGGAGACTGGTAACTCGGAAAAGTCAATGAAACAAAGTACAGAGATATTTTTAATAAAAACCTAATCCTGAGTGCTCTTGACCTCAGACCTGCGCCAAAGGTACACTTTCCAGCAAGACAATGACCCTAAGCATACAGCCAAAACAACACTGGAATGGCTTAGGAACTGCTCTGTGAATGTCCTTTGAGTGGCCCAGCCAGAATCCGGACTTGAACCAAATCGAACATCACTAAAGAGACCTTCAAATGGCAGTCCACTGACATTCCTCATTCAACGTGACAGAGCTTGAGAGGATCTGCAGAAAAAAAAAATCTGCAGAAAATCCCCAAATCCAGGTGTTCAAACCTTGTGGCATCATACCCAAGAAGACTAGAGGCTGTAATTTCTGCCAAAGGTGCTTCAACTAAGTCATAAGTAAAAGGTCTGAACACTTGTCTCAATGCAAGTTTTTACATTTTCCTTTTTAATAAATTAGCAAAAAACTCTAAAATTCTGTTTTCACTTTCTCATTATGGGGTTTTGAGTGCAGATTCATGGGGACATTTTTTGTTTAATAGCACAGTCACAACATAACAAAATGTGAAAATAGTGAAAGGGACTGAAGATTTTCCAAATGCATTGTAATGTTTTCCTTTCTCAGCTTTAAAGGGTTCCTGTCACCTGAAAAATGAGTATTAAGCTGGCTGACATTAGCGATGTGCTAATGTCAGCTAAACATAACTATATTAATGCCATATCACTGCCTGCCACCGTTTTTGAGAAAAATAAACTTTTGTAATATGCTAATTAGCCTCTAGGAGCGGGGGGGGGGGGGGGGGGGGGGGGGGGGGGGGGGGCGTTGCACCTGCTCCTTGAGGCTCCGTTTGCCCACCTCTTTTCACGCCCTTCTCCGGGCTGCTCTCCTCCCGCCGGCCGTGTCTACTAAGAAAACCCGTTCAGTACTCGGCGCAGTGAGGGAAGGACGCTCAGCGGCACTCCAGCTGCCGTGAAGCTACAACTCCCAGCATGCAAACATGCTTGGCTGCTCTTCTGACTCCCATAGAAGTGAATGAGCATTCTGGGAGTTGTAGTTACAGAACAGCTAGAGTGCTGAAGATTGCTGATCTCTGCCTTAGGGCTTGTTCACATGAACGTAATTTGCTTTCCGTATACGGGTCGTTTTCTGCGTGCCGCATACGGTCCGTATACGCAACCATTCTCTTCGATGGGTCCGCAAAAGATTAGTCACTATCTACTGGCAGACAAGAATAGGCATTTCTATTTCCATTGGCCACCTGCTCCGTTCCGCAAATTGCGGAAGGCACACGGGTGGCATCCTTTTTTTGCGGATTCGTAATTTGCGGACCGCAAAAAACAGCAAGGTCGTGTGAACAAGCCCTTAAACATAGACCACTTTGAAAAGTGGCGAGTCTCACCAAGTCTCAAAATTTCACCAATTGTTACAGAGAACACTGCAATCGACATCGACGTTTTAAAGCCACAAAACTGATGTATCTGATTTTGATAAATGTCCCCAAAAGTATGGTGTGTAAATATACAGTACATCTGGTTTTTAAGCATAAACTTAAATGCCGTGTTGTAGGCACATTTTGTAAGGAGGTCTACTGCCACAATTGAACATTTTCATAGCGATGACCTTTTAGCGAAGCTTGACATTTTCCTTGTTTAGAAAAGAGAACATTTGTTGCAGTGCTCAACTATTGTAGCTCACACAGCAGGCAAAATTACAGCTGACAGGATAGCCTAGTTTTCTAGGCCAGAGCTGAGGTAGATAGTGACTCACTAGATTTCAGCCTAGTTCCATGTGAATGGAAATGAGGAAAACAAATGACCTTTAAGTAATAACATGTAAAAATAATGACCATGTAGACGAGTGGTATAATGTCCAGACATAATTAAAAGGAAGATCAGTAGTGGCCATTTATTACACCAAAGCAGTATCTGATCTTACAGGAGCGAAAAATCATATTATAGAGAATGTATGATATTCATTATCTCAAATTAGGGATGAGCGAATCTACTTCGGATGAAATATCTGAAGTCGATTCGTATAAAACTTTGAATACTGTACGGAGTGAGCGGTCCGTACAGTATAAGAATGTATTGGCTCAGATGAGCCAAAGCTATTATTTCGCGAAGTCTCGCGAGACTTCGGGTAATAACTTCAAAAATTAATTTCTTCTGTTAAAAACCTTTTAACGAACTTGGGTTCGGTCCTAAGCCAAAACATTCTAATACTGTACGGAGCGCTCGCTCCATACAGTATTCAAACAAAGTTTTATGCGAATCGACTTCGATGTTTCATCCAAAGTCAATTTGCTTATCTAATCTTCAAAACCAGAGGTTTGGACTTGTTGCTATTTACATGACACCAATTGTACGAAAATTAACAGAGATATTTTCTTTCTATCCTGTTACAGTATGTGTATTGTATACGCAAGGTATTGGAAACAAGGAATGGAGAGAGGTAAGATTTCTATTTCACGATATCCATAATGTTATCATACCTGCCGTATTGTCAGAATGATGAGGAATGATAATAAAGGTATTGGTGATAAAGCAATAATAGTAAAGGTATTGAAAACATGTTCCTGCAACAAAAATTGAAAGAAACAAAAAATTCTGGAAAAACACAAACAGTGCCTGTGCTGATTTTTGATGCTGTGCACATCAGCAGAGTTTCCTCACCGTTGGCATTTATGATAAATTGATAAGAATAGTTTTCTTATCATTGGACTTAGACCTCTAGGGTGGCACTGCTGGGAATGAGTGAGCATGCACTGGTGGTTCTGTATATTCCATACAATAATGACCACACATGCGCAGTGGAAAACCCTAATTAGGGAACCTGTCAGGATGATTTTGGTTATTAAACCACTGCCATGCTGCTATAGTGCTTGTAGACACTTTTCTAGATATGCCACCGTTGAAAGTGATTTTTTTTTTTTTACTAAGAGAGAGAAAAAGCTATTAAACCAGTGTGTGCCACTCACCAGTGTTGGCAGTGCTGATTAGTCACATTGTCCTAGTTTTCAGTACACCCATTCTGTCTTGATTGACTGTGCTGAGCTGAACTTCAATCTAGACAAAATGGGCCTGCTAACACTGAGGACATCATAACTGGTCACCACTGCCGCACCATCCAATGGCTAATGATGAGCAGCGTTCAGAGGTTTTAGTACTTCTTTTTGCCACTCACCCCCTCGTTCATTAAGGAGGAGCATCATTAAAAGTTGAAAAAAGTTGAATTCCTCATGCACATAGAAACAGATGTAGGCTGCATTCACACGTCAGTGGTGTGTTGCGGACCTACAAATTGCGGGTCCGCAACACACCAGCCCGGCACCCCCATAGAAATGCCTATTCTTGTCCGCAAGCTGCGGACAAGAATAGGACATGCTCTATCTTTTTGCGGAGCTGCGGACCCAAAATCGGGGCCGTGCCCCGCAATTGCGGCTGCAGACAGCACACTGTGTGCTGTCCGCATCCATTCCGTCCCCATAGAGAATGAATGGGTCGCACCCATTCCGCAAAATTGCGGAAAGGATGCGGACCCATTTTGCGGACGTGTGAATGGAGCCTTACAAAAGAAAGAAATGCTTTTACTAGCAGGATCAACCCTACCAGGAAATATGTCTGATTTAAGCCTGCTCACATATGCCCTTTATTAACTAAAGCTGTAATCAGATTCCCTTTAAGTAGTGTTTTATTGTTTTAAAGAGGACGTGTAATGTCTTCTTGAAACAGCAGCAGCCATAACTGGCTATAGCCATTGCTTTACAAATTCCAGTTGTGTTATTATATTTTTTTTGGTTACTAGCGCCTCCCCCAACCCCTTCCTAAGCAGGCCGTTCCTGTATTAGGAGCTTCTGATGATTCAAGGCATGCACTGTCAAGGGGGAGTGATCCTCAACAGATAGATAGTAAACCAGAGTTATGACATGGTCCATGTGGATTAATGTGGAACAGCGGCTCCAACCAAATAAAGGCGGCCACCTCTTCTGGAGGATGTGACAGGTTCTCGTGTATCCCTTTCTGGCAGTCATTTTCTGTTTGTTTTCATTTTTTACTCCCTGGATTCTAGGAACCATAGCTTTTTCTGTTCAAATATCCAAATCAGGGCTTGTGCTTGGGACAAGTTGTGCTTTCTAATGTTAAAGGGTTTCTACCACCAGAAATACTGTTATGTAGCGATGCGCTAATGTCAGCACTACATAACAGTATGTTTCTAACATTAGTCCCTGCAGCTGTTTTTGTAAAAAAAAGCACTTTTATTATATGCTAATGAGCCTCTAGGTGCTATGTGGGTGTAAAATCAGCACCTAGAGGCTCCGTCTACTCACGCTTTATCCCGCCCAGGTCCAGTGTTCCTGCCCGCCCAGCTCCTCTTGATTGATGGCACGGTCCACCGCATCGTTGACGAAATCCCGTGCCTGCGCCGTTCACTTCTGTCTTCGGCGCAGTGAGTGAAGGCCGCTCTCGATGCCGGCTTACTCACTCTGGCGTAGTCGGCGCAGGCGCAGTGAGGAATCCGGCACCAGGAGCACATCATTCACTCACTGCGCCTGCGCCGAAGACAGAAGTGAATGGCGCAGGCGCGGGATTTCGTCAACGATGCGGTGGACCGTGCCATCAATCAAGAGGAGCTGGGCGTGCAGAACAGGGGACCTGGGCGGGATAAAGCGTGAGTGGACGGAGCCTCTAGGTGCTGATTTTACGCCCACATAGCACCTAGAGGCTCATTAGCATATAATAAAAGTGCTTTTTTTTAAAAAAACGGCTGCAGGGACTAATGTTAGAAACATACTGTTATGTAGTGCTGACATTAGCGCATCGCCAATGTCAGTCAGCTACATAACAGAATTTCTGGTGGTAGAAACCCTTTAACAATTAATATTCCATATTATGTAGTGGGAAGCTGAATAGAATTCGAAATGGAGTGGGAAAAAGGGCAATTCTGCCATTCTTTTACATATGTTGTATTAAGTTCATTCTGCAGGTCAGTACAATTATGATTCACACCATTCTCACACCATCACCAGTGACTCAATTAGAGCATCACACATTACACTGATAAATGCAAGGCACTTCTGAGGGGATTTTTATCTAGGTCTGTTAGAACAATAGAGCTATCAAACTGTCATCCTAAATTATATAGATAACACTTTTCTCTCACAGCAGCAGTAAAATAACAATGGATTACCTATCTATATAGGAGTTTTATCCTGAAATGAGAAAGAAAAGCAGCCACACAAAAATTGTGTCCCTTTAAATCTTTAAATCAGTTTTTGCTTTAAGATAGCATTCATGGCAAAATATATGCAAAGATTGGTTTTACAATTGGCCATAATGTGTTCCATCAATATTAAAAACTATTGATCCCACTACCATAATAATTTATCTCTCATGATACCCATCTCCATATACAGTCATCCAACATTTCTTCTAAATTGCCATGATCCAGCTTTACATTAGAAAGAAAACTGTTCTTTTGTACTATAGAAGCAAACATTATGACGTGCTTCGTTGTTTCGGATGAATTGTATGTGTTTTTATGACAGCCTTTTTCACATTTTGTTATGTTGTGGCCTTGTGCTAAAAAAAAAAATTTTTGCCAATCAATCTACACTGAATACCCCATACCATAATTACAAAGTAAAAACTGAATTTTAGAAATGTTTGGAAACATATTAAAAAGGAAATAATAAAATTTGACATGGGCAATTTCAGATCCTTTGCTGTCACACTAGAAATTTAGCTCAGGGGACCTCACATTTCTCTGGATAATCTTTGAGATATTTCTACACCTTGATTGGAATCCACTTGTGGTGAAATTCAGTTGATTGGAAAAAAAACTCATCCCTGTCTACATCAAGTCTCATGACTAACAATGCATATCAGAGCAAAAACCAAGCCATGGTGAGGAAAGATCTGCTTATAGAACACAAAGACAGGATTGTATGGAGGCACAGCTCTAGAGAAGGGTACAAAAAAAAATCTGCTGCACTGAAAGATCCCAAGAGTACAGAAGCTTCCATAATTCTTAAATGGAAGAAGTTTAGAACAACCAGCTCTTCCTAGAACTACTATAGTTGTCCCACCGAAACAAAGTAATCAGGAGAAAAGGCCCTTGGTAATAGAGGTTACCAAGAACCCAATGGTCACTTGCCAATACCATACCTGCGATGAAGCATGGTGGTAGCAGCATCATGCTGTGGGGGTGTTTTGATGCTTAAAAGAAAAAACATAGATCAAAATCACAGACCCTATATTTTCGCCAAAAGACCCATACCGTTTTTGCTTCTAACTTGCATGAATTGTTATGTAGCTGTAGCTTTTACCCTGGCCAGCCCTGTCATCCTCTTCAGCTCCCTGCCCTCAGTGGTTATCGGAGTGCGCATGCCTGGATCTGGCGGTGAACTGTGCAGCCAGAACGCCACCCCTGGGTACTTGTGAGCCCTCATTTGCATACCATTAAAACTTTGTTTTTGCAGCTTTAGAAAATTGGACAAAAACAACAAAAGTACTGTTATGATCATGTGTATGTGTGCAAGAAGACAATATTAGCAGTGTAGGTCATCCAAAAATCCAGCATACCTCAAGTACTGCAAAGTTCCTTGTTGATCTATGTTCACATCATCCACATGTGACTTCAGCAGACAGTCACAGCAGTGACATGAGTGAGGTTGAAGCATCGTTTCTACAGCCAGTGGATGGCTGCAGTGACCATGCCATCTCTGGAGTGACATAATGAAAGACTGGTGGGGGAAGAGTACACTGATTTTATTTTAACGCTGGTTGAGTTGATTTAAACATTTTTTATGGGGCTGGAAAATTGCTTTCCTTTTTTTCCGTATTTAACTCTGCAATACTTATGATTAATTTCAGGTATTTGTTTGCTTTTACTCTGCAGTTTGGCAGGACAGAAGTTATCGACAACACGTTGAACCCAGACTTTGTAAAAAAATTTATAATGGATTACTTCTTTGAGGAAAGACAGAATCTGCGATTTGATTTGTAAGTTTTTCAGCCTTCCTTCAGTTTTATATATAATTTTTAGTTTACTATAAGGCTAAGGTTACACAGATCATTGTATATATGGTTCACCGGTGTCAATACCAGCACATTTTACACGCAACTTTTTTCAGTTTTTTATACTGGTTTAGATATTTGTCACTCCACAGTTTATTGATTGCATGTCAAATGCAGTGTTGCATTACAGTTGCTATCTGAGCTGTTGTGTTACAAACTTGTGTGTCCTCAAATTTAGTTTATGTGCACATTTGTTGTTAATAAATGTTCAGATGTAATACATTTATTACTGTAACTTATATGTTATGTGCTTGACTGTAATAATTTGCCTGTGTTGTGATAATTACTATAGTACAAAAGGCCACTAAGTTCTAAAGTACAAAATTTCATAGAACTCTGACACTTTTCACTTCCTCCTCAGTCCAAAAGTATAGGCGCCAATACAGACCTCTATGCTGAAGATCTGGCGACCTACTTCACAGAGAAAATGTAAAATATCCAGCAGGAATTTAGCTCCGAGCCTCTAAATGTAATTTCTTCCCTTCTCCCTGCATCTCCTCTGTTCCACTTTTCACATTCAACCCACTTACAGAAGAGGTTTCAAGGCTCCTCTCCTATTCTCGCCCTACCACATGGACCCTATTCCCTCACACATCTTCCAATCTCTCTCTTCAGCTGTCACTACTCACCTAACTAATATCTTCAACCTCTCTCTCTTCTGGTATCTTCCATTCTTCTTTCAAACATTCTGTCATAACCCCATTATTAAAAAAATCTTCTCTGGATCCATTCTGCGTAACTAGCTACAGACCTGTCTCTCATCTCCCCTTCAGCTCTAAACTTCGGGAGAACCTGGTCTACTCTTGTCTCAACAGGTAGCTCTTTTCTTTACAATCTGGTTTCCACACCCTCCTTCTACAGAAAGTTACCAAAGTTACAAACAACCTGCTGACAGCTAATTGCAATGGTAACTACTCGCTACTAAATCTCCTCGATCTTTCTGCAGTATTTGACACTGTAGACCACCATCTCCTCCTCCCCATTCTCCAATCTTTCAGACTTAAGACACAGTTCTGTCTTGGTTTTCTTCCTCTTTCAGTGTATCATTTTCTGGCTCTACTCCCCCTCCTCTACATTTTGCTGTTGGGGTTCCCCAGGGTTCAGTCCTACATCCTCTCCTCTTTTCTCACTACACAGCCCCGATCGGACAGACTATCAGCAGATGACACCTCTATGCTGATGACACCCAGCTATAAACTTCAACTTGTAACATGACCACTGCTGTACTACAGAACACCAGTGACTGTGTGTCCTCTCTCTATTTGAAACTGATCTACTTGTGTTTTCTCTATCTACTAACCTACCTAAACCTGATGTCTCCATCTCAATGTGTGGCACTACCATTACTCCTAGGCAGCACGACGGCTATCTCAGTGTTATGTTTGAGGTTGATCTTTCCTTCACCCCTATATTCAATCGCATGCTCGCTCATGTCCCCTGCACTTCAAGAACATCTCTAAAATCCTCCCCCTTCTTACTATGGAAACGACAAAAACTCTCATTGTGACCATGATCTATACCTGTCTCAATTACTGCAACTCATCACTAATTGCTCACCAGACTTTCCCCTCTCCAGTCTATCTTTAATGCAACAGCTAATCTATTTGCCTAACTGCTACTCTGATGCCTGCACCTTGTGCCAGCCATTGCACTGGTTTCCCATACAGTATATGATTCAGTTTAAACTGCTAATTCTCACCCATAAAGCGCTCCACAGTTCTGCACCCTATACATCTCCTCCCTTCTGTCTACTACCCTAATCGTGCTCTCAGTTCAGCCAATAACTTACAACTAACATCCAACGTAATCCAAACCTCATACTCCCGCCTTCAAGACTTCTCCCGAGCTACACCTGTTCTCTGAAATGCCGTATCCCAAGCAATTAGGTTACTTCACAACATCCACAGTTTTAGGCGCTTTCCAAAAACATATCTTTTTAGGTTGGTCTATGACGTCCCCTAATGTAACTGTTCTTAATTCACCCCTTCCCCCAATCATTCTTTTGAACCTGATCCATCATCAAGTATCCACAATCCCCCCCCTCCCCCATATGCAACCAAATGCACTACAGATATCGGCTGGTGACTGGGTCATGCAGCTTTAAATATACTCCTTAATTGTGTTGAGATAGCTGGACCATTGTCAAGCACCTGTTACCTTTTGTGTCACCCCTATCTTCTCATAGATTGTAAGCTCTTGCGAGCAGGGCCCTCGTTCGTCTTGTTTTAAAGGGCACAATTCTTACTTTTGTAATATGCAAATTAGCCTCTAGGAGCAGGGAGGGGGGGCGTTGCTCCTGCTCCTAAAGGCTCTGTTCTCCCACCTCATTCCATTAGCCTCTAGGAGCAGGAGCAACTCTTCCCCCCCCCCCTCCCCGCTCCTAGAGGGTAATTTGCATATTACAAAAGTAAGAATTGTGCGTGCAGTAAGGGGGGGCTCAATAAACATAACAATAGCAGAGTTAGATTCTGCTGACATTAGCACATCTCTAACATCAGCCAATTTATAAGGGTTAATTCTGGTGACAGAAACCCTTCAGTTGTTGACTTGTTTGTTGCTATGTAATTTTTGACTCCATCTATAAATGAACCCCTGAATTGTAAAGCGCTGTGGAATATGTTGGCACTATGTAAATAAAGATTATTATTATTAGTATTATTATTATTGTTGTTGTTAAGACTGCCTCTTACTACTTGCAGTAATTGTATTACTTAGTTACATAGGTTAAAAAAAAAAAGACACATGTCCAAAAAGTTCAACATTAATTGTAAGGTTACATTAACACATCAGGGAAAAACGTCCGTGTGACGGCCGTTTTAGTAACGGTTGTCACACGACCATTTTTAGAACCAAAGTCTATGGAGCTATTCACATGGCTGTTTTTTTCAGGGACAGGGAATAGCGTCCGACAAAAAAAATAGGACGTCTTATTTTTGCCCGTTTTCATGTCCCGACAGACCCAATTGAAGTCAATGGGCCTGTTTTTCAAAGCCGTATAGACAGGAGTGCATCCATCTAACAGGTTAAAATGTCTTTCAGGGATTAAAATAATAAAATTAAATACTCACCTCATCCACTTGAACACTGACATTTGCTCTGCATTGGAGGAAACTGGAAGGACCTTACACTCCCATCGTCATGATGTTACATGTGATGTCATGATCTGGGAATATCAGGTCCTTCTAGTTCCCTCCAGTGCAGAGCGTGTTCAAGTGGATGAAGTGAGTATTTTTTATTGTACCCAGCAAAATTTGTGCCACTATGTGGGGGCCTTATTTATACTACTAGGAGAACACTATGGGGAGCCATTTCATATATATATATATATATATATATATATATATATATATATATATACACTATTGGGAGGGATTTTATATACAGGGTGGCAGTATTAGGTTTTTTATATACAGAGGGTAATGCGAGTGGCATTTTATATACGGGGCACTGTGGGTGGCCTTTAGGGATGAGCGAATCGACTTCAGAGCGAGCGCTCTGTACAGTATTATAATGTATTGGCTCCTATGAGTTGAAGTTATTACTTTGCCAAGTCTCGCATAATAACTTCATAAATCAATTTCTACTGTAAAAAAACATTTCCCAAACTCAGGTCGGTTCCAAGGTACCATCTGAGCCAATACATTCTAATAGTGGTAGGAGCGCTCGCTCCGTACAGTATTCAAAGTATTATGCAAATCGATTTCAGATGTTTCATCCGAAGTCGATTCGCTCATCCCTAGTGGCCTTATATATACATTATAGACACTGGGAGCACTACAGGGGGCCACTATAGATGCTGGGAGCACTGAGTTCCTTTTTTAACACCCATGAAAAACTGCTGCAAAACAGCAATTAAAAATGGACAATTGGCCAGAAAATGGATGCACACATGGATGCAGAATGGCCATGAAAAACTGACAATGAGTCAGTTTTTAATGGGCTTTTTTTAGTGTGAATGTAGCCTTCCATTACTTATAATCATCAATTTGCTATTAGACAAACATCTAGCCCTTTTTCAAACGCTGACATAATGAGGGTCCCTGTATGCCAAAAACTAGCATTACATATTTACAAAGCACAGGTTTGCAACTTTTTAAATGCCACTGCTCCTCAATTTAGATGCAAGAGGCATTTCTACACCGCCCTCACCACTCTCTTAAAAACTTTCTGTAAATAATCCTTTTATGTATTGATGTCTGAATCGCCTTTTCTCTACACATAAAGCATGTCCCCTGGTCCTTTATAAAGTCCTTGGAATGAATAAATAGTGTCCCAGTTCTTTGTATTGACCACACATGTATTTATAATATCACCCCTAGGGCGCTCAATTTTTTTTTCTTCCATTCCAATTAATAATCTGGTCACAGTCTCGCTCTCCTGTATTCTTTGTAATATATGGAGCCCAAAAAAATGAATCCCATAACTCTTGATTTATTACATAGATATCATTAAAGGGGTGTTGCCGCGAAAAATATTCTACAGTTTTCAAATCGGCACCTGGACCTGAATACTTTTGTAATTGCATGTAATAATTGCATTTACACCTCACTATACCGCGATGAAGTGTCTAGGAAAGAGGGAAAGGCAAAGAGGAATCCTAACATGCACTATATTTATTAACCTCTTCCTGACTGCCATACGGCTATATACGTGCTATTTGCACATGCACCGTGCAGCTAGCACGTGTATAGACGTCATTGCAGCTCTTTAATCCAAGCGCTGCAAAACGCTTGCATTAAAGCTTCTGTTCCTGCACTGCTGCTGTCACAAAAAGCATGCAGTGCAGTAATGCCGGCAAGGGACCAATCAGAGTGGTCACTTGCTGGAGATCGACCCGATTGGTTAGTTTGTGCAGACTAACCAATCGGATCGCCACAGTGTAAAAGTACATGTTCCAGGCTCTGATCTGCATCTTGCAGATCAGAGCCTGAAATCAGGTAGAGTGTGCTCCATGCCCCCCGATCTGTGCCCCTTGCATCATCTGTCCATCGATTTCCCCCCCCCCCAACCCCCATGCACCCTGCCTCCAACCTATTCGCCTGCCATGCTCTCTGTCCCGGCATCTGTCCTATTCGTGCCCCCTCCATGCTGGCGGTACCCCCTCCTTTCCGGCCCTGCCCCTGATGCGGTCCCCCTGCTGTATTTTATGGCGGTGGTTCCGTTCCTGAGCCGCCACCATCAGCAGCAAGTGTCAGCTGTATGCGGACACTCGGCTGTAACCCCTTATATGCTGTGGCAGCGGCATCCATTGGTTTAATAGAGGGAGGGGGCTCCCTCTCTCAACCATCGGGGCTGCCGTGCTGCAACTGCAGCAGCCGATGGTTGCCATGGTAACCGGACACCTTGCAAAGGCATCCTGTGTTGCCATCTACCTGGTAGTACCATACTTTGCTATGCAAGAGCATTGCAAAGTATAGTACAGCCATCAGCCCCACTGGATCTTCAAGTGTAAAACTTAAATAAATAAGAAAAAGTATACATATTAGGTATTGCCTTGTGGAAATTTTCTTAAAAATTTTAACAATTGCTTCTAAACTTCTAAGCCTTCTAACGTCCTAAAAAAAATGACAATTACAAAGTGATGCCAACATGAAGTAGACATATGGGAAATGTTAAGTAATAAATATTTTATGAGGTATCACTTTCTGTTTTAAAAGCAGAGAAATATAAATTTTGAAAATTGCAAATTTTTCAAAATTTTGGGTAAATTTGGGATTTTTTCCTAAATAAAGGTGAAATATATTGACTCAAATTTATGACTCATAAAGTACAATGCGTCACGAGAAAACAGTCTCAGAATGGCTTGGATGAGTAAAAGCGTTCGGACTATGTGAAATCAAGGGGGCAGGAACGTGTTAAAACCTAACTTTTAATGTTAAAGATTAAGATCCCTGTAATGGGAGAAAGGACCCCTTACGGACATACAATACAGACAACAACAGGAAACCTGGTGTACCAGGTCGCCTTTGGTAGAGTCCACAATGCCGCTCCTGAACAGGGTGCGAGTGGGACTCATAGACCAATAGACGTAAATAAAGATAAGACCTCGGCAGTGTGCCTCAAGGTCTGTAGACATGCCAATAGGCAAAGATAAGGTGGAGGATGATCTGAGTAAAAGCGTTCCAGTTATTGCCACATAAAGGGACACATGTCAGATTTGTAAATTTTGACCTGGACACTGGGGCATCAATGACCCTTAGTCATGAAAGGGTTAAGGAAGTATCTCATTGTTTAGGCACACAGTACTGATCTAAAGCAAGCCAGCCAATAGGTGGCATAAGGAGGACCAAAAATATTGAACATGCCTAGCAAGATGCACCAGGTCTGTCACACAGTTTGCACTACCGTGATAAATTTTGGACAGCCAGTGTTTGGTCAGTGATTTCAATCAGTGATTGTGAGCCAAAACCAGGTACGGCTCTAAACACCGAACAACTGCAGATCTTTCCCTTATACCTTATCTCTGTGGAGGCTCCAGTCCTGGTTTGGGCTCGCAAATCACTGATAGAAATCACTGACCAAAACACTGACATGTGAATGAGGCTTAAGTTGAATGGCAGTGGTATAACATTGATGATCTATCCTCAGGATAGGTCTTCAATATCAGATCAGCTGTGGTCCTGGGAGTCCACTTAAGTCAATGGAATGCACAGTTGTAATTATTCACCACTACAATGGAGATGGCACGCAGTTAAACTTTAATGAGGAAGCTGCACTTGCTCAAGTGCCGCAACTCCTTCAAACCGCTTATCGGTGGGGATCCCCCGCTGATCTGATATTGATGACCTATAGAGCGGATGCTATTAAGAAATTAAAGAGAACCTGTCACATTAAATATGGTGTCTGAGCTGCAGGCAGCAGGTTATAGAGCAGGAGGAGCTGAGCAGATTGACATATAGTTTTATGGGGAAAGATTGAGTAAAACTTGTAATTTATTAATTGAAATTCCTGCTCATTCTGGGCTTTGAAGTCAAAAAGGCGGTCCTAGCAGTGATTGACTCCTCTCCTCAATTTGCGGACCGCTAAACACTTACAGCCGTGTCCCTTATTCTGGGAGCCATCATTTTCTCATTCACATAACTGGGGTGAGTTGCAGTTTTCATGGGCATAATTTTGGGCTGGGTAGATTTTATTTACCAGTATTTATTTTTAAGTTAAATAAAATTTTGTATTGATTATTACAACAAGATAAACAGTAAATGAATAGCAAATACTGAGGCTTTCAATGCTTCGAAATGAACAGAATTTATAAAGTTCCACCAAAATATCAATATGTCAGTGTTTTAAGATAAAATTGTGTGAATAAAGTCTAACAGCATAAATAAAGATGAACTTGAACTACACACCAGGATAGCAAGAGTTTTTAAGAAGGTTTTGATTGATTTTTTTTTCTGTTTTTGGAGTTGGAAAAACATCAACTCTGCCATTCTTTTTCAGGTTTGTTTAGTTTGTGCACTATACTGTGATAATTTTATTCTGCCTTCTTTGAATCTGGGACATGAGCTTCAGGTGATCAAGCCTAACAACTCAGATTTTTTTATTTTTATTTTTCCAAAGAATAGTTATTACAGACTCAAAACACTTTTTACTTTCCTAAAATTCCCCTTAAGGCATTAAAGAGTAACTAAGCCTTTGCATCAAATTTTAATATGATGGTACTAATGCCATAAAAAAAATTTTTTATACTATACAATATTTATAAATGTTGTATTTTTCTTAGTCTTTTCCCTCCCTAAAGCGCACCATTCACTGTGCACTTAAAACTCAGTTCTTTGTACACCGCTGACAGCTCAGCAGTGTACAGAGTACGGAGTGTGAAATGTATGAATGTGCTATGCCTGGAGTTAGTAAACCTTCACGGGGCACGGGCAGGAGCAGCAATATTTGCTCCTGCCCGTACTCACTGCTGCTGTGGTCCCATTCATAAATTTCACACTCCGTACTCCGTACACTGCTGAGCTATCAGTGGTGTACAGAGAACTGAGGTATTAAGTGCACAGTGAATGGTGCGCTTTAGAAAGGGAAAAGACTAAGAAAAATGAAAAATTTATAAATAAAGGATATTAGAAAAAGTTTTTTCAGGGCATTAGGGACATCATATTAAAATTTGATGCAAAGGTATTCATTTATTTGATGCAAATATATTCATTTACTATTTTGAAATACATCTAAATTAGGAGTATTTCAGGCACAGATGGTGGCACAACGGTTAGTTGTGCCGCTATCTCAGACTTCGTCCGGTATCTCAGACTTCGACAGGTATAAAATTGTGGGCAGGGGCTGGCAGGCTCATCTCTTTTACCAATTTCAATGCCTTTTTTTAGGTGTAGAAAATGGTCTAAATGTAAGACAGAAGGAAGCTGTCTTACATTTTGAACTGGCGCTGGATGTGCCTGCGCCTCTTGATAACTTCGGAGGATCCACCGCCAGCACAGGGCCTTCATTAAGACCAGCATCTAAAACGCCTGTCTTATAAATGTGCCCCATTGTTTTTTTGTTTTTAGCTATTTAATATTTTTTGGGGTTGCAGTTTGGCTACTCTGTCTCTAAAAGGTTCACCATCACTGGTATACAGGTGAAACTCGAAAAATTAGAATTCCGTGCAAAGTTCATTTATTTCAGTAATGCAACTTAAAAGGTGAAAATAATATGAGATAGACTCATTACATGCAAAGTGAGATATTTCAAGCCTTTGTTTGTTATAATTTGCATGATTATGGCTTACAACTTATGAAAACCCCAAATTCACAATATCAGAAAATTATAATATTATAGGAAATCAAGAAAAAAAAGATGTTAAATAGAAAAATGTAGGCCCTCTGAAAAGTATAATCATGCATATGTACTCAGTAATTGGTTTGGGCCTCTTTTGCCTCAATGCGGCCTGTCAGGGAGGCGATCAGCCTATGGCACTTCTGAGGTGTTATGGAAGACCAGGATGCTTCAATAGCAGCCTTTAGCTCTTCTGCATTGTTCGGTCTCATGTCTCATCTTTTTCTTGGTAATGCCCCATAGATTCTTTATGGGGCTCAGGTCAGGCGAGTTTGCTGGCCATCAAGCACAGTAATCCCATGGTCATTGAACCAGGTTTTGGTACTTTTGGCAGTGCGGGCAGGTGCCAAGTCCTGCTGGAAAATGAAGTCACCATCTCCATAAAGCTGGTCTGCAGAAGGAAGCATGAGGTGCTCCAAAGTCTCCTGGTAGACAGCTGCGTTGACTCTGGACTTAATGAAGCACAGTGGACCAACACCAGCAGATGACATGGCTCCCCAAATCAACACAGACTATGGAAACTTCACACTGGACTTCAAGCATCTTGCATTGTGTGCCTCTCCATTCTTCCTCCAGACTCTGGGTCCTTGGTTTCCAAATGAGACGCAAAAGTTGCTCTCATCAGAAAAGAGGACTTTAGGCCCCTTTTACACGGGCGAGTGTTCCGCACGGATGCGATGCGTGAGTTGAACGCATTGCACCCGCACTGAATCCCGACCCATTAATTTCTATGGGGCTGTTCACATGAGCGGTGATTTTCATGCATCACTTGTGCGTTGCGTGAAGATCGCAGCATGCTCTATTTTGTGCGTTTTTCACGTAACGCAGGCCCTATAGAAATGAATGGGGTTGCGTGAAAATCGCAAGCATCCGCAAGCAAGTGTGGATGCGGTGCGATTTTCACGCACGGTTGCTAGGAGACGATCGGGATGGAGACCCGATCATTATTATTTTCCCTTATAACATGGTTATATGGGAAAATAATAGCATTCTGAATACAGAATGCATAGTAAAATAGCGCTGGAGGGGTTAAAAATTATTTTTTTAACTCACCTTAATCCACTTGATCGCGCAGCCGGCATCGCTACTGTCTTCTTTCTTTGCTGTGTGCAGGAAAAGGACCTGTGGTGACGTCACTCCGGTCATCACATGATCTTTTACCATGGTGATGGACCATGTGATGACCGGAGTGACGTCACCACAGGTCCTGTTATTATTATTTTTTTTTTAACCCCTTCAGCACTATTTTACTATGCATTCTGTATTCAGAATGCTATTATTTTCCTTTTATAACCATGTTATAAGGGAAAATAATACAATCTACAGAACACCGATCCCAAGCTCGGGTTTGGGTACCAAACATGTGCGATTTTTCTCACGCGAGTGCAAAACGCATTACAATGTTTTGCATTCGCGTGGAGAAATCGTGCATGTTCCCGCAACGTACTTGCACCTTTTCCCGCAACGCCCCTCTGAAAGAGGCCTTAGACCGCTGAGCAACAGACCAGTTCTTTTTTTTCTTTAGCCCAGGTAAGACGCTTCTGACGTTGTTTGTTGTTCAGGAGAGGCTTGACAAGAGGAATACGACATTTGAAGCCCATGTCCAGGATCTGTCTGTAACTGGTGGCTCTTGATGCACTATCTCCAGCCTCAGTCCACTCCTTGTAAATGTCCCCAACACTTTTGAAAGGCCTTTTCCTGACAATCCTCTACAGGCTGCTTTCTATTAGGCCTCATGCACACGACCGTATTTTTTTGCGGTCCGCAAAACGGGGTTCCGTTTTCCGTGATCCGTGACCGTTTTTTCGTCCGTGGGTCTTCCTTGATTTTTGGAGGATCCACGGACATGAAAAAAAAGTCGTTTTTGGTGTCCGCCTGGCCGTGCGGAGCCAAACGGATCCGTCCTGAATTACAATGCAAGTCAATGGGGACGGATCCGTTTGACGTTGACACAATATGGTGCAATTTCAAACGGATCCGTCCCCCATTGACTTTCAATGAAAAGTCAGGAGTTAATATACCATCGGATCAGAGTTTTCTCCAATCCGATGGTATATTTTAACTTGAAGCGTCCCCATCACCATGGGAACGCCTCTACGTTAGAATATACAGTCGGATTTTAGTTACATCGTGAAACTCAAATCCGACAGTATATTCTAACACAGAGGCGTTCCCATGGTGATGGGGACGCTTCAGGTTAGAATATACTAAAAGAACTGTGTACATGACTGCCCCCTGCTGCCATCAGGTAGACCAGGAACCACATATAATAGCTCATTCAATTGTAAACAAACATATTAACGGTCACATCACCCATCCAGTATCCCTCACTTACCCAACTGGATGGGTGATGTGACCATTAATATGTTTGTTTACAATTGAATGAGCTATTATATGTGGTTCCTGGTCTACCTGATGCACTATTGCTATGTACTTTACTAGGCTCTTTGCCTGTTTGTGGAAACCTGCTGTAGTATCCAATTCCTTCATTTGCTGTTACTAACTTGGGGCAACATTTACACTTGTGTATTTATGTATTTAATTACAGTTGCTGCCTCCCCTATATGTATTCACGGTCCCCTCCCCCCTGTGTTCCTCTTTTACACCTGTTTTACTCCAATGATGTAAGATTCCATTATATGTGTTTTATTGTGTTGTATATATTTTTTGCTTACATATGGTCGCTTCTTCTTTGGTGATCTGGGTATGCACATAGTGTTATAGGTTGTGGTGTAACGTTACCGAGTGGTTAAGGATGATTACAGTTTAGATATGAAGACTGCTGTAGGCGGGCCCTGTGTATTGGTGGACACTGTGTTATGGGGGGGGGGGGGGGGGGGATCTGTCGATGAAACATATATAGCAGTGTCATCCACAGATTCCCCCCCCCCATAACAGTGTCAACCACAGATGCCCCCATAACAGTGCCATCCACAGATCCCCCTCCCCATAACAGTGCCATCCACAGATCCCCCTCCCCATAACAGTGCCATTCACAGACCCCTCTCCCCATAACAGTGCCATCCACAGATCCCCCCCCCCCCATAACAGTCCCATCCACAGATCTGCCCCATAACAGTGCCATCCACAGATCCCCTCATAACAGTTCCATCCACAGATCTTTCCCCATAATAGTCCCATCCACAGATCCCCCCCCATAACAGTCCCATCCACAGATCCCCCCATAACAGTCCCATCCACAGATCCCCCCCCCATAACAGTCCCATCCACAGATCCCCCCCCATAACAGTCCCATCCACAGATCCCCCCATAACAGTCCCATCCACAGATCCCCCCCATAACAGTCCCATCCACAGATCCCCCCCATAACAGTCCCATCCACAGATCCCCCCCATAACAGTGCCATCCACAGATCCCCCCCATAACAGTGCCATCCACAGATCCCCCCATAACAGTGCCATCCACAGATCCCCCCCCATAACAGTGCCATCCACAGATCCCCCCCCCCCCCCCCATAACAGTGTCATCCACAGACCGCTATTAGTTCAAAACCCACTAAAAGCACAACTTTCGGTTCATAATATTTTTTTCCTTATTTTCCTCCTCAAAAACCTAGGTGCGACTTATAGGAAGGTGCATCTTATAGGGGGAAAAATACGGTACTTAAAAGGCATTATTTTTTAATAATGTACCATGCCTTGCTATTTTCTTTCAGCATACTTTATACTTTGTGACTTTCATATCTAGAAAGCATTTTGCCGTGCTTTGGCATGAATGTGTGGGATTCTTGCTTTTATGTCCTTTCTCTTTGTCTTTGAAGTTCTCTTTCTGATCTCTAATTAATTTTAAATTATAGACACTCCTTGTAATGGTGTATAATGTGTTTAACATTGTCATCTTACACAAATCGGCCAGTAATAGATTCCATTTATTTATAAAACTATATATACCTTTTTATATACACTTTGTATTAGTATTATTATCTCTGTTGCCTTCATTTCCATGCCTTTTTATTTTCTAGAATTTTTTTGTGGTAGAGTTGAGAGCTCCTGGTGAAACCATTCACATCCAACTCTGTCTTTTGTTCCACTCTATTAACAAATGTAAACAATATCATTTGCACTTTTTTAAAACATAATTTTTATTATCTTATGAAGGGTTGTTAACTTGCACTTTAAAAAATAGTGCAAATATTTAAGTTTTCAAATTGCTGCCTAATCCAAACATGACAACTTAAAGAGGACCTTTCACTAGTTTAAAAACGAAAAACGAACTATATTAGTGGGCAGAGCGGCGCCCAGGGGTCCCCCTGCACTTACTAGTATGTCTGGGCGCCGCTCCGTTCGCCCGTATAGGCTCCGGTGTCTGCAGCTCCCTCTGTTGTACGGGGCAGAGTTTTTGTATTAGGGTTGTCCCTTGCTGCAGCGCTGGCCAATCGTAGCGCACAGCTCATAGCCTGGGAGTCCCAGACATACTAGTAAGTGCAAGGGGACCCCTGGGCGCCACTCTGCCCACTGATATAGTTAGTTTTTAGTTTTTAAACTAGTGAAAGGTCCTCTTTAATGTATCTGTAAAGTGTAACTAATACCATAACTAGAAGTTATTAATGAGTATTTTTTCACTACTTTTATATTTCCAATCAAAACAGCAAAATTTAATTAATTGTGGGTTAGAACAGAAATAAAAAAAATTTGGTATCCAGCAAATATGTATCAATCTAAAAATCAGATTCTGTCACGTCAGTAATATGCTTTAAAATGTTTGATTGTGAGACCGTAAGCACAGTATTGTTTCTGTCGTGTCTTTCAATTTTTATCATTTGTGAACATTCACATTTGTGTCAATTTTTAAACAACCAGGTTTTACTTGAAATCAGTATATGTTTAAAGAAGTCATTATTAGTATCTACAAGGTTTAAATGTAGCCAAGTATAATCTTTTAAACATTGACAGGATTATAATATAGGCTTGAATAATAAGGGTATGTGTGCAGTGAAATACACATCAGAAAATGCACTTTGTCATTCAGTTAGGATAATAATCTGCATGCAAACATTGCACTGAGACGCGACATGGTGTTATAAAAAGCTACAGCGCACATTACACACTGAAAACAATGGGAGGCGGATTCCCAGATAATATATTTTTTTTCCCACCAAAGACCTGCCAAGTGAACATACTTTTAGTGTTAATGAAAGAAACATATACAATAATTATGCTGAACATGCTAGAATTAATTTCCTTAATAATAGAATTCATAGTTAAATTTAGGTTTACTCTTGGACATCATAGTATTGTACATACATAAAATATAGAGAAACCTTTCACATGGAGGGAAAAGTGAAAAATAATATACCATATATAAAAATGAATATTTTAAGTTACATTGAATTGCCTTTTCAAATAATCACAATCTAATCTTAGCCAGTATTAATTATTCTTAAGTAACCATTTATAACAGGAAGCAGCCATGTTCAGGCTTTAGGCAATATCTTTCCAAACTTTAGCATTAAAGGGGTTATCCGAGTTATATAAATGTATGCTAATAACTATTATTTCATTGTATTAAACTGTTTTGTAAATCACTTTAGTGATTTTGCTCTGTTTAGCCAATTCCGATTTGGGTCATGTGACCCCCGACGTCATCAACCCTGCTCAGGCTCTGACGTCTTGTTTACAAGCTTCTCCCTGCTTAAAGGAGTAGCCCGGCTCTGTAAACGAGACGTCAGAGCCTTTGGTGCCCGCCCCTCTCTCGCTCTCCTCACACAGCCTCGGCGATGGTGAGTGATCGCTCATGCGAGATACTTACCAGAGCCGAGGTGATATATTTTCTCCAGCAGCAGGGTATGTGTCTGGCTCCTTCCCTCACATGGGCCAGTTTACCTGTTCCCCTCCCGTGTCCGGGGATCGTTATTACAGCCCTGGCCCCCTCAACAAGTCCCCTTTACACTGTTAATATCCCCCCCCCCCCTTCCCCCGGGGAAAAAAAAAGGAAATAATTGTCCATCATATAGATATAGCTATAGCTATAGCTATATCTAAGCTATAGCTATATCTAAGCTATATCTGAATGATACAGCTTAGATACAGCTACAGCTTAGATACTGATTAGATACAGCTACAGCTTAGATACAGCTATATGTCCATCTTATAGATTGAGCTGTAGCTGTATCTGCAATGTGACAGGAAGATCTGTCTGTGTGAGCTAGGCGATGATCATGTGACAGTTTTTTTTATGCAAACTTAGGTTGTGCAGTGCAGGGTGAGGGGAAGGTCAGGTTGTTCACGCCCAGAAATATTCATGAGGCAGAGCTCAGGCTTTGTTGTTATACGCCCCCTCAGCATGTACTTCAGCATGTAAACACAGCAATAACAGAACCATGAAAAGGTGTAAGTATGGGTTTCTCTCTTAAGAAATCAAGCTTAACCAATGTATATGTAAGTACTGAAGAGTTTTATGAGGTTTTAATTTTTTTCCCCATAACTCGGATAACCCCTTTAAGCATTTTCTAATGATTCGCTTTCTGGGAAATGTAGTAGTTACACCTAAGGCTACTTTCACACCTGCGTTAGGTGCGGATCCGTCTGGTATCTGCACAGACTGATCCGCACCTATAAATGCAAACGCTGGTATCCGTTCAGTACGGATCCGTCTGCATAACTTAGTTTAAAAAAAATCTAAGTCTAAGTGTAAGTCAAACGAATCCGTCCTGACTTACATTGAAAGTCAATGGGGGACAGATCCGTTTACAATTGCACTATATTTGTGTCAATGTAAACGGATCCGTCCCCATTGACTTACATTGTAACTCAGGACGGTTCCGCTTGGATCCGCACCGCCAGGCAGACACCAAAACGCTGCAAGCAGCGTTTTGGTGTCCGCCTCCAGAGCGGAATGGAGGCAGAACGGAGCCAAATTGATGCATTCTGAATGGATCCGCATCCATTCAGAATGCATTGGGGCTAAACTGATCCATTTGGGGCAGCTTGTGAGAGCCCTGAAACGGATCTCACAAGCGGACACAGAAACGGCAGTGTGAAAGTAGCCTAACCCGGTATAGTCATCTCAGGCAAGAAAAGTTAACACTCTCAACATATAACACTGTGTGAACTGCATTTTGTTGACCTTGTCATGGTTTGTATGTGCTCTGCTATAGTCGGTATGGTGCTTAGATTTCTGAATGTGTCGGCTTCAGTCCATATTCCTTTAACCGCTGTATCTGAACTGAACTGTTGTCTTGTAGCGTGATAATCTTGTTCTTCTTTCTGCCAAGATGTCTTGACCACTGCCGTCCAGTATCCACTTTGTATAGAAGTCTGTTCCTGAAGTTCATGTGCCCAAATTCCCGTGATCTGTAGTCTGACTAATGCACGCTCAGTATCTGCTCACCATTAGTCCTTGCTCCTCCAGAGTGTAAACAAGTTCCTGCACCTCTTGTCGAGTATGATCAGGCTCTTTCAGCCTCTACTGAGTGTGAACGGGTGCCTGCAGCTCTTACCAAGTGTGAGCGAATTTCTGTGCCTGTCTACATGAGTTCCTGATCTGTTCTTCTGTCTTTGGTGTTGTCACCAGTGTCTCTGACCTCTGTCAGTCAGCTGCCAAGTAAACCAGGACCATCCCTGGAGATAGCGGTCTGAGATAGCGAGTGCAAAACATTGTAATGCGCTTTGCACGCGCGTGAGAAAAATCGGCATGTTTGATACCCAAACCCGAACTTCACAGAAGTTCGGGCTTGGGATCAGTGTTCTGTAGATTGTATTATTTTCCCTTATAACATGGTTATAAGGGAAAATAATAGCATTCTGAATACAGAATGCATAGTAAAACATCGCTGGAGGGGTTAAAAAAAATTATTTAACTCACCTTAATCCACTTGATCGCGCAGCACGGCTTCTCTTCTGTCTTCTTCTTTGCTGTACACCGGAAAAGGACCTGTGGTGACGTCACTCCGGTCATCACATGGTCCGTCACGTGATCTTTTACCATGGTGATGGATCATGTGATGACCGGAGTGACGTCACCACAGGTCCTTTTCCTGCACACAGCAAAGAAGAAGACAGAATTATTATTTATTTATTTTTTTAACCCCTCCAGCGCTATTGTACTATGCTTTCTGTATTTAGAATGCTATTATTTTCCCTTATAACCATGTTATAAGGGGAAATAATAATGATCGGGTCTCCATCCCGATCGTCTCCTAGCAACCGTGCGTGAAAATCGCACTGCATCCGCACTTGCTTGCAGATGCTTGCGATTTTCACGAAGCCCCATTAACTTCTATGGGGCCTGCGTTGCGTGGAAAACGCACAATATAGAGCATGCTGCGATTCACGCAACGCACAAGTGATGCGTGAAAATCACCGCTCGTGTGCACAGCCCCATAGAAATGAATGGGTCAGGATTCAGTGCGGGTGCAATGCGTTCACCTCACGCATTGCACCCGCGCGGAAATCTTGCCCGTGTGAAAGGGGCCTTAGGGTTTGGAACAACGTCTAACCGGTTACTTGCACAGTGGTTCCACACCTTTGTCCATACGCAGGTCCGTAACACCACTAGTATGAGATAAATAATGTTCAGTTGTCCAGTTTTAAATACCTATACATAAATTGTAAAATTATATGTAAATTGAACCCTGTCCTAAATTACTTTCTCATGAAAACAATTAATAAAAAAAAACACTTTTGTCGTACAGTGGAAGAAGTGAGCAATCAAATGCTAGACTACAAGGCTTGGTTGTCATTTATCTTTTTTTTTTTTGCATCTAATATTAAGCTTGATGAAGGTGCTGAAATGTGTTGGGCCCCAGAAAATGTGTCAATTTTAATACGTATTAGAAAATAAAGGGCATTTACTGCACAAAAAAATTCATACTCCTCAAGGGGAGAGAATCTTGAAGTATATAAACATTAGACTATAAAGCAAGTGATGTTGTTTTATTAAAAATTGACATTTTATGTAATCATAATTAGTGATTTTATAAGTAGAATATTTCTTGAATTATTGCTAGGAAATAGAATGACAGAAATCATTTTCATGTAATTATTAGTCATTGTGGATGCAATCTGAAAATAACCTGATAATTCATCTTCTCAAATACATTTTCTTTGCTTTATTTTTAGGTATGATGTTGACTCAAAGAGTCCCAATTTAGCAAAGCATGTAAGTCAAAATTCCATTATCCATCTCACGCTTCATAATATGTACTATTTTATAAAACCGTTTTGGTGTAAAAACTAGCTTACCCCCTGCCAAGTGGTATGCAGTTATTGTTGCGAAAATCAAAATATAACAAATGTGGCCTTTCTTACTCTACAAATATTAACCCTTTAAGCCCCGGAGGTTCTCTTGTTATTGCGTTTTCGTTTTTCACTCCCTGCCTTTCTGGGGCCATAACTTTTTCATTTTTCCGTTTACCTATCCGTATGAGAGCTTGTTTTCTTTTGCGGGACAAGTTGCACTTTCTAATGCCACCATTTAAGGCCTCATGCACACGGCCGTTGCCCGGCCGCGGCTGTATTGCGGCCCGCAAACAGCGGTGCGGATGGATCGCGGACCTATTCAAGTTTAACGGGTCTCGATCCGTCATGGCCGCCGCATGGATGTTGCCCGTGCATTGGGGACCGCAAATTGTGGTCCCCAATGCATGGAACGACCGCATAACGGCTGTGTGCATGAGGCTTAATATTGCAAACGATATAGTGGGGAGCTGGAAAAAAATTCTAAATGGAGTGAAATTGGAAAAAAAAACACAATTTCGCAGCAGTTTTATAGGTTTTAATTTTACAGTGTTCTCTATGCTGTAAAACTGACATGTTACTTTCATTCTCCAGGTCAGTAGGATTATACATTTGTATAGTTTTTCTTGCGTTTTGACACAGAAAAAAATAAAAATCTTAAAAAAAAAAGTTTTTTCTTTTCGGCGCCATATTCTGACCCTTATAACTTTTTAGTAGTTACAGTATGTGCACGAAACTACAGTAGAACTCTTTTTTTTTTTTTCTGTACTTTACATTGATACCATTTTGGCATGTGTATGACTTTGAAGCGACCCAAAAAAAAATGACGAATTGGCCATTTTTTTTAAAAAAAAAATCCATTTCGCCATTTGCTGTATGGGATAAAAATATTTATTTTAATAGTACAGATATTTTTACACGTGGCAATGTCGATGATTTTTTCTTTTTTTTTCTTTTGTTTATGTATTTTTATTTTGGGAAAAGGGAGGTTGAATTTATATATTTTTTTAAATGTTTTTATATTTTTAAACACATTTTTTTACCCTTTTTTTTTTTTTTTTTTTTAGAGTTCCCATAGGGAACTATAACAAGCAATTATTAGATTGCTATTTTCATAGGCTCCAATGCATTAGCATTGGAGTCTATGAGGATTTTACTATTATCCTATGGAGCCCTGCCACAAGCAGGGGCTCTGTAGCAGATAATGTGCATCAGTCTCGTATCACTCGGGAATACAGTGGCTGCCACACAAACACTCTGAGTCCCCTGATCCACGCTAGGGGGAGGCAGTAGAAACCCAGAAGCATTTGCCCACGGGGTTAAAAGTGTGTGATTGACGTTATCATAGTTTGTATACACTTCCCCCAGGTGTCTGCTATTTAAAACAGCAGGCTCCTGGCGGCTATGGCGCTCACAAGCGGCGCCAACTTTAAAGAACTGACCAGGTTTCAACAGTGAACATTTATGTGATAGCTGGCCACTGGTACAGGTAACGCTACACAAGTCCCAAGTTCTTCTTACCAGTGCAGTCAGGTGTTAGCGTGGAGCAAGCAAGCACGCTATCCCTCCATACCACTGTAGGAACTTCAACTGAAGTTCACATCTGTGTCAGAGTCTCTGTTTAGGGCTTTCATCACAGATTCCATTAAAAATATCGGACAAAAATTCCTGCAAGCAAACTTCCTTTTACTTTTTTGTCTGGTAATATGACAAACTCCCTAACAGAGACCAGATGGATCCCCATTACAGTCAAAGGGCTCCTTCTAGCCCTGTCAGCATCCGTTTTTTACACTTTCATCACTTCCATTGTCCTGCTCCTGTAACAGGTGTGAACCTAGCCTATACATTGAATATTTCTGATGCTATGCTGGACAGGTCTAATAAAGTTAAATTAATGCCAACATATTGCACTCAAAGATTAATTCTGAATAGTACCCAAATAACCATGCCATACTATGCAAAACTGTGTTATTCAGCACTCGCATAAAGTTACCATACTGTGCTGAAATAAGGTGATCAACTATTCTACCACGAAGGGTCTATAGAAGGCAAAAGTATTACCTTTACCCTGTACCTACAAATATTCCCATACATGATGCCATGTAGTTCTGATATATTCCCATGCAGTATTAATAATGCCATGCAGTTCCTATATATTTCCAAAACTGAAACTGTAAATCAGAAAGTTTTCTGTTGCTGAACTACGTTTCCCTGGTTTAAGACCATGGAGAATAAAGCAGACCTGCCACCACAATGTGAACATTTATCAAAACTGGTGCCAAGGAAAACTGGCTTAGTAGCCCACACCAACCAATCAGATTTTATGTTTCATTATTCAGAGCTCCTTTGGAAAATTAAAGGATTAATCTGATTGCTTGCTATAGGCAAGTTTTCCTCAGCACCAGTTTTGATAAATGTCCTTTATGAGAAAAGCATATAATAATGCCAGGCCAACTTATTAGAATACACAGCACACAAAAAATAAAAAGCTTTGTTAATAGCAGCTAATTATACAGATGAATTCTAATTATTACAAGAGCTATCCCCTCACCAATGACTGACCGTCACTGATATATCTGCTTTTATACACGTCATCCGTCAGTAAATGATGAGGAGGTAGGATATAGTGAGTCAGCAGCTATTTTATAATATTTTGTGTTATTTTATCCAATATTATGGGCCTGTCCTCATAATATGGTGTCTTAACACCCTACTGTCACAGCAACTTTCCATTTTTTTAACGCTCTGCCTTCCAGGAGCTATAATACAATTTTTCCATTGCATCCCTATATACGGACCCTCATAACCTTTTTCATATTTACGTCCACGGAGCTGTGTGAGGGTTAATTTTTTGTGGTGTGATCTGTAGTTTTTATTGATACCATTTTGAAGTATGTATGTCGATACTAATGATCTTTATTTTTTGTTTATTTCTAAAATAGGGAATGGGGGAATTATTTGAAATTTTACCTTTTTATTTTTTGTTTATTTGATATTTTTTTTTTTTTTACATTTATTTATAGTCCCATTAGGGGATTTTAACATGCGATTGTCTGATCGCTACTACCATAGGCTGCAATGATTTACCATTGCAGTCTATTAGAGAATCACTATGTTTCTTTCAAGCTCTGCGACAGGCCTCGCTCCTAGACTGAAATATACTACAGGTCCTAGTTTCTGATTTAGTGGGTCATAATAAATGATCCTCATTGTGTCTTGCTTGTTACATCAGGGGGGGAAATAGGGACCCAGAGACCTGCTGTTGTTTCTTATGTTAAAGGACATCCAAAAAAAGTATTGAAAAAGTATTCAAACCCCTTGAACTTTTTAACTTTGCACCCACAAACATAAATGTATTTTATTGGGATTTTATATGATATACCAACACAAAGTAGAAAGTATTTGTGAAGTGAAAAGAAAATGATACATGGTTTTCTAAAATAAAAATTCTGAAAAGTGTGTATGCATTTGTTTGAATCCAGTGTGACCAATTGCTTTCAGAAATCACTTAATTAGTAAATAGAGCCTTTATGGAAGATTGGCAAGTTGAAGGCCATTTTTAAAAGCAAACCATCAGAAATCGCATTTGCAGTTTGCCACAAGCCATGTAGATGACACAGCAAACATGTGGAAGAAGGTGTTCTGGTAAGATACTACCAAAGTTGAACATTTTGGCCTAAATGCAAAACACTATATGTGGTGGTAAACTAACATTGCGCATCACCCTGAACACACCATCCCCACCTTGAAACGTCATGGCAGCTTCATGCTGTGGGGATGCTTTTCTTCAGCAGTCAGAGTTAATGGGAAGATGGATGGAGCTAAACCAGGGCAGATTGGAAACCTAAAGTGGCCCTGGAAAAAAATACCTAAAAGTAGCCCCATGTTGTAGGAGGGTCTAAATTGACAGGAGGCGGGGCAACAAAAGTAGGGGGGTTCAGTAATACCATAGCACAAAATACCACATACCACAGTGCCGTACAATATATTGCCCCAAAAGCTGTCTCTCTGAGTTGGCCATCCATAGCGGCCATTTTCTCTCCTCCTCCAGTTGCCTCTGATTGAGATATGAAGCAGGGATCTTATGAGGTTAGATGTGGGACATAGTTGAATTTATGAGGGCATGTCACTGGCCAGGTACATGAGTACCTGATTCTTACAGAGTTAATTGCCATGATAGCTTATTATGTACCCAGCCAGCAGCAGAGATGGGGGCATGGGCAGCCCCCTGGGCTTCCGCCCACTGGGAAATTTCCCTATAAGGTCTATGGTCAATCTGCCTCTGGAGCTAAATACAGGGCAATCCTGGATGAAAATCTGGTAGAGGCTGCAAAAGGCTTGAGACTAGGGCGGAGGGTCATCTTCCAGCATGACATTGACCCTAAACCTACAGCCAGAGCTACAATGGAATGGTTTAGATCAAATCATATGTGTTAGAATAGCCCGGTCAAAGTCCAGACCTAAATCCCAGTAAGAATCTGAGGCAAGACTTGAAAATTGCTGTTCACAGGCTCTCTCATTCCAAACTGACTGAGCTTGAGCTATTCTAAAAAGAATGGGCTAGCATCTAAATGTGCAAAGCTGGTAGACACATACCCCAAAAGACTTGCAACGGTAATTACAACGAAAGGTGGTCCTACAAAGTATTGACTCGAGGGCTGAATACAAATGCGCTCCACACTTTCCGGATTTTTATATTATAACATTTTTTGAAAACTATGTATAATTTTTATTTCACTTCACACATACTTTGTGTTAGTCTGTCACATAAAGTCCCAATTAAATACATTTAAGGCTGAGTTCACACTTCAGTTATTTGATAAGTTATTTCCATCAGTTATTGTAAGCCAAAACCAGTAGTGAAACCTACTTAAAGATGAGGTATAATGGAAAGATCTGCACCTGTTCTGTGTTTTTGACCTGCACCTAGTTTTGGCTCATAATAACTGATGGAAATAACTGACCAAATAACTGAAGTGTGAACTTAGCCTAAGTTTTGTGGAAAAAAATTGGAAAAGTTAAAGGGGTATGAATACTTTTTCAAGGCACTGTACATGAAAATATATAGGTGCTAAGATGTCATGTTCAATGGTAATCTAAGCCCAAGGTTAAAGGTTATAAGCAAAACTGTCTTGTGTAGCAAATTTTACAGGTTGTCTAGCATAACTTGTGTATAGCAAGTTCCGCAATTAATGTCTGCAACGACAGGTCAGTAACAGGTGTCCTATGCATGTATTATTGTACTTAATAGGGCTTGCTTGAGGTGTCAGTTTCCCTATTTATTATAATAAACAGAAAAAATTACAATCAGATCGCAATGTGTGTTCTCTTTCAGCAAGTTGAAAGAGCATTATATTGTAAGTACATTGTATAA
Source organism: Bufo bufo (assembly GCF_905171765.1). NCBI lineage: Eukaryota > Metazoa > Chordata > Amphibia > Anura > Bufonidae > Bufo > Bufo bufo. Next base: position 546,931,771 of record NC_053389.1, on the reverse strand, counting down.
AACCTTAAGGCTCGGTTCACACGGGCGTCACGTTTGGGCTCAGGATGCGTCCCAGGTGCATTGCGGCAAACCCGCGCGAGTAGGTACGCAATTTCAGTCAGTTTTGACTGCGATTGCGTTCCGTTGTTCAGTTTTTTCCGCGCGAGTGCAAAGCGTTTTGCACACGCGTGAGAAAAAACTGAATGTGGTACCCAGACCCGAACTTTTTCAATGAAGTTCGTGTTTGGGTTAGTTGTAGTGTAGATTTTATTATTTTCCCTTATAACAAGCTTATAAGGGAAAATAATAGCATTCTTTAATACAGAATGCTTAGTAGAAGTTCAATTGAGGGTTAAAAAAATAAATAAATAATTAGCTCACCTCCTCCAATTGATCGCGTAGCTGTCGGTCTCCTGTTCTTTCCTCAGGACCTGTCTAAGGACCTGTGGTGACGTCACTGAGCTCATCACATGGTCCAATCACATGGTCCATCACCACGGTAATGGATCATGTGATTGGACCATGTGATATGACGTCACTACAGGTCCTTTAGCCGGCAGCTCATGATTAAAGAAGTAAGAAGAGATCGGCAACTACGGTACGCCATCAAGAGGAGGAGGTGAGTTAATTATTTATTTATTTTTTAACTCTCAATTGAACTTCTACTAAGCATTCTGTATTAAAGAATGCTATTATTTTCCCTTATAACCATGTTATAAGGGAAAATAATACAGTGAATAGACTTTCATCTTAGCAGCCATGCGTGAAAATCGCACCGCAACCGCACTTGCTTGCGAATGCTTATGATTTTCACGCAGCCCCATTAACTTCTATGGGGCCAGGGCTGCGTGAAAAACGCAGAATATAGAACATGCTGCGTTTTTCACACAACGCAGAACAGATGCGTGAAAAAAACGCTTATGTTCACAGACCCATTGAAATGAATGGGTCAGGATTTGCGGGTGCTATGCATTCACGTCACGCATTGCGTGGAAAACTCACTCGTGTGAAAGGGGCCTAAGAGTAGCATGTTTTTGCATTTGGATGTTTAGGAACTTAAATTTATATAGATTTATATATGGGCTTTGGTAATTAGTTTACACTATGTACTTTGTTTTTCATTTTAGCTGACATTTAGTCGTTTCCTCCAGTCCGTGCCACCACCGCCAAATGTCAGTTTACAGAGATCCTCTGCAATGTTGGCTTTGCTGTCATAAGATATATCTTTTTTCTGGCCAACTAGAAATAGCTAGTTGTTACATTGAATTAGAGCTAAATCCGGTATAAAACCCCCTTTGGTTAGATGGAGTTAACCTTTCTTCATCATGTGACACCATAGAAGCCCAATCATGGCGTTGTGTCTTATTTCTTCAACGTTATAAAATTGCAGTGTATGTGAACTGTTGAATTACACTGGATATAAAATAGTTCCTACACTGCGTGCAGAATTATTAGGCAAATGAGTATTTTGACCACATCATCATCTTTATGCATGTTGTCTTACTCCAAGCTGTATAGGCTCGAAAGCCTACTACCAATTAAGCATATTAGGTGATGTGCATCTCTGTAATGAGAAGGGGTGTGGTCTAATGACATCAACACCCTATATCAGGTGTGCATAATTATTAGGCAACTTCCTTTCCTTTGGCAAAATGGGTCAAAAGAAGGACTTGACAGGCTCAGAAAAGTCAAAAATAGTGAGATATCTTGCAGAGGGATGCAGCACTCTTAAAATTGCAAAGCTTCTGAAGCGTGATCATCGAACAATCAAGCATTTCATTCAAAATAGTCAACAGGGTCGCAAGAAGCGTGTGGAAAAACCAAGGCGCAAAATAACTGCCCATGAACTGAGAAAAGTCAAGCGTGCAGCTGCCAAGATGCCACTTGCCACCAGTTTGGCCATATTTCAGAGCTGCAACATCACTGGAGTGCCCAAAAGCACAAGGTGTGCAATACTCAGAGACATGGCCAAGATAAGAAAGGCTGAAAGACGACCACCACTGAACAAGACACACAAGCTGAAACGTCAAGACTGGGCCAAAAATATCTCAAGACTGATTTTTCTAAGGTTTTATGGACTGATGAAATGAGAGTGAGTCTTGATGGGCCAGATGGATGGGCCCGTGGCTGGATTGGTAAAGGGCAGAGAGCTCCAGTCCGACTCAGACGCCAGAAAGGTGGAGGTGGAGTACTGGTTTGGGCTGGTATCATCAAAGATGAGCTTGTGGGGCCTTTTCGGGTTGAGGATGGAGTCAAGCTCAACTCCCAGTCCTACTGCCAGTTTCTGGAAGACACCTTCTTCAAGCAGTGGTACAGGAAGAAGTCTGCATCCTTCAAGAAAAACATGATTTTCATGCAGGACAATGCTCCATCACACGCGTCCAAGTACTCCACAGCGTGGCTGGCAAGAAAGGGTATAAAAGAAGAAAATCTAATGACATGGCCTCCTTGTTCACCTGATCTGAACCCCATTGAGAACCTGTGGTCCATCATCAAATGTGAGATTTACAAGGAGGGAAAACAGTACACCTCTCTGAACAGTGTCTGGGAGGCTGTGGTTGCTGCTGCACGCAATGTTGATGGTGAACAGATCAAAACACTGACAGAATCCATGGATGGCAGGCTTTTGAGTGTCCTTGCAAAGAAAGATGGCTATATTGGTCACTGATTTGTTTTTGTTTTGTTTTTGAATGTCAGAAATGTATATTTGTGAATGTTGAGATGTTATATTGGTTTCACTGATAAAAATAAATAATTGAAATGGGTATATATATTTTTTTGTTAAGTTGCCTAATAATTATGCACAGTAATAGTCACCTGCACACACAGATATCCCCCTAAAATAGCTAAAACTAAAAAGAAACTAAAAACTACTTCCAAAAATATTCAGCTTTGATATTAATGAGTTTTTTGGGTTCATTGAGAACATGGTTGTTGTTCAATAATAAAAATTAATCCTCAAAAATACAACTTGCCTAATAATTCTGCACTCCCTGTACAGAGAGTCATATAGCTGGTTATGAATTGAAACAGTCTGGACTGGATATGCATGGATAAAATCATGTGGAATTCTTACAGCAACCGTCTCTTCAAACGTCCTTACATTGGGTGGGTGAAATATTATCATCAATGTTAATTATCATACTATGTTAACCTTTGGTTAACCTGAGAGATCTCATGTATGCACTTACAGAATAGGATGGGACAGATGTAAGCTTAAAGATTACTCTCCTAAGAATTCATTGATAGAGCTATTTGCTATATTAGGAAATTGTAAGATGACAAGCAGTGATGGCCAGTTCGGCCTGTTCGCCCACAAACACATGCAGGCTGCCATCTTAAATCACAAGTCCGGCGATGCACAGGTAAATCCTTACCTGTGCCTGCGCCGTGAGCCGGTCTGAAACAAATGCGGTCAGCGGGAGCAGGCAGTTCCGAGAACAGCCCGATGAAGGCCCCCGGTGGCTGTTCTCGGAACTGCCTGCTCCCGGTGACCGCATTTGTTTCAGAACGGCTGTCGGTAAGGACTTACCTGTTCATCGCCGGACTTGTGATTTAAGATGGCAGCCTGCATGTGTTCGCAGGCGAACGCGGCAAACTGGCCATCACTGATGACAAGGTTCCACTCATTCTGCCTTTATGAACAACCAGTTCAAATCATCAATTTTTTTCTGTGTACAGAACATAAATAAGCCTTATGGATTTCCACCACCTTCTTGTGGAATCTTGACTGAGACTACTTTCACACTCGCATTTTGTGCGGATCCGTCAGATAATACAACCGTCTGCATCCATTCAGAACGGCTCAGTTTGTATTATCTTTAACATAGCCAAAACTGATCCGTCTTGAACAACATTGAAAGTCAATGGAGGACGGATCAGTTTTCTGTTGTTCCAGATTGTGTCAGTGAAAACGGATCCAGCCCCATTGACTTACATTGTGTGCCAAGACGGATCCGTTTGGCTCAGTTTCATCAGACGGACACCAGCTTGGTGTCCGTCTCCAAAGTGGAATGGAGACTGAACTGATGCATTCTGAGCGGATCCTTTTCTATTCAGAATGCATTAGAATGTAAACTGATCCTATTCGGACTGCTTGTGAGAGCCCTGAACGGATTTCGCAAACGGAAAGCCAAAACGCGAGTGTGCCTTAGGTGAAGGGGCAATTTAATAATTATTGTAATAATCTTATTTCTTTAAAGGATGGTTTCAAAGTCTGTTCTCAGATAAGATAAGGCTCTGTATGCATCTTCCCTGCCACATACTAGTCTTCAAGAGGGTTTGTCCTAGGGCTCTCCTGCATAACTGAAATGGGACGGATCCGTTATGCAGGCCATAGACTTCTGTTATGACGGAATTAATAACGGAATGCCTCTAAAGGGACTCCGTTATGCATTCTGTCATAGAATTGTGTTATGGTCCGTGATAACAGAATCCATAACACAATTCTGCTTTTGCCACCAAATGAAGCGTGAACGAATTTAATAACATGAAATTCGCTCATCTCTAGTTATATTGGCTCGTTTTCTCTGGGGAGCAATCAGGAGAAATAAAATGGCCGCCATCCTATCAGAACACACAAAACCTGTCATAATCACACAGGAGGACAAGTTACTTCACCACAATGAGCCATAGTGCTGCCTCATCCTCCTCTCTGCTCTGCCTGTCAGGAATCATGATCCTGAATACAGGTGCATCTCTGTGGGAATGAAGATGAGGAGGAGACATAAGAGGAGGGTGAGGTGTGGCTAATGAGCAGCAGCACTTGTATGCAGTCTCCATTACCACAGCAACGCATTACCACAGTCTGTCCTGTCCATCCTCTCTGTACTTCATGTCTCCTCATGAACTAAATTGCCCAGAGATTCAGCTAAAGTTCTTATCATCTGTATTCATGATCATAATCCCTGACAAGTAGAGAGGAGGAGGAGGATGAGGCAGCTCTTTACCTCAGTGTTGTAAAGTAACTTGTCCTTATGTGTGATCAGGACAGGTTTTGTGTGAACTAATGGGACAGCGGTCATTTTTGTTTCCCCTGATGATTGCTCCCCAGACAAAACGAGCCATTATAAATAATGAATGGTATTTGAGAATATATTTATAATAAAGTAATATTTAAGTATTTAAATTTTCTTAATTCCCGGAGTAGCCCTTTCATGGCCATTTTTCTACAATTTTTTCATCCATTTTTTTGGCCATCTGTCCATTTTTCATGGCCACTAAAAGTGAATGAATTTCATTGGCTTTTTTTTTTTTGTAAAATACCAACCCCTGTACTCCACATAATGTCTCCAATAGTGGCCCCCAGCAATAAAAATGTCCCCCATAGTAGCACCCAGCAGTAATAATGTCGCTCATAGTGGCCCCCAGCTATAATAATGTCCCCCAGCAGTAATAATGTCCAACATAGTGGCCCATGTTGTCCCCCATAGTGCTCCTCAGTAGTAATTTTTGTTTTTCAGCAGAAAAAAATTACTCACCCCATCCACTAGCATGTGCAGAAGCAGGCGCTCCTCTATTGATTCGGAAGGACCTGCTCTCAGGTGATATGACGTCATCACTTGCTCCCAGCCTGATTGCATGGGGATGTCATCACGCTTGAGCACAAGTCCTTCTGCAAGGCCTTCAGAATGAAGAGATGAGCGCCTGCCTCTGTGTGTGCAAGTAGAGGAGGTGAGTAATTTTTTTAACCCCTAAAAAAACATATTGCACAAGTGTACCCATTTTTTATTGGCCGTTAGATGGGTGCACTCCTGTTTAAGCTGCTGTTAAAAATGGTGCCATTGATTTCAATTGTAACGGATGAAGTTAGCAGATAGCTGGAACATATAAATAAACGAGCAACTGGCTTGATCCCAAACTAAGGAGCTTATAGGTGAGTCCTATAAAACCCTAAGAGCTCTCCCTGACTGCTATGCACATGCAAGGGTCTGTATGGTAGACGATTGCATGCCCGCATACCTAATACTGTGTGACACCTGAAAACCCTATAATAGTGAGGGGACACGACCACCAGCTCCCTGCACTTAATACGGACGGAGTCAGGGTCACCTAGAATCAAGCCAGAAAGGAAACACAATAAAGTAAATGACTTATCTGAACAAACAGCAGAAGCAGACTCCAGCAGTGAACACCTCATCCAGGAAGTAGCATAAACCGCAAAATGAGGCAGTATGGGAGGGATTATAAAGGAAGACAATTAGCCAAAATAAGTGACACCTGGCAGAAGGAAAGGAGATGAGAAAGTGAAACCAAAACAAAGAACATCATACAAGAAGTAGAGAAGAACATCTGCCAGATCTTCTCACAGAACTGGCGGTGACATCAATCATGTCCTATTTTCTGATGGCTGCTATTCACTGGCGGTTAAAAAAAAACAGCCATGCAAATAGCCCCATAGACTGCAATGGTTTTCAACACGGCTGTGTGATGGCCATCAAAAAAACTAACGTCACACACCCATTTTTCACTGTTGTATGAATATCACCTTAAAGCTTTTCATCGCAGGTAATCATTATTGTAATAATCTTATTTGTCCTTCTAAGGATGGTTTCAAAGTTTGTTCATTGATTTAAAAACTCGATGGTACGCTTTTGTTACACCTTTGTATTGTAATTTACAAAACCTTTAATAAAAACTATTGAAACATAAAAAAAAAGAAAAGGCTCTGTATGCATCTCCCCTGCCACATCCTGGTCTGCGAGAGAGGGGTTGTCCTAGGACTAAGGAAATACTCTTGTAGATTCCATAGTGGATTCTATGATGGTGAGCTTTCCCTACCTTTCCCAGGTAATGGGAGGCTATAATATGGCATACATAAAAGCCTTCTGTCAGAAGTCTACAACAAGAAGTCCTCCAGATGTATACCTGCGATGGGACGACACGCACTTTACGACTTTTCCACTGGCGTGTTCAAATGATAAATGTTTCCCATTGTTTGTTTGTTTGCTTTAACTCGTTTTATTGAAGAATAAAAACGAATTAATGAAACAGACATATCAAATAAAGAATACAGGCAAATAGCAACTTCCCAAATACATGTGTCTGGTAGTACAATAGAGTGTCAAAAGATACAGTATTATAATTAGGTTCCATAGGCAAACACATCACAGTATATGAACAGCCAGCAGAATATAATACACCATGCTGTAAGGATCCCATGCGAATCCATGTATAAATAACAAAGCTTCCTTTAGGAGACCTATGGGATAAAATAAGTATTCATATACACAATCTAAAGGGTTAATGTTGTACACCAGCTAGAAATTGCTCAAAGCCTCTCTGCGCATAAATTTAGTGGTGATTGGCACCACTGATCCCAGACCCCATGAAATAGACATATGGTTTCTGTTTTTATACACAATCCTCCTGTAAGAGATGACCGTATTGACTGAATTGCTCCATTGAAGAGCGGATGGGGGGCATCTTGCCATCCACCATAATGCCACTCATTTACGAGCCAGAAATAACACTTTATGTAGCAAAAGCTTTGCATAATGTGGCTACTAGTCCTCCTCCATGGTCCCCAAGAGGCACAGCTTAGGAGTGAGAGGAACATGATGCCCCATCACCACCAGTAGCAAATCCATTACTGCATTCCAAAAGGTCTGCAGTTCTGGACTGTACCACATGAGATGCAGAAAAACAGCATCTGGTGTGGAGTGGTGGGAATCCTACTCATCCTAAACAACCTAGTGGGTGTTAAGTAACATTGATGAAGTATGCACAGTTGTATAAGCCTGTGATTAGCTGAAGGGGATACATATAGTCGAGTACAGAGCGCAGCACTCCATTCCTCTGGACTGAGGTCAGGAATGTCTCTGTGCCATTTAATCTCGGCAGTGACCGGCTACCCAAGCAGATGTGTGTATAGGGTGGTGATAAGACCTTTAGGTCCCTGTTTCCGCAGGATGCCTATTATTGGATAGGAGGAAATAAGCAAGTCGGGAGACTGAAATTGTACGGATAAGACGTACATACATGGAATATCTTATACAGCATGCAGCTGTTTAAATTACAGAAGAATATTATTATGATAGAGATGAGATAAAGACGTGATACCATATCCCACCCAAAACTGTGGGACCTAAGCTGTGCCAACCCTCTTTTCTACCACAGGGGAGTTTTGAAATTTTGATGTCCACTTGCCAAAGGTCCATACATGTGTGGCCAGTCTATACAGAGGAAGTAATGGACCCAGAAAATCGCTAGGGAATTCTAGAACCGCCCACAGGGAGTTATCTGACAATATACAGTGGGGGAAATAATTATTTGACCCCTCACTGATTTTGTAAGTTTGTCCAATGACAAAGAAATGAAAAGTCTCAGAACAGTATCATTTCAATGGTAGGTTTATTGTAACAGTGGCAGATAGCACATCAAAAGGAAAATCGAAAAAATAACTTTAAATAAAAGATAGCAACTGATTTGCATTTCATTGAGTGAAATAAGTATTTGAACCCTCTAACAAAAAAAGACTTAATACTTGGTGGAAAAACCCTTGTTTGCAAGCACAGAGGTCAAACGTTTCTTGTAATTGATGACCAAGTTTGCGCACATTTTAGGAGGAATGTTGGTCCACTCCTCTTCGCAGATCATCTCTAAATCCCTAAGGTTTCGAGGCTGTCTCTGTGCAACTCTGAGCTTGAGCTCCCTCCATAGGTTTTCAATTGGATTAAGGTCCGGAGACTGACTAGGCCACTCCATGACCTTAATGTGCTTCTTCTTGAGCCACTCCTTTGTTGCCTTTGCTGTATGTTTTGGGTCATTGTCGTGCTGGAACACCCATCCACGACCCATTTTCAGTTTCCTGGCAGAGGGAAGGAGGTTGTCGCTCAGGATTTCACGATACATGGCTCCGTCCATTTTCCCGTTTATGCGAATAAGTTGTCCTGTGCCCTTAGCAGAAAAACACCCCCAAAGCAAAATGTTTCCACCCCCATGCTTGACGGTGGGGACGGTGTTTTGGGGGTCATAGGCAGCATTTTTCTTCCTCCAAACACAGCGAGTTGAGTTAATGCCAAAGAGCTCTATTTTGGTCTCATCAGACCACAGCACCTTCTCCCAGTCACTCTCTGAATCATTCAGGTGTTCATTGGCAAACTTCAGACGGGCCTGCACATGTGCCTTCCTGAGCAGGGGGACCTTGCGAGCCCTGCAGGATTTTAATCCATTGCGGTGTAATGTGTTTCCAATGGTTTTCTTGGTGACTGTGGTCCCTGCTAATTTGAGGTCATTAACTAACTCCTCCCGTGTAGTTCTAGGATGCTTTTTCACCTTTCTCAGAACCATTGACACCCCACGAGGTGAGATCTTGCGTGGAGCCCCAGAGCGAGGTCGATTGATGGTCATTTTGTGCTCCTTCCATTTTCGAACAATCGCACCAACAGTTGTCACCTTCTCTCCCAGCTTCTTGCTAATGGTTTTGTAGCCCATTCCAGCCTTGTGCAGGTCTACAATTTTGTCTCTGACATCCTTGGACAGCTCTTTGGTCTTTCCCATGTTGGAGAGTTTGGAGTCTGCTTGATTGATTGATTCTGTGGACAGGTGTCTTTTATACAGGTGACTAGTTAAGACAGGTGTCCTTAATGAGGGTGACTAATTGAGTAGAAGTGTCTAACCACTCTGTGGGAGCCAGAACTCTTAATGGTTGGTAGGGGTTCAAATACTTATTTCACTCAATGAAATGCAAATCAGTTGCTATCTTTTATTTAAAGTTATTTTTTCGATTTTCCTTTTGATGTGCTATCTGCCACTGTTACAATAAACCTACCATTGAAATGATACTGTTCTGAGACTTTTCATTTCTTTGTCATTGGACAAACTTACAAAATCAGTGAGGGGTCAAATAATTATTTCCCCCACTGTATGTTGAAGATGATGTTCACTATTAGTGTTCATCGCACAGCCTTGATGTATCATAATTGTCCAGCGAGATAATACAGCTGGAAATCCGGTAAGGCAGCTCCCCCCCTATATCCTTTGGTCTCTGTAGAGTTCTCAGATGAAGCTTGGGTCTGTTTTTCCCCCATACAAAGGAGGACATCAGAGAATCTACAATGTTAAAGAACCTCCGCGGTACCACAGTATCTATATGTTCCAGGGCATACATTAGCTTAGGAGCTAATCATTTTCAGATTATTTCTGCCTTCCACAGAGAACAGCAATGCACTCCACACCTTTATCTTGTCCCTGAGATAGGACAAGAATGGCTCGATGTTAAGGGAATAGAATTGGGAGCGATCTCTTGTAATATGTATACCTAGATATTTTAATTAGGAGACTATGGTGAGGTGGCAAAGCTCCCCTCCAAGCTGCAAACCGGACTGACAGAGAGACATGATAAAGGATTTCTGCCAGTTTATTAAGAGACCAGAGAACCTACCAAACGCGCCTATAATCTAAGCCGTGTATGGCATGGAGTTTTTAGGGTCTGAGAGAAATAGTACTATATCATCAACCTACATTTCAATGTGATCTTCTCTACCATCTATAGAGATACCTTGGTAATTAAAATGTTGTCGAGTTGACAGTGCCAGGGGCTCGAGCACCATTGCAAAGGGGACAATAGGCAACCCTGCCTAGTTCCCCTATGTAAGCTGAAGGACTAGGTCAGTAACCGATTTAACATTTATTTTGCTGATGGGTCCTTTTATATAATGGAGACTGGGCCAAAACCAAAGCGCTGTAGAACCACTCAACAGAATCAAATGCCTTAGCTGCATCTAACAAAACTAGGGCCCAGTCATGCTGAAACCGCCATCCTATCTGTGAGACCACCTGGACTGTCTAAATATTATCCATAGTGGACTTACCAGGCATAAAGCCTGACTAATCAGGGTTTATAATATCTGTGATGACCTTATTCAGCCTATTAGCCAATATTTTTGTGAGAATTTTGTAATCAATATTAAGCAAGGACATGGGATGGTAAGAACCACATTTCTACTGGTTTTTGTCTGGTTTAAGTAAAACAATGATGGTGGCATCGTTTAAGGAGTCTGGAAGACACCCTTGATGGCACATCTAATGATATAGAGAGAGCAACTGGGGACCCATGATGTATTTATATTGCACATAGACTCTATGGGAAGGCCATCAGGTCCAGGCGCCTTACCCTTGGCAATTTGGCTGATGGCATCGGAAATATAGCAGAGTTCGGCAGGTCTCTATGACTAGACAGCAAGGTAGGGAACTGAATACCATCAAGATAGGCACCCAGAGCCCCGAGTCAAAGTCTGCATTGGATCTATACAAGTCACTGTAGAAATGCCGGAAGCCCCCTAAGATCTCAAAAGGACTAGTTACAACCAGGCAGTGGCGTCTCTAGCTTTCAAATTTTGGGGGGGCACACTGGGGGCCAGGACAAAAGTAGGGGGGCAGCTATAACAACGATACATTTACACAAGTATGCTTAGAAATGCTGCGATACTTTACCCAATACCTAAAACCGCAACAGGGTAGAAAAGTCCCGCTGTCTGTGGTTTAAAAAATAAATAAATAAAAAAATCACTCAGATTTCAACATGTCCTAGCTGCCTGTGGATGACACTTTTATAGGGAGGGGGATCTGTGGATGACACATACCGTATATAGCATCTTATGCTATATGTGTCATCCACAGATCCACCCCATGACAGTGTCATCCCCATTTCCCCCTCTCTATAACAGTGTCATCCACAGATCTCTCTCCCCGCCACTCAAAGGAGTGTACATTTGACATTTCTAAACTGTAATCCATATCCTGCAGTAACTAACTTTAAATCCGGATTCAAGGGCCGCTCATCTCTACTAATACCTTAACCTTACACCACTCGGCTAGCTTCGGTAACAGGGCCAGGCTACAGCCTTCAGGTACTGCCTGTTAGTTGTTACCGAGCGAGTGCTGATTTCTGCAGGTCAGAGCAAACGGATTACAGTTTAGAAGAAATGTACACTCCTGTGAGCGGTCCAGACCAGTGGCGGATCCAGAGCCTGGTCTCGGGAGGGGTACTTCCAGATTATTTTCTGTCCACCGCCACAGAACAATGGTGCTTATAGAACAGACTACACAGTGTAGAGGTATACTGTACATTGTGTGGCACAGTGTAGAGGTATACTGTATATTCTGTGGCACAGTGTAGCGGTATACTGTATATTGTGTAGCGGTATACTGTACATTGTGTGGCACAGTGGATGCTATATGTGTATAACAAACATATTTCACATGAAAACTTACAATTACTTGGCTTGGCCCTTGGGGATCTCGGGCGCCACTTCCACACTTTGGCCGGGGGCTCGGCGGAGCTGATGTTCTGTTTCATCCTAATGAGAAAGATTTCATAATAAGTATTTGGAGAAGGGGCAGAGGGATAGCAGAGCAGGGAGAGGCTGGTGCTGCTACTAGGGGGTCATACCATGGGGGAGTAATAAAGACCACCATAATGCCCCCCCAGTAGAAATAATTCTCCTTATAATCTGACAGTGCAAAAAATACCCCCTTGTAATGCCCCAAGTTGAGCTAATGTCCCCCATAATGTGCCAGTGTAAAATACCCCTATATAGTGCCCCCAGTAAATGCCCCCATAGTGCTCCTCTCCCCCCTTCCTCCTAGTGCCCCCCATAATGTACCAGTATAAAATGCCCCCTATATCGTGCCCCAGTAGATGCCCTCAGTGTCCCCCATAATTTGCAAGTATAAAATACCCCTTCTTAGTGCCCCCCGTAGATGACTCCATAGTACTCCTCTCCCCCCTTCCCCATAGTACCCACCATGTGTCCCAGTATAAAATGCTACTGTACAGAGCCCCCCATATAAAATACCCTTTCTTTGTGGCCTCAGTAGATGCCCCTATAGTGCCCACCAATAACGTGCCAGTAACAAGAGCCCCCCATCACGTGCCAGTAACAAGAGCCCCCCATCACGTGCCAGTAACAAGAGCCCCCCATCACGTGCCAGTAACAAGAGCCCCCCATCACGTGCCAGTAACAAGAGCCCCCCATCACGTGCCAGTAACAAGAGCCCCCCATCACGTGCCAGTAACAAGAGCCCCCCATCACGTGCCAGTAGCAAGAGCCCCCCATCACGTGCCAGTAACAAGAGCCCCCCATCACGTGCCAGTAACAAGAGCCCCCCATCACGTGCCAGTAACAAGAGCCCCCCATCACGTGCCAGTAATAAGCCCCCCCATCACGTGCCAGTAATAAGCCCCCCCATCACGTGCCAGTAATAAGCCGCCCCCTCAATGTGCCAGTAATAAGCTGCCCCCCAAGTGCCAGTAATAAGCTGCCCCCCCAAGTGCCAGTAATAAGCTGCCCCCCCAAGTGCCAGTAATAAGCTGCCCCCCCCCCAAGTGCCAGTAATAAGCTGCCCCCTCCCCAAGTGCCAGTAATAAGCTGCCCCCTCCCCAAGTGCCAGTAATAAGCTGCCCCCTCCCCAAGTGCCAGTAATAAGCTGCCCCCTCCCCCAAGTGCCAGTAATAGGCTGCCCCCTCCCCCAAGTGCCAGTAATAAGCTGCCCCCTCCCCCAAGTGCCAGTAATAAGCTGCCCCCCAAGTGCCAGTAATAAGCTCCCCCCCCAAGTGCCAGTAATAAGCTGCCCCCCCCAAGAGCCAGTAATAAGCTGCCCCCCCAAGTGCCAGTAATAAGCTGCCCCCCCAAGAGCCAGTAATAAGCTGCCCCCCCAAGAGCCAGTAATAAGCTGCCCCCCCAATGTGCCAGTAACACTGTTGTAAAAAAAAAAAAAAAAATCATACTTACCTCCATGTCAGCGATGCGATGCAGGCCTCTTCTTCTGGCCTGTGTCCCGCGCTGTATGGCTCAGGCGGCGCGATGACGTCACCGCGCCGGCCGGCGGCCTCTGATAGGCTGCCGGCCTAGTGCCTGCAGCCTATCAGAGAAAGGGGAAGGGACACGCCTCTCCCTCCCCTGCCTCAGCACACAGGCCGGCAGATGACTATGGAGATGAGTGCTATGGAAGCGCTCATCTCCCTGGCTGTGCCCGACTGCGGCAGCTAACTTGGGGGGGCACGGGTATTTTAGTTGGGGGGGCACAGCATGATGTAGGGGGGGCCGTGGCCCCCTCTGGCCCCCCCCTGGCGACGCCACTGCAACCAGGTCAACCCTAGATTTGATGTACTGGTAGAGTGCTCCAATATTGTCATACAGTATGAGCCAGTAATTTACCTGATTGATTGCCATGTTCAAAGAAAGCCTATTTAGTAAAAAAAAAAAAAAACGCCTCTGCGCCTTTTCTTTTAGGAGATGTAGTTACTGGCCTCCCACCATAAGCCATTGGGATTTATGAAGATCAGTAGGATTTTATATAAAGGCTTGCTCTAGATGGAGCATCCCCAGTTCTTCCTCCCTCACCAAGGATTTTTTTAATATGATATAGAGAACTTAAGAAAGCCTCGTAGGTAGGACTTGAATGTCTCCCATACTAATAAGGATTGTGGGTGAGGGTCATGAATATCAATAAATAATTGAAGCTGGTTAGGTAGGCAATCTGAAGTTCCAAAAAGGGATATCCTGAAGGGGTGGATCCACCAGCTTCTCTGTGGAGCAGGGGTGAGAGACTGTAGTGACAGCCACAGGGAAGAATGGTCCAATATTCCTCTTGGCATGAACTCTATCTCGCTTATTATAGTACATACTGCAGGGGTCCCAGACATATAGTCTATCCGGCTAAGGGAGCGATGATGGGCCACATGACATGAATATGCACAAAGATCCGGATGTTTCAGTCTCCACAGATCCGCCCACCCCACAACCGTCATTCATGACTCCATAGAACACATTTCCACTGCTCCAGAGTCAAGTGGCGGTGTGCTTTACATCACTCCATCCACTGCTTGGCATTGTAATTGGTGATGTAAGGAAGCCTTCAGCTTCTCGGCCATGGAAACCCATGCTATTAAGCACCTGTGCTTCAGCTTTTGCGCTGATGTTAAAGGGGTTGGCCACTTTCTGGCTAGTGTTAACCGATGAGTATTTATGGCACATTCTATTATGGCCTTTGTTGATATGCTTTGCCATTTGCTATATTTGATATCCTCTATCACATTGTTAGGCAAATCTTCTTTGTTGTAAACACAAAGGTCCTGTCCATAAAATGGCCGCTAACCTGCTCCATTTAAACACACGGCACCTGCACTAAACTCCCAGTGGTGTAAGTGCAGATGGTACAGTGTATGCGAATGGAGGAGGCTGGATGATTTACCTGTTTACATGACCTTCCATCAGCCGCTGTTGAATGGACTGGACCTCTCTGTGGACAACAAAGAACACTTTGCCAACGAGGAGGCATACCTTATGAAATATAGAGAACGGCACAGCATTTCAACCAAGGCTATGTATCTCACAAAGATATTCAGCAACAGTAGCAAGAAAGGGGCTAACCCATTTCTCTAGTCCTGGCAGCGCATAGGCAGCTTTTTATATGAAGACCCTGGGTCGAATAATAGAAAAGTACAGTACATATGCCTGAATTTAGTTTATTCCCTCTGCTTTATGCTGCTTTCATAGTAGTGTAGAAGACCTGACCGATCTACTTTGAGTTTGACATGTAGTAGATTATCAAATTCTTCCTCCTTTCTGAGCTCAGACAGTACAGGAACTTGTGTACCCCACACCCTGCATCTTATACCATGTTGTAGACAGGTTAGGCTACTTTCACACCCGCGTTTGGTGCGGATCCGTCATGGATCTGCACAGACTGATCCGTTCAGATAATACAACCGTCTGCATCCGTTCAGAACAGATCAGTTTGTGTTATCTTTAACATAGCCAAGACGGATCCGTCTTGAACACCATTGAAAGTCAATGGAGGACGGATCCGTTTTCTATTGCGTCATAGAAAACGGATCTGTTCTCATTGACTTACATTGTGTGTCAGAACAAAGCGGAATGCAGCGTTTTGGTGTCCGCCTCCAAAGCGGAATGGCGACGGATCGGAGGCAAACTGATGCATTCTGAGCGGATCCTTTTCCATTCAGAATGCATTAGGGCAAAACTGATCCGTTTTGGACCGCTTGTGAGAGCCCTGAACGGATCTCACAAACGGAAAGCCAAAACGCCAGTGTGAAAGTAGCCTGAACCTGTTGCAGCTTATTATCTCTATCCTACTCGTCAAGATGGGGCATGCTGTATAGAAAATTATTATGATTAAATATGCCCCATTGTTTGGTCAGTTGCTGACCTGGGTCCATGTGCATTCTGCCTCTATTGATTTGAGCTTCTCTTTTTTCAACAGGATTTTCTTGGTCAGATGTTTTGTACTTTGGGTGAAATAGTTGGATCTCAAGGAAGTAAACTTGAGAAGCCTGTAACGTAAGTATTTAAGAACCAGTTGATTCCTCTTCTTTTATCCACATGTGATTATTTTCTAGTTAGATTTATTGCTATGTTGTGCACACAAGGGTCACTTTCAGACTGCGAATATACGGTTCTTAAATCGCTTACGGTCACTAGTTCCAAACAGTGCAGGAAAAGAGACACTTGGGGGATATTGTTTTTCATCAATGGTTGATCTATATAGGTTTTGGAATATTTTGTGAATTCACTTTCAGGCAATTAATATATGGTTGCAATTAAATAAAGTAGGCTTCTTTTTTCAGATTGATCATTAAAATGAGCAGTGTATTAAGGTATAGAACAAGAACACATTTCAGGATAGTTACATCATATGTTTCTAGAAGTGTCTGCATATGCTGAAAAGGTCTGTCTCCTTTTTTATTTATATCCATTATTCCCATAAATATTCATGAGAGTTGATAATTGGTGAATGTTTCTCTTCTGAGACAGACGATGATACTTTTGCAAAAATTGCATAACTTTGTAAGTGACTAGCTGATTGGGCGACCATAGCATCTAAAGGTTTTCAGTAATGGCGGGTGCACAGCTCTCCTCTGTTCTCACTAGTACTGTTCTGTCATAGTATGGTGGTTCGCAGTGATGATTTGCTTCATACAGTATTATGTTATGGTGTGGGGTGAGAAGAGATAATTACTGCGATGTAAAGAAGACAATATAAACGTCAGTAAAAGTTATGTGTAGTAGAGCATAACACGGCACTCACCCAGGAGTAAAAAACATTCTTGCTTTATTGCTTTCTGCGGGTTACATTAACACGGACATGAACATCTAGGCAATGGCCGTTTCGTGCTTACCTGCACTTCGTCTGGCCAGGTAAGCACGAAACGGCCGCCGTCAAGAAGTTCATGTCCGTGTTAATGTAACCCGCAGAAAGCAATAAAGCAAGAAGGTTTTTTACTCCTGGGTGAGTGCCGTGTTATGCTCTACTACACATAACTTTTACTGACGTTTATATTGTCTTCTTTACATCGCAGTGATTATCTCTTCTCACCCCACACCATACCATTATTTATTGACTCGTTAATGACACAGAGCACCACTAAGGAGTATGTGGTATTAGAGATCCAAGCACTGATGGCAGCATATGCAGAGCAGTCCCGGTGGTGCCAGTCTGCCTCTTGGTTGTTATTGGCAATAAAAGTTAGTTTGATCCTGATCATAAAAATGTATAGCTGCCGTATGTCACAAGAAAGAAAAATACTGTACATTCCAATAGTGAACCTTTGGAGTTCCTTGCATGTCAGGGCAATTTAATCTGAATGTGTCCTTTCTGTAGAGATGGTGTTTGTTCTGGAGGAACATATGGCTGGACAAATAAATTGCTGAAGAGCTTTGCTCCTGGCTGTTGTGCAAATTATAATTATTTCTGATACACAAATGAGAAAATATTAGTTTGTTTTACATATTTATGAAAGAAGTCTGTTTTTACTTATCAAAGGAAGTTTTTTGGGGACCTAAAAAATGTGAACATTACTACTAAAACGAATTATTCTCTTGTCTGACATATTACATATTCCTCAGCGCTTTACAGACATGATCATTTCATGCTGTCTCAAGTGGAGCTCACAATCTAAGCTCCCTATCAGTATGTCTTTGCAGTGTGGGAGGAAACACGTTGCCCTTGGTTTGATTAGAATCTAGGACTAGTGCACTACAAGGCACCAGTGCTAACCACTGAGCCACCGTGCTGCTGCCCTTGACAGATATTTAATGGATGATTGATTTGAGGATTTTTTATTTTATTTTCAGAACTGGATAAATTGCCCCCTGCTTCCTCTTCAGATCTGCATTTCTATGCACCTTTCATGCTCATTGCTCTCTAGCTCTGTATAACAGATTTTAAAGCTCATGGTTGTACAGTCCAGTATAGATAAAACTGGGAGGTAACTATCCACTAATAGCATGCTGCCAATAAAATGTATTGATATTTCTCAAGTATAATATAAGCTACTGTGTCTGTTTAACTTAGTATTCCTGGCATCGTCCCCATACACCATTTGGCAGACTCTCAATTAGGGTTTAAACAAATCTGCTTCTGTAGCTAAATTCATATTAAAACATGAGAGTTATTACCTATCACACCGGAATGCACTTAGAAGAGTAGTCTTTAGGAATATTCAATTAATGAGGTGGCTCACGGATAAGGAATGGGTGCTCTAACTAATTGACTCATCCGGTCTAACCGGAAATATACATATATTCAAATATAGTTAGGCACACCTTTATCTGACCAACACATGGATTCAATATTATTGATAAAATAGTATATTTGTTAAAAACATTTTTATTAAAAATTAAATCACTAAAAATATCCCCACAAAAATGTTACACAATATATAACCAAATATCCTCCTGTAATTCTTATTGGATACAAGCAATCAACTTTTAAATGGTATTGGGCGTTTGTAAATTAGATAAACACGATGCTACCCATGGCAATATGGCCAAATATAGTGATTGAAATATAGATAACAGTGGTGGATCCGCAATCGGCAGTAAGATCCAACAAAACTAATAGTGATAAGCACAAAGCTAATAGCTGTGGCTTACACTATGGTAGTTGTATTCAAAGATGGATTTACAATTGTTTAAGCATTATGATGTTGCTTGCACGTATTATACACTACGCAGTGAATTATTGATTGTTCTCTGTATTTAATAATAGAAAAAAAGGCAGTCGAAACAATACTGCGTATTAGAATAATACTGTTAATTGTTTAAGCATTATGATGTTGCTTGCACGTATATGTTTGAGCTTCTGAATTGCCAGTTACTCACTGTTTGTTGAATGGAGCGGAGTCCCATACCTGCCGTGGCGTCCTACGTGTGTTGCGGTCTGGGAGACCCTTATCTCCAACTATTTGGAGATAAGGGTCTCCCAGACGGCAACACACGTGGGACGCCACGGCAGGTACGGGACTCCGCTCCAATTCAACAAACAGTGAGTAACTGGCAATTCAGAAGCTCAAACATATACGTGCAAGCAACATCATTATGCTTAAACAATTAACAGTATTATTCTAATATGCAGTATTGTTTGGACTGCCTTTTTTTCTATTATTAAATACAGAGAACAATCAATAATTCACTGCGCAGTGTATAATAGTCTGTGTAATCAACATTGCTATTTTCATCAACCAGCAGGTCTATAGTAACATTATAATATCTACCACAGCACGGATTATTTCGACCTTAACCCCTTAAGGACCCATGACGTACGTGTACGTTATTTCTTTGCGGGTCTTAAAGACCCATGATGTACATGTACTTCATGGGGATTGGGCGAGTGCAGGAGCTGCGCCGGCCCGATCAGCCGCAGCGGTCCGGCAGTCACTGATAGCCTGACCCCTGCTGCATTCGCTGACATCAGTGATATCACCGATGCCGGCGCATTAACCCTTCATGTGCTGTGGTCATCGCTGACCGCGGCACGTGCGATGTCGGACGGGGATCGGCACTGCCATCGGGTCCCCATGCTGCTGTGACAGGGACCCGATCGCATGGAAGGCAGCCCGATGCCTTCCTTAGGCATCCCGATGCCTTCCTTAGGCATCGGGGCTGCCTTCCGGTGGAGAGCCTGTGAGATCCAGCCCCACTGTATTACTCATACAGCCAATGCATTTCAATATTGGAATGCATTGTAAAGGGGATCAGACACCCAAAAGTTGAAGTCCCAAAGTGGGACAAAAAATAAAGTGAAAAATAAGTTGAAAAATAAAGTTTTCCCTTCAAGTAAAAAAAAATTGTAATTTTCCACAAATAAAGTAAAAAATATTTTTTTTTAAATAGGGAAACAAAGAAAAGTAGACATATTAGGTATCGACCGGCTCTATAAACATATCACATGACCTAACCCCACAGATGAACACCGTAAAAAAATAAAAATAAAAACTGTGCTAAATAAACCTTTTTTTTTTTTCACCTGCATCACTAAAAGTACAACACTAAGCAATCAAAAAGGCGTATGCCTGCCAAAATAGTACCAATCTAACCTTCACCTCATCCCGCAAAAAATAAGCGCCTACCTAAGACAATCGCCCAAAAAATATTAAAAAAACTATGGCTCAGAATATGGAGACACTAAAACATTGATTTTTTTGTTTTAAAAATGCTGTTATTGTATAAAACTAACATAAATAAAAAAAAGTTGACATATTAGGTATTGCGGCGTCCGTAATAACCTGCTCTATAAAAATATCACATGACCTAACCCCTCAGATGAACACCGATTTTATTTTTTTATAAAATCGGTGTAAAAAAAAAGCAATTTTTTTGTTACCTTACATCACAAAAAGTGTAATAGCAAGCGATCAAAAAGTCATATGCACCCAAAGTAGTGCCAATCAAACCGCCATCTCATCCCACAAAAATTGTCCCCTACCTAAGATAATCACCCAAAAACTGAAAAAACTATGGCTCTCAGACTATTGAGACACTAAAACATGATTTTTATTGTTTCAAAAATGAAATCATTGTGTAAAACTTACATAAATAAATAAAAAGTAGACCTATTAGGTATCACCGCGTCCGTAATAACCTGCTCTATAAAAATATCACATGACCTAACCCCTCAGTGGAATACCGTAAAAAAAAAAAAAAATGTCACCTTACATCACAAAAGGTGTAATAGCAAGCGATCTCATCTCATCCCCCAAAAATTGAGCCCCTACACAAGACAGTCGCCCAAAAAATAAAGAATGTGGAGACACAAAAAAAAAATTCTTGTTACCTTGCCTCACAAAAATTGTAATATAGAGCAACCAAACATCATATGTACCCTAAAATAGTACTAAGAAAACTGCCACCTTATCCCGTAGTTTCCAAAATAGGGTCACTTTTTTGGAGTTTCTACTCTAGGGCACACCAGTCCAGCAAAATCTGCCTTCCAAAAGCCGTATGGCATTCCTTTCCTTCTGCGCCCCTGCTGTGTGCCCATACAGCAGTTTACAACCACATATGGGGTGTTTCTGTAAACTACAGAATCAGGGCCATAAATATTGAGTTTTGTTTGGCTGTTAACCCTTGCTTTGTAACTGGAAAAAAAATATTAAAATGGAAAATCTGCCAAAAAAGTGAAATTTTGAAATTGTATCTCTATTTTCCATTAATTCTTGTGGAACACCTAAAGGGTTAACAAAGTTTGTAAGATCAGTTTTGAAAAATAGTTTGTAAAATGGGGTCATTTTTGGGTGGTTTCTATTATGTAAGCTTCACAAAGTGACTTCAGACCTGAACTGGTCCTGATAAAGTGGGTTTTTGAAATTTTCTGAAAAATTTCAAGATTTGCTTCTAAACTTCTAAGCCTTCTAACGTCCCCAAAAAATAAAATGGCATTCACAAAATGATCCAAACATGAAGTAGACATATGGGGAATGTAAAGTAATAACTGTGTTTGGAGATATTACTATCCATTATAAAAGTAGAGAAATTGAAATTTGGAAATTTTCAAAATTTTGGGTAAATTTTGGAATTTGTTTTATAAATAAAAATGATTTATTTTTTTTTACTCAATTTTACCACTGTCATGAAGTACAATACGTGTTGAGAAAACAATCAGAATGGCCTGGATAAGTAAGAGCGTTTTAAAGTTATCACCACATAAAGTGACATGTCAGATTTGCAAAAAATGGCCGGGTCCTTAAGGGGTTGTCCAAGTTATATTTATTGATGACCTGTCCTCAGGATAATACAATATATCAATCGGCACTGCGGTTTGAAGTAGAGTAGCGGTGCACGTGTCTCAGGGCCGTCGTCCCTTGTAGATAAGGAGAAAAGAGACCGGCACTCGCTTGTTTAGATAATCTTGCTGTGATTTAGGCTCCATTCACAAGTCTGCAACGTGTTTTGCGGATCCACGGAGCCGCAGAGCCGCAAAACACGGAAAGCGGCAATGTGCGTTCCGCATTTTGCGGACCGCACATTGCCGGCACTAATAGAATATGCCTGTTCTTGTCCGTAATTGCGGACAAGAATAGGACATGTTCTATTTTTTTGCGGAACGGAAGTGCGGACACGGTAGTGCGGTTCCACATTTCCGTGTCCGGGCAGCACATCGTGCTGCCCCATAGAAATCAATGGGTCCGCAATTCCGTTCCGCAAAATGCGGAACGAAATTGCGGACGTGTGAATGGAGCCTTATTGTCACATTCCAGTGACTCATTTCGGCATACAATCTGCCTTTGTCAAACTGTGAGCAAACAGTGAAATAGCACCCATTTGGCATAGTGAGAATCATTATAGTTCATAGAGGACTTCCATCTTATCGGTATGTAGTCATTCATTTATTTCACGTCCGCTGTAAGAAAATCATATATATATATGATCATTATCATCATCAAAAAAGTTTTTATAAAAAGCTATTTAATGCATAGTCCCGGTTTAGTCCTCTAGGTTCCAGTGTCTGGAGACGATGAATCCAATAAGCCTCTCTTTTAAGCAGAAGTTTGTGCCTGTCGCCGCTACGTCGGGGCATCGACTGATTCAATTCTCTCTCCGCCAGCCATGTTTCTAGAAAAGGTTTTGACACCACTTACCAAATCTGCTCCTACATACCTGAGGGATACTTCCCACTTTCTTGAGGAAGTCAGATCACACATTGATACAGATTGTATTCTGGTCACAGTGTATGTAGCCTGTACACATCCATCATTCATGAGAAAGGAATCCATGCGGTGGAACAATTGTTAATGCATAGTATGTATAGTGACACTGAAAAAAACTTTTTTCTTTCACTCCTCAGGGTGGTCCTGGAGCAGAATTATTTTTTTGTTCCAGGACACATTCTACCAACAGCGGCGTGGGATCGCGATGGGTTCGCATGTGGCACTGCCGTACGCAAATTCGTACATGGCCCATTTTGAGAATGTCTACATATATTCCAACGAAATATATCAACAAAATTGCATTTTTTGGCGACACTTTATAGATGATATCTTCAGCGTGTGGCGGTGCAGCGTGCAAACCCTCCAAGAATTTACTACCTAAATCAATTCCATCTGGCCAGAACTCCAATTCACAATACACTATGACCTACAGAAAATTTCCTTCTTAGACACGTGGGTAATTAAGGGGGTGGATGGAATTGTTCATACTGACCTATATGTCAAAGAAACAGACAGGAATAGTTTACTCACATTACAAAGCAATCATCCAAACTCCACAAAAAAATCCCTCCCGTATTCCCAATATCAGAGGGTAATGTGTCCATGAGCTACACAGTGACCTGGGTCAAGAGACTGTCCTGTTGCTAGGGGTGATTGCCTCTTAGGCTTGCTCTGAGTATGATGTGAGCTGGGGAAAGAGACTGTCTTTTTGCCAGTGGCAGCCGCTTGTGGAGTTGTAGAGATTGTCCTGTATCTGTTGGCAGTAGCCTGAGGAATTATAGAGTCTGTCCTATTAATGTTTGCAACTGCATGTGGAGTTACTTTGTAAACTACTGTAAATATACTGCTATCTATTGGCAACTGCCAATCTCTGCCTCACAGCTCCTTGTGTGTAACCACCAAGCTATGTGTGTAGCCATTAAATTTGTGCCCACTGTGAGAAACTGTTACAATATGCACGATATGAGTAAACTGCTGTTCAAGTTAATCCTTGCCAAGCCTATTTTTGGCCCTCTTACTCATTGAGATCACAGGTTTTATCTTTTTTCATACACCCTAAAATATAATTTCCTTTTGCAGCTGCTGATTGACATTGAGTACTGCAACTTACCCTACTTCTACACCATAATACTAGTCATTTTCTTGTGTTGTTCCCAGTTTTATTCCATTTAATTTATATTTAGTAGCACGATCACTGATTACAGATCTAGCCAGCATTATTTTGATACCAGCTGTGCCAGGATGGTCACTTTAACTCTATTTGTTGCATATCTTGTAAGACAGTGAAAGGAAAAGTGATTGGGATTGTTCTATTTCCCCAAGCTTCCTCTCATATGTGTACTAGGCTCCAGGAAGTATATATCTCTTTCAGAGAAAGATGGATGATATGTAAGAAATCAGGAAACCCAAGCATCCCTAGCAAAGAGTAGTTTACTACGGGTTTTGGTAAGTACTGTTTTCAGACAGGGATTTTTATAGAATGATGGGCAGGTTGGTAGTTTGGAGAACAGTGTGTCAAATAGTCGAACAATACAGTACTTATCTAGCTGTTTGTTACAGGCTTGTAGAATATATGACCTTTTTGATCTGCTTATTTCTACGCATACAGTAATTGACATATCCAGCTGTTAGTCAAGAAGCCCATAGGAGAGTAGACCTGTGTAGTTGAGATAATTGAAGTGCTCCAGTCATTGTTTTATAATTATGTTCTCTTCAATTAATTCACTTTCAGTAAATGCTAAGTCTGGATTGAGCAGTGCCCTGTGCAACATTTATTATAGACATTTTTGGGTTGTTGCTAGACATCAGAAGTGTTTTTAGGAAGGGAGTATGGTGTTGCCAAGTTGAAAATGTGCCAGATTTATTAATGGCGTGCTCAAGGTTCTTGGTGTAAAAATAATGTTATAAAGTAAACCAGCCTGGAGCTGGTGTAAGTAAAAGAAAAGATTCTAAGTTTCTGTTATGATGCACCAAACCTATCATGTAGCATGTGATAAATTTGGCACATGTTCTGACTGCCACATCTAAGTTTATGCTGTCTAAATATTTGTCAACATTAGTAAATGTGCCTAGTGTTAGAGTTTCAGAGTGCGGTCACTAAACAGCACATAAACAATGGCTCAGATTTACTATCAGTTAGACAGGGTAAATATCTAGATAGATAGGGAGTCTTTAACTTTATAACAGCCAAGTCTCATACATGTACGGTGCTTGTTGCTGGGCTTTTATCTGAAGTGCCGTACTGCACAGGATTCAAGCTTCTCCATCTAGAAGAAGCAGGTTGGGTCCCCGTTTGTCAGTAACAGCTGTGGACCCGAAGAGAAGATAGAAGTGTTTTATTATCTCCTCTTCCTTCTCTTTTCTTGTGTACTGAAAGCTATGCAGTGAATAGAAGAAGAAGCTATTCTACTTCCACTATTGGATCCAGTGATCACCAGGTGGCTCAGAGGCAGAGTAGAGCTGCAGGGTCTTAGCAAACCCCGATCAGCTCTGCCTTGTACAAAGCTACCACAAGGGGCTGTTTTCTCCTTCTAACTGGGGTTCATTTTGATGCTCTAGTTACAGCCTTTAAATGACCTCTTGGGGAAAATTTTATGTGCCAAAAATAGTAAAAAATAAATAAAATTAATATATATATGATATATACACTCGCCTAAAGAATTATTAGGAACACCTGTTCTATTTCTCATTAATGCAATTATCTAGTCAACCAATCACATGGCAGTTGCTTCAATGCATTTAGGGGTGTGGTCCTGGTCAAGACAATCTCCTGAACTCCAAACTGAATGTCAGAATGGGAAAGAAAGGTGATTTAAGCAATTTTGAGCGTGGCATGGTTGTTGGTGCCAGACGGGCCGGTTTGAGTATTTTACAATCTGCTCAGTTAATGGGATTTTCACGCACAACCATTTCTAGGGTTTACAAAGAAGGGTGTGAAAAGGGAAAAACATCCAGTATGCGGCAGTCCTGTTGGAAAAAATGCCTTGTGGATTCTAGAGGTCAGAGGAGAATGGGCCGACTGATTCAAGCTGATACAAGAGCAACGTTGACTGAAATAACCACTCGTTACAACCAAGGTATGCAGCAAAGCATTTGTGAAGCCACAACACGCACAACCTTGAGGCGGATGGGCTACAACAGCAGAAGACCCCACCGGGTACCACTCATCTCCACTACAAATAGGAAAAAGAGGCTACAATTTGCACGAGCTCACCAAAATTGGACTGTTGAAGACTAGAAAAATGTTGCCTGGTCTGATGAGTCTCGATTTCTGTTGAGACATTCAAATGGTAGAGTCCGAATTTGGCGTAAACAGAATGAGAACATGTATCCATCCTCTGATGGCTACTTCCAGCAGGATAATGCACCATGTCACAAAGCTCGAATCATTTCAAATTGGTTTCTTGAACATGACAATGAGTTCACTGTACTAAAATGGCCCCCACAGTCACCAGATCTCAACCCAATAGAGCATCTTTGGGATGTGGTGGAACGGGAGGTGAGTGTGTGTGTGTGTGTGTGTGTATATATATATATATATATATATATATATATACACATAGTGCAGACCAAAAGTTTGGACACACCTTCTCATTCAAAGAGTTTTCTTTATTTTCATGACTATGACAACTGTAGATTCACACTGAAGGCATCAAAACTATGAATTAACACATGTGGAAATATATACATAACAAACAAGTGTGAAACAACTGAAAATATGTCATATTCTAGGTTCTTCAAAGTAGCCACCTTTTGCTTTGATTACTCCTTCGCACACTCTTGGCATTCTCTTGATGAGCTTCAAGAGGTAGTCCCCTGAAATGGTTTTCACTTCACAGGTGTGCCCTGTCAGGTTTAATAAGTGGGATTTCTTGCCTTATAAATGGGGTTGGGACCATCAGTTGCGTTGAAGAGAAGTCAGGTGGATACACAGCTGATAGTCCTACTGAATAGACTGTTAGAATTTGTATTATGGCAAGAAAAAAGCAGCTAAGTAAAGAAAAACGAGTGGCCATCATTACTTTAAGAAATGAAGGTCAGTCAGTCAGCCGAAAAATTGGGAAAACTTTGAAAGTAAGGGCTATTTGACCATGAAGGAGAGTGATGGGGTGCTGCGCCAGATGACTTGGCCTCCACAGTCACCGGACCTGAACCCAATCGAGATGGTTTGGGGTGAGCTGGACCCCAGAGTGAAGGCAAAAGGGCCAACAAGTGCTAAGCATCTCTGGGAACTCCTTCAAGACTGTTAAAAGACCATTTCAGGGGACTACCTCTTAATGCTCATCAAGAGAATGCCAAGAGTGTGCAAAGCAGTAATCAAAGCAAAAGGTGGCTACTTTGAAGAGCCTAGAATATGACAAATTTTAGTTGTTTCACACTTGTTTGTTATGTATATAATTCCACATGTGTTAATTCATAGTTTTGATGCCTTCATAGTCATGAAAATAAAGAAAACTCTTTGAATGAGAAGGTGTGTCCAAACTTTTGGTCTGTACTGTATATATATGATATATATATATATATAGATAGAGAGAAAGATGAAGAGCAGCAGCACTCTATAGGTATGCCAGGTGCAATTCCCACAAAAATTCCTGGACCAGGAACAGTGAAATAAGAACGGCAAAATGAAGGCAGCACTCCAGTCTTCAAGTGAAAAAGGTGGATTTTATTACAATAAATACCTTTAACCAAACCGTCGCCTTAGTCACTCACATGCCACTCACACAAAATTATACATACTGTATAATAAAACAGCTGACACAAAATAGGGAACCCATTTTAATAATTTGTTTTGGTGTCAGTTTGCAGATTTACAAAATAAAAAACAATAGTTTGCAGGGAAAATGCATTTAAAAAAAAAAAACACATTATTTCTTTTTAATTCTCTAAAATTAGATTAATAAAAAGCCCTAGTTGTCAACTAAAAAAAACAATGCAAAAAATGTTTTGACAGTTTAACAAATAAAACAGTTAGGATCATTTAACTGCCACATGCCCTAAATCCCAAAAAAGTGGCTGGTCGTTAATGCCCCTTCAAGCCTGGTCATTAAAGCGTTAAATGTGCCAGAACGTATTACAGTGGCTACGCTTGTATTGTCAAGCTGACACATCTGTAGACTGTCTGTCTAAAAGTTTCAACTAACTTATAGTTATCTTAATTTTTTCAGATTTTTTATACCTTACATTTTGCGTATTTTGCCATTTCATGCCCCTTTGCTGAGCACAGAAAGAAAACTTTCTAAAACACAAGATTTTATGCTAAAATGCTCTAACATTCTAGACTAAATCAAAGTACAGAGTCAATAGTGAACCTGTGCACTGCATGAGAGATACAGACGTGTAACTAAGGAAATATTTGCACATGAAGCATTTTTCCTTTTTGCAAGCCATTGAGATGTGTTTACAGAAAATCTGCATTCTTTTGACCTTGTCAGAATGTTGCCACTGTAATATTAGAAAGCCCAAATGTTATTTCTAGACACTGCTCCAAATTGCTTGAGATTGTCGGCTATATACCATGTAAAATGCTTTGGTCCTTGGCGAGAGGGTACCCAGCCCTTATTGGTCCCTTCTGCCCTGGGTGACAAAATCCTGCAACATAATCAGGGCCATACTGATCTCTGCTATGTGTTCTCCTTTCTTATATGTATGCCACTGACTGCAAATAAAGAAAATAACCAGTATCGGGCAGTAGCTTTATACTGCAGGTTAGACACTAAAAGTAGGGGATAGCTAACTGATTGCTGTGTGTCCGAATGGTGGGACTCCCCATTGACCCCAGGTCGTCCTGCTGCTCCATTCATTCTCTATGGGACTGCTGGAAATAGCAGAGCCCTGTACTCTTCATGCTTGACCTGTACAGGTGTATGGGACCCTCATTCTTAGGATTGCCGGAGATTCCCGCAGTTGGGCCCCCAGTGATCTGATATCCGCTGTCCTGTGGATAGAGTATAATTTTTAAAACTCGGCACAACTCCTTTAAGGCAATTTTTTTAAACTACTTTAAAATATGTATGTGGCGAACTGAATATTATGCATATATTCTGATATTGCTTTCCACTGTAGTAATTATATAGCTAAAATGTTTTGCATTCATGAAAAAATTATATCTGTAATTTTTCTTTGAACAAGCTTAGACTGAGAGATAAACAGGCTTTGACAAGATTGGTAAAAGAACAATTTCTAAATTAGATATTGATCCTTGTGTCTTCTCAATTTTGTTAGCAGTGTGTCTGCTAAAAGATAACTCCTGGTGAGAATGCTTAATATTATTAACCTCTTCCGGACACATGACGTACCGGTACGGCATGTTGTCCCGGTATTTAAGGACACATGACGTACCGGTACGTCATGTGTATTTGCCATCACCGCCGCTCGGCGGGCGGTGATCAGAACCCAGTGCCTGCTCAAATCGCCGCAAACCGCAGGTCAATTCAGACCTGCGGTTTGCGGCTTTTCAATGTTGCGGCGGCGATCGGCGGTGCCATCGGATCCCCGTGGGGCTGTAGGGGGGACCCGATGGCATGGAAGGCAGCGCGATGCCTAAGGAAGGCATCGCGCTGCCTTCCGGTGATGAGCATGTGAGATCCAGCCCCCTGGATCTTACAGGCAGGAAGCTGTATGAGTAATACACGCAGTATTACTCATACAGCCAATGCATTCCAACACAGAAGTATTGGAATGCATTGTAAAAGGGATTAGACCCCCAAAAATTGAAGTCCCAAAGCGGGACAAAAAATAAAGTGAAAAAAAAAGTTGAAAAAATAAAGTTTTCCCCCCAAAAAAATAAGTTTCAAGTAAAAATAAGCAAAAACGTCATTTTCCCCAAATAAAGTTTAAAAAGATTGATAAAAAACAGGGAAAATAAAAAAAGTTGACATATTGGGTATCGTCGTGTCCGTATCGACCGGCTCTATAAACATATCACATGACCTAACCCCTCAGATGAACACCGAAAAAAATAAAAACTGTGTTAAATAAACAATTTTTTTGTCACCTTACATCACAAAAAGTACAACAGTAAGTGATCAAAAAGGCGCATGCCCACCAAAATAGTACGAATCTAACAGTCACCTCGTCCTGCAAAAAATGAGACCCTAAAATAACTATGCCTCAGAATATGGAGACGCTAAAACATCATTTTTTTAGTTTAAAAAAAGCTGTTATTGTGTAAAACTTAAGTAAATAAAAAAAAGTATACATATTAGGTATCGACCGGCTCTATAAAAATATCACATGACCTAACCCCTCAGATGAACACCGTAAAAAAAAAAAAAAAAACTGTGTAATAGCAAGCGATCAAAAAGTCATACGCACCACCAAAATAGTGCCAATCAAACCGTCATCTCATCCCGCAAAAAATGAGACCCTACCTAAGATGATCGCCCAAAAACTGAATAAAATATGGCTCTCAGACTATTGAGACACTAAAACATTTTTTTTGTTTCAAAAATGAAATCATTGTGTAAAACTTACATAAATAAAAAAATTGTATACATATTAGGTGTCGCCACGTCCATGACAACCTGGTCTATAAAAATACCACATGATCTAACCTGTCAGATGAATGTTGTAAATAACAAAAAAAAAAAACTGTGCCAAAACAGCTATTTCTTGTTACCTTGCCTCACAAAAAGTGTAATATAGAGCAACCAAAAATCATATGTACCCTAAAATAGTGCAAACAAAACTTCCACCCTATCCCGTAGTTTCTAAAATGGGGTCACTTTTTTTTTGGAGTTTCTACTCTAGGGGTGCATCAGGGGGGCTTCAAATGGGACATGGTGTCAAAAAACCAGTCCAGCTAAATCTGCCTTCCAAAAACCGTATGGCATTCCTTTCCCTCTACACCCTACTGTGTGCCCGTACAGCAGTTTACGACCACATGTGGGGTGTTTCTGTAAACTACAGAATCAGGGCCATAAACATTGAGTTTTGTATGGCTGTTAACTCTTGCTTTGTAACTGGAAAAAAAATATTAAAATGGAAAATCTGCCAAAAAACTGAAATTATTAAATTGTATCTCTATTTTCCATTAATTCTTGCGGAACACCTAAAGGGTTAACGACGTTTGTAAAATCAGTTTTGAATACCTTGAGGGGTGTAGTTTCTTAGATGGGGTCATTTTTGGGTGGTTTCTATTATGTAAACCTCACAAAGTGACTTCAGACCTGAACTGGTCCTTAAAAAGTTGGTTTTTGAAAATTTCTGAGAAAAATAAATTGTCATTCTCAAAATGATCCTAACATGAAGTAGACATATGGGGAATGTGATTTAATAACTATTTTTGTAGGTATTACTATGTACAGTATTATAGAAGTAGGGAAATTGAAACTTGGAAATTTGTTAATTTTTCAAAATTTTGGGCAAATTTGGTATTTTTTTTATAAATAAAAAGGAATTTTACCAGTGTCATGAAGTACAATATGTGATGAAAAAACAATCTCAGAATGGCCTGATAAGTCAAAGCGTTTTAAAGTTATCACCACTTAGTGACACTGGTCAGATTTGCAAAAAATGGCCGTGTCCTTAAGGTGAAATAAGGCTGTGTCCTTAAGGAGTTAAAGGGGTTGTCCGGGATTGGGAAGATTGGAATATGTGTACAACAATGTCCTAAATGTTACAATCCTGCCTGTCCTAACTTTACCCGATATTTCTAATGCCCAGTTTTCAAATCTCCAACTCTCACCTGGAAGTGCTGTGTTTCCAAGACTCAGTGACGTACCGGATCCCTTTCTGCTGAGCGAAACCTCTTCTTTGCAGGGAGCCCGGTGACGTCACCCTCAGCCACATGAAAACAAAGCGGCAACCAACCGCGCTAAGCCACGCCCCTCTGGTCCGGTGACGTCACTGGGCAGGGCGCTTTATTATGAATTAAGGAGGCAGATCATGGAATATTAATAAGGGGGCGGAGCCACAGTGTAGATAATAGTCATTTGAAACCACCTAATGCCGTGCTGCGCTGGTAACCACACCACAGTGCGGCAGGAAGGTAGGAAAAAATACACATAGATGTAAACAATGCGTGGGGAACCGTCAGAGTCATGTAGAAATGGTGAAAATACCTAAAAACACATGGGGGGACCTTGATTCAGCTGTTAACAGTGAGTACACTTTAAAAAAAATAAAAAAATTTGATCCCCGAAAAAAAAAAAATATAAGGCATTCACATAAAATGGCTTGAGAAAAATCCTTCTTGATTATTTTTTTTTATATAGCATTTTTCAATGGGCTCAACCTGAAAGGACGCCTGCAAATACTAAAGCCTGTATGCTGGTATTATTACCTCCCAGTTTTGGAGTTTGGCACCAATGTGTAGAATTTTACCTGTGACTCAAAGGCTACTTTCACACTTGCGCTTTGGCTTTCCATTTGTAAGATCCATTCAGGGCTCTCACAAGCGGTCCTAATAGGATCAGTTTTACCGTAATGCATTCTGAATGGAAAAGGATCCGCTCAGAATGCATCAGTTTGCCTCCGATCAGTCTCCATTCCGCTCTGGAGGCGAACACCAAAACGCTGAGCCAAACGGATCCGTCCTGGCACACAATGTAAGTCAATGGGGACGGATCAGTTTTCTCTGACACAATAGAAAACGGATCAGTCTCCCATTGACTTTCAATGGAGTTCATGACGGATCCGTCTTGGCTATGTTACAGATAATACAAACGGATCCGTTCATGACGAATGCATGCGGTTGTATTATTGTAATGGATCCGTTTTTGCAGATCCATGGCGGATCCGCCCAAAACGCAAGTGTGAAAGTAGCCAAAATGCTTCTGTAGTATATTGACCGAAAGCTGCCTTCATCAGTATGATAGCAATTGGAATAATGTTTGAGGTTACTAAACTCTGTGGCCATTTACACAGGATGAACTTGTGTCTGGAAAAACTCTAGTGGCCAGGTGTGCAGTATTAGGGCGCATGCACACGACTGTGGTGCCACACTGGCCAGGTGAACCCCACCTCGCGGTGTGGACCCACTGACTTCAATGGATTCGCGATCCGCAAGATGTGTCGAAAGCTAGGACATGCACAGCGGCACCACAGTCCTGTGACTACACCCTACGTACATCTGGGAATTCTCCTTCATCCACTGCCTAAGGCCTCTTTCACACGGCCGTTTTTTTTTTTCCGTTTTTTGCGGTCCGTATACGGAACCATTGATTTCAATGGTTCCGCAAAAAAAACGGAATGTACTCCGTATGCATTCCGTTTCCGTATTTCCGTTTTTCCGTTCCGTTTTAACATAGAACATGTCCTATATTTGGCCGCAAATCACGTTCCGTGGCTCCATTAAAGTCTATGGGTCCGCAAAAAAACGGAATGCATACGGAAGTGCATCCGTATGTCTTCCGTATCCGTTCCGTTTTTTGCGGATCCATCTATTGAAAATGTTATGCCCAGCCCAATTTTTTCTATGAAATTACTGTATACTGTATTTGCCATACGGAAAAACGGAACGGAAACGGAAACACAACGGAAACAAAAAACGGAACAACGGATCCGTTTAAAACGGACCGCAAAACACTGAAAAAGCCATACTGTCGTCTGAAAGAGGCCTAAGTTGAATGTGTGGTTTGGGTTGGTTTTAGACTACGTTCTATTGTCCTCTGTCTGCTTGCATAGGTATATGTACAGAAATGTGAGCAATCTCCATATATCTGATTGATCAATATTCCAAGATAAGACAACACTCTGTTATGCAATTCAAAGGAATATGCATGCCATACACATGGTACCTGCTCCCACCAGCTTGATAAAGGGTCTTAAACATGAATGTGATCCAAAACATTGGTGGCCTTGCTACTCTTGTTTGTAATTAAACATACCATGCACTACATGGCTGGATAAATAAAAAGTGAAAGTGAATTGATCTGATTGGCTGAGAGAGTTCAGATGCCTTAATTAGCATACAAAAAGCTAAAGCATGGCCTCACAATCAGCAGATTGGGTGGGAGTGGTGGTTTGCTAAGTGGATTTGCATACCCCAATTAGCTTTAGTTTGGTATTGAATGTTAAATAGGTTGTCTAATTTCAGACAATGAGGGCATATCCTAGTGATATTTCCCCATTGTCTGAAATGAGACAACCCCTTTAGGGTGCATTTAAACTGCACTGACAGGCAGACATTTATTGGCTCGTCAGTAGAGGTGAAAAACTGTTTACTTGCTGCAATCCCCTCCACTGTATGGGGATGAGCGATGGCTCATCCTCATACAGATGCATTGCTTATAGGCTGCAGAGAACTGTTCTGACAGCACAATCTGCTGCTCAGAAACTATGATTTAGGAGTCCACATAAAAGATAAATTCACCCAATGAATGAGCATTTTCCTTGTTCATTGGGTGATCTGCAGCAACTTAACACTGGCAGATTATCTGGAAAGAGCGTTCGTAGCAATGTTCATTTCTAGTATAATCTGGCAGTATAAATCAAGGGCTGTGTCAGGGAGCAAATGCAGGGACATCTACAGTTAATAATGACCGTACAGACGTAACAGGACCATCACTGAACTACACTACTGCCTGTTGTATGCTACAATATTTTGTCTAGTTATTTTCTGTTGCAAAAAAAAAATAAGATTTGATTGTCTACAATAAAGAAATTAGAGAATAAGATAAATTACATTGTTCCTAATCAATCTACTGTATACAAATGAATGCTTAGCTTTGCTTGCAAAAAAAATAAAAAAATAGCCCTAAATATGGCTTTACAATAATAATGCAGTTTAATTAGCAAAACCAGATTAGGATGCTTTCACATGCTTATTTTAACTATTAGGGGATGTTCACGTCTGCGTTGGAGGCTTCGTCCAGGACCTCCTTAATAGATTTCGTCAAAAGGAGCAGGGAGAAAATTCCTTCATGCACGACAATGGTCAATGGGATCTGTTAGGCTCTAATCGTGTCAGTTGTGAACCAAATCCAGCACTCCCTATAACGGAGCAGGACAATGGAAATCAATAACACTGGGGTGAAAGAGGCCTTAATAACTAAAGTGTTGTAATGGTACATTTACCTTGTGCAGTATGTTCTGACAGAAAGCCTAAGGGTCATCCCCTTAGAACAGGGATCAGCAACCTTCAGCATGCACACTTACATGGCTGTTCTTGTAACTCCCATAAAAGTGAAAAGAGGATTCTGGGAGTTGTAGTCTCAGAACAGCTGAAGTGCCGGAGGATGCCAATCCCTGCCTTAGAGCAAATGGAAGTGATTGGGGTGGGGGGGGGGGGGGGCGCTAATATTACACATCCAGTAGTACATTAACTATATCATAGAAGAATTCTATGGCTCCAAAATCTTTATTAGAAATGATGTTCTAGGCCATTGCTTTATACTTTAATTGTCAGTTGCAGGCTTTACGTATACTTACTCTCTTACATTGTAAGCTTTCCTTGATATGTCCCTGTCTTTACATGCTTCTCCTTTTTGAAATAGAGGAATTCCAGGAAAGAACTGTGGAACTATCATAGTTACTGCTGAAGAGCTGAACAACTGCCGGGTAAGTAGCTGGTTTATTCATTTTCTCCCAGCATCATAGTTACCTATCGCCTCTATTGGCTGGGTTGTATGGAGAAGAGAGCACACCATTCCTGCAGTGTGAAAACCATATGTAAATACAGTATTTTTCTTTTTAAAGAAATGGTTCAAGAAAAATATTTTCTACACAATCAAGTGCAGTCAGTGTTTTACCTGTGTTTTTCTTTTTTTTAACTAAAGGGATCATTAGCTCTTTTCAAATGATCTCACTGCACAATTCTGTATATTCACATTCTGTGCAATAATTTTCTATGTTCTATAAGGATATTTTGTATATAGGATTACAAGCTGACCAAAGAGGTTACTGTTACTGTCTTCTATGGCAAAATACATTTAATTTAGTTACATTCTGTTCATGCACAATATATTACAGACTGAGGTCAGTAACTTTGTCTGCCTTGGATCACTGGATACATAAGAGAATTCTGCTTGATAAATAGAAATATAACTTGGAAACTAAAAAAAAGAGATTTCCTGGCAGAGTGGAGGAAACTTATCATCAGTTCTGACCTCCTCTAAACCACTGAACTCAGAAACTGCTATCAGTCTTCCTTAACCACTCTGTTTAGTAGGAAATTAAGGCTAAGCCTAGGGATTCCACAGAGCCCGCTGCAAGGCAGGATGGACTTGGCTGCTGGGGACCCAGGTTACATCTCATGAGTAGTGATGAGCGAACTTGTGGTTTCAAGTTTGGCCTACAAGGTTTGGTTTATCTAAGAATTCCGTTCTGTATTCCGTTACCATGGATAATAAGTTATGGTCCGTGGTAGCGGAATCCGTAACGGAATTCTTAGCTAACCCAAACCTTGTGCACCGAACTTGAAAGCACAAGATCGCTCATCCCTACTGATGAGTAAAGTAGAGGATTACTGGTGCAAGCTTGCTAGAATGACTTGGAGGTTCAAAGAGTAGTTTAAAAGCCGGGTCAAAACCAGGAGAGGCTGATAAAGCAAAATGAACAGTTGAGAGATTAATCCAAAAACAAGCCACAGTCAGGAAACCAGTAATAATGAGAAGAAGCCAAAGCAACAGACGAGAGCTTACTCCAGAAACAGGCCTCAGTCAGACACCAGGAGTTCTAATGAAGTAGTAGTGTGAAGCACACTGCTCAAGAACCAGGATTTCAATACAAAAAAATACAGGCAAATCAATTAGGAATAAGCCTAGATATGGGATTGGACACAGGGTCAGACTTCCTCAGCCTCCAGTCACACTGACAGCTTGACCAGCCTGGACTTGGCTGGTTGGCATGGCAACCCTCTCAGCACCGTCATGCACCGTGGTTTGGCTGGGTGAACTCCTGACAAGGGGCTACAGACGAATTTAAGGACTAGAACAGCGGTAATACTTTAGAAAATAAATTTTTAACATCTTGTGTACTTCATTCAATTACTCAAATTCTCTGGGAGATAAAAAGTACCATTTAGTCTTGAATAAAATCTTCAATGCTTCATCCACTGGCTCCCTGCACAGGCATCAGTCAAGCCTAAGTGGGAGGGATTGCCGCTAAGATCACACGACGCTTGTCTGCTAAAGAAGTGCCCAGCGGGAACTTTATAGAGGTTTTCGGGATATTATGATTTTTTAGTAAGTGCGTGCGGCCTGCTAGCTGAAACAGAAGATTCATATTTTCCTGTTCCCCGCTGCTTCAGTTCTCCATGCTGTCTCCATCCTCCGGTCCCTGCACATTTTTTTTCTGGTGGTGCGTGGGCATGGTCCCATGCACCGCTCCAGCCAATGACTTTCTTCAGCGGTGATGTGCTGGTTGTGGCCACATCACCCCTGAAGCCAGTCATTGGCTGGAGAGGTGCATGTGACCTGAGCTGCAATACCAAGCTCAGCCACTGTATAATGGACGGCACTGTGCTTGGTAAGCGTGACCTATCCTGAGCCTTGTTCTTCAATACTAAACACCCAGATATCTCCTTCAAAGTATGTGAGTAAGATATATCTATCTATCTATCTCTACCATAGCCTGTTTTCAATCTGAAAAAATGATCTATTACCTGGCATATAACTAAATGTATTGGTAATAGTGATAATCTCTAGCGTCTACAAGCTGTGGAAAGATGTGAGTCATCTATATTTTAGAGTTATGTTAATAATACAGTGTTATCAATAGAATTTAATGAATATATTACTGATCTAAGCCTGCATTTCTAATTAAAGGCCTTATAATAATCTCCACAAAATAGGTGTTCTAGCTTTGTCATTACTAGCTTTATGTTTTTATTATAATGTGCTTCATTTCAGAGGCTAGGTAATGGATAGAGGGAAAAGATGACTTGATAAATGAGGGGATCTAAACAAAATTTAGTTTGCAATATTATACCTTAGGTCCAGAGGGATATGACAGATCAGCTATGCATAATAACATATGACAATACGTTGCCTAGAGAAATGTGTGTGTTTTCCTAGCGTAAGGGTTTTCTCTCTTTTCTTTTGTCTATTTCTCATAATTTTTTTGAGATGACAAGGCTGAAAATAAAGCAGAATATCTATAGAAAGTATACTAAGGGTACTTTCACACTAGCGTTAAAGTATTCCGGTATTGAGTTCCATCACAGGGGCTCAATACCGGGGAAAAAACGCTTCGGTTTATCCTAATGCGTTCTGAATGGAGAGCATTCTGTTTAGTATGCATCAGGATGTCTTCAGTTCAGTCACTCTTACGGTATTTGGCCGGAGAAAATACCACAGCATGCTGCAGTATTTTCTCCGGCCAAAATTCCGGAACACTTGCCAGAATGCCAGATTTGGTATTAATTTCCATTGAAATGTATTAATAGCGGATCCGATACCAAGTGTTCCGGAAAACCGTATCCGGCTTCCTGATCTGTGCATGCGCAGACCTTTAAATCTGTGAAGAAAATACATACCGGATCCGTTTTTCCGGATGACACTGGAGAGACTGATCCGGTATTTCAATGCATTTGTCAGACGGATCCACCCGGATACAAATGCTATCCGTTTGCATACGGATTGTGAAAGTACCCTAATAAAAGCAAGGTTCAAATGTATCTATAGCCTTGTAAATATAAGGGTCCATTCACACATCCGTTTTTTCTTTCCTGATCTGTTCCGTTTTTTGCGGAACAGATCTGGACCCATTCATTTTCAATGGGTCCTGAAAAAAACCGTTGTTCCGTCCTGCATGTCCGTTTATATATAAAACATGTCCTATTCTTTTCCGCAAAATTCGGATCCTGGTACAATACAAAGTCAATGGATCCGCAAAAAACGGAAGACATTCGGATGTCATTACGTATGTCATCCGTTTTATGCGGATTCCGTTCCTGGAAATTACATTTTAATTTTAATTTTATTTTTTTATTTTTATTTTTCAAAGAAATCCAAACAACTTTATTTGCTTATTGAAATTTATACATGTTTCCGTTTTTTGCGGATCCGCAAAAAACAGATGACATACGGAAACATTTTCAGGAACAACGGATCCGCAAAAAACGGACCGAAAATCGGGATATAGAAAAATACTGACGTGTGAATGTAGCCTAAAGGTAATTATATAAACAGGGAGGATAATAGAGATGATGTGTAATTCAGTTTCTCCCATGAAAAGAACTTTAACCCCCAGTTTCCTTTGGTGAAGACTGAGTGGAATCAAAGGGGTCCTACCAATGTTTTTCCACCCCACACATCATCAGCTAGTCATTGGAGACATAGAACAAGAAAAGAGGCTGGTATTGTATTTCCAGGCTCAACCTCTCACAAAATGTACAAAGCTGTGCCTGGTAAACCAAGAAGGGAATGCTGCACTAGATGCATGAGGCCGCTTTAATCAGCTGTTTAGGGGGTGCCTGGAGTCAGACACCCACCAGACTGATATTGATGGTCCACTAGGCCATCAATACTGGGGTCCTGGGAAACCCCTTTTAAGAGTTAAGAAAGTAGCTCCTCATTAGAGATTTATTTTGGGTCCGATTCATTGGAATCAACTTTCTGATTCATTTAGGCTCAGTTCACACCTGAGCGTTTTACAGCGCGTTCCTACGCGCTGTAAAATGCTCAACAAGGAGAAACCAATGCTTCCCTATGGGAATAGTTCTCACCTGGGCGTTTTACAGCGCGTACGATCGCGCTGTAAAACGCCCGACGCTCACACAAGTACAGGAGCGTTTTTTTGGGCGCTTGTCGCGCGTTCCCGTACATAGACTTTCGGGAACGCGCGACACTGTGTGTACACTTGTCTCTGTATGCGCACTTGTAAACGCCCGTACAATCGCGCATACAGAGCGCTCCTTTCAGAACGCTCAGGTGTGAACTGAGCCTTAGGGTTCAAAAAAAATCAACCAGAACCAAAAGTACTCTGATTGACTGGAAATTCGCTCTCTCTCCCCCTTCCTTGCTTTCTCTCTTACGGTCTCTCATGATTCTCCTGAATCGAATTTGGAGTCAAATTTCCAAGTGTAACAATTCATTCGCTCATCTGTACTTCTGGACTCATGGGGCTCTTTTGGATTTGACTGTTTTTCATGTCGGTTAGATTTGTTACATACCATTGAGATTTATTACCAGACAAATCATAGGAGAACAGAGACACTGAAATAAACACCGAGGGATAAAAACATCCCTCGTCAATATGAACATGTAAGGCTTCGTTCACATCAGCGTTCAGCCTTTCCGTTCTCCTACTCCGCTATAGGGGCAGGAAAAACGGAAAGGACGGATTCTGCACATAACTGAGCCAAACGGAGCCTAGGGACCCCATAGACTATAATGGGGTCCGTTAGGTTTACGCTCAGAAGATGATTTTGGAGCGGGGACAAAAGTAGTGCATACAGGATTTTTATCTCCGCTTCAAAAATCTTCCTCTGGGCGGAAACCTAACAGACCCCATTAGTCTATGGGGTTCGTAGGCTCCATTCGGCTCAGTTATGTGCCGAATCCGTCCTTTCCATTTTTTCCTGCCCCTATAACGGAGTAGGAGAACGGAGGGGTAAACGCTGATGTGAACGAAGCCTAACTCCATTTATATAGAAAAATTATTATAGTGTATGAATATGTACCATAATAATTTTCTATGTGTGCACCAGTAAAGAGAGACCTGCTCTATCGCCTAGGCTCCAGTATCCTGTAGGTGAGCCAGCACTGTAGAGTGTAATGTGGCAACCCTACTGGATATTGGTGACATGCCCATAGGTTTTTCATAGGCCAAACATATACAGTATACTGATTCTGGACTGTAATGGATAAACCTACTATCCTATTCCATACATCAAAATATCAAATACATATTGTTTATTTTTTTAAATTAATTTTAATCAAAGAAAGTCAATGCATACATTTTAACATATAGGCTTTATAGAAAAAAACATATGTTAACTGTATGCTCCAGTCATGGTGTGTTATATTATTAGGCTTAATGTAGCATTTTTCATACATTTTTTAGGATGCTGTGTTAATGCAGTTTTGTGCCAATAAACTTGACAAGAAAGACTTTTTTGGAAAGTCTGATCCTTTTTTAGTGTTTTACCGAAGCAATGAAGATGGAAGGTATGTCACTTATTAAGTATTGTTGATGCTACTGCTTCTCTTACTGCCATGTATCTAATTATCACAGACTGTGTCTGTACAATTATATGTTCGCAGTAGACAGACAGACCTTAATTAGCTTCAAACATTCACACTTTGTTCACCACATTAAGGGTACTTTCACACTAGCGGCAGGACGGATCCGACAGGCTGTCCACCCTGTCAGATCCGTCCTGCCGCTATTTCGCCGTGCCGCTGGACTGCTGCTCCGTCCCTATTGACTATAATGGGGACGGGGGCGGAGCTCCGGCACAGCACGGCAGTTCGTGGTGAGAGGCCGCCAGACTGAAAAGTCAGACATGCAGTACTTTTAGTCAGGCGGCCTTTCGCCGTGCTGTGCCAGAGCTCCGCCCCCGTCCCCATTATAGTCAATGGGGACGGAGCAGCAGTCCGGCGGCACGGCGAAATAGTGGCAGGACGGATCCAACAGGGTGAACAGCCTGTCGGATCCGTCCTGCCGCTAGTGTGAAAGTAGCCTAATACGTTGCTTTAGGCATCTTATTCTTGTATAAAATACTTATGTATGGTTTTTTTTCATAATCTGCTAACTTGCAGTGGCTTCAATACAGTATAATTTATTTTTCATTTTCACAGAAGTGTTATTTAAAATTCCCTTAGCTGCCACCTGCATCGATTCCATAAATCTGTAGTCATAGGAGAAAGTCTATTGCAGATATTATAGTGAAACCCCTATGTAACCAAGCCTAGTGCCAAAAAGGGTATTGCTTACCAATGGTGCCCTTGGTTTGTTGATTTGACACA
Source organism: Bufo bufo (assembly GCF_905171765.1). Lineage (NCBI taxonomy): Eukaryota > Metazoa > Chordata > Amphibia > Anura > Bufonidae > Bufo > Bufo bufo. The sequence continues at coordinate 546,889,981 of NC_053389.1, read as the reverse complement.
AGACGCATGCACTGATATGAGAACCCAAGCACAACAGAGGGTCACGTTAAAGGCCCAGGAAAGATTACATAGTTAAAGGGCATCTGTCTGCAGATTTGTACCTATGAAACTTGCTGACCTTTTGCATGTGCACTGGGCAGTTAAAGACATCTGTATTGGTCCCATGTGCATATGTGGCCGCACTGCTGAGAAAGATTATGTTTTAGTACATGCACATGAGACTCTAGGAGCAACGAAGGCATTGCCATTACACCTAGAGGCTCTGCTCTCTCTGCAACTGCTGTGCCATGTGTACTTTGATTTGAGAAGTCAGGGCCAAGTGTGATTACGTTTACACTGCCTGGCCCTGTCAATCAAAGTGGAGAATGCACAGCAGTTATAGAGAGAGCTGGGCACATATGAACATGAATATTGCATATGATGTAGTGGGGAGCTGGAAAAAAAATTCAAATGGTTGGAATTGGGAAAAAAACGCAATTCTGCCAGATATTTTTTATTTTATTTTTTTAAGGCATTCCCTTCATTCTCCAGGTCAGTTCAATTACAACAATACTACACTTGTATGGTTTTTCCTAAGTTTTAATACAAAAAATAAAAATTAAAAAAATAATTTTGGTTTGCCATATTATGACATTTGACCACAGCATCTGAGGGGTTAAATGTGCGCAATCAGTCTTATGGCTGATAAACATACAAAGGCCCCTTGCCTCTGCTTTTTGAAACAGCAGAAACCTGGCGGTTATGGTGCCCGCTGCACTTATAGCGGAGGTCGCCAAGGGGTTAACTTATGGAGGCAGTGCCCACTCTTTTGTGGGGATTTTCACCATATTTTTTATACAGGTCATTTATTTATTTATTGAATTTATATAAGTTAACTTGTTCCCCTTTAGGTGCCTCATCTCAAGACGAAATATATTTAATTATTTTAATCTTTCCTCATAACTAAGGCCCTCTATGCCTGTTATCAATTTAGTCTCTCTTATTTGCCAGCTCCAGGGCATCCTTTCTATGTACTGGTGCCCAGAACTGAAATGCATATTCCAGATGAGGGTGCACAATTGCTTTGTAAAATGGTAATATTACATGCCTGTCCTGTGAGTCCATGCCTCTTTTAACATGTGACAATATTCAGCTGGTCTTGGAACAAGTGACATTCCCAGAGTTAGGCTACATCCACGTGGCCATTGTTTTGGTCCGCATCCGAGTCGCAGTTTTGGTGGCTTGAATGCGTACCCACTCACTTCAATGGGGCCGCAAAAGATGCGGACAGCACTCCGTGTGCTGTCCACATCCGTGGCTCCATTCCGTGGATCACAAACAAAATATAACATGTCCTATTCTTGTCCGCGCTTTGCGGACAAGAATAGGCAGTTATATTAAAGGCTGTCCATGACGTTCCGCAAATTGTGGAATGCACACGGACGCCATCCGTGTTTTGCGGATCCACAATTTGCGGAACGCAAAACACACAACGGTTGTGTGTATATAGCCTTACTATCACTAGGACATAAGATGCTTGTAAGTAAGCAAGGTGCATAATTTTAAATTTACCCACATTGCACATATCAAGTGGATGTCCAAACACTCAAAGGGAGAATTTATCTTGAGGGCATACTTTAAACTTATAAATTTGTCTCATTCTTAAACTTGTAACTTTTTTGCAACTTCTTAAAAAATCTCAGTGATAAATTTGGAGTAAAACTCCTTAACATAGCTAATCATACTCCCTTTGCAACCCGTATGTCAAAATTGGAGTGAGTGGTATAAAAATGCAAAAAGTTGCAAAATTTGTGCACAAGTAAGTCCAGAAAAGCCTCATTTAGCAACTTTTTGAAGGCAGAAATCAGGGCCAGAGTGTCCAAGTCAGCTTGAAGTTTATCGACATATTCCATAGTGTTATGGGCAATGGTTGTGGAACCACTGTGCCAACCAGCTAGTTAGACTTTGGACTATACCTAAGGGGAGTTTTTCACCCTTTAACCGCTATGCAGGGATCTGGTCTTGGCTGCTGGCTGCTACCTCTTTATATAGTACCATTGTGGTTGGCTGTTGACCCATGGGGATCAGAGTTTGCAGAGTTTGTGCGCATCTGGGAAACAATCCAAAAGGTCAGATCAGGTGGCACAGGATCAGTACGGTGAGCAGGCACAGGTCAGGAACCAGGAATCACGCAAACAGATAATAGCTCTTCTGCATGCTCTGACTAGCTAAAGCAGGGATCAACGACCTTTGGCACTTTAGCTGCTGTGAAACTACAACTCCCAGCAAGCATACATGTTTGACTGTTCTTTTAACTTCCATATAAGTGAATGAAGCATTCTGGGAGTTGTAGTTTCAGAAAATATGGAGTGCCAGAGGTTGCTGATTCTTGAGCTAGAGAGAGACCTAGCAAGTTAATTGCACAGGCAATGAAGTGAGGTCAACAACACAGCTATGTAGGAGTAGCTAATTAGCAACTTGACACAGCCATGCAGCAGCTCTCAGAGCAGAAGGTTAACCCTAGCACTGCTGAAGACAGATACAAAGAATACAAGTCTTAAAGGGAACCTGTCACCGGGATTTTGTGTAAAGAGCTGAGGACATGGGTTGCTAGATGGCCGCTAGCACATCCGCAATACCCAGTCCCCATAGCTCTGTGTGCTTTTATTGTGTAAAAAAAACCGATTTGATACATATGCAAATTGACCTGAGATGAGTCCTGTCCCTGACTCATCTCAAGGATAAGACTCATCTCAGGTTAATTTGCATATGTATCAAATCTGTTTTCTTACACAATAAAAGCACACAGAGCTATGGGGACTAGGTATTGCGGATGTGCTAGCGGCCATCTAGCAACCCATGTCCTCAGCTCTATACCCCAAATCCAAGTGACAGGTTCCCTTTAACTACGCAGGACAGGACAGCGGAAGCCATAAATCGCCATTGTAACATATAGACTGCATAATACTACATAGCTTGGTGCAAATATAGAAACTGTGCTATTTTTCCCATCCTCCTCATGTTGCAGCATGATAATGCATGGCCCCATATTGAAAGGATCTGTACACAATTCCTGGAAGCGGAAAACCTCCCATTTCTTGCATGGCCAGCATACTCACTGGACGAGTCACCCATTGAGCATGTTTGGGATGCTGCCAATATTCTGCAACTTTGTTTTGCCCCCCCCCAGTAAGGCAAAACTGTGCACATTTCAGAGTGGGCTTTTATTGTGGGCAGTCTAAGGCACACCTGTGCAATATTCATGCTGTCTAATTAGCACCTTGATATGCCACACCCGTGAGGGGGGATGGATTATCTCGGCAAAGGAGAAGTGCTCACTAACACAGATTTATACAGATTTGTGAACAATATTTGAGAGTAATGGGTCTTTTGTGTATGTAGAAAATGTTTCAGATCTTTAAGTTCAGCTCATGCAAAATGGGAGCAAAACTGAAAGTGTTGCGTTTATATTTTTGTTCAGTGTAGTAGTGGACCCAGCCCTGAAACTTGGGGTACACCTCTTATAACCAGGATAAAGTTCAAAACATGAGGATTCTTTCTTGTCCAATTCAATGCAATTATTAGGGAATGGAAATCCCCCCCCAAAAACATGTTTGTATAATAATGCCTCCACAAGAAGTGAGTTTAACAATTTTAATGATTTTACTCTTCATTTCTCTTAGAGGCTTTTTAATGCTATTATTAGAATGGGATCCTTTTTTTATAACTCAAAACATATTGCAGCCTATACAGTACTGTATATTGTGGCGTGTGTGGTATATGGGGGATTTCTGCATGTATGGACCTCACTTGCATAACGGAGAGACAGACGGGTTTGTTTTATGTAGTTCACAGGACTTCATAAATGACCTTTAATAAATTCACATTGATTTCACATCTTTTGCTCGATGTTATTGAATACACGTTATCTATGTATTCCCTAATTAATGTCGCCATAGTATTTCATGGTTTGTACTCTCGCTTCGGCAAAAATATTATAATGCAGTGTATCACTTTAAGGGTCCATTCACACATCCGTGCATGTTTGGCGGATCCACGGTTCTGCAAAACACGGACACCGGCAATGTGCATTCCGCATTTTGCGGACCGCACATTGCCGGCACTAATATAATATGCCTATTCTTGTGCAGACAAGAATAGGGCATGTTCTATTTTTTTCGGGAACGGAAATGCGGACCCGGAAGTGCGGGTACGCATTTCCGGATTTGGGCGGCCCCATAGAAATGAATGGGTCCGCAATTCCGTTCCGCAAAATGCGGAACAGAATTGCGGACGTGTGAATGGGGCCGAAGTCCAACTCCTGTTTAATTCCAGAAAATACTGTAAATATTTGTTTTCTCCCTGCAGCCTCATGAGTAAGAATAATTTATGTGGTTTTATGCAGTCTATATTTTATAATTTATGCAGTCTACAGAAAATTAGAAATTAACAGTTTAAACAAAATCACACCTACTGGCAGGTGGATGGGAGTGATTGTGATTGGAATTTTTGTATAAGTGATTTCCCATTAAACTAAATGGTTATTATTTTACTGCAAAGTGGCTTAAAGACTATAGGGGAAATTTATTAACCCTTGTGCATCAGAAAAGTGTTTGTAAAAAAAGTCACACATTGCCCTCATGTGGTCCAACAAATTTGCTATAATTTATTCCAGAAAATGGCACAAATTTTAACTAATATCTGGGCATAGCTTGCGTAGATTTGACTGCCAGCTACATGGAGGGTCAGAGAGGGCCAGAGTTGCACCCAGTGTCTAAATAAATTAGGTTCATGTCACTCCAACGCAGAACTGTTTATTATGTGACATGTCTGTTATGAGGCTAATATCTTTTTTTCCGTCAGCTTCACAATTTGCCACAAGACAGAAGTAGTAAAGAACACATTAAACCCGGTGTGGCAGGCTTTCAAGATTCCAGTTAGAGCTTTGTGCAATGGGGATTTTGACAGGTAAGAAATGTGAGATTTTCTGAAGTTTTTTGCAATTTAGAGATTTCTGAGGCTATGTGAAGATGATCCCTGTGCTACTAGCAATGGATTCATTAATAATTAAAAGAAATGGTTAAAGCCTGTCGGACTGTAATGACACACAGGCAGGGCCTCTGGGCAAATCAATAAGATATATTCTAGTTAGACTTTGTTTGGGCTTCTGATATTTTAAAGGGAATGTAGATAACAGATCCACCACTGTATATATTTGAATATATTTATAAATATGGAAACATATACACTATATCAGGTGCATGACCCAAACATGATGGGATCATATTCTTTACTATTACAGGGACATTAAAGGTCACCTGTCATTAGACTTGTACCTATGAAGCTGGCTGACCAGTTACATCTGCACTTGGCAGCTGAAGACATCTGTGTTGGTCCCATGTTCATATGTGCCCGCATTACTGAGAAAAATAATGTTTTAATATATGCAAATGAGCCTCTAGGAGCAACGGGGGCATTGCTGATACACTAAGAGGGTCCACTTTCTCTTTAACTGCCGCTCCCTGTCCAGACATGATGACAATCAAAGTGCAGAGGGTGCAGCAGTTAAAGAGAGCTGAGCCTCTAGGAGTAACAGCGAAACCCTAATTGCTCCTAGAGGCTCATTTGCATATATTAAAACATCATTTTTATCAGCAATGTGAGCACATATGACTATGGGACCAACACAGATGCCTTTAGCTGCCAAGCACACATGTAACAGGTCAGGCAGTTTCACAGGTACAAATCTGTTGACATGCCTTTTAATTTAATGTTTGCAGTAGTGTAGACCAACCAGTAATGCCTACACGTACAGAATAGTCCATTCATTTTGCCCAGAGCACAGAATTACCCATAAAATCAGCCACATAACATTCTCCATAGAGTAAGTACAGGTACAGCAGTGCACATTCAAATTTGACAGTCATAGTGCTGTATAATAAAGTATAATACACACTACCCTGAATGTAGACATCTTTTCCTATTCTTACGGTCTTTGTCAGAACCGAAGGTCTCTGTCAGTCAGAAGTAATGTACTGATCTTCTCTGTCAGGACACATGTGGTATTGTAGCACAGCACATAGTCATGACACCAACCACATATCCAACATATCCAGTTGTTGTGTAATACTGGCAAAACATGAGATAACATACAGTATATCGCCATCCTAAAGGAGCCACTTGCTCTTCCCTCCAATTTCTGCTTTTGTATTTACTTAGTATCGTAATTCAAATATTTTTTTGCATTGTTTGCGTGAACAACGCATAAGGATTGGGTGATTATACTTTAAAGGGAACCTGTCACGTTGAACATGATGTCTGAGCTGCAGGCAGCATGTTATAGAGCAGGAGGAGCTGAGCAGATTGATGTATAGTTTTATGAAAAAAGTTTAAGTAAAACTTGTATTTCAGTCATTTAAATTCCTGCTCATTCTGGGCTGTGAAGTCCAGGAGGCGGTCCTATCAGTGATTGACAGCTCTCTCTGTATACAGTCATAGAGGGAAGGCTGTCAGTCACTGATAGGACCGACTCCTAAGCCCAGAATGAGCAGGAATTCAAATAAATTAAAGTTATACTGAATATTTTCTGATAAAATATATATATCTGCTCAGCTCCTCCTGTTCTATAACAAGCTGACTGCAGATTATTTAGCATTTTCATGGTGACAGGTTCCCTTTAAGGATCATTGTTATTGGTCTTGGATTATTGTTTGTTCCTATATGAGCACTGACCATTTTGAATATTGTGGTATTGCTGGTACATATTGTATTCTGTGGGGGAGGGAAGAAGCTTAGGGATGGCACCTAACATGGTCACTGTCCTGCAATAATTATTATAGCACGATGCGCTTTTTAATAGTTTTTAACTAATACTCTGTGTGTATTTTCTAATAACCATTATAATTTTTATTATTCTAGTTCTGTATTATCTCATGTTTTGCTTCTGTTACACACCTATTGGATACGTTGAAGTTATTTATGGTAGCCTTATTGAGCAGTGCCGGCTAGTTATTAGCTAATTATAGTAATTACAGTTGTAGGTCTGCAAGCACCATGTGGTTCAATAGTTACATCGTCTGCACCCTGGCTATATATCCATACTGGACACATCACTTCAGTAGCTACTACCGAATAAGAAGAAAACATATTAAAATAGTTTTTATAGTAGCATATACATTGGGTACTCTCAAACCTTTTATGTTCTGATGCTCATTTGAATACTGTCCCTTATGTAATAAATTTACATTTGTTCTCTGTTGACAGAACAATTAAAGTGGAAGTCTATGACTGGGATAGAGATGGAAGGTATAGTATTTGCATGTTTTTGTCATTCATATGTACTGCATTTGTGTGATGGGAAATTTCTAGAAAGTATGGCAAGATAAAACATGGTCTCGTTCTAAACTTTTCAGGGGAATGTAATAACATTCAGTTTAAATTTATATACATTTTCCAATAAGATAAGAAGATGCTAGATTTCCCTATTGACAAGAACACATTAAAAACAAACGGGAGGCATTTGACCTAAACCTAAAATAAAACCACTGTTGCCGAAAGTAGGTGTTTACTAACTCTACTTGGGAGGGGGGACCATCAGGGGAGCACGTAGCCCATGTTGCTCACCTCCCACTCCAGGGTCACCAGAAATTGTAATCCCACAGGAGGCTAGTGGATGATGGAAACCACACCTTTCACTGGTAGGATAGCTTTTTTTCACTGATTTTGGGGAGTACAATTTCCCCTTCATCAATATTAGGAACAATATGAAGCAATACAACTTAAGAACATTTACTTTAAATGCAGGGGTCCTGCCACCACAATCCATCAGGTCCGTCATTAGTGGTCAATGGGAGAGCCGAGAGACTGCCCAAAGAAAGACCAATACTCGAGTAATGCTTCTCACCCAACCGGAAGTGATGTAAAAGGAAATTATGAAAAACCGCGTCTCACCAGCCATTCTCCCGACCATTAGCCCGGGACTGGATGTTAAGAGTGCACTGCATGGTGGAAGGCAAAAACAGAGATCTGGTCTCAGGCAGCAGTGTAGATCATATGCAGATCTATACATTTCAGTGGTAATATACTACAAACAAGGCCTGTGAAGTCTGATCCTACAGACATTGTCACGGGGGAGATTTATCAAAACTGGTTCAAAGGAAAACTAGCTTAGTTGCCCATAGCAACCAGTCAGATTCCACATTTCATTTTTCAGAGCCCCTTTGGAAAATTTAAGGTGGAATCTGATTGGTTTCTATGGGCAACTAAGCTAGTTTTCCTTTGCAAAAGTGTTCATAAATCTCCCCGATTCTCTTTTTCCTGTCCCCCTACTTCTTGTTCACATACAGTATATTTGTTAGGTAGGCAAGACGTGTGGGTCATGTATGGATGTGACCATATTTACAGGCTCAAACCACAGATACAGCAGCTGCCAGCATGACCACTGAAATCATGATAATCTACAGAGATTGCATGGCGAGGCTGTTATAATCAAAGTGAATGAGCGGCTGTGCTGTACTTTACAACAAGGCCGTGCTACACTGCCACTGTGTGCGTTATGGTGTTCATGTTGGAGGCTGCTGTATGTACACATAATTAGTTTTAGGCCCCATTCACGTGATCTTATTTTTGGTCCTCATCTGCATTTTTTCATACCCATTCATTTCAAGGGACCAAAAGAAATGCAGGCAGCACACCGTTTGCTGTCCACATCTGTATGCCTGCCCATAATCCCGAAAAAAAGATGTTCTATTCTTGTCCATTTTGGGGATGCAACACGGATGTCACGCGGACTGCAAAATGCATACAGGCGTACACCCTGCATACAAAATGCATACACCCCGAGGCTTCTTTCACACTTGCGCTTTTGCCTGATCTGGCAGGGATCAGCAAAAACACTTTTGTTTCTAATAATACAACCGTCTGCATCCGTTATGAACGGATCCAGTTGTATTATCATTAAAAGAGCAATGATGGATCAGGCATGACCATTATTAAAAGTCAATGGGGGACGATTACGTTTTCTATTGTGTCCTGCTCTCCGATATGGGAACACAACCAAACGGAACGGAATGCATTTTGGAGCATTCTGTTCTGTTAAGTCACGTTTTGTCCCCATTGACAATGAATATGGACAAAACGGAAGCGGTTTTCTCCAGTATTGAGATCCTCTGCCGGATCTCAATACCGGAAACGTTAAACGCAAGTGTGAAAGTCACTGATAGCTGTACATGGGATAGATGTTACCAGTGATTGATATCATTCTCTGTGTAAGTGTGTATACAGAAATAGTTGTCAGTCACTGATAGTTGTACACGGGGAGGTGCTATCATTGATTTTTTTAGTATTCTCTGTGTAAGTGTGTATACATAGATAGCTGTCAGTCACTGATAGTTGTACACAGGGGCAATCTTAAGTATAGAAAGAGGAGAGATATAAATGTATAAATTAAAGGTTTTGCTGAATCTTTTCCCACAAAACTATATATCAATCTGCTCAGATCCTCCTCCTACACTATAACATACTGCCTACAGATTGCGCTGCAATTTGTGGCGACAGGTTCTATTTAACCCGTTTCTGCTCTTCACTATACATTAACCGCACAGACATCAAGTACTTCTCGCACAGTACTATAAATGGATTGCAAAGGGATGGAGCTGGACACAAATACTCTGTCTATGCAATCAGCAGCATATGTACAGGGTGGGCCATTTATATGGATACACCTTAATAAAATGGGAATGGTTGGTGATATTAACTTCCTGTTTGTGGCACATTAGCATATGTGAGGGGGGAAACTTTTCAAGATGGGTGGTGACCATGGCGGCCATTTTGAAGTCGGCCATTTTGAATCCAACTTTTGTTTTTTCAATAGGAAGAGGGTCATTTGACACATCAAACTTATTGGTAATTTCACAAGAAAAACAATGATGTGCTTGGTTTTAACGTAACTTTATTCTTTCATGAGTTATTTGCAAGTTTCTGACCACTTTCAAAATGTGTTCAATGTGCTGCCCATTGTGTTGGATTGTCAATGCAACCCTTTTCTCCCACTCTTCACACACTGATAGCAACACCGCAGGAGAAATGCTAGCACAGGCTTCCAGTATTCGTAGTTTCAGGTGCTGCACATCTCGTATCATCTGAAGGCAATCATCTATGCTGTGAAGATACGAGATGTGCAGCACCTGAAACTATGGATACTGGAAGCCTGTGCTAGCATTTCTCCTGCGGTGTTGCTATCAGTGTGTGAAGAGTGGGAGAAAAGGGTTGCATTGACAATCCAACACAATGGGCAGCACATTGAACACATTTTGTAAGTGATCAGAAACTTGTAAATAACTCATGAAAGAATAAAGTTTCGTTAAAACCAAGCACACCATTGTTTTTCTTGTGAAATTCCCAATAAGTTTGATGTGTCAAATGACCCTCTTCCTATTGAAAAAACAAAAGTTGGATTCAAAATGGCCGACTTCAAAATGGCCGGCATGGTCACCACCCATCTTGAAAAGTTTCCCCCCTCACATATACTAATGTGCCACAAACAGGAAGTTAATATCACCAACCATTCCCATTTTATTAAGGTGTATCCATATAAATGGCCCACCCTGTATATTACAGCCAAAAATAGGAAAACGGCAACACTCCAAAATAAAAAATATAAAGTGTCCTTGTATTCACCAAACTCACATTTCTGCTTTCTGTTTGTACTATTTTCTACGTTGATGAGCTCTGTCCACTACAAAGTAGATAGGGCTATCTTCTTATTGCGCTGGAGCTATTGCCAAACAGCTGATCGGCAGGGGTATATGTTATCAGACCCGAACCAATCAGTTGTTATTTAGATAACCCAACATAATCGCAGACATTTAACCCTCAGATACCATGGTCAATTGTGACCGCCTCAGATGCTGTGACCACAGCATCTGAGGAGGAGCCATCTGTTCACTGTGGCAGCCTTAGTTCCTCTAAAGGATCCAAGGCTGCTACAGCTATATGTAGACATTGTCTGTTCCAGGGCTCCAAAGGAACATAGCTCAACTCCCATAGACTGCAAAGAGAATTCATTTTTCCCTTTAAAATACAGTATCCATCTTTGAGAAGATCTAATGAATGACAAGTTTAAAACAGCTTTTTTTTACCTATTTGGGTCAGCAATTTCCCAAAGGCTGTAGATTTATCTTAGTGAAACCTATCAATCTAATACAAGAACATAAATAACTATGTACAAGAAAGATGAACAGCTGTTTACTCTGCAGAGTTGTCATTTTTTCTTAGATTTTAAACCTGCTAAGCAAAATATTTTCATCCCTCTGCAACAACTACACGTTTTTATCATGCCATATTACATGTTTGCTTGTTCATTAGATATTAAAGTGAGGTTTCACTGTTGGGTATCTTCTATATGGAGTTTTATGGAGAAGTGACATGTGTGCCACGGCCTGATCCATCAATCAGACCTTTAGTGGTTTAATAGTTATGTGTCCTGTAAATGAGCAAACAATGAAATAGTAATTGAGACTAATTCATTGTAATAATAGCAGTGTGGATAATATTTTAATTTGTATTTTATTTTGGTAATTTTAGCCTTTTGATGCTAGGGTATCCTGCACAATGTGTACTCTTCTGACATACGTGAATAAGCCTTGAATTATAAAATAAAAATAAAAAAATCACATCTATATCCATTGATTTTTTTCTTTCAATAACTTTATTCATTTTCTAATATTGAAACATATACTTTATTATAACAAAGATGTATCAAATTCTGGTAGTTGCTATAAAGAAGAAGCAGGTATTGTAGCTATGGCATGAGAGATATTCATGTACTTTCTAAATGATAATACCTAGCACATTGCTACAATTCCACCAAGTACTTATAGTGAGATTGTTATTTCAGGTGACTTGTCGGGATAAACTACCATGTGTGTACACTAGTTCTACTTGTATGGGCTAAAAGGGGAAGGAAATCTCATAATTCCAATAAGAAGTAGTGCTCATTGGGGGGAAAGAGAAACATGGAGTCCGGTAACATACCAGAGAACAGTCAAGTTCGCCATCCACAGGGGCTGTATAATGGGACATCCCCTCCTATAGAAGATACTTACCCGGCACCCGCGTCCCTCCGCATCGTCACTGCTGCATATAGCCAATACAGCCAATAGCAGTCCGTAACTGTGACCAGCCTCCCTAGCGTCCCCCGCGATGATAGGGAGGTTGGTTATCGTCGAGGCCTGCTATTGGCTGCTTCCACCCCCCTTTCCTTCGCCAGATATTTTGATCCGTGCAACTGAGCTATGCAGCAGTGGCTGTGCAGAGATCTGGAGGGATGAAGGTGTTGGGGACCGAGTAAGTATAATCTATAGGAGGGGCCCAGGCATTGTGGGGGTATTTGTAGTATTGGATAACCCCTTTAAGGTCCCCTTAGCACCACAGTTCCTCTTACAGATCTCTGGGTGGGAAGGAAAAATACATTGCAACTTGGCTGGGGTAAAATACCACCCCTAACATGTTTTAACAATTACCTCCAGATAATTGGTACATTGAAGTGTTTTATACAGTATATTACCAATGATCCAGAGGTATATCCACAGCCAAGTCTTCATCCCATCCAACCATAGGAGTCATTTTAGTGACCAGTTTTTTTTATTTTAAGATATTATGAAATCCTGAAATTCCATTTTTACAGGCAAGAGACCTATTGAGTAGGCAGAGTACCTGCGGGTCCACTGTATATTGCCCCAACCCCCGTGGAAGCAGAAAATCTCATATCTGCAAAAAATATGTAAATACTCCAACATTTTTTGCCCTCATTTCTACAATTTCCTTATGAAAAAAGAAATGTAAACGACCATTAATCTGTAACAATCATAGGTGTTTTTGCAATTTTGCAGCAAAAAATAACTTTGTATACAAAAATGCTTAAAACATGTTTGTGGCTAAAAGTCTGACCAAATCAGAGCATTCGAAAAACAATATCAGCAGTAATAAGTAAGAGCTACTGGACTTGTAGTTTTTTTTTTCTTTCTTTAAAACGTGTCGCTAGTCATCCAACCAACTTTATCAATTAGAACTGAGATGTCTTCAAGAAAGTAATACAAGTCCAGTTGCTCTGGCTTATTACTACTGATATACCATGACCTTGTTGAATAAGAACCTTCACAGACATTAGACAAATAACATCTTCTAAATATAAGTTCCAAGATGTGCAGAGCTCGTACATACTCATTATGCCTTAGTATACATGAAAATATTGCCACAGAATTTCAATATGAAACAGACCAAAAATCCAGCAGTAGATTTAAAAAAGTAACCCCTTATACAAATGGGATTATTCTCCTTGAAAATGTTTGCCCCTGCTCCCTGACTCCTTGTAATTCTTGAAGCAGAAAACAGTATGCTGTCTTATACTATACAGTTTGTGTTTATATTGTTTGGAGATTTTGACATGTTACATTTAATAATTGCTACTTATTACTTACCATTCAGCAAATACATTATTGGGCTTCCTATGCACAGATATTTTCATTATGTGCACATTGTGTTTTGTTTCTTGACTTTAGTGCAGTCATTCCCATTTTTTCAGTATGTGGTTGTTTTAGAAACAGTTGTCCACCATTGAAAGGGTTGTCCAGGATTTTCATATTAATGACCTATTCTCAGGATAGGCTATCACTTTCTGATTGGCAGGGGAACAACACCCTGCAACTCCGGCACAAATCAGCTACTTCAAAGTTGTTCTGGCATCGGATGTCTGCGCTGGTGCTACGTGGATTCTTCCATTTTGCAGTGGATGCAAGTTGTAACTATGGTGCTGCTCCCTTTCACAGCACTGCAGTAGAGTTGTGTAGTTCTGGTGCTGGAGGTACTGAGGATAGGCCATCAGTATTAAAATCCTGAACAACCCCTTTAAAGGAACATTGTGATGAAAATTGTTTTTATGTTAACATCTTTGTGAATATTCTAAGCATTTTTATTTGCAAAAAAGCAGGTGGATGTTTTTTGGATATAATTCCATGTAATCTGCTTCCTGTTCTGGCTCTTTAACTTCCATTTAATAATGGACCATAGCATTCTGGATATGATACAAACGTACATTTTATTGACGTGATTCAAAGGCAAAACCAAGTCGAGTATCACTGTTCCCAGCGCTGATTACTATACTGCTTCTTCTATTCCTTTGCAAAGGTGTTTGAAAAATGTCATTGCTATACCAAAATATCACACGTTGTTTTGCCTTTGAATCAAGTCAATAAAATTCACCTTTGTATCATATCCGGAGTGCTATGGTCCATTTTTAGATGTTACATGGGCTGGCTACGCTACTTGAAGCACCCATCAATAACAGTCCCACTGAATCACATGAGTTCTAAATTCCTATATTGTTTGGACTTTTAAGCACAGCAAACAGCTTTACTTGACCATTTACTCCGACCAGAGAGGAAAGGGGAGGAGTGACTCAATACTCGGTCTACTGTTTTATACAACAATGGATTATATATACATATATATATACACAAATGCAATGAATGGCAGCAGCAACCATTGAATTTGAAGATTGGGTGCAAGCTCCAATAGGAAAAGTGTCCCAGGATAATAAAATAGAGCAGAACTCTACTATATATATAATCTCACTTTGCTGACTGGTACAGAAGGACTATATATACAGTACAGACCAACAGTTTGGACACACCTTCTCATTCAAAGAGTTTTCTTTATTTTCATGACTATGAAGGCATCAAAACTATGAATTAACACATGTGGAATTATATACACTGCGTGCAGAATTATTAGGCAATTGAGTATTTTGACCACATCATCCTCTTTATGCATGTTGTCTTACTCCAAGCTGTATAGTCTCGAAAGCCTACTACCAATTAAGCATATTAGGTGATGTGCATCTCTGTAATGAGAAGGGGTGTGGTCTAATGACATCAACACCCTATATTAGGTGTGCATAATTATTAGGCAACTTCCTTTCCTTTGGTAAAATGGGTCAAAAGAAGGACTTGACAGGCTCAGAAAAGTCAAAAATAGTGAGATATCTTGCAGAGGGATGCAGCACTCTTAAAATTGCAAAGCTTCTGAAGCGTGATCATCGAACAATCAAGCGTTTCATTCAAAATAGTCAACAGGGTCGCAAGAAGCGTGTGGAAAAACCAAGGCGCAAAATAACTGCCCATGAACTGAGAAAAGTCAAGCGTGCAGCTGCCAAGAGGCCACTTGCCACCAGTTTGGCCATATTTCAGAGCTGCAACATCACTGGAGTGCCCAAAAGCACAAGGTGTGCAATACTCAGAGACATGGCCAAGGTAAGAAAGGCTGAAAGACGACCACCACTGAACAAGATACACAAGCTGAAACGTCAAGACTGGGCCAAGAAATATCTCAAGACTGATTTTTCTAAGGTTTTATGGACTGATGAAATGAGAGTGAGTCTTGATGGGCCAGATGGATGGGCCTGTGGCTGGATTGGTAAAGGGCAGAGAGCTCCAGTCCGACTCAGACGCCAGCAAGGTGGAGGTGGAGTACTGGTTTGGGCTGGTATCGTCAAAGATGAGCTTGTGGGGCCTTTTCGGGTTGAGGATGGAGTCAAGCTCAACTCCCAGTCCTACTGCCAGTTTCTGGAAGACACCTTCTTCAAGCAGTGGTACAGGAAGAAGTCTGCATCCTTCAAGAAAAACATGATTTTCATGCAGGACAATGCTCCATCACACGCGTCCAAGTACTCCACAGCGTGGAGAAAGGGTATAAAAGAAGAAAATCTAATGACATGGCCTCCTTGTTCACCTGATCTGAACCCCATTGAGAACCTGTGGTCCATCATCAAATGTGAGATTTACAAGGAGGGAAAACAGTACACCTCTCTGAACAGTGTCTGGGAGGCTGTGGTTGCTGCTGCACGCAATGTTGATGGTGAACAGATCAAAACACTGACAGAATCCATGGATGGCAGGCTTTTGAGTGTCCTTGCAAAGAATGGTGGCTATATTGGTCACTGATTTGTTTTTGTTTTGTTTTTGAATGTCAGAAATGTATATTTGTGAATGTTGAGATGTTATATTGGTTTCACTGGTAAAAATAAATAATTGAAATGGGTATATATTTGCTTTTTGTTAAGTTGCCTAATAACTATGCACAGTAATAGTCACCTGCACACACAGATATCCCCCTAAAATAGCTAAAACTAAAAACAAACTAAAAACTACTTCCAAAAATATTCAGCTTTTGATATTAATGAGTTTTTTGGGTTCATTGAGAACATGGTTGTTCAATAATAAAATTAATCCTCAAAAATACAACTTGCCTAATAATTCTGCACTCCCTGTACATAACAAACAAGTGTGAAACAACTGAAAATATGTCATATTCTAGGTTCTTCAAAGTAGCCACCTTTTGCTTTGATTACTGCTTTGCACACTCTTGGCATTCTCTTCATGAGCTTCAAGAGGTAGTCCCCTGAAATGGTCTTCCAACAGTCTTGAAGGAGTTCCCAGAGATGCTTAGCACTTTTTGGCCCTTTTGCCTTCACTCTGTGGTCCAGCTCACCCCAAACCATCTCGATTTGGTTCAGGTCCGGTGACTGTGGAGGCCAGGTCATCTGGCGCAGCACCCCATCACTCTCCTTCATGGTCAAAGAGCCCTTACTTCCAAAGTTTTCCCAATTTTTCGGCTGACTGACTGACCTTCATTTCTTAAAGTAATGATGACCACTCGTTTTTCTTTACTTAGCTGCTTTTTTCTTGCCATAATACAAATTCTAACAGTCTATTCAGTAGGACTATCAGCTGTGTATCCATCTGACTTCTCCTCAACGTAATTGATGGTCCCAACCCCATTTATAAGGCAAGAAATCCCACTTATTAAACCTGACAGGGCACACCATTTCAGGGGACTACCTCTTGAAGCTCATCAAGAGAATGCCAAGAGTGTGCAAAGCAGTAATCAAAGCAAAAGGTGGCTACTTTGAAGAACCTAGAATATGACATATTTTCAGTTGTTTCACACTTGTTTGTTATGTATATAATTCCACATGTGTTAATTCATAGTTTTGATGCCTTCAGTGTGAATCTACAATTTTCATAGTCATGAAAATAAAGAAAACTCTTTGAATGAGAAGGTGTGTCCAAACTTTTGGTCTGTACTGTATGTATGTATATATATATATATATATATATATATATATACACACACACACACACACACACTATGGGGGACATTTATCATACTGGTGTGAAGTAGAACTGGTTTAGTTGCCCATAGCAACCAATCAGATTCCACCTTTCATTTTTCACAGCTCCTTTGGAAAATGAAAGGTAGAATCTGGTTGGTTGCTATGGGCAACTAAGCTAGTTCTAATTTACACCAGTTTGATAAATCTCCATATATATATATGTGTGTGTGTGTGTGTATAAAGTTCTAGAAGGGATCACAGCACTCCAACCACAATACTGGAAAACCATTGATTTATTCTCAATTGTCCATAAACATGCGAATAAATCAACGGTTTTTCAGTATTGTGGTTGGAGTACTGTGATCCCTTCTAGAACTTATTCCTTTGACACAAAAGAAAAACAGCGAATAATATTTTTTTTAAAATCTATGGATATTGAGATTCAAAAATACCTCTTTCAGATGGAAGTGTCCTTTTAAGTAATGTGTATTTCTGCATCATTGTCTTTATTTTCTTAGCCATGATTACATTGGAGAATTCTCAACAAGCTACAGAGAGTTGTCTAGAGGACAGTCACAGTTCAATGTATATGAGGTGAGTTGTAAAAATTATATGACTGTGTGAAAGGTAAAGTTTATAAAACATAGTCATTTGTCAGTTACTTTCTCTTGTCAAAATGGCCAATCTGGATCTAAAATACTGTGGGTGTTAGTTTATATAAGGAAATGTACTGTACGGTATGTTGTATAATAGTTTAAATTAAATCAATGGCATCTATGAATGATGTTAGGCTGGGTTCACATCACATTTATAGAAGTAT
This sequence comes from Bufo bufo, assembly GCF_905171765.1. Taxonomy (NCBI): domain Eukaryota; kingdom Metazoa; phylum Chordata; class Amphibia; order Anura; family Bufonidae; genus Bufo; species Bufo bufo. Next base: position 546,872,012 of record NC_053389.1, on the reverse strand, counting down.
GTATAAGTTGGAAAAAAGTATACAAAAGCATAGACCCCCCTTTCCCCTCAACTTCCTCGAAAGCCCCAACAGTGGCTGGTCAAGATCAATTTTTCCATCCGTTTCCTACACGTATATACTGTATGTCATGTCACTGTATATATTGTCACTGTATATAATGTCATTGTATAATTCTGTTGAGGGGGCCCTCACAATATACTCTTTTAGTCCTCCTCCTGGGTGGGCCCCTTCTCAATTCGGGCCCTGTAGCAGCCACTTCCCCTGCTTCCCCTATAACTAAACTTCTTCTTAGCAGCAATAGATCAATGCATAGCATTTGGATGTGCGTTAATTTCAGCTAGCTCCTACTGCTGATGGCACAGGCACAACTGCTGTACCTATGCTATCCCTGCAACATAACTGTACGTAGAGGTGCGGGAAGTTATTCCCTGCCTTGCAAACAGTTATATTGTGGTGCAGAAAAGGGGTTAAAGGCTATGGACGCCTTCAGAGCCACTTTTAAAGTGTAACTGCCTTTTCATTTTTTATACCCTAATGGTATAGTACACCCTGCTGTATAAATGCTTTTATGCTTTATAATTTAAAGAAATGTATGCTACTTTCCTATTCTGCAGCCTCTTCTCACAGCGCTGTCATGTGCCGGCCATCTCCTCGCTGATATAAACAAGAGACGGGGAGAGCACTGGGAGGAGGAGCACAGTCCTAAGTGCCTGGGCTGGGGCAGAAAGTGGAGGGAGGAGCGCTGCCTTTAGATGCTGCTTTCTCCTGAATGGTAGCAGGTAGAAACATGCAACTGGTCTTGTTTGAAAGCTGACAATAGTGGAGAAATCAGTGTTAGAAATCAAGTCGGTAATAATCGCAAGTAAAACCTGCTTTTACTTTCACTTTCAGCTGCATTCACAGCATCTCGATTTCTATCAGTGATACCTTCCCCTGTACTGAACATATTGCTGTCATTCTGGTATTGTCTGAAATGGAATGTCAGCTTTCAAACAATACAAAGCCCATATCTCTAGCTGGTACCAAACCAGAGATATGAGCAGCTAAAGCAGCCCCCCCCCCCCTCCTTTCCTTCCTGTCAGTGTGGAGGAGAATGAGGGAGCAGCTGACAGACTGCAGGAGGAGAGAAAAAAAATAGTAAAAATATATAGAAATGTGACATCATCATCAGTGTAGTGACCCACATAATAAAATTACGTTATTTTTACCACACAGTAAACGCCGTAAAAAATTCCACAAAATAATGTAAAAATTGCATTTTTTTTTATTTTCCCCCCTAAAAATATAATAATTTAAGTTATTTAGTACACTATAGACACCCTAAAATGGTTGCTAAAAAACCTTTTAACATGACTATTAACAGGCTAAAACAAATGCTTACTGATTTCATGTAATGCACGGCTTGTCTCTGGTTAGCTGTATGTGAGAGGATACACATGCTCTGGGGTAGTGGGGGAAGTTATCTGCATTCTGATTGGTCCTGCTAGTTCATGTGAGGAGAGCAAGGGCTTATGGGAAGGGAAGGAAATACATGATGGCCTCATGGGCATGGCAAACATCACAGGAAGTGCAGCAGAGGCCATTTTAGGAAGATGCTAAAAAAGAGGAACCAAGAAATAGGGTTGCTAAGGGCTGAATACAGACATCAGACAGGTAAAATTAACTGAAAAATAAAGCTTCATGAATATCTTCCCTTCAGCATCACATATGCTAGGAATTTCATTTTTGTTAGTGAAATGGCAGTTACACTTTAAAATTGTTGATTTACATGTATATTTGGCTTCTACAGCTTCTATATTTCAAAAGTACATAACATCTGTAAAAAGCTTTTCTATGATAAATCCATCAGTTCAATAATCTTAGAAAATCAATCAAGAGAGGTCAGACAGGGACTGAAGAACGGACATCAGACAAGCTCTCTTGATGGATTTATTACAGAACAAATTGTCCAAAACAAAACCTATTATGAACATGTTTTTTTAGCCCACCATGTATATCAATAGGTAAAAATGTCTCACAATGTGCCAGTAGCCTTTAAAGTTAAATACAAAAACTAAACTTGTAAATAATGTTCTATTTTCATAGCATACAAATCCAAGAAATACACAATTTAAAAAATAGCAATAAAATGAATGTGAAGTGTGCTTCATTTTATTACCAGATTCTTACACCATTTCTTCAAAATATATAAAAAATGTGCATTATATATATGATGCTTCTATCTGACAAAAGAGACAGAAAATTTGGTATACAGGTGAATGTGACAGCAAATTTTTGTTTGTTTTTACTGTGTTATTTGAAACTGAAATTAATATTTTTATATTTGCATTATAAGGTAATAAATGCCAAGAAAAAAGGAAAAAAGAAAAAGTATCTGAATTCAGGAACTGTAAGTAACATATATTGTGTAGTCACATATACCAAATATATTGAAGGTGAAAACATAAAAAGTTAACATTTGCCAATGGAATGAAATCTTTTTAGAGAATATTTTGTTTGTTCCTGAAACTTTTATGTTTTACATCAATGATATCCATTCTCCATTCATTAAGAGACATTTTTTGGAATAAAAGTAAAGCTGCTTTCACATGGTCATAAAACAAGTGTATTTTAACATCTGTATTATTTCAACAATTCCCACATTTCCTGCAGTTTTTCACCAAAGGCCTTAGGCAATATAAGCAGTAGTGTGTCTAAAGATACCCTAAATGTGGATAAAATCAGACCTAAAACATGTCATATGTCAACCCTTGGGTACATATTCTAAGACCAGTGCACCAGAATTCCAGCTCTTAGGGTACCTAACTATTCAAAAAAGTTTTGACATGCCATAGAGAGCTGTCATCTGAGAGCTGAGACCCCCACCCATTCCTAGAACGAGGGGAGAGAAGCACACTCTTGATTATGGAATATTCTAATATAAATGATCTTTGTATGAATTTTAATTCTAGGTAATAAAATATAAATTAGAATGAGACCAAATTGCAGTTTAAATGTCCTGCCAAATATCCTATTGATAGATTACAGTTTTAATAACTTTCCTTTATCTCTTTATTCCTTTGCTGACAAAATTTCTGCACTGTTCTTACAGAGAGAAGAAATATACTAATCAGTTCTGATAAGCTGGTTAAATTCATGTAACAACTGCCTTTACTAGAAGGTTATTAGAAATAACAGTTAACTTACCCATGAGGCATTCATGATGATACTATTATTTTTACTATGGTGTAATTAGGTTCGGTGTTACTAGTTAAAAGAAAGACTGTTCAAACATGCTGACATTTAATATGTAGGCTTAAAAAATTATCTGCTTTGTTCATTTCTTGACGAGTTGGAGCTTTGTTTAACTGGAAAGACAGGGTTTCTTATCTCACAGTATAATACATTGGTATAAATAATTTATTAAAGGGGTTATCTGATATCTAAAATATCCCCCCTAATGCCTGGGCCCCTTGTATGGATTATACATACCTGCTCCCTGGCACCTGTTTCACTCCGGAATCCTGCAATGCCACCGCTACATCCCCTCGTTGCTTGGATCAAAACATCTGGTGACGGGGGGAGCAGCAAATAGCAGGCCGCAGCAGGGACGAACCACCTTGAGGCTGGTCACCGTCACGGCCTGCTATTGGCTGCTCCCCCTGTCGCCGGATATTTTGATCCGAGTGATGGGGCTGTTTGGGAATCTGGGGCAACACGGGTTCCAGGTAGAAGGAAAGGATAATGTATACGAGGGGCCTGGGCACCGGGAAATATTTTAGATAATGAATAACCACTTTAAATCTTAGATTATTTAGTCCTTCTGTTCTAACATGGTAATAGTTTTCAATGAGTTCCATGCATTTTTTAGATGGCATGGGACCAGATTCCATCTTTTGTTTCTGTTCCATCCATCTTGCTACACTATTCAAATGAGGATTGAGGATTGACGTTCTTTTTTATACTATTAACTTTATTGGCAAGTTAATGCTTCCCATTTCAATACTTTTGAAATTAAGGCATTGAAGGATTTATTAACCTTACTGTGAGCAGAGCCTAAAATAGAATACTTAATCCTGAAGAAGGAGTTTTGGACTCCTTGAGTACTACAATGATAATAAGGTTCATTTTTTTCCAGCTTCCAAGACCATACTGCAATAATTCAGAACGAAAGCAACAAGGCTCTTTGATAAGTCAATGTATATATTGTGCTACACTTATGCTGGTGCTATTTCATGGTTTCCATCTATTCACTGATCCCCCGCTTTTACAAACCTTTTTCTGTGTAAAATTACTTCCTTCCATTTAATGCTGTGCTCAACTGAAAACAATGAATTCCCTTGGTATATAAAATCTCAAGCCCATTTAATGTTTTATTTCAACTCATTACAATCAGGGAATAAGTATTATATTGATAATGTACAGTGCAGCAAAGTTAATGATGATGCTAGATTGCATTAGAGGAACAAAGAAACAGCATTAATCTTCAGACTTAAATTTAGAAGCCCACACAAAAGAATTCTCCTCTAGACATAAAACCTTCCCAAGCTTTAAACTTATAATTTAGCAGTTCTTGATTTTATACTACAGAATTTTCAGATACCGGATAAATATGCAAATAGCACAGTAAGCAATGTTGAGATAACACTTGAATGGGTTGAATTGTCAAGTTGAAAATGGTCATGGTTTCAGGAGGTTTAGGGCAAATTATTTTCTGGAGATCAAGCACTATTATAGGGTAGTGTTACTAGTATCAGTTTCTAATCATTTTACTTTGCTTTTAGGTCACTTTGCTTTCCTTTCTAGTGGAAACAGAAGTTTCATTCCTTGATTATATTAAAGGAGGGTACGTATTCAAAATGAATTCAGTTTGTAAAGTATCAGCAATGTAATATATAATTGTCTGATGAAACATTCCTTTAAAATCATGTTAAAAGGCTTAAAGGGGTCGGACACTTTCTGGCTGCGTGTGACCAATGTGTATGTAAGATGACTATATGCCAATTGTTAATATAGCCTTTGTTGATATTCTGTGCTATATTTCAGAAGCCATGTCTCCTTGTTAGGTAAAGCTTCTGTGCTGTCCACACAGAGGTCCTGTCCATAAGGTGGCCGCTAATGGAGTGTCATGTGACCAGGCAGATCACCTCCATGTGATGTCTCCTCCATTCAAATACCCTGCACTGCCACTAAACTCCCAGCAGAACAAGTTCAGACGGCAGGTGCAGAGTATTTTAACAGAGGAGACATCACATAGAGGTGATTTGCCTGGTCACATGACCCTCCATCACCAGCCATCCTAAGGACAGGACCTCTTCGTGGACAGCCCAAAAGACTTGGCAAACAAGGGGGTATGATTTTAAGAAATATATAAAATGGTGCAGAATTTCAACAAAGGCTGTATTACTAATTGCCATATACTCATCTTGCATACACATTGGTCAACTGTAACCAGAAAGTGTCCAACCCCATTAATTATCAGCACTGTTTGGGGTCATCCCTTTCAGAATGATTCAGAATTAGTCAGACTTTTTTCTCAGGGTCTGATGACACAAACGAACAGCAGCATATGGTAGATTGACATGATGATGTTTGTTGGAATCATTATCCAGAATAAAAAGTTGAGGCAGGACTCCAATGGGTACTTTGAAAATATGGAAAAACATGTCCTACAGATGCAAAATTTTGGCCAATTGACCCTTTTCAAGCATTACATGCTTAATATCTGAGCAGTTCTTAATTGTACCAATGAGTCACTGTGCAAGGACACTGGTGTACTGTAGATATAATGCCACCATCCCTCACATGCACCAAACAAGCAGAGTAATCTTCCTACAAAGCACATGCGGACTGGGAACTTAAAGTGGCCCTGGAAAAAATACTAGCTAGGTCCAAATTGATGGAGGGCAGGGCCAGCAATACCATATTGTGGCACATTATACCACACCAACTGAGCCAAATATCACAGTCCATCACAAATACTGCCAACAGCACAAAATACATCCCCAAAAACTTCCACTGGCCGGCTGTGAGGAGGGCCCAGGTGGCCTTCTGGGCATCAGCCCACCGGGAAATTTACCTGTAAGGTTTATGGCCAATCCGCCCCCGCTAAACAGGATGGTACTAAAAGTGCTGTTTCCCTATATTGAATATTTAGTACAGCTTCAATAAGAAAATGTGTCATAATGAGACAACCACTTTAAATGGAATGTGTTATCTGTATTTTTTTCTGTCAGTTAAAACTAGATAGCGGCACATATTGGTTTATATTTTCTAAATGTACATTTTTTTTGTTTTATTTCCTGAACATGAATATGGGGCCTGCCATCTTGGCATTTAGAGGTATGCTGTACGACATTCACCGGAGGCCATAGACACACTAGATTAGTGGGGACCTCAATGACATTGGGAGAGTTTTCTAGTCATGCTCTGTGACCTGTGCAGAGGTCAGTAGGGAGTAAATAATCTGTTATATCACCTATTGTAAAAGGACAAATAGAAGGAGGTAGGAGGTCGCACCGGTCCTGTATGAGCAGCAGGAAGGCAGCCCAATAGTAGAATCCATGTCTTGCAACAGTTCCATCATCAGGTGGGGTTCAATGCACTCAGGGTGACCGTCTCTTGTAGAAATGATGCAGACAAGAGGAGAGTGCATATTCAGGTCCCTGTAGAGGATGGATGAGACGAATGTAAAGCAGGGGGATCACTTCCAGTGGGCTTTGAGGAGTGAGGGATACACCAAAGCCGGAGGAGTTGCTTTCCCTCATCCAGATTTTTGATCGCGTGAACTTGCCCATTTCTACGGATGAGAATTTTCAGGGGGTAACCCCATTTATAAGGGACATCACTGTCCTGAAGAGCTGTAGTAATAGGTATTAACTCTCTGTGACGTCGAAGGGTGAATCTTGACAGATCAGTGAAAAGCTTAACCGTCTGATAAGGAGCAGGAAACGGTTGCTTTCTTCTCGCAGCAGACATCATAGCCTCCTTGGTGTGAAAAAAATGAATGCGTGCAAGGGTATCACGCGGGATATGTGACCCTAAGTGAGAGGGTTTTGGTATTCTGTGGGCCCCGATCGATGATCATGTCAGGAGCCGGGATCTGAGGCAGGAGTATTTTCATGAGGCCTTTCAAATATGGTTGCAATTCCTCAGGAGTCACCTCTTCAGGGATGCCTCTAAACTTTATGTTGTTTCGTCTAGAGCGATCCTCCATATCTGCCAACTTTAAATTGATGGCCTCTATCTGGTCAGCCATGTCATTATGAGCGTCAATGAGCTCGTTTTGGGACGACGCAAATTCTCCCATTTTTGTTTCAATATGGCTAATTTTGCCTTCGGCTGACTGCATTCTTGTAAATACAGGGTTAAGCAGTTTCTCCATGTCAGAGCTGAGGGAGAATTTCAGGGCCAGCAACATTGTTTTGAGAGAGTCTTCAGTGACTAACTTATCAGATGTAGAGAGCCTGTGAAATGGATCATCAGGCTGTCCAGCAGCGTTAGTTTTGCCAGAAAAATCACTGACCTGCCACCCAGAGGGATCGGAGACATCCGGATTTATTTGGTGGGAGTCGCTGAGTTGTGGCCATGCATGGAGACCAGCACTGTCTGAGGGAGATCGGGCGCCATCTTGTCCCGCATGTGCGGGGTCTGTGATGTCGGCAGGGGTCGGAGGAAGAGACGGCTGGGATCCATAGAGGAGGTGAGCTATCCCCGAATGGTCCGATGGGGACTGAGAGCGGGCTGCAGGTGAAGGCGACAGAGCGCTGAGAGGAGACGCTGGCGGGGATTCAGTCATGAGGCCGACGCCATCTTTTCCTCTGCCTCTGGTGAAGAAAGCGTCCACTGATCCGTACTGGAGCTTGGGAAGGGTCCTCTTAGATTTCCCCATAGCAGCAGGGGACAGCAAGGGAGACAGGAGGCAGAAAAATCGACCACCCAGATGGTTTTAACGCAAGGCTGGCTGGGTATAAGTCGCTGCGGTGCAGGAGCTCCTCTTTCATGCGGCCATCTCGGTCAGCAGCCAGGCCACGCCCCCCTAAAAAAAAAAGCACTTTTATAGATATGCTATTGAGCCTCTAAGTGCTATGTGGGCGTCATTAGCACCTAGAGGGCTCCGTCCACTAACCATTTCAGCCGCCCATCGCGTCCCTCCAGCCCGCCCCGCGCCTGCGCCGTGCGCTTCTGTATTCTCCCAGTGCGGGCTTCCTCACTGCGCCTGCGCCAACTACGTTACAACGAGGAAGCCGGCACCAGGAGCGCGGCATTCACTCACTGCGCCTGCGCCGAATACAGAAGCGCACGGCGCAGGCGCGGGAATTTGTACAAGATACTGAGAAGTTTCACGTCAATCAACAGGAGCGGGGCGGGCTGGAGGGACGCGATGGGCGGCTGAAATGGTTAGTGGACGGAGCCCTCTAGGTGCTAATGACACCCACATAGCACCTAGAGGCTCATTAGCATATCTATAAAAGTGCTTTTTTAACAAAAACGGCTGCAGGGACTAATGTTAGAAACATACTGTTATGTAGTGCTGACATTAGCGATTCGCTAATGTCAGTCAGCTACATAACAGTATTTCTGGTGGTAGAAACCCTTTAAGGATATTCCAAACTGTTGTTTTGGCCACGCCTAATGTTTTTGCCATCTATCTGATGGGTTTGTTTTGTTTTTTCAGCCTAATGATGGCTTGCTTCACTGATAATGACAGCTCTTCGGGTCTCATCTTGAGAGTTGACAGCAACAGATTCCAAATGCAAATAGCACACTTGAAATGAACTCTGGACCTTTTATCTGCTCATTGTAATTGGGATAATAAGGGAATAACACACACCTGGCCATGGAACAGCTGAGAAGCCAATTGTACCATTACTTTTGGTCCCTTAACAAGTGGGAGGCACATATGCAAACTGTTGTAATTCCTACACCGTTCACCTGATTTGGATGTAAATACCCTAAAGTTAAAGCTGACAGTCTGAAGTTAAAGCACATCTTGTTCGTTTTATTTCAAATCTATTGTGGTGGTGTATAGAGGCAAAAATGTTAGAATTGTGTCGATGTCGCATTATTTATGGACCTGACTGTACATAGATATGTCATTCTAATCCTGCCTGTAATGATAAGACTATGACTGCAGAAAAGTGAACAAATCAAGAAGTGGCACCTATTATTAGGCTTAATTGTCAGTGTGAAAACTGCAGGATTTTAGTTTTTTTTTTTTAAAGGTAGATAGTGACATGCAAAATTTTAAATAACATTACAAAAAATTCTTCTAAATATGTTTAGCATACAAACTTGACTTAAAGTGAATGTGTTATCACAAAATAATCTACTGTTTAAGATATGCTAGCATTTAACCTATACAAACATGTAGGCTTATTAGCAGGGGCTGCATTGAATGAAAACCATACCAGCATATTTAACCTCATATTCCTTTAGGGTATGAATGGCAGGCAGGCTGTTAGTCTGAAATCGGTGAATATATAACATCATCATGTAACAGTTTTATAGAATTAGATTTTGTTTGATTGCCATTGCTTGCAGGTAAATGTGAAAGCAGATTTGATTAAATGTACACCCGCAATGGTGATGGTAATATAAGAAATACTAGAGCATACAGATTTTCTATCCTCGCAGTGTAGTATAGATGTATTCTTCATAATCCTTTGATGATGCTTTTCAGTAGTCCTTTACTGATTACAAGGTACATTATATTCAGAGCAACACTTGAAATAGTCTGCTAAACATAGAACAGTCAGATCACAAACATCAGTTCTGTGGAACTACGCCCACTCACAATCATTTAATCGTAGGAATTTCTGCTTTCCTGTGGCTGTAGTCTTGCAATATAATTGCGCTACAGAGCTACCTTGATGAATAAAAAAAGCATATAGTATTATAAAAACTCTAAAATCTAAATAGATCCATCAGAACAGATAGAATAAGCGCAAAAAGGCAGCACACTCTAGTGTATGAAAAATAGCTAGAAGGTCTTTTATTCACCCATGTGATCGCAACATTTCAGCTCAACAATACAGCCTTTCTCAAGGTGTTTGTGAAAGGCTCTATTGTTTAGCTGAAACATTGCGATCACATGGGTGAATAAAATAACTTTTTGCTATTTTCATACTTTGGAGTGTGCTGCCTTTTTGTGCTTTATTGAGATATTGTATTGTCAAGTCAAGAGCACCTCTTTTTGCAATGCTATGACTTTGTAGACATGACTTTCTATTTAAAGGGGTTACCCTATCTTTGACAATGGGGGCATATCGCTAGGATATGCCCCCATTGTCTGATAGGTGCGGGTCCCACCTCTGGGACCCGCACCTACAAGGAGAACGGAGCGGAGAAAGTTGAGGAGGGCGCACTGCGCATGCGAAGCCGCCCTCTATTCATTTCTATGGAGCCGCCGAAAATAGTCGAGCGCTGGAGCATCGGCCCCCTAGAAATGAATGGGAGCGGTGGCCACGCATGCGCGGTGCGCTCCCATTCACTTCAATGGGAGAGGCGGGGAGCTGCGCCTGGTGGTTGATGGAAACCCAGGGTCCTCCAGCCACAACTCTCCCCGTCTCCATTCTCCTTGTAGGTGGGACCCGAACCTATCAGACAATGGGGGCATATCCTAGCGATATGCCCCCATTGTCTAAGATGGGATAACCCCTATAAGGATAGTTCTGAGTGCACTTAAAGAAGCAATCCTATTCTCTAGCCTGTAGCTTTGAAAAATGAAAGGTGGAATCTGATTGGTTTGCTATGGGCAACTAAACTAGTTTTCCTCTACACCAATTTTGATAAATCTCCCCCAGTGTCTTTTGTGTGGACAGAATTTTCTCCAGAACAAAGCAGTAGATTGTTATGTGAAAGGTGTCATTACGTTCAGCTGAGTTAGCTCTACAAGGGCTGTGCCTGGTTTAACAGGGAATTTCCTGGTAACAAACTCCATCACACTGAAATCTCATTTTGTTCCATATTTTATTGTATATATGAAACCTTCCAAGTATATATAGATTGTGCCCCTTTTCACAGATAAAGTGAAATGTGAACTTAAAATATCACCTCAGTATAGTAGGTCACACAAAATAATGGTGTGAGCAATAAATCCTAACACATAAATGAATTGAGAGAGACAGAAGAGTAGTGGGAATTCTGCAGCATGTAGAAATACAGGGAAGCCATAATAGGTGATAATATTTGTCACAGCTGAAACTATTATTGTGCTGTTTTTGCCTATGAGTTTTGTATCCTATTTTTAGTAGCAAAGTGAATGCTGTCAGTGAGTATCCCTTATAGCCATTTTCAGAAGCAGGCATCCTAACCCTTAGGATACCAGCACCGTACATGTACTGCATAGAAAGGCCGGACAGAAATCCCAGCACAGTACAGGTACGGCGCGCTGATCGGGCAGGTGCAGGAGCTGCGCCCACCCAATCAACTACAGGGGTCCGACAGTCACTAATGGAGCATTAACCCTTGCACAGCCGCGGTCAGCACTGACCGCGGCACATGCGGTATCCTCACTGGTGCCGGTGTCCATGGGGTCCCCGCGCTGCTGTGACGGAGACCCCATGGCAAGGGAAGGCAGCCTGATGCCTTCCGGGAGAGCCTGTGAGATCCAGCCCCCTGGATCTCTCAGGCAAGCAGGCTCTAAGTGTATTACACTGGTAATACACTTACACCCAATGCTTTGTTAAATGTAAAAAAAATAAAATTTAAGTATACATATTGGGTATCACCGTATTCGTAGCAACCTGCTCTAGAAAAATACCACATTACCTAACCCCTCAGGTGAACACCGTAAATAAATAAAAATAGTGTTAAAAAAGCCATTTTTTTGTCACCTCACATCACAAAAAGTGTAATACAAAGCGATCCAAAAGTAATACGCACCCCAAAATAGTGCCAATCTAACCTCATCCTGCAAAAATTATACCATTGTGTAAAACTTACATAAATAAAGTATACATTTTAGGTATTGCCACGTCCGTAACGACCGGCTCTATATAAAAATATCACATGACCTAACCCCTCAGGTGAACACCGTAAAAAATAAAAATAAAAAAGGTGTCAAAAAAGCCATTTTTTTGTCACCTTACATCACAAAGTGTAATACCAAACAATCAAAAAGTCATACTCAGCCCAAAATAATCAAACCGTCATCTCATCCCGCAGAAAACAAGACCCTATCTAAGAAAATCGCCCAAAAAAACAAAACAAAACTAGGGCTCTCAGAATATGGAGACACTGAAACATGATTTTAATTTTTTTTTTATAAAAAAATTCTGTTATTGTGTAAAACATAAATAAATTAAAAGTATACATATTAGGTATCACGCGTCGGTAACAACCTGCTTCTAAAAATACCACATGATCTAACCTGTCAGATGAACATTGTAAATAACAAATAATAAAGATGCTGCCAAAACAGCAATTTTTTATCTTGCCTCACAAAAAGTGTAAAATAGCGCAACCAAAAATCATATGTACCCTAAAATAGTACCAAGAGAACTGCCACCTTATCCCGTAGTTTCCAAAATGGGGTAATTTTTGGGGAGTTTCTACTCTAGGGGTGCATCAAGGGGTCTTCAAATGTGTCATGGCAGCTTATAATTATCCCAGTGAAATCTGCTTCCTAAAAACCATATGGCGGTTCTTTCCTTCTGCACCCTGCCGTGTGCCCGTACAGCAGTTTACGACCACATATGGGGTGTTTCTGTAAACTACAGAATCAGTGCAATAAATAGAGAGTTTTGTTTGGCTGTTACACCTTGCTTTGTTAGTGGAAAAAAAATATTAAAATGGAAAATCTGCCAAAAAAGTGAAATTCTGAAATTACATCTCCATTTTCCATTAATTCTTGTGGAACCCCTTAGGCCTCTTTCACACGGGCGTTGCGGGAAAATGTGAGGGTGCGTTGCGGGAACACCCGTGATTTTTCCGCGCAAGTGCAAAACATTGTAATGCGTTTTGCACTCGCGTGAGAAAAATCACGCATGTTTGGTACCCAAACCCGAACTTCTTCACAGAAGTTCGGGCTTGGGATCGGTGTTCTGTAATTTGTATTATTTCCCCTTATAACATGGTTATAAGGGAAAATAATAGCATTCTGAATACAGAATGCAAAGTAAAATAGCGCTGGAGGGGTTAAAAAAATAATAATAATAATTTAACTCACCTTAGTCCACTTGATAGTGCAGCCCAGCATCTCCTTCTGTATTCTTTCTTCAGGACCTGGGTAAAGGACCTTTGATGACGTCACTCCGGTCATCACATGATCCATCACCATGGTAAAAGATCATGTGACGTACCATGTGATGACCGGAGTGACGTCACCAAAGGTCCTTGACCTATAATGAATGCTCACCACAGGTCCTGTTCAGTAAAGGAGACAGAAGGAGATGCCGGCATCGCGATCAAGTGGACTAAGTTGAGTTAAAAAAAAAAAATTTAACCCCTCCAGTGCTGTTTTACTATGCATTCTGTATTCAGAATGCTATTATTTTCCCTTATAACCATGATATAAGGGAAAATAATAATGATCGGGTCTCCATCCCGATCGTCTCATAGCAACTGTGCGTGAAAATCGCACCGCATCCGCACTTGCTTGCGGATGCTTGCGATTTTCACGCAGCCCTATTCACTTCTATGGGGCCTGCGTTGCGTGAAAAACGCAGAATATAGATCATGCTGCGATTTTCACGCAACGCACAAGTGTTGCGTGAAAATCACCGCTCATGTGAACAGCCCCATAGAAATGAATGGGTTGGTATTCAGTGCGGGTGCAATGCGTTCACCTCACGCATCGCATCCGGGCGGAATACTCGCCCATGTGAAAGGGGCCTAAAGGGTTAACAAAGTTTGTAAAATCAGTTTTGAATACCTTAAGGGGTGTAGTTTCTAACATGGGGTAATATTTGGGTGGTTTCTATTATGTAAGCCTCACAAAGTGACTTCAGACCTGAACTGGTCCTTAAAAAGTGGGTTTTGGAACTTTTCTGAAAAATTTTAAGATTTGCTTCTAAACTTCTAAGCCTTCTAACGTCCCCAAAAAATAAAATGGCATTTACAAAATGATCCAAACATGAAGTAGACATGCGGGGAATGTAAAGTAGTAACTATTTTTGGAGTTATTACTATGTATTATAAAAGTAGAGAAATTGAAATTTAGAAATTTTGCTTTTTTTTCACATTTTTGGCAAATTTTGGTATTTTTTTTATAAATAAAAATGAAATTTTTTGACACAATTTTACCACTGTCATGAAGTACAATGTGTGACAAGAAAACAATCTCATAATGGCCTGGATAAGTAAAAGGGTTTTAAAGTTATCACCACATAAAATGACACATGTCAGATCGGCCTGGGATTTAAGGTGAAAAGTGGCTCGGTAGTGAAGGGGTTAAAATACAGGGCTTTGGACAAACATTGATTTTGCTTGCTGTCACTACCATTGTACCGTCCTGTGGTGCAGATGAAAAATGAATCACATTGTGAAAAAAATGATATATATTGCATTTCTCTGTCCAGGGGTTTTCCCATGTTCATAATTAATTTAATATTGCCATCACTGACATATATCTGCGGGGAACCAACCCCCACCCATCACTGATCATCAGTAAGATGCTGCAGACCTATTTAAAGGAATATTCTGGTGGCAAGTATTTTTTCAACTGTCCACTGAATAGGTACTATGTGTGCTGCCCATTGCCGTATTGCGGACCGCAATACACGGGCGCCGTTCAGTGGGCATTCCGCATCACGGATGCGGACCCATTCACTTCAATGGGTCCGTAAATCCGGAGATGCGGAATGGTGAGGAACGGAAGCACATACTTCCGTTCCACAAAAAGATGGAACATGTCCTATCTTTTTGCGGAACGGGGCAGATCGCGGACCCATTAAAGTGAATCAGTTCAATGGTGTGCGGACCCCAAAAATTGAATCGGTTTGAATTGTTGACTTTATGATAAGCTTATTAATGTTATAATCATTTTGACACGCTCAAATAAGTATATCGAATTATTTGAGAACAAATATATTATAATTTAGTAAACATTGTACCGTACAGCAGTTGCTGTTATTACCAGACAATTGCATGGATACTTCTTCTTTGTTCCACATTACTGTACAATAGTACTTTTAATGTAACCTATTTCTTTTAGTTTACATTGACTCTACTAGGTAACAGTAATCTAAATGAACTCTCCATCATATGAAACCTTGCATTGTGTTTTCAAGATGCAGTTCTGTGTATTTTTTTGTGTCTTCTATAAATCATTTTAGTATTTTAATTTACACAATGATAAAACTGATTTCCATGATCATAGCATCCTACATTAGAATTAGTTATGTTATCTACAGTACAAGATGTCCATATTCCAATGTCCTGTAAACTGCACTACTGCATTACTAGGCTGTATAATATATTGAGTATTAAGATATATATATATATATATATATATATATATATATATATAGTTGCTGAAGGATACTATTATATATAGTTGTCTTAAAGAGGACCTCTCACCACAAAATGCATTGTAATCTGCAACAGGGAGCATGTTATGAGGCAGGAGAAGCTGCGCAGATTGTTATATCATTTGACTGACACAAACTACAAATTGGCGTGGTATTAAAAAGCAGGAAGTACTCAACCCCATATGCAGTGGTGCATCTATACCGGGGGGGGGGGGGGGGGAGATCCTGCACTTGTGGCCAGTTGCTAATGGCAATCCCCAGCAAAAATGCATACAATGGAGGATGTCTGCAGACCGCAAAAAAAAACATGCGGTCGTGTGCATGAGCCCTGTATACAACTATCAGTGACTTACAGCTATTTATGTATGCACACGACCGTATGTATTTTGCGGTCCGCAGAAAACTGATCCGCAAAAAATACGGATGACGTCCGTGTGCATTCCGTACTTTGCGGAACGGAACAGCTGGCCCTAATAGAACAGTACTATCCTTGTCTGTAATGCGGACAATAATAGGACATGTTCTATTTTTTGGCGGAACGGAAATACGGACATACGGAAACGGAATGCACACGGAGCACCTTGCTTTTTTTTGCGGACCCATTTAAATTAATGGTTCCGTATACGGTCCGCAAAAAAAACAGAATGGACATGGAAAGAAAATACGTTTGTGTACATGAGCCCTTACACAGAGAATGGTATCAATCACTGATAACACCTTCCCCTGTATACAACGATCAGTGACTGACAGCTATCTCAGTATACACACTTACACAGAGAATGGTATCAATCACTGATAACACCTTCCCCTGTATACAACGATCAGTGACTGACAGCTATCTCAGTATACACACACTTATACAGAGAATGCCATCAATCACTGATAACACTTCGCCGATGTACAACTATCAGTGACTGACAGCTATGTATACACACTTTCACAGAGAATGCCATCAATCACTGATAACACCTCCCCGATGTACAACTATCAGTGACTGACAGCTATCTATGTATACACACTTTCACAGAGAATGCTATCAATCACTGATAACACCTCCCGTGTAAAACTGAAGTCAGAAATAGCAGAGATTTAAATGTATTAATTACAAGTTTTACTGAATCTTTTACCACAAAACTATATATCAATCTGCTCAACTCCTTCTGCTCTATAGTATACGGCCTGCATATTGCACTGCATTTTGTGGTGACAGGTCCTGTTTAAAAATCTTGTTAGGAAATTCTGAGTTCTCCACTCAGGTCGTATTTATTAGCCAGATTAGAAAGCAGCTAAACCGAATGTCTCTCACTCTAGAGAACCCTGCACAATCAACTTTATATGAACAGGCAATTAAATTAAATAGGCACAATGTAATGCTTAAATGGTTCTGTGTTGTTGCTGTCAGGGAATAGTGCACATACTACTGGATTCCCTCATAGATTACCATTAATTGCTGGGTATACTATAAATGCAACATCCTGTGATCAGCTTATTGTCAAGGTTCCATTTTAAGTAAAAGAGATTGTCCACAGCGGACAGTTTTTAGCTTATTATGCTGCTAAACAACATATATTGCTCCTCATATTTATAGTTAGGCTGAAATGCCCAGCTTTTAAACAAACTTGTCTGTGCTGGAAGAATCAGATCACTGCTTGTGAGAAGAATATACATATGTGATAAAATTCTTTTTTGCTTAATTCTATGAAAGCATTATTTTCAGATGACAGTGTGTTGAAAAGTTAAAATATCAGTAGGGCACATCTTAGGGCTGAAACGATTCATCGATTTAATCGATGTAATCGAGGCAAAAAAATCCTCGATGCAGTTTTTCTGCATCGAGGATTCGTTTAAATCACATGACCACAGAGCGTGAGTGAAATTAAGCTTCTCACTCACCGCTCCATGGCCTCCCGTCAGCACTGCGCTGCAGGACCTTGCGTTCACACATCGTCAGCACGCTGGCTGCCGCTGTGTGTGACGTCAGGTCCCCAGTGCGTGCTGGGATGAAGACGCGTCTCCTGCGGACTCTGTGTGTCGGCGCACTCTGCACTGAAAGGTAAGTATAAAGTTAGCAGAGGCGGCGGGGCGGTAAATGGTGGCACCTGTGATTTGGCATGGGGAAATGGGGGCACCTGTGATTTGGCATAGGCTGGGGAAAACGGGGGCACCTGTGATTTGGCATGGGGAAATGTGTGGGCAGCTGTGGTTTGGCATGTATAAAGTTATTGGCGGGGGGGCACCTGTGATTTGGCATGTATAACGTTATTGGTATTAGAGGGGTTAATGGATGCACCTATGATTTGCCATGTATAAAAGTATTGGGGGGGTTAATGGGGGAACCTGTGATTAGGCACTCGGAGGGTTGATCTGGGGGAGTGGGGGACATGGTGGATGGCATGGAGGCACTGGGAAAGGGGGACATCATGGCAATCTGGATGAAGGGGCTGATGGCAGTGCCATCATGGGGGCACTAGGGGACATGGCATGGAGGGGCTGCTGAACTGATGGCACTGGGAAAGGGGGACATTTTTATAAAGTAATACATTATTTTAAGAAGGTTTTTCTTATTAGATTACTCGATTAATCGTAAAAAATAATCGATAGAATACTCGATGACTTAAATAATCGTTTACTGCAGCCCTAGCACATCTTCATATGGTTGGATCACGTATATAAATCATAACCAGAGGTCATAATGATGGTTCTACAAGCATCCTTGGCACCTGAAATGTACTCATGAGACTGAATCACTTATGTGCTTAGATGAAAAGAGAGAGGACTGCATACAATGATCCTTGTGTAGATGCTTACTGAAACTACTTTTCCCTAGCAAGCTCTGACTCTGATGCCACCAGATGTAAGGTAGCTATCCTATAAGCAGTGGCGACTCTAGGAACAATATATAGGGAGGGCACAAAGATACCACAGTCAAAAATGGGGGGGCAAAAACAAATTAAGTATATATAAATAAGATTACAAAATACGAGAGAATTGCGATATGCAGGGATACATTTATACTAAAACAATTTACTTACAAAAGAAGCTATTCAGTCGTCTGCTGTGCCGTCCTCTGCTTGTTTTTCGCGGATTCTTTCCCCTTCTTTCTGTCTCTCATCAGTGCGCAGGCGTACTGTTATGGTGGATCTGTGGAAGACACACTGTTATGGGGGCATCTGTGGATGACACTGTTATTATGCCTCTTATTAGCCCCCATTATGCCTCTCATCACTCCCATATCAGCCCCATGCCTCTCATTAGCCCCCATATCAGCCCTTATGCCTCATTAGCCCCCATATGCTGCCTCTCATCATTAGCCCCCATATGCTGCCTATCATTAGCCCCCATATGGCTCTCATCATTAGCCCCCCAAATGCCTCTCATCATTAGCCCCCCAAATGCCTCTCATCATTAGCCCCCATATGCCTCTCATCATTAGCCCCCATATGCCTCTCATCATTAGCCCCCATATGCCTCTCATCATTAGCCCCCATATGCCTCTCATCATTAGCCCCATATGCCTCTCATCATTAGCCCCATATGCCTCTCATCATTAGCCCATATGCCTCTCATCATTAGCCCCCATATGCCTCTCATCATTAGCCCCATATGCCTCTCATCATTAGCCCCATATGCCTCTCATCATTAGCCCCATATGCCTCTCATCATTAGCCCCATATGCCTCTCATCATTAGCCCCATATGCCTCTCATCATTAGCCCCATATGCCTCTCATCATTAGCCCCCATATGCCTCTCATCATTAGCCCCCATATGCCTCTCATCATTAGCCCCATATGCCTCTCATCATTAGCCCCATATGCCTCTCATCATTAGCCCCATATGCCTCTCATCATTAGCCCCCATATGCCTCTCATCATTAGCCCCCATATGCCTCTCATCATTAGCCCCCATATGCCTCTCATCATTAGCCCCCATATGCCTCTCATCATTAGCCCCCATATGCCTCTCATCATTAGCCCCATATGCCTCTCATCATTAGCCCCATATGCCTCTCATCATTAGCCCCATATGCCTCTCATCATTAGCCCCATATGCCTCTCATCATTAGCCCCCATATGCCTCTCATCATTAGCCCCATATGCCTCTCATCATTAGCCCCATATGCCTCTCATCATAAGCCCCCATATGCCTCTCATCATTAGCCCCCATATGCCTCTCATCATTAGCCCCCTTATGCCCCTCATTATTAGCCCCCATATGCTTCTCATCATTAGCCCCCTTATGCCCCCAGCAGCCACATATTTTATAAAATAAAAAAACACTTACCTCTCCTGCTCCTGGACGCCGCCTGCCTCTCCCGCTGTCGGCTGTGCTCTGAACTGGCGCGCACAGCGTGAGGTCACAGAGCGCCCTCACGCTGTGCGCAGCCCTGCACAGCCGACAGCCGAGGACCAGGAAGTGGTAAGTACAGAGCGTTCACCACTTCCTGGTCTCTCGGTTCTAATGAGCGCTTCCATAATGGAAGCGCTCATTAGTATTCACCTGGGGGAATCAGCGGGGGGGGCAAAGGACAACATAGGGGGGGCGATTGCCCCCCCTCGCCCCCCCCTAGCGACGCCACTACCTATAAGTCAATGTTTGACCCTTTAAATAGACCTTGAGACAGGACTTGGATCATAACTAAGCCAGCACCTCATCTGCAGACAGCTGTTTTGGGTTGATTGACCCTCATCAGTGCACAGCAGGAACTATTGGCTTAGCTAGGTTAGAGGCTTAGGTCAGGATTTGGGGCTACTATATCTCCCTATGGAGAGCTCCATAATCGGCGTGAGGAGTCTTATTGGCCATAAATCTGCTGGAAGTCTGGGAAGAAGGTATGCAAATGAGCTTGTAGCAAGCTTTGTCTCTGATGCCACCAGATGTCAGGTAGCGATCCTATAAGGGAGAGTTCACGTCTACTTTTCATTTTCCTTTCTTCTGATCCGTCAGAAGGACAGAAAAAAATAAAACAGGATCCTGTTAAAAAAATAAAATAAATGGATCCAGTGCATAACTGATGCACAGGATACTTTTTTTCTGTTCTTCTAAACTCTCCCTTTTCCATCTAAAAATAAACATATCTTAGACAGGAATGGTTCGAACTGATGCCAAATGTGCAACAGGATCCATTTTTTGGCCTAAGTCAGGATTTTGGGGGGTGGGGTACTATATATCCTTATGGAGAGCACCCTAATTGGTATGAGGAGTCTTATAGGTTATGCTCCTTTTCTGTTACAATTTCTTTGATCTGTTTATATATTTGAATAAAAATGTTTTTATGATATACAGTATATGGCTGATGAATACAGCTGTTATGGCCTTTAACTATAAGAAGTTTCTGCATAGTTATTGTGAGGTTGGACAGATGGTTGGGTAAGCCAAACAGTAGTCTTACATCCCTGAAAGTCATGACATTTTCTCTTTCTTACTCTAAAACTTTATGCAGTTTATTGGCATATTTAAAAGATCAAATCTATTATCACTTATATTGTTCAACCAACAATACTTGGCTTAGTCCATGACTGCATACATGTGGACATTGTCCAGCTACATATGAGATGCTGGTCGGCAATGACTGTGTTTAGACATTTGATAGTAGCTACAGATTCAATGTGATGGAAAGTGGACAGAAGATAATGATTGCTTGGAGTTTAGCTTGTGTGATGAATTGTAAGTGTAGTAATCAAGCTGAAATTTGGTCTTTCTCTTTAGTGATTTTTGTTATGTTTGACGACCATTGTTATATGACACAAAAAAACATTCCCCATTGGTGAACTAGATTTTTTAAGTTAAATATTATTTTGTAATATATATTCTGACATAAAATGTAGTTGTTAGTACAGTGGTTATGGCATAGTAGTTATCGAAGAGAAGCTTGTCTAGTACATGCACTTTATATGGATTGGTTGCCAATAGAAATGGTTGTGTTCCTACTTCTGGTCATAACAATAGCTTGGTAGATTATCATTTTCATACAACATCTTAGCCTCCATACTTGTTGAAAACACTTTTAGCTTTTAGCAGGATTTGTACATGATCAGGTTTTACAAATGCCTTGTGACCTTCACAGATACTACACGGGGATGCATACCATACATCTAAAAGAGTCAGACGCAGCAAATAACTAATATACTGCATTTCTTGAAAAGAATACAGTGTAAGTGTAGTTCACATTTTATGGAAGGAAATTTCTCGAGAAGAATGCTTGTTATAGAAAGTGTTTATGTGTGGTTATTGCAGATATAGTTGTGCGGTCAAGACACGGGTCAGTGCCTGGAGAAGACCAGGGAGCAGTGAGTACAGAAAGCACCAGAAGCACTGTATTTACCGCTCCCCGGTCCTACTGTGTACTAGTGAGTGCTTCTTTATAAGACGCACTGCCATTTTCTCCCCACTTCTGAGTTGTTATGGAGCAAAAAATAGTACTCTCATAGGGTACATCTATTAGCGTAGAATTCCCCAAAAAGGTATTTGAAAAGCAGACAAGTCTTTTAATGAAATTTAAATGATGCAAATTATGCAATTACAGTGTCTCTAAATGAGATGGAAGAAGCACCGATTGGGAAAAGGTTAATGCATTTTAAGGATGAAGAACTAAACAGCTAAAATACCTGAGAAAATGGAAAAGCACTATTCACTGAAGAGAAGTAGGCCAACTAAGGATAATGCCATATAACAAAATAAAACTCCTCCATTATAAAAGTGGCATCAACGTGTGATTATCCCACGATTTGATATGTTCTGATACAGCACAAACTTTACTACGGAAAAATAGTTACTGCTATAACAAAGCAGGATGTAAAAGTCAAGAGGTTAGCTGAGGTTGATGATTAATTAAAGCTGATATATTCAAGACTCAGCGGGGGTTATTTACGAAATACTGATGTTTCACATGCCAGTCTTATTAAAAAGCAAAAGATGTGACCAATTTATTAAGAGGCACAGGCCCTTTAATTAATCTGTGAGAACCGTGCACCAGAAACTGAAACCTACCCCAGCTCGGAGTTTTAGCTGTAATTTATGCCAGTTTTATTGAGTAAACGTGTGGTGGCCATGTCTCTTCCACTAAGCTTTGCCCACTTTAGATTATGTTTAACTTTTTTTTTTACATAAAACTCTTTGTGAATGACCCCTTGTACCTATTGCTATACCAGCTGGTTAACCCCTTAAGGACCGGGCCATTTTTCACCTTCTGGACCAGGCCATTTTTTGCAAATCTGACATGTCACTTTATGTGGTGATAACTTTAAAACGCTTTTACTTATCCAGGCCATTCTGAGATTGTTTTCTCGTCACATTTTGTACTTCATGACAGTGGTAAAATTGAGTCAAAAAAAATTATTTTTATTTATAAAAAAATTCAAAATTTACCCAAAAATTTGGAAAAATTAGCAAATTTCAATTTCTCTACTTTTATAATAGATAGTAATACCTCAAAAAAAAGTTATTACTTTACATTTCCCATATGTCTACTTCATGTTTGGATCATTTTGTGAATGCCATTTTTATTTTTGGGGACGTTACAAGGCTTAGAAGTTTAGAAGCAAATCTTGAAATTTTTAAAACCCTCTTTTTCAAGACCAGTTCAGGTCTGAAGTAACTTTGTGAGGCTTACATAATAGAAACCACCCAAAAATTACCCCATTTTAGAAACTACACCCCTCAAGGTATTCAAAACTGATATTACAAACTTTGTTAACCCTTTAGGTGTTCCACAAGAATTAATGGAAAATAGAGATAAAATTTCACTTTTTTGGCAGATTATCCATTTGAATCCATTTTTTCCAGTTAGAAAGCAAGGGTTAACAGCCAAACAAAACTCAATATTTATGGCCCTGATTCTGTAGTTTACAGAAACACCCCATATGTGGCAGAAGGAAAGGAATGCCATACGGTTTTTAGAAGGCAGATTTTGCTGGACTGGTTTTTTGACACCATGTCCCATTTAAAGCACCCCTGATGCACCCCTAGAGTAGAAACTCCAAAAAAGTGACCCCATTTTGGAAACTACGAGATAAGGTGGCAGTTTTGTTGGTACTATTTTAGGGTTAAAGGTGGTCGGTCAGGAGAGGCAATGGTGTCTCCCTGAATACTGCTCAATTAACAATCAGAAAAACTATGAGGGGCAGTATACTTGGTAAAACTTCACTTTTATTAACGTATAGGAGATAAAAAGACGGCCCCTACAGACAAACAACGAGTAAGACCTGCAAACACTCAGCCTGGTGTGGTGAGTGAGCATAGACAATTACATTACATAACAAACAGAGATGTAGGTAGTGGACTGGACCAATTGTATGGAGAGGCGGGCGAGACTGTGTTAGAGGTCTAACCAACTGGCCCTATTGCCTCCCTGCTTGTCCTAGTCCACCCTACAAGGTGTGTCCACGGGACGGGGTCCAAAAAAGCCCCGCAATGGGTGGCCCAGACTGGAACTCTCTTCCTGTATAGGTGACCCTAATAAGGCCCTAGCACAGGGAGAAAAAAACCTGTCCAAAGGAACCACACATATACAAAAATAATAATAGAGATGTTACCCCACAAATACACCACTTAAAGGGGATAGGGTGGGGATATACTCATGTGTCCCGACGCGTTTCTTCAGAGGATGCCTCAGGATTCATCAGGGGACACAGGGCAGTTACTGCAGTCAAGGTATGGCTGAGTCTGAGGATAACATTAAGAAGCAGAAAACCAGAGTACGTAAAGTAACATGGATGAACCTCCATCAGTCAACCCATATGGGGCTATGGAGGCAAATCACTTACATTTAGTTGGCAGCGGTCGGCGTATGGCTCTAGGTCCACCATCAAGTAAAGACCCAGGGTGGTGGTGTCTGTAGTGGTGGGGTGACCGGCAACTAGTGGGGCAAAACCGCCCCCTTATAAGGGCTGTAGGGCCATGTGGAGCGTCCCATAACCTCCGGCGCGTATTCATGACGCCATAGGAGGTGTATCACTAGCATGGCCATGTGATCGGGAAAGTCGCTATCACATGTTCGCGCATGCGCACATAGCCCCCATGCGTTTCATGGAGCTGTAGGTGGAATGCACGGCTGTACTTCCGCATCATGTGACCGCCGCGATGCGCCAGCATCACAGGTTGTTGCGTCACGACGGCGGTCACATGATCGGAGCAAAGCAATAGCAGAGATGTCCCAGATGATTAGAGGAGGCCAAGTAAGGCTGCATACCCGATAGGTATAATATCATCCTGGGGCATCATAAGAGACATGCATAACCGCTCCCCCGGTCTGCATGACACATAACTGTGTCGTCCCCCTCTTAAGAGTATATTAGTAGGGAGAACTCGGCTCCAGTGGGGTTTCTAAAGAATAAAGTAAAGAGAGAATGCACCAAGGGGGAGCAAACCACTCATTGGTCTGGTAGGACCATAACCTCCTTATCCCTCTTAAATAAAGGGGACATGACAGTGTGTGTCCATTGTCCCACATATTGGACCAAAAATGTACAGGGGTTATGTGACCGGGAATCTGATCCCCGGATTCAAACTGAAAAAATGGTACTTAGAGGAAACAGCTGAAATTTAATTGCTCATTCAAACCGTGAGAGGTGACCGTGTTTAAGGTGAACGTCCACCAGCACTCTCTTTGTAAAATGAGTCTATTCCAATCGCCCCCTCGTATAGGTTTGAGCACCCGTTCAATGGCCATGAAACTGATGGCCGAGGCGCGTCCATCATGGGATAACTGCACATGACGCGCTATCGGGGTATCTCTATTTCGGATGACCCCGAAATGTTCCACCATGCGCTTGCACAGTTCCCTAAAGGTTTTGCCAATGTAGCGAAGCCCACATATACACGTCGCCAGGTAGATCACACCCGCCGTGCGGCAGTTTATGAAACCCTTCACATTGTAAACGGTATTATTAGGTTCCCCAGTGAAAGTCTTACCTTGTGACAGGCTGCCACAGAAACTGCAGTGTCCGCATCTGTGGCATCCCGTCACAGGTGTATTCAGCCACGTCTGTGGCTTCACCGGTGGGGCAAAATGGCTGTGCACCAGCCTCTCCTAAAAGTGAGGGAGACGGTGGGGCTAAGGACATCAGAGAGGTCGGGGTCCATAAGAAGAGTATCCCAGTGCCGTGCCAGGATTGTCTTCACTTGGGAAGCCGCGGCATCAAACGTTCCTATTAACCGGACAGTACCTTGAGATTCACTCACCCTACTGGTTGTGGGGTGAAGTAACTCAGTTCGCGTACGTGCTTTAGTTTTTTCTTGATTGTTAAAGATCGCCTCCCCTTTCTGGATGTGGTTATTTGCAGGGACGACATGGGGCGGTCTGAGCAAGTCCATTTATCGTAAGCCGACTTCCACTAACTCTCTGCTCAGGTGGGACAGCTGTCATCCTGTGCCCCTTAAGAGAGGAATCCCAACCGGACAGTACCTGAGATTAAAACGCAATTGCTCAGAACCCAGTGACTTTAAATACCAGGCTAGATACCAGATTCCAGGAGAGAGGGTATCCTGACAGGACCCTCAGACTGGCATACGAAAAAACTAAAGCACGTACGCGAACTGAGTTACTTCACCCCAAAACCAGTAGGGTGAGTGAATCTCAAGGTACTGTCCGGTTAATAGGAAGGTTTGATGCCGCGGCTTCCCAAATGAAGAGAATCCTGGCACGGCACTGGGATACTCTTCTTATGGACCCCGACCTCTCTGATGTCCTTAGCCCCACCGTCTCCCTCACTTTTAGGAGAGGCAATAACCCGAGGGACAGGCTGGTGCACAGCCATTTTGCCCCACCGGTGAAGCCACGGACGTGGCTGAATACACCTGTGACGGGATGCCACAGATGCGGACACTGCAGTTTCTGTGGCAGCCTGTCACAAGGTAAGACTTTCACTGGGGAACCTAATAATACCGTTTACCATGTGAAGGGTTTCATAAACTGCCACACGGCGGGTGTGATGTACCTGGCGACGTGTATATGTGGGCTTCGCTACATTGGCAAAACCTTTAGGGAACTGTGCAAGCGCATGGTGGAACATTTCGGGGACATCCGAAATAATAGAGATACCCCGATAGCGCGTCATGTGCAGTTATCCCATGATGGACGCTCCTCGGCCATCAGTTTCATGGCCATTGAACGGGTGCTCAAACCTATATGAGGGGGCGATTGGAATAGACTCATTTTACAAAGAGAGTGCTGGTGGACGTTCACCTTAAACACGGTCACCCCCACGGTTTGAATGAGCAATTAAATTTCAGCTGTTTCCTCTAAGTACCATTTTTTCAGTTTGAATCCGGGGATCAGATTCCCGGTCACATAACCCCTGTACATTTTTGGTCCAATATGTGGGACAATGGACACACACTGTCATGTCCCCTTTATTTAAGAGGGATAAGGAGGTTATGGTCCTACCAGACCAATGAGTGGTTTGCTCCCCCTTGGTGCATTCTCTCTTTACTCTATTCTTTAGAAACCCCACTGGAGCCGAGTTCTCCCTACTAATATACTCTTAAGAGGGGGACGACCCAGTTATGTGTCATGCAGACCGGGGGAGCGGTTATGCATGTCTCTTATGATGCCCCAGGATGATATTATACCTATCGGGTATGCAGCCTTACTTGGCCTCCTCTAATCATCTGGGACATCTCTGCTATTGCTTTGCTCCGATCATGTGACCGCCGTCGTGACGCAACAACCTGTGATGCTGGCGCATCGCGGCGGTCACATTATACGGAAGTACAGCCGTGCGTTCCACCTACAGCCCCATGAAACGCATGGGGGCTATGTGCGCATGCGCGAACATGTGATCGCGACCACATGGCCATGCTAGTGATACACCTCCTATGGCGTCATGAATAGGCGCCGGAGGTTATGGCACGCTCTACGTGGCCCTACAGCCCTTATAAGGGGGCGGTTTTGCCCCACTAGTTGCCAGTCAGCCCACCACTACAGACACCACCACCCTGGGTCTTTACTTGATGGTGGACCTAGAGACATATGCCGACCGCTGCCAACTAAATGTAAGTGATTTGCCTCCATAGCCCCATATGGGTTGACTGATGGAGGTTCATCCATGTTACTTTACTTACTCTGGTTTTCTGCTTCTTAATGTTATCCTCAGACTCAGCCATACCTTGACTGCAGTAACTGCCCCGTGTCCCCTGATGAATCCTGGGGCATCCTCTGAAGAAACGCGTCGGGACACATGAGTATATCCCCACCCTATCCCCTTTAAGTGGTGTATTTGTGGGGTAACATCTCTATTATTATTTTTGTATATGTGTGGTTCCTTTGGACGGGTTTTTTTTTCCCTGTGCTAGGGCCTTACTAGGGTCACCTATACAGGAAGAGAGTTCCAGTCTGGGCCACCTTTTTTGGACCCCGTCCCGTCGACACACCTTGTAGGGCGGACTAGGACAAGCAGGGAGGCAATAGGGCCAGTTGGTTAGACCTCTAACACAGTCTCGCCCGCCTCTCCATACAATTGGTCCAGTCCACTACCTACATCTTTGTTTGTTATGTAATGTAATTGTCTATGCTCACTCACCACACCAGGCTGAGTGTTTGCAGGTCTTACTCGTTGTTTGTCTGTAGGGGCCGTCTTTTTATCTCCTATACGTTAATAAAAGTGAAGTTTTACCAAGTATACTGCCCCTCATAGTTTTCCTACTATTTTAGGGTACATATGATTTTTGGTTGCTCTATATTACACTTTTTGTGAGGCAAGGTAACAAGAAATAGCTGTTTTGGCACAGTTTTTATTTTTTGTTATTTACAACATTCATCTGACAGGTTAGATCGTGTGGTATTTTTATAGAGCAGGTTGTCATGGACGCGACAATACCAAATACAACTACTTTTTTGGGTTGTTTGTTTCAGTTTTATATAACAAAGCATTTTTGAAACAAAATAAGATTTTTTAGTGTCTCCACATTCTGAAAGCCGTAGTTTTATTTATTTTTTGGGCGACTGTCTTGTGTAGGGGCTCATTTTTTTCGGGTTGAGATGGCGGTTTGATTGGCACTATTTTGGGGTGCGTATGACTTTTTGATCACTTGCTATTACACTTTTTGTGATGTAAGGTGACAAGGTGGCTTTTTTTTACACAGTTTTTATTTTTT
The DNA here is from genome assembly GCF_905171765.1 of Bufo bufo. Taxonomy (NCBI): domain Eukaryota; kingdom Metazoa; phylum Chordata; class Amphibia; order Anura; family Bufonidae; genus Bufo; species Bufo bufo. The sequence goes on along the minus strand of NC_053389.1, from coordinate 546,843,467 downwards.
TACGGTGTTCACCTGAGGGGTTAGGTCATGTGATATTTTTATAGAGCAGGTTCTTACGGACGCAGCGATACCTAATATGTCTACTTTTTTTATTTACTTAAGTTTTACACAATACCAGCATTTTTTTAAACAAAACAAATGATGTTTTAGTGTCTCCATATTCTGAGCCATAGTTTTTTTTTTTTTTTTGGGCAATTGGCTTAGATAGGGGCTAATTTTTTGCGGGATGAGGTGACAGTTAGATCGGTACTATTTTGGGGGGCATACGCCTTTTTGATCACTTGCTGTTGCACTTTTTGTGATGTAAGGTGACAAAAATGGCTTTTTTTTACACCTTTTTTTTATTTTTTATTTTTTATGGTATTTATCGGACAGGATGGACCATGTGATATATTTATAGAGCCGGCCATTACGAACACGGCGATACCTAATATGTGTGGGGTTTTTTTCTGTTTTTTATTATATAATAAGGGGAAAGGGGCGTTTTTTTTTTTTTTTTTACTTTATGAATTTTATTAGTTTATTAATTTTATTAAAAACACTTTTTTTTACATTTTTTTCTTTACTTTATTTCTGATGTTCACTTTTGGGGGTCAGATCCCCTCTGCAATGCATTACAATACATTTGTGTTGTAATGCATTGCCTGTTCGTGTACTACAGTGAATAGTAAACAAACAGGTTGCCTAGGAGACCCAGCCTGAGGCTGGATCTCCTCGGCTCCCGTAGAAGGCAGGTCCCGATGCCGTGCAAGGCATTGGGCAGCCTCTGCACGGCATCAGGCTGCCTTCTGAGACATCGAGTCCCCGCCACAGCAGCGCGGGGACTCGATGCGATCACTCAAACACAAGCCCCTTCTATGCTCCGGTGTTGACCCAGGGTGCCTGCTGATTGATTTCAGCAGGCACCCAGTTCCGATCACCGCCTGCCGCGTGGCGGTAATCGGAAATACACAGGGCGTACGCCCTATGTCCCAAGAGGTTAAACTTGGTAGCAGTGACTAACAAAAATCATTTAGAATAGTGTTAAGGTCCTTTTACACTGGCAATCATTGGGACAAATATCGGGTATAATCATTCATGGAAACAATCTGTTCAGTTTATAAATGTGCCGCAAGTTACCCGATGAGCAAACACTCATTGATTGGGTTATTGTATCCTTTGATCAGTACCCAGAATTGCTATGTGTAAACAGGGATGTGCTGCCGACAAACAATGAATCTTTATGGGAACAAACAAACACAGTAGCGATCGCTCATCCTCATACAGAGAGGATGTATGCTGCATGTAATTGCAGCTCTCTGCTCAGTGATCAGGTAGTTATCAGAAACTAAGGATTAATTCCCAATAATTGAATTGTAGTGAAATTGAAGTGGGAAATCTGGAGCGATATGAATGTCCTGTAATGTACAGGTACCCTACTAATATACTTGAGAAAGCTCTGGAATGATACCTGGGAAAATCACACGGTATGCCCTTTAGTTTCCACTCATTTCCCCATCATCAGAGCACTAAAAATCAATGCAAAATCATAATATGTACAGGTGAAACTCGAAAAATTTGAATATTGTGCAAAAGTCCATTTATAAGTTGCATTACTGAAATAAATTAACTTTGCACGATATTCTAATTTTTTGAGTTTCATCTGTATCTTATAAATCTGAAACCTCATATGCAGATATAATTATACAGATAACTAAATAGGGCAAACACTTGTAGTGATATGTCTAGTATGCATATTCATCTTCTACAGTTCATGATTTTAGTTTACTTACCAAGCAGGAAATTATTTTTAGTTTATTTTTGAGGACTTCAGATTAGTACTGTCTTGTAAACTGTCCGTTATCACAGTATTTGTGAGATCTATATATATATATATATATATATATATATATATTTGTAATGAATATATTACTTTGTACTATAGGACGCAAATCAATTTCACCGTTGCCATAGACTTCACAGCATCAAACGGTAAGTCCACAAAGGTTATATCTATTTTTATGTTTGTCCAGAATGATAGAATACACAGAATCCATCCGGGATCAACACAAAGGTCTTTCTGCCGTATAGTTTAAGGTTAGAACACTGCAGTAACGAGTGAAAAGAAATGTAAGCTTATATCTACTTTATCAATAACAGACAGTAATTGTTTACTTGATTCTGATATCATCATATATCGATAAGATGCCATTAGGCTTTCTATGTTCCTGGTTATATGTCAAGATTACTAGTGAATACTTCATCTAAGGTGCCAATCAGTGTGCCCAGTCTCTGCTCCTCAGCTTGTATTGTCAGTCAATAATATCTTGCATTAGTATTTTCCATATACATACAGTAGTTAACATGTATATGAAACTTATTGGATCATCTCTGAAGCTCAGTAAGACAAAAATGATGGCACAAATGGCACATTTACCTATAATGTAATAATAACTATTAGCATATTAGCTTACTGTTCAGATAAAAAATATACATACACTAACAAACTATTGGCACTCATTATGGGTATATACACTACTGGAGCTGGCAATAATAAAAGTCTGAGTCACACTTTATAAATATACAACTTCATTAAATATCACCGTTCAACACAAGTGTGCAAATTTTAAAAACAACAAACAGTCCAAAAAATAACACATTTTTCACACACTTTAGAACAAGTCACTTGAAAAGGCTTCTATAAGGCTTCTTTCACACTCGTGCTAGGCTTGTCCGGCAGGGGAACAGCCTGCCAGATCCGTACTAACGTTTGCACATGTGTGCTGCGGAAGTTGATTCGCTATAATGGGGACGGGCCGGAGATACGGCCGCAGCAGGGCAAACATGCCAAGAGGCGGCCAGACAAAAACAGCAGCGTGCATGTTTTCCGTGCTGCGGACAGATCTCCGGCACGTTCCCTTTATAGTGAATGGGGCCTGCCGGACAAGCCTAACGCGAGTGTGATAGAAGCCTAACTGTTGAGAAAGTCACTTATTTTCACCTAAGATAAATGCACAGATCAGTCATGCACTGGCCGGGACCTGTAGTTCCCCAGACTTTGCCCTCCTCTTTCCAGCTCCTAGAGGTAGCAGCAATCAACTTTTCCCCATTAATAGGATCTTAGAGGATTCATGTTCAGATGTAAACAAGATGCTTGCGCAAAACACATTGATAAAAGCATAAAAAGAGCTGCACACCTGGTAAACCTGTCTGACTCTGGGTTTCGCCACACAGCTGGCTTCTTCTGGGGCATTGTACACTAGTGTTGAGCAGTGATATTTACGGTAACTAAGTTGTAGATTAAACATATACCTTATAGCAGGGATGCTCAACCTGTGGCCCTCCAGATGTTGCAAAACTACAAGTCCCAGCATGCCCTAATAGCTGTAGGGCCGCAGGTTGGGCAGGGCTGCCTTATAGTGTTGAATCAAAAACATTTGTTGTAACTATTTATTTACCGCAAATATGCTATTTTTAAAGAAAAAAACTTAGTTATTTCATGCACTTTATTTTGAAACAGGAAACCCTGCACAGCCCACCTCTCTGCATTACATGAATCCTTATCAGCTGAATGCATATGGCATGGCACTAAAAGCAGTTGGAGAAATTATTCAGGATTATGACAGTGATAAAATGTTTCCCGCATTAGGCTTTGGAGCAAAGTTGCCACCTGATGGAAGAGTATGTCATGAATTTGCTCTGGTAAGTTTTGTTTTTACTTCCTATTTTTCTGTGTCACAAAGGACAAATAAAATCAAGGCCACCTAATTCAAGATGCATTTTTCTAAAGACATTAAAATCACATCTTCCTAATGTTAGTCATTTCAGGAAAAATTTTGATCTATCCAGTTTGCCCACTGTATTGAAAGGGTGAGTCAATGTGCCTATTATTTTCTTCTTAAAAATTGAAACCTCTAACCTGTGATATCTGCTAAACCAGAGGCAGGCAAATTGGGAACCAGTGAAACATTTAACCTGTTCAAGGTGACATGTGATTCTGAAGAGATCTCGGGCACATTTTTTTTTTGCCAGATATAATTGAATGTTGTGTGCACCTCCTATTGGAATTGCTGATTGAGTATATTTCACAGAACAAACTAATGTAATTGTTCTTGCCTCCCAAATGCTTACACTAGGCAGCTTTATTAAAAAAAAAAAAATCGTAGCAGAGCTCCAAACAAAACAAGCTTCTACGAGATAAAACTAATCTCCCACCGCAATTTGTACATTTAGTAAACTTAAAAATTAATAAGAAACCTTGGAGCTAGAGAAACCATTCTAGATAGTAAACTGGATAATAAAATAAAACATAGGATAAAAACACTGTCCATAAAAACAATCAGTGATATGAATATGTATATCATAAGTCCAGCTCACCCAGAAAATAGAAGGGTCCCCTTGCAGCTTCTCGGCATCAAAATATATAACTTCTGTTTTCTCTACACCTTCTTTGTGGATGGAGCACAAGGCTCAATCGTCACCTGGGTGTCCGCCCAATTGACATGTCTTCACCAGTGCCTTTTTCCTAAAGGGTGAGGAATTTGGCAAAGAAGAAGGAGAAAAGCACAAAGAATGTATGGAATCCGCTAAAAACCGTAGTCGCCCCGCCCACATTACTATACTTGCAAGCTGACAGGCTTGACAAAGAGTATATATAATTCACACAAAAACGGTGGTACCCAACTGGTTTTGCCGTCCTCAGATTCATCAGTTTACTAGATAGCTTTAGCTGGCACATTTGTATGTCAACTCTTCTAACATAAACTTGTGTGGGCACTGTTATTATCAATATTTTTTTTGGTTTGTTTGGGGACTTCTATGTTGATACTAGCACTACTTCTTGGCCTACAATTTTTCACAGTAGGCACAGTAGTGGAGAATAAGTTCAAGTTGATACTACTGTGTAGTAGGGTTGGGCGATATCAAAAGTATTCAGACTATAACGATATTAAGAAATTTATCACGATAACGATATATATCGCAATAAATACACAAGGAGACATTATACTGTATGGGGTCAGCCATTAGGAGACACTATACTGAATGGGGGGCCACAAGGAGACGTTATACTGTATGGGGTCAGCCATAAGGAGACGTTATACTGTATGGGGGCCACAAGGAGACGTTATACTGTATTGGGGCCACAAGGAGACGTTATACTGTATGGGGGCAGCCACAAGGAGACGTTATACTGTATGGGGGCAGCCACAAGGAGACGTTATACTATGTTATGTAGAGAAAGAAGGCTCCAGCACTCGTAGTAAAAGTTTTCCGGTCCCGGTCTTTATTTCACCAAACTTGCCATGTACAAACACAGTGGCACTCCTTCCCACTCCCCCCCAGATTTACGCATTTCGAACACTTCTGTTCTTACTCATGAGATTATGAGTAAGAACAGAAGTGTTCGAAACGCATAAATCTGCGGGGGAGTGGGAAGGAGTGCCACTGTGTTTGTACATGACAAGTTTGGTGAAATAAAGACCGGGACCGGAAAACTTTTACTACGAGTGCTGGAGCCTTCTTTCTCTACATAACATATGATGTCTGGACTGGCTTGGGTCTGTTCCGTTCTCCAATTTCTATTTTGAGATGTTATACTGTATGGGGCAGCCACAAGGAGACGTTATACTGTATGGGGGCAGCCACAAGGAGACGTTATACTGTATGGGGGCAGCCACAAGGAGACGTTATACTGTATGGGGGCAGCCACAAGGAGACGTTGTACTGTATGGGGGTCACAAGGAGACGTTATACTGTATGGGGGCCACAAGGAGATGTTATACTGTATGGGGGCCACAAGGAGACGTTATACTGTATGGGGGCCACAAGGAGACGTTACATTGTATGAGGGCCACAAGGAGACGTTACACTGTATGAGGGCCACAAGGAGATATTATACTGTATGGGGGACCACAAGGAGACGTTATACTGTATGGGGGGCCACAAGGAGACGTTATACTGTATGGGGGCCACAAGGAGACGTTACATTGTATGGGGGCCACAAGGAGACGTTACACTGTAGGGGGCGGGGGCCACAAGGAGATGTTATAATAAAGTCTTGTGGCCAAAGGCCACCATACATACAATAATACTTTACGATATACTTTTCCCGCGGCTGCCTCGCTTGTGTGCTCTGATTCTGACATCAGATGTCGGTGGGCGGAGATTTGAATATGGGAGCAAGGAGGAGGGAGAGCCGGGGGCGGCCCGCTGCGGGAAGTAATACGTTTCTAATTTGGTCATCAGAGCACATGAGCGAGGCAACCGCAGGAAAAGTCTCTCCAGAGACACCCTACTCACACAGAGTTCGCCACATAAAACCGGCACGGGTGGGTGACGGACGGTGATGTCAGATGGTGGGTGGAGTCTGGAGACTTGAATAAGGGAGGCGGAGCAAGAAGGAGCCAGGAGCGAGTGGAAGTAATGTGTTTGTACTCACTACTCAGCGCTATGCAAGGTGCAGGGGCGGGCGGGCGCAGATTTAGAAGCGGTCAGCGCTCATGACCGCTTCGGTGACGTCACAAAATACAGCGGTAATTAGGAAACAGCGATATCGCCGTTTTTTAATACCGTTTTATATCGTGAACACCAGTATATCGCCCAACCCTACTGTGTAGTAAACATTGCTATATTTTACAGTTCTGGGGTGTCATTTGTGTTAGTAGCTCTGGAAGCTTAGACTAAAGGCCGCCATACTCATTAGTGTATTGTTGGCCGAGTGCACGGAGAATGGCAAGCTCAGTCGACAGTCTAATATGTGTGGATAGCTCCCGACTCTCCCTGACAAATTATGTAAGGGGAGAAAAGAATCAGGCAAAGTGAATATTTTTGCCCAATCCTTTTGTTCTCCCAGTACACAGGCCACAGCTAGAGGTGTCTGACTGCGGCTTTCTCCACTCCCACCATTGAATACAGATATATGTTTGGCCAAACTGAATGTTAGGCTCCATTCACACGTCCGCAATTGTGGACCCATTCATTCCTATGGGGCAGCACGATGTGCTGCCCGGACACGGAATTCCGGATCCGCACTTTTGGGTCCGCACTTCCGTTCCGCAGAAAAATAGAACATGTCCTATTCTTGTCCGCAATTGCGGACAAGAACAGGCATATTCTATCAGTGCCGGCAATGTGCGGAACGCACATTGCCGCTTTCTATGTTTTGCGGATCCGCAAAACACGTTGCGGACGTGTGAATGGAGCCTAAATGTGTATGGGGGAGTCAGGAGTGATAGCTGTCGGCCTAATGATCATTTAGTTGAAAGCTATTGAATGTGTATAGCAGCCTTTAGAACAATGGAGTGTCTATTTGCTTTTTGATTTTTGGAAAGAAAAGTTTAGGGGAGGAGTTAGGGTGATCAAGTATTTTTTAGCAATTTTTCGGTAATATGTGGCTTCTGGATCGCTAACAATCCATTAGAACACAGTTAGCACTGTAAAGTACATTTTCTTTATCACATTATTAACAACCTACAGTGGATATAAAAAGTCTACACACCCCTGTTAAAATGTCAGGTTTCTGTGATGTAAAAAAAAATGAGACAAAGATAAATCATTTCAGAACTTTTTCCACCTTTAATGTGACCTATAAGGCTACTTTCACACTAGCGTTCAGAGCGGATCCGTCTGCTGTCTGCACAGACGGATCCGCTCCTATAATGCAGACGTTTGTATCCGTTCAGAACGTATCCATCTGCATTTTAGCTTAGAAAAAATTCTAAGTGTGAAAGTAGTTCAGACGGATCCGTCCAGACTTTACATTGAAAGTCAATGGGGGACGGATCCGTTTGAAGATTGAGCCATATTGTGTCATCTTCAAACGGATCCGTCCCCATTGACTTACAATGTAAGTCTGGACGGATCCGTTTGCCTCCGCACGGCCAGGCGGACACCCGAACGCTGCAAGCAGCGTTCGGGTGTCCGCTTGCTGAGCGGAGGCTGAACGCTGCCAGACTGATGCATTCTGAGCGGATCCGCGTCCACTCAGAATGCATTAGGGCAGTACGGATGCGTTCAGGGCCGCTTGTGAGCCCCTTCAAACGGAGCTCACAAGCGGACACCCGAACGCTAGTGTGAAAGTAGCCTAAACTGTACAACTCATTTGAAAAAAAATATTAAATCTGTTAGGTAGAGGGAAGAAAAAATATAAAAATAAAATAATATGGTTGCATAAGTGTGCACACCCTTAAACTAATACTTTGTATCAGCATGGCACATTTTGACTTGGCAAGATTTGCCCACTCTTCTTTGCAAAAACGCTCCAAATCTGTCAGATTGTGAGGGCATCTCCTGTGCACAGCCCTCTTCAGATCACCCCACAGATTTTCAATCGGATTCAGGTCTGGGCTCTGGCTGGGCCATTCCAAAACTTTAATCTTCTTCCGGTGAAGCCATTCCTTCGTTGATTTGGATGTATGCTTTGGGTCGTTGTCATGCTGAAAGATGAAGTTCCTCTTCATGTTCAGCTTTCTAGCAGAAGCCTGAAGGTTTTGTGCCAAAATTGACTGGTATTTGGAACTGTTCATAATTCCCTCTAGCTTAACAAGGCTCCAGTTCCAGCTGAAGAAAAACAGCCCCAAAGCATGATGCTGCCACCTCCATGCTTCACTGTGGGTATGGTGTTCTTTTGGTGATGTGCAGTGTTGTTTTTGCGCCAAACATATCTTTTGGAATTATGGCCAAAAAGTTCAACCTTGGTTTCATCAGACCATAACACCTTTTCCCACATGCTTTTGGGAGACTTTAGATGTGTTTTTGCAAAATGTAGCCTGGCTTGGATGTTTTTCTTCGTAAGAAAAGGCTTTCGGCTTGCCACTCTACCCCACAGACATATGAAGAATACGGGAGATTGTTGTCACATGTACCACACAGCCAGTACTTGCCAGATATTCCTGCAGCTTCTTTAATGTTTCTGTAGGCCTCTTGGTAGCCTCCCAGACCAGTTTTCTTCTCGTCTTTTCAATTTTGGAGGGATGTACTGTTCTTGGTAATGTCACTGTTGAGCCATATTTTCTCCACTTGATGATGACTGTCTTCACTGTGTTCCATGGTATATCTAATGCCTTGGAAAATCTTTTGTACCCTTCTCCTGACTGATACCTTTTAACAATGAGATACCTCTGATGCTTTAGAAGCTCTCTGTGGATGCGAAAACTTTAGGAAAGACCAACTAGAGCAGCTGAACTTTATTTGGGGTTAATCAGAGGCACTTTAAATGATAGCAGGTGTATGCTGACTCCTATTCAACATGATTTTGGATGTGATTGCTTAATTCTGAACACACTACATCCCCAGTTATAAGAGGGTGTGCACACTTATGCAACCACATATTATTATTATTTTTCTTCCCTCCACCTAAAAGATTTCAGTTTGTTTTTCAAATGAGTGGTACAGTTTATAGGTCACATTAAAGGTGGAAAAAGTTCTGAAATGATTTATGTTTGTCTCATTTTTTTACAGCACAGAAACCTGACATTTTAACAGGGGTGTGTAAACTTTTTATATCCACTGTATATATGAATATTCTATGTAATTTTTCTTTACTAAAAAATAGGTGGCTGGTTTCATGGATAATATTTTTTTTAAACCACCCCATGTATTTTACTTCCTTGTCTGGCTCTTAACTAGGGATCGACCGATATTGATTTTTTCAGGCCGATAGCTGATAATTTATACCGATATTCTGTGAATTTTCATTTAAAAAAAAAATAAAAATTCCTACACAAATCTACTGAAAATGAATGTTTATTGTTAACGTGTAGGTTTTTTTTTTTGTAAATCTTTATTTTTCATTTACAATTAATATATTGTGGGTTTTTTTTGTTTTGTTTTTCATTTTTTTTCATTTTTACTAACTATTAGCCCCCTTAGGTACTAGAACCCTTGTCCTATTCACCCTGATAGATCTCTATCAGGGTGAATAGGACCTCACACTGTCCCTGCTGCTTTGTGCTCTGTGCACACAGCATCAGGGATGTTACCATGGCAGCCAGAGCTTCAATAGCGTCCTGGCTGCCATGGTAACAGATCAGAGCCCCAGGATTACACTGCTGGGGCTCCGATCAGAACTGCCAGTGAGGAGGAGGGGAGAGGTGACCATGTGGCCACTGCCACCAATGATTAATACTGGGGGGCTTGGGTGGGGGGGCGCACTGCGTCACCAATGATTAATACTGGGGTTTGGAGGGTGGGGGGCGCACTGCACCACCAATGATTAATACTGGGGTTTTGGGGGCGCACTGCGCCACCAATGAAGATAACTCATTAATTCATATACAGGAGGCAGGAGCTGGCTGCAGAATCACATAGCCGGCTCCCGACCTCTATGAGCGGTAGCTGCGATCCGCGGCAGTTAACACCTCAGGTGCGGCACCTGAGGGGTTAACTACCGCAGATCGCAGCTACCGCTCATAGAGGTCGGGAGCCGGCTATGTGATTCTGCAGCCAGCTCCCGCCTCCTGTTGAATTTGAATGAATGAGAGAGTTATCTTCATTGGTGGCGCAGTACCACAGCCCCTCCCCTTCTCTTGTCCTCCCTCCTCTCATTGGTGGCAGCGTCAGAAGCAGCACAGGGGGAGGGAGACGCTGCTTCCTTCTCCCCTGTGCTGCTGAGGGAACACGAAGATCGCTGTCAGCAGCGCGATCCTTGTTCCCAATACGTTATCGGTATATCGGCAAAATAGATGCCGATACCGATAACGTTCAAAATCCTTAATATTGGCTGATAATATCGGTAAAACAGATAATCGGTCGATCCCTACTCTTAACTTCTTCTTTCTCTCTTTGAACTTTTAGCACGGCAAATAGTCAAACCTAACCCTCTATAATGACTCAATTAGAACATCACACATTACACTAAACAATGCAATGCTCTTATGTGGGCATCTTTATCTAGTCCTAGCAAGAGAACAATAAAGCTGTCATACTGTTATCCCAACTTTACACCTACAATTATGATGAGGATTACCCTGCAGTCAACATCTTTCCGTTACAGCAGCAGTAAATTGACAACGGACTAACTTTCTTTATAGGAAATCTTATCATTTTTGTTTACTGCTACAGAAGAACAGTATTTTGTATAAAATTTTTAACCCCTTCCCGCAAAATCACGTACATGTACGTGGGGTAATGTGGTGCCTTACCGCATTCGTACGTGATGGGTTGGGGCGGGTGCAGGAGCTGTACTGAATTGAAACAGGGATCAAACCCTGAAAACGTGAAGTCCCACAGTGGGACAAATATAAAAAGTTTAAAAAAAAGTGTTGTTTTTTTAATAAAAAAATGTAAGTTTCAAGTAAAAAAATAAATAAATGCTCTTTTCCCAAAATAAAGTTAAAAAAAATTGTAGGGAAAATAAGACAGACATATAGTAGACATATAAGTAGACATATTAGGTATCGCTCGGCTCTATAAAAATATCTCATGACCTAACCCCTCAGATGAACACCGTCCAAAAAAATAAAAATAAAAAAAAAGGCGCTAAAAAATTTTTTTTTTTGTCACCTTACATCAGGCATCCTCAAACTGCGGCCCTCCAGCTGTTGTAAAACTACAACTCCCACAATGCCCTGCTGGAAACTGATACCTGTAGGCTGTTCGGGCATGCTGGGAGTTGTACTTTTGCAACAGCTGGAGGGCCGCAGTTTGAGGATGCCTGCCTTACATCACTAAAAGTGCAACACAAAGCGATCAAAAAGGTGTATGCCCCCCAGAATAGTACCAATCTAACGTCACCTCATCCCGTAAAAAAATTAGCACTTACCTAAAACAATCGCCCAAAAAATAAAAAAAAACTATGACTCTCAGACTATGGAGACACTAAAACATGATTTTTTTTTGTTTCAAAAATGCTTTTATTGTGTTAAATGTAAAAAAAAAAAAGTATACATATTAGGTATCGCCGCGTCCGTAACAACCTGCTCTATAAAAATACCACATGACCTAACCCCTCAAGTGAAAACTGTAAAAAAATTAAAATAAAACGGTGTAAATAAAGCCATTTTTGGTCACCTTACATCACAAAAAGTGTAATACCAAGCGATCAAAAAGTCATACTCACCCCAAAATCATACCAATCAGTCATCTCATGCCGCAAAAAATGAGACCCTACCTAGGACAATCGGCCAAAAAAAAACAAAAAACTATGGCTCTCAGAATATGGAGACACTAAAACATGATTTTTTTTCAAAAATGCTGTTATTGTGTAAAACTAAAACTAAATAAATAAAAGTATACATATTAGGTATTGCCACGTCCGGAAGAACCTGCTCTATAAAAATGTCACATGAACTAAACCCCTCAGATGAACACGGTAAAAAAATAAAAATAAAAAAGGTGTAAAAAAAAAAGCCATTTTTTTGTCACCTTACATCACAAAAAGTGTAATATCAAGCGATCAAAAAAGTCCAATCAAATAGTACCAATCAAACCGTCATCTCATACCAAAAAAAATGAGCCCCTTTATAAGACAGTTGCCCAAAAAAATAAAAACTATGGCTTTCAGAATATGGAGACACTTAAAAATTCATTTTTTCAAAAAATGCTTTATTATGTAAAACTGAAACAAACAACCCAAAAAAGTAGTCATATTTGGTATTGTCGCGTCCGTAACAACCTGCTCTATAAAAATACCACATGATCTAACCTGTCAGATGAACATTGTAAATAACAAAAAATTAAAACGGTGCCAAAACAGCTATTTTTTGTTACCTTGCCTCACAAAAAGTGTAATATAGAGCACCCAAAAATCATATGTACCCTAAAATAGTACCAACAAAACTGCCACCTTTATCCTGTAGTTTCCAAAATGGGGTAATTTTTTGGGAGTTTCTACTCTAGGGGTGCATCAGGGGGTCTTCAAATGTGACATGGCAACTTAAAATTTTCCCAGTGAAATCTGCTTTCCAAAAACCATATGGCGTTCCTTTCCTTCTGTAAACTACAGAATCAGGGTAATAAATAGTTTCGTTTGGCTGTTAACCCTTGCTTTGTTTGCTGAAAAAAATGGATTAAAATGGAAAATCTGCCAAAAAAGTGAAATTCAGAAATTTCATCTACATTTTCCTTTAATTCTTGTGGAACACCTAAAGGGTTAACAAAGTTTGTAAAAATCAGTTTTGAATACCTTGAGGGGTGTAGTTTCTAAAATGGGGTGATTTATGGGTGGTTTCTAAGGGTACTTTCACACAAGCGTTTTTCTTTTCCGGCATAGAGTTCTGTCCTAGGGGCTCTATACCGGAAAATAACTGATCAGTTTTATCCCCATGCATTCTGAATGGGGAGCAATCCGTTCAGGATGCATCAGGAGGTCTTCAGTTCAGTCTTTTTGACTGATCAGGACAGAGATTAAACCGCAGCATGCTACGGTTTTATCGCCTGCCAAAAAAACTGAACACTTGCCTGAATGCCAGATCCGGCATTTTTTTTACATAGGAATGTATTAGTGCCGGATCCGGCATTCAAAATACCGGAATGCCGGATCCGTCCTTCCGGTCTGCGCTTAAAAAAAGTAAATGCCGGATCCGTTTTTTCCAGATGACACCAGAAAGACGGATCCGGCATTTCAATGCATTTGTAAGATCAGTCTTACAAATGCCATCAGTTGGCATACGTTTTGACAGATCCGACAGGCAGTTCCGGCGAAGGAACTGCTTGCCGGATCACTCTGCCGCAATTGTGAAAGTACCCTAATATGTAAGCCCCAGAAAGTGACTTCATAACTGAACTGGTCCTGAAAAAATTTGGGTTTTGGAAATTTTAAGATTTGCTTCTAAGCCTTCTAACGTCCCAATAAAATAAAATTTCATTTTCAAAATGATCCAAACATGTAGTAGACATATGGGAAATGTAAAGTAGTAACTATTTTTGGAGTTTTTACGATCTATTATAAAAGTAGAGAAATTGAAATTTGGAAATTTTTCCACATTTTTGGTAAATTTTGTATTTTTTTATAAATAAAAATTAAATATTTTGACTCAATTTTGCCGCTGTCATAAAGTACAATATGTGACAAGAAAACAATCTCAGAATGGCATAGATAAGAAAAAGTGTTTTAAAGTTATTACCACATAAAGTGACACATGTCATATTTGCTATCCTGAAGATAAAACATGGCTGTGTCCTGAAGGGGTTAATGGCTGGAGTACCAGTGATGGAATTCTTGCTACAACCTTTACAACATGCAGCAACATAAATAATACTATGTAGAATATGCCTTTGTGTTAGTATCATGGTGTTATCTTAAATTTCATCTTATTGTTGAGTTGTCCGAATTCAGATTTTTTGAGGGCAACCTGCAGTGAGGTGGTTAAAGTAATAATAATAATAATAATAATAAAAACTTTAACTTTTCATCCTGAGACCAATTCAGCGCTGGCACTTCTCCATCTTCTCTCCTAGGCTGCAGTGGTGACATAGCTGCATATACCGCATGTATCCACAAGGTCCATCATTACAACCCAGTTTAAAAATTAAAATCTTATGTTGATGTAATCATGTCTTTAAAATGTAGAAACATGGCTCACTATGAATCTTTTATGGTTAGACTGTATATATACATCATTTTTTTGTACCGCAGAATGGCAATCCACAAAACCCATACTGTCATGGAATTGAAGGTGTGATGGAAGCATATTACAGAAGCTTGAAAAGTGTACAGCTATATGGACCTACAAATTTCGCTCCTGTAATTAATCATGTAGCAAGGTAACACAGTTTTACTTTCTAGATCCCTTCTAGTCAGTCAAGATTGCTTATCTTTGTTATTGGCTAAAAGGTAAATGTGTTGCATTGACTGCACCAGGCATCCGATTTGTCATCTCGTCTGGCCTTATAATCCTGCTGCCTGCTCCGTTCAGTTCATCCTTGGTGCATGAGCAGTACATTTTATTGTCCTGGTGGATCCAGTGCCCCCACAAAGTAGTTATGCTCCCTTAGTGCCCCTAACAGTAGGTATGTCCCCTCACAGTCGTTACTGTATGCTCTCCTTAGTGCCCCTTACAGTAGTTATCCCCCTTAGTGCACCCTTACAGTAGGTATGCCCATCTGGGCCCCTCACAGTAGGTATTCCCCCTTAGTGCCCCCTCAGTGCCCCCTCATAGTAGTTATGCCCCCTTAGTGCCCCCTCACAGTAGGTATACCCCCCTCACATTAATTATGCCACTTTAGTAGTTATGTCCCCTTACTGCACCCATCGCATTAATTAATTCCCCCTCACAATATTGTTGCCCCTTTAGTATCCCCCTTAAAATAGTTTTCCAGCATAATGCCCCTTACAATATTACTGCCCCTTCAGTGCACCAATAGTAATGTTTATGTAGTTTTAATAAATTAAAAAGCACTACTCACCTGGCCCCATTTCCCCGATGAATGGAGCACATTCTTCCTAGCCTGTGCATTGTACCTGCTGCTGGGTAGCGCACAGACTGAGGAATGGTGAAGCAGGTAGCTGAGAGCTGCCTGCTTCACCACTGTATTCAACTGTATCTGTGTCCTCAGAAAGCAGATACAAATGAAAGCAGGACATGCTGCATCTTCCCAACCATTCCACCGGGTCCATTATGGTTGGGAGGCATGAGTCATGTGACCTGATGCTGTTGGCCCAGTGCAGTTGCACATCTCGCCCTATTACTAAAGCGGCCCTGCCTGGCGCCACTACAAAGAAGACTACTGCACATGTGCTGAGGATGAACTGAGAGGTGCAGGACCTGAATTACAGGGCCAGATGAGCTGATTAACTGGATGCCTGGCCCATTCAATGAAGGTACAATGCGTGGTTAGGCATATTGTTTAAAACACTGATTTTCCTAAATACTGCAATTCATTAAGGGAAAAAGGTATGGTTTGAATGAGCTGGGTTAGCCCTACCAGGTGCCTGGTTTCATAGGGTTGCTGACAAGTGCCCTTCAATGTGTGTCAATGAGCTGGTAAACTCCCTTGTTAATTGTTTATTATAATGTGTTCTCAAATGCCTAGTCACCCTATATTCATGCCTTTTTAGCCTTATAACATAACTCTTTAGCACTCCACATTCAGCTCACTGATTTGATCCATGTACTGCCTGCATATAAAGCATATAATTCTGAAGTAATATTACTATGGAATATCTTCAGTATGGACATCCCATCTCCGTACATGAGCAGATGTCTGTTTTTGTTGAATGTATTTTACTGCTACAAAAGGCTTAAAATTGCCGGTAAGGTACAGTACCTAGATCTGGGAGTCCCAAATTTGGTTTTGTTTTTCTCTTTTTCGGGGGTACGGGAAATGTTATCTCTTGTTTGAACCCATAAAGGGATGTCATGCTGAGATGTATTTTGTGCATTCAGGAGCAAACCTAGTAACACCTAGCTGTCCAGAGTACAGTGTATTGTTGGTAGTTGGCCATGACTTGTAGAGCAGGAATGCTACATGTAACTGAGCAATAACATGTTCAAAAGAAGCCACTTAAGAGAGATAATGACATTCATAATGGGTTAGCGAGAACAATGATGTGGTGTAAAGCAAAAAAGAATGGGCTGCAAGGCTTAGGAACTAAAGGAGGAGCATCCTGTATGTGCATGAGCGATTTGGGCTATATAGGTTATCCAGGCAAGTAGATATAAGAAACTTACAACTAGGTTTGCTGAAGCCAGCGCCATCTTCCTGGACTTTACTTATCTCACCTAGGTGAAATATACTCCCCTTCCATGGCTTCACCGTACACATCACTATTCACATTGCCACATTATATATAACATTTTTACCTCTGTCCTTCTTGTTCTAGTTTCACACTAGCGGCAGGGGACTCCGGCAGGCTGTTCCGGCGGGTGAACAGCCGCAGTACTTTTAGTCCGACTGCCTCTTGGCGTGCGCTGCCGCCGGAACCCCGCCCCCATTATAGTCAATAGGGACGGAGCAGCAGTCTGGGGGCACACTTGAACTAGCGGCAGGACGGATCCGACAGGCTGTTCACCCGCCAGAGCAGCCTGCCGGAGTCCCCTGCCGCTAATGTGAAAGTACCCTTAGACTTCAGTCTCAGAAACTGAACTAGTATTCAAAGTACGTCTTTACCAGTAATTTCTTCAACTTATTTTAGGACATTTCAGAAGAGCCTTTCATTATAGTCTGATGAATGGTTGACTTGTTTCTGTATTTACTATAACGTGGAGGCTCCAGCTATAGACCATGTTTGAAAAATTTTAATTTTAGCACTACATGTATATAACCACACAGTCATCACATAAAATTACAGCTTTCCATATGATTTTCCTATAAGAATGTCAGAAATTGTGACATAAGCACACACAGTAGAAAATTAATCTTGCTGCTCTCACAGCCTAGCACTACATGCAATATATGTAGTTTATATTATTTTAGTAGACATTTCATGCCAAATGTTCAATATAAGACTACTTTCACACTCACGTTTTGGGCGGATCCGTCATTGATCTGCAAAAATGGATCCGTTACAATAATTCAACTGCATGCATCCATCATTAACGGATCCATTTGTATTGTCTGTAACATAGCCAAGACGGATCCGTCATGAACGCCATTGAAAGTTTGGCTCAGTTTTGTCAAGCGGACAGCAAAACGCTGCAGGCAGCGTTTTGGTGTCGGCCTCCAGAGCAGAATGGTGACTGAACGGAGGCAAACTGATGCATTCTGAGCGGATCCTTTTGCATTCAGAATGCATTAGGGCAAAACCGATCCGTTTTGGACCGCCTGTGAGAGCCCTGAACGGATCTCACAAACGGAGAGCCAAAACGCTAGTGTGAAAGTAGCCTAAGAGTGTAAAACCAATAAAGCGGAATGAATCTTTTAACTAGGAACATCTATAATATGTATCCATTTTGTGCTTTGCAACACTGTTTAAAGGGAGCTCATCAGCTCTTTTCTCTGAGGGCAGCATACAGTTGTTTCAGACAGACTGATTTCAGCAGTCTGTCACGTAAGAGTTATTGTGCATTAGTTATTGAGAATTTATATCTTAATCTATGCAGTGTGTGGCCAGTAATGTGGCGGGGGAGTTGGGTGTATTCAGAATATGCAATCCTTCTGCCCTTTTTTTATTTTTAAAGAATTTTGGTGGTTATTTTTTACTTTTCAATGTCAATATCTGTATTAAATCAAAACCCATAAAATCCTGCAGTTTTCAAATTTTCCACTAAGCCTAATAATAGGCGACACTTCTTTTTCTGTATAGATCACTTTGCTGCAGTTATCTGCTTACCTGTTATTCTAATTCTGCCTGTAATGATATTACCTCTGTGTATAGATAAGCCATTCACAATAGGTGATTGTATTTTTTTGTAACTACAAATCTGCAATGTGTTTAATAACACTGGTATAAAAATGACTTTATTGCAGTATTGCTTTGCTGTAACTACCCATTGTCTTGCAACAATATGCAACATGTTCAGTAACACAGGTATAATGCACTGATATGCCCATTTACAAACGGAAATTTTAAACAGTTTTTTAGAAGGAAAAAAAAGTGCCATTGCTCAGTGTTTGGAGCACAATGTATGCTATTGTGGTGCTGGTAATAAGCCTATGAACTGTAAAAACTTGTTTAAAAAAAAGCAAAACAAAAAATGGCCTGTTAAGTGTCCATTCACACGTCGCAGAATGTATCGGCATCCGTAACTGTGGACCCATTGATTCCCTATGGGGCAGGAATAGATGCGGACAGCACCAGTCCGCAGCTCCGGAATAAAATAGAACATGTCCTATTCTAGTCCGCAATTGTGGACAAGAATAGGCAGTTCTATGGGGTGCCGGCCGGGTGCATTGCGGATCCGCAATATACTACGGACGTGTGAATGGACCCTTTATATACATAAAAAAATGTGTTTCTTTTTCTTGCAGAAGATTTTGTAATGCAGAACTATCTGCCAGCAGCTGCTTTAAACACACAACTGGGTAACCAGTCCTTCACTAACTCACAAAGCTTTCCCAGATCAAATTCCCTAAAATCTATCCAAGGATATCTCTCTATTCTCTCCCTATAGTGTCCTTAGTACAGCTAGATTACAGGCTTGTGTCTGTAGTTTCTTTTTGTCAGACACTGCCACAACACACATCCTTTCAGGTGACAAGCTGAGGACAGAATGGTGATTCTTCTGTCATAGCATAAGGGACTGCCTGCCTACTGCCCCCTGATTGGCTGTCAGGCTCTAAGACACTCAGGGCAAGCCCCCCAACTTACTCCCAGTATCATGTCATTCTCCATCTTCTTCTTCCTGACAATAATTACAGAATCGCTAAAACTTTGGATTCATTTGGCAGCTTAATTTTTGTAAAATTTGTAATGAATCCGATTAGTTTCCCTGATCTCTATCCCGGACTCCTCCTGCCGTAGTTATGCCCGTGCAGCAGAGGAACCAAGTGTAAACCACGTTGCTGTAACTCGAAAACAACTGAAGGATTCACACAGCCTTCACATGCACATGAATCTTCTTGGAATGTATGCAGTCGTCTTCATAGACCACGTCCAGATGTGGTGGTTTTTTAGGGAAATGTTTGGTGAATCACAAATGTAACAAATTGCAGTGAGGGGGATTTCACAGCAGACTTGTTATCTGCTCGGATTGTCTCAGTTATATTTCTCATATTACAGTTCAGTTCCACCATACGGTATCTGAAATCAGCATTACACTGTTCTTATGCCTGTATTATTAAAAAGTCTGATCTACATTTACAAGTTATGTTTGTTTTCTGTGGCTGTCAGTAACAATAATTGTTCTTTTCTGTAGATACGCTGCCTCAATAAAAGATGGCTCCCAGTACTTTATTCTGCTGATTATTACAGATGGAGTTATTTCTGATATGGCTCAGACAAAGGAAGCAATAGTCAATGTAAGTGATTTTCACTTAGTAACATAGTATATAAGGCTGAAAAAAGATATCTGTCCATCCAGTTCGGCCTGTTATCCTGCTTTCCAGAGGAAGGCAAAAAAACCCGGCCAGGTAGAAGCCAATTTTCCACACTTAAGGGGGGAAAAGTTCCTTCCCGACTCCAATCAGGCAATCAGAATAACTCACTAGATCAACGACCCCTCTCTAGTAGCTATAGCCTGTAATATTATTACGCTCCAGAAATACATCCAGGCCCCTCTTGAAATCCTTTATTGTACTCACCATCATCACCTCCTCAGGCAGAGAGTTCCATAGTCTCACTGCTCTTACCGTAAAGAATCCTCTTCTATGTTTGTGTACAAACCTTCTTTCCTCCAGACGCAGAGGATGTCCCCTCGTCACAGTCACAGTTCTGGGGATAAATAGATGATGGGATAGATCTCTGTACTGACCCCTGATATATTTATACGTAGTAATTAGATCTCCCCATAGTCGTCTTTTTTCTAAAGTGAATAACCCTAATGTTGATAATCTTTCAGAGTACTGTAGTTGCCCCATTCCAGTTATTACTTTAGTTGTCCTCCTCTGAACCCTCTCCAGCTCTGCTATGTCTGCCTTGTTCACAGGAGCCCAGAACTGTACACAATACTCCATGTGTGGTCTGATGATTTGTAAAGTGGTAGGACTATGTTCTTATCACGGGCATCTATGCCCCTTCTGATACAACCCATTATCTTATTGGCCTTGGCAGCAGCTGCCTAGGCTCCGCTTAGTATGAATTCAGCAGCATGCTTGGAATATCTGTTTAATTTGCTGCTTTTCATTCAATAATTCAGCCTGCGCAGTTACCATTTTGTATTTTATTTTCTTCCAACTAGGATCATTAACCCCTTGAGTCTCAGTGTTGTATATATGCGGTGGAAGGAGGGGATTTAAATATGGTGGCCACTTGTAAGTGCAGGGGTTGCCATAACTGCCGGGTCTTTGCTGTTACAAACAGGAGAGCCCTGGGGCTAATGTCTGCAACTGGCAATAATGCCAATCACAGACATTTAACCCTTTAGATGCCAAGGTCAAATATGAACACTGCATCAAAATCCTGAAAATCCAAGAGTCTTCCAGGCCAGGAAGGCCCCCTATGAGGCGATCGAAGAAACCGTTCCTTCACTTTGATGCGCAGGGGTCTCTCAAAAGAAAATAAATAAATAAAACAATATAAAACTTAATTTCCCCCCTTTCCCCAGAAAGTAAATGAGTAAAATTAAACATCATAAAGATCATAGGCATCACCTTGTTCTAAAATACGGTAAATGGTGTAATGGGAAAAAAAATCTAAATGGCCAATTCACCATTTTTTCATTGCTTCATGTGATCAAAAAGTCGCATACACTTAGAAATGGTGTCAAGAAAAACTACAGATTATCCTGCAAAAAATGAGCCCACAGCTCTGTAGACATAACTCTAAAAAGATATGGGTGTCAGAATATAGTGATGAAAAGAAAATAAAATTTCTTTTTTAAAGTTTTTATTTTTTTCAGTATTAAAACACAAGAAAACTATATAAATGTGGTGTTGTTGTAATAGTACTGACCCGTAGAATGAAGGTAACAGATCATCTTTAGGATCATCTTTACTGCATAGTGAACGCCATACAGACAAAACCTTTAAAACTGTGGTGGAATTGCATTTTTTTTTCCAATTCCACCCCATTTGAATTTTTTCCCAGCTTTCCACTACACTGTTGTATACAATATCAGAAAGTGCCATTAAAAAGTACAACTTGTCCCGCAAAAGACAAGATGGAAAATTAAATAATTTATGGCTCCGGGAAGGCAGGAAGGAAGAACAAAAATGCAAAAAAGTCATCCTGGACTCAAGGGATTATAGGAATACAATGAAAATTGTACAGTAATATGTTCATAATATTCATGTTCATACATATAAATAGTTTATTTTTAAAGGAATGTAAAAAAAAAACATTATTGTTGTTTTTACAGTAGTTGTATTACATTTAGTGGTATCATACCTAGTTGTAGCAATTAATAAGCAGGGCTCCAACTTCATAAATATCTCCAGTGTATAATAATAACAAACTTGCTGTAGTAAAATCATAGTAACATCTTGACTTTTCAATGTTTTCTTCACTATTGTGTAATATTTTTATTTTATTCTGAAGCAAAGTTGGAGTGTACTGACTCTACCTAAAACTAACTGACTCGGACTCCACAGTCCTTCTAATAAGTTATTTATTAAAATCCATAGTATGTAGTCTGTACTTCTACATATAGCATGTTAATTACTAACTTCCCACTAGATTATTGTATGAAAAGTAATTCATCTGTTGAATCAACTCCTCTTCTCATATTAAACCCTGCACATAAGAAGAAATCCTAAACATTTTGATGATACTGGTGAATGCAACCAGGGGTGGATTAACCCTTTCACCCCGCCCAGTGTAAATTTACGCCGGCGGCTGGGCATTTCAAAATGGCCCCTGGTCGCGGACATTTAACCCTCTGTAAAAAAATAAATAAAAGGAAAATCACCCAGTTATTAAGAAGGAAGTCATCATAGGCCCAAGGCTGTCTACTCAACTTTTCCCTCCATTTTCCCCCCACATACTCCCTTCTAAGTGCCGTCCAATATTTTTTTTTTCTGTATCAAGGGGCTGCAGCGCTCCATGAGCACTTATGCCTCTTCATAGGGCATGTGACATCATATTCATCAATCACATGGCCTAGGAGCAGTTCAGTCCCATCCAAGTAAATAGAGCTATGAATAGCCCTATCAAATTGACAGAGCTGTGTTCAGTAAGCAGTGAGGAAGCCGTTGGAGCACCATAATCTCCTCAAACAGCTTATCAGTAGGGTCCTTGGAGTAGGACCCTGCCAATCTCATATTGATAACCTATCTTGAGGATAAGTAATCGGTATGTAAATCCTGGAAAACCCTTTTAACTTATGTTATCTGTGGTTTTACATAGGACTGCAAGTACCATCTACTACATTATCTGTACTCAACGTCTTTGAGTACAAATAATGTAGTAGATGGCCGCTCAGCTTAGGGGGGGGGGGGGGGGGCAGTGCAGTGCTAAATGCTGATGAATGCATTGTAAGTGTTTGGGGCCTTATTATAAGGCTACGTTCACACTTGCGTTAGGAGCGGATCCGTCTGGTGTCTGTACAGACGGATCCGCTCCTATAATGCAAACGCTTGCATCCGTTCAGAACGGATCCGTGAAAACTCAGATCCGACAGTATATTCTAACACAGAGGCGTTCCCATGGTGATGGGGACGCTTCAAGTTAGAATATACTAAAAGAACTGTGTACATGACTGCCCCCTGCTGCAGACCCCCCCCCCCTATATTTAACTCATTGGTGGCCAGTGCGGCGATGTCTGTGACCGGCCCGGCGCTCCTCCTACTGGTAAGGGAAAGGTCTGTGCGACGCATTGCTTATAGCACAGACCTTTCACTTACCAGTAGGAGGAGCGCCGAGCCGGTCACAGACATCGCAGGTAAGTATAATGCTTCTAAAATTGCTAAGTAACCATGGCAGCCAGGAATGCAGTAGCGTCCTGGTTGCCATGGTTACCGATCGGAGTCCCAGCGATTAAACTGGGACTCCGATCGGAACTCTCCGCTGCCACCAATGATGGGGGGTCGGTCATTTTATTTAGGGGTGGGAGGGGGGTCCGGCCGCACTGGCCACTAATGAGTTAAAAACAGGGGGGGAGGGAGGGGGGCCGCACTGGCCACCAATGAATTAAAAACAGGAGGGGCGGGGCCGGCGGCACTGGCCACCAATGAGTTAAATATAGGGGGGGGGTCTGCCCCCACCTGCCAGGCAGCAGGGGGCAGTCATGTACACAGTTATTTTAGTATATTCTAACTTGAAGCGTCCCCATCACCATGGGAACGCCTCTGTGTTAGAATATACTGTCGGATCGGAGTTTCACGATCTAACTCAAATCCGATGGTATATTCTAACATAGAGGCGTTCCCATCGGATTGGAGAAAACTCAGATCTGATGGTATATTAATAGGGACTCCTGACTTTACATTGAAAGTCAATGGGGGACGGGTCCATTTGCAATTGCACCATATTGTGTCAACGTCAAACGGATCCATTCTGAGCGGATCCGCATCCACTCAGAATGCATTGGGGCAGTACGGATCCGTTCGGGGCCGCTTGTGAGAGCCTTCAAACGGAGCTCACAAGCGGAACCCCGAACGCAAGTGTGAAAGTAGCCTAATCTGCCACTGAATGTATTGAACTAACAGATACAATGCTACCCATGTAGCAATATGACCTCTTATTTTAAATGTTCAGTTTGTAGGCCATGTTTTTAATGTAACATATGATGTAGGAAAATATAATATGCATCATCAATACATATGCTGCCTTTCCACAATATAATATTAAATACAAGCACATATTAAATAAATCTGGAATTTTAAACCACTAAAAACAAAAATGATATCCTTGAGAGATGCACTATCTCTCAGTGCATGTTATGAGAAGGCGTAATAGATAAAGCAGATGGTTTTGTGGTCTAAGGTAAAAAAAATAATACCAATGTGTGGGCAAGGATCCATTTAGGAGTGTGGCCTGTGCATGTTTCTAGATGGAAGTTACAGTATGGTCCGTTTATGTTTGTGAAGGTTGTCATACATCCATGTCATTGTATAACAGTAGGGATAAGTCCGAGCAACTGGACTTCTATTTTTTTTTCTCTAGTCATCCGACCGGATTTCTCACTTAGAATTTTAATTTATGGTCAGCTTTTTTTTTTTTTAAAGTTTGGAATAAAACCTTTGTACCATGTTAACCAGTAGATAAAGAAGATAAAAATGTTGTCCTCAGTTAAAAGGTATCTATCTACAACTGAGGACTCTGAATTTATATCCTAACTTATTAAAAGTTACTGTATTGTGCAGTAGGGAGACAATCCATCCTTATGGGAGAGTGATGCTCCATGATGACCCAGCTGATGTATATATGCCATTTAATTGACCATGGAGCATGGAAGATGAGATAAAGTGCTTGAGACAATGTCTGTGCAATATCCATTTTCTTTTTCGTCTTTCCACAATGTAATGTGCATTTTCATTAGTCTGTTCTCCCTTTCTAATTTTCTGAAAGACCTTATCAAGTGTTAATTAGAAATGTTTCTGATCAGTTCACGGCTGTAGTCATTTAGAGGCAGCTGTAACTTACGTGTATCTCTATTTTGTACGAAAGGTAGAATAGATAATAATAGACTGAGTATATCACTATATTGCAGTTGATGGTATCTATGGGGCAGAAGGTCACTTATTTACTCCAATATAAAAAGTGTGTCTGCCCTGACATTTTCTTGATACATGTATTTTTTCGGTCATTGCTTTGCTTTAGGCAGTCTTTCTAAATTATGTTCCAAAACTAGCAGATGTTACGCACTTGCTGAAAGGAAGAGGACTCTAAATTATTTATTTCTAAATGTTTAAAAATAGTTCTGATAAATTGGATTGTTGTCAGTATGAGCTGGATGCGTATAGGGGAGGCTGATACTCACAGGTGATAGAAAGCTGGAAAGTCTACAGCAGAGTTCTTTGTGGTCACTCATTGCTATAGACCAGGGGTGGCCAACCTGTGGCTCTTGAGCCACATGCGGCTCTTTGCTTCTTCAAGTGAGGCTCTAGCTGTGAAGCCAGGAAGCAGTCAGGCCGACTCACTCTCCACCCCATGCTCAGATCTCTTTTCCTGATCGGGCACTGTTGCTACTTTGCAGCTCCAGCTCACTCTCCACTATGTCCTGATGCACACAGTGCGAGAACGTAGTACGTGGAGATATGCACTATGACCTGACGTTGTGCTCATCAGGTCACAGTGGAGAGCGCGTCAGACCTGCAGAGTAGCAGGTGCCCGAGCAGGAGCCCAGTGCCTGATCAGGAAAGGGAAGAGATTTTTTAAAATGATAGAACTGAGCATGTGGGTCTGATCTGAGCATGGGGGGGTCCTGATCTGGGCAATGGGGGTCTGATCTGAGCATGGGGGTCTGATCTGAGCAAGAGGGGGAATATCTGAGCATGAGGGTTCATATTTGAGCATAGGGGGCACATCTGAGCATGGGGGTCTTGTTTGAGCATGGGTTGGTCAGGTCTGAGCATGGGGGGGCAGATCTGAGAAGGGGGAGATCTGAGCATGGGAGGGGGGGGGGATCTGAGCACTGAGGGTCTGACACTGGGAGTCTGATTTGTGTTGTCTGATCCAAGCATTGGGGGGGTCTTATTTTGGGGGTCTGATTTGGAAGTCTGATGAGGTTTGGGGATCTTATTGTAGGTCAGATGAGGATTAGGGATCTGATTTAGGAGTCTGATCTGAGGTATAATGAAAAATATTTTTTTATTTTTTTTCTCTGCTAATGAACAATAAGAAATAAATATTTTTAGCAGACCTCAGATCAGATGACAAATATTTTTTTTTTTAAAACCTAGGGCGAAAAATACGGTGACTGTGTGTAAATGTATACCTTGTGGCTCCTGGTAGTCATACGTTTTTTTTTGGGGCTCTTTGTGTATGTAAGGTTGGCCACCCCTGCTATAGACTGTGCAGCCTATAAATTATATTTCATCACATTAGTAAGCAGGATTGCATTTACTAAAAAGCTGAATCAATGTTTGGAGGAAAATTACATAGCTCTTAGCTAATAGTGTGTAATTTGTGTCACAAATACGTTTAAATAATATAAGTGGCCAACTCTTGGAATTTTCCAGAAATATTAGATGACTTGAATTTCTTTATATTTTTCCCGGGGACTTCTGTTAGCATATTGTCCATGATCACATATCACTTAGTAGAACCCCTGGTTTTCAATGAATGTTTCTGAAACTGTAGCGGAAAAGGAAGGGAGGTGGAAACCTCAGCTGTCAAACGGTGGGGGGGGGGGGGGGGGTGATATTTACTTGCTGCCCTTTGAGAATGAATTTTGTAGGTTCAATTTTAGGGATGTAAAGTACAACTGATAATATAATGCAACAAGTACTGCTCATTTCTTATTTAAATTCCACTTTAGAATTGATTATTGCCCACTACATACAGTTCTCCAAATTTTTTACTTGCCTAAGAGCTGCCATTTTGAAGTCCACTTGTTGACCTTTACTAGGTCACAGCTAACACTTATCTGACTATGATTTAGCACTATATCATGTTTGCAATGCATGATAACAATAACATATAACTTTACTGTGTTGTCATTAGATGCAGGTGACAACCGTGTCATTAGACTTAGATGAGGTTTACAGTGCTGTTGGATAGGTCATCAATATCTGATCAGTGAGGGTCCCCTTGATCAACTCTTCCCTGTGGCCTTCGGCGTTGTTACTAACACCTTCAATGGGGCAGGAAGAACAGCTCTGTTCGAAGTGTAGTGGCCATACCATGTTACTGCTGCTCCGCTCCCGTTTTTCCTGCTCCATTCAAGAGCTAGTGTCAGCACTGGAAGCTGTATGGAACAGCTGATTGTCAAACCTTCACTGATCGAAAATGAATGACCTACCCTTTAACTAATCCTATTTTGAAGACTTCCAGCATTTGTAAGCAGAATTTGAATTACGCTTTCAGTTTGTTCAACCACTCCTCCCTAATTTTTTGAAAATTGTTGTAGTTGATTTTTAGTTATTCTCAATTATTCTATTTTAAAACCTCATTTAGCAGTCAACCAAATCATATTTCATGTGTTTTAGGTTAACAGAGAAGTCTGTTCAGTTCTTCAAAAACTGAATACCTGCCAACTGTGTTATATGCTAGTCTGCTAGGTCCTCACCAGCATCTCGTAATAAAAGAAAAAAGATTGTAGTGTTCCCTTAACAAATTCACTACCACTAGCACCTGTCTGCTTTTTGTAGTGAAAATAAGAATATATCTACACTGAACAAAAATATAAACGCAACACTTTTGGTTTTGCTCCCATTTTGCATGAGCTGAACTCAAAGATCTGAAACATTTTCTACATACACAAAAGACCCATTACTCTCAAATATTGTTCACAAATCTATCTAAATGTGTGTTAGTGAGCACTTCTCCTTTGCCGAGATAATCAATCCCACCTCATATCAAGGTGCTGATTAGACAGCATGAATATTGCACAGGTGTGCCTTAGACTGCCCACAATATAAAAGACCACTCTGAAATGTGCACGGTTTTGCCTTACGGGGGGGGGGGTCAAAAAACCAGTCAGTATCTGGTGTGGCCACCATTTGCCTCACACAGATTTAGACAGATTTGTGAACAATATTTGAGATTAATGGTTCTTTTGTGTATGTAGAAAATCTTTCAGATCTCTGAGTTCAGCTCATGCAAAATGGGAGCAAAACCAAAAGTGTTGCGTTTATATTTTTGTTCAGTGTATATTAGATTTATCTACCCTTTACGTAAGAGCTGGATGTATTTACTTATGTGTGTGTGGTACATATTGCTAGGATTCCTATTATTCCTATTTTATCTATATTATTTATTTTTTGTTAAAGGCTTCCAAGCTTCCAATGTCCATTATTATTGTAGGAGTGGGACCTGCAGAATTTGATGGTAAGGTTTATGCCATATACTACAGATTGTATTTTATGATTATATTGCAGGAATTTTCATTTTTTTTGTAAAGAAACTCTCAACTTGCTATTTTATTAGATATACAAAACATTTATTTGTGCGCATATAGCCTATGTTTT
This sequence comes from Bufo bufo, assembly GCF_905171765.1. Taxonomy (NCBI): domain Eukaryota; kingdom Metazoa; phylum Chordata; class Amphibia; order Anura; family Bufonidae; genus Bufo; species Bufo bufo. The sequence continues at coordinate 546,814,940 of NC_053389.1, read as the reverse complement.
CCCCTGTGCCATGTCACATCACTGTTTAGTTTTCTGTTCTCCTGATCCATCAGACGAACAGAAAAATAACAAAAAATGGATCCTTTATTTTGAGCATCCATTGTGCTCATTTTGTATCCATTTTTGTGAGTTTCATCAGAGATCTGTTATTTCAGATGGAAGCAAAAGTCCTGTGTGATGGTCTAAAATAACTTATTTGATGAAAATGACAAAACCTATTGTAAAATGAGCACAACGGATGCTCAAAATAATGGATATGGTTTTTTTTTTGTGTTTTTTATTTTTCTGTTCTTCTGACTGGTCAGACAGGTCAGAGGAACGGAAAAGTAACCGGTGATGAGAACGTGTCCTTAGTTAAAAGAAAAACTTGAAATTCTACTCGTCTGTCCATCACCCAGAATAAATAGCAGTGAGTTTAATTTCTCCTATTCTGCAATGTGGGTCTGACTGTGACCATAAAAAACTGCAACGACTTCCAGGATCCTGCATCTGTATACTTGCATAAGCTTAATTTTGTAAGTGTAGTATGCCTGATTTGCTAAGTGGTACGAAATAGCTGCAATTAATACAAGTCAAGTAAATATGCAGTTATACTTAAAGGGAATCTGTCCTTCATTCCTGCATGTGTCTTCTTTCTTTTATTCAACTTTTCATTCAGATGAAAAAGCGATTTTTCTGATATGCAAATTAAGTCTCAAGGTACCCAGAGGGGCGTTATTACTCTGCTCTAGTGCCCAGTAACGCCCCCCTGCAGTGCCCAGCCCGCCTTTCTTCCAAGCCCAGCACGCCTCCTAAGAAATAAATGTACTCCCACATCGGAGCCGAACGGCGCCGCCGCCTCAACTACGTCATTTAATTTATTCACTGCACCGTCCTTACTTCCTCCTCTCTTGGCCTCCGAAATCCCGCGTAGGCGCAGTATCGCTGAGTGCCTGCGCCTGTACGATACTCCTGCTCCTGAGGGCAACAGCCTCAATAGTGTCACTGCATGCCTAGTGACGTAATCAGAGCGCTGTTGTCCTCTGGAGCAGGAGTATCGTACAGGCGCAGGCACTCAGCGATACTGCGCCTGCACGGGATTTCGGAGGCCAAGAGAGGAGGAAGCAAGGACGGTGCAGTGAATAAATTAAATGACGTAGTTGAGGCGGCGGCGCCGTTCGGCAAGGATGTAGGAGTACATTTATTTCTTAGGAGGCGTGCTGGGCTTGGAAGAAAGGCGGGCTGGGCACTGCAGGGGGGCGTTACTGGGCACTAGAGCAGAGTAATAACGCCCCTCTGGGCACCTTGAGACTTAATTAGCATATCAGAAAAATTGCTTTTTCATCTGAATGAAAAGTTGAATAAAAGAAAGAGGACACATGCAGGAATGAAGGTACTTTATTGCACATTGCTATGTTAACAGTATTATAGGCTCAAAATAGGTGACAGATTCCCTTTAAAGGAAATGTGTCACCAACATTTTTTTCTACCAGTTAAACCAGATAGTAAAACAGATCCTTTCTTTATTATCTTTTTTTTATTTTCTGATTGCAGATGTTTTATTCCATTCCCTGAACATGATTATGGAAGCTGCCATATTGCATGAGCTGTTTTGCACAGCATTTAGAAAGCATTAAGAAAATTGCTTTACGGCAGCCCCATGGTCCATATACACAATGGACAGGGGGGGACCTCATTGACTTCCATGGGAGAGTTTTCTAGACATGGTCTGTGATCTGTGCAGAGGTCATTTTACAAGGAAAGAATAGATATGCTCTGACAATCATCTATTGTGAATGGTGGATCATGTCTTATCTGCCATTTTCATCCTGCATGTAATGATATCACCTCTGTGTATAGATAAGCAGGTAACTGCAGTAAAGTGATCTGTACAGGCCAAGAAATGGCACCTATTATTATTCTAATTGTCCATTTTTATGTTTTTTCCTTTACATATAGATATTGACATGGAAAATTAAAAATAACCAAAAATTCTTAAAAAATATGTTAAACATAAAAATGTGATTTAAACAAAAGGTTATTTTCTGATTGTACATTTCCTTTATGAGCATTGTAATATTAAACACTTGAACAAAACAGCCATATCTTAAGAAAATGTCTGAACTGTACAATTAGAATCCGATAAGAACGTGTTCCATAAACAAATGCACAATTCCCCAGAAAATAAATGTGCAATTGACAGATAATTTGGCAGATTCGTTGCCACAAGCTTACTGTCTAAAACAATCAATGATGAGTGGAATAAGTCAATACAGAAAAATGTGTTTTCTGCTTTCTTTTTGTTCCCCAGTCTGGCAAATGCTGTATGATGAATTTGTACAAGGAATGCCTTTTGTGCTTTAGAAAGATTAAATTTCAAAAGGCCACTACTGCATGCCACATATTGTTGTCTGTGTACTTTGATATAAATGTTTTCTTTCTAGCAGAATTGATTGTTCACTATTTTTATCAACATTTCTAAAAGGGAATTATTGACCTAAGCGTTTCCGCTATACTACATTGACAATTATTAGCTTTGTATCCCTTAACCCCATGTCACGTGTAAGGTCCAACATAATGTACATGTGCATGATCACAGCATACCAGTCCACAAAAAAAGTATCAATATTGTATTTTACTCTACAATATTCTGAAGTTAAATGTTTATTTTACTCTACAAAGTTTTTAAGTTAAGCAATTGCTTTACTGTTTAATGCATAAAATAATGCCCATTATTTATTTTTTTATTATTTAAAAGCAATGGTAGAGTTGGATGGTGATGAAGTCCGGGTTTCATCAAGAGGACGGTATGCAGAAAGGGACATTGTGCAGGTAAAAATGTAATATTTTATTAGTTGCCAAATATCCATCCTAGCCAATTGTCCTTTGTGCAGCAGAAGTACTGATGAAAAGGTGTTAACTTTTGAACCTTGCTCCTAGTTGCTGTCTCTAGGGCTTATGCACACAACACAAAAAACGGCTCCACAGAAAATACGGATGACGTCCATGTGCAATCTGTATTTTGCAGAACGGAACAGCTGGCCCCTAATAGAACAGTCCTATCCTTGTCCGCAATGCGGACAATAATAGGGCAAGTTCTATTTTTTTGCGGAAAATAAATGCGGAATGCACACGTAGTAACTTCTGTTTTTTTTGCGGACCAATTGAAATGAATGGTTCCGCAGAAGGTCCGCAAAAAACGGAACGGACACGGAAAGAAAATACGTTTGTGTGCATTAGCCCTAAATCAAGGGTCAGCAGCCTCTGATATTCTACCTGTGGTGAAACTACCACTAGAAGCAAGCTCTATTCACTTTTATGGAAGACCTGATAATAGCTAAGCAAGCTGGGAGCTGCAGTCTGATGCCTGCTCAATTAATCTAATAACCATACTGTGACCACAGATTAACCCTTTCCCGCCCAGCGCCGTACATGAACAGCATGGGCAAGTCTTTTAAGATAGTGCTAATAACATCTATCACAGAAATTAAACCCAGGAGCACGTACTCCCAGGCCTGCTACAGCTCTTCAAGCAGGGATCAGGGGAGCCGGACGGATATTGTGTGCGGCAGCCTTGGTCCTTCTGAATCGTCCAAGGCTGTGGCAGGGCGCCATAGGAACCAACATAGTGCAAATCTCATACACTCCAATGCTCCCAAAGCAATCTAGTGATTACATGTTCAAGTTCACTATGGGAACTTTTAAAAAGTGTAAAAAAAAAAAAGTTTTTAAATATTAAATATAATTATATAAATTATATATTAAATATAAAGTTAAAAACAAAAATTTCAATCACCGCCCTTTCCCCAAAATAAAAATATATAAACATAAAAAAAAACATCATGGGCATCATCACGTGCAAAAATACCCGTACTATTAAAATATTTATCCCATACAGCGAATGGTGTAATGGAAAAAACATCAAAGGCCACTTTTTGGTTGCTTTACCTCCCACAAAAAATGTAATGAAAAGTGTTCAAAAAGTCTTACACACCCCATGGTATAAATAAAAAGTACAGATTGTCACGCAAAAAAATGAGCTCTCACACAGCTCCATAGACATAACTACAAAAAAGTTATGGGGGTCAGAATATGGTGATGAAATGAATTTTTTTTCTAAGTTTTTTTTTGTCAGTATAAAAAAAACAATCCAAGTGTGGTATCGCCATAATCTTACTGACCTGGAGAATAAAGGTAACAGGTTAGTTTTACCACATAGGGAACACCATAAAAACAAAGCCCATAAAACTGGCAGAATTGCATTTTTTTTCAATTCCCTCCCATTTGGAATTTTTTTCCAGCGCCCTATTACATTGTATGCAATATTAAATGGTGCCATTAGAAAGTGCAGCTTGTCTTACAAAAAAAAAAAGCCTCATATGGCTATGTGAATGGAAAAATAAAAAGTTTAGTTTATGGTCCCGGAAATGCGGCGAGTGAACAACAAAAACGCAAAAAAAAAAAATCTTCCGGAGGAGAAGGCGTTAGTTGGGGATAATACGCATTTCTGAATACATCATGCAGTTGTATTTTTGTTCCTTTTTGTCTTATTGCAACGGATATTGACACATTACAATATCCTGATGAAATGTTTATTCATCATCGGGACACCTTCAAAATCACAATGATTAGTCACATATTAAAAATACTGTTGGAAAGGATGGAGACTTTTATGCATTTTGTGTAGGGTGACCGTACGCCCTCTTTTTCCTCCCACACATGTTCTCTTTCTGGTCTGGCCGGGTTTTATAAATTACCAATAATGAAGGGGGAGGGGGTCTGGGCAGGCACTGTAATATGCTACAGAGCAAGACCTCAAAGACCTGTGATGACGTCACTGTCATATGATCAGTGTGGGAGGGGCCAGAGCTCAGCAGTGGAGAGGAGAAGTGGTAAGGACTTGTGATGATGTCACTGTCATGTGAACAGTGCAGGTGTGGGCATTGTTCAGCAGTGGAGAATTGGTAAGCCTGAGAAACCTTGGTAGTTGTAGTCCCCTCCTCTTTTATACTCTCTCTCTCTCTCTCTCTCTCTCTCTCTCTGAATTGTCCAGTGATATCCCATAATAATGGTGTGGACATGCTGGTAGTTGTAGTCCTCTCCTCTTATACCTTACCCCTGTAATGTCTTCTCATATCCCATAATAATGGCCTGTACATGCTGGAAGTTGTAGACCTCTCCTCTTATACCCACTTACTGAAATATCCCCTGTTATCTTATAATAAAGGCCTGGACATGCTGGGAGTTGTAGTCCTCTCCTTTTATACCTCCTCCCTATAATGTCCTCTGACATCACATAATATCAGCTTGTACATGCTGGGAGTTGTAGTCCTCTCATCTTATACCTTACTTCCTCCCTGAAATGTCCTCCGATATCCCATAATAACGACTTGGACATGCTGTAGACCTCTCCTCTTATACCCCTCCCTGTAGTGTCTTGTGATATCACATTATATAAGCCTGGTCATGCCGGGAGTTGTAGTTCTTTCCTCTTTTACCTCCTCCCTGTAATGTACTCTGATTGTATCGTCACCCACTATGGTATGGTATCCTTCTTTTGGGGGTTAGGAAAGTGGTCACCCTAGTTTTGAGTGATAGTGCTCTTAATCATAGTGATCATAAAGAGCAGTAGTGCTTGGATGCATAACTGTCCCTGACCTTGCCAACAGTATTTTTAGTATGTGACTAATAGGAATGTGGTTTTCAGTGTCACCCCAGAGCTGATGTTTCACTTCATTATAATCATTTTCCCTGATATCCTGTGGAGACTGTTTATGAAATATTGTCATGTCTTACTGAATGCATTAGGTGTTGTGTCTCCATTTCTACAGAAAACAATGTTTACTCTTAGATTCTATATTCTATATTAGGAAAGGAATGGGATGGCATAGGGGTTCAGAAGCCCAGGATTTATCCATTGCAAATGACAGTGGAGAAGCTTTATTTCTTTGTAAACATTACTGTATCTAGTGTATATTAGGGTCAGGGGGGAACTAACTCTCCTTAGGGAGAGAGCACCTTAATTAGTGTGAGGAGACTTATAGGCCATACATGCTCCTCTGTAATTCTGGGAGGGAAGGGATGCAAATGAGCTCTTAACAAGCTTTGCCTCTAATGCCACCAGATGTAAGGCAGCTATCCTGAAAGTCAATGTTCAGCTCTTAAAATAAGCCTTGAGACATGACTTGGATATTAAATAAGATAGCACCTCATCTGCAGACAGCTGTTTCGGGGTGATTGCCCCTCATCAGTGCAGAGCAGAGAGTACTGGCTAAACTGGGTGAGGTGCTGGCTTATTTAATATCCAAGTCATGTCTCAAGGCTTATAGCTGCCTTACATCTGGTGGCATTAGAGGCAGAGCTTGTTAAGAGCTCTTTTGCATCCCTTCCCTCTTAGTGTATATTAGTAATGTAGCATTCAAAGCAATGAATTTACCTAAAAAGTTACCTAATTTGTTTTTGATATTGGACTATTTTTTTTTATTTTTTACAGTTTGTACCTTTCCGTGACTACATTGACAGAACCGGAAACCATGTGCTGAGCATGGCACGATTAGCCAAGGATGTCTTAGCTGAGATTCCTGACCAGTTTCTCTTGTACATGCGATCTAGAGGATTCAAGCCATTTCCAGCTCCACCACCATACACACCAACCGGGCACCTATTACAGACTCAGATCTGACTAAAGTACAGTTCTTCCAACTTATTCTCGCAAGCTGCCTGGTCAGCTTCAAAGTAAGGTGCACTAAAACTGAACTTTTGACAGACCTGCTTGTGTATTTGGAAAAGCATCTGCTTTTTGGATCTAGAGGATTCTGTTTACAGACCAAAACTGTAAATATGAGTGCAAGAGAAAATAGAAAGATTTTAATACTCGTCAGGAAAAAAACAAAAACTGTTTCCTATCTGAGTCTTATTTTTGTGATCATTCATTTTTATTCGAATTTTGAACTGTTGGAGGAAGCACAAATCACACTTTTAATCCAAACCTTATTGTTATCCCTGGCTGAGATCTACTTATGTGGGAATGCAATTCCTTGGTGTAAATGTTTACATGTTACTAATTTTTAACTTTAAGTACTTTTGTAATTATTCTTAAACAAAAAAGTTTGAAATTGTAGGAAATCCAGTGTCTTCTACCTGGCAATAAATATAGCCACAAAAAGCAATATCCATTTAAGAATCTCTTACACAAACCAAGAATTAAGCTCTGGCACAGTTTGTTTGTTTTTTAAAGAAGAAGTAAACCCTGAACTCTGGCACTTATTACCAGTCATCAGATGAAACATAGTTTAAAACACAACTCTTTTTTACACACAAAAAAAAAAATCGGAAATGTGAGAATTTGGGGAAAACCAAAACAAAGTATTCTCTAGAAAGATAATCTCAGAAACACTGCATTGTCAGATTAACATAGACAATGACAAGTGATAAAAAAAAAAAACATCTACATGCCTGAATGACTGTTTTCTTTTTTTCTTTGTAATTATTTGTATTGTTTTAATAAGATGCATGGTGTCTTAATCTGTGTGTCAAAAACAGAACTCAACATATTGGGGTTTATTGTTAGCACTTAATCACATTAACGCCATAACGTATAGGTAGGTGGAAATGTGTGAAGATGTGTTGAAAACCTGTCTTCCATTGCTCTACATGAGTAATGCTAATGTAGGAGCGTTTGGAGTTTTGAGGTCTCAGAGAAATGCGTGAGAAAAGCACGTGTGTGTAACTCTATACACAAAAACTATGTTTACTAAATTACCCAAATACATATATATGCTTGATCATATATAATAGTACAATGTTTTTCTGCATGTACAGTTTCTACAGCATATTCCACAGTTTTGTGCAACTCTGTGTCAAATACAATACATTATTCTAGAACTAATGGCCTTAAACACACACCCAGTTCCTCAAAATGATTGTGAATTGCCTTTAAATGATGGAAACTATTCTATCTTTTTGTGTCAACCTTGTAACTGCTTTGTAATGTAATTTGATTTGCATAATATATGCATAAATATTTTGTCTATTTCTATGATGTACTGTTCAAAGATAAATTATTGTAATTAGCCCTTTCTTTTGTAAGCATGGTAAAAGGTATTTTGCAGAATTAAATTATATCTGCGATTTTAGAAGATATATATACTTATGTAATGCGATATATAAATTTTTTATTATATTAAAATGATTGAAACACTCATGTGTTAGATGCCTTTGTGTGTACATGATGAAAATTGAAAAGGTTGCACAGGTTCAGAAAAGTTACACCGCCTGGAATTTCTAATTGCTAAATGAATTACGATGAAATGGCTTTGTAGGAATTGAGGAGGTTAAAGATGCAATGTCAGTGAACCTTTTAATAATTAAATGGATCCAGTAGTGACAGAATATTCCACTGAATAATAGGGATTTTTAGCATGCCTTTTGTGTGCATACACCTGGAATATCAATGAAATTACTGTATTACAATTAGATGCAAGTAATTTTATTGCAGAAGGACCCGGCTTCGCACAGGTATATTTAATCAATTTCATAATTTTTTTTTGTTTTGTTAAAAGATATCGACAGTATAACAGTGACCTCTACAGCACCCCGCCCCTTAACACTGACCCCCCCCCCCCAGTGCCCCGTCACTTTAAAATAGGACCTCCACCGCAGCCCATCCCCCTAACTTTGACCTTCACAGCAGCCCGTTCCTTTAACAGTGAGTTTCACAGCACCCCACTCCATTGACAGTGACCTCCGCATGGGCCCACTCCCTTGACAGTGACCTCCTCATGTGCCCGCCCCCTTAACAGTGACCTCACCGTACCCTTCTGCCTTAACAGTGACCTTCACAGTGTCTGCCACTTTAACAGTGACCTTCACAGCGGCCTGCCCCCTTAACAGTGACCTCCACAGTGCCCTGCCCCTTTAATGGTAGGGCTACACGACGACATGTGTCGCGCAACATTTTGTATCAACAGTTTTTATAATGATAGGCTATGGTGTCGCACTGCGACATTTCACATGCTGCGACTGCGACACGATAGTCGCAAAAAATCCATCCAAGATGGATTTTTCTGCGACTGTCGCTTCGCAGCCGCAGCATGTCACATGTCGCAGTGCAACACCATAGACTATCATTATAAAAATTGTCGTGCGACATAAATGTCACGCGACACATGTAGCAGTGTAGTCGTGCCCTATGTGTCATACGACTTATTGTCACGTAGCCCTAGCCTAAAGCTGACCTACAGCAGTGAAGAAAAATGGCCAGGTTGTTATGGAAACCTGGAGTAAACTGTGTGTATGTGGAGACTAAGGGCCTGCGAGCTTCTATTGGCTGATAAGGGACATGTGACTGTGTGTATGGCAGTTGGGATATGAAGAGAAAGACATGCAGGTCATTTTTTGGTAATATCTCAGGAACTAGAGAACTTAGACCCGGTCTAAAACCTTCCCGGACACCTGATGTACCTGTGTTACAAATTTGGTCAAGATCGGTCTAGTCGTTTGGTCGCACATAAAGAACAGACAGACAGAAACTCATTGTGTACTAGCATGTTACCTCCACAGTATTCTTTCCCAGATAGTAAGTGATATGTGTACTAAGTTTAGTAGAAATTGATTGATGAGCTTTTGAGTTACAGAGCAATATGTGTGTAGCAAAAACAGTTGGAGCATACAAACTCCATGCAGCTGCTGTGTAGGGGCATATGACCCCCACAAGATTTCTTTCCAGATAGCATGGGATGTGTATATCAAGTTTAGTTGAAATCGACGGTTGCGTTGTTTGAGTGATCGCGGAACATACATACACACACACATATATACGTCCTTCTTTATATATATAGATTTAGAAGTATGTGTGCATGTGCTCCTCATTCATCGAAAATAATAGTGGACTATATAAGGTTGTGTTTTAATCATTTTTGAACCTGAGTGGAAGGTGAATGGAAACAGATTAACCTCATCAAATGCTAGGAAAGTATGTACAGTTGCAGGAAAAAATGAACCCTTTGAAATTACTTGGAAATCTGCATTGATTACTACAGTAATAAATGTGGTCTGTTTACTGACAACCATGTGTCACGCTTCGGTGTGGGAGGGAAACACCACACTGAGCATAGGAGGGAAATGGGGAATCAGGCCTGACTAGGGAAGGAAGATGGACACCTCCTAGTGAAAACCCTAACCAAAATCCTCACTGACTACCAGTATGAACAGACCGCAAAGGTAGGTGAGTTCATACGCAGGAATACCTAGAGTCCTATCTAGCCCTATAGGACCCTGGTACTAATGGCAGAGATGAGACTACCTGTTCCTCCAAAAGGAAGGACGAATAGGAGTCTACTTCAGGCCTAATACAAACAATAGGGAAATGCAACACACAGAACCCAAACAAAATACAAAAGGCAAAGGAAAGACTTAACTACAAAGAGGCTATGGAAGCACCAGGAACTCAGCTGACATCCAACCACAAACAATCCACAGGCACAGAAGCTATAAACCGCACAGCATAGTGGGAGAAACAACTATAAATAAGGAAGGTTAAATGACCACATAAGACCACCTGGAGGCAAGGGGTGTGGCCATTACCAGAAACAACACAGAAAACTATTGATCCACAGGGAAAACCTGTCAGATCAAACCACGTGTTGCCAGACTCACAGATCTCCTGCCACTCACTGTCGCAGGGACGTCCGTATGACTTGGTACATCCGTGACACCATGTTATTCTAAACAAAAAAAAGATTGGTTAGTGTGAGGCATGTCTCAGTGTGCGCAACTCTCAGATGTGTTGAAGATAGAAAAGGCTACAAAAGCATTGCTAAAAACCTGGCTGTACATCGCTCCATGCTTAGACAAATTATCTATTAATGGAGAAAATTCTGGATTGTCGCTGCTCTTTTTTCTCCATGAAGAAAGGACAACAGGCAAACTTTCCAGAGCAAGTTATGTTTCTACAGTATGTAAGGGTTTAGTGACCCTTTAAATTACTGTAAGAGTACAATTGACCAACCCGAAAAAGGAATAAAAAAGCAAAAGAACTGCAGAAGACAAGACAAGCAACAATTCAAAAAATAAAGAGGAATTCCAGGCTATGAGCTGTGCGCTACGATTGGCCAGCGCTGCAGCAAGGGACAACCCTAATACAAAAACTCCGCCCAGTACAACAGAGGGAGCTGTAGACACCGGTGCCTATACCGGGCGAACGGAGCGGCGCCCAGACATACTAGTAAGTGCAGGGGGACCCCTGGGCGCCGCTCTGCCCACTGATATAGTTAGTTTTTAGTTTTTAAACTAGTGAAAGGTCCTCTTTAACCTGTCCATAGACAGTAGATAAATATCACCACAGTAGTACATCTCTTTTCTATACTTACAAATCCGTACATCATCACATACACACCTTCTGCTGCTAGGCCATGCAGGCCGCTACTTGAAAGCAACTAATTCATGATATACTTTTTTCTAAATATAGCACCACAAGACGGTACCTTGTAAGCATCTCCAGTCGCAAAATAGATCACAAAATATGTAGGTACCTGCATACTCCCTCAATTTCTGGAATGGTTCTTTATTTTTTGAATTGTTGCTAAGGAATTGTAATTAGAAAGTGGCTATATAATGGTACGGTCCTGATCAAAAGTTTAAGACCACTTGAAAAATGGCAAAAAATCATATTTTACATTGTTGGATCTTAACAAGGTTCCAAGTAGAGCTTCAACATGCAACAAGAAGAAATGAGAGTGAGACAAAACATTTTTTGAGCATTCAATTAATTGAAAATAACGATTAAACTGAAACAGGCTGTTTTTCAGCTGATCCAAATTGTAGGACCACATGCCTTTAAAAGGTCAAATCTGTGCAAAGATGTGGATTCATTGTCATTTTCTGTCAGGTAGTCACATGTTGTGATGGCAAAGGCAAATAAACTCCCTTTTTGAACGTGGTCGGGTTGTTGAACTGCATAAGCAGGGTCTCTCACAGCGCGCCATCGCTGCTGAGGTGGGACGCAGTAAGACAGTCATTTGGAATTTCTTAAATGATCCTGAGGGTTATGTAACAAAAAAGTCAAGTGGAAGACCCAAAAAATTTTCATCAGCACTGAGCCGGAGGATCCAATTGGCTGTCCGTCAAGACACTGGACGATCCTCGACCCAAATTAAGGCCCTTACTGGTGCTGACTGCAGCCCCATAACCATCAGATGGCATCTGAGACTGAAGGGCTTCAAAAACAAAAAACGTCTTCAAAGACCTCGTCTCCTTGAACGCCACAGAACTGCTCGTTTGGACTTTGCAAGAGAGCACCAAACGTGGGACATTCAAAAGTGTAAGAAAGTTTTATTCTCTGATGAGAAAAAATTTAACCTTGATGGTTCTGATGGTATCCAACGTTACTGGCATGACAAGCAGATCCCAGCTGAGATGTTTTCTACACGCCACAGTGGAGGGGGCACCATAATGCTCTGGGGTGCTTTTTCCTTCAGTGAAACAATGGAGTTTCAGGAAGTGCAGGGACGTCAAACGGCCGCTGGCTATGTCCAGATGTTGCAGAGAGCATTCCTCATGACTGAGGACCCTCGTCTGTGTGGTAACAACTGGGTTTTTCAACAGGACAATGCTACAGTACACAATAATGCCCGCAGGACAAGGGACTTCTTCCAGGAGAATAACATCACTCTTTTGGCCCATCCTGCATGTTCCCCTGATCTAAATACATTTGAGAACCTTTGGGGATGGATGGCAAGGGAAGTTTTGATTTTTGAAGTGATAAACAATAACGGCGGAGCTACTCATTACTGAGTTCATGTTTGGAAGTTGGATTTCTGTTTTAGGGGGTTTAGTTTTTTTTTGGAGGTGTGGTCGTAAACTTTTGATCAGCTGAAAAACAGCCTGTTTCCGTTTATTCGTTGTTTTCATTAAATTGAATGCTCAAAAAATGTTTTGTCTCACTCCCATTTCTTCTTGTTGCATGTTGAAGCTCTACTTGGAACCTTGTTAAGATCCAGCAATGCTAAATATGATTTTTTGCCATTTTTCAAGTGGTCTTAAACTTTTGATCAGGACTGTATGATGGCATACTGCTCACACTCCAGAAGAAGGCAGAACAGCCAACACCCGGATCAGGTGGATGCAGTTTTACCTTTGTGTTTATTGATAAGCACTTTCTTCTTTTTTTTTTTTTACTTTTCTGAATATATTAGTATCTAATTTTTACTCTCTCTAAGGAGTTCTGCGCTTTGTTTTTGTTTTTGCTTCTTTTATATGTGGAAGATGGAACTTTTTTTTTTAGCAAAAATGCACAGTGATGTATGAAGGAAAAGGGATACTGCACATCAACACCAAAAACTTTATCCCAACTGTAAAGCATGGTGAAGGGAGCATCATACATGTCGGTTGGGGCTGGTTTTCTGCTTCATGGCCTCAATGACTTGTGATCATTGAGTTAACAATTAATTCTAAAGTGTATCAAAATTAACAGGAGATTGTAAGGATAACAGTCCATGAACCTCAAGCTGAAGAGATGTTGGGTGATCCAACAAGACAATGACCACACAAGTAAATCAAGAATTGTTAGAAAAAGAAGAAGAATTTTGTTTTGGAATTACAAAGTCAGAGTTCTGACCTTAACCCTCATAAGATGCCATCAACTGTAAGAGGGCTGGGTATGAAATGCAACCCAGAAATATTGATGAACTGAAACACATTTGCGTGAAGCAATGGTCCAAAATTCCTCCTCAAGGCACAAATCTTCTTTGCTACTGTAGGAAAGGTTTAGTAGAGGTTATTGCTGCTAAAGAGAGATCTAGAGGTTATCAATTTCAATTTTTTTTTTTTTTTCTTTTCCATTACAAGTGTCTTGTAATAACTTTCTCTAGAGACAATCCTGGCAAATTTGTAGGCATTCCCAGTCAGGGGTTTTCTGCCTACCCTGTACATGAAGATAGGGTTGGTAGGACAGACATAAGGCATAGATTCAGATTTGCCACAAATATTGTATTAAATGTAAAGCACAGTCCTCTAATGTCACCTGCCTATGGCATTATGAAGGGACTTCTGAGATTCTTCATAAATTGTCCTAGAAGAAAATGGTTGTGTGGCGATTTCGAGGATAAAATGTTGCGGTCTCTAATGCATAATATACTTCATACATTACAAGTCATGCATTTGATGAGCCTCACAGAAACCACTTCTGTTTAAGAGGGTGTTTCTGTATATTACAACATAAAGGAAGAAGTGTGTTTGGAATACTTCTTATTTTTGGTCCATAGAGTTTAATACTTTCTAGATTTTCATTACATTATCTTCTTTTTTAAATGTATATTTTTCTATTTTGTAATATGTTCTGAATAGCATGAAAATACTCAAGGTGCAACTGGGCAATCTCTTCAGCCTCTATCAAGCAATATCTCAATGCAGTTCATGCATGGTATATACACATTAAAGGAAATGTGTCACTAAAAATGTATCTGCCAGTTAAAACCACATAGTAACACATCATCTTTTTTTTATTATCTGGTTTTATTTTCTGATTGTAGATTTCTTTATTCTGTTTACTGAAAATGATTATGGGGGCAGCCATCTTGCCTGAGCTGTTATCAGCATTTAGAACGAATTAAGAAAATTGCTTTATGGCAGTCCCATGGTCCATAGACACAATGGTCAGGCAGAGACCTCACTGACTTCTATGGGAGAGTCTTCTCGGCATGTTCTGTGACCTGTGCAGAGGTCATTGTACAAGGAAAGAATAGATCAGCTCTGACAATCATCTATTGTGTATGGTGGATCCTGTCTGGCCAAGGTAATATCTCCTTATAATTATAGTCAGTTTTAGAATCATATATAACTGCAGAAAAGTGATCTGTAACAGACCATCAAGTGGCGTCAATATTAGACATAGTGCCCAGGGCAAAAACTGCAGGATTTTGTTTTTTGTTTAAATGTATGTAATGGAAAATTAAAAACAACATCAAAAATTCTTTAAAAACTGATTTATACAGCAGGTCACTTTCTGATGATACATTTACTTTAATGGGGTGGCCCATCTAGACATTTATTGCATATCCACAGTGAGAGCATTGGGTCCACACAGCACTGCTGTGCAGTGCATACTCTTCATTGCTGCACTGCGATATCAGCACAGCAAGTAACTGGTCATTCTGGAAAAATACTGTTCAGGTGTTGCTATAAACTAGAGTAATAATGAATATTATTATTTCTCAATATATTTATATTCACACAGGTTCCCTAGAACCATAAACCAAAATTATCACTATTACATGTGCACACATAGAAAGTTTTTATATATCATACAAGGACATACCCTCCTCACCTAATATTTCTCCCTTTACTATGTGCAGGCTCTCAGTAAATGTTCAGAAGCCTCCTTAGTCCCAAACATTATGTCTTGTATAAAACAGTTAATAGAAGATAGGGAAGAGGGAGAGGCAGCTGCACTATATCTTCCTCAATGTGTATAGATTGTTGCAGATATTGCAGCATGGGGGAAGACATATGATTGGTTTACACAGCAAGTTCTCACATCACCCCAGGAAGATTCCAGCCACTCAACACACATGAATAGAAAAATGCGAATTTACAGAACCTTCAAAGTTTTGCGTTTCTCTTAGACTAATATACCTAAGAAACAAATGGGGTCCTTTATTAAGAACAGCATTTTAAATGTCAGCCTTAATAACCCTGCGCTGGCACTTGATGCGCGTAAGTTACAGTAGCTAGAGGCGCCAGCATCTACATAACTTAAGCACTAGCCATGTGACTTGCTTAAATCTATGTCAAATCCATTGCTGGCGTAGATTTATATAATTTTCTACTCCAAAACAGGAGTAGAAAATGATAAATGAGATGGGCTGGCCCGCTCTTTCCCCGCCCACGATACACCCCCTCAAAAAAGTGGCATGGAGAGGGGGAGGGGGGGAGAGTCGCAGATTCAGCCACAAACACCCTTTGAGACCTAATCTGCAACAAAAGTATGCCAAAAAGTGGCGTGCTTATCATAAATGACCCCCAAAGTTTTTCTTACTTTGTAATTATTATGACAGATATAAGAACTACCGGCTATTGTACTTTGGTTACCAGTAAAGGTCTGGTCATAAAAACAGCTGTCTAGTGAAGAAGGTTCCATGTTGCTGTGTAAATCATTTACAGACACAGTCATCACTTGAGTTTTTTGGCCACTATATCATTGCTTATCTTGACCATTCAGGAGCCAGGGAGTGTTTGGTGACAACCATTGTAGTAACTGCAATGGTAGCATGCTTTTGGGAAAAAGGAAACCAATATAACTAATAAATTACTAAATGCTATATATACAGTATTTCACTGGAGAGAGGACTGGGGTTTTGTTTCATTAGCTGAAAAATGTAACATCCTAGTAAGGCCAGCTTCACATATATATATGGCAATGTAGTTCAGTTCCCCTCTGGCCGAGAGTGCAGAAAAGGCAGGAGGGGAACTGAAGTTAGAACTGATCACATACTTTTCAATGGGATTGGTCATATTCATCCGGGGCATCACTGATGATGCCGGATGTCAAATTGGGCCAGGCATAAAAACACTGCATGCTCAATTTTTCTGTCCGTTGATATCAGTATACAGACGCTGGACCTGTGCACTAAAGTACGGTACACAGATATCACTTGTCTGGCTCCCAGACTGAAGTAGCTGTCGGACTCTGAGGTACGCCTACAGTGGAAACCCTAAAAAGTACCCCATTTTGAAAACTACACCCCAAAGAGTTCTGAAAGGGGTGCAGTGAGCACCTTGACCCAACATAGAATTAATAAAACCTTAGCTGTAAAAATTCATTTTTTACAAGAAAATGTCACTTTAAGCCCAAGTTTTTCATCTTTACAATGGATAACGGGATAAAATGTCCCCCTAATTTGCTGCTCATTTTCTCCCGAATACAGCAACACTCTATATGTGGTCATAAACTGCTGTATGGGCACACGGCAGGGTTCAGAAGAGAAATAGCACTATGTGCATTTGAGGTGTTTAGCAAAAATCAATTCACAGTAAATGGTGCAAAGTGAAAACTGGAATTTATACACATGCCATGCTTGCTGGTTTTAGAAAAACCCTACATGTGACCCTAATATTTTGCCAGAGCGTACTAAAGGGTTAAGGAATAAAAGAACACGATGCGCATCTGAGGCACATTGTGGTGACTTACGCATCTTGTGTTGACAAATGTAGAGGCTCTGGGGTAAAATAATAAATGAAACCCAATATAGGGAGTCACACGGGAGTCCCTATATTGAGTGCCAGCCAGCAATAATTAACAATATACTACGAAGGGGTGAGTCTGCTGGAGTGTGCACCTTAACCCTGCCTGGAAGTGTGGTAGAGCCTCTGGAAGACTTGATTTTTGTATCGATATAATAAATTAAACCACCTAGAAGTAACACCATTTTGGATACATAACTGCTCAAAGTACTTAAGAGGATGGTGGAGTGAGCATTTTGACCCCACAGGTGTTTTGCAGACTGTTCAAAATGGAAATTGCAAGTTTTCCACAGATATAGCATTTCAGTGCCCAATATGTTGTGCTCAGCTGGGACTCATTGCCCTTTAAATTATTAGTCGGATTCTGCTGGGTATGTAAATGCCATAAATCTGGATGTAAACTGCTGTTTGGGTACACTACAGGGTCCAAAAGGGAAAGAATGCCATTTGGCTTTTGCAGTGCAGATTTTGATGGATTGGTTTACGAGTGCCATGCTGCTATTGAACAGCCTCTGGGGCACCAGTGGAGCCATTTTTTGAGAACTAATGGGGTCATTTATTAAGACTGATGTTTTAGATGCTGGCATTAATACCCCCAGAGGCACGGGCCTCTAGATAGGTTAGGCGCATCCACTGTTGGTGGCTAACAGCCTTAAATCTATGCCAGCTCCCTTGCTGGCATCGACTTAGATAATTTTCTACAGCAAAAACTGGCATAGAAAATGATAAATGAGATTGGCCTGCCGGTCTGCCCTCTTCCCCGCCCACGCCCCCCCCCCCTTTTTTTTAGAACTGGTGTACATGGCGTCGAAGGGGAAAATCCCCTTTACGATGGAGCTGTTTGAGGACTTAGTTTTTGCAGGATAAGTTGCCATCATTGTTGATTTCTATTTTGGGGCACATATGACTCTGATCACTATTTATTTCACTTTCTGGAAAGCAGGATAATGAAATGGCAGCAATTCTGTCACTGCTTGGGGTTTGGTTATTGTGGCATACACAACGGAGGAAAATTTTTATGTTTTATATCTTTTATACAATTTTATATATTTTTTTGTTACCACTTTTACACAAAGCATTTTTTTTTAAATTATGTTTTTGTGACGCAAGGTGACAAAAAAATGACTGTTCTAGCACCATTTTTATTTATTTTGTTTTTACACCATTCACCTGATGGGGTAGATCATATATTTTTTTTTATAGAGCCGTTTGTTATGGATGCAGTGATACCTAATTATTTTGTTAGGTTTTACACAATAGCATTTTTGAAAAGAAATAAAACATTTTGTGTCACTTTCTGAAACTTAGAACTATAATTTTTTTCTGGGGATGGTCTTGTGTCGGGGTTCATGTTTTGCGGGATGAGGTGACGGTTTCATTGGTATTTTGGGGTACATACAACCTTTTGATTGCTCGCTATTAGACTTTTAGTGAGGTGACCAAAAAATGGCTGTTCTGGCCTCCATAGCTGCCAGGCCCGGGAGCCTTGTGGACTGCCATGGCAAGCATCGGCTTCCTGTCATTGCAGTGCAGGGAAGCAGATGGCACGGTCAGCATTGACCGTAGCATCTAAGGGGTTACTCTGCCAGCATCTGAACTTTCAGCAATTCCGCCGAATATAGCAGGGTCCTGGCTCACAGTAACAGCCGGACCACTACATTGATCGAGCGAGTGCTGCTCCCACACCCGCCTGATCAGAGTGCTGACTAACTTCGCGTATTGCTGTATAGTACGGTGTAGGTCAGGAAGAAGTTAAAATTGAAGGCCATCAATAATAGATCTGAAAAAGTGAACACCTTTTGTGGTTGAAGGGGTTATTATTGGCCAAGGTTTTGATTCTCAGGAACTGGGGTCTGGAGAAGGCCCCCGTCCTGGAAGAATGGAAAAGATATATGCGCAAAATAAAGGAATTTGAACGTATCAAATATAAAGTGGGAAAGCAACGGAATCTATGGGAAAAGATCTGGACGGGGTGGGATTGATAAGGTCGTCACGCATGAAGTACCCTCGTGCGGATTAGATCACAAAATATGGTCCGAATCGCCCAGTGCCCTGATGACAACCGTGGTGGGGTGGGTTTACGGGGGGGATATGAGCATTATTTTTTGATGTACCCGAGATTTCAATGTCTTCGTTTTGTGTGTTCTTTGTTTCTTATGTTTTTCCTCTTTTCTCTCTTTGGTTGTCTCTTGGTCTTATGTTTCAGAGTTTTGTGATATATACATGTAGACATTGAGATGTCCTGCACCTTTATATGTTATTGTCCCCTCCTGTTTTTTTTTTTGTAGAAAACAATAAAGAAATTGTTAAAAAAAAAAAAGTTTTAGATCTGTGGGTATCTTACTCTCAGCACCATGACCAATCAGCTGCTTGAAGGGTATGTGGAGCATTGGCCTACAGCCCATCCGCTTATACCCGGCACAACAACCACTAAAAGTACAGAGCTGTGTCTGGTAAATAAAGAAGGGGATGAAGCACTTGCCAGAGCGCCCCTTACAACAGCTGATGGCTGGGCAGTGCTGGAGTTGGACTGCCCCCAACCTAACAATGACAATGTACGTGTATCCTAAAGATAGGCCAATTTTACAGTACCCTATAACCCCTTTAAAGTTCACTAAAGCTAAAGTCTATATTAGACAGAGCGAATATCGTACTGAATGTCGTTAATGCGAATAAAATTGATCAAGCCTCACGAGATGTAATAAGTATGAGAGAGTAAATGACCAACGAGGAATCCCTTGTTTCTCACAAATCTTTATGATCTTTCATCCTTCAAAAAATGATTGTTTCTCAGTCTTTGACGAGGATTTGTCAAACTGGATGTTTAATTTTTAATCGCTGAAATAAAATATTGTTGCACCGTCTACGTATTGAGCTGGATCAGGCCCGTCGCTAACAGACAGGCAAAACAAGCAATTGCTTGGGGCCCCGAGCTGGCCCGGGGCCCCAAGCAGAGCCAATGCTTGTTTTGCTTCCTTTAAGGCTGCAGCCGCCTGAGCGCTCTATAGAGAGCCTCAGGCGGCTGCAGCACTCCTGGTTACCTCCCGAGTTCCTCCTCTGCTGACTGCTGCTCTGTAGCGTGGCCGAGCTCTCCTCCTCTACCTCCTGGCTGTCACTCAGTCCGGCCGGCCGGACGGACAGGAAGTGTACACTGAGTGCTCACTTCCTTTTAGTCCGGCCGCGGCCGGGAACAGGAAACTGAATCTCCTGACCTGTACCACGCGGTTCCCGGCCGCACTGAGTGACAGCCAGGACTGGAGGTAGAGAGCGAGGAGCTCGGCCACGCTACAGGGTCCAGGGTCCAGGGAAGGAGCCGGAGGACTGAATTAACTTAGGAACTTATCTAAGGTAGGGTAGGGAGTAAAAAAAAAAAAAACAGGGAGGGGGAGAGTAAGTAGGACACAGGGAGGGGGAGGGGGAAGTAAGAAGGACAGGGGGAGGGGGGACTAAGAAGGACATGGGGTAGTGGAATAAGAAGGGAGGGGGGAGTAAGAAGGACATGGGGTGGGGGAAGAGGAAGGACACAGGGAGGGGGAGGGGGGAGTAAGAAGGACGGGGGGAGTAAGAAGGAGGCGGAGTAAGAAGGACAGGGGGAGGGGGGACTAAGAAGGACATGGGGTAGTGGAATAAGAAGGGAGAAGCTACAGGATTTGTACAGTAATTTAAGCATTGCTTTGCGTCTACTCCTGACTCTCCCTGTGTCAGTGGCCTCTGGTGAGAGGAGCTTTTCAGCTTTGAAGCTGATAAAAAATTACATGAGGTCCATCATGGGCCAAGAAAGGCTCACAGGACTGGCACTTACATCAATTGAGCGTGATGTTCGCCAGTCTTTGGACATGGAGGACATTGTGATTGCCTTTGCAGAAAACAAGGTTCGCAAACAGCAGTTTTAGATCATTTGCACATGTTTGTAAGAACTGAAAAATGTTAATGTGTGTGTTTTAAGTATGTTGGATTTAGTTATTGTGCACTTTTTTAATGTATATTGGATTGTATGGTACAGTGGTGTTTTTTGCAAATGTTCATTTGTTGAAAATGTTTAAATTTCATGCACATTAAATGCAACAGCAGTATTTGCACTGTAAACCTCCTTTTTTATTTATATAAAGTGACGACTTTTTAGCAAACAATTAACAAGCGAAAGTACGAAAGCTCTATGTAAAAAGCAAATTTTTGTACTCGAATTACGAATTACTAAATCTTCGATCTATAATCATTATCTGCAAGACATCTGCTCATCTAATACAAGCCTAAATCCTGTATTACAGAGTCCGATTGAGCAAGCAATTAGGGCAGGAGAGTGCTGGGGTTGGAGAAGTGGCTATGCCAGCATATTGCCCCCACAACCAGCCAAATCCCATACTAGCAACAGCCTCTGCTTTAAGGTGCATTAAAAGTGCCACACAGCCATTAATAACAAAGACCGACTATACAGTGTGGTCTTCATTATTAAATGAAAGGCAACATCATAAGCATGGAAGAATATATGTAGGGCGGCTCACCGAAGCCCAAAAAAATTGAATGAGGTGCTCAATCCGAACGGAGCGTACCCAGCGCTTGTAGTAAGGGATTAAGAGGAAAGTATAGGGATGGCACTCTGGTCATAGTGGAAGAAGGAGCAGTAAGCTCCGAAACGCGTATGGGGTTCTTTGAGGTAGCCATACTCAAACAAAGCTAGCTTAAACCAAAAGGATCCTAAAACCACAAGAGCACCGGAGCATCTTTAACTTCCTGAAAAGCGCAGCCTCCTTTTCCCGCCATCGGACACCACGTGTAACGCCGATGAGAATTGAGCGGGAGAGCCAGCGAGCGCAAGTGACGTCACCGGAAGTGACGAACAGCTACAGCAGCAAATAGGCAGAGCATACAGCCCCGCGAGCGGGAACAACACACGTGGACGCCACCCGCCCGCCAGGAGCCGCTCACCAGCCTACCTCTGATCCTCAGGAGGGTAACGTACCTGCTAAATTTAGCAATACTATACAATATCACTATTGCTGGATAATCTTGAAAATAAGCAGACACTAACCGGAGGTGAATACCTCATTTATCTGAGACAAGTGGGTAGAACCAGATTCAATTGAACACTATCATATTCCCTAAAGGGGGCCCCCACTCCTCACCTAAACCTGTTCTTCTTGTGATACCATTGGACTTGATACTTGCACCTACCTCCAGTAGGTTTATCAGACTTTTATATTATCACCACCTACACCTTTTTATTTGTGTATTTTATCTTATATGCATTGTTAGTACATTATGTATACCTTATTTTTCTAGGAGGACGCCATTTTAGACATATGATTTTTTATCATTACTACATTTTTCACTATTTGATTAGAAAATTTTTATACTTGTATCTTAACTGTCAATCTATTGTTGATGGCTGGCACAACCAGCCATTCATTAATAAATTCTCTTTTCCATGCACTACCTATGACCAGAGTGCCATCCCTATACTTTTCTCTTAACATCATAAGCACGCCTGAAAGAGCACAGGGGCTGCCATCGCTTCCCAGCTGTCTCGCAATCTGTATTTCATGCTGGCACTGAACATATCGAGAATTCCCTAGGACCTTACATGCTCTGTGTCCTTTTGATGTGACCTTAAAAATTGTAATCATAACAATATTATACATATAAATAAAAAAATACATGTATAGCACATTGCATGAAGTTGAACTAGTCAAAAGAAGATAAAAAAACAGCCATTGTCCCTTGTATGCTCAATAATGTTTCTAAATCCACATATATAGATCTTATGTCTAAGGGTACACTATTGGAGAACATAGGGTGAGGACCATGTTTTCATGTCTTGTTTCTGATATTGTAGTTTGCCATATAACAGCTCATAATATAAAAAACAAAAACACAACCAAGGGTGTCAATAGCCTAGTATGTATACACACAGTGGTGCGGCTTCATACAAAAGAAAAGAGACTACCCAAAATCTCTGTGTAACTGGACAAGCTTATACGTACAAGAAAAAACAGAGAACTAAAAGCTCTTAGACGTCCAATGGTGAAAAAATGTTATACTTTATTAAAGACTCAGTCAGTGAATAATAAAATGCCATAAAAACAAGGGGAGTAGGGAGCACAGACGCCATCCCAGCTCTACAGTGTCAACATAGAAAATCACAAATCCATTAAACATTGATGTAGTTACATATGAGTCCACATATAAGGTATGGCTAAATTACTAAGATGATATGGGTAGTGACCAGAGGGTAATCCACACACAAGCATAACCCGTGCAACAGGCGATGGTGTGACCAAACTGGACCTATGTCCCTCCTATGTAACACTAAGCCAGACCAAAAGGTGGAAAGTAAATAAATAAAGGGACTCACCAAGGGTGGATGCGACCTGGATGTCTGGGATGGCGTTACCCCGACGCGCCGAAACGCGCGTCGGGGTAACGCCATCCCAGACATTCAAGTCGCATCCACCCTTGGTGACTCCCTTTATTTACTTTCCACCTTTTGGTCTATAACATTTTTTCACCATTGGACGTCTAAGAGCTTTTAGTTCTCTGTTTTTTCATAAAACAGCTCAGTCTGACAACTGCATTAAATTTTATAAAACAGGTAAACATTTCAGAAGCATGTACAGTACATACCTTTGGACAATGGGAAATATTAAATTTATACTCCCTTTTATTATGATGTAAATTATGCAGATTGACATTAGTATAGACACAAGGAATTGGAGGTAATGTTCTGAAACTTCAGAATTTTATCTTTCTTTATACAGTATGTTTGATCCTAGATTCCGCTAAGAAAAAGTATTTTTCTAAAATAGTTGCTGCACATGTTACAAAGTGAAAGTATGAAGCCCGGGAACACGATATGACCCACAATGCCGTGCAGCCAGCCAATCCACAGGTAGCCAACCCCTGTGATGTCACAGCCCTATAAAACCCTCATCCCATGCAGTCTCTGCCATTTCAATGTGAGCTGAGCTTAGGGAGAGACGTGAAAAGCACTTATCTGCTAGGGACAGTGTTGCAGAAAGCTATTAATAGAAGAATATTGGATAGGGAGAGTGCAGGGACAGTGTAGGCAGATTGTAGGGAGAGTACAGGAAGACAGCAGGGACAGTGCAGGCTGAGTGTAATTGCCATGTGCATCTTGCCATGCTGACACATTCCAGTTAATTTGTTAGTTTATACATAGAATTATTGTGCCTCAGTATTAAAGGGCGGTCTAATATATCACCGTGTGCATCTCTGCTGCCATATTCCCATTTAAAGGGAGTCTGTCACCTGTTTTTCACCAATATAACTAAGAGCACTACCCCATAGAAGATTGCAGACACATTCCAAGCATACCTGTGTGCACTCTGTGTCTGTATTCCATGTCCAGTAAAAGCACTTTTATTATGCTGGAAAACAGCTACTAAGTCCCCAGCTCTGCTGCTGCAAGTACCCAAAGCAAACCAGACTGAAGAGGGGGGAGCTGCTTTATTTGCTCATATTTCGGGATTGATAGCAGCTAGAAATATGAACCTGATCTTGTTTAAAAGCTGGCATTCCAGCCTTTCAAAAAATACCACACAGCATTATATCCACTATATCAGAAGATATGTTTGTTAGAAATCGAGTCAGAAGTGAAAGCTGTTTTTACTTTCACTTTCAGCTGGGCACTTGGGAGCTGTTTTCCAGCAGAATAAAAGTGATTTTCCTGGACATAGAATACAGACAAATAGTACACACAGGTATGTTTGGGATGTGTCTGCAATCTTCTGTGGGGCAGTGCTCTTAGTTATATTGGTGAAAATTAGGTGACAGACTCCCTTCAATTTATTAGTTTATACATCAAATTACTGTGCTTCAATGTTAAAGGGCAGTGTAATATATCGCCGTGTGCATCTAGTTGAACTGCTGCCACATTCCAAGTTAATTTGCTACTTTATACATAGAATTACGGTGCCTTGGTATTAAAGGGTGGTCTAATATATCACCATGTTTATCTTGTTTAACTGCTGCCACATTCATAATTAATCTGGTACATTACTGAAACAGTTACTGTACACTATGGCCAACAGACGGTTGCCCTCTAAAGGAACGGGCAGTGGCAAAAATGTTGCTGTAGCTGGAACAAGTAGCAGCAGAAAAAAGGGGGGTGGGGTCGATGGTAGCAGTCGCATCAAAGATGATTTTTGTGAGGACAGTCAACAGTTACATGCCAGCCCAGACTTGGAGGAGAGGTCTGCTGCAGACTCCTCTAGGTGTGCAACTACCGATGATGACATGGAGCATATGTTGCAAGAGGTCAGGGATGTGCACAAGAGACAGATGAGGATGACATAAGTGACGACCAAATAGATGTAGATGATGATGTAGCTGATCGAATGTGGGAGCCGGGTGAAGAGGGGGCATTGCTATCATCAGGGGTTGAGGGTGGCAGTGTGCCCATGAGAAAGCAGGATGGAAGTGTGGGAATTTTTCACCAAGCCACTGGTCATTAGCGTGGCAGTATGGAGGATGTCTGGGCAGAAGGTAAGGCGCGGCCAGAGTGTAAATGTTTGCATGATGACCCTGCGTCAACACATGGAACGTCACGATAAAGTGGCGTTGGAAAACCGTGCCACTCGTTTAGTGTTACAGCATTATGCAGCAACCACTGCTGCATCTCCCACCGGCCCGCACCCCCTCTCCAGCAGTCAGGGCTCAACAACGTCAGCAGAAGGAAGCTATCATTCCTTCCCATCGGCGTCAATGTCATCTATTGCTACTGATCCTCCTCCTACTCCTCATCGCTTGTTTTGACAGCATTTGATCACTGAGGCAATTGCAAAAAGACAAAAGTATGCGTGCACTCATCTAATGGCGGAGAAGCTGAAAGTGCACCTGGCCAAGTTGCTGGTACTATAGTGCCTCCCTTTTCATGTAGAGAGTTCCAAGCCAACATTACTTTTCCAAAAAAGCTGTACCAGCCCTGCACACGTATGTTGAGCAGAAGGTGTCCCAGTCCTTGGACCTCTCCATGTCTGGTAAAGTTCACGCAAGCACTGACATATGGAGTTGTAACTATGGTCAAGGACAACGTATGTCATTCACAACCCACTTAGTAAATGTGGTTCCGGAACATGGCACATCAGCAACTTTACCAGGTGATGGCAATGCCGTCTCCACTTTGTAATGCTGAGATTTCTGTGCCAATGAAGCAGCACCAGCTCCATATGCAGCAACTTCAGTCTGGAATCTATGATGAGCAGTTTTCTTCAGCCATATACTGAAGAAACCACCCAGCAGCAGCAGGACATGCAGCAGAGTCTCAACGAGCACGTAGTGGCATACTTGGACTGCACTTTGTCACCCATGATCCAAAATCCTCTGCACTACTGGACATGCAAACCTGAAGTGTGTCTGCAACTGGCCGAGTTCGCCATGGGCATGCTTTCCTGCCCTGTAGTGGCTTCAGAGTGGGCGTTAAGTACTGCGGGGGGCATAGTTATCCATAAGAGAACTCGCCTTTCATCCCTAAATGTAGACTGTCTATTGATGCGTTACATAGAGGACCTGTTACCTCTCCTGACATATCTGTTTTAGTAACTACTTCCATTCCCCATGTAATAAAAGTTCTGGAGCATCTATTCTATTGAGTCCATGTTGTGCCATTTCTCTATTATTCCTGCTAGAAGTTTATGAATAAAGGTAAGATGAGTGTTACCAGTTGAGGGGTATCATAGCACAGTTTGACACTACTCATTCAGTGTGCCAGTGTCAGACTGTGCAGGAACAGACCCCTACCGGTAACCCCTATCTGTACCTTTATCCATAAACTTCTAGCAGGAATGATGGAGGAATGCACAACATAGAGTCATAAGAATAGATGCTCCAGAATTGTTAGTACATGGAGAATCCAAGTAGCTACTAAAACATACATGTCAGGAGAGGTGACAGGTCATCCTTAATGTGCTGCTAGTCACCAAAGTTACATTTATTGTAGAAGTTATGCACTTAATGTATTTTGCATGTTTGCGTGTTTGACAGCTGTCATCCATATTGATGTGACTGTTGCATAGATCCTTATGCTATTTTGCATGTCTGTAGATGAGAGACAACGAAAGGAATTTATTAAGATTTGTATCAGTTATCCGGCATAAAAAAAAAACAACAGGTTATGGCAATAATGTGCAACTTTTCCCAACGCTCACCAATTTTAAAACTGCCAAATATAAGCGGCCGCGGTTTGTAGGAGTTGGCATGGTCTACTTCGATCTAACAAATTTATTAAGTTCAAAGCCAGAAAATGGCACAAATCTAAGCCTGCTCACATTACACTTAGGGGATCATGTCATTGAGGGTAACATTTAAAGTCACTTTTCGAAGTGTGTGCTTTTTTTTTAAGCCATTTTTCTGTAACAAATTTACCAAATGTTGCATGTAATTTGATAAATATGTCGCACAAGTTACTCAATGGTATTTATTATAAAGGTGCTGTCAGTTTTTATTCCACTAGGGTGCTGGGGTATACTTGTGACTGGTATATGTTTCTTGAGTTCTGTGACCTGCCCTGGTTGTGCAACATACCTTGCTTGAATCTGCTTTGATTCTGCCAGTGTCTTGTGTTTATATGCCTGGTCTTTCAAGTTTGTGCCTGGAATTCGTTCAGGATCTGTCTGAGTTCTGATCTAGTTCTGTATGCCTTTATCCTGTGTTTGTTCTATGCATTATCATGTACTCTGTTTGCTTGACCTTGTCTTGGATCTGTATGTGTTGTCAAATATCCTAAAGTCCATATATATGGTTCTTAACCCCTTAGTGACCACTAATACGCCTTTTTACTGACATAAACAATGGGGGTTTCAGCTAAACAGCTGGCTTTAATCAATCATTACACGTTCCCAAAATGGTGCATTAAAAACTATAACTTATCCTGCAAAAAATAAGACCTCATACAAGTACATTGATGAAGAAACCAAAAAGTTTTATAGCTCATGGAATGAGATTAAAAAAAAATGTGTGCGGTCACTAAGAGGTTAAAGTCTATTTGTCTGGGTTCCTGATCGTTCTGTCAACCAATTCTTTGTGTTTTGTCTCATGCCTGTATCTGTACTTGCCTTAGATTTGCCAGTATTCTGCCTGATTGTAAATGAGGGCATTTTCTGTGCCTTTGGTGCTTTGCACTAGTGTCTCTGACATCTGTGTGCCAGCGGTCAACTACACCTGGACTATTCCAAGAATTGGCTTCCATGCAGCGAAGTCAATACCAGGGGACCATCAGTATAATGTCTTCAGGTCTAGCCCAACACCAAGGCACAGTGGTTCCACATCCATTGTCCGTACACCTGATCCGTAACCAATTGTTTAATTGCTTCTTCTATAGACTGCAATGATTTACCATTGCTGCATACAGGAGATTTACTGTGTTCCTTTGGAGCCCTGCCACAGGCAGGCGTCCATAGGAAAATAGCTGTGACAGGCCTCACCGCCTTCCAAAGGCCCAAGCATGCCATAGCAACCGAACGGCTCCCTTGATGTTGGCATGGGGGAACCATTCGGGCCCTGGGAGTGTAGCTCTCCTAGGGAAAGATGCCTCAGATGCTGTGGTCACAATTGACCATGGTATCTGTGGGATTAAATGTCCATGATTGGTGTTTTTGAAATCACAAGCAATACCTCTGGGTGTCTTCTGTGTAAAACAGCAGGCACCCAAGCTGCTTTGGCACCCGCTCAACTTCTTAGCGAGAGCCATGTTTAAAGTTCTAACTTCCACCAAGGAATTAATAAAAAACTCATTTGCCCCTCTATCCCCATTTTGCTATCGATGGGCCTTCAGCAATCTAATACTGCTTGAGAACACCCCTGTGTAGTTAGTTTTTTATTATTTTTGTTTAATAGATCTCTAATAGATCTCTATTAGGGTGAATAGGACAAGGGATCAAAAGATCCCAGGTTCTAGCCCACTAAGAGAGCTAATAGTTAATACTGTAAAATAAAAGTTTAATAAAAGTAAAAAATATATATATATTCAAAGTTTAAATCACCCCTTTTCCCAATTGTACATATAAGTTTATATAAACAATCCAAAAATGAACATATTAGCTATCACCCCATCCGAAAATGTTTGAATTGTTAAAATAAAATAAAAAATTCCTGTGCAGCGAACGCCTTAACGGAAAAAAAAGAAAAATACGTGATTCAACATTTTTTTGTGATCTTGTCCCCCCAAAAAATTGAACAACAGTGATCATACATACCACAAAAATGGTACCAATAAAAACTAGTTTCTTGCGCAAGTCTTCATACAGCTCTGTAGACCAAAATATAAAAAAGTTATGGTCAGAATATGGTGAAGCAAAGAAAATGTAGATTTTTTCAAAAGTTTTTATTTTTTAAAATTAATTAAACAAAATAAAAACTGCACAAGTTTGGTATCACCTCAATCGTATTGAGCCACAGAATAAGGATGTCTTGTCATTTTTGGCACACAGTGAATGCCGTGATGTCCAAACCGCACAAACCTTAGGTTGGAATTGTGTTGTTTTTTTCAGTTTTACCCCACAAAGAATTTTTTCCCTGTTTTCCAGTAGAAGATATGGTAAACTTAATGGCAGCATTAAAAATATGCATCTTGTCCTGCAAAAAATAAGCCTTCATATGGCTATGTGAACGGAAAAATAAAAAAGTTATGGCTATTGGAACAAAGGGAGGAAAAATACAAATAAATGTTTATTGTAAGTTATTTTGCTCCATTATGTTTTTTGTAGTTACCAAATAAATTATACTTTTGCTGTTCTCCCATTCAGTGTATCTAAAGTGTATCTAAAATGTATCTAAAGATACCTTTTACATGAATACTAGTAAAGTGTTTTTTTTAGTTAGAGAAAATCTTTCCATAAACAGAGAGGGGTGGAAAAGATAAACATAACTTTTATTAGTACTAATTAAAATATTTAGGGAGTAAGTAATTCATAAAAATCTTACAAAATGCTGCAGGTGTGTCTACGACTAAGTGGATATCAAAATGCAATACCACTTAAAAATCCAACCACTGTACGCCTCACCAGTTACGCTTGTCGGGCAGACCACTTGCTGATATAGTTGGTTGAATGTCACATATACAGTAGCTTAAATGTTGCATGTGGGCGAATGGTTCTGATTTGAGCCGCATGCTGGGTGCTGCTGTAAAATGAATGAAACTAGGCACTGTAACTGTCCTTACATAACCTTGAATGATAAAGGGGAGGGATACTATCGCACTCTGCCTATCTAACTAAGAGCACCCACCCTGAAAAGAACAAGCCCTTCGAGAACCTAACCTAAAACGGCCCATAAACCTATATTTATTTAATTGCACAATGAAGTGGAAACAGGATATGACCGTCTTTGTCATGGACGTTCCCGCGACAGGTGGCAGGAGATCGGAGAGACTGGCAACACGTGGTTTGATCTGACAGGATTTGCTTGTGGATCAACAGGCGTCTGTGTAGTTTCTGGTAATGGATTGGCCACAACCCTTGCCTTAGGTGTTGCTAATGTGGTCATTTAACCTTCCTTATTTATTGTTGCTTCTCCCACAGTGCTGTGTGGTTTATAGCTTCAGTTAAGTTGTGGATTGCTGGTGTATGGATCTCAGCGGAGTTCCTGGTCCTTCCATAGCCCCCTTTGA
Source organism: Bufo bufo (assembly GCF_905171765.1). Lineage (NCBI taxonomy): Eukaryota > Metazoa > Chordata > Amphibia > Anura > Bufonidae > Bufo > Bufo bufo. The sequence continues at coordinate 546,784,102 of NC_053389.1, read as the reverse complement.
AGTTAAGTCTTTCCTTTCCCTTTTGTATTTTGTTTGGGTTCTGTGTGTTGCATTCCTCTATTGTTTGTATTAGGCCTGAAGGAGATTCCTGTTTGTCCTTCCTTTTGGAGGAACAGGTAGTCTCGTCACTGCCATTAGTACCAGGGTCTTATAGGGCTAGATAGGACTCTAGGTATTCCTGTGTATGAACACACCTACCTCTGGGGTCTGTTCATACTGGTAGTCAGTCAGGATTTTGGTTAGGGTTTTTCTAGGAGGTGTCCATCTTCATTTCCTAGTTCTCAGGCCTGTTTCCCCATTTCCCTCTTCCCAGTTATGCTCGGTGTGATGTTTTCCCCCCACACCGAAGCGTGACAGTCTTTAAATAAAGTAGCTAAAATTAATTTGTTTATTAAGGCCGTTGGGGGCTGAGGTTCTTAAATAAAATATCCATCTCTTGCAGAAGGAGACGAGATGGATATTTTATTTAAGAACCTCAGCTCCCATTTGCCTTAAAGAACAACCGAATTTCAGTTGCTTTGTAGTGTTGATCACGAATATTCGAATTGCGAATTTTAATCGCGAATATCGGCACTTTGAGAATTTGCGAATATTTAGAATATTGCAAAATATATTCGTAATCACGAATATTCTTTTTTTTTTAAAATATCAGTTTATGCAAATCTTTATGCGATTTTTTAATGCATTTTTTAATGCAAATTTTCGTAATCGATAAAATAATGCTTGGAGATTACGAATTTGCTAATTCTCGAATATTTGGCGAATATTCGCAAAATATCGCGAATTCGAATATTGCCCCTGCCGCTCATCACTATTGCTTTGTTTAAAAACGGCCATATCCTATCTGTCTCCACTTCATTGTGTCATTAATTTAATTCTTGACTGCATCTTAGTCAAGAGATCCCTGTATACATCTTTTGTAATTTTAATAATAGTATTATTATTATATTATTAATTATTATTATTATTATATTATTATATTTTTATATTATATATTATATAATTTTATTAATTATTATGAATAATATTATTAAACCAGATTGCATACACCCCCTTATACTAAGAGAATTAAGTAATGTCATAGACAGACCATTATTTCTGATATTTAAGGACTCTATAATGACAGGGAGTGTTCCACAGGATTGGCACGTAGCATATCTGGTGCAAATATTCAAAAAGAGGTCAAAAACAGAGCCTACAAACTGTAGGCCAGTAAGTTCAACATCTGTTGTGGGTAAACTGAGGGTTTTCTAAGAGATGTAATTCTGGAATATCTTAATGAAAATAAGCGTATACCCCGTATCAGCACAGCTTCACGAGGCATCGTCAAACTAATCACTTTCTATGAGGAGGTAAGTTCTAGATTTGACTGAGGTGAGTCAATGGATGTCGTATATCTTGACTTCTCCAAAGCATTTGATACTGTACCACATAAAAGGTTAGCATATAAAATGAGAATGTTTGGACTGAGAAAACATGTCTGTATGTGGGTAAGTAAATGGCTCAATGATAGAAAAGAGGGTGGTTATTAACGGTACACACTCAGATTGTGTCACTGTCACTAGTGGGGTACCACAGGGGTTAGGATTAGTCCTATTCTCTTCAATATATTTATTAATGATCTTGTAGAAGGCTTGCACAGTAAAATATCAATTTTGGGAGATGACACTAAACTGTGTAAACTAATTAACACGGAAGAAGACAGTATACTGCTACAGATAGATTGGAGGCTTGGGCAGAGAAGTGGCAGATGAGGCTCAACTCTGACAAAGGGTTATGCACATGGGAAGGAAAAATACATGTCACGGTACATACTAAATGGTAAAACACTGGGTAACACTGACATGGAAGAGGATTTTTTTTATTTTAGTGGACAGAAAACGTAACCGTAGAAACCAGTGTCAGGCAGCTGCTGCCAAGGCCAATAAGATTATGGCTTAGGGGCATAGATGCCCGTGATGAGAACATAGTCCTGCTAATTTACAAATCACTAGTCAGACCACACATGGAGTATTGTGTACAGTTCTGGGCAGATCTAGAGAGGGTTCAGAGAATGGCAACTAAAGTAATGACTGGAATGGGTGGACTACAGGACCCAGAAAGATTATTCAAATTAGGGTTATTCAGTTTAGAAAAAAGACGACTGAGGGGAGATCTAATAATTATGTATAAATATATCAGGGTTCAGTACAGAGATCTCTCCCATCATCTATTTATCCCCAGGACTGTGACTGTGACGAGGGGACATCATCTGTGTCTATAGGAAAGAAGGTTTGTACACATAGAAGAGGATTCTTTACAGTAAGAGCAGTGAGACTATGGAACTCTCTTCCAGAAAAGGTGGTGATGGTGAACTCACTATGAGCTCTTTCACACCAGCGTGTCCCTTGCGGGAATCATGCTCCGTGTGAGAGAGGGATCCTGCGTTCTGGACTTACAGCAGCGCAGGGCATTTTTATGATTGATAATGCTGTGTGCCTCTGTGTGACCTTTCTGTTACAGAATCATACTGACATAAAGCTCAATAAGTATTGAAGAAGATGGGTCGGCATTGAGGTTTGCACGTGGTGCGCACATCCAGGGAAGGCGACCCACTAGTATATAGCGAAGAAGGACTGGCACTCACTTTCTTGACGATATGAAGAGACTTTTATTCAAAGCATAATAGCATCATCAGTGACTAGTTTTGACTCAAGACCTAATAAAAAAAATTACCAGACCGCATAGAATATAAATACACGGGGCGTGGCCTGAGCATGCAGCAGTGAACACGCATATTACAGAGCTCCCGGACCCTTGGCCCTTATAACGGTGTAATTCAGCAACGATTTTGATGATACTGACCTAAAAATCATGGTCAGACGTTCGGGCCGCCGTAGGTCCACTTTTATGTCCTCGGATCCCAGAATATCGAGATACTTTACGACTGCGCCGACTCCCGCTCCAGACCCTTCCAAGATGGCGCCGGCGGAGGAAGGAGCCGTACTGCAGACCGCTTCCTCACAGTCGGGAGACGGCGGTTCACAGCGGACACAGGCAGACCCTCTGCCCCCGCTCTCATCATCCTCTGAATGGCCAGCTGTATCCACCACGCCCGTGAGCCATACAGACGGGCCGGGCAGGAAATCATATGTGCAAGCAGCCGCATGGCCTAAGATGGCGGCGGAGGACTCAAGGGAAGTGGAGGTGCCTATAACACCAGCAGGACAAGCTGGTCACTACTCACAAACCCCTCAGCAGAGGGCTCACTTACCCCTCGTCGCATCTGGAGAGGATCCACAAGTACCACCTCAGGCGTCCGCTCCCAGACTTGAGGATCCTGGCGGGACCCACGTTCTGGCTCCGGTGAGTGAGATAGGCTCTGAACCCCCACCTAGGCCACAAGCAAAGGCCCTGCCTTCTCCAAATATCCCTCACGATCATCTGGAGACTCCTGTCCCATTACCAGAGACACCCTTTAACACGCGCAGGCCTCTGATGAACGACCCTGATCTGCAGGCCCTGAGTGGTTCACAGGCAGTGATTAGAAGTGACCGGCCTACCCAGGCCCACTCGCCTGATATCCCTTCTACCCCAGCTATATTCCACCCATCAGCAACATCTGATTCATCGGGGGAATCCTCATCCACCTCATCCTCCCAGGGCAAACCTGCTAAACGTCCTAAATTGAAGGACATTTGGTCATTGCTAAACGCACTTCCAATTAAGGCAGACCTTGAGGTGATCATACAGAGGGTAGAGGCCAAACATGATCAGGCTATTGCTGAAGTCAAGGCAGATTTAACATCCATCTCTACAAGAGTGACCTCGCAGGCCCAAATTACTTCGGATCTACATACCCGCCTATCTAATGTGGAAAAGGTGGTCTCATCACAACAGGCCTTAAACAGGCACTTATTGCTTCAAATGGATGACCAAGAAAACAGAGGCAGGCGTAACAACATCAAAATCCGTGGGATCCCAGAGGAGGTTCCGCCTGCCGATCTGAGAAAGGTGGTGTTAGCAGTATTTAACTCGCTTCTGGACAGACCGGAGGAATCTACTATAGAACTCGACAGGGTTCATAGAGTCCTAGGCCCTAGACGCTCAGAAAACTCCTTGCCTCGTGATGTCCTTTGCAGGGTTCACTTTTTTAGAGAGAAAGAGGACCTTCTACAGAGAGCCTGGAGACAGGGTCCTATCCCTTTCAGAGGATGCCAGATCCAACTTCTACCTGATGTGTCAAGGAGGACTTTGTTCATGAGGCGCACGCTCAAACCTCTCCTACAGATAATCATTAATGCCGGAGCCACATACCGTTGGGGCCACCCTTTCCACCTAATCATCCGCAAGAACGGCGTCTCGTTTGCTCTACACTCCCCAGACCAAGCGGGTGAGCTTAGCCGGTTCCTGGACTGCCCACTCATCTCCCTACCGGATTGGCAGGATGTCCCAATCTCTTCAACCCCAATGGGGGGGCCCCCTCAACGGTTGTCTGAGGATTCCCGTCAAGCTCATCCACCAGCCCCGCACTCACCTGGATAGAGGACTACTTGGCTGATATGGCTCTAATTAAGATGGGTTATATACAACCCATGCTTTTTGACCATGGTACCTGATGCTGTGCCAGAGCGGGTGGGGGTACAGGGAGAGGGTTGCGGCCTAGACGCTTTTGTTGCTGGTACTCGGTGATTCGGGTCAGTGGCCGGCTCCCTGTACCCCCCCCCCCCCCCCCCTACTAGGTATTGTTGTTGCTATAGTCACTGGGCCGGAGGAAAGGGTTGCTATTTTGAGTGCTTTTTTTCACCCCCCACTAGGTCAGTGAATCTTGGTTGGCTCTTGTTTTTTGAGCTACCTAAGATTCGCATAGTGGATTGCCTTCTCCACTGGTTTATTTGGGTTTTGAATTATATCTGAACCAGACTAGCTGGTTCTGATACTTCGCCTGATAGGCGTGTCTATAATTGTTTGTATACCTTGTGTTTTTGTTTACCCATCCTTGTGTTTGTCCTCTCCTTCCTCCCCCTTCTCACATAGCCTCCCTACCCCTATCTTTATTTTTTTAATTTTAACAGGCTCGGACCATGTCGGAGATTACCTTTTCTTCCATTAACGCCAACGGGCTGAATACCCCTGAGAAGCGTTCCTCCATTCTCCGGCTCCTATGGAGTAAAAAGGTACAGATTGCCTTCATGCAGGAGACACATTTTCGTAGGGACACTATGCCGAAGTTTAGCTCACCACGTTATCCAGATGTTTATCATAGTTGCTATAGCGATTCTAAATCGAGAGGGGTTAGTATCCTCATTGCTAGATCCGCCCCCTGGGAGTTCCTAGACTCTAGCACTGACGATAATGGTAGATACTTGTTTGTTAAGGGGAGAATAGGGGGCCAGCTGTATACTCTGGCTAATGTGTATCTACCCAACACAAAGCAATTGAGAGCCCTTACGGTAATCCTATCTAAATTGGATGGCTTTGCAGAGGGCACGCTACTGGTCGGGGGGGATCTTAATGTGGCCCTGGACCCATTGGTGGATGTCTCCAAGGGTTCCTCTCACCTGCCTTACTCCTACGTCCGGCGTTTCAGGGGCCTCCTTCATTCTCATCGGTTGGTAGATGTATGGCGAGTGATTAACCCGGAGGTCAAAGACTTTACATTTTACTCCACTCCTAGAGATGTTTATTCCAGATTAGACTATTTTTTGATTAGACACTCGGCAGTACCTCTTATTGCCTCTTCCACTATTGACCCAATTACTTTTTCGGATCACGCCATGCTGCATGTATCTTTTGAAATCCCCTCTGCCCTCACCCCGGTCTTGGAGATGGCGTCTCAACGAGTCCATGCTTCAGGATATGGAGGTTGCGCAGAGTATTGACTCGGCCCTTTCTCACTACTTTGAGGAAAACCTAGTAGATGACGCTTCCCCCCTTACGGTGTGGGCTGCGCATAAATGTGTGATCAGAGGGGAGTTCATCAGACATGGAGCACGGCGTAAAAGGGAGAGGGCCCTGGAAATCTCCCAGATTCTGAAGAATATTTCCGATCTGGAACAGATCCATAAACGCTCCCACGCACAGTCTGTTAGAGCTGAGCTCACACAGGCAAGGTGTAAGCTTAAAGATAAACTAGATACCCGGACTAAAATCCTCCTTTCACAGGGTAGGAGATACTTCTTTGAACATGGCAATAAGTGTGGTAGACTCTTGGCTAGATCCCTACGTGAACAAAGGGCAAGGAATTATATTCCACGCATTGCTCCACCACGGGGACCAGTGTTACATAATCCTGACTCGATTGCAGAAGCTTTTTCTCAATTTTATCAGAACCTATACAATCTTCCTCAATCCATTTAATCTAGTCAGATCTTGAACTCGGCCATGAGCTCCTATTTGGTTAAGTCAGGTTTACCGAAATTACCGAGTGAGGCCATTGAGAGTTTGAACAGTCCGTTTACAGCTGATGAGATTGGGGAGGCCCTGAAATCAATGCAACCTAGTAAGGCCCCAGGCCCAGATGGCCTACCAGCCTCTTATTATAAGAGATTCCTTCCCCTCCTGCGTTCTCCCCTTACCAATGCCTTGAATAAATTAAGCTCAGGAGTGCCTCTCCCTAAAGACATGTCTCATGCACACATAACTGTTATCCATAAGGAGGGCAAGGACCCGACCGCTTGCGCCAGTTACCGGTCTATTTCTCTACTTAATGTGGACATTAAGCTCTTCGCAAAGGTTTTAGCCACCCGCCTGACCCCATACCTGACAGACCTTATTCACCTAGATCAGGTGGGTTTCATTCCCTCAAGGGAGGCGAGGGATAACACCACAAAAGTCTTGAACCTGGTACATCTGGCCAAAATTCAACGGTCCAATCTATGTCTCCTGTCCACAGATGCCGAAAAGGCTTTTGACAGGGTAGGTTGGCCTTGGTTATTTGCAGTATTAAACCATGTGGGTGTGGAGGGTTCCTTATTGACGTGGATCCGCTCCTTATACTCCTCTCCCTCGGCAGCCGCAAAGGTTAATGGTGTCCTCTCGCCTCCCTTTGAGATCAGGAATGGTACACGCCAGGGTTGCCCTCTATCTCCTTTAATTTTTATCCTCACCCTAAAACCACTCCTGAGGACTATAAGGAATAACCCGGGCATTTCTGGTCTCATGGTAAAGGAAAAGGAGTTTAAGATAGCAGCCTATGCAGACGACCTGTTGTTCATGATAACCAAGCCTCAAGTTGCCCTCCCTAACCTAATTGAGGAATTCAAAGTATTCCATAACTTGTCCAATCTGAAAATTAACTTACAGAAATCGGAAGCGCTTAATGTCTCCATTCCACCGGCTCTAGAAGCCGAACTGGCGGGCTCCTTGCCTTTCCGTTGGGCGACAGGTTCCATTAAATATTTAGGCACAATGATTCCCAGGGATTTGCGTGAGCTTTTCTCCAGGAATTTTACTCCTCTCTTAAATCGGATCAGAGATGACCTCAAGAGATGGTCCAAAGGCCTATATACGTGGTTTGGCAGGTGCGCCATTTTCAAAATGAACGTCCTCCCACGCTTACTGTATCTGTTTCAGACCCTTCCTATCCACATTCCGGCCAGTTTCTTCTCTGTTGTACATCGGGATCTCTTTAGATTTCTATGGGCAGGGAAAAATTCGAGACTGTCTAGATCCTTATTACATGTGCCGAAGGAAAGGGGGGGCCTGGGGATCCCTGATCTAAGAAAGTATTATGCAGCCTCTATGTTTCAACGTGTGGTAGATTGGTCCCGGCACACTCAGTTCAAGCAATGGATCTCAATTGAGCAATTCACATCACAAACTCCTTTGGCCCTCCTTCCATGGACGGATAGGAAGGTCCCGAGTGACCTTTCTTCCCATCCTCTCATAGGTCCTACCTTAGCTCAATTCCGTAAGTACCAACAGATATCTACAATCTCCCCTGCACCATCTCCAATGTTCCCTATCCTAGGACATCCGGACTTCCCAGCGGGTTGCTCAGGGGGTCCGTTCGCACAGTGGAGGTCGAGTGGTAGGTGTAGGGCACCATTCTTCAGAACTTCTGGCAGATGGCTCACTTACTCTGAACTATTAGGTCGGACAGACCCCTGTCCTCTAGGTCCATGGAGATCAAGGCAGCTACATCATTTCCTTTCTTCTATTCCATCCACTCAGGGATATGATAGGGCACTCACTTCTTTTGAAAAAATATGTATAGGTTCCGGACTATATCGGCACTCTCTCTCAGAATTATACAAGGCATTGGTAACGCCGGGTTCGGACTATCTCCCGCCTTACTCAGCAACATGGGCTCAGGACTTGCAGAGGGATATCTCCTCCGACCAGTGGCTTAGAATTTTCCAGTTTACTCATAAATCATCCATTGCAAGTAAATATCAGGAGGCCAGTTACAAATTACTATCGAGGTGGTATTATGTTCCTACCCGTCTCCAAAAAATGTTTCTGTCGGCTTCTCCTCTATGTTGGAGATGTGATGCCTACCAAGGTTCCCTTCTGCATATTTTCTGGCAATGTGACAAAGTTAAACCATTCTGGGAGGCTGTCCAAAAGGCCCTGGCCTCCATTTTTCCCTTTTCAATCCCTAACACACCAGAGTTTTTCTTACTCTTTCTTTCGGACTTGCCGTTGATATTACTTCGACGATCTTGTCTACGTTATCTGGTTATAGCAGCTAGAGCTTGTGTCCCTGCGAGGTGGAAGTCTGGTTCGCCTCCCTCCGTGGGAATGTGGATTCAGAAGGTTGAAGAGATTCGGAGAATGGAGGAACTCACAGCATCTTTGAAAGGTGGTAACAGAGCTTTTGTTGCTATGTGGTCTCCTTGGTTCACCTTTCAGGACTCCGCGGAGTATCGGAATTTGCTGTCCTAAGAGTCTAGACCGGACACTACTGTACTCTTCATTTATCCCCCCCTGCCCCCCTTAAATCCTTTCCCCCTCAATTCTTCCTTTTGTATCCTTGTCTTGTGCCCCCCCCCCCCCCCATTCATGTCATTGTCTGTCAAATTTTCTTTTATTTTCATGCTATGGCTACATTTTCTATGGCCTTTTTTGATTTTTGTATGGTTCTTGTTGATGAATCGATGTGCCTTATTGTCACCATGGGCTGAACATCAAACACAGACGTATGTGTTGTAATTGTTTGTAAATTGTTGGATTATGCTTCATGATATCAGTCGGCATGGACTCGACTATTATTTTCTAAAGTATGTGATTCAACATGCAATAATGCTGTTATTTTTACAAAATAAGAAATAAAGAATAAAAAAAAAAAAAAAAAAAAAAAAGAGAATATAAATACACTTTATTAACACAATATATGAGGTATAGTCCATACATAAAAACAGGTGCAGGAAAAGGCGGCATCCACAAGAGGAAGACACAAGGTGATGATTCGCATATTTAAATAACAATAAAAGTGCAAGTGCAAAGTGCAATAGTATTCAAACAAATAACCGAGAATCCATTACCTATAATGTGCTTCCTCTGGGATGATCCTGTAGAAGAAAGGTCAGGGCGGCGTCATAACCCGGCATCCCCGGGCAAGTGCCGGGGCCCAATGCTCCTGGGGGGGCCCACTGAGCTGCTATGAGCACTTCCATCAATACAGATGGAAGCTCTCACTGCTGTCATTTCACTTACGCAGTACCCCTTTGGTGGGCCCTCTGAGTCACATGGGTCCAGCTGCTGCAGAGACTCAGAACATGCCCCATCTACACAGGACATGCTGCCTGAGGAGAGAGACCACAGGGCTGGAGCAGAGAAGTGTGAAGACAGTCTGTGAGTAAGTCTGCACTGTGACTGTCTCTTCTCTGTGGGACAGAAGGAAGGGGGAATCTTCGATCTGCTGCTTCATTCTATTTAGGGGTTTTACTGTTTCATTAAGCAGTTTGCCTCCATGACACCTGCCCCCCCCCCCCCCCCCCATATCCTGTCCTATCTCATCCTCATGGAGCCCCTGCTGTCTCCTTTCCTCCCTCATGTATCCAGAGCTCCTGTCCAACCCTCCTATCTCCTATTGCTGCCCTGCACAGACCTCCTGCCACTACTTGTATGAATCCCCCTCAGAGCCCCTTCCACCTACTTGCTGTGTCCACCCCTCCTGTCCATCCAGGGCCCCTGTCTCACTCCTCTGCCTCTCATTATGGTGGCATCTGAACCGCATTCACCATAAGGACCTTCTAACGTCACAGGGTCATGTGACTGTGCCCCCCACCCCGTACTGTGCCCCTTTATACCCTGCATTGTGCCCTCTTTCCACACCCTGTGCAGTGCCCATAGTCATTCCGTGTACTGTGCCCTCTTATACCCTTTTATCCGGTTATCCACGGTATGGTGGTTTTATCATTGTATGGCGGTGTTATCACTATATGGCGGTGGTATCCAATAACTGCATGGCCATAACTGTATCCCTTCCCTGCCCACACCACTGTTTTTTAGACCTGGCATGAGCGAGAAAAGATACAGATTGCGGTGCTAAGGACCTTTGCGCCACAATCTGTGTCAGATATATGCCTAATATAGACGTATTTCTATATAATAAATTACCCCCTAATTGTATTATTATTCGGGGGTAGGGTTAATATCTTTATATTATATAGATTGTAGTGTATTATACCGTGCCATGTATTTCCCAGTAGAAAATGATCCTTGGGAAACAGTCTTCATCCCTGACCACCAGGACCAGTTAGCGCTCTGTACATGGCGGCCTCCCCTCTCCGCCACGCTGCACCGCTGTGTACTGGTGATTATTCTGACACCAGGGCTGGGTTCACATCCTATTTGTGCCATCCATTTAATGAATACCAAAAATTTATGCGTTAACAGATGCCTCAGACTGATGCTGTACAGTGGCATCCGTTCACCATACAGTTCCATGGTAGAAAAAAACATATACGTTAACGTATGCATTTTTTACTGGACTCTGCAGGATACAAAAACATGGAGTGCTGCACATTTGTATACATCAAACCGATAGGAAAAACGTGATTTGAACACACATTGGGGGGGGGGGGGGCACGTACTAAAATTTGCTGTGGGGCCCAGTCAATTCTAGCTACATCACTGCACAGCTCCTTCTCTCCTCCAGGCCTGGCCCAGCGGTGACGTCATGACGTGTGTCTCACTGCTGCAGCGGGCCGGAGGAGAGAAGGAGCGCAGGGAGCTACGGTTAGTGAATGACAGGACTGCCGGCTCCTCTGTGCTCCAGACATGATAGATATGTGAGGGGGCCACTGGGGGGTCATTGATTACACTGTGAGGGCCCCTTACACAGTATAATGACTCCCAGTGCCACCCAATTTAGTATAATGATCCCCATTGACGCTCCATTTAGTATAATGACCACCAGAGCCCCCATTCAATATAATGACCCCGAGTGCCCCCTCCATACAGTATAACCCCCAGTGTGGGTGCGACTGGGGGTCATTATTCTGAATGGAGGGCCACTGTGGGGTCATTATACTGTGAAGGCCCTTTACATAGTATAATGACCCCCAGTGTCCCCCATTTAGTATAATAATCCCCAATGACCCTCCATTCAGTATAATGACCCCCAGAGCCCCCTCCATACAGTATTCCCCCAGTGTGGGGGTATTCTGAATGGGGGCGAATGGGGGTTATTATTCTGAATGCAGGGCCACTGGGGGTCATTATACAGTGGGGGGGGAATTGGGGGTTCATTATACTGTGTGAAGGGCCACTAGTAGTTATTATACTGTATAGGGGCCACTGGGGGTCATTATATCGTGTGGGAGCCACAGGGGGACATGTAAATGTAAAAAAATGCCTCATGGGGGCCCACTGGGATTTATCGCCCAAGGGCCCACATGAACCTGGAGCCGGCCCTGAGAAAGGTCACGCAGAGGCACACAGCATTATGAATTATGATAATGCCCTGCACTTCTGTAAGTCCAGAACACAGGATCCCTCTCTCACACGGAGCGTGATTCCTTCAAGGGATACACTCGTGAGTCAGGAAGGAATTTGTTCCTCTAAAATGAGGAAAATTGGCTTCCACCTCATGTTTTATTTATTTTTTTCCTCTGGATCAACTTGCAGGTTAACAGGCTGAACTGGGTGGACATATGTCTTTTTTTAGCCTTATAAATTATGTTATAAATATTATATTTTTAGACACCTTATCTTGCCCTCCTCATTCAGAGCCGTGTTTCCTACACCCTTATTCCCTGAAGAATCATGACATATAGAATGAAACATGGCATGTTGGGCCTAGTGTGAGGGACATTTTTTAAGGTGAAGGCTTTTTTAGGGCTATGTTCCAGATGGGGTCACTCTTTTCAGGATGGGAGCTCTGTATTAGATAGGCAGGGTGCAATGGGATCTATTCCCCTTACTATTCAGGGTTATGTAAGGATAGAGATGGCCCGAATAGTTCCCGGCGAACATCGCTTGTTCGCGTTCGCCGCAGCGGGCGAACATATGCGATGTTCGGTCCGCCCCCTATACATCATCATTGAGTAAACTTTGACCCTGTACCTCACAGTCAGCAGACACATTCCAGCCAATCAGCAGCAGACCCTCCCTCCCAGACCCTCCCACCTCCTGGACAGCATCCATTTTAGATTCATTCGGAATCTGCATTCTCAGTGAGAGGAGAGACAGTGCTGCTGCTGCTGATTCAATAGGGAAAGCGTTAGCTAGGGCAGTGTTCTGTGTCCACAGACTCATCTGCTGTAAGGACAGCGTCCTGACAGCACCCCAAAAAGCCCTTTTCAGGGCTGGTACATCAGTCTGCTTTTTTTTTTTTTTTATATATGTATATATTGCAGTTGCCTGCCCGTGTGTGAGAGGCTGCAGACTCAGTCACAGACAGTACTGTGTGCACACCATTCATACAGGGAGTGACAGAAAATACCTCGCAGATAAAAAAAAATTATATTTAATATTTTTCTGTGATCTAATCACAGTTGCAAGCCAGTGTGTGTCAGGCCCACACAGACTGTATTGTGGCCACTGGCTAGTGGCTAGGCCTCCACTTATACCGTTACAGGGTGTCACTCACTCACAAATACCTCGCAGATAAAAAAAAATTCTATTTAATATTTTTCTGGGATATAATCACAGTTGCAAGCCCATGTGTGTCAGGCCCACACACACTGTATTGTGGCCACTGGCTAGGCCTCCACTCATACCGTTACAGGGTGTCACTCACTCAAATACCTTTCAGATAAAAAAAATTATATTTAATATTTTTCTGTGATCTAATCACATTTGCAAGCCCGTGTGTGTCAGGCCCACACAGACTGTATTGTGGCCACTGGCTAGTGGCTAGGCCTCCACTTATACCGTTACAGGGTGTCACTCACTCACAAATACCTTGCAGATAAAAAAAAATTCTATTTAATATTTTTCTGTGATCTAATCACATTTGCAAGCCCGTGTGTGTCAGGCCCACACAGACTGTATTGTGGCCACTGGCTAGTGGCTAGGCCTCCACATATACCGTTACAGGGTGTCACTCACTCACAAATACCTCGCAGATAAAAAAAAATTCTATTTAATATTTTTCTGTGATCTAATCACATTTGCAAGCCCATGTGTGTCAGGCCCACACAGACTGTATTGTGGCCACTGGCTAGTGGCCAGGCCTCCACTTATACCGTTACAGGGTGTCACTCACTCACAAATACCTCGCAGATAAAAAAAAATTATATTTAATCTTTTTCTGTGATATAATTACAGTTGCAAGCAAGTGTGTGTCAGGCCCACACAGACTGTATTGTGACCACTGACTAGGCCTCCACTCATACCGTTACAGGGTGTCACTCACTCAAATACCTTTCAGATAAAAAAAATTCTATTTAATATTTTTCTGTGATCTAATCACATTTGCAAGCCCGTGTGTGTCAGGCCCACACAGACTGTATTGTGGCCACTGGCTAGTGGCTAGGCCTCCACTTATACCGTTACAGGGTGTCACTCACTCACAAATACCTCGCAGATAAAAAAAATTCTATTTTATATTTTTCTGTGATCTAATCACATTTGCAAGCCCGTGTGTGTCAGGCCCACACAGACTGTACTGTGCCCACTGCCCACCACTTATATAGGGTTGCACAGTACCTTGCACGCATAGTAACACTTATCTAATAAAAAATGACAGGCAGAGGCAGGCCACGCCGCAGGGGTCGTCGTGTTCGTGGTGCTGTGATTTCCACTGGCCCTGGAATAATGCACAGTGTTCAGAGGCCACGTACCCTGAACCCAAAAAATTCGGAGAAAATAGTTGACTGGCTTACACAGGACACCCGATCTTCAACAGCTTCCGCTAAGAACCTTGACGCACCATCCTCCTCCAGCTCAGCTTTGGTCACCTGCTCTCAAGTTACCACTCTCCCGCCCGCCGCCACCACCACCACTACCACCACAGCCACCACAGCCGCTTCACTTGATCCCTCAGAGGAGTTATTTACACATCAGTTGGATGAAATTAGTGATGCGCAACCATTATTGCCAGAGGATGGAGATAACAGGGATATGTCTCAGTCAGGCAGCATTACACACATGGACGTACAGTGTGATGATGATGATGATGATGTTGTACCCGCTGCTGCTTCCTTTGCTGAGGTGTCAGATACAAGTGAAGTGGTTGTTGATGACGATGTGTCCGCCGATGCCACGTGGGTGCCTGCTCGAAGAGAAGAAGAAGAGGGGGAAAGTTCAGAAGGGGAGACAGAGAGAAGGAGGAGACGAGTTGGAAGCAGGGGGAGGTCGTCGCAAGGAGCTAGTGGCACAGTCAGACAGCATGTATCGGCACCCGGGGTCAGCCAGACAGCACGCCAATCAACACATGCTGTTGCCACCACCAGAATGCCGTCATTGCAAAGCTCAGCAGTGTGGCTTTTTTTTTGTGTGTCTGCCTCTGACAACAGTGATGCCATTTGCAACCTGTGCCAAAAGAAACGGAGTCCTGGGAAATCCAACACCCACCTAGGTACAACTGCTTTGCGAAGGCACATGATCGCACATCACAAACGCCTATGGGATCAACACATGATGACGAGTAGAAGCAGCACACAAGCTCAAAGCCACCATCCTCCTCCTGGTCCAGCATCTTCTGCCACGTAAACCACTGCTGTCCTCCTTGCCCCCTCTCAACCACCCGCCACTCCGCCTCTCACCTTCAGCAGTTCCATCTCATCTGCCCACAGTCAGGTGTCTGTAAAGGAAATGTTTGAGCATAGGAAGCCAATGTCACAGAGTCACCCCCTTGCCCGGCGTCTGACAGCTGGCTTGACGGAACTCTTAACCTGCCAGCTTTTACCATACCAGCTGGTGGAGTCTGAGGCCTTCAAAAAATTCGTCGCTATTGGGACACCACAGTGGAAGTTACCCGGACGAATAAAAAAAAAAAAAAAAGGCAATCCCAAACCTCTACTCAGAGATTGAAAAGGAAGTCATGGCATCTCTGGCATACAGTGTTGGGGCAAGGGTCCATCTGACCACTGATACCTGGACTGTAAAGCACGGTCAGGGCAGGTATATCACCTACACTGCACATTGGGTCAACCGGCTGACAAGCATGGAATGCGTGGCTCTGCAGCGGAGTTTGTGACACCGCCACGACTTGCAGGCAGGCCTACTGCCACCTCCTCTACTCCTCCTACTCCATCCTCTTCCATAACTTCCTTGGCAGAGTCCTCTTCTGCTGTGGTGTCTGGCTGCACATCAACTGAATCAGCCCAGCTCCCCAGGGGCTATTCCACATCCCGGATACGACAGTGTCACGCTGTCTTGGGGTTGACTTGCCTGAAAGCAGAGAGCCCCACCGGACCAGCACTCCTGTCCGCCCTGAATGCACAGGTGGATCAGTGGCTGACCCCGCACCAACTGGAGATCGGCAAAGTGGTGTGTGACAATGGAAGCAATTTGTTGGCGGCATTGAATTTGGGCAAGTTGTCACATGTGCCGTGCATGGCACATGTGTTGAATCTCATCGTACAACGCTTTGTGTCTAAGTACCCAGGCTTACAGGACGTCCTCAAGCAGGCCAGGAAGGTGTGTGGCCATTTCAGGTGTTCCTACACGGCCATGGCGCACTTTTCAGACATTCAGCGCCGAAACAACATGCCAGTGAGGCGCTTGATTTGCGACAGCACGACACGTTGGAATCCAACACTCCTAATGTTCGACCGCCTGCTCCAACAAGAAAAAGCCGTCAACGAGTATTTGTATGACCGGGGTGCTAGCCAGCCTCTGCGGAGCTGGGAATTTTTTTGCCACGTTACTTGACGCTCATGCGCAATGCCTGTAGGCTCATGCGTCCTTTTGAGGAGGTGACAAACCTAGTCAGTCGCACCGAAGGCACCATCAGCGACCTCCTCCCATTTGTTTTCTTCCTGGAGCGTGCCCTGCGAAGAGTGCTGGATCAGGCTGTAGATGAGCGTGAAGAGGAAGAGGAAGAGTTGTGGTCACCATCACCACCAGAAACAGCCTTGTCATCATCGCTTGCCAGACCTGCGGTAACGCTGCAAGAGGAGTATGAGGAAGAGGAGTCAGAGGAGGAATGTGGCTTTGAGGAGGAGGAAGACCAACCACAGCAGGCATCCCAGGGTGCTCGTTGTTGTCACCTATCTGGGACCCGTGGTGTTGTACGTGGCTGGGGTGAAGAACAGACCGTCAATGACATCAGTGAGGACGAGGAACGGGAAATGAGTAGCTCGGCATCCAACCTTGTGCAAATGGGGTCTTTCATGCTGTCATGTCTGTTGAGGGACCCTCGTATAAAAAGGATGAAGGAGAACGACCTGTACTGGGTGGCCACGCTACTAGACCCCCGGTATAAGCAGAAAGTGGCGGAAATGTTACCAACTTACCGAAAGTCAGAAAAGATGCAGCAGTTCAAAACAAAACTAAAAAATATGCTTTACACAGCTTATAAGGGGGATGTCACAGCACAACGGGAATCTAACAGGGGAAGAGGTGAAAGTAATCCTCCTCCTACCACGGCCACGGCGGCAAGGACAGGACGCTTTACAGATGTGTTGTTGATGGAGGACATGCAGAGCTTTTTCAGTCCTACACATCGCCACAGCCCTTCGGGATCCAGCCTTAGAGAACGACTCGACCGACAGGTAGCAGACTACCTCGCCTTAACTACAGATATCGACACTCTGAGGAGCGAATAAACCCTTTGACTACTGGGTGTGCAGGCTTGACCTGTGGCCTGAGCTATCCCAGTTTGCGATAGAACTTCTGGCCTGCTCCGCTTCAAGTGTCCTGTCAGAAAGGACCTTCAGTGCAGCAGGAGGCATTGTCACTGACAAAAGAAGTCGCCTCGGTCCAAAAAGTGTTGATTACCTCACCTTCATTAAGATGAATGAGGCATGGATCCCGAAGGGACTGACAGTGGGGGATACGTTTGACTAACAAAAGGCCTGATGACATGCCTTGGCCTCAAAATGGTCCCCACGCTGCTGTATTTAATGTCTGCATACTGGATGACTTTCGTGAATTCTCCGCCACCAACTAGGGTTCAAGCCGCAATGTTTTAGTCACCTTTCTGCCTTGAAAACATCAATTTTTCCAGCCGCTGCTACAACAGCGGCTGCAACAATAACATTATTTTTCAGGCATGTGTACATGCCTAATTTTTCTGGCCTCTGGTGCTGCACTGTGGCTGCAAAAACAACACCCCAGATGATAAGGCCGTTGCTTCATTATGATCAGACCAAAAGCGATCGACTGGATAATTTTTCATAGAAAAAACTTAAATTTTTATTTCTTTTTTTAAGTTGTATGGGTGGGTTTTTAATACATAAAATAAAAAAAAATCATAATAAAGTCTCTTAATAGTTTATTAGAAATAATGCAGACAATTTAAAAAATCCCCATCAATTCCAATACAAAGCAAGTACAAAGCTTAGAACTAAATTATTCCAGGATGTCGTAATGGTTCGTTAATTCGACAATGGTTAATCAATTCGACACACGTCCCCGGATAGGGGACGTAACAGGGATTAAACTGATAGGAATAGTACAAGTTAAGACACCACTCATATAGGGTGTCACAGCACATTGCTCCGTGCACGCGCAGTGCCCCAACTTGGACCAAGCTGCTTTTTCCATCTCCCGGTTCCTAAAATCAATTCAGTTTGGTGCATCAGAGTTTGGTCTGTCACTGTGAAGGCAGTCGAAGGTACCCGGCCTAAATTTTTTTTAACAAAAGGCAATCCCACCCTGATATGGGACGTAACAGGGAATAAACGGATGAGAATAGTACTACAGAAAATAGCACTCATATCGGGTGTGACAGTAAGTGATCGTGGCGTGGATTCAAACAAAGGGGAGGGAGCCAGCGTTTTTTTAACCATCTCCTCGTTCGAAAAATCTATTTAATAAATGGACCCCAGATTGGGGACGTAACAGGGATTAAACTGATGAGAAGAGAGAACTACAGAAAATAGCACTCATATCGGGTGGGACAGTAAATTGCACAGCGCAGACGCAGTGACCTTGGCGTGGATTCAAACAAAGGGGAAGAAGCCAGCGTTTTTTTAACCATCTCCTCGTTCGAAAAATCAATTTAATAAATGGACCCCAGAATGGGGACGTAACAAGGATTAAACTGATGAGAAGAGAGAACTACAGAAAATAGCACTCATATCGGGTGGGACAGTAAATTGCACGGCGCAGACGCAGTGACCGTGGCGTGGATTCAAACAAAGGGGAGGGAGGCAGCGTTTTTTTAACCATCTCCCCGTTCGAAAAATCAATTTAATAAATGGACCCCAGAATGGGGACGTAACAGGGATTAAACTGATGAGAAGAGAGAACTACAGAAAATAGCACTCATATCGGGTGGGACAGTAAATTGCACAGCGCAGACGCCGTGACCGTGGCGTGAATTCAAACAAAGGGGAAGAAGCCAGCGTTTTTTTAACCATCTCCCCGTTCGAAAAATCAATTTAATAAATGGACCCCAGAATTGGGACGTAACAAGGATTAAACTGATGAGAAGAGAGAACTACAGAAAATAGCACTCATATCGGGTGGGACAGTAAATTGCACGGCGCAGACGCAGTGACCGTGGCGTGGATTCAAACAAAGGGGAGGGAGCCAGCGTTTTTTTAACCATCTCCCCGTTCGAAAAATCTATTTAATTCACCTTTCCGGGACCCTTGGTGTTGTACGTGGCTGGGTGGAGGAAGAAACCTTCAATGACATCAACGAGACATGGCTAGCTTGGTATCCAACCTTGTACAAATGGGGAGTTTGCGGTTGGGCAAATGGACTGTTTGCGGTTGTTTGCGGTGCATTAAAAGGGGAGTTTGGTCTGTCAATGTCTGTGAAGCGGGCGTAACCCTTACACTACCTGATCGATACAACATCATATCTGATCGTATACACACATGCCACATCTCTCAAGTGCCACTCTTAAGTGCACTGACTGAATTATACCAGAATTGGACCAGAAGGGGGTCACTGGTAATTACAGACATTGTTTGCATTAACTATGTTTCAATTTTTCCTCTTACTCTTCCCACTTTTCCAACACCTCCTGAAATACCCCCACATCCATTCACTCAGCAAGGAACTATTCATCTCTTCCTACATTTTACCTTCTCATCTGATCGCTTGCACAAACCTGTTTGCCAACATAAAACACTTCCTTCCCAAACACACACACACTCCTCATGCCCTCTCTTATTCTCATCTATTAACACTTTCTCTGCTTCTCCTTACTGCTGGTGATATCTCTCCAAATCCAGGACCCCCTCAGCAAATCCCCACTATCACCTCCATGTCCCACTACAAATCTCCTACAAATTTCTGCAACCCCTTAAACCTAATAACCATTCCTCTGACCCCTGCTCCTTTGGTTCCTCTTGCAGGAGCATTATGGAACGCGCGCTCTGTCTGTAACAAACTGTCGTACATTCACGAACTTTTCATCTCTCAAAACCTTTCATTTCTGGGTCTCACTGAAACATGGCTGACACCCTCAGACACCTCCTCCCCTGCTGCACTCTCTTATAATGGATTTCAATTCACTCACACCCCCCGCCCCGGCTGCAAACATGGTGGAGGAGTTGGTCTCCTCCTTTCAGACACCTGCTCCTACAGCCCAATTCCACTGCCACCCTCCATTACGCTCACCTCATTTGAAGTACACTCTGTTCGCATCTACTCTCCCTCCAACCTTCAAGTAGCCGTCATTTACCGCCCTCCAGGCCCAGCCACCATCTTTCTTGACCACTTTAACACCTGGCTACTACACTTTCTTTCTTCCGACATCCCCACTATCATCATGGGTGACTTCAACATCCCTATTGACACCTGCCACTCGGCCGCCTCTAAACTCCTGTCACTCTCTTCCTCCTTCGGCCTATCACAGTGGTCTTCAGTTCCCACCCACAGAGATGGTCACACTCTGGATCTGATCTTTACCCGCCTCTGCTCCCTATCTAACCTTTCTAATTCGCCTCTCCCCCTATCCGACCACAACCTACTCACCTTCTCTTCACTGGTCTCTTCTGCTGCTCCCCCGGTCCACACACCAGCACACCCCCGCAGGAACCTTAAACATCTCGACTTTCGCTTGCTTTCCGACTCTCTTCTCTCACTCTCTACCATCTGCTCCCTCCTAGAGCCAGAAGCTGCTACCACCCTATATAACACCACAATAAGTACAGCTCTGGACACTGTTGCCCCCCTCACACACAACAAAACCCGAAAAATCAACAGACAACCCTGGCACACCAACCTTACCAAAAAACTCAGACAAGCTTCCAGGGCTGCTGAGCGGCAATGGAAGGAATACCATTCAAATGATCATTTCACCGCATACAAGCAATCCCTCCACATATTTAAATCCTCACTCGCTGATGCAAAACAGGCCTACTTCTCATCTCTCATATCTTCCCTGTCACACAGCCCTAAACAACTTTTTAGCACTTTTAACTCCCTTCTCCGTCCTCCAGCGCCCCCACCCTCTCCACTCTTCTCAGCTGAGGACTTTGCCAAATATTTCAAACAAAAGATAGTCAACATCAGAGAAAGCTTCACTACACAGTCCCCCACAGACCCTCTACACAACGGCTCGGTCCTCTTCTCCCAAAACCCGCTTCTCCACCATTACAGAAGAAAAACTCTCCACTCTACTCTCCAAAGCTCATCTGACCATCTGTGCACTTGACCCAATCCCATCCCACCTCATCCCTAACCTTACCACAGTGTTTATCCCAGCCCTAACTCATCTCTTCAACCTATCACTAAACTCTGGTGTCTTCCCCTCTTCTTTTAAACATGCTACCATTACACCCATCCTCAAAAAGCCTTCACTTGACCCATCTTCCTTGTCCAGTTATCGCCCCATATCACTTCTTCCATTTGCCTCTAAGCTACTTGAACAACATGTCCATTCAGAACTGTCCTCCCACCTCTCCTCCTGCTCCCTCTTTGACCACCTACAATCTGGCTTCCGACCCCACCACTCGACCGAGACTGCCCTTACCAAAGTCACCAATGACCTACTGACAGCCAAAACCAAGAAACAATACTCTGTCCTCCTTCTCCTTGACCTGTCCTCTGCCTTCGACACTGTTGACCACTCCCTTCTGTTGCAAACTCTCTCATCTCTTAGCATCACCGACCTGGCCCTCTTCTGGATCACATCATACCTCACAGACCGGACGTTTAGCGTTTCCCACTCTCGCACCACCTCCTCATCTCATTCCCTCTCTGTTGGTGTCCCGCAAGGCTCTGTCCTAGGACCCCTGCTCTTCTCTATCTACACCTTTGGCCTGGGACAGCTCATAGAGTCCCATGGCTTTCAGTTTCACTCCTACGCTGACGACACGCAAATCTACCTCTCTGGTCCAGACATCACCACCTTACTATCAAGAATCCCACAATGTCTATCTTCTATATCATCCTTCTTCGCCTCTCGCTTTCTAAAACTTAACATGGATAAGACAGAATTCATAATCTTTCCCTCATCTTGTTCAACCCCCTCAACAGACCTATCTATCATGATCAATGGCTGCACACTCTCCCCGGTCAACAAAGTCCGCTGCCTCGGAGTGACCTTGGATTCTGCCCTCTCCTTCAGACCGCACATCCAAGCACTTTCCACCACCTGCCGCCTCCAACTCAAAAACATCTCCCGCATCCGTGCTTTCCTTAACTTTGAATCTGCGAAAATTCTTGTACATGCCCTCATTATCTCTCGCCTAGACTACTGCAACATTCTCCTCTGTGGCCTTCCATCTAGCACCCCTCCAATCTATCCTCAACTCTGCTGCCCGGCTAATCCACCTCTCACCCTATTACTCTTCTGCCTCTCCCCTCTGCCAATCCTTTCACTGGCTCCCCATTGCCCAGCGAATTCACTTCAAAGTACTAACAAATACATACAAGGCCATCCATAACCTGTCGCCTCCCTACATCTCTGAGCTACTTTCCCGATACATCCCCACACGCACTCTCCGATCCTCACAAGACCTCCTTCTCTCCTCTCCTCTTATTGCCTCTTCCCACAATCGACTCCAAGATTTCTCCCGTGCATCCCCCATACTCTGGAACTCGCTACCCCAACATATCAGACTCTCACCTACATTGGAATCCTTCAAAAGAAACCTGAAAACCCACCTCTTCAGACAAGCCTACAACCAGTGACCCTGCTGCCTCTATACCGCCATGACCTACTTAACTCGCACCTACTGTGTCCTTCTCCCATACCATGTAGATTGTAAGCCCTCACGGGCAGGGCCCTCTCTCCTTCTGTACCAGTTTGTAACTTGTCTTGTTTATGATTAGTGCAATTGTCTGTATTATGTATGTGCACCGCTCATCATATGTACAGCGCTATGGAATGAATGGCGCTTTAATAATAAATAATAATAATAATAATAATACACACACTGGATGTTTTAAACCACGTTGTTAAAAAAAAAAAATGGATTGTTAGGTGATTTATGCCCTTTATGGATTAAAATCCAACTCTGCGTCAACTATGTAATTTTCCATGGGAGTTTTCCCATGGATCCCCCTCCGGCATGCCACAGTCCAGGTGTTAGTCCCCTTAAAACAACTTTTCCATCACTACTGTGGCTAGAAAGAGTCCCTGTGGGTTTTAAAATTCGCCTGCCTATTGAAATCTATGACGGTTTGCCCGGTTCACCCGTTCGCGAACATTTGCAGAAATTCGCGTTCGCCATTCGCGAACGGCAAATTTTATGTTCACGATATCTCTATGTAAGGACAGTAATAGCATCTATTGCCGTTCATTTTACAGCTGCGCCCAGCATAAAATCAGAACCTTTCATCCACATGCAACATTTAAGCTACTGGACATCTCTATATGTGACACCCAAACAACTACATCAGCAAGGTGGTATCTGATGAAACTGGTGACCTATGGTTGTGGTCTGCTGATTCTGATCTGTCTGATATCCATTTAGCCACTCACACCTGCAGCATTCTGTGAGATTCTTATAAATCACTTACCCCCTAAATATTTGAATTACTACTATTAAAAGTTATGTTTTACTTTTCCACCCCTCTCTCTTTATAGGACTACAGTATATGTTTCAGGGACTTTTGCCTGCACCTCCACATGGTGCAGCAGGTTTTGGTTTATGTTTTATTTTATATAGCACAACTATATTCCGCAAAGCTTTGTAGACATTATCATTGGGCTGTCCCCAATAAGGCTCACAATCTAAGTTCCCTATTAGTATGTCTTTGGAGTATGGGAGGAAACCCATGCAAACACAGGGAGAACATACAAACTCCATGCAGACATTGTCCTTGATTGGGTTCGAAACCAGGGTCTGGATATCGCTGGGTAGATAAGGCACCCTGTGAGCTTTAGATGTCTAGTTCCTAGTCTACTAGTGAAGGTGTGTTTAATTAGTCTTTCTATGTACCGAACTCCCTGCCTTACGATTTTGATATTCTCCTGGCTGCCCTGACCATTGCCAGTTCTCTGTTCTGACCCACTGCTGCCTTCCCAGACCTCACACTTGACTTATAGATATGCACAAACTCTGTCTGTCCTGACCTCAGCTTGTTTCCTGGCTGCAAGCATTGCTGACCCCTTGGTGCTTCACACCAGTGTCTCCCAGTGGCACTGGTGGATCATCTCCCAAATACATCAGGACTAATCCAGTAGATAACTACCTGGTTGGTTCCCTGCAGTGAAAGCCAGATCGCTGTATAGGGTTACAGGGTGAAACCCAGGGAACCACCAGGACAATGCTCTTAGGTTTAGCCCAAAGTCAAACTGGTTAGTTGGCACAGTGGTACAACACACATTGTCCGTAACAGCAGGTTTGACATGATATATTAAAGTTAAAGTTCTAATAGTTTTCTCTTGTGTTTCCCTACTTCTCACAAAGCTGATTTGATCTCCAAGGTCGATGGCTCATTTCTGGAATAGTGAAGGACAAAAAGACAGTGGTGGTGGTCTGACTAAAAAAAAATAGATCATGGTGGCCACTGGAGACACGTCAAGAGCATGATGACTAAGAAAGATAATGTCTATGTGTCTGCATATGTTATGAAAGGATGAATAGTAGGAATAGTCACAATTTTGGATGTGACTTTTACACCAGATGTCCACTATCAATAGTTCTTGCAGGACATGTTTAAAGCAGGCAGAATGAGATATCAGTAGATTGAAGTGACAAATGTGGTGAGGTCCATGACTGGGTTAAAGTCCACCTCTAAGATAAGCCCACCATGGTCTAATGTGAATAGCAGATGTAGATACTGCTGAGACTGCGTAACCTGGTCCTCGTTTGGGAAATAAATGTTGTCTAATGTAAATATCTTGCTGTAGATGTACATATTTATGGTACTTTACATCATGAAATATAACTGCTTCTTAGCCAAAGTAATATATTGTAACTCAAGGTTTATTCTTTTTTTCCCTTCTGTAAATTCTCTGCTTCACACATAGACATTCCGTGTTGCAGTATCATTTCTTGTTTTTTGTTTGTACCCTTGTGCAGAATGCATCTAATGTATTAAAGTAAGACCTTTCTATATAGGGTAGCAATTCAGAAGTTATGAAATGTTATTACAGTCATTCAAGCTACTGTAGCAGTGAAGAAGATTAAAGGATAACATCCTGTCCACAATGTACTGGTTATGACTGGACATTACAGTTCACAAAAGGTTGAAATCAGATTATTTCTTCTTAGTATTATGCTACAGCATAAAGATACTACTTTAAATTACTCCACTTACTGATCCCTTGTTTTTGCAGATTCCATCTGACTTTTCTGGTGAACTTTTATTACACAATGTAAAGGAAGTAAAGTGTCAAGAAAATGAGTATGTGATGTGTGGAAGTGTCTATATTGTATTTTCTATATACATTTAGGTCTTATTCACACAGGAGTGATGTTGTGTTGTATAGCACACTTATCTTACTAAACAAATACAGAAAAAAACACACTGTAAAATCCGGTATTTGCAGATATAATATGTTGATGACTATTCTTAGGTGGTTCTCTTGAACTCCCACTAATCTGGTAATGGAGGGTTAAAGACATGTTTAGAGTGTGCATCAGAAAAAAAAATGATGTAAACATAGCCTTGTTTTGATGTCACAATTGTGATATTATTACTAGGCTGTATTCTATTGTGATTAGGGATGAGCGAATCGACTTCAGATGAAACATCCAAAGTCGATTCGCATAATGCTTTGTTTGAATACTGTACGGAGCGAGCGCTCCGTACAATATTAGAATGTATTGGCTCAGATGAACACAAGTTATTACAGTATTGGAACGAAGTTTTATGCGAATCGACTTTGGATGTTTCATCCGAAGTCGATTCGCTCATCCCTAATTGTGATGACGTTTTTTTTTAGAATAGTATACAGTTGCAGGAAAAAGTATTTGAACCCTTTGGAATGATATGGATTTCTGCACAAATTGGTCATAAAATGTGATCTGATCTTCATCTAAGTCACAACAATAGACAATCACAGTCTGCTTAAACTAATAACACACAAAGAATTAAATGTTACCATGTTTTTAATAAACACACCATGTAAACCAAGCATGTCAAACTCAAAGGCTAACATGGGCCAAAAAAACTAAATTTAAGTTTATGTGGGCCGCATAAAAAAAAAAAAATATATATATATATTACATACACATACAAACACACACACTAAATATGCTTGGCACTATATCCAGTTTCAATCAGCCTGGGTGCTACCCTCAATGGGTCTTCCTCAAGATCACAATGTAAAACAGTACATAAAACACTCACCAATAAAGTGACTGCAAATGGATTCCAAAACGGAAGTGACGGGAAGCCGCAGGTGTCGTTATGACGTAATGATGCTCGCAAAAATATTGTGGTTACTAGGAAACCAGCTAAACCGCAAGACCAAGCCGACGTGGCAACTAGGTAATAAATCAACAAATATCAAAAAGTGAAAATGTATTCACGATAAAACCACCAAGGAGGAATGATTATTATATTTATATTTATATATATATATATATATATATATATATACAAATATTAAACTTCACTATATGTATCAAGACCCCCAACCCCCCCTGTACAATACCCCAACCCCCCCTGTACAATACCCCAACCCCCCTGCACAATACCCCATGCCCTCCCTGCACAACACCCCATGACCCCTTTGTACAACAACCCATGCCCCCCTGCATAAGACCCCATGACCCTTTTGTACAACACTCCATGCCCCCTTTGTACAAGACCCCATGCCCCCTTTGCACAAGTCCCCATGCCCCCTTTGCACAAGTCCCCATGCCCCCTTTGCATAAGACCCTATGCCCCTTTTGCACATGTCCCCATGCCCCCTTTGCACATGTCCCCATGCCCCCTTTGCACAAGTCCCCATGCCCCCTTTGCACAAGTCCCCATGCCCCCTTTGCACAAGACCCCATGCCCCCTTTGCACAAGTCCCCATGCCCCCTTTGCATAAGACCCTATGCCCCCTTTGCACAAGACCCCATGCCCCCTGCACAACACCTCATGCCCCCCTTCACAAGACCCCATGCTCCCTTTGCACAAGACCCCATGCTCCCTTTGCACAAGACCCCATGCCCCCCAGCACAACACCTCATGACCCCCTTCACAAGACCCTATTCCCCTTTTGTACAACACTCCATGCCCTCTTTGCACAAGACCCCATGCCCCCTTTGCACAAGACCCCATGCCCCACTGCACAACACCCCATGACCCCCTTCACAAGACCCCATGCCACCCTGCACAGCACCCCATGACCCCTTCACAAGACCCATGACCCCCCTTCACAAGACCCCGTGACCCCCCTTCACAAGACCCCATGCCCCTTTTGTATAACACTCCATGCCCCCTTTGCACAAGACCCCATGCCCCTCCTTCACAAGACACCATGCCCCTTTTGCACAACACCCCATGCCACTTTTGCCCCCATATCCCCCCTGCACAAGACCCCATTCACTGTTTTAAAAAAAAAAAAAAAATTCAAACGACAATATTAGCATTAATATTTACTTTTTTTACCTTGTGAATCTGGTACCCTGCGTCTATAGCCGCAATGGCGCCGTCCGCAGCATGTGTCAGAACTCCTTCAAGGCGGAGCCTGATGACGTCACATCAGGACGTGACGTTGACCTCTGCGCACCTCCATCCTCTCCTGGACCGCCTCCGCCAGCCTTCATCCTCTCCTGGACCGCCTCCAACTGCTCCTGGACCGCCTCCGCCAGCATCCATCCTCTCCTAGACCGCTTGTCAGCTACTGGACCGCCTCCAACTTCTCCTGGACCACCTCCGCCATCCTTCAACCGCTCCTGGACCACCTCTGACTTTTTTATTTTATCTCCGCCCGCCTCCAGGTAACCAGAGCAATGAATATCTTTGCCGGGCCGCAAAGATATTCATTACGGGACGCATGTTTGACACCCATGATGTAAACATTCACAGTGCAGGTGGAAAAAGTATGTGAACCCTTGGATTTAATAACTGGTTGAACATCCTTTGGCAGCAATAACTTCAACCAAACGTTTCTTGTAGTTGCAGAACAGATGTGCACAACGGTCAGGAGTAATTCTTGACCATTCCTCTTTACAGAACTGTTTCAGTTCAGCAATATTCTTGGGATGTCTGGTGTGAATCGCTTTCTTGAGGTCATGCCACAGCATCTCAATCGGGTTGAGGTCAGAACTCTGACTGTGCCACTCCAGAAGGCGTATTTTCTTCTGTTTAAGTCATTATTTTGTTGATTTATTTCTATGCTTTGAGTCGTTGTCCTGTTGCAACATCCATCTTCTGTTGAGCTTCAGCTGGTGGACAAATGGCCTAAGTTCTCCTGCAAAATGTCTTGATAAACTTGGGAATTAATTTTTCCTTCGATGATAGCAATCCGTCCAGGCCCTGACGCAGCAAAGCAGCCCCAAAGCATGATGCCTCCACCACCATACTTCACAATTGGGATGAGGTTTTGATGTTGGTGTGCTGTGCCTCTTTTTCTCCACACATAGTGTTGTGTGTCTCTTCCAAACAACTCAACTTTGGTTTCATCTGTCCACAGAATATTTTTCCAGTACTGCTGTGGAAAATCCAAGTGCTCTTGTGCAAACTGTAAACGTGCAGCAATGTTTTTTTTATACAGCAGTGGCTTCCTCTCTGGTATCCTCCCATGAAATCCATTCTTGTTTATTGTTTTACGTATTGTAGATTCTCTAACAGGGATGTTAGCATATGCCAGAGACTTTTGTAAGTCTTTAGCTGACACTCTAGGATTCTTCTTCACCTCATTGAGCAGTCTGCGCTGGGCTCTTGCAGTCATCTTTACAGGATGGCCACTCCTAGGGAGAGTAGCAGCAGTGCTGAACTTTCTTCATTTATAGACAATTTGTCTTACCGTGGACTGATGAACAGCAAGGCTTTTGGAGATACTTTTATAACCCTTTCCAGCTTTATGCAAGTCAACAATTCTCAAACGTAAGTCTTCTGAGAGCTCTTTTGTGCGAGGCATCAGGCAATGCCTCTTGTGAAAAGCAAACCCAGAACTGGTGTGTGTTTTCTATAGGGCAGGGCAGCTGTAACCAACACCTCCAATCTCATCTCATTGATTGGACTCCAGTTGGCTGACACCTCACTCCAATTAGCTCTTGGAGATGTCATTAGTCTAGAGGTTCACATACTTTTCCCACCTGCACTGTGAATGTTTACATGGTGTGTTCAATAAAAACATGGTAATATTTAATTATTTGTGTGTTATTAGTTTAAGCAGACTGTGATTGTCTATTGTTGTGACTTAGATGAAGATCAGATCACATTTTATGACCAATTTGTGCAGAAATCCATATCTTTCCAAAGGGTTCACATACTTTTTCTTGCAACTATATGTTTTATTGTAGTACTGTCAGAATAATGGTTGTCTTTTTCTTTTGTGGGGATGTCCTAAAAGTAATTTAGGGGAATTCTAATTTTTTTTTTTATGCCACTATTGTGGCCTTAAAAAGTTGCAAGTTAGGCTACTTTCACACTTGCGTTCGGGGTTCCGCTTGTGAGTTCCGTTTGAAGGCTCTCACAAACGGCCCCGAATGGATCCGTTCAGCCCAAATGCATTCTGAGTGGATGCGGATCCGCTCAGAATGCCTCAGTTTGGCACCGTTTGGCCTCCGTTCCGCTCAGCAGGCGGACACCCGAACGCAGCTTGCAGCATTCGGGTGTCCGCCTGGCCGTGCGGAGCCAAACGGATGCGTCCAGACTTACAATGTAAGTCAATGGGGACGGATCCATTTGAAGTTGACACAATATGGTGCAATTTCAAACGGATCCGTCCCCCATTGACTGTCAATGCAAAGTCTGGACAGATCCGTCTGACTAACTTTCACACTTAGAATTTTTTCTGAAATATAATGCAGACGGGTCCGTTCTGAACGGATCCCATCGTTTGCATTATAGGAGCGGATCCGTCTGTGCAGACACCAGACGGATCCGCTCCGAACGCAAGTGTGAAAGTAGCCTTATGGTGCATACAATATTTGTGTCATAATTTGTGACTTTTTGAGGTTAACGCTTTTCTAAAGTGGTGAGAAAAGGGATATAGGGTTAAGTGGAGGAGTCAGAGCCTATGTCTGCCAGACAGATTTAGTATAATATAGGCCAGAAACTGGCATGTTATAGCTCAAGTTTCTGTGCCAGAGATGTGCCCAATTTATTAAGAGGCATCTGCCTCTTAATAAATTAGGTGCATCTTACTCCAGCGCACAGGGGATCAAGACTGGCATATGGGAACACCAGTCTTGATAAATGACCCTCATCTTCATTTAAAGGCTGTATCCTTTTGTGATGGTATCACAATAATGTGGTTGCCTTTATTACTAGGCTGAGTTTCATTGTGATGATGTCACAATAGTGTTTCTGTTTATTCACAGTGCAAGTTCTATTGTGGTGATCCCACAGTAGTGTTTTTTTTTACTAGTGTGCTCTATATTGTGACTATAGCACAATATTGGTTGTTTTATTAGTAAACTGCATTCCATTGGGATGATGTTATAAAAGCATTTGTTTTTATTTCTAGTCTGCCTACATTGTGGTTATGCCACAATAGCCAGTATAATTTAGAATTCGATCATTCCACAATAATGTCTGTTTCTATTTCTAGGCTATTTTCCATTGTCACAGTAGTGTTTTCCAATAGTGCCTGTGTCATTCACAATGTGTCTTCCAATTTGATGATGTCATATTAGTGACTTTCCTTATTCCTAGGCTTCACTCTATGGTGATGTTGTGATAATAGAGGTTGCATTTATTCTTAGTTTATATTCTTTTGTGGTGATGACATAATAAAGAGTGTAAATTTTTCTGCTCCATTTATTATGCATTAAGGTGATGGTTTTATTTGTATTCATCTGACTTAGACTGCACCAATACACAGAAAAACAGCACTGAGTAGACTGGCATCACGGATTTTCTAAACGATGTGTTATTTTGATGATAGCATAATATGTTATGTCATAATTTAGAAACCATATTCTGTTGTGACGATATCAAAGTAGTGTTTTTTGTTATTCTCGAGGTGAGATCTACTATGATTTCATAGTCATTTATTTGTATTCTTAGAATGTAATCTATTTTAATGATGTCAAATAGTTTTTGTCTATATTCCTAGTTAGGGGCCATTCTTAAATAGTTTTTTTGATAGCGGAATCTAACACAGATTCCATATAGATGAGCTGCATGGAATCTACATCCTATTGTTTCCAATGAAAATGTTGTATGTGTGATGGTACAGGCCTATTGCTCATATTTAATTAGCAGTAGCAGTATTACTGTTCCTGGGTGTGTGGACTGCTTGGAGCATATGTAGCCTCAGAGGCAAGACTGAGCTGTGAAGTGCCGTTTACCCCATCTGTTCACACCCACATCACAGGAGTGAAGAGTGACTTCTGTTGTAGTCTTTATTCATAGTTTATTTTCTATTGAGATATCACAATAGCTTTTATTATGTACAAGTTATGTTCTATTATAATTTTGCAGTAGACTCTCCCATCTTTTCTAAACCATGTACTAATGTGATAAATAAAGATGAATCAAAAATTCAGTTTGGCTGCTTCGCCGAATTTTTCAATAAAATTCGCTTTGTGATGAATTACTTAGTCACAAATCACATTTCTTTGTAAGTAGTGGGTGCAATGACAGGGAGCAGCACAATCGTCATTGTACCCCTCAGATTCTGTGTTCATACATGATCGCAGCATCTGATATAAATAACAGAGTGTAAAATAAAAATAAAAATCATACTTACCTCATCCATTTGCTCGCGACGGGCTAGTGGCTGCCATCTTGCTTGAAGATCTGGGAGGAAATCTTACGCGGCTTGTGATGACATCATCACGCTGGCGCCTTGGTGACGTTGTAAGTCAGAGCGCACAAGATTAAATTTAAATTTGTCTTTTCAGCACATTCCACAGATGCTCAAACAGTTTGAGATCTTAGGAAATTGGAGGCCAAGTCAACAGCTAGAGCTCTTTGTTATGTTGCTGAAACCATTCTTGATTTGCGAAGTGTAGAAAAGTGCATTATTTTGCTGAAAGGGGCCAGTGCCATTAGAAAATACTGTAGCTATGAAGGTTGTACTTGGTCTGCAACAAGGTTAGGTAGGTGGTATATGTCAAAGATATATCCACAAGAATGCCTGGATCCAAGGTTTCTAAACAGAAGATTGCCCAAAGCATTACACTTCCTCCACTGGCTTGTCTTTTTCCCATAGTGCATCCTAGTGCCATCTGTTCCTCTGCTAAAATACAGTGAGGAACAGAAGTATTTGAACACCCTGCGATTTTGCAAGTTCTCCCACTTAGTAATCATGGAGGGGTCTGAAATTCACATTGTAGGTGCATTCCCACTCTGAGAGACAGAATAAAAAAATAATAATCAGAAAATCACATTGTATGATTTTTAAAGAATTTATTTGTCTTGCACTGCTGAACATAAGTATTTGAACACCTGAAAAACAGCAAGAATTCTGGCTCTCAAAGACCTGTTACTGTGCCTTTGAAAAGTCCACCTCTGCTCCACTTATTTATCTAACTTAGTAGCAGCTCTTTAAAGACACCTTTCCACCCCACAGTCAGTCAGATGTCAACTACTACTATAGGGAAGACCAAAGAGCAGTCAAAAGACACCAGAGACAAAATTGTGGACCTCCACAAGGCTGGAAAGGGCTACGGGGAAATTGCCAAGCAGCTTGGTGAAAATAGATCAACTGTTGGAGCAATTGTTAGAAAATGGAAGAGGCTAAAGACGACCGTCAGTCTCCCTCGGACTGGGGCTCCATGCAAGATCTCACCTCGTGGGGTATCACTGGTGATAAGGAAGGTGAGGAATCAGCCCAGAACTACAAGGGAGGAGCTGGTCAATGACAGAGAGCTGAGACCACAGTTTCAAAGGTCACTGCAGGTAGAACACTACGCCGTCATGGTTTCAAATCATGCATTGCACGGAAGGTTCCCCTGCTCAAGTCATCACATGTCCAGGCCCATCTTAAGTTTGCCAATGACCATCTTGATGATCCAGAGGAGGCATGGGAGAAAGTCATGTGGTCAGATGAGAACTTTTTGGTCTAAAAACTCGTCGTGTTTGG
This sequence comes from Bufo bufo, assembly GCF_905171765.1. Classification (NCBI taxonomy): domain Eukaryota; kingdom Metazoa; phylum Chordata; class Amphibia; order Anura; family Bufonidae; genus Bufo; species Bufo bufo. The sequence goes on along the minus strand of NC_053389.1, from coordinate 546,751,005 downwards.
AGGAAAAAAAAGGATAAGTTGCATCCCAAGAACACCATCCCTACTGTGAAGCATGGGGGTGGTAACATCATGCTTTGGGGGTGCTTTTCTGCGAAGTGGACAGGACAACTGCAGTGTATTAAGGAGAGGATGAATTGGGCCATTTATTGTGAGACTTTGAGCAACAACCTCCTTCTCTCAGTCAGAGCATTGAAGATGGGTCGTGGCTGGGTCTTCCAGCATGACAACGACCCGAAGCACACACCCAGGATAACCAAGGAGTGGCTCCGTAAGACGCATATCATGGTTATCAGCTAGTACTGTAGATTATTTACCACTTTATAATTGTGCAGTTAATCTCTTTGAATACAGTATATTTGGAAGGTCTACAGACCCTCTCACTTTTTTCAATTTTTTTATGTTGCAAATTTTTTAAATTTTTTTCCCACCATCATTCTGCACTCAATACCCCATAATGACAAAGTAAAAACAAAATGACATCAGTATTCAGACCTTTTACTCAATGCTAACCTGGATTTAGGGATTTTCTGCCATTCTTCTCTGCAGATCCTTTCAAGCTCTGTTAGGTCGGATGGGGATCGGTGGACAGCCATTTTCAGGTCTCTACAGTCCAGAGATATTCTATTGGATTAAAGTCAGGGCTCTGGCTGGGTCACTCAAGGACATTCACAGAGTTGTTCCTAAGCCACTCCTGTGTTGTCTTGGCTGTGTACTTAGGGTCACTGTCTTGTTGGAAAGTAAATATTTGGCTCAGCCTGAGGTCCAGAGCATTCTGGATCAGGTTTTCACTGAGAATATCTCTGTACTTTGCTCCATTCCGCGTTCCCTCAACTCTGACCAGTCTATCTGTCACAGCCACTGAAAAACAACCCCACAGCATGATGCTGCAACCACCATGCTTTATTCTAAGGGTGGTATTGGGTAGTGCTTGGTTTCCTCCAAACGCAACACTTAGAATTGAGTTAAAAAAGTGTCAATCTCAGTTTCATCAGACCAGAGAATCTTGTATCTCACAGTCTGAGAGTCCTATAGGTCCTTATTTGCAAACTTTCATGTGTCTTTTAGTGAGGGGATAATTTTTTTTGGCCACTCTACCATACAGCCCATCTGAACACATCTTTGGAGCTCAGCCTGAGTGACCATTGGGTTCTTGGTCACCTCTCTTACCAAGGGCCTTTTTTCCTCAATTACTTAGCTTAGTGGGGTGGCCAGCTGTAGGAAGAGTCCTGATTGTTCCAAACTTTTTACATTTAAGAATTAAGGAGGACACTGTGTCCTTGGGAATTTTCAATGTAGCATACAATTTCTTGTGCCCTTCTCCAGATCTGTGTCTCCACGCAATCATGTATTTGGGCTCTACAGGCAATTCCTGTCTCCTCATGGCTTGGCTTTATCATATCTAATCAACTAAATTTAGCAAGTTGGACTCCAATCAAGGTGTAAAATCATCTCAGGGATGATTAAACAAAATGGTAAGCCCCCAGGTCTAAATATCAAGTGTTATAGCAAAGGGTGTAAATGCTTATGTCCACGCAAAATTTTACGTTTTTCTTTTTAATAAATTTGCAAACATTTCTAAACTTCTGTTTTAATTTTTTTGTTAAAGGGGATTGAGTGAAAATTGATGAGGGAAAACGTGATTTTTTTTAGCAATTAACATTATTTATTTTATGCACTTATATAGCGCCACTATATTCCACAGCGCTTTACAGACATTAGCATCCAACTGTCCCCAACGAATCTCACAATCTAAGTACAACATAACACAATGTGAAAAAACTGGTCTGAAGACTTTCCGAATGCATTGTATGTACATCACTTCAAATACACTTTGCAAAAACTAGGTTCACTCATGACCCAGTTCTTAATTCACCCATAATTCAAGACTTTAATTTTAATTGTTTATTGTTGGTTGGATTTGAATGGCAGGCCTTCTATAGTTTAACTCTGTTTCTTTATATGTAATCTACACTGACTTTTGCTATCACAGTCAAAAAGCTGCTGGGTAATTTCAGTAAAAGCTTTTTTATCCTAGTAAATCTCTCTGGCGAATATAAATATATATCACATGCTGACATGAGTAGGGAAAAAAGGTGACTTTTTTCTGAGGAAATATTAAAATGGTACTTCAACATTGACTCCAACAATGTTCCTAAATCCTTTCTTTTCTGGTCAGCATGGTAGTCGCCAAAAGAATAAAAAGAAATTATTTTCCTATTGTGAAAAGTATGCTATAAATTCTGAATATGTTCCTATTATAAATTGCATACTGTAACATTGCAGATGTCACTATACTTACGGAACATACTGTGAACTGCACTGTGGCTTGGACTAGTTTTTGTTTTCTTAAACTGCTCAAGTTTTAAACCCTTAGCGACCACCCATACGTGTTTTTACGGTGGTCACTAAGGGTCTTAGGCTGGGCCGCCGCTTTTTTTCCACATGAGAGGCGCGGCCCTTCTGTAACAGCCCGGGCTGGCAGGAGTGCCGATCTGGGCTGTTTAACACTTTGCATGCCACGGGCAATGGCGCCTGCTGCATGTAAAGCAGTGACAGAGGCTTACTTCCGATGTAGGCCCTGGTCCCAGCTGTAGTAATTTCCAGCAGGCTGCGCCTCTCTAGCACAGCCTGCTGGTTAATGTTGAAATAGCATTGCTATTAAAATGCAATGCATTATAGGGATAATGCATTTCATTTTGAAAGCAATCAAAATACTGCCTGTTATAGTCCCCTTGTGGGACTATTAAGTGGTAAAAAAAAGAAAAAAAAAGAAATTAAATTAAAAAAATCCATTGAAAAATTACACTTTTTTCCATTGAAAATACGCTTTTCAATGAAAAATATTGCAAAAAAAAATCTCCCCTGTATATTTGATATTGCCGCATCCGTAATGACCCAGGCTACATAAATATCACATAAATTATCCCCTACGGTGAACGCCATAAAAAAAAAGACAGAATTGCAAATTTAATTTTTAGTTGCCACCGAAAAAACTTTATAACAAGTGATCAAAAAGAGCAATTTACTCCAAAATGTTACCAATGAAAAATACAAGTCGTGACGCAAAAATCAAGCCCTCACGCAACTACATAGAAATAAAAAAATATATTTATGAGTCTTGGGAAGCGGCAATATAAAAACTTTTTTTTCTTAAGATAAAAAGGATTTTATTGCAAAAAAGAAGTAAAACCTAAAAAAGACTATATGTTTTTGGTATCACTGTAATCGTACTGACCAAGAGAATAAATATATAATGTTATTTATACAGAAAAATGAACGCCGTAAAAATGCAGTGGCAGTATTGCTGTTTTTTTCCATCTCCCTCCCAGAAAGAGTTAATAAAAGTTAATCAGAAAGTTGTGTACCCAAAAATGGTACCATTAAAAACTACAACTTCTCCCGCAAAAAACAAGCCATCATAAAGCTATATAGACGGAAAAATAAAAAAGTTATAGCTCTTAGAACGCGACGATGAAAAAAGGAAGAAAAACGCTTGTTCAGTAAGGCCCAAAACAGGCTGGTCACTAAGGGGTTAAATGGAATTTATGTACATCATGACTACAAAATATGTAGAAACAGTCTGTATTTGTTAATCCTACAATATGCCGTATCCAAAAAGGTACCGGAAAAGCCATAGCATATTATTAAGGCTATTAAGGGTTAAAACATTAAGGGGAGTGGCCTGGGCAACCAGGTGCTATAAATTGAACCACTGAACTCTCCCTGAGGCTTGCTCTACTAAGTGGGCTTCTTATTAAGTGGAGTTAAAAAAAAGGAGTTTAAGAAAAGGAGTTGGAAACTAAGGTTGGATATAATTTCCTTGTGTGTTGTTGGCTTAATTCTAGGTAGTCCTCCAACTACAGCAGACAGGCTCTAATTCTAAAGCATATTTACTGTTTTACTTTTTTACTGTTGTAATCCCCATTTAGTATGTGTTGCACAATTGACAATGCAGTCCAGTGCACATCTTGCATGATGTATGCAGTCCTGGAACTGCCGTTCGAGGGTGTATATCTTTGTTCAAGATGTGAGCAAATTACCCGTTTGGAATCGCAAATCGAGTCTCTAAATGGGCAAGTTGCAACACTGAGAGGCATTGACAATTTGCAAAAGAGTTTGCTTCTCACCGAGCAAGCACTCTTTGGGGTAGATGAGGGGGAGGGTGACAGAGAGGAGGCTGAGGAAAGTGAGGTAGCTAGCTGGGTAACAGCTAGAAAGCGGGGTAGAGGGAAGAGTGCCAGGGAGGCTAGCCCTGATCTGACACACCCTAACAAGTTTGCACGTTTGGCAGATGAGGGGGATGTCAGTCCAGGGACGGCACAGCTGCAGCCGGACACTTCCTTTGCCAGTCAGGGGAATGTCAGCTCCGGTAAGCAGGGAACCAGGAGAGCAGGGCAGGCCAGACAGGTGATGGTAGTGGGAGACTCCATTATTAGGGGAACAGTGTGCTGTCTTCCTGGGGCTAGAGTTCGACACATCGCGGATCGGGTTGACAGATTACTGGGAGGGGCTGGAGAAGATCCAGCAGTCATGGTCCATATCGGAACCAATAACAAAGTTAGAGGTAGGTGGAGAGTCCTCAAAAATGATTTCAGGGATTTAGGTCAAAAGCTTAGGGCAAGGACCTCAAAGGTAGTATTTTCCGAAATAATGCCTGTACCACGAGCCACACAAGAAAGGCAGTGGGAGATTAGGGAGATTAACAAGTGGCTCAAGAACTGGTGTAGGAAGGAGGGGTTTGGGTTCCTGGAGAACTGGGCCGACTTTTCTATTGGCTACAGGCTCTATCGTAGGGACGGGCTGCACCTCAATGGGGAAGGGGCAGCTGTGCTGGGGAGAAAGATGGCTAGAAGGTTGGAGGATTGTTTAAACTAGGGACTGGGGGGGGGAGGGAAATTACATTATAGGAGGGGAAGATAGGGCAGATAGAGACCGGGGGCAATGTAGTGGGACTGGGGGAGGAATGGAAGGAGGGACTAGAACAGTTCAGAAGGAAAGGTGTAGGGTAAAAAAATATACATAAACCTCTCAAATGTATGTATACTAATGCCAGAAGCCTGACTAATAAAACTGGGGAGCTGGAATTAGTGATGTGTGAGGAGAACTATGATATAGTGGGAATAACTGAGACATGGCTGGATGATAGCTATGACTGGGCAGTTAATGTACAAGGTTACAGTCTGTTTAGAAAGGATCGTCAAAACCGGAGAGGGGGAGGGGTTTGCCTTTATGTAAAGTCTTGTCTAAAGCCCACACTCCGGGAAGATATAAGTGAGGGACATGAACATGTGGAGTCACTGTGGGTAGAGATGCATGGAGCTAAAAACAACAATAAATTACTAATAGGAGTTTACTATAAACCACCTAATATACCAGAGTCCACAGAAAATCTACTACTAAATGAGATAGAAGAGGTGGCAAATCATAATGAGGTGGTTATTATGGGGGACTTCAACTACCCAGATATAGACTGGGAAACTGAAACTTGTATATCTCATAAGGGAAACAGGTTCTTGGCAATAACCAAAGACAATTACCTCTCCCAACTGGTTCAGGACCCGACTAGAGGGACGGCGATACTGGACTTAATATTAACTAATAGGCCTGACAGAACAACAGACGTGCAGGTTGGGGGACACCTGGGAAATAGTGACCATAAAGTAATAACCTTCCAATTATCATTCAAAAGAGCGTTTCTACAGGGAGGAACAAAAATACCAAACTTCAAAAAAGCTAAATTTAGCCAACTAAGAGAGGCCATAGGCCTAACTAACTGGGACAAAGTCCTCCAAAATAAAAATACAGCCACAAAATGGGATATCTTTAAAAACATCCTAAAATCTCATTGTGAGAGGTACATACCGTATGGAAATAAAAGGTTAGGGAACAAAAAGAAACCAATGTGGATAAATAGAACTGTAAAGAAAGCAATAAATGACAAAAAGAAAGCATATAAATCACTAAAACAGGAGTGTAGCACGGAAGCACTGAAAAACTATAAGGAAAAAAATAGAACATGTTTAAAAAACAAATAAAAGCGGCCAAACTAGAGACCGAGAGATTAATTGCCAAAGAGAGTAAGACTAACCCTAAAATGTTCTTCAATTATATAAATGTTAAAAAGTATAAATCTGAAGGTGTCGGTCCTTTAAAGAGTAATGAGGGGGGAGTCGCAGAGAGCGACGAGGAGAAAGCAAAGCTGTTAAATATTTTTTTCTCCAATGTATTCACTGAGGAAAATAAACTGTCAGATGACATGCAGAATGTAAAAATAAATTCCCCATTAAAAGTGTCCTGTCTGACCCAGGAAGAAGTACATCAGTGACTTAAAAAGATTAAAATAGACAAATTGCCAGGACCTGATGGCATACACCCCCGTATCCTAAGGGAATTAAGTAATGTCATAGCCAGACCCTTATTTCTGATATTTGCGGACTCTATACTGACAGGGAATGTCCCACAGGATTGGCGCATGGCAAATGTGGTGCCAATATTCAAAAAGGGTCCAAAAACAGAGCCTGGAAACTATAGGCCAGTAAGTTTAACATCTGTTGTGGGTAAACTGTTTGAAGGTTTTCTGAGAGATGCTATCTTAGAGCATCTTAACGGAAATAAGCAAATAACGCCATATCAGCATGGCTTTGTGAGGGATCGGTCATGTCAAACTAATTTAATCAGTTTCTATGAGGAGGTAAGTTCTAGACTTGACAGCGGCGAATCAATGGATGTCGTATATCTGGACTTCTCCAAAGCATTTGACACTGTACCACATAAAAGGTTAGTATATAAAATGAGAATGCTCGGACTGGGAGAAAACGTCTGTATGTGGGTAAGTAACTGGCTCAATGATAGAAAACAGGGGGTACACACTCAGATTGGGTCACTGTCACTAGTGGGGTACCTCAGGGGTCAGTATTGGGCCCTATTCTCTTCAATATATTCATTAATGATCTTGTAGAAGGCTTGCATAGTAAAGTATCAATTTTCGCAGATGACACTAAACTGTGTAAAGAAATTTACACTGAAGAGGACAGTATACTACTACAGAGGGATCTGGATAGATTGGAGGCTTGGGCAGATAAGTGGCAGATGAGGTTTAACACCGAGAAATTAAAAGTTATGCACATGGAAAGGAATAATGCAAGTCACCCGTACATACTAAATGGTAAAACACTCGGTAACACTGACATGGAAAAGGATCTAGGAATTTTAATAAACAGCAAACTAAGCTGCAAACACCAGTGTCAGGCAGTTGCTGCCAAGGCCAATAAGATAATGGGTTGTATCAGAAGGGACATAGATGCCCATGATAAGAACATAGTCCTACCACTTTACAAATCGCTAGACCACAGCGTCAGACCACACATGGAGTACTGTGTACAGTTCTGGGCTCCTGTAAACAAGGCAGACATAGCAGAGCTGGAGAAGGTCCAGAGGAGGGCAACTAAAGTAATAACTGGAATGGGGCAACTACAGTACCCTGAAAGATTATCAAAATTAGGGTTATTCACTTTAGAAAAAAGACGACTGAGGGGAGATCTAATTAATATATATAAATATATCAGCATTTATCCCCAGGACTGTGACTGTGACGAGGGGACATCCTCTGCGTCTGGAGGAAAGAAGGTTTGTACACAAACATAGAAAAGGATTCTTTACGGTAAGAGCAGTGAGACTATGGAACTCTCTGCATGAGGAGGTGGTGATGGTGAATACAATAAAGGAATTCAAGAGGGGCCTGGATGTATTTCTGCAGTGTAATAATATTACAGGCTATAGCTACTACAGAGGGGTCGTTGATCCAGGGAGTTATTCTGATTGCCTGATTGGAGTCGGGAAGGAATTTTTTATTCCCCTAAAGTAGGGAAAATTAGCGTCTACTTTTTTTGCCTTCCTCTGGATCGACTTGCAGGATAGCGGGCCGGACTGGATGGACGGATGTCTTTTTTCGGCCTTATGTACTATGTTACTATGCAGTAGAATTAGACAAAACTATTTTAAAACTTTAATGGAGTTGAGCCAATAACAACACTTAGGCCCCTTTCACACGGGCGAGTTTTCCGCGCGGGTGCAATGCGTGAGGTGAACGCATTGCACCCGCACTGAATCCGGACCCATTCATTTCTATGGGGCTGTGCACATGAGCGGTGATTTTCACGCATCACTTGTGCGTTGCGTGAAAATCACAGCATGCTCTATATTGTGCGTTTTCCACGCTACGCAGGCCCCATAGAAGTGAATGGGGCTGCGTGAAAATTGCAAGCATCCGCAAACAAGTGCGGAAGCGATGCGATTTTCACGCATGGTTGCTAAGATGACAGTCTATTCACTGTATTATTTTCCCTTATAACATGGTTATAAGTAGAAAGTCAATTGAGGGTTAAAACATAAAAAAATTAACTCACCTCCTCCTCTTAATCGCGTAGCAGCCGGTCTCTTCTTACTTCTTTTTTCAATATAATTTTTATTGATTTTCAGCAAATTATACAAGGTACAATATATCAAAATAAGTCATTATTAGTGTTACAAGCCGTACATTTACTTTTTTCCAATCTTATTCAGCATTATTAAAACACTGTCGAATACATATTACAAGCTACAAATTACCCCCCTTCCCCTCCCCCTCTCTCTCTACTTCTCTTAATGCAATAGCATTATTTTTCAATCAATCTGAAGTCTTCCCAAAGCTTGGGCTAATTTCTTCTTCAGGTACCACTCTGAAAGGATCAATGGGGCCATTAAAGTGCGCATGTCTTCATCAGAATATACCACTCCTATGAAAGACTCCCATCTCTTGAAGAAAGAGTGTATAAGCCGCCCTCCCATTTGTTCCGCCTCGATCCTCTCCATATTCAGGCAATACTTGGCATGATTAAGAACCTCCGTCATTGATGGCATTTGGGGCTTGAGCCAGTGGCTAAAAATACAGCGTTTGGCTGCCAACAGTAAGATATGAATAACTGATTGCACATTAGACCCATTTGCCCGAGCATGGAAGAGCATCAAGTCAGGAGACAAGGGTATCGAGATTTGCAGATAGCGTTTTATCTGGGATCTGACTAACCTCCAAAATTTCTGGGAGGCTGGACAGGACCACACCCCATGACTCAAATCATATTTTTCCAACTGACACTTAGGGCATTTAGTTAATCTATCAGAGGAAGGAAGGGGTGACGAGAACTGGAACCCATATATGGCTTTATGGATAAATCTAAAATGTGATTCTCTCCAGACTTGGTTGATGATCACTTTATTGACTGTGTTCCATCCCTGAATGATTAATGTATCCACATCCAGTGAGAGAAACGTTTTTTTCCAGTGGGAGAATACATTGTCTGCCAGACACTTTTGCTTGCGGTCCCGTATCTCGTGATAGATTTCTGAAAGTGACTTTTTTCTGGACCCATCTCCCACCACCCGATCAAAGGCATTGGCTGTGAATTCCCCACTCAGGTTTTTCACCCTATATCTAAGAAAGCCCATCAGCTGGGCATGCGCCAGAAAGTGTTGTGGTTTAATTTGTGGAAATATATTCTGCATTTCTGCAAATGATAGATAGGCATTAGCTTGTCTATCCCAGAAGTCTTGAACCTTCCCTAAACCTCCCCCCTTCCATGGAATAAAATGCTTTGTTTCACAGCCTGCAGGAAATTCCGGATGACCCCAGACTGGCATAAATTTTGATAACATGAATGGGAGTTTGAAGATTTTACGCACCCCTTTCCAGGCCACTATAGTGTCTGTCAATAGAGTACTCCGTTTGGTCACAAGGGGTAGAGCAGAGAACTTTGTGTGGAGGAGTGCCCCCAAAGACCATGGTCGAGGTAGTTGGGTCTCTAACAGTGAGTTAGTGTAGAAATTGGATCCAAAAATCCAGTCTATACTGTGTCTTAAAAGACTGCCTAAATTATATGATCTTATATCGGGTAGTGCCATTCCCCCTAACCCTTTTGATAATTGAAGTTTCGGAAAAGCTATGCGGGGTTTGCGTTCCCTCCAAATGAAAGCCCTGAAGGCAGATTCTAGATCCATTATATCCTTATGTTTGATCAAAATGGGGATCGTTTGCATCGGATACAGGAGCTTTGGAGTGCACATCATTTTTTATTAATTGTATTCTTCCCCCTAGGGACAATGGGAATTTCATCCACCTCTGCAAATCTCCTTTGATCTTTTGAATAATGGGTGGGTAGTTTAAAGAATACAGCGACCCTGGGCACCTTCCTACCTGGATACCAAGATATCTGATTGATTTGCTAGCGACTTGTAGGGGGACATCCAGTGGCCTCTCAGACGTATTTGGAATAGTGGGGCCCAGAAATAGGATCTCAGATTTAGTGGCATTAACCCGGTAACCTGACATAACACCAAATTCTGATAGCAACCGATACAAGTGGGGTAAGTCTCTGTATGGGTTCTCCAGAAAAACTAGTAAGTCATCTGCGAACAGGGCATGTTTAAGTTCCCTATTCCCTATTTTAATCCCCTCAATTTTATCTTCCCTTGCTAATTTCCTGGACAGGGGTTCTAATGCCAGGTTGAATAGAAGGGGGGATAAAGGGCATCCCTGCCTGGTACCTTTGCCCAACCTAAAAGGCTGTGACAAATATCCTGGGGTGTGGATCCTAGCCCACAGATCTGAATATAATGCCCTTATGTACTGCCGGAAGGCTCCGTCAAACCCCATTACTTCCAGTACCTGCTCCATCCACCCCCAGTGTACGTTGTCGAAAGCTTTTTCAGCATCTACTGTAACCAATGCTGGGGATGGATGGAGGGCAGGTTGGAGCTTGATTTCGTCTAAGACCGTGAGCACCTTACGTACATTGGTGACCGCAGCCCTACCCTGTACGAAGCCCACCTGTGCCGGGGAAATTAATCTTGGCAGTATTCCAGCTAGTCTGTCCGCTAGAATCTTGGAGACTATCTTCAGATCAACATTAATTAGGGAGATTGGGCGGTACGATGATGGATAGGCTGGGTTCTTCCCTGGTTTTGGTAAGACTTTTATATGGGCCGTATTTGTTTGGGTCGGAATTCCCTCCCCCCGCATGTAACCCGTATACACTTGTTCTAATAGAGGTGAGATCTCTGGGGATAGGAGGCGAAAAAATTTGCCCGTGTACCCGTTGGGGCCCGGGGCCTTCCCCAAGGACAAATTTTTGATAGTAGTCTCGACTTCTCCTTTGGTAACAGGGGCATTAAGGATACTTTTTTCTTCCTCACTGATTTTAGGTAAGGATACCTTCTCTAGCCACTGTCTATTGTTTGAAAGAGGCGTGTTTGGGGCCCTGTACAGGTCTTCATAAAAGGGTCTCATGACCGCATTGATTTCCTTGGGGTGCGTCTGTAGGTGCCCCAGGCTATTTTTAAGGGGTGGGATAATAGTAGTAGGTGTCTGCCCTCTCGCCAACCCAGCTAACAATTTTCCCGACTTATTTCCATGTCTATATAGACGGGCTTCCCATTTGGATTGTGAGATCGTTTCCCATCTGAGTAGCCACTGCTCATACTCTTCTTTTGCCGACTGCCAATTGCTCTGTAGGCTGGGGAGTGGGTTACTTAAAAAATTAGTATAGTCTGTTATTTTGGCTTTGATGGTTTTCTTTTTGTTATAAACAAATGCCAATATTCTACCACGTAAAACCGCTTTCCCTGCATCCCAGAGGCTTTGGGGCCCTACCATGTCTTTGTTGTCCTGGAGATACTCCAACCACCATCCCCTTAACCGATCTTTAAAGTCCTCATCTGTATACAGATTAGAGGGAAACCTCCAGACAAAGTCAGTACCCCTCGGGATGCGGTCTCTAAGTAAGATTGAGACTGGAGAGTGATCCGAAATAATCATCTCTTCTATCTGAGGATCAGACACAAGAGAGAGGCCACTCTTGTTCACCAGTAGGTAATCCAGTCGTGACCAGGAGCAATGTGCATTTGAAAAGTGAGTGAATTCCCTACCCTCGGGATTAAAGACCCTCCATGTGTCAGTCAGTTGAGCATCTTGAAGTAATAGAGACAATCTAGGGTCCCGTACGTCTTGTCCTTTGCCCCTAGGTCGAGTTCTTTGTCTATCTTCCTCTGGGTTTACTACTGCGTTTAGGTCGCCCCCCAAAATCTTCAGTTCTATAGGGTCACTTGTTATGCGGGCACCCAGAGAGTTGAAGAACCCAATATCACGGTCATTCGGACCATATACATTGTAAAGGCTTAAATCTCCTGAATGAGAAGTGAGATGAATGTGCGCAATCCTGCCCAGCGTGTCATGAAAATGTTGCGCCACGGTGTACGGGAGCCCTTTCTTTAAAAGCGTGAGTACGCCTGCCTTGTTCCCCACTGCTGATGATCCAAGCACTTCCCCTACCCACATGCGCTTCATCCTAAAAAAGTCCTCTTGCCCTAAGTGAGTTTCTTGGAGTAAAGCGATATCTGCCTTTAGGCGTTTCAAGTGTTTTAAAACCATAATACGCTTGTGGGGTGACCGGAGACCTTTTACGTTCCAGGTTACTATCTTTAAAGTGTCAGCCATAAGAGTAACTCCATGGTGGAACACCGAGAAGCCATGTCGAGAGAGATACCTCGTACCCCAATTCCCATCCCACCCCCCCTCTAACCTTTCTAACAGAACATATCCTATAACAAAGTAGTCTACTTAGAGACATAAACAAAGGGTAGTCACCCCTACACATAGTGTTAAAGGCTTCACTTCTTCCCAACACTCTGAGCGCACGTGCATAAACCAACATAGGATAACAGTAAATCCACATCCCTCCCCTTCCTTTGCACAGCGACATATTGCATAGAATAACATATAGCCACGTTAATGACAACAATTAGAAAACAACAATCGCCATCTGTAGTGCTAATTAAAGTTCTAGCGGAACGTCTGATGCAACAGGCATATCGAACTCAATTATTACAATTGCTCAGGACATTAATGTGTACATATGGAAAAGTACTCATCCCCTCTTCATGACGACATTAAGTCCCTCATCCAGCATCTTTCAGCATAGCTGCTGGTGCGCGCCATTCCCGCGTAGATAAGCCCGGGGCACCATTCGAGGCTCCCGGGTGGCTCCGATGCGCTTTCCGAGCTGCTTCGGTAGGTGATCGCTGGTAATGGGGCTCTCTCCACATAAGCAATCTTCAGTCGGAGACTTGCTTCTATCGGAGAATCAAAGGTTTCCACGTTACCATCTGACATTTGCACCTTTAAGATTGCTGGGTACAATAGGGAGAAGCGGGTCTGGGCATTAAATAGCGCTGAGCAGAGAGGAGCAAAAGCTCTTCGGCGTCTGGCGACATCTGCGGAGAAGTCCCCAAAGATAAGCACTCGCTGCCCTTGTAGTTGTACCCTTGCTGTTTATAGGCCCGTAATATGGCGGCCTTGTCGGCATAGTCCAGGTATTTAACTATGACTTGACGAGGTCTGTTGCCTCGTTCTTGAGTCGGGCGTATTTTCCGGGACTTGGTGGTGTCCTCTGGCTGCGTTCCCGGGCCCACCCGGTGGGCTCTCTCCACCTTGCACTTGGTCCCCACGCCAAGTACCTCTGGCAGCTCGACCTCACAAATGGCGGTAAGTTCCCGCGCTGGTATATTCTCCAAGAGGCCCACCAGACGGAGGTTGCTCCTCCTGGAGCAATTTTCGAGATCATCCAACTTGCTCCATAGCTTCGTATTCTCCGCTACTGTCCGGGTGAGTTGATGTTTAAGCAGCTCATTATCAGATTCTATGACTGCCACCCTGGACTCGAGCTCTCCCAGACGGGTCTCATGTTGTGTGACCTCCGACTGTAGTGCCGCAAAGTATTGTGACACCGTTGAAGAGAGCGCTTCCTGCAGGTCAGGCAATATTCGGGCTGCCACTTCTAACGCCAATTGTTTATAGTCCACTGAGGGGTGGTCTTCTTCCTCTGCGGGGACTGAAGTCGGCTGAGGTGGTTCGACCGGCGGGGTAGGAGGCGTAGGTTCTTCCTGTCGTGCCACCATCTTAGAGTCAGTTGGCGCCTTCTCTGATTTGGCCAGACTTTTCTTCGTTTTACTCCCCATGGAGATTAAATAACGGTCCATAGACCGCCCGTTAGTCTTGGTAGTAGATTGTCCCGGCTGCCTGCGAGTATTAGGCAGTCGGTTTGACTGGGAGGCTATTGTCGCTGTGCTGCGGGGACGGAGCTTCACTCACACGCGACCAGTCATGTCGGTGCCGGAACCAGAAGCCCCCCTTCTTACTTCTTTAATCATGAGCTGCCGGCTGAAGGACCTGTGGTGACGTCACATCACATGGTCCAATCACATGGCCCATCACCGTGGGCTCAATGACATCACCACAGGTCCTTTGACAGGTCCTGAAGAAAGAAGAGGAGACCGGCAGCTACGCGATCAATTGGAGGAGGTGAGTTAATTTTTATTTTTAACCCTCAATTGACCTTGTACTAAGCATTCTGTATTAAAGAATGCTATTATTTTCCCTTATAACCATATTATAAGGGAAAATAATTACATCTACACAACACCGAACCCAAACCTGAACTTCAGTGAAGAAGTTCAGGTCTGGGTACCACATTCAGTTTTTTATCACGCGCGTGCAAAACGCATTGCACCCGCGCGATAAAAAATGAATGGAACGCAATCGCTGCCAAAAAACTGACTGCAATTGCGTACCTACTCGCGCGAGTTTGCCGCAATGCACCTGGGACGCATCCGGACACGCTCGTGTGAAAGAGGCCTTATTCCCTATCTAACAATAGGAGATAAGTGATTGCTGGTGGTCCAACCTCTGAAACCCAAGCAATCATGAGACCTGTGGTCCGCAAGTACTGCCGAATTGCCCCATGAGAATGCAGCAGTAGTGCATGGCCAGCGAATGGAGCAGTTGCTGTGCATGTGCACTACCACTGCATTCCAAAGGATCAGTTCGGCAGCACTTGTGGACCCTCATTCACGTGATCACTGGGATCCCAGTGGTCAGACTCCCAGCAATCACTTATCTTCTATTCAGTGGAGAGAGAAAAATGTGTTATTAGTGGCACAACCCCTTTAAAGGTTATGAAATAAACCACCTTTTTTTTTTTTTACTAATTAGTGAGGCAAATCTGAAAAAAACGCTTCAATTTGCTAGGGAGCATAAAGATTGGACTCTGGAGCAATGGACGAAGGTCATGTGGTCTGATGAGTCCAGATTTACCCTGTTCCAGAGTGATGGGCACATCAGGGTAAGAAGAGAGGCAGATGAAGTGATGCATCCATCATGCCTAGTGCCTACTGTACAAGCCTGTGGGGGCAGTGCTATGATCTGGGGTTGCTGCAGTTGGTCAGGTTCAGCAACAGTATGTGCTCCAAGAATGAGGTCAGCTGACTACCTGAACATACTGAATGACCAGGTTATTCCATCAATGGATTTTTCCTTCCCTGATGGCACAGACATATTCCAAGATGACAATGCCAGGATTCATCGGGCTCAAATTGTGAAAGAGTGGTTCAGGGAGCATGAGACATCATTTTCACACATGGATTGGCCACCACAAAGTCCAGACCTTAATCCCATTGAGAATCTTTGGGATGTGCTGGAGAAGGCTTTGCGCAGCAGTCAGACTCTACCATCATCAATGCAAGATCTTGGTGAAAAATGATTGCAACACTGGATCGAAATAAATCTTGTGACATTGCAGAAGCTTATCGAAACAATGCCACAGTGAATGCGTGCCGTAATGAAAGCTAAAGGCTTTTTTTTGGTGGCGACTTTTTTTTTGGACAGGCAGTGTACATTACCCACAGATACACAGCATACACACACACACAGCATTTACACACAAATACCCACAAATACAGTATATAGCATATACATACACAGCATCTATACATACACAGCGTATACACACACACACACATATACACACAAACACCACCAGTCATTATTTTTCACTAGGGAGATTCCGAAATACAGAATGTTAGGAGATACACAGAAAATTTAAAAATATGACATGTATTAAGGCAAATTGCCTGAATTTGTGGGA
This sequence comes from Bufo bufo, assembly GCF_905171765.1. Classification (NCBI taxonomy): domain Eukaryota; kingdom Metazoa; phylum Chordata; class Amphibia; order Anura; family Bufonidae; genus Bufo; species Bufo bufo. The sequence goes on along the minus strand of NC_053389.1, from coordinate 546,734,995 downwards.
GGGGCTGAGGTCCGCCTCCAGCCTATTTAGGGCACTCCCCTTACCTGGCTCCTGCATCATTGAGGTCTGAGCTTTTGAGAGAGGAGGTCGCTTGTGGAGTGTCTGGAGAGTTACCTGCGAGTCGCTGAATTTCTGGGAGTTTTTCGTTGCCATCAGTTCTGGATTTGGAGCATTTCGGTTCTATTTTTCCGGCTTTACTCGGTTCACTGTGGGTCACGTTTGCCTGTTAAACTGCAAGTCATCCATACGGTACAGCCGGGGCCTCACGGTTGCCCCCTGTACCGGTTCAATTCATTTCACCAAACGCTGCACCAATGTCACTGTTTTCTCATACAAGTCACCAGTATTTCATTTCTGTCACGCCTTGTTCATGCACAAATTTGTCTACACCGTACCACTATTCCGGTCAGTACCCCTGCGGCAAGCATGCAGTCGTTTCCTGGGCAATCCCCCATTTCTGTTAATTTCATTTCACCAAACGCTGCACTAATGTCACAGCTTTCTCGCCCAAGTCACCAGCATTTCATTTCTGTCATGTCTTGTTCATGCATAAATTTATCTACACCGTATCACCACTCCGGTCAACACCCCTGCGGCATGCAGGCAGTGGTTTCTGAGTCATACATACGGTACAGCCGGGGCCTCACGGTTGCCCCTGTACAGGTTCATTTCATCATACGCTGCACCATGTCACGGTTTTCTCATACAAGTCACCAGTATTCATTTCTGTCACGCCTTGTTCATGCGCAATTTGTCCACACCGTACTACGATTCCGGTCAACACCTCTGCAGCATGCGGCAATGGTTTCTGGCCTAATCCCCCATTTCTGTTTCATTTAATTTCATAGACGCTGCGCTAATGTCACGGCTTTCTCACAGTTACCAGCATCTCATTTTGTCATGTCTTGTTCAAGCAATCTTCCCACAGTAACAACACTGCGGTCAGCACCCCTGTGGTTCCAGGCTCGTTCCCCATTTCTTTTTCAGTCCATATCACCCCACAATCATCCACATTCATGCCCCCCCCCCTCATGTTCATGTGCACGGCTGCAGGAGCACAAATGCGTATGAGTCACTCATACGGTACAGCCGGGGCCTCACGGTTGCCCCCGTACCGGTTCATTTCATTTCATCAAACGCGCACCAATGTCACGGATTTTCATACAAGTCACCAGTATTCATTTCTGTCACGCCTTGTTCATGCACAATTTGTTCACAACCGTACCACCATTCCGGTCAACAGCTCTACAGCAGGCGGCCAATGGTTCCTGGGCTAATCCCCCATTTCTGTTTGTTTCATCTCATACACGCTGCACCAGTGTCACGGCTTTCTCGCATCAATCACCGGCATCTCATTTCTCTCATGTTTTATTCTGGCGTCTTCCCACAGTACCAACACTCCGGTTAGCACCCTGGTGGTTCCGGCCCCATTCCCCATTTCTGGGTTAGTTCATTTCACCCCTCATCATCCAACATTCATGCCCTCCCCCCCCTCCTCGTATTCATGTGCACGGCTACAGGGGCCAGCTGCGGTGCACCCGGCACACCCTCTATTCATGTCAACCTCCACTGGGCTCACCGCTGCACAAACATCCCCTCCCCACCGCCTCCTGCCTGTTCTGCCGCTCCTCCTGCCGCGAGGCCGATGGCGCCCAGCCGCGTCCTGGTGCCTGGTCTGCGCATGCGCGGCCGGGGTTCTGCGCATGCGCGGCGATTCCGTCGGCGCATGCGTGGTGTCCCGGCGGCCGTGCGCGCCGCATCTGATACGGGGGGCCGCCGTCGGACGGTCCGGCCCGGCTGGTCGCCTGAGCTCAGGGGGCGCCGGTCACACAGCGGGCCCCTCCTGCGCAGGTTGCAGGGGGGGCTTCCAGCACGCCCCACTAAAGTCAAACATCACCCCAGCAGCCCCACACAATGATAAAAAAAATAAATAAAATAAAAAACACAGGGGGGAGGAGTTATCGTCTGGTTACTAATAAAGAAAAAAAAGGAAAAAAAAACACAGGGGGAGGAGTTATCGTCTGGTTACTAATAAGAAAAAAAAAAAAAAAAGAGAAAATTTACAAGGACACAGACCAATACGTTCCATTGGATTGCAAAACGCACATTCCCACTTGGGCATGGCCATGCGGCACGCGCTGGTCTCTTTTCACACCAGGCGCAAGCTATCATTTCATGAACAACCGTCATGATCTCATTTCATCACACTATTTTATGTCTACCCTCCCCCTTTTTCAGGCGGTCAACCTATATTGTATTTTGCACTACCGTGTATCCGGAGAATTTTTCTTACTACCAGGTACGTTCACCTGCTCATTAACAAAAGTCTTCCTTACATTTCGGATGATCCCGTTAGGGTCAGCGTGCTGGCTTTAGGGGCACCATCATCCCACTAGGTTACCCCCCTTCTTGGCTTCGCCAGCAGTTAGTGGTCCCGCGAGGCCGACACCCCGCCTCAAACGTACAGAGGCACCCGCCCGACGCGCCACATCGTTAGTAAGCCGCCTCGCGTGTTGCATAGAGAGGGCCTCACCTGTCACTCCCTTCCCCTAGTCCTGTCTTACAGTCACCGAGAGGCCAACGCTCCTGCCACTACCACAAGTGGCCTCATTAACCCCTCGCGCCAAATCATAGGTAGAGCCTCTCAAGCCGCTTGGCAAATTAGCAGGGCCTCATCTGTCACCATGCAAGTATAATTTTTTCGCCGTCCGGCCTAGCTAGCTTGCCAGCACGATCCTGTGTTTCCCCAAGCTAATCAACTGTTTGTTTTACTATGTCTCTGGAAGGGATAGAGAACTTCTCCCTACCTGGCACCCCTGCTAGATCCATCACTGCTACCCAGGGAGATGATCTAGCCAGTCCAGCACCCATCAGATCCTGGACAATCCCGCGCATAACGACGGAGTTAAGGTGACGGCATGTTCCCTTCCCCGCCACGGCGAGGGAGGCAGAGCTTTTCCGGCTGCTGCGCTCGCCAACCGATAACAGGGAGGCAGGGGAAGGACCTAGCCAGTCCAGCACAGGGGATATACATACCATGCTGTCCTCTCTAATGACATCCATGTCTAAAGTCAACGCCAGGTTGGAGAGGCTGGAATCGGTCAACACGACCCTCTCCTTGGCAGGGCCACCTCCGGCAGCGTCACCGGCGCCGGCCGGATTGCCAGTGATCACGCCGACCGTTAGCCTGGAGGGCCAAGAAGTCAGCCCGGCGCGCATAATACCGGAGGAGAAACCTGGGGTACCCATCGCCACCAAGAAGACAGAAGGGCCAGACACGGTCATCACCTTTCCTGGGTACCCAGTTGGATTCAGCCTCAATGCAAGCCAGTTTGCCATCCGGGAAGACCCAGGACATTCTCGCCCACATAGACAACTACCTTCAACTCGGCACCGGCAACCGCAAAGAACTGCAGTCCCTGCTGGGCTCCCTGAACTTTGCCATGCGCGTCCACCTCAGGGTCGCTCATTTATATCACGGCTCCTGCACCTCTCCCCTTTTTCCTACACGACTCGCACAGATTGTCCCTGGATGCCCACGCTGCGGCAGGTCTGGGCATGTGGGGGAGATTTCTGTCCACCTGGAATGGCGGGAGCTTGTTTCTCCCTCAGCTGTCGGACTCTTTCCCCTCTATCTGGTCAGATGCGGCATCTACCACAGGCTTCGCGGCCATTTTGGGAACGATTGGCTGTGGGGCAGCTGGCCTCCTGCGGTCCGGGGTTTGCAAGGATTTTCCACTGCCTCAGCGCTTTTCATGATCTACCCCATCGCGGCGGCTGCCGTGGCGTAGGGTCATTCATGGGCAAACATGTCGGTCCGGTGCTATTCAGACAACCAGGCGACCTGCCAGATCATCAACAGGACCGTTCCACATCTCTCACAATCGTGAGGTTTCTGCGGAGACTTCCTTGGTTGGCCGCTTACAATAATTTCTTCTTACATTGTTTCCATGTCCCGGGGGTGTGCATTACGACAGCTGACAATCTGTCTCGCGTCAAATTTCAGGCAATTCATCAAGCTCTCTTATCAGCGTCACCCACGGCCTCCATCACTCCATCATTTCAACAGCTCATTCTGGATTAGAAGGCATCATGCGGCATAGCCAGTCTTTGTCCCGCTTAGCACTGTCAGACAAGTACACATAGAACATACGACAGAGCGTTCACACTATTCAACAGGTCCCTGTTGGAACACAACATCACGCACCCTTTTTGTCATGACGTCTCTTCCGGGGTTTGCTTCTTTTTGCCACCTCAAACTCAAATGTCATACAACACCATCAAACTATATCTCACTGGCATTTCAACATCATATGCAATCATACACCCCAATAACATCAACTTCATGTCCTCGCACCAGATCAAATCCATACTCAGAGGTATTCAGGAAACGGAACCTGCACGTCCAGCCCAGAGGCTACCCATAAAACAATCATATCTTCAAAGCATTATCCGACTTACTGGACGCCACGCCTCTTGAAACAGATACCAACTCCATCATCAAAACGGCAATTTACTTGGCCTTCTACGGATTCCTGAGTCCCGGGAAATTCACTACAGCCTCCACGACCCAAACCTCACCTTGTCTTCTTGTCTTCCACTTGTCAAAACACATGGATCACTACATCCTGTCCTTACCTCACTCCAGAATAGTCAGCACTTACCCGTCAACATTTCATATTACCCCACGCACAACAGATGGTGTCCAGTCAGGGTTCTGGATGCTTACAGCCAGCGTCACAAGTTCTACCCTCTCAACCGCTACTTCAACTACATGGTTCGGTACTCACCACCACCACCTTCATGACCCATGCCAGGTCATCCCTCACACAACTAGGCCTCAATGCAGCCAACTACTCAGGGCACTCCTTTCACATTGGAGCCACGTCCACGGCCTCCAGTGCCAACATCCTCACTCATGTCATCAGGAAATTGGGGCGCTGGAAGTCATCCGCTTACGCGCAATACATTCCCAATCTAACACAAGAGTTAAGAGTGGCTTTCCAAAACATGTCGGGTTGAGCTATTGATTTATCAATTGGCTACAATAAACTGGTTCATTTCCATTTTTGCCCTCTTCTTTCTCAGGCCTACCTCATCCTCGGTTTCGGCACACCACAACCGACTGCACTCATTCCCTGCTTTCCCAGGGCTCTTCACTGTACTACCGTAAGCCCCTTACACAAGTATTAAGGAAAATTGCCTGGATTTGTGGGAGGGGCTGAGGTCCGCCTCCAGCCTATTTAGGGCACTCCCCTTACCTGGCTCCTGCATCATTGAGGTCTGAGCTTTTGACCCTCCCACCACTCCACTCATTTACAACTCATTTCTTCCATATCTTTTCCTTGGGTAGGCCCTCTTCTTTCTCAGGCCTACCTCATCCTCGGTTTCGGCACACCACAACCGACTGCACTCATTCCCTGCTTTCCCAGGGCTCTTCACTGTACTACCGTAAGTCCCTTACACAACCATTACATATTTTTGGCCCTATAAAACACACCTGCCCATAAGACGCACCTAGATTTTAGAGGAGAATAAGAAAAAAAAAAATTTCATCAGACCTCAGATCAGACCCCCAATGTGAATATAACCCCCAATCAGACCTCAGATCAGAGCCCCAATGTGAATGACCCTGACTTCACAGATTTGTGACATGCCTTAATGCGAACAATCTGGGACTATTTTTCACCTCGCATTATAGCCCCACGCACATTTCATTCCTTCACCTGACCATCACCCGTGAAAGCGATGGCAGCATCTCCACATATACAGTACAGACCAAAAGTTTGGACACACCTTCTCATTCAAAGAGTTTTCTTTATTTTCATGACTATGAAGGCATCAAAACTATGAATTAACACATGTGGAATTATATACATAACAAACAAGTGTGAAACAACTGAAAATATGTCATATTCTAGGTTCTTCAAAGTAGCCACCTTTTGCTTTGATTACTGCTTTGCACACTCTTGGCATTCTCTTGAATGCCTTATGCCATGCTGATTACCTCCAGCTTCTCTCACCTGTGGTGGAACAGGGGTGTGGACCGCACTATCCACCCCTTCCTTGCCTCTAACCTGAGTGAGTGAGACGTGTCACTGTCTCACATATCCCCCCCCTTTATTCAAACCCGTGAGGGTGAACACCTGCATAACCACAGGAGGCTGGTGAGAGGGTATCGACCTGGCCTGGACGTGGGGAACAGCCACCCACCCTGCTCTTTGGCTGCTCCCAATAAGAACCTGCCCAGATTGGCTTTACAGCCACACTAAGTAACCCAGTGTCAGCGAGCACTAGCTGACGCTGACACAGAAAATTACTGGTTCTTATTTCACCGAGGCCAGGAACCTCGGTGACACGTACCTTCCTTTGTTCTGCCAGACCCACGCCAGCAAAGCTTGGTTTATCACCAAAACCAACATCTTGCCTAACCGAAACTGCCTAAAGGCCTCATGTGCCCATCTCATGGCCAGATACTCTTTTCTTACTCTTTCCCGAGTGATGATGATGCGCTGTCGTATATTTTGATCTCTCTCTCTTTTTAGATCCTCTGGCTCCTGTACATGCGCCTCACGTCCTTTCTTGGACTGCTGCAGCTCTTGCCTGAACTGTTCCGAGTCATGGTCATATCCCGACACTTTCTCCTTTGCTTTGCAGGGCTCCTTCAGCAGAGCATGCTTGCCCCTACTCGCTTCTTTTACGTGCATCTGGGTCACTTCTTCCTTCTTTCTAACCGTAGTTACTCCAGCTACCATGACAGTTTTAGAGACCTCTGCTTCTTTAGCGGCTACCTTTGGCTTAACTTTGGTCTCTGTAGAACCTGGGGACTTCATGTCAACCAACATATCGGCCTTAACTTTTTCAGTCTTTGTCTTCTTGAAGTCTCCAGTCTCTTTGACCGCCTTCTCATCCTTCTCGGACATGGCACCATACACTTGCCCTGTTAACCCCTCCCCCTCTTTCTCATTGAGGCAGGAGGCACCAGGGTCTTCAGCAGACTCCTCGTCTTCTGTCATTTTCTCCCGAGGCTCACCCAAGACCCTGTTCTCATTTTGTGGAGGATTCAGGAGATACAGCCCATTGTAATAGCCCGGATCCGAAAACTGATCGTTCACCTCCTCGTACTTCTTCCCCAGCAGGCTGCTGGCTATTTGGAAGGCCTTGTATGCAGAGGGGACATCTTCCAGGCCTAGGCTACACGCTACCACGGGTCTGTGGTCTTCGGCATCCACATCAGCCACATCATCTGGTTTAGCAGAAGCATCTTCCATCTTCTCTGACGTCTTCCAGAGAACTCTCCTCTTCAGGTTTCTCACCTTCCACCTGCTGTTTGAGAGCACACTTAGATTTCTCCAACTCATCTTTTAAGCTCATGAGATTTTCATTCTCTGCTCTGAGTTGCTTGTTCAGCCTCTCCAATTCAGCATGCTCCTCAAGCGCTTCTTCAAGGGATCGAGCCGAGGAGAGGGTCTCCTGTTCCAGATGCTCTTCACTTGGCTCTGCTGCAGCCGATGTAGGAGTATCACCATTACCCCCTGTGGGGGTTTCACGCAGGGTCTCTTTAAGCACTTTGTTTGTATCTACTGCAGTCTTCTTCGGTGACTCTGTGAAGACATCTAGTCCCTTCTCTATCATATCTAGGGACTGTGTGGAGAGAGAAAAATCTTCAGGATTGCAGCTGTACTGACGTGTCAGGTCATCTACCCCTGCCTGGGTATGGGTCTCAGACACTAGGCTGCCATCTCCCCACTCAGCTCTCGTCACGTCATGTATAACTGTCGTCTGGTCGCTACTAGTGACCACCTGAATTTTTCAATACCTTGACTTGGTAGCTTCCTTCTCGGAGTTGCTAATGGTCACAGCGCATATATCGCCTATGTCACTGGTGTCATTATTAACACTGACTTCTAGAGGCACTGCCGAGTTAATCCCTACCTGGGACATTACTTTATTGACCATAAAACACTGTGGAGACTGCATGTCCACCTCTGGTACGTGTGATACTCCCTCTAGGACTGCTACCCTTTCTTGCACGTTTACCAGAGTAGGATTGCTCCACTCGGTGCTCACAACATTTATCTGCATTTCTGCATCATTCACATGTTTCTTATCAGCACCATTGTTTTCAATAGGCAATATTCTTTCCCCATGGCAGTCAATGTGCAGCTCCCTTAGACCTTCATTTACACGGGCAAGTACAGGTTCTGCAGGAGTTTCGTCACTATCTGCAGAAGTGTCTACCTTGCCCCATAACAACGAAATGTTATCACAACCCAACATCACATCATATAAGAACATATTTGTAACATCAGGTCCACAAGACCCAGTTGTTACTGGAGACTCCCCTCAGTGAGAACCACCTGCACTTGCTCAGGCTCTCTTTCAGGTGCCTGGTTCACATTACTTATATGCAATTCTTCAAACACCCTGAACATGTCATAAAGTTCTTCATTAAAAATACCAGATGAAGAAAATAAAGCTTCATCATCATTTACATTTTTACCACCAGGGGCGCTTCTCCCCTGACCACAGCCTGCAACGGAAAAGGCATGTTATCAACATCAGATATTTCACATGACATCCCACTTTCATTATGCATTTCCGCCAACCTGGCACAATCACCTTGCACCTTATCTGCACCATTGTCTCTAATGGTCACTTCACTTAAAGGATTAGGTACCAGTTCTGCAGGAGTGTTTCCACTTCCCCACAAGTCACGGAACAATGGGAAATCATGGCCCAACAGTCCCTCATGCATGAGCGTAGTTCTACCAGCAAGTCCATAAGTCCCAGTTCTCACGGTAGTCTCACACTCAGTGAGAATCATCGGACAATTCTTATTAACTGCATGACTGTCCCGTACACTTAGCATTATATTACTTTTCATATAGTCACACACTTTTGAGACAGTTTCTAGCCTCGGTGACATATCACCCACCGACCCAGCGGGTAGCAACTGCCGCCTGCTCAATGTCACTGGGTCTGTTACACACGGGATAATCGGAACGATCTTACCGATTGTCGTCATGGATTCGGCACTCATGGGAGATGAGGGAAGTCCAGGAATATCTCCAGCATGGTCATCACCCTTCTCCTTAATACAGTAGTTGCCACGGGAAACGCCTTGGCCTTGACTCCAGCCTTTATCCAGACAGTCACTCCATCCGCACCCTTTAGGACTTTGCGCACACGTGCAGGAAACATAGGATCTCCTGAGAGCTGCACCACTCTCCACCTCCTTTTCTTCCCGACGGTTGCCCTTGGCAACGGCATATCTTTGCTTTTTCTCCGGCGTTCCCAGCACACTGCCGACCTCTGGGAACTTTGTGCAGGGTCCATACAGCGTTGAGGACCCTCTATTCAGGGCTAGCTGCAGCTGCGCCTCCAGAGCCTCTCGCTCAGCATCAAATTTCGCCAACTCACTTGGGGTACAACCCATCTGTTTTACCAGTTTTTCCTACCGTTTAATCTCCCACGTCCGTCGGACGTATTCTTCCCCGAGACCCATGGCAACAAACAGTCTCGTAGCAGGAAAAGCTTTCAGCAGCGAGTCCACTTTTGCTGGTCTACTGGCCCTTTAATTCACTGCACAGCAACTCCTTTGCAACCCAGCAAAAAGTGTCCAGAACAGCATGAGCAGCACCTGCTCCTTTCAGTGATGTCGTTGTCCCTAGCAACCACGTTGTTTTTTTACTTTTCAGCACGGACATGTGCCCGCATCCTCCACCAATTGTGGGGGGTTAGCTCTTCTCCGGGGGTGATTCACACAAGTATCGTCGCCAGACACCAAGTTTCAGGTCCAAACATCACTTTATTTGGCACCTCAGCAAACCAAACATAAATGATACAAAATAAACACCTGCCCGGCTGGGTTCTAACTAAACATATAATATCCTGACTCACCTAAAGTCACAGTTCACACCCTGTGAACACAAGCGGCTTTCTCAGCCAATGTCCCACAGCCTCCTGGCTGTATAGAGCACAGTATGCCCACTGCCTCCAGCACACATGGGGAATAGTGGTCTCTCAGCCCTCCGGGCTTGGACCACACAGAGCCTCCAGGCCTCTGTCCACAGGTAACACACTCCCCCCTTGCTGACACCCTGGGAGGTGCCTTATGCCAGGCTGATTACCTCCAGCTTCTCTCACCTGTGGTGGAACAGGGGTGTGGACCGCACTATCCACCCCTTCCTTGCCTCTAACCTGAGTGAGACGTGTCACTGTCTCACAATATATATATATATATATATATATATATATATATATCATAAGAAGAATAAAAGAAATATAGTGAGCACTACTACTCATATCCAGATATTGAGCAGAGTAGTGCTGTGCAGTTCCCCTACATACAGAATAAGTAGATGGTGACACACATTTAGATAAACACACACCTATTTACTTTACAGGCTGCAGGTTCTCTGTCTCCTCTGGAGTCTAAGACTTGGGTAACTTTGGGATAATGGTATGGTAGTGTAAAGGACTTCTGTGATGATCGATCATGTGAGACATTATCAATCCCACAGGTCCTCTAACCTACCATTACATTAACCCAAAAGTCTTTTATCCTCTCCTGCACACATATATGCCTATGGATCACTGTACATCGCGGTTTAATTAAAGTTTTTGCTGTGAATTATGGCAAAAAACACAATAGAACCATGACGTACAGTACAGATGTCATGTTTCTTTCACACAGCTTCTTGGTTACCAGTACAGCCATTTTCTTACAACCATATGTTTTATATTTATTTTTCTCTCAGTTGACCTGTGTGAGGACATCAGAGCCGGTGATGTCACCAGGAACACTACTGGGCAGAAGCCTCCACCCAGCAATGGAGGACAAGGGAGGACAGTGCAGGACAAGGGAGAGCTGCTAATATCACAAGGCCTGCCTGGGTGAAAATGTGGGTAGGCTCAGGTTCAGCTCTGAACCCGGTCAACCACTTTAAATGTCTATCAAGGACAGTATCAACTGCCTTTGAAAAATCCCCAAGAACACTACATCCACATGCCACTCTGTCCAGGCTTCTACTCACCTCATCATAAAAACAAATCAGGTTAGTCTGAAAACTTCTATCCTTGATAAACTCATGCTGGTTATCACTTATGATATTATTAACCGTCACATACTCCTGTATACAGTGTCGGACTGGGGTACCAAGGGCCCACCAGTAGAAGCGACTCTAGGGGCCCACCCTATAGTTTCATGCAAATATTGATACTTAAAGAGGTTGTCCCGTGAAAAATATTCTACAATTTTCAAACCAGCCCCTGGATCTGAATACTTTTGTAATTGCATGTACAAAAAAAAATTGTATAGCCACTGAGTTATTTAATAAACTGTATCTATATAGTGCCACCTGCTGTTTTTTTTTATTATTTCTTTATTATTTCTTTGTCCTGCTCACTGAGAAGGTTGCACATGCTCAGTTTCATCCTTCAACTGCCTCCTGAGCTGTGATAGGGAGAACTGAGATACGCCCCCCTTAACTGTAGTAGAATAGACACTCCCCTTGAGCTGTGATAGGGAGAGCTGAGACACGCCCCCTTAGCTGCAGGAGAAAAGACACTCCCCTTGAGCTGTCAGCTTGATATAAATCTAGCAGAGCAATGAGTGGGAAAATCTCTGGATCCATCTGAGGTACAGGGCTGGTTGTAGCTTTGTAAGAAAGAGGTTGTCATGTACTGTATGATCTTTGATTTTCACTTTTTACATTATTCATGGGATAACCCCTTTAAGGAGGTTACCGATTTTTATCAACATCCTTTAAAATAATCCTTTATATAAAGTAGAAAGCTGTAGTGTAATAGCGCACATGACTGCTGCAGTTAATCACTGGCCTTGGTGCCGTACCCCACTGAGATCACTGATTAGTTACAGCAGTCAAGTACGGTACATAGGCATTTTACTGCTGCAGTCCATCAAAAATATTATTTCCCAACTGCAGCCTGGCGGAGAGAACAGAGTAGTGTTTATTTTATTTTAACAGCCTCCCTGTAGTTTGGCCTTAGGCAACCCCTTCAGTACATACAGTTGCAAGAAAAAGTATGTGAACCCTTTGGAATGATATGGATTTCTGCACAAATTGGTCATAAAATGTGATCTGATCTTTATCTAAGTCAACAATAGACAATCGCAGTCTGCTTAAACTAATAACACACAAATAATTAAATGTTACCATGTTTTTATTGAACACACCATGTAAACATTCACAGTGCAGGTGGAAAAAGTATGTGAACCCTTGGATTTAATAACTGGTTGAACCTCCTTTGGCAGCAATAACTTCAACCAAACGTTTCCTGTAGTTGCAGATCAGACGTGCACAACGGTCTGGAGTAATTCTTGACCATTCCTTTTTACAGAACTGTTTCAGTTCAGCAATATTCTTGGGATGCCTGGAGTGAATCGCTTTCTTGAGGTCATGCCACAGCATCTCAATCGGGTTGAGGTCAGGACTCTTACTGGGCCACTCCAGAAGGCGTATTATCTTCTGTTTAAGCCATTCTGTTGTTGATTTACTTTTATGCTTTGGGTCGTTGTCCTGTTGCAACACCCATCTTCTGTTGAGATTCAGCTGGTGGACAGATTGCCTTAAGTTCTCCTGCAAAATGTCTTGATAAACTTGGGAATTCATTTATCCTTCGATGATAGCAATCCATCCAGGCCCTGAAGCAGCAAAGCAGCACCAAACCATGATGCCCCCACCACCATACTTCACAGTTGGGATGAGGTTTTGATGTTGGTGTGCTGCACCTCTTTTTCTCCACACATAGTGTTGTGTGTTTCTTCCAAACAACTCAACTTTGGTTTCATCTGTCCACAGAATATTTTGCCAGTACTGCTGTGGAACATCCAGGTGCTCTTGTGCAAACTGTAAATGTGCAGCAATGTTTTTTTTGGACAGCAGTGGTTTCCTCTGTGGTATCATCCCATGAAATCCATTCTTGCTTAGTGTTTTACGTATTGTAGATTCGCTAACCGGGATGTTAGCATATGCCAGAGACTTTTGTGAGTCTTTAGCTGACACTCTAGGATTCTTCTTCACCTCATTGAGCAGTCTGCGCTGTGCTCTTGCAGTCATCTTTACAGGACGGCCACGCCTAGGGAGAGTAGCAGCAGTGCTGAACTTTCTCCATTAATAGACATTTTGTCTTACCGGACTGATTAACAGCAAGGCTTTTGGAGAAACTTTTATAACCCTTTCCAGCTTTATGCAAGTCAACAATTCTTAATCGTAGGTCTTCTGAGAGCTCTTTTGTGTGAGGCATCATTCACATCAGGCAATGCTTCTTGTGAAAAGCAAACCCAGAACTGGTGTGTGTTTTTTATAGGGCAGGGCAGGGCAGCTGTAACCAACACCTCCAATCTCATCTCATTGATTGGACTCCAGTTGGCTGACACCTCACTCCAATTTGCTCTTGGAGATGTCATTAGTCTAGGGGTTTACATACTTTTTCCACCTGCACTGTTAATGTTTACATGGTGTGTTCAATAAAAACATGGTAACATTTAATTATTTGTGTGTTATTAGTTTAAACAGACTGTGATTGTCTATTGTTGTGACTTAGATGAAGATCAGAACACATTTTATGACCAATTTGTGCAGAAATCCATATCATTCCAAAGGGTTCACATACTTTTTCTTGCAACTGTAGATACCATAACAATACCAAGCTCTGTACTTAGATAAGATAACAGAACCAAGCACTGTGCATAGATACAGTAACAGAACCATGCTACGTGCAAAGATAAAGTAACAAAATCAAGCTGCGTACGTAGATACAGCAGCAGAACCATGCTACTTGCATAGATAGAGTAACAGAACCAAGCTGCGTGCATAGATACAGTAATAGAACCAAGCTGCGTGCATAGATACAGTAACAGAACCAAGCTGCATGTATAGATACAGTAACAGAATCAAGCTGCATGTATAGATACAGTAACAGAACCAAGCTGCATACATAGATACAGTAAAAGAACCAAGCTGCTTGCATAGATACAGTAACAGAACCAAGCTGCATGCATAGATACAGTAAAAGAAAGTTATGGGGCGCAGAGTAATGTGTGTAGTCCTTTAACGACGGATGTAAAGCGAGCCACATGTCAGTTAATATTAGAGAGCGTAGAAGGTGTTTTAGTTTTGCCAGGGCCTGACAGCTTAGAGAGGATCTGCCGCCGGATGTTTCAATTAGCGGGTTCAGGGCCACGTTAAAATCGCCCCTCAAGTGAACACAGTCAAAAAAATAAAATAAAAATGGTGTAAAAAAAGCCTTACATCACAAAAAGCGTAATAGCAAGCGATCAAAAAGTCATATGCAGCCCAAAATAGTGCCAATAAAACCGTCCTCTCATCCCACAAAAAATTATCCCCTACCTAAGACAATCGACTAAAAACTTTAAAAAAAACTGACTATGGAGATACTAAAATGTTTATTTTTTTTTGTTTAAAAAAAAGGATATTATAGTGTAAAGCCTAAATAAATTTAAAAAAGTAGACATATTAGGTATTGCCTCGTCCGTAAGAATCTTCTTGAAAGTATCCTTTCCTTCTCAATGCACCTTGATTCCTTTCTTTGTCCCCGGAGACAGGCCTAGAGAACTATCAGTGACACATAGTCTGATGTCAGTAACAGCTCTGAGTTTATTCTTGCCCATACGGGCCTTTTATACATACATACATACATACATACAAGAACAGCTGCGGCTCTCATTACAATAGTGCTGACTAGGAACAGTTCCTTATACAGACAGAAGGTCAATGTAAATATATATTCACCCTCTAGTATGATGTCACCCAACCTCCTGTCCTTCATACAGATCATTTAGCTTATTCTATTTAACCCTTCAATCCCCTCTTAAAGTCATGAATATGACTTATCTTTTTTCTCTCATAGAGAGGTAAGTAGCATATGATTGTCCAGGGTCTGTGGGTTTTGGACACATTACACAAAACATCTGTATGAGGGAAGGGATACATTGGATACAACAACATATGACAATCAAGGAAGCAATTATAATTATAATACTGATCAATAATGTTCTTAACCAACTCAAATCCGGCAGCCAGCTCAATAACCAGTCCCACCAAGAGGATGAATCAACATCTTTCTTGATATTATTAGCAATTTCATGTAATGCTTGAATATGGGACTGGATTGATCTGGAATGGTCAGATAAATTAAAGCAACACATTCCTTTAAAATCTTGACATCCTATATTATGTTTAAGTAACAGATAATCCACAGCAAATCTAGCTTCTAGCACTGCTCCTCTTAAGCCTTGTATATCTAAAAGCATGTCTGATAAGGCGATAGAGGTATGATTCAGAGATTTAGCTAAGTCACATGGAATAGAATTTATAGTACGAGTATTATATATAGCCAGTCTAGGCACTCCTAATATAGAGGCGCCCAAACTTGTATATTCTGTACGGCTGAGAAGGGGTAAAGTAGAGTCACAGTCTTCTGATAAAGTCTTGGTAACTGATCTGTAAGCTCTCCTGATAGGGGGTTGACTGGGAAGGGCCAAAGTCAGCCTGGATAACGCACAGGGACTTCCAATAACATTAGCAGGAATGTAATTGTAAGTGTTGTTACCACAAGACAAAAAACATCCCTTAGGGAGCATTATATTATAGATAAAACTGGGAGTAACAATGGTCTTATTACAACTCATGAAATTATCCAGGGAGCTAGCAAGTCTACTATTCTTTTTACAAGTGTCGTCAATATAATCATATACACTATTCTTAGGTAATCCACTTTTTATGTCTCTATTATCACAATATAAAGTCATATGCTGGGAAAAGGTAAAACAAGTCTCTGCTGCAGTCACATTAATAGTAGTTATTCTAATATTATCCCTGCTATTTCCTCATTTCTGACACTCCCCACAGATGTCATACAAGGGAATAATAGATTGTGTATTGTTAGCCTTTGACCAGACTTCAAGGAGGGATTCATCGGGTGTAGGCACAGCAATAACACATGTTTGTATAAGATCCCTGTAACCGTTTCCGCAGACAAGGGGTTAAAATCCGTTTAGGCGATAAGCCCCTTTCTGAGAGACAGGCACAGCTACTGCAGGATACACCAAACTCCCGAACTGGATACAAAGTAGCACTCCAAACTGGAACCTCACGAATAGCTGCTAGCAGACGAACAGGGATCAGCTTACACTTCTGGCAATCGGTCTTCTAACAGCATACAGTGAATCCCCCCAATAACGAGACAAGGCTCCGTGTTGAGGGTCAAGCAGTGGTCTGACTGTACTTGAAGTACAGCCTCTTTTATTCACAAAAAACAAACATAGTACTGCCCACAGGGGTTTGAAATACAACCAATCAGTATATTACAAGACATACAATGTAACTACAGCAACCAATCGTTCACGCCCTCAGAGGACCAGAATGAAGACTGTGACATAGGACAACATATCCCCACAATGCATCATGGTTTCCTCCTCTCTGCCCTCGAGACACCCGAGGCGTAATCCAATTATCTCTCAAGACAAAGAGAAGTCACCAATACACATGTGCAGACAATAGAACAGACATCACCATTTAAACACACAATGGGACAATGGCACAATAAAAACACACCCAGCATTTCCTCCCAAGCTGACAAGTTACACTTATTATAAATTGTTACAACTTTGTGAGTTTACATTGGCCATACATATAACTTACATTAATTCATACATTATAACGTGGGGACAAACCTATCCAAAATTCACTTGAATCGGTTCAGGGGTTTAAAAGTTAGTATATGGCCCATAATCCAGGGGCAAGAGGCCAGCAGCCAGTCCTCTCCAAAACCCAGTGGCGAGGTTGGTTTCGCCACACATCTCCCCCCCCCAGGGAAGACTAACCAGATACCTGACCTCACGCCAGTCGGTACCTGAGTTAGTCTGGCAGCCCACCCACAACCAAATACTGGACCTGTTGACTTTAGTAGCCTGTCTCTGTCCAGTGAGTCCACCGAGGTTATGTTGGAAGCTGGTACTCCCGGTCTCTGTGTTGCTCCCTGGCTTGGAGTGGAGGTTGCTTTGTGGGCAGGGATCAGCGGTACTCTGCCCTGGTGCCAGCGCTACCACGGAAGAAGCCTGGTTGTTGGAGGGGGAGACTGACTGTCTCTACCCCCTGTGCTGTAAGTGCAGAGACAACGGTCCCATCTGCACTGTTGTGGGGCTTACTCTCTCCCCCTGGTGCGTTAAGCTGCCGCTGGGGAGAGGGGGTAACGAGCTCCTCTCCCATACATACTTCCAGCCGCTGGGGAGGGCGACCGACCGTCTCCGCTCCCAATACAGTGTCCTGCTGCTGGGGAAAGGAGACTGGGCTCTCTATTCCCTGCTGGACACTCTGCCGCTGGGGAAAGGAGACTGGGCTCCCAATTCCCAAAAAATCATGCTGTTGCTGGGGGGTAGGAACAACTACCTCTGCCCCCTGTAACTCAGCCTGCCGCTGGGGAGGGAGGACGCTGCTCTCCTCTCCCTGCACTTCACACTGCCTTCCCGGCATATCACTCTGCTGCTGGGGGGCAGGACCGACTGTCTCTGCTCCCAATACAGTGTCCTGCTGCTGGGGAAAGGAGACTGGGCTCTCTATTCCCAAAAAATCATGCTGCTGCTGGGGGGCAGGAACAACTACCTCTGCCCCCCGTAACTCAGCATGCCGCTGGGGAGGGAGGATGCTGCTCTCCTCTCCCTGCATTTCACACTGCCTTCCCGGCATATCACTCTGCTGCTGGGGGGCAGGAACAACTACCTCTGCCCCCTGTACCTCAGCCTGCCGCTGGGGAGGGAGGACGCTGCTCTCCTCTCCCTGCACTTCACACTGCCGCTGGGGAATGGAGACTGAGCTCCCAATTCCCTGCAGGACCGGTGGAGAGACCTAGGTCCCATCTCTACCGGCCACCTGGGGTCCTTCCCAGTAACACTCTACAATATCTGCCCAGCTGAATGGGTCTGGATCTGGGTCTGTCACCTTACCGTCCTGCTGAGCCTTCTCAATGGAGTGGAAGAGATCTCGGTAGTCCTGCTCCAGTTCCCACTCCAGGGTTGCTAGGTGAGCCAGGTCTTGCTCTACCTCATGGGGGTCATCCCACTCATGCCTAGCCTCCCTCTCATAGAACATGTCCTGAAGTCTGGACTGTACAGGGCTCCCGAAGTCAGGCTCTGCAAAGGACTCCCATAACAAGCCAGGACCATAAAACTCCTCTCCCTCTGGCTTGTCATGTTCGGCTGTCCAGGGTATATACTGTGCCATATACCACCAAAGCGCCTGGTAGGCATCCTCCAGCCATAGCTCCTGCCATACCCGGTGCTCTAGTTCCTTCACCCATTCCTCCAGGGGCTGCTCTCCCAGGAAGGGCATCCGCAGGGCCACTTGCTTCTGCAACTGCTGCTCTTCACTGGGGAGACTCTCACCCCGCTGGTATTGTAGATTATCCAGGGCCTGGTACCAGATGCCTTTCCTTAATGCATCCCGGCCATCC
The DNA here is from genome assembly GCF_905171765.1 of Bufo bufo. NCBI lineage: Eukaryota > Metazoa > Chordata > Amphibia > Anura > Bufonidae > Bufo > Bufo bufo. The sequence continues at coordinate 546,716,497 of NC_053389.1, read as the reverse complement.
AGGTCCTCCTCCTCGTATAACACTGCTGGTTCCATCCTGGTGCTTTTAGGGTCGCTGTACTGAGACATGCGTTGTCCTTAAATTGTAGAATCCACAGAAATGGTGTCTCCTGTAGCTGTCCTTCTGGCTGTAGGAACGATCCCGCTGCTTGCCACCAATGTAACGGCATACAAGGGAATGCTCCAAACTCCGAACGGGATACAAAGTAGCACTCCAAACTGGAACCTCACGAATAGCTGCTAGCAGACGAACAGGGATCAGCTTACACTTCTGGCAATCGGTCTTCTAACAGCATACAGTGAATCCCCCCAATAACGAGACAAGGCTCCGTGTTGAGGGTCAAGCAGTGGTCTGACTGTACTTGAAGTACAGCCTCTTTTATTCACAAAAAACAAACATAGTACTGCCCACAGGGGTTTGAAATACAACCAATCAGTATATTACAAGACATACAATGTAACTACAGCAACCAATCATTCACGCCCTCAGAGGACCAGAATGAAGACTGTGACATAGGACAACATATCCCCACAATGCATCATTGTTTCCTCCTCTCTGCCCTCGAGACACCCGAGGCGTAATCCAATTATCTCTCAAGACAAAGAGAAGTCACCAATACACATGTGCAGACAATAGAACAGACATCACCATTTAAACACACAATGGGACAATGGCACAATAGAAACACACCCAGCATTTCCTCCCAAGCTGACAAGTTACACTTATTATAAATTGTTACAACTTTGTGAGTTTACATTGGCCATACATATAACTTACATTAATTCAAACATTATAACGTGGGGACAAACCTATCCAAAATTCACTTGAATCGGTTCAGGGGTTTAAAAGTTAGTATATGGCCCATAATCCAGGGGCAAGAGGCCAGCAGCCAGTCCTCTCCAAAACCCAGTGGCGAGGTTGGTTTCGCCACAATCCCGTGGGCTCTGTAAGTCTTTAAGGCACAATGAACTAACATTTAGGGCATTTGCCATTCTGACTATGCTATTCTGTTCAGAATAAAAGGGGACGGGAGCAAAGGGATCTTGCTCCTGAGCTCTTTTATATACTAGCCGATTATTTGGTGCACCGCAGAAGAAACTCATCTCCTCTGGGTGATAAATACATGTAGTAATAAGCCAGACTGGCAAGAAAACACAGAGATTAATAATTATCAGCAGACAAACAAATCTCCCAGAATATTGTGGGGTCATCATCTTCAGCCTGTGGCAAGGCACTTTTCAGGCAAACTTCTTCTGAGCTCCCCTCTTTGTTCAGGGAATTCACACCTGCTTCACCCTCTTTGTCTTTGTCCGTAACCGGAGAAGAAGCCTCAGGGATCCTTTCAACTCTGTTAGCGTGAATCCAGATTGGAGCCTCTTCTGTGAGAATTGCTGTTCTGGTGACTGCTACCACTCGGGTGGGTGGTCCAAACGGGAACTCAGTCTGTTTTCGTCCTTTTTCTGGGCGATGGACTATCACCACGTCTCCTGGTTGGAAAGGATGCGTAGGTTCCTCTTTAGAGAAAGGAGAGGCACGAGGCATCTCGTTCAATTTGATCTAAAGTTTCTACAAGTTTCCTCACATATTCTTCCTGTACTACTTCTAGATCCCTTTTTTCTATCACAGGGGCATTTGGACCCCAAGGGGTGGGGAAGGGTCTTCCCATTTGACCTCAAATGGTTAGTAACCAGTATTCTTATTAGGCTGCATCCTAATATCTGCTAGGGCTATAGGCAAGAACTTTTTCCAATTAGTGAATGTGCCTCCAGTAATTTTCCTTATTTTCTCTTTAATTGTTCTATTCATTCTTTCTACTACCCCTGAACTCTGCGGGTGATAAGGAAGATGAAACTTCCAGTCAATCCTAAGGGCTTTGGAAAGCTCCTTACATACCCTGGACGCAAAAGCTGGGCCATTATCTGAGTCAATTTGAACAGGACACCCCCATCTGAGGATGATCTCTTGTAACAAAATTTTTACCACAATTTGTGTGGTTTCATTGGTGGTAGGAAAGACCTCCAGCCATCTAGAGAACATATCCACAATTACAAGGGCATAATCCTGCTTTCTTCCTGTCTTTGGGATATGTGTGAAGTCAATTTGTAAGTGAGTGAATGGTGAAGTCGGGTAATTCAGATGCTGATGTTGGGACTTCTTTGAATTATTTGGATTGTTTCTGAGACATATAATACACCGTGAAACATAAGATCGTACCTTTGATCTAAGACCTGGTATAAAAAGATCTCTCCGAATGAGGTCAGTGGTTGCCTGTGCTCCCCTATGGCCAAGACCATGATATTGTGCAATCAAAATCGGGGCGCTTGCAACTGGGATACATGGTTTCCCCTCTTTGCAGATAAGACCCGTATTAGGGTCTTGTCCTGCACCTACCGACTGCCATTCTATTTTGTCACTACTGGTAGCCAAATCCTGGAGGCTCAGCAATAGATTGTCAGTAAGGGCAATGTCTGGAGCTAGGGAGGGCATTTGAACTGTTGCTGCCGTTCTAATAGCAGCCTCTTTTGCTGCCTGATCAGCTAGGGCATTCCCTTTAGCTATGTGCGTTTGTAGACCAGTATGTGCCTTACAATGGATAATAGCAACTTTGCTTGGTAATTGGATGGCGGCCAGGAGATCATGTACTAGGGTGGAATGTGAGATTTGTCTTCCATCTGCAGCTATGAAGCCTCTCCTCTGCCATGATCATGTACAACCCTAAAGACATACTTGGAATCGGTGTAAACATTTACATCTCTCCCCTTAAAAAAGACAACAAGCTTTAGTGAGGGCAATCAGTTCAGCTGCTTGGGCTGACTGAAACGGTATAGGATTCGATTCCAGTATAACAACAGGCAGTTGAACCACAGCGTATTCTGCATGATAAGCGTTGTCATTAGGACGGGAACAGGATCCATCCACAAAAATATCAGGTACTCCTTCAATGGTGTGGACTGTAAGTCAGGCAGGGCCGGCTCCAGGTTCATGTGGGCCCTTGGGCGATAAATCCCAGTGGGCCCCCATGAGGCATTTTTTTACATTGACATGTCCCCCTGTGGCTCCTACACGGTATAATGACCCCCAGTGGCCCCTATTCAGTATAATGACTACTAGTGGCCCTTCACACAGTATAATGACTACTAGTGGCCCTTCACACAGTATAATTAACCCCCAATCCCCCCCCCCACTGTATAATGACCACCTGTGGCCCTACATTCAGAATAATAACCCCCAGTCGCCCCCATTTAGAATAATGACCCCCAGTAGCCCCCACACTGGGGGAATACTGTATGGAGGGGGCTCTGGGGGTGATTATACTGAATGTAGGGTCATTGGTGATCATTATACTAAATGGGGGACACTGGGGGTCACTATACTATGTAAAGGGCCCTCACAGTATAATGACCCCACAGTGACCCTCCATTCAGAATAATGACCCCCAGTCGCCCCCACACTGGGGGTTATACTGTATGGAGGGGGCACAAGGGGTTATTATATTTAATGGGGGCTCTGGTGGTCATTATGCTAAATGGAGGGTCAATGGGGATCATTATACTAAATGGGGGGCACTGGGAGTCATTATACTGTGTAAGGGGCCCTCACAGTGTGATGAATGACCCCCCAGTGGCCCCCTCACATACCTATCATTGCAGGGGAGCTGGTGGTCCTGTCATTCACTAACCGCAGCTCCCTGCGCTCCTTCTCTACAGCGGCCCGCTGCAGCAGTGAGCCAGGCCTGGAGGAGAGAAGGAGATGTGCAGTGATGTAGCTAGAACTGACTGGGCCCCACAGCGAAATTTAGTACGCCCCCCTCCCCCCCAATGTGTGTTCACATTACGTTTTTCCTATCGGTTTGATGTATACAAATGTGCAGCACTCCACGTTTTTGTATCCTGCAGAGTCAAGTAAAAAATGCATACGTTAACGTATATGTTTTTTTACCATGGAACTGTATGGTGAACGGACGCCACTGTACGGCATCAGTCTGAGGCATCTGTTAACGCAGACATTTTTGGTATACATTAAATGGATGGAAAAAATAGGATGTGAACCCAGCCCTAGTGTCAGAATAAGGCTACTTTCACACTTGCGGCAGAGAGATCCGGCAAGCAGTTTCGTCGCCGGAACTGCCTGCCGGATCAGGCAAAATGTATGCTAACTGATGGCATTAGTAAGACTGATCAGGATCCTGATCAGTCTTAAAAATGCCTGATCAGTCGAAAAAATGCATTGAAATGCCGGATCCGTCTTTCCGGTGTTATCCGGCAAAAACGGATCCGGCATTTATTTTTTCACCTTTTTTTCAGTCTGCGCATGCGCATACCAGAAGGACGCATCCGGCATTCCGGTATTCTGAATGCCGGATCCGGCACTAATACATTCCTATGGGAAAAAATGCCGGATCCGGCATTCAGGCAAGTCTTCCGTTTTTTTAGCCGGAGATAAAACCGTAGCATGCTACGGTTTTCTCTTTTGCCTGATCAGTCAAAACGACTGAACTGAAGACATCCTGATGCAAACTGAACGGATTAATCTCCATTCAGAATGCATGGGGATATGCCTGTTCAGTTCTTTTCCGGTATAGAGCCCCTGTGACGGAACTCTATGCCGGAAAAGAAAAACGCAAGTGTGAAAGTACCCTAAGCACCAGTACACAGCGGAGCAGCGTGGCGGAGAGGGGAGGCCGCCATGTACTGACAGAGCGCTACCTGGTCCTGGTGGTCAGGGATTAGGACTGTGCTTCCCAAGGATCATTTTCTACTGGGAAATACAGGGCACAGTATAATACACTAGAATCTATATAATATAAAGATATTAGCCCTACCCCCGAATAATAATACAATTAGGGGGTCATTTATTATATAGAAATACGTCTATATTAGGCGTATTTCTGACACAGATGTGATGCAAAGGTCCTTAACACCGCAATCTGTATCTTTTCCCACTCATGCCAGGTCTAACAAAAGTGGTGTGGGCAGGGAAGGGGATACAGTTATGGCCATGCAGTTATTGGATACCACCGCCATATAGTGATAACACCGCCATATAGTGATAACACCGCCATACAGTGACCGGATAAAAGGGTATAAGAGGGCACAGTACAGGGAATGACTATGGGCACTGCACAGGGTGTGGTAGGAGGGCACAATGCAGGGTATAAAGGGGCACAGTACGGGGTGGGGGGCACAGTACGGGGTGGGGGGCACAGTCACATGACCCTGTGACGTTAGAAGGTCCTTATGGTGAATGCGGTTTAGATGCCACCATAATGAGAGGCAGAGGAGTGAGACAAGGGCCCTGGATGGACAGGAGGGGTGGACACAGCAAGTAGGTGGAAGGGGCTTTGAGGGGGATTCATACAACAAGTAGTGGCAGGAGGTCTGTGCAGGGCAGCAATAGGAGATAGGAGGGTGGGACAGGAGCTCTGGATACATGAGGGAGGAAATGAGACAGCAGGGGCTCCATGAGGATGAGATAGGACAGGAGATGGGGGGGGGGCAGGTGTCATGGAGACAAACAGCTTAATGAAACAGTAAAACCACTAAATAGAATGAAGCAGCAGCAGATCAAAGATTCCCCCCCTCCCTTTCCTTCTATCCCACAGACAAGAGACAGTCACAGTGCAGACTCACTCACAGACTGTCTTCACACTTCTCTGCTCCAGCCCTGCGGTCTCTCTCCTCAGGCAGCATGTCCTGTGTAGAAGGGGCGTGTCCTGTGTAGAAGGGGCGTGTTCTGAGTCTCTGCAGCTCAGAGGGCCCACCAAAGGGGTACTGCGTATGTGAAATTACAGCAGTGAGAGCTTCCATCTGTATTGATGGAAGTGCTCATAGCAGCTCAGTGGGCCCCCCCAGGAGCATTGGGCCCCGGCACGTGCCCGGGGATGCCGGGTTATGACGCCGGCCCTGAAGTCAGGCCTAGGTGAGGTATGTTCATATATAAGTTCAGTACATGCATGGGGAGGAGGCAAATCATCCTGCTCTCCCTTGTAGCCAAGTAGGGCTTTCAGTATAGCCATTGGATCGAATGTGGGTGCTGAGTATTTGATATGAAGTTGAGGATTAGATAACAACAAAACTTCATATGCACTCAGTCTTTGTGCTGACATATGTTGCGTATGTATGTTCCTCAATAGGGCCTGAACATTGTGTGAGGTATGTAGAGTGGTGGGATGACCTGGGGTGATAGGCGTGGCCATCTCAGCGACCATAGCACAGGCTGCCAAACTCTGGAGACACGCAGGCATGCCCTGAACCTGTACGAGAACCACTTTTGAGAAAAAAGCAACAGGGCTGAATTTACCTCCATGATCTTGCGCCAGGACTCCCGCCATGGTTTTACAAATGTCCCTGGCAAATAAGTGAAACATCATGCCATAGTCGGGTAGGCCCAAACCAGGACTTGAAACCATTGCACATTTCAAATGACTAAAAGCTTGTAACATTTCATCAGACCATTTAATGAAGTCAGGCATCTCAGTATTAGTGGCTTGTCTCAGAATATTATCATAGTAGGAACAATCAGCAATCCATTGGCGGCAGTAACCAATCATGCCAAGAAAGGTCAACATGTCTTTCTTGGTTTGTGGGCAGGGCAGACCCAGTACGGAGGTAATTCTGGCATGGCTGATTTTCCTCTCACCTTTACTGAGAACAAAGCCCAAATACTCAACACTTTCCATACACCATTGAAATTTCTTCCTAGAAACTTTGTGACCACTTTCACATAACCACAGTAATAAACTAACACAGTCTGCCTGGCAGGCCTCTCGAGTAGAACTACATATGAGGAGATCGTCCACATATTGTAGAAGGACAGAACCATGAGGGGCAGTCCAAGGGCACAGTGTAACTTGGAGGACAATGGAGTAGACTACTGGGGAGTCTACATAACCCTTAACCCATTCTACACCAAGTATACTGGTGAAATTTAAATGTGAAGGCAAAAAGTGTCCGTGTCTCTTTGTCAACTGGGACAGAAAAAAATGCATTCTTTAAATCAATAATAGAGAAAAACTCTGCATGGGCAGGAATAGTTGATAGCAGAGATGGTACGTCTGGAACCACAGGGGCTATGGGTATGATCTGTGCATTTACCGCTCTAAGATCCTGGACGAACCTAAAGGTATTATCTGTCTTTCTCACTAGGTTGATAGGTATATTATAGGGGGAGATAATTTTCTCAATAACCCCTGCCTCTAGGAATTCCATCAACATAGACTCAATCCCCTTTTCTTTTTCTGGGGAAAGGGGGTATTGTTAATGTAAACAGGTGCAGCGCCGGGCTTAAGCATTGCCTTATATGGTGTACAAGAGATAAGGCCAACATCTTGGTCAGTATTTGCCCAAACCTCAGGGGGTACCGGATCAAGTAGCGGATCCTGAGGTTGATATTCCAAATATAAAAAACAATTATCCTTTGGAACATGAATGGGCATAACTGAGGATGTGACATGTAGGTGTCCCGTCTTGCAAATCCCCAACTGCAACTTTAACAGAACAAACAAATCTCTCCCTAATAAATTCACAGGACAGTTTGGAATGATCCTAAAACTGTGTGAGAACATTGACTGGTGCTGGTATGGATGTTGGATTGAGAGGGGAGGAGTTTTATAAGATCTGGTCAGTATCCCATTAATTCCCACAGAGGGCTCAGCATTCTCTCTTGGACCACTATAATAATCCTCACATATAGTACTACTAGTAGAATCCACAAGAAAAGGGAGAGGACGTCCCTCTATGGTTAACACAATCAGTGGTGATTCCTTATAGTGGTTTGTGATGAGAGTGAATGCTGGGATACTGTTCCCCGGGCATCCTCATTGTGATGTCTGCTGCCCCCAGGCTACGGGAAAACGAGGGGTATTATTCTGGGGCTGTGGCAGTGGTGGGGGAAGATCTCGGATCTGAGCTTGTGGGTAAGGTTGGGTGCCTTGAGCTTGGGTATCATTTGGGGCATGTTGCCTGAGTGGGTAAGGGCATCGACTGATCCAGTGGTCAGTCTTACCACAATTAAAGCAACCTGCAGGACGATTTCTATTATTCCCTCCTCTCCCAGAGCATGGCCTCTACCCCTGCTTCTGCTACTTCCCCTATTGAGCTGATTTGAGGGACAATTCCTATCCTGAGTTTGGTAATGGGCCTCTTTAGGTCTTACTATTTCAAAACAACCCGCCGTATCTTTCTCCAGTAACTTATTTTGGAATTGATCTTTATTAAGACTAGGCCATTCGGAGATCATTTGTTTAACAGTAAGCTGGAGCTGTGGCTGTAGATTGGTAAGGAAAGTCTGAATGAGCATAGAATGCATATTATCCTGAATACTCATTCCTGCCTCCAGAGTCCAAACTTCATTGAACCTCTTTCAAAAGTCTATAACAGACTCTCCTAAGATTTTTGTTTACAAGCTACAGCAGTTGGCAATGAGGGCCTAGTCTGAAAACACCTCTCCATTTCACACTTAATCTCTTCCCACATTGTGTCTATGCCTGCCTCAGTATTTAATTTATAATTTCCAGCCGGCGTATTCCGAGGCTCTATAGTGCTTATAGAGGGGACCTTACTCCAATCCCAGGGGGAATTGTGTCCAACTATCCCATCTATTATAAGGCGCATATCCTCCTGAGTCAGACATCTCCCTTTACAAGCTCTCTTCAAATAATGAAATGTCCCAGATGAAGAGGGTTTAGGGCAGTGTTTAACAATCTTAATAATATCATCTACTTCAATAGGTTTCTTTAACAAGGTGTCCCCTACAGTCATAAAAGGGAACTGTTTCTCAAGGTCACTGTCCTCATCATGATGAGGTATATGTTCAGGTTTGGGAAAATTCTTTTGTGATCCAAGGCGCATGGGAGCTATGACATCCCCAGCACCAACAGCACCAGCCGCTGGATCCTGACCACTCTGATAAGGCATAGGTTGTGGTAACTGCGGAGGTGGCTGCGGGAGCTGGGGAGCTGTAGGTGGTTGGATGTTGGTAGCAGTATATGCAGCCAGTAAATCTAAGTCATCTTTTGAAAGGGATTGATATATCTGTGGGATATTTCATAAATAGGGAGGAGGGGGCTTCTGGAGTGAACCCCTTGTCAATTCTTTTTCTAACTCATGTTTCTTTTTATATCCCTCCTGGTTCTCTGACTTCTGTTTGTTAACCTTTTTATTTGGTCTATCATACCAATATGGTGCATAAGTAAGCCAATTTTCCCCTCCCGACTTCATATACTGCATGTCCCACTGGAGGTCTGGACCATAATATGGGTAAGCTTCAGTGTCACCCAAACTTAACCCTTTTATCATATCCATATGGAAGGTGTCATTAGCCCCTTCCCGAGGGAACAAATTTTATACTCTTCATCCCCTCTGTCCATCCTGCCATATTATCCACCGAGGGAGTAACTAAATAATAATCAGTCCCACAGACCCGGGCTACATAATCCTTACATGTTTCTCCTACATTCGGAGGGGGTGGAGAGACCTTTCCTTGCTTTGCACCCATTTCTTATAACTTAATTGAGACTGAGGCAGAGCAAAACTCTCCCCAGGACTGGCTGTACTGAACCGTAAAGGCTCCGACATTTCCTGTCAACTGGGTCAAAGGACTTATGTCTATGCTCAACTTCCTTCTCAACGAACTGTTATTATTATCCCTTCAAACCGTCACTTGCGTTCACTAATTTCTGGGTTAGCGGGTTTAACCTCACCAGAAAAGTGGGGTGTCTTACGGTTATCCAGGACATACACAATAAAGTTAGTACAGTTTTCACAGTATCATTTGCTGCTTACCTTCAGCATAAAAATTACTTAATGCTTCATAACATAACAAATAGCAGAAGAAAGCTACAGAAAAGAAGCGATAGAAATTGGGTGACAAGAGAAATCAAGGTGCAGACACTATTTGAATTCTTCCCAAAATAATTCCTCTTTTAAATCCTTCCCTAAAGAATTTATCTGTTAGACTTGGCCATTAGTCTATTTATAGTCTATCTTGCCTAAAGATAGATACTATTCCTTTCAGTGTGTCTAAAGTGGATTCAAAATAGAAGTAACAGAAAAACTTGTAACCTTGCCTCACAAAAATGTAATATAGAGCAACCAAAAATCCTAAAAATAGTCCCAACAACACTGCCACCTTATCCCGTAGTTTCCAAAATGGAGTAACTTTTTTGGAGTGTCTACTCTAGGGGGGCATCAAATGGGACGTGGTGTAAATAAACCAGTCCAGCAAAATCTGCCTTACAGAAACCATATGGTGTTCCTTTCCTTCTGCTCCCTGCCGTGTGCCCGTACAGTAGTTTACAACCACATATGGGGTGTTTCTATAAACTACAGAAAAAGTTATTCACACATAAAGTGACACTGGTCAGATTTCCATAAAATGGCCTGGTCCTTAAGGTGAAAATGAGCCCGGCTACAGCTGACCCCTCAGATCTGTATTTTTGCCTCCTTTTTTAGTAGTTGTAAGTCAGGTGGGGTTTAATTTTAGACGTTTATACTTGTTACCTACAGGAATAAATTTTGCAGTGTAATTACCCAATGTGGACTTAAAGCTCTCCCATTTATCCTCAGTATTATTATGCGACAGTAGCTGCTGCCAGTCTATGCCCTGATATGCTGCCCTCAACAACCTAAGGAAATTGGCCTTTTTAAAATTCTGTGTTTTTGCTATACCAGTCAGATTTTGCTTTTTATAGTTCAGGGAGAATATAGGCTACTTTCACACTAGCGTTTTAGTTTTCCGGTATTGAGATTTGTCATAGTGGCTCAATACCGGAAAAAAACGCTTCAGTTTTGTACCCATTAATTGTCAATGGGGACAAAACTGAACAGAACGGAATGCTCCAAAATGCAACATGTTGTAGTTTGCTTTCCGTCCTGCGGAGCAAGTCAATGGGGACGGATCCTTTTTCTCTGCCACAATCTGCCACAATCGAAAACGGATCCATCCTCCATTGACTTTCAATAGAGTTCATGATAAATCCGTCTTGGAAATGTTAACCACTTTACATCCGGGCCATTTGCCCCTTTCCTGACCAGGCCTAATTTAGCAAATCTGACATATCTCACTTTATGTGGTAATACCCTTGGAACACTTTTACTTATCCAATCCATTCAGAGATTGTTTTCTCGTGACACATTGTACTTCATGATAGTCATAAATTTGAGTCAATATACAGTACAGACCAAAAGTTTGGACACACCTTCTCATTCAAAGAGTTTTCTTTATTTTCATGACTATGAAGGCATCAAAACTATGAATTAACACATGTGGAATTATATACATAACAAACAAGTGTGAAACAACTGAAAATATGTCATATTCTAGGTTCTTCAAAGTAGCCACCTTTTGCTTTGATTACTGCTTTGCACACTCTTGGCATTGGCATTAGCACAGTTTTTATTTATTTATTTTTACAGCGTTCACCTGAGGGGTTAGGTCATGTGACATTTTTTTTAGAGCAGATCGTTACAAGTGTGGAGATACCTAATATGTATACTTTTTCTTATTTATTTAAGTTTTACACAATAATAGCATTTTTGAAAAAAAATGATGTTTTAATGTGTCCATGTTCTGAGAGCTATATTTTTTTTTATTTTTTAAATGATTTTCTTATGTAGGGGCTCATTTTTTGTGGAATGAGGTGACGGTTTTATTGGCACCATTTTGTGGGATATATGCCTTTTTGATTACTTGGTGTTGCACTTTTTGTGATGTAAGGTGACAAAAATGGCTTTTTTTGACACAGTTTTAATATTTTTATTTTTTTACGGTGTTCACGCGAGGGGTTAGGTCATGTGATATTTTTATAGAGCTGGTTGTTACAGACGTGGCAATACCTAATATGTATACTTTTTTTTATTTATTTCACAATAATAGCATTTTTGAAACAAAAAAATGATGTTTTAATGTGTCCATGTTCTGAGAGCTATATATATGGTTTTATTGGTACCACTTTGTGGGACATACGCCTTTTTGATCACTTGGTGTTGCACTTTTTGTGATGTTAGGAGACAAAAATGGCTTTTTTTGACACAGTTTTTATTTTATGGTGTTTATCGGATTGGTTGGATCATGTAATATATATTTCTAGAGCCGACCGTCACGGACGCGGCAATACCAAATATCTCTATTTTTTCTATTTTTAAAAAAAAAAATGTATTCCTTACTTGGGGAATGGTTTTTTTACATGTGAAACTTTTTTTTACATTTTTTTATTTTACACTTTGCGTCCCCCATAAGGTCATACAAGACCTCTGGGGGGACATTTTTTCACTATTGATTTCTCAGGTAACTGGGGATGACATAGTAGCCCCAGTTACAGGAGAAATACACCCCCCAGAGAGGCTGTACAGCGGTATACTGCGCTGTACAGCCTCAGCGCAGGGCTGATCGAGGTCTGTGAAAGACTCGACAGCTCCTGCACTCTCCCTGTGTATACAGCAATCTAGAAGGCAGGGACACCTGCCTTCTCTAAGGGTTGCCCTGCTGTCACTGACAGCGGGCAACTCGATCTGCAGCTGCACGATTAGCGTGCAGCTGCGATCTCTGAATGGACGTTCAGAAACGTCCATTCAGAGATAGAACACCACCTCCCGGACGTTTATAGTCAACGTGCGGATGGGAGGTGGTTAAAGATAATACTATATATTATCAGTAAGGCCTCATGCACACGACCGTTGTGTGCATCCGTGGCCGTTGTGCCGTTTTCCGTTTTTTTTGCGGACCCATTGACTATCAATGGGTCCGTGGAAAAATCGGAAAATGCACTGTTTTGCAGCCGCATCCGTGATCCGTGTTTTCTGTCCGTCAAAAAAATATGACCTGTCCTATTTTTTTGACGGACAACGGTTCACGGACCCATTCAAGTCAATGGGTCCGTGAAAGAACACGGATGCACACAAGATTGGCATCCGCGTCCGTGATCCGTGGCCGTAGGTTACTTTCATACAGACGGATCCGAAGATCCGTCTGCATAAAAGCTTTTTTAGAGCTGAGTTTTCACTTCGTGAAAACTCATATCCGACAGTATATTCTAACACAGAGGCGTTCCCATAGTGATGGGGACGCTTCTAGTTAGAATATACTATGAACTGTGTACATGACTGCCCCCTGCTGCCTGGCAGCACCCGATCTCTTACAGGGGGCTGTGATCCGCACAATTAACCCCTCAGGTGCTGCACATTAGGGGTTAATTGTGCATATCATAGCCCCCTATAAGAGATCAGGGGCTGCCAGGCAGCAGGGGGCTGACCCCCTCCCTCCCCAGTTTGAATATCATTGGTGGCCAGTGTGCGGCCTCCCCCGGCCTCCCCCCCTCCCTCTATTGTAATATCATTGGTGGCCAGTGTGCGGCCTCCCCCGGCCCCCCCCCTCCCTCTATTGTAATATCATTGGCCTGGTTGCCATGGTTACTTAGCAATATTACAATATTAGAAGCATCATACTTACGGTACCTGCTGCGCTGTCTGTGACCGGCTGGGAGCTCCTCCTACTGGTGACAGATCATTAAACAATGCGCCGCACAGACCTGTCACTTACCAGTAGGAGGAGCTCCTGGGCGGTCACAGACAGCGCAGCAGGTAAGTATGATGCTTCTAATATTGTAATATTGCTAAGTAACCATGGCAACCAGGCCTGCAGTAGCGTCCTGGTTTCCATGGTTACCGATCGGAGCCCCAGCGATTAAACTGGGACTCCGATCGGAACTCTCCGCTGCCACCAATGATCGGGCGGGGGGGGGGGGAGAGGGGAGGCCGCACACTGGCCACCAATGATATTACAATAGAGGGAGGGAGGGGCCGCACACTGGCCACCAATGATATCCAAACTGGGGAGGGAGGGGGGTCTGCCACCTGCTGCCTGGCAGCCCCTGATCTCTTACAGGGGGCTATGATACGCACAATTAACCCCTTCAGGTGCAGCACCTGAAGGGTTAATTGTGCTGATCACAGCCCCCTGTAAAAGATCGGGTGCTGCCAGGCAGCAGGGGCACTCATGTACACAGTTCGTAGTATATTCTAACTAGAAGCGTCCCCATCACTATGGGAACGCCTCTGTGTTAGAATATACTGTTGGATCTGAGTTTCACGATGAAACTCAAATCCGATGGTATATTCTAACATAGAGGCGTTCCCATGGTGATGGGCCAGGCGGACACCAAAACGACTTTTTTTTCATGTCCGTGGATCCTCCAAAAATCAAGGAAGACCCACGGACGAAAAAACGGTCACGGATCACGGAAAAACGGAACCCGTGTGCATGAGGCCTAACGGAAGCGTTTTTGCTGAACCCTGCCAGTAAAAACGCTAGAGTGAAAGTAGCCTTATTTATATTGTGGTCACTATTACCTAGTGTTTCATGAACAGTAACATTTCCTACAAGCTCTGCATTGCTGGAAATTACTAGATCCAACAGAGGATTGCGCCTAGTGGGATCTTCTACAAACTGGGCCATAAATTGGTCTCGCAGCAAGTCGAGGAATTTTCTCCCATTTGCAGTTGAGGCAGAACCATGACCACATTCAATATCTGGGAAGTTAAAATATCCCATTATAACCACTGCACCAGCCTGTGCAGCCCGCTCTATTTGGTTATACCGCATAGCTGAATTCTGTCTCCTCTGTAATGTTAGGGGGTCTATAAATTACACCAAGTATTATTTTTTCAGAGCTTATTTCCCTTTGTAATTCCACTCATAAGGTTTCAACATCCTCACTATCATCACCCACAATTGCCTCTTTAACACTTGCCTTCATATTACTCCTCACATACAGGGACACTTCACTGCCTTTTCTATTGACCCTGTCTTTCCTAAATAGTGTAAAACCCTGAATAAAAAAAAACCCAGTCAGGTCTCAACCACACCAACTAGTACTATAGACTCCAGTTCCCCCATTTTGCTTGCTAGACTTCTGGCATTTGTGAACATACATTTTAAGGTAGCATTGAATTTCCCACATTAAGTTCCCAGAAAGTGAATATTTAAGATTTTTGGGGTACCTTATTTTAGATTGTTGGTTTGTGACAGGCTTATGTTAACAGCAGCTCTATTTTTCATGGGTGTACAGTTATGCTCAGTTACCTACCTAATTTCCTCACTAACCCCAGCCCCCACTAAATTCCCACTGTCCCCTCCTATATCCCACTATCTATCTACTTTTTTTTTTTACTCCCTACTGGTATGACCCCCCTTTATCCCCCTAGATCCTAGTTTAAAAGCTTCCTCCTCCAACCGTCTAACCATTCTTTCCATCAGCAGAACTGCTCCCTCCCCATCCCTACTGTAGAGCCTGTAGATAAATCAGCCTAGTTTTCCATGAACCCAAACCCTTCCTTCCTGCACCAGCTTTTGAGCCACTTATTTAACTCCCTAAGCCCCAGTTGTCTTTCTTAGTGATGCTTGTGGTACTGGTAGTATTTCTGAAAACAATACCTTGGAGGTCCTGAACTTGAACTTCTCTCTTAGTTCCTTAATATCATTTTGAAGACCTCCCATCTCCCTCTGACTTTGTCATTGGTATCAATGTGTACCATGACCACCGGGTCTTTCCCAGCCACACTCAGCAAGCTGTCTATCCAATCTGCAATATGCAGAACCTGAGCACCCGGCAGAGGACACACAAGACAAATGTATTCATAGCAAGACAGCCTCAGTAAAAGTTGCAAGATTTTACACAGAAAGTTAAATTCATTTAATTATAGAAGTAAATCATACTGACGTTAGCTGTACTGTAAGAGGAAAATCACTTTAGAAGTAAAATAAGACCACGCTTTGTATTAAGTTGAAGTTTATGAAAATGTATTTCAATGGACAAAAGCACATGAGTACAATCTGAATTGATGCATTCAGTTATGAAAAGTATACTGATTACTGTATAGTGTGAAGATTCCAGGTGCACAGGGACAAAGCGCCGAGATTCCATCAATTATACATAACTTGTAAAGGATGACACGTTAATCATATCACTTGAAGAAACTACTCTACAAAATACATAACCTATTAGAAAGTCAGGCAGTGATGATAATAAATATGCCTCGGTAACAGTATACATCCTACACAATAAAGCAATTATATAAAATAATAATGATTAAAGATAAATCGTTATGTATATTATATAAGTTTCATAGAACAGTGCATTTATATAGCAGCACAAGCAGATTCCTTTTTGCAGTTTTAAAGTGAATGGAACTGAGTTGCAGTATGTGGCACAGCTGTACCTACTAATGCACCTGAGACATGGCCAAATATACAGAATAATGAGGAAATTACAACTGATGTTCATACAAAACAGTTTTATTGGTACCAGAGGGTATATTACAGACCAGTCTCACTCTACCACTTTATAGGGGTTTTCCAGGAATTATATAAAGATGGCCATAAAGGGGTTATTTAAGGCTATAAAATGCCCCCCATATGCTGGGCCCCTCATATTGAATATACTTACCTGGCTTCCCGCACTGCCACTGCTGCTTCTCCCTGTGTGCAGATGAAAACATCTGGTTTCGGGGGGAGCAGCTAATGGTTAGGTGGGGACGAGTCTCCCTAGCATCATGGATGATGCTAGGGAGGCTCGTCCCCATCTGCCATTGGCTGTTCCCCCCCGGCACCAGATGTTTTCATATGTGCACAGGGAGAAGCAGCAGTGGCAGTGTGGGGACCAGGAGCAAAGCAGGACACGGGGAGCCAGGTAAGTATATTCAATGTGGGGACCCTGGCATATGGGGGGGGGGGGGGGGGAGTTTATACCCTTGGATAACCCCTTTGAGCAACTTGTATTAGGCTGTGACTAGGATTGGTTGACTCCACTTGTAAAGCTGCTTTGGGAGGGTCAGTGGGGTGACTGCCTTCACCTGAACCCATATATGATTACTCCATTACTATCTATTGCACAATGCAAAAGATAAAATTAGACCGGCACCTTCAGACGATATGTGTATTGCCTTGAAGCAAGGGTACTTTGGACTATTGTACCTATTGCTACTATGCAAAGCCATTGACTCTCTACTTTATTTCACTTTGAAGGGTTAACTTGCACTGTGATTTATGCTATTGTGTGCACTTATACTGTTTTATATAGTTGAACTGCATTTATATGTTTATTGTAAGATATCCTGTTTTGCACTGTTGCACTACAATATACTGTAGCTGCACTGCATTGTGGAAAGGGTTAATGAACAGCTAGCTACTACTGAGAGACTTTCTACTTATGCAACTTTTTGAAGGGAAAAACAGGCACACTAACCTTCTGATTGTCTGGTTTAGCTCTGTTGTTTATGTCTAAATACTTGCTTATGACTGGAAAAGCTGCTAAGTCATGCCCATATACTTGCAATGAAACTCTATGCAAGTCTGTGATAGACAGAAATTGCGACAAAGTCTCTGTTTAGGCTGTGTTTCTCCACTCGAACTCTCCCACAATAAGGTTCTAGTTCAGCTAGAAACTGTAAATGAGAAGAGCGGTCAGTGCCTCCTAGTAGTCTGCAGGTAGGGACCAGTGCTTAGTAGAAGATACTCTGCCAGTCTGCAGATAAGGACCAATGCTTAGTAGGAGAGACTCTTCCAGACAGCACAAGGGACCAGAAGATGCTGCGACAGGGATGTTGAGCCACAGACCCCAGGTTACTAGACCATTTATCTGGAAACCAGCCCGACAACCCAGCCACAGAACCTGGGAAACCAGTCTTTGGCACAGGGTACACAGATTCCTTTTTTCTAAACTGTTTTTAACTTCAGATTGCAGCCACATGGGCTATAGATGCAATAGTCTGGAGCTGACCCTATTGAGTTATATGGGAGAGTTTTCTAGGCATGCTTTGTGACCTGTGCAGAGGTCATTGTACAAGGAAGGAATAGATAAGCTTTGACAACCACCTATTGTGAATGCAGGGCATAGCTAAATGGTCATGGGCAAGAGTACAGCTTGGGCCCCTCCCTTCCCTCAGTGTTTTGGGGGCAGGGCTGCACGTAGCCTTTTTGCTGCCCTTCATGCCAAATTTTCAACCTAATCCCTTCCCTCCAGCCCTACTGTTAAGGACATACTTACAAAACATTACATACAGAGCTACAAAACATACAGGGAATTACAGCTTAACATACATCTTAGGGTACTTCCACACTTGCATTGTTGGATTCCGGCAGGCAGTCCCATCTGTATGTAAACGGATACCATTTGTAGACGGATCCGGATGCGGATCTGTCTCACAAATGCATTGCAATACTGGATCCGTCTCTCTGGTTGTCATCCAGAAAAACGGATCCAGTATTTATCTTTTTCACATTTTTATAGGTCTGCACATGCACAGATCACAAAACCGGATTTGTTTTTTCGCATTCCGGCAAGTGTTCCGGAATTTTTGACGGTGAAAATACTGCAGCATGCTGCGGTATTTTCTCTGTCCAAAAAACATACAGTGACTGAAATAAAGACATCCTGATGCATACTTAACGAATTGATCTGTATTCAGAATGCATTAGAATAAAACTGATCAGTTTTTTCTGGTATTGAGCCCCTAGGACGGAACTCAATACCGGAAAGGTTTAACGCAAGTGTGAAAGTACCCTTATATCCAGTCATGTCTTTTCTTATGTAGATGTTTTCTTTCCTCATCTTCCCCATTCGGACCAGACCACCATGATGATTTCTTTCAGCTATCTCTTGTCTCTGCTGAGTTTGACAAAAATACATCTTTCCATCATGCTCCCACCTTCTGAACACCCCAATACTGTGGCCACTGTGCTCCCTAATACTATACTGTAGAAACTGCAGAAAATACTAGTACCATGCAGATATTGAAGGGGACACTAATTATTGGAACACAGTGCCCTAAAAAATAACTGCACCCAGCAAACAGTGTCCCTGACACTAATAGTGTAACCATAATGTCCTTAAAAATAATTGTGCTAAGCTTATACTATGCCGGGATGCCCCTCACAGTAATAGTGCTTCCCAAAGTCCCACCGATAGAAATAATTATCTGCCAGAGTGCACTTAGTGTAAACAGTGCCCCCCAATAGTAATAATGCCCCCATTGTACCCATACTAGTAATCATGTTCCCCATAGTCGCCAAAATACACAAAATACCCCCTTGTAATGTTGGCCAGTACAAAAAATACTCCTGTACCTTTTTAGATCAGACCTTCATATGAGATCCCCAGATCAGATCCCCATATCAAACCCGAGATCAGACCTCAATATCAGATTCTCAGATCCGACCCCCATATCAGATCCTCACATCAGACCCCTATTTCAGATGTCAGATCAGACCCAAATATAAGACCCCCAGATCAGACCTCAGATTAGACCCCAATATCAGACCCCTATATCAGGTTCCCATATCAGACCTTAGATCAGACCCCCATATCAGACCTCAGATTAGACTCCAATATCAGACCTTAGATCAGACCCCTATATCAGATCAGACCCCTATATCAGGCTCCCATATCAGACCTCAGATCAGACTCCTATATCAGATCCTCAGACTCTCATATTAGATCCTCAGACCCCCATTTTAGATACTCAGACCTTCATATCAGACCTCAGATCAGACCCCCCATATCAGATCCTCAGACCCCCCTTATCAGACCTCAGATCAGACCCAAAATAGATAAATAAATGTACCTCTTCTGCTCCGCTGCTGCTCTCCAGGTCCAGCATCCTCTTCTTCGGGCCCCGCTCGTGCTGCACTGTCTTGACTGTGTACAGCATCAGGTCATAGTACGCGCAATATGTCCTTATGCTGTACACAGCCCGGACAGTGCGGCATGGGTCCCGAGAAGACCAGGGAGAGTGAGTATAGCATTCGCAGAGCTTCACTCTTTCCTCCTCCTGCAGACTAGTGAGCAGTATTATTAACTTAATAAGGCACAGGGCCATCCAAGGGCCATCCTGGCTAAGGGGCCTGGTCACAATTGTGACTGCTGAGACCCTTATAGCTACGGCACTGTGTGAATGGTGGATCCTGTCTTATCTATACGCAGAGGGGATATAATTGCAGGCAGGAACATGGGCGCCCGCAGAAATTTTTTCAGGGGGGGGGCATAATTTTATTGACATCCATGCTCTGCTTGTTTCTGACAATGTAATGAAGGGGAGGGGCATATTCATTATCACAAAGTATAATAAAGCATGAGCTGGGCAGTGGCGGATCCAGAGCCTGGTCTCGGGAGGGGCACTTCCAGATTATTTTCTGTCCGTCGCCACAAAACACTTGCCCCCCCATGCGGACGCCCATGGGCAGGAATAAAATGACATAAGCAGGTAACTGCAGTAAAGTGATTTATACAGACCAAGAAGTGGTGCCTAACTCTTCAAGACCCCCAATCTTTATTAGACTCCCCAATCAGACCCCAAAACTTTATTAGACCTCAGATCAGACCCCCCAGTCTATATCAGACTCCCAATTGGTAGCAGACCTCAGATCAGACCCTCATTTCTTCATCAGACATAAAAATAAAAAATAAACTTACCTCTCCTGTTCCAGATGGCACACTCTTCCTGCACTTACCGCTCCCCCGTCTTCTTCTGCCTCTCACTGCACTGTGATCTGACATCACACAGGTCAGGTCATAGTGCCCGCACTACGTCCTGAAGATATACACAGTAAAGACAGTGCAGCACCGGAAGAAGACTAGGGAGCAGTAGGTATAGCAAGTGCTAGCACCACTAAACTCACCTCTCCCCATGCCTCCTGCATACTAATGAGTGCTTCGCCATATCCTCCACCACCCTTTTGGTGGAAAAAAAAGTATGTCTTTCAAGGAAAAAAATACAGTATCTAAAATTCAAAAGTGGGGCACTCCTTGTACATGTAATCCAGGTGCCAGCGTTTAAACCTTGATCCTGGGTGTGTGAATAGCAATAGGAATCCACGGCACTCCTCTGTAGATGGTGAAAAAAACAAGTGTATTTATTCACACATGTCACAGCGACGTTTCAGTCCACTCACGGAACCTTTCTCAAGCCAAGTGAATAACAAAGTGCAAGTGCATAGATTTATATATCTCATAATTAATTAATTAATGACCAATATCACAATAAAACAATCTATAATTTACATACAGTAACAACATGATTATTATCAAATATAATTCATATATGTGCATTCATGTGTATATATACCGAATAAAGTGCAAAAGTGCCTGTGCATAGATATTAAGACATTAAAAACCCCTTGACCATCAAAGTAATATCAACACTATATAAACCTTTGTATCCGGGGAGGGAATCATGGTCATATAAATGTCAAATAATCACCATATCAGTACATATAGCTTGCATGAAACGGCGCCAAAACCTCTGCGTTTTCCTCCTCTCACTGCACATGCCCCACCTCTAGTGTCTCCTCATATGGTCACCAACAGTGGTCGCCATCTTGTTTAAGGGCAAAGTAATGGGCAACCCATACATTTATCCTAAAGTTATACAGCCACCTGATATAGGTCCAGATCAAGAAGGACCGCACTGCAAATTGCGATACACCCTTCCCGATCATGCTCTCGTTCATATCAACTGCGTTTTTTTAGGACTTAGTGACCGGAACCCACAGAGCCAGACCAATCGATTCAGGCATCACTGTATTACATTAACCCCATATAAAATAAATTTACACCAGCTGTTGGTTGGCAAATTAGGAGGATTTCCATAATGAAAATAGCTCATTATATTTTTTTAATATTTTTACAATACATATGACAGTATAATACACGATATCTCTACCATGCATTGTTATCTCAGGAGTCTGACCTATATCAGGTGGCTATATAATTTTAGTATAAATATATGAGTTGCCCATTACTTTACCGTTTAACAAGATGGCGACCGCTGTTGGTGAGCATATGAGGAGTCACTAGAGACGGAGCATGCACAGTGAGAGGAGGTCAAGGTCAAGGTTTTGGCTACGTTTCACGCGAGCTATATGTACTGATATGGTGATTATAGACAGTTTTATGACCATGATTTCGTCCCCTATATAGTGTTGATATTACTTTGATGGTCAAGTGGTTTTTAATGTCTTAATATCAATGCACAGACACTTTTGCACTTTATTCGATATATATACACATGAATGCACATATATGAATTATATTGGATTATAATCATGTTGTTACTGTACGTAAATTATAGATTGTTTTATTGTGATATTGGTCATTAATTAATTAATTATGGGATATATAAATCTATGCACTTGCACTTTGTAATTCACTTGGCTTGAGAAATGTTCTGTGAGGGGACTGAAACGTCGCTGTGACATGTGTGAATAAATACACTTGTTTTTTTCACCATCTACAGAGGAGTGCCGTGGATTCCTTTTGCTATATATATATATATATATATATATATATATACATATATATATATAAATAGCGAAAAAAATGGGCAGCACTCCGGTCTTGTGAAGAAATTCAGTGACGTTTATTCACACTTAATCGCAATGCAGCATTTCAGCCCTCTCAATGGGGCCTTTGTCAAGCTAATGAACACAGTGCTCTCAACATATTTATATGGGTGAATCCAATTGGAATAACATAATTGCTCAATAAAATATATCTTACAGATATCAGTGTAAAACATGATAATACAATTCATCATAGTGTATCCATATACATATACCATCACAGTGTGGACATAGTGTATACATCAATGTGAACACAACTTAAAATCACATATCAAATCGGCATAACAGCATAAGTATTGCTGATTATTATACAAAGTGCAGCTGTGCTAAGGTGTACATAAATTAAAGAATTAGAAAAGAAATTAAAAGAGGGACAAACCCACGTCACGAAAATCCATTAGCGATCCAATGTTGGCATCTCCTGGCGTCTACTGCGCAGGCGTCAGTGTATGCCGGTAAAGCGTGAGATCCTGTCAAGTCCCGCGCGTGCGCACAAGACGCTCGATACTGGCGTTCATACGCAATGTGCCGGGACCCAGCAGGACTCACGAGAGCTCTCAATTTCTCGCGCATGCGCCCCGCGCGATCATAGTCAGCACAATGGTATTACGCCATTGCGCATGTCTGCCGGAACGAAACCAGTATTGTTGTCACTATGTGACCATGGCAACCGTATTTATATGTGATCTTAAGGGTACAGTAGCCACCAGGTAGCGGGTGATGTCTATGGAATGATGTGCACACAGGGGTTAATCCAGTGCACAAATACCATTGTGACAAGAATCCCAAAGCTAGTCTTAACCAGGGATCCAGTCACTGCACCCCCGCCTCCCGTGGTTATATGTGGAGTCAATGTGGAGGTAGATATATGTCACTGGCCCATGCGTCCATCTCTGGGCGCATGTTCCTGTGTGGGACAAAGGACGGATGGGTGCGGTTAGAAGATGTCTAGCTGACTCACCATACTCCACAAAGTGTAGGGATTTTCTGATCACGCTCTTGGACATTGTGCTCACCTGTAACTACTTTTTGTTTTAGGATGAGTACTTTGTTCAATTGCGTGGGACCGCTATGGGCTCAAATGTGGCGCCAAATTATGCCAACATTTATATGGCTCATGTAGAGGAGATGTACGTCTATGTTAGCCACCACTTCAGACAGGTTCTGGGGTGGTGGCGTTACATAGACGACATCTTCCTACTATGGACGGGCTCCATTGAGGAATTGCACCAGTTTGGTGATTTCCTCAATGGGATTGACCCTGAGGTCAAGTTCACACTAGTTAGCTCAGAAACAAAGATTGAATTTCTGGATGTAACAGTAAGTAGACAGGGGGATTTTTTACACACTGACCTTTTTGTTAAGAAAACAGACAAAAATACACTACTCAAATATGATAGTTGTCACCCTAGGAGCATGGTTACCTTATAGCCAGCTGCTTAGGGTCAGGAGGATAGTACAAGGAGATGAGGAGGCCACAGATAGACTCAGCACAATGGGTCAGAAATTCATTGATAGGGGTTATCCGAAGAAACTGGTGGAACAACATAAAGTAAGGGTTATGCAACAATCTAGGGAAACCCTTTTGAAAAAATGCGTAAATGAGATAAGGGATGAAAAACGCATACCCTTCGTTACGCGGTTCTCACCCCTGAGTGACAAGATTGGAGGTATTTTGAAGGGACATTGGCCCATTTTGGGCAGTAACTTCAAGAGTATTCCCGAGTTTGCCAATCCTCCTATGATGTCTTACAGGCGTACACGTAACATTAAAGATCAACTGGTGCGGGCTGACATTGGTACTAGTAAGATCTCATTTAGCACCTACTTTGGAGCATCCAGGAAAGGAAGTTTTGACTTCTTATGTTAAGGGGAGCGAGTTTTGTACACCCACAGACTGGAGAGGAATACAAGATTAAACATCACTTAACCTGTGATTCCTCTTATGTAGTGTATCTGCTTGAATGTCCCTGTCGTCTCCTCTATATAGGGGAAACCACATGGGAGGTCAAAACAAGATTGAATCATCACAGGTATACCATTAGGAAAAAGAGGTTAGATCTTCCAGTGTCTAAACACTTCACGGAAGCAGGACACACCGAGAAGGACTTGCGCTTCAGGGTCATCGACCAGGTCGCCATGCCACGTCGTGGAGGCGACAGATCGGTGACACTGAAGCAGCGAGAATTATATTGGATTTTCCAATTACGAACCCTGAAACCACATGGACTTAATGTTGAATTCAGAGTGATATAACCGGGTACCAGTGGGATGCGTGACAGTAGTTTGAGAGTGTATAGGTTGAGATTGTGTTCTTTATTCATTTTCTCCTTTTTTTCTCTTGTCTCCCATAGATTATCTTGATGGAAACGTTTGTCTTAACTGAGAGGACATCGCCCGACATGAAATTTCCAAGCGATCATAACAAATACGTTTTGTGTGTAGTACATTTTTTTGCAGATCTCTACATTTATATCTATGCCTGGGGATTCGAAACCAATATAATTAATGATATCTATTCATCCGTGATAAGTTACCCACTGGGGCAGAAGGATGTCGGTGGGGGTGGATACAGGAGCGGGGGGCATATGACACGAGAGTGTCCGGTCCTTTGTCCCACACAGGAACATGTACCCAGAGATGGACGCATGGGCCAGTGACATATATCTACCTCCACATTGACTCCACATATAACCACAGGAGGCGGGGGTGCAGTGACTGGATCCCTGGTTAAGACTAGCTTTGGGATTCTTGTCACAATGGTATTTGTGCACTGGATTAACCCCCGTGTGCACATCATTCCATAGACATCACCCGCTACCTGGTGGTTACTGTACCCTTAAGATCACATATAAATACGGTTGCCATGGTCACATAGTGACAACAATACTGGTTTTGTTCCTGCAGACATGCGCAATGGCGTGATGCCATTGTGCTGACTATGATCGCGCGGGGCGCATGCACGAGAAATGGAGAGCTCTCGTGAGTCCTGCTGGGTCCCGGCGCATTGCGTATGAATGCCAGTATCGAGCGTCTTGTGCGCACGCGCGGGACTTGACAGGATCTCGCGCTTTACCGGCATACACTGCAGTAGACGCCAGGAGACGCCAACATTGGATCGCTAATGGATTTTCGTGACGTGGGTTTGTCCCTCTTTTAATTTATTTTCTAATTCTTTAATTTATGTACACCTTAGCACAGCTGCACTTTGTATAATAATCAGCAATACTTATGCTGTTATGCCGATTTGATATGTGATTTTAAGTTGTGTTCACATTGATGTATACACTATGTCCACACTGTGATGGTATATGTATATGGATACACTGTGATGAATTGTATTATCATGTTTTACACTGATATCTGTAAGATATATTTTAATGAGCAATTATGTTATTCCAATTGGATTCACCCATATAAATATGTTGAGAGCACTGTGTTCATTAACTTGACAAAGGCCCCATTGAGAGGGCTGAAATGCTGCATTGCGATTAAGTGTGAATAAACGTCACTGAATTTCTTCACAAGACCGGAGTGCTGCCCATTTTTTTCGCTATTTATATTGAATTGCTCCCGTCCAGGAGCAAGTGTGGAGTTGCACCCGGCATCCAATAGAGTGCTGCTGATTTAATTTTCTGTTTTTATATATAAATATATATATATATATATATATATATATATATATATATATATATATATATATATAAATAAGAAAAAAGGGCAGCACTCCAAAAAATAAAATTAAAAAAATACTTTATTCACCTCAGTGGCAATGTTTTGGCTCTATATCCGAGCCTTTCTCAAGCAAAGTAACAGGACACAATGAACAATATATATAGACACACCCATAATTCATTACATCATGTCACGTGTCAAATACATAATCAGTGCATTAACTCATTGACATCCAAATACAAAAAACATAATCTCAAAAATTACATGATACTGTCAATAAATATATTCCAATTATTACAAACATGATCCGTGAAAATACATATAACATACATATCCATGTGCAAAATATACTCCTTTAAATAGCTTCCAAAGTTTCTTAATCTTACACGAGTAAGTGCTGAAATAGTTAAAAAGTGACGCGTGCATTAAACAGTAATGTCGATGATGAATAGCATGATAAATAAGGAAACACATGTGCCAATGTCGGCTTTGGCGTGCATTCAAACCTACTACGCATGCCCCGGATTGTGTACAACCAATACATCATTATGACGAGGGAGGATCCAATCGAGTATGCGCAGATCAATCAAACACACCAAGCGGCCATCTTAAAAGAGGTCAAATGACAGCACGAGTCCCAGCATATTAACCGGAAAATCGCGTATGTCCAGATCTCGAGAAAAAGGCCACTTCCATTCATGTTAGCATACACTTGGGCTATGTATTGTCAAATCAACAACTGTTTATCAACAAGCAAACAATTTACTGCATACCACCAAGAAAGTCACACGGACGCCTGCATGTATATGCCGCGTCCATTACCACTATCATGGTGTAACATTGCGGGGCCCAGGAGGGATCTCCTCCATATCATGCATCCTATCACAAATCATATCAACGAAAGATGTGCCACTCAGATCCAATTATATCATGTCTACACAATCCGGGAACATACACCCTAATGCAGTATATATCTATCTTATATGTAAGAAAATCGCAAGGGCATCAGAGCAGTGTATTTTCATCATGTCCGTCATCATCGGCATATCTGAAAAAAAGGAAAAGGAAACAGAGAGGGAAAAATGTAATTATATGGGCAATAAAAAGCAATAATGGTCCAAATACTAACTACCCAACACAGAATAGCGTCAATGATTGGACCAAGTGTGGAGGAAACGAGGGCAAGCCACAATCCTATCTAACTAATCCTATGTTATATTCTACATTGAGACTATTTGGTTTAAGTGAATTAAGTATATAGATCCACTCTAGTTCTTTTTTCTTCAACAGAGTGGATCTATTACCTCCTCGTCTTGGCATAGGTATATGATCAATTATATAGTATTTAAGGTTCCTTTCCACATGTTTAAGGCCTCAATAACCACAGATTATCCATTAGAAAGAGGCGCTCTGACTTGCCGGTCTCAAAAACATTTTCTTGACAAAAACCTGTGGAAAGGGACCTTAAATGCTATATAATTGATCATATACCTATGCCAAGACGAGGAGGTAATAGATCCACTCTGTTGAAGAAAAAAGAACTAGAGTGGATCTATATACTTAATTCACTTAAACCAAATGGTCTCAATGTAGAATATAACATAGGGTTAGTTAGATAGGATTGTGGCTTGCCCTCGTTTCCTCCACACTCGGCTGTGCAGGGCTGCACACAGGCATGAGGCACTCTGTGGTGCAGCCTTCACAGCACAGCCGACAGCAGGATCATCACTTAGGAGGAGAGGAGCCGCGGCGGCGTACAGGAGCAGGAGAGGGTAAGTGTTTTTTTTTATTTTATGAGGCGGCTGATGGAAAGGCACTGACTGGGGCGCCTGGGGGCTGATGGAGAGGCACTGACTGAGGGGCCTGGGGGCTGATGGAGAGGCACTGACTGGGGGGCCTGGGGGCCGCTGGTGAGAGGCACTGGGGGCTGATGGAGAGGCACTGGGGGCTGATGGAGAGGCACTGGGGGCTGGTGGAGAGGCACTGGGGGCTGGTGGAGAGGCACTGGGGGCTGGTGGGAGGCACTGGGGGCTGATGAGAGGCACTGGGGGCTGATGAGAGGCACTGGGGGCTGATGGAGAGGCACTGGGGGCTGATGGAGAGGCTACTGGGTGCTGCTATGAGGCTACTGGGGGCTGCTATAATGCTACTGGCGGCTGCTATGAGGCCACTGGGGGCTGCTATGAGGCTACTGAGGGTTGTTATGAGGAATGGGGCTCTTATCTGAGGTCTGATTGGGGGTCATTCATATTGGGGTCTGAGCTGAGGTGTGATCTGAAGTCTTATTGGGCTCTTATTAACATTGGGGATCTTATTGGGGCTGTTAGCTGAGGTCTGATTAACATTGGGGGTCTGATTGGTGGTCTGACCTGAGGTGTAATGAAAAATATTTTTTTTCCGTAGCAGCTTGGAGAAAAAAGGCCTCACAGTCTCCCACAAGCCTTCTGCTCGGCCAAGCGAGCCAGCACCCCTGAGGTCAAGCCTGTCATCACCCCTGAGGTTAAGCCAGCCAGCACCCCTGAGGTTAAGCCAGCCAGCACCCCTGAGGCCAAGCCAGCCAGCACCCCTGAGTCTTCAGAACTGTAAGTAAATTATATATACGGGGAGCTTATAATATGAAAGAGACGAATTACGCCTGAACAGACATATAGCGCAAATTCCAGTTTTTGTTTACATTTTATTATGTTGCACTGAATTTTCTGCAAAATATTTTTTTGGGGGGGTCGGGGTGGCAGTGGATCTTGGGTGAGTTCCCACACTTTTTTTCCCAGGACTTGACCCCTGACAAAGTAGATATTCTCACTCTCTTTTTAAAAAACTGACATAAACCATTATGATATCATGGTAAATAGAGACAGATCCAGGCTTGCTAAATCGGAACTTGAAACAATTATTCAATCTACTTTGAATGTATTTCCTATGTGTTCTCAAGCAATTTCCTGCAATAAAAGAATAAAAGCTTTGTATGTGCTATTTATCGTCTGTTACAGAATGCACGTTGGCTTTACACAGCGCTTGCTGGTCTGTTGTCTTAGAAACCAGATGATACGTTTCAAAATTTTCTAAATTTGTTTGTCTAATCATCATGGGAAGCGTGTAGGAGCGCCTCTTCACCCCGTTCTTCTGTTGTCTTGGAAACACTGCAATAAACTGCAGTTATACCGTATTAAATAATTTGTAAGGTAATATAACAAAAGACCCTATTATATATGACTATGCTAATCAAATACATGTAATTGTGTTCACTGTGCAGTAATGCAATTTTTAAAACTTTTATGTCGCCACTATTTTCTTATAGATTGTAAGCCTTTGCGAGCAGCATCCTCACTCCCAGGGTCAGACCTACCAATGGTCAAGCTCCCCCGGGGGCCTATAGACAAAATTGGCCCATATGTTGACAAATTAAAGGGGTTATCCGAGACGTGGCGGCCATCTCAAATGGCCACAACTTTCGAGATCACAAGCCGTACATTTGGCAAGTGATCCTAACCTAGGATTACAATCTGCACGGCATTCATAAATCTGAATCTCTTGCTAAGCTGCTAACAAGAGATTCAGGCTCACTCATGCACTGTAGGTTGTAATCCCAGTCTGTGATCACATGCCGAATGTAGTGCACGTGATCCCAAAGTGCCGGCCTCACATGGTTGCTGCCGCATCTCAGATAACCTCTTTAATTGTTAAACAGTAAGGGGCCCACAAACTGTTTTTGCACAGGGGATCTCTATTGTCTATGTCCACCCCTGCAGCACTGCTATTGTTTGAAATGTTGATTAGTTTCTTACTATGTCATTTTTGATTTTGTCTGAACATGTACCCCCTGATAAAATGCTGCGAAATATGTTGCCACTAAATAAATTAAGATAATGATTATTATTATTATTTTTATTAGAGGTGAGTGAATCAATTCTAAACTAATCAACCTGAATTTTCCAAAAATGTGGATCACTTCTAGATCCACATTTTTAGCAATTTGATTTGGGTGAATTGATCAAAATGACATCAAATATTCAGGTCAGAAGGCAGGAAAGATGAAGGAAGAGGATCACAAGACCCCAGGCATTTGTCACCAAAAATCAAACATTTCTTCAGATCAATCCTACAGT
Source organism: Bufo bufo (assembly GCF_905171765.1). NCBI lineage: Eukaryota > Metazoa > Chordata > Amphibia > Anura > Bufonidae > Bufo > Bufo bufo. The sequence goes on along the minus strand of NC_053389.1, from coordinate 546,686,324 downwards.
GCAGTTTAGTTTTACAGAGGCTGTTTGTTATCACCCACAGCCATGTGTCTACCCATACCCATATATGCCGTTGTTACTTTAAGATTATGTATGCTGTCTTGATGCTAAAGAGCTTGAAGTGAGTTGCATGCAGTCCTAGGAGACACCAGAATGGCATCTACATTGTTTCAGTACAATTGCACCACTTTGAATTTCAGTTGAATTTATGCTCACCCTAATCAAATCCGAATTAAATTTCAAGAATGTTGCTCATCATTAAGCATTATTATATGTGTTTGCAACAGAAAATCTCTGGTTACCCGTAAATTATTTCTATTGTTTGATTACAGTGTTAAATACATATATTCAGGACGTTTCCAATCATGGCCCCATAGAACCCAGTGATTCCTAAGAGACTCAACGGCTCCCTGGATGACAACAGCAACAGTTGTCACTTTTGTTGTAGGAATGGGCTAGTTTAAGGGTAGTAGTAAAGGTTTTCCAGAAGCAGGATTTTTTTTTTCAAAGTTCCCTCATGATAGCAGTAGTTGAAAAAGATTAACAACCATTTGATTTTAGGGCATGCTTCTTTTATTAGCTGTTTTGGCCCCATTTGACTTCAATGAGGGAAATGCGAGCAAATATAATGCAACATGAATTGCACAGCTTCTATGCAATACAATATGATGTCTTTCTTCTTAGAAGCGATAATAAGTTCTAATAACAGCATAATAAGAAGTTTGACCTTTCTCAAGAGGTGTTTGTAATTGTGTTTAGATTTGAGATCCTGATGTTTTTATTTTTAATATATTCTATATATTGTGTGGTAAAGTGCACGATAGAGGTATTGTGGGTGTGTGTATCTCACCCGGTTTTTCAGTTTAGCTGGGTGAGAACTGAAATACAGAAATGGTAGTGCTTCAGCAAGGCATAGTTGCTGGAGCTGTTTTGTTAAAGTTATATGGGCTGGATTTTATTTGGACTGTGAGGTAGGTTTGACAGTGAGACCTTTCAGTCTACACACCCCTAGTCCACTGCATATATAACCTTTAACCTGAGGTGATCGCAGGTGAGACGGTCAGTGATAATCAATGAGGGATAAAACAACCCTTTGTGTATGAGTCTTGGAGAGGATTTGGAAAAGGAAGCCAGCAGAGGCTCTGTGTGGTCCCAGCCAGAAGGGCTGTGGGGCCACGAGTTTTGGGGGACCCATCGAAGCTTGAGGAAAAAGGTGTTGCACGGTCAGAGTCAGGAGGACTTTTGGACCATATCCCCCAAGGTATTGGTGTGGTGACAGCCAGGAGGCTGCTGGACCATATGGCTGAGAAAAGCTGGATCTCACCCCTTTTGTGGGAACGGCGCTTTATAGCCTAGACGGGCAGGTGTTTATTTGCTATGTTTGTTTGTGCTGGTGCTGAAGCGCAAAAATAAAGCACCATTTGGACCCCGTTGTCGGAGGAGGAATCTGTCATTGCCGACCCCCTGTGAGAGAGTGATCCTTTACAATTGATATTCATATAGTAGCACACAGTACCCAGGGAGACTAGGCAGGACGTTTTCTGTTGTTTCAAATACAGTTTAGAGAATTTAATCATTTCTCTAGTTGTTAACTGGTGAAATCCCAGTTACACCAAATCCTTCTTAGTGCACTCGAAAATAATCTGAAGATGTTGCAACTATAGCAATGTGATTATAATTTGCCACCTCTGATTAAAGTAAGTGGTAAGCAATACCATAAACCCAAGACTAATAATGAACTGTTGTCATTTTTGTTATATACCTAGTGTTATTTGAGATGTTGCACTTTGCAAGATGATAAAGACACTAACATTCTCATAAAACATTATGCAAATAGCTAATAATGACTTAACCACCTACTAATCACAGCCTTTATGTGGTGAATCACTGTAATTTATGCAAATGAACACTCATAGCTTCCCTATAGATTACAGATGACATATGTTAAGCTTTATTATGATCAGTGAAGAATTTGAGACCGACAGCTTTAGCTTGTCCTAAGAGCTCTGCATTGTAATTCTGCATATAATTTCACTTTTATAGATGGTGAACTCTACAGTTCATTCTAATATAGTATCCTTCTTTATGCTGTAAGTGTATAATTTTAGAATACATTATAACATGATGCTGGGAAATAATGAAATCATTCTTTGTAATGTTACTTTCTCAGTTTAATTATAGTATAATATCTTATTCAAGGTAAAATTTGAATAACAATTCGAGTTTCAGTGTAATTTTGTTTTGTACAAACTTGTATGTGTAACGCCTGTAGGTAGGGACAGAAAAGGACAGTGAGCCCTAAGGCTAGTGCCCATCCCGTTTTCCCTACCTACAGCAACAGTGTGGCTGATGCAATTCTGTGATTTATAAGTGAAATGTGGGGTTCATACATAGTGTACACTGCAGATTCTGTAGCATTTGTATTACATGCAGATTCTGTAGCATACGTATTACATGCAGATTCTGTAGCATATGTATTATATGAAGATGTTATAGTATATGTATTACAGGAAAATTATGTTGCATATGTATTACATGCAGATTTTAAGTAAATGTATTACAAACAGATTTTGTAGCAGATGTATTACATACAGATTTTGAAGCAGATTTCGCTGTGGGTTTAGCTTGAATCGAGTGAAATTCTCAGCAAAAATTCATGACAAAGTCTGTTCTATTACTGTTACAGGTACAATCCTACCACAGTTCTAATGACCGAGTCTAACAGTGTCATAGATAATATTTCTGTATCCTTATAACACTTGAGTGAAATAGGCCTAAGGCTGGTTTCATGTGACATTCTGCAGATCTGAACTCCTGTGCTTCTTTTTTCCTGAAAACAGAGGATCGGATAGCAGCCTAAATAAGAAGAGAACATTTCCCTAGAGTGTATCCCTTTTAGAGTGTTTCCCCTCAGTGATGGTCCCTTCCAAGTCCTGTTGAAAATATATATAATACAGATTTTGTTGATTGTTGCACTCAATTACATTGTAATTAAGCTCACATTGATGTGCTTGAGCAGAGTGTGTAACAGGAACAAAGGTAGAAAAGACTATGAGACATGTTGAGATGATCCCTCACACAGTTGCAGATATGCAGAATCTAGGAAACCAGTAGCAAGGGTAATGTCCAGCTGAAGTATGTGCATCTGACACCTGTGGTGAGTGAATAGCTCAAAATGGGGGAATTGTGAGGGTTAAGACTCCATATTGTGTTCTCAGCCTCCATGTTTGTATTTCATACTGCCATTTTTTGTGTAATGAACTGTGAGCGTCTTGTGGAAAGTTACTGTAACTTCAAGGTCACTCCTAGCCCTCACCAACGCTTGTTAGAAAGGAATCTTAACCACCTCAGCCCCCAGTGCTTAACCACCTGCCGTCTGCCCATTGACTATAAACGTCCAGGAGGTGGATCTCTATTTCTGATAGCACGTTTTAAAACGTCCTGCAGCTTTCCCTCCTGTGCTCTGCCCCTGTACATAGAAACTCCATGACTAAGCTCCCTCCTGACAGCCAAGAACATGGAGCTTTACCCTGAGACCTTTTTTGCTGGTCTCCAGGCTTTTGATCGCTCTGACAAGCAGTCAGAGCGATCACAAATGCATCTACCATTTCCCTCTTATTACTGCCAGTCAGAGAGGGAGATCGGTATTTAAAGTAGGCATTGCGATCGTAATTCTTAACTGTAAGCCCTGGAGACCGATCAGCATGGTCTCCAGGGCATGTGAGCGCTGTAATTTCCAGTTACAGCGCTCTGAAATGCTTCTACCGTCTCCCTCTCTGTAGCGCTGGCAGGAGAGGGAGATCGGTACATTCACACTCCAGCAGCGATCCCCCAGCAGCTGTTTACACTGGAGACAAATCAGCAGCATTGTCTCCAGAGCATGTGTTGTGAGCGCTGTAATCTGCAGTTACAGCGCTCAGAGAGGCTTGTACTGTCTCCCTCTCATTAGTGCTAGCAGGAGAGAGAGATCGGAACATTTACACTCACCCAGCAGCTGTTTTCACTGGAGTCTAATCAGCACGATCTCCAGGACATGTGACTGTCTGAGCCGGGAGAGTGCAGGAGCTGTGAGGTCTTTCAGAGACCTCGATCAGCCCTGCACTGAGGCTGTACAGCTCTGTATTCTGCTGTACAGCCTCTCTGGGGGTGCATTTCTCCTGTAACTGGGGCTACTATGTCAGCCCCAGTTATAGGAGAAATCAACAGTGAAAAGAAAAAAAAAAAAGTGAAGTTAAATGTCCCACAGAGGTCTTGTATGACCTTATGGGGTACGCAAAGTGTAAAATTAAAAAAATAAAAATAAAATGTTAAAAAAAAATAAAAAAAAAATTAAATTTTCACATGTAAAAAAAAAGATTCCCCAAGTAAGGAATAAAAAAAATAATAAAAAAATAGAAAAAATAAAATAAAATAGACATATTTGGTATTGCCGCGTCCGTGACGGTCGGCTCTATAAATATATCACATAATAGACCCAGTCCAATAATCACCATAAAAAATAAAAATAAATAACTGTCAAAAAAAGCCATTTTTGTCACCTTACATCACAAAAAGTGCAACACCAAGTGATCAAAAAGGCGTATGTCCCACAAAATGGTACCAATAAAACCGTCACCTCATCCCGCAAAAAATGAGCCCCTACATAAGAAAATCTCTCAAAAAATAAAAAAACTATAGCTCTTAGAACATGGAGACACTAAAACATCATTTTTTTGGTTTAAAAAATGCTATAATTGTGTTAAAATGAAATAAATAAAAAAAGCATACATATTAGGTATTGCCGCGTCCGTAAAAACCAGCTCTATAAAAATATCACATGAACTAAGCACTCGGGTGAACACCGTAAAAATAAAAAAATAAAAACGGTGTCAAAACAAGCAATTTTTGTCACCTTACATCACAAAAAGTGCAACACCAAGTGATCAAAAAAGCGTATGTCCCACAAAATTGTACCAATAAAACCGTCACCTCATCCCGCAAAAAATGAGCCCCTACATAAGATAATCTCTCAAAAAATAAAAAAACTATAGCTCTCAGAACATGGACACATTAAAACATATTTTTTTGGTTTCAAAAAGGCTATTATTGGGTAAAACTTTAATAAATAAGAAAAAGTATACATATTAGGTATCACCACGTCCGTAACAATCTGCTCTATAAAAATGTCACTTGACTGAACCCCTCAAGTGAACGCTTTAAAAATAAATAAATAAAAACTGTGCTAAAACAACAAATTTTTTGGTCACCTTGCCCCATAAAGTGTTATAATTAATGATCAAAAAATCATATGTACCCAAAAATAGTACCAATAAAACTGGAACCTTATTACCTAGTTTCCAAGATGGGGTCACTTTTTGGGAGTTTCTACTGTAAGGGTGCATCAGGGGGGCTTCAAATGGGACATGGCATCTAAAAACCATGTGGAGTTCCTTTTCTTCTGCGCCCTGCCATGTGCCCATACAGCAGTTTATGACCACATGTGGGGTGTTTCTGTAAACTGCAGAATCTGGGTAATAAATATTGAGTTTTGTTTGGCTGTTAACCATCGATGTGTTAAAGAAGAAATTGGATTAAAATGGAAAATCTTCCAAAAAAGTGAAATTTAAAAATTTGATCTCCATTTTCCTTTAATTCTTGTGGAACGCCTAAAGGGTTAACAAATTTTGTAAAATCGGTTTTAAGTAACTTGAGGGGTGTAGTTTCTACAATGGGGTCATTTATGGGGTATCCACTATGTAGGCCCCACAAAGTGACTTCAGACCTGAACTGGTCCTTAAAAAGTGGGTTTTGGCAATTTTCTTAAAAATGTGAAGAATTGCTTCTAAACTTTTAAGCCTTCTAACGTCCTAAAAAAATAAAATGACATTTCCAAAATGATGCCAACATAAAGTAGACATATGGGGAATGTTAAGTAATAAATATTTTATGAGGTATCACTTTCTGTTTAAAATGCAGAGGAATTGAAATTTAGAAAATTGCAAATTTTTCTAAATTTTTGGTAAATTTGGGATTTTTTCATAAATAAAGGTGAAATATATTGACTCAAATTTATGACTATCATGAAGTACAATGTGTCACGAGAAAACAATCTCTGAATGACTTGGATAAGTAAAGGCGTTCCAAAGTTATTACCACATAAAGTGAGATAGGTCAGTTTTGCAAAATTAGGCCTGGTCAGGAAGGGGGCAAATGGCCCAGATGGCAAGTGGTTAAACACCCTGAAAGACCAGGCCACTTTTTACACTTCTGACCTACACTACTTTCACCGTTTATTGCTCGGTCATGCAACTTACCACCCAAATGAATTTTACCTCCTTTTCTTCTCACTAATAGAGCTTTCATTTGGTGGTATTTCATTGCTGCTGACATTTTTACTTTTTTTGTTATTAATTGAAATTTAACGATTTTTTTGCCAAAAAATGACATTTTTCACTTTCAGTTGTAAAATTTTGCAAAAAAAACTACATCCATATATAAATTTTGCTCTAAATTTTTTGTTATACATGTCTTTGATTAAAAAAAAAATGTTTGGGTAAAAAAAAAAATGCTTTGGGTAAAAGTTATAGCGTTTACAAACTATGGTACAAAAATGTGAATTTCCGCTTTTTGAAGCAGCTCTGACTTTCTGAGCACCTGTCATGTTTCCTGAGGTTCTACAATGGCCAGACAGTACAAACACCCCACAAATGACCCCATTTCGGAAAGTACACACCCTAAGGTATTCGCTGATGGGCATAGTGAGTTCATAGAACTTTTTATTTTTTGTCACAAGTTAGCGGAAAATGATGATTTTTTTTTTTTTCTTACAAAGTCTCATATTCCACTAACTTGTGACAAAAAATAAAAACTTCTATGAACTCACTATGCCCATCACAAAATACCTTGGGGTCTCTTCTTTCCAAAATGGGGTCACTTGTGGGGTAGTTATACTGCCCTGGCATTCTAGGGGCCCAAATGTGTGGTAAGGAGTTTGAAATCAAATTCTGTAAAAAATGACGAGTGAAATCCGAAAGGTGCTCTTTGGAATATGGGCCCCTTTGCCCACCTAGGCTGCAAAAAAGTGTCACACATCTGGTATCTCTGTATTCAGGAGAAGTTGAGGAATGTGTTTTGGGGTGTCATTTTACATATACCGATGCTGGGTGAGATAAATATCTTGGTCAAATGCCAACTTTGTATAAAAAAATGGGAAAAGTTGTCTTTTGCCAAGATATTTCTCTCACCCAGCATGGGTATATGTAAAATGACACCCCAAAACACATTCCCCAACTTCTCCTGAGTACGGAGATACCAGATGTGTGACACTTTTTTGCAGCCTAGGTGGGCAAAGGGGCCCATATTCCAAAGAGCACCTTTCGGATTTCACAGGTCATTTTTTACAGAATTTGATTTCAAACTCCTTACCACACATTTGGGCCCCTAGAATGCCAGGGCAGTATAACTACCCCACAAGTGACCCCATTTTGGAAAGAAGACACCCCAAGGTATTCCGTGAGGGGCATGGCAAGTTCCTAGAATTTTTTATTTTTTGTCACAAGTTAGTGGAAAATGATGATTTTTTTTTTTTTTTTTTTATACAAAGTCTCATATTCCACTAACTTGTGACAAAAAATAAAAACTTCCATGAACTAACTATGCCCATCAGCGAATACCTTGGGGTCTCTTCTTTCCAAAATGGGGTCACTTGTGGGGTAGTTATACTGCCCTGGCATTCTAGGGGCCCAAATGTGTGGTAAGGAGTTTGAAATCAAATTCTGTAAAAAATGACCTGTGAAATCCGAAAGGTGCTCTTTGGAATATGGGCCCCTTTGCCCACCTAGGCTGCAAAAAAGTGTCACACATCTGGTATCTCCGTACTCGGGAGAAGTTGAGGAATGTGTTTTGGGGTGTCTTTTTACATATACCCATGCTGGGTGAGATAAATATCTTGGTCAAATGCCAACTTTGTGTAAAAAAATGGGAAAAGTTGTCTTTTGCCAAGATATTTCTCTCACCCAGCATGGGTATATGTAAAATGACACCCCAAAACACATTCCCCAACTTCTCCTGAGTACGGATATACCAGATGTGTGACACTTTTTTGCAGCCTAGGTGGGCAAAGGGGCCCATATTCCAAAGAGCACCTTTCGGATTTCACTCGTCATTTTTTACAGAATTTGATTTCAAACTCCTTACCACACATTTGGGCCCCTAGAATGCCAGGGCAGTATAACTACCCCACAAGTGACCCCATTTTGGAAATAAGAGACCCCAAGGTATTCGCTGATGGGCATAGTGAGTTCATGGAAGTTTTTATTTTTTGTCACAAGTTAGTGGAATATGAGACTTTGTATGAAAAAAAATCTGCATTTTCCACTAACTTGTGACAAAAAATAAAAATTTCTAGGAACTCGCCATGCCCCTCACGGAATACCTTGGGGTGTCTTCTTTCCAAAATGGGGTCACTTGTTGGGTAGTTATACTGCCCTGGCATTTTCCAGGGGCCCTAATGTGTGGTAAGTAGGTAAATGACCTGTGAAATCCTAAAGGTGCTCTTTGGAATATGGGCCCCTTTGCCCACCTAGGCTGCAAAAAAGTGTCACACATGTGGTATCGCCGTATTCAGGAGAAGTTGGGGAATGTGTTTTGGGGTGTCATTTTACATATACCCATGCTGGGTGAGAGAAATATCTTGGCAAAAGACAACTTTTCCCATTTTTTTATACAAAGTTGGCATTTGACCAAGATATTTCTCTCACCCAGCATGGGTATATGTAAAATGACACCCCAAAACACATTCCCCAACTTCTCCTGAGTACGGCGATACCAGATGTGTGACACTTTTTTGCAGCCTAGATGCGCAAAGGTGCCCAAAGTCCTTTTAGGAGGGCATTTTTAGACATTTGGATACCAGGCTTCTTCTCACGCTTTGGGGCCCCTAGAATGCCAGGGCAGTATAAATACCCCACATGTGACCCCATTTTGGAAAGAAGACACCCCAAGGTATTCAATGAGGGGCATGGCGAGTTCATAGAATTTTTTTTTTTTTGGCACAAGTTAGCGGAAATTGATATTTTTAATTTTTTTCTCACAAAGTCTCCCGTTCCGCTAACTTGGGACAAAAATTTCAATCTTTCATGGACTCAATATGCCCCTCACGGAATACCTGGGGGTGTCTTCTTTCCGAAATGGGGTCACATGTGGGGTATTTATACTGCCCTGGTATTCTAGGGGCCCTAAAGCGTGAGAAGAAGTCTGGAATATAAATGTCTAAAAAAATTTACGCATTTGGATTCCGTGAGGGGTATGGTGAGTTCATGTGAGATTTTATTTTTTGACACAAGTTAGTGGAATATGAGACTTTGTAAGAAAAAAAATAATAATTCCGCTAACTTGGGCCAAAAAAATGTCTGAATGGAGCCTTACAGGGGGGTGATCAATGACAGGGGGGGTGATCAATGACAGGGGGGGTGATCAATGACAGGGGGGGTGATCAATGACAGGGGGGTGATCAGGGAGTCTATATGGGGTGATCACCACAGTCATTGATCACTCCCCCTGGAAGGCTCCAGGGAGACGCCTGTATGTGTTTTGCAGATCCGATCCATCTATCAGTGGATCCGTAAAAAGCATGCGGACATCTGAATGGAGCTTTACAGGGGGGTGATCAGGGAGTCTATATGGGGTGATCACCACAGTCATTGATCATGCCCCTGTAAGGCTTCATTCAGACGTCCGTATGTGTTTTGCGGATCCGATCCATCTATCAGTGCATCCGTAAAAATCATGCGGACATCTGAATGGAGCTTTACAGGGGGGTAATCAATGACAGGGGGGTGATCAGGGAGTCTATATGGGGTGATAACCACAGTCATTGATCATGCCCCTGTAAGGCTTCATTCAGACGTCCGGATGCGTTTTGCGGATCCGATCCATCTATCAGTGCATCCGTAAAAATCATGCGGACATCTGAATGGAGCTTTACAGGGGGGTAATCAATGACAGGGGGTGATCAGGGAGTCTATATGGGGTGATAACCACAGTCATTGATCATGCCCCTGTAAGGCTTCATTCAGACGTCCGGATGCGTTTTGCGGATCCGATCCATCTATCAGTGGATCCGTAAAAATCATGCGGACGTCTGAATGGAGCTTTACAGGGGGGTAATCAATGACAGGGGTGTAATCAATGACAGGGGGGTGATCAGGGAGTCTATATGGGGTGATAACCACAGTCATTGATCATGCCCCTGTAAGGTTTCATTCAGACGTCCGGATGCGTTTTGCGGATCCGATCCATCTATCAGTGCATCCGTAAAAATCATGCGGACATCTGAATGGAGCTTTACAGGGGGGTAATCAATGACAGGGGGGTGATCAGGGAGTCTATATGGGGTGATAACCACAGTCATTGATCATGCCCCTGTAAGGCTTCATTCAGACGTCCGGATGCGTTTTGCGGATCCGATCCATCTATCAGTGGATCCGTAAAAATCATGCGGACGTCTTATGGAGCTTTACAGGGGGTTGATCAATGACAGGGGGGTAATCAATGACAGGGGGGTGATCAGGGAGTCTATATGGGGTGATCAGGGGCTAATAAGGGGTTAATAAGTGACGGGGGGGTGTAGTGTAGTGTAGTGGTGCTTGGTGGGACTTTACTGAGCTACCTGTGTCCTCTGGTGGTCGATCCAAACAAAGGGGACCACCAGAGGACCAGGTAGCAGGTATATTAGACGCTGTTATCAAAACAGCGTCTAATATACCTGTTAGGGGTTAAAAAAAACACATCTCCAGCCTGCCAGCGAACGATCGCCGCTGGCAGGCTGGAGATCAACTCTCTTACCTTCCGTTCCTGTGAGCGCGCGCGCCTGTGTGCGCGCGTTCACAGGAAATCTCGCGTCTCGCGAGATGACGCATATATGCGTGACTGTGCGCAGGGCTGCCACCTCCGGAACGCGATCCTGCGTTAGGCGGTCCGGAGGTGGTTAACAAGCACTAGGAGTACTAGTATTGGAATGCATTGTAAAGAGAATCAGACACCCAAAAGTTGAAGTCCTAAAGTAGGACAAAAAATAAAGTGAAAAAAAAACTGTTTAGTGGCGATCACCCACTCATCAGCACCATTTTTACATTTTTTACATTTTTAACCATATTTCTACAACTTTTACTATATATTAAAAAGGACATATATTTATCTCTATATTTTCTATATTTTTTATTAGTTCTTTCATTATTTATCACAGACTGATGATCTTTAACCATTGACTCTACTTTTTAGCACGTATATTATATTATATATTTTCTACCAAAAAAGATCTCACAATCACCTTAAAGGGACACTGACAGGCCCAAAAAGCATATTTAGGTATATATATGACAGTACAGGTCTTATAAAATGTATGAGAATCAGTATCCCCCCTGTCCACCTTATAAATACAGTAAAATGAAGTTTTATAACCTGCTTGAATCGTGTTCAATCTGCCCAAGGGGCGGTGTTTCATCTCAACTTGCGCCCAGCCAGCCTCGCCACAACTGCCGTTTGAAGCGCCGCCCAGCTCATCAATATTCACTTCGCTGGGCGGCTACTCTGAAGCGCTGCTCTGAACTGTGCCCGGCGCATGCGCATAAAGCAGAGGCTGCATCGGCCTCTGAGAATCAGACTGTGCGCAGGCGCGATGCGATCCCGGGCCAGTGAGGGTGCCGGGCGCATGCGCTGAAGATGGCCGGGGACACTAGTAGCCGCCCAGCGAAGTGAATATTGATGAGCTGGGCGGCGCTTCAAACGGCAGTTGTGGCGAGGCTGGCTGGGCGCAAGTTGAGATGAAACACCGCCCCTTGGGCAGATTGAACACGATTCAAGCAGGTTATAAAACTTCATTTTACTGTATTTATAAGGTGGACAGGGGGGATACTTAGATGATTCTAATACACTTTATAAGACCTGTACTGTCATATATATACCTAAATATGCTTTTTGGGCCTGTCAGTGTCCCTTTAAATACAAATAAATTTAATAGACTGACCCAAATAAGAGTGTGCCTGCTTATCCTTCTATTCCTACCTAAGACAATTGCCCAAAAAATAAAAAAAACTATGGCTCAGAATATGGAGACACTAAAGCAATATTATTTTTTTTTTGTTTTAAAAATGCTGTTATTGTGTAAAACTTAAGTAAATAAAAAAAAGTAGACATATTAGGCATTTCCACATCCGTAAGAACCTTCTCTATAAAAATATCCCATGACCTAATTAGGTGATCACCGTAAAAAAAAAAAAATTAACCTCCCTGACGGCATTCCCGAGCGTGACTCTGGGTTAATTTTCGCTGCCAGGAGCGGTAACCCTGAGTCACGCTCGGGGTAACATTGCAGAGTCCCTTCACCTTCTGCCGGCGATCCGGTGATGTCCTCCGCTGAGAGCGCCGGTGTTCTGCCAGATCTCTATACCTTGCGAAAAGTCTATACCGGAAGTGACGCGGCCGTACCGGAAGTGACGCAGCCGCACAGGAATCAGCTGGAGGAGGATGTGCGCGGCGCTGCGCAAGCGCACATTCACTGGCTTAGGAAAGAATCATTGCAGCGCCGAGATAGAAGTACAATTAGGGGTATAGAGATTTTGCAGCGCACAATGTTGCATCAGATCTCCCTACCCCTGAGTGCGCACGCACGCACAAATCATCAGTTGCAGTTCATCCTGATATGATCTGATGATTTGTGCGCGCGTGCGCACTCAGAGGTAGGGTGATCTGATGCATCATTTTGCGCTGCAAAATCTCTATACCCCTTATTGCGCACGTGTGGTGCACAAAGTACTTCTATCGCGGCGCTGCAATGATTCTTTCCTAAGCCAGTGGATGTGCGCTTGCGCAGCGCCGCGCACACCCTCCTCCAGCTGATTCCTGTGCGGCCACGTCACTTCCGGTATAGAATTTTCGCAAGGTATAGAGAACTGGCAGAACACCGGCTGGCATTTGACTTCCTGGTTCCGTTCCCTGCGAGCAGCAGCTGTGCATGGGAGCGAACTGGGCGGGAAATTCAAATAAATATAAACATAAAAAGTGACAACACACATAAAAGAGGTTATACAGTACATTGTAATCTGAGAGGATTACACTGTATAACCTCAGATCTGACATTTGATGACTGAACAGTGCCCCTTGCCTGCCATTTTACTGTCATTTGTGCCCATAAAATATTTATGCAAAAAATTGTACCACTTTTGGTACAAAATTCCTGACATAATCATACTGCCAGGGAGGTTAATAGCAAGCGATCAAAAAGTCTTATGCACCCCAAAATAGTGCCAATCAAACCGTCATCTCATCCCGCAAAAATGGTACCCTACCTAAGATAATCGCCCAAAAACTGAAAAAACTATGGCTCTCAGAATATGGAGACACTAAAACATGATTTTTATTTTGTTTCAAAAATGATATTATTGTGTAAAACTTAAATAAAAAAAAGTATACATATTAGGTATTGCCATGTCCGTAACGACCGGCTCTATAAAAATACCAAATGACCTAACCCCTCAGATGAACACCGTAAATTTTTTTAATAAAAACTGTGTAAAAAAAGCCATTTTTTGTCACCTTACATCACAAAAAGTGTAATAGCAAGCGATCAAAAAGTCAAATGCACCCGAAAATAGTGCCAATCAAACCGTCATCTCATCCTGCAAAAATTATACCCTATCTAAGGTAATCGCCCAAAAACTGAAAAAACTATGGCTCTCAGACTATGGAGATACTAAAACATGATTTTTTTTGTTTCAAAAATGAAATCATTGTGTAAAACTTACATAAAAAAATCTAGACATATTAGGTATCGCCACGTCCATGATAACCTGCTCTATAAAAATGTCACATGACCTAACCCCTCAGGTGAATACCGTAAAAATAAATAAAAAAGAAAAACGGTGTAAAAAAATATATTTTTTGTCACCTTACTTCACAAAAAGTGTAATAGCAAGCGATCAAAAAGTAATATGCACCCTATTATAGTACTATTCAAACCGTCATCTAATCCCAAAAAAAATGAGCCCCTACACAAGACAGTCGCCCAAAAAATAAATAAAACTACGGCTTTCAGAATGTGGAGACACCAAATCTTTTTTTTTTTTTAAATGCTTTGTTATGTAAAACTGAAACAAACAACCAAAAAAGTTGTCATATTTGGTATTGTCGCATCCGTAGCAACCTGCTCTATAAATATACAACATGATCTAACCTGTCAGATGAATGTTCTAAATAACAAAAAATAAAAACGGTGCCAAAACAGCCATTTCTTGTTACCTTGCCTCACAAAAAGTGTAATATAGAGCAATCAAAAATCATATGTACCCTAAAATAGTACCAACAAAACTGCCACCTTATCCTGTAGTTTCCAAAATGGGGTCATTTTTTGGGAGTTTCTACTCTAGGGATGCATCAGGGGGGCTTCAAATGGGACATGGTGTCAATAAACTAGTCCAGCAAAATCTGCCTTCCATAAACCGTATGGCGTTCCTTTCCTTCTGCAAAATGCAGTGTGCCTGTACAGCAGTTTATGACCACATATGGGGTGTTTCTGTAAACTACAGAATCAGGGCCATAAATATTGAGTTTTGTTTGGCTGTTAACCCTTGCTTTGTAACTGGAAAAAATTGATTCAGATGGAAAATCTGCCCAAAAAGTGAAATTTTTAAATTTTATCTCTATTTTCCATTAATTCTTGTGGAACACCTAAAAGGTTAACAAAGTTTGTAAAATCAGTTTTGAATACCTTGAGGGGTGTAGTTTGAAAAATGTGATCATTTTGGAGTGGTTTTTATTATGCAAGCCTCACAAAGTGACTTCAGACCTGAACTGGTCCTGAAAAAGTGGGTTTTAGAAATTTTCTGAAAAATTTCATGATTTGCTTCTAAACTTCTAAGCCTTCTAACGTCACCAAAAATAAAATGGCATTTAAAAAATGATCCAAACATGAAGTAGACATATGGGGAATGTAAAGAAATAACAATTTTTGGAGGTATTACTATCTACTATAAAAGTAGAGAAATTTGCAAATTTGCAAATTTTTCAGAATTTTTGGTAATTTTGGATTTTTTTTATAAATAAAAATAAAAAGTTTTTTACTCAATTTTACCACTGTCATGAAGTACAATATGTGACGAGAAAACAATCTCAGAATGGCCCGGATAAGTAAAAGCGTTTTTATGTTTTTATCACATAAAGTGACACATGTCAGATTTGCAAAAAATGGCCTGATCCTTAAGGTGAAAAATGGCAGGGTCATTAAGGGGTTAATAAAGTTTAGAAACTCTTGATACACGGCTCTATGCCTGTGTTGGTTTTTCGCTATGGATATCCATAACTTCTAATTCGGAGTCCACCGCTCATCCGGCATTGGGGTCTTTGCCCCAACACCCTCCCTATGAGATCCAATCCTCTTTAAAAAAAATAAAAATAAAAAATTGTATAGGAAGAATATCTACAGATTTTTTTTTTGCAAGGGGCCTGCAGCCTTACCACTAAAGTAGACTCTCATATTTAATCTCTGTGTTATTCGGTGTAACTCACTAGAATCAGAAGAGAGATTTCTAGTCTCCTTAGGCTACTTTCACACTTGCGCTTTCCCTTTCCGCTATTGAGATCCGTCATAGGATCTCAACAGCGGTGGAAAATGCTTCCGTTTTGTCCCCATTCATTGTCAATAGGGACAAAACTGAACAGAACGAAACGAAATGCACCAGAATGCGTCTGCGATGTGGTGCGGAGCAAGACGAATCCGTCATAACACACAATGTAAGTCAATGGGGGCGGATCCGTTTACTCTGACACAAAAGAAATCTGTTTTGCCCCCCATTGACTTTCAATTGTGTTCATGACGGATCCATCTTGGCTATGTTAAACATAATACAACCGGATCTGTTCATAACGGATGCAGGCGGTTGTATTTTCAGAACGGAAGCGTTTTTGCTGATCCATGACAGATCCAGCAAAAACGCTGGTGTGAAAGTAGCCTTAGGGAGCATGTTTGGCAAAGGTTGTGATTTTTGTAAAGAAAAAAAAAACACATTTTGTCAAATGAAGACTAAAAATTATACTATGCAAGTAGATAAAAATATATAAAAACAGTATAAAAATGTCTTCTCATAATATAAATCTACATAACTTCCCATTACATGGCTGTATTTTTGTCCAATCAGCAGATCAGACCATAGGGGCTATTGTCTGACCACTACATGCGTCTCATGTCTTTTGATTTACTGACTAGATATTAATGTCTTTCCAACAGTTACTTGAAATCTTCTCTGGATGTTTTTTTTAGAGAGAAAAGTGACATGTTCTGCAGGCAAGTATCAAGATTAATTACTGTCCTCTCTTCACTTTTTTCAACACAGGAAAGTCATGTTAAACTATTTAACAACCTATTTTAAGAAGTTTGTCAGTAATGGATCATTCTTTTTAAAATTGTCATATCCTTTGGCCTTTGTTGAGCCGGTATACATCAGCATGCTATATCTTTTTTTCAACTGTATAGCAAAGTCCAGCAGATTTCTAGACAGAGCAACTACAAAAAATATATGCCTTGTAGTAAAGTTTCTCTTTGAGTAGGACCCAATGGGTGATATACTGTATATACAGTGATATTCAGTACAGACCAAAAGTTTGGACACACCTTCTCATTCAAAGATTTTTCTTTATTTTCATGACTATGAAAATTGTAGATTCACACTGAAGGCATCAAAACTATGAATTAACACATGTGGAATTATATACATAACAAACAAGTGTGAAACAGAAAATATGTCATATTCTAGGTTCTTCAAAGTAGCCACCTTTTGCTTTGATTACTGCTTTGCACACTCTTGGCATTCTCTTGAGCTTCAAGAGGTAGTCCCCTGAAATGGTTTTCACTTCACAGGTGTGCCCTGTCAGGTTTAATAAGTGGGATTTCTTGCCTTATAAATTGGGTTGGGACCATCAGTTGCGTTGAGGAGAAGTCAGGTGGATACACAGCTGATAGTCCTACTGAATAGACTGTTAGAATTTGTATTATGGCAAGAAAAAAAGTAAAGAAAAACAAGTGGCCATCATTACTTTAAGAAATGAAGGTCAGTCAGTCAGCCGAAAAATTGGGAAAACTTTGAAAGTAAGGGCTATTTGACCATGAAGGAGAGTGATGGGGTGCTGCGCCATATGACCTGGCCTCCACAGTCACCGGACCTGAACCCAATCGAGATGGTTTGGAGTGAGCTGGACCGCAGAGTGAAGGCAAAAGGGCCAACAAGTGCTAATTATCTCTGGGAACTCCTTCAAGACTGTTGGAAGACCATTTCAGGTGACTACCTCTTGAAGCTCATCAAGAGAATGCCAAGAGTAGGCAAAGTAGTAATCAAAGCAAAAGGTGGCTACTTTGAAGAACCTAGAATATGACATATTTTCAGTTGTTTCACACTTGTTTGTTATGTATATAATTCCACATGTGTTAATTCATAGTTTTGATGCCTTCATAGTCATGAAAATAAAGAAAACTCTTTGAATGAGAAGGTGTGTCCAAACTTTTGGTCTGTACTGTACGTTAGATCTTTTAAAATGAGGCACACTCTGCAGAATATTTCTAATGCATAACATCGAAGCTTGGCATGGTGTAACTCAGACTTTCGTAGCTCACTGCTAGTGGTACTGTATTTGGTCGTCTTAATAACATTAAACATAGTAAAAATGTTGAGTAATGTTGTGTGCCTACATGAAACCATCTGTCCCCACAGCACATTGCCAGAATAAAAGGGAACTTGACATCCTGATGTTTAACGTTTCACTTTGGCCATTACTATTGTTAAGTGAATCGAAATTAACGAAGTGGACTTCAGGAAAAATTTGATTTGTCACAAAGCTGAATTTCCTCACGCTTCGTGGTAACTGTTAAATATTTCCTGAAATGGCAGTAAAAAAAAAAAATACTTACTTCATCCATTTGATCTCGGAAAGCCCATTACGGCCATCTTGATTGAAGAAAATGTGCCAAATCCTGCGCGCCCTGACGTCAGCGCGCTTGCTGGCCGTGGTGATGTCATCAATGAGAACATCACCGCGCCTGCCCAGCGTGATGGCATTGTGATGTCGTCACGTAAGAGCGCCCCAGATTTGGCACATTTTCTTCAATCAAGTTGGCCGCGATAGACTCTCCACGATCAAATGGATGAGGTGAGTGTAATTTTTTTTGAACCCCCGATTTACCCCTGAAAGGCCTCGATGTGAATCTCAGATGCCACAATCAGCATTGAATGCAGTATCTGAGGGGTTCAATGGTGGGTGGCGGTGCCATTGTTGTTCCCTATCATTGCACCCACTACATACAATGGAATGCGACTCGTGACGAAGTACTTCATAGGTAATTGAATTTCTTGTTGAAGTTCCACGACGCAGCCAAATCAAATTTTTGAAAACTTCACTCATCACTACCCATTACCTTATTCTTTCTCTCATGCTGTTTCCAATGGCGTCCTTATGCTGCTTATTTATTTGATGGTTGATGGGAAAATCCACTTTATTCAATGATTCTGTGGTATGTAAATAGGCATTTTGAAGTCAAGGAGGCTGGTTCTTTTGAACTCCTAGTCACGCTCACCATACATTTTTCTTGCCTCCTGCCCCTTGATGGATGTTTATGACTTATGGCAAGTAATTTTTTGAAGCTTGGTTTTCAGCACCTGGCTTCACTGTTTTGCGCATGTGCCAGACAAGGAAGGCAGTGTGCTCCTGTGCGAGACTTGAATAAATTAGGAGATCACGTGTCACAAGTGATAAACGTCCATCTAGGGCAGGAGCCAGGAAAATGGTGCAGAGAGCATGACTTGGAATTCAAAAGAACCTGCCTCCTTGACTTTAAAGAGCGTATTAACATACCGCAGAATCAGTAAAAAAGTGATTTTCACATCATGCATTAAACAAACAAGCAGGCCTAAGGGCAACCATTGGAAACGCATGAGAGAAAGAATAAGGTAATGGACAAAGTGAAAAGTTGAACATCGGGATGTCAGGTTCCCAGCTAATACTGTTTATTAGCCTCAGTCAGGGGAAATATAGTAATTGAGTACCCATATGACAACTTTCATGGAGGATATATTCAGCTTTTTCTCATCTAATGACAGTGTTCCACTTTGTTTAGAGCATGAGACAAAATGAAAGTGACAGGAAAACAGTTGACAATCATAGCTGAACAAAGTGGTTTCCCTAGTAACAATATTCATGTGAAGGATCTAACAGCTTTTTTCTTCTCCTCACCAACTGCAGGAATTGTGTAGGTGTCTACTGTAGGTCAAACACTGCAGTCATATTGAAGTTGGTAAAAATAAATAAAAAAAGAGGGCAGATGCTTCCTAAACATTGTATATAATTATCTCCCATTCTCATGAGCCAGCAGTTCCCATTGTGGAAGACTCAAACTTCATGTTGTGCACAGGACTTTTTATTTACTAATCGTCTTTGCAGCTCAGCTAAAGCTTACAGCAGCTTGAATCAATTTAAGTCAATTTAATTTATGTATTGCACTGCATTAAAGTAAGTAATAGAATATAGACTCGCTTAATACAGCATACACATGTATGCAAGTATTTGACATTGCCCTCAGTATTTTATAGCTTACCGTATTACCTAACACAAAAATGTTTTATTTTAATCTTCTTTAGAACATACATATAATTCTCTGTACATTAACACTATTGTTTAGTTTATATCAGTTTTAGGTTAGGAAGGGTTTTGACGATGAACGGTTAAAAAAGTTTTGAAAGATACAATATTGTGCTATCTGTAGGATGACTCTTCAGTGTCAGGTTGGTGGGGACCTCGTCTGATTAGCCCAGTCTAAGTGATAGACATCAAAGTTATATTCTAAAAAATCATGTTAAACTGGCACATATACTAGGTAATTAATATTTTTAGCCAGAAATATATTTGCTCCCCCTTTTAACACATTCAAATAGCAAGGTACCACAAGCAAATGTTATGAGACAAATGTCTTTTGGTTAACAACTGTCAAAGTTCAAGGGAATAATCAATCTTTATGGTACATCAAATTATTTAGAATAGGTACATGTTGATACTAGAAACAACCATGAACTTTACATTAGCTATGATTGCATCTTGTATGTATAACTGGTGGCCAGGAAGCCCCAATGGCATCTTTACACTTCTACTCTAGGACTGTTTCCATTTTTCCCTTTTTGTGGTTCTAAATAAAATTAATTTTAATGTTTGATTTTATTAAGAATGAAATGTTGAATAAAATAAGGCTGACTGGTTAGAGCATATTGGAGTAGAAGGTGATACAGAATCTTAAGCAGTTAAGTGAATAAAAAATCTGGGACATTTGCTGAAAATATCTATGATAAAAACAAATGGGTTTGATTTCTTAAGAAAATGTTCTCTGATTATTTCTTCCTTTGATAATGGTTTTATGATTTACTACATTATTTAAGTTTTTCACAAAATTACTAAAAACATTTAATCTTAATTAATCTTTGTAATTCTTTCATGTAATTAATGCCATTTATGCTGTAATTATTCCATTTTAATGTGCAGTGCTTTATGAATTTCATCTTCTTTTTATCCTCTCTTGTTAACCCTGCTTATTTTTAATTTTTTAGCTATATTTATCTTGTAGGTAGCATAAAAGCTGAAAGATTATTAGGAAAAGAAAAATTGCTTCATTGGTTGGGTTTTTTACATTAGTCGATGGCTTGCTTTATTTAGGAATAATAATTTATTTATTTAGCAAATAATTTTTTTTACAGCACTTCCTTTCTGTTCCAATTTTCAATATGGTGAAATCAGATCTGTGGGAATGTACATAGGGCAGGATTCAGCAACCTATGGCACTCCAACCGTTGTGAAACTACAACTCCCAGCATGCTCCAAACACTTCTATGAGAATTCCTAGAACAGCAGAGCAAGTGTGAGTATGGGACCTGTAGTTTCCCAATAGCTGGAGTGCCGACGGTTGCTGACCCCTGATATAAGCAAATGATTCTCCATCATTCCTGGCGCATCATAGGCACTGTGAGGCACTTGTGTTGTCAGTTTCCCACAGAGGTTAATCATTTTTATCGAAGAGTATATTTTGCTTCTCCTCTTTTGTCAAAAGCAGGAACAGATTATAAAATTGCTATGAAAACAGTCTGTAAAAGTCTACTGTAAGTGTAGTACAGAGAATAACTGAAATGTCATGTTTCTCCTTTTTTTGTCTGTGTTGGTTATTTTACTAAATGTCTCGAAAATACACAGGAGCTGGTGCACGCAATGAAAATTCTTCTGCTTGATTGTTGTCCATTTTGTCAGTAGTTTTGTTCATTGAATGTTGGGATATTTTCTAACTGCAATTTGTATTGGTGAAGTATAACTATTCAACTTCCCTTGATAAATCAATAGTTGAATAGCTGGAAAATGTGTTGTGTATAAGAAAGAATAACTCTTTAATATAGATACACAACACTGTACAAAGTCAAAATGACAGCTTTAGCACTGAATTAGCGAGATGTGGGGGTTCCATAGGCGTTACAGCCTCCTACAAGTAGCTATTGAAAACTCAAAACTATTTTCTAAAGGTATGCACAGCTGTCAAGTCGATGATACTAAGTAGAACATTTGCACTACAACATTGAAACAAAACTTGAGATAGCAGTATAGTATATGTAACACAGATAGAGAGCAGTACAGTACATGTAGCAGTAGTACATGTAGCAAGTAGTACAAGGTTGATAGCAGTAAATGATATATAGTGAAGGCAAAGAGCAGTAACATTGGTAGATAGCAGTACAGTGTGTGTGGCACAAGTAGATGGCAATACAACATGTGTAGTACATGTAAACAGCACTAAAGTACGTGTAATACAGGTAGAGAGCAGTACATATACAAGTATAGAAACATAGAATGTGTCGGCAGATAAGAACCATTTGGCCCATCTAGTCTGCCCAATATACTGAATACTATGAATAGCCCCTGGCCCTATCTTATATGAAGGATGGCCTTATGCCTATCCCATGCATGCTTAAACTCCTTCACTGTATTTGCAGCTACCACTTCTGCAGGAAGGCTATTCCATGCATCCACTACTCTCTCAGTAAAGTAATACTTCCTGATTATTACTTTTAAACCTTTGCCCCTCTAATTTAAAACTAGGTCCTCTTGTAGCAGTTTTTTTCTTTTAAATTATTCTCTCCTCTTTTACCTTGTTGATTCCCTTTTTGTATTTAAAAGTTTCTATCATATCCCCTCTGTCTCGTCTATCTTCCAAGCTATTCATGTTAAGGTCCTTTAACCTTTCCTGGTAAGTTTATCCTGCAATCCATGTACTAGTTTAGTAGCTCTTCTCTTAACTCTCTCAAAGTATCATATCCTTCTGGAGATATGATCTCCAGTACTCGAGCACAATACTCCAATGAGGTCAGTACTGGACACAATACTAGTGAACCTAATTTGGAGTATTGTGTCCAGTACTGAGCACAATGCTCCAAATGAAGTCTCACTAGTGCTCCTGTAGAGCGGCATGAGCACCTACCTCCCTCATTCATTGGTAATGCCTCTCCCTATACACCCAAGCATTCTGCCTAGCATTTCCTGCTGCTCTTTGACATGTCTGCCTACCTTTAAGTCTTCTGAAATATTGACCCATAATCCCTTTCCTCAGATACTGAGGTTAGGACTGTATTACTGCTCTTAGGTTTTACGCCCCAGGTGCATTTTTCTTGCATTTATCAACATAAATTTTAGTTGCCAGATTTTGACCATTCTTAGTTTTCCTAAATCCTTTTCCATTTGTTGTATCCCTCCAGGAGCATCAACCCTGTTACAAATCTTTGTGTCATCAGCAAAAAGACACACCTTACCATTGAGGCCTTCTGCAATTTCGCTGATAAAGATAGTAAACAATATAGGTCCCAGAACAGATCCCTGAGGTACCCCACTGGTAACAAGACTATGGTCTGAATATACTCCATTGACTACAACCCTCTGTTGTCTGTCCCTCAGCCACTGCCTAATCCATTCAACAATATGGGAGTCCAAGCTCAAAGACTGCAATTTATTCATAAGCCTTCTATGTGGGACAGTATCTAACAAAAGTGAGTCCACCCCTCACATTTTTGTAAATAGTTTATTATATCTTTTCGTGGGACAACACTGAAGGTATGACACTTTAATACTATGTAAAGTAGTCAGTGTACACAGGGGTCAAGTCCTGGGGAAAAAAGTGTGGGAACTCACCCAAGATCCACTGCAACCCCCCCCCCCCCCCCCCCAAAAAATAAAAATATATATTTTGCTGAAAATTCAGTGCAAAATTTATTGTAAAGTGGCAGTTTACACAAACAACTGCAAAATTAACATGAAATAAACATGGAGATCCCAGTGCCAGCTGCCTTGCTGGTGGACGATTGGCATATACTTCTGCTGTGGCCCACAGCATAAGTATATGCCAATCGTCCACCAGCAAGGCAGCTAGCACTGGGATCTCCATGTTATTGGTCAGTTAATACATCAGGGACCCCCTGGCATGGGGCCTGGGCATAGCTAAGTGCAAACTGGGTGATCCATAGGCAGGACCGGGTGGCTGCCCTCATCCACCAGCCCGTCCCTAATGCCAGTCAATACCCCCTTAGGAAATCTCTCATCAGATGTGAGAGCAGCAGCGATCGATCAGCCAGGATTAATGTGCACAGTGGGAGGCCTCACTTAGGCAAGTGACAAACTGCCCCCCTCATTCTTAGGCAAGTGACAAACTCAGCTCTGCTACATCTACAATGAGCAACTACAACAAATGTAATGCCAAACTGCAGTTCCTCTATGTGATGCCTTGGATAGCTTCCACTGGACCCACAGGCTGTGGGTCCAGTGGAAGCTATCTGAGGCATCACAATCGCATAGAGGAACTGCAGTTTGGCATTACATTTGTTGTAGTTGCTCATTGTAGATGTAGCAGAGCTGGGTTTGTCACTTGCCTAAGATTGAGGGGGGGGGCAGTTTGTCACTTGCCTAAGGCCAGGGTAAGGGGCGCCTCCCACCCAGGCTGTGCACATTAATCCTGGCTGATCGATCTCTTCTGGCCTGCTGCTGTGCTGCCTGCAGTCACATCTGATGAGAGTACTGACTGAGATAAAAGAGGGGGTATTGACTGGTCTGGTCTGGGGCTGCTGGCCACCGGCGCTCCCACCAGGCGGGTTAGGGCAGTCACAGACACTTAGACTGGCCTGGACCGGACCACCAGGACCCCGGTCCGGTCGGATGGTCCAGCCACGCTCACCTCAGCAGACAGTCAGGCAGGGGCGTACACAGAAATCATTGGGCCCCAAAGCTTTTATGCCTTGCAGGATAGCAGGAAATCTGAGTGACATTACATGATGTAATAGCACCCAGCTTTTCTGCTCTCCTGCATGGCACATGTGGAGAGACATGAGAAAGCTGAGTAACACAACCCTCATATCTTCTCATGCCTCTGCACTTGTGCCATGCAGGACATCAGGAAAGCTGAGTCACATTACATAATGTAGTGACACCCAGCTTCCCTCCTGTTCTGAATGGCATATGTGCAGAGGAATAGCCTGGGAAAGCTGAGTGACCTTGCCCCCTTCCACACACATACACCTCTGCACTGTCCTCACCTACAAGTCGTCACTTACCTCATTACTGGTTGTGGCAATCCAGAGGAATCAGGCGGGGGCGGAGCTAACAGGCAGGAGGCGGGGCTAGGAGGCGGGGCTAGCAGACGGGAGACAGTTAGGAAGATAGACAGGGGCGGGGACTCTCCTCCACTGCAGGGCCCCCCCTTCCTCACGGCCCCATAGCAGCTGCGTGGTCTGCCTATGGTAGGTACGCCACTGCAGTCAGGCAGTCGCAGGCTCAGGATAGGAGGAGGGGAGCTCTCAGCCAGGAGGGGGGGGGGGGAGTCAGTCAGTGAGTCTTCCGTCCTCAACTGAAGCCGCCCCCCTTCCCTCCTCACTTAGCCTGCCCTGCACAGTGCGAGTCACGCAGGGCCTCGCCTCCGCTCCGCCCCCTGTGAATCTGATTTCACCGCTTCCCCTCCTGGTCCTTTTGCCCTGAAAGGGAACGGCGTTCCTGCCATGAAAAAAGTGCAGAAACGCAGTTCCCACGCGTTCCCCCTTGACTCGACCCCTGAGTGTACAGCTCATATAACAGTATAAATTTGGCGTGCCCTCAAAATAACACAATATACAGCCAATAATGTTTAAACCTCTGGCAACAAAAGTGAGAACAACTATAAGTGAAAATGGCCAAATTGTGTCCAAAGTGTCAATATTTTGTGCAGCCACCATTATTTTTCAGCACTGCCTTAACTCTCTTAGGCATGGAGTTCACTAGAGCTTCTGTCACGGGGTTCCGAATGTGCACTCGGTCCCCCATTGCCCGCAGAACTGTTGCTTAACTTTTGGAATGAGGTTCTGTGTTTGACCTCATTCCCAGGGCGGCTTTACTAGCTGGGTTGCTCCCTGCTCCTAGTCTGCCTTGAGCGCCGAGCTGATCACTCGGTGCTCGACTGGTTGGTCTGTCGGTCATGTGACGCTGGCCACGTCACATGACCTTCACTCCCCACTATAAATACAGGCAGCCTGCTGGCTACAGGTTGCCTGTTAATTTCTAGGTTCCTGGCTATTTGTTGGACTGCTGAATACTTACCTGATCCTGTTCCCTGACCATCCTTTTGCCTGCTCCTCCTGTACTGCGCTTCCGTCCTGGTATTGTGACCTCGGCTCCCACCTGACTACTCTCTTAGGACTCCTCTTGTACTTCTCTGCTCTCCTGGTATTTATGACCCCGGCTTCTCCTGACAATTCTCTGCTTGCTCCATTTGTACTTTGCAGGTTTCCTGGTATTGACTCGGTCCGTTCACGTCCTGTTGTTTGTCTGTCTGTCATCCCTGCACTTACTCCAAGTTAGGGATTGCCGTCCAGTTGTCCCCAGTCATTAGGACTCGTGAGGCAAGTAGGCAGGGCCAGGGGTAAGGGTGGAGAGCAGTGGTCACTTCCCTCCCCCCTGTGTGTGTGTGTGTACGCGACCGTTACAGATTAACAGGCCCAATAACCACTGTATTATGAATCCTCTGGTGACCCTGACTGACCATGTCTCTAATCTGACGCAGAGGGTGCAGGAGTTAGGGGAAAAACTCAGTTCTTTTGAGTTAGGGCAAGGTTCTTCCACTCCTCAGGCCTCCAGTCCGCATTTTGAGCCCCAGATTAAGTTCCCAGAACCCTTTTCTGGAGACCGGAGGAAGTTTCTCTCTTTTAAGGAGAGTTGCAAACTTTACTTCCGTTTACGCCCCGTGTCCTCTGGCCCCGAGAGTCAACGCGTGGGCATTATCATTTCCCGATTACAGGGTGATCCCCAGGACTGGGCGTTCTCTTTACCTGCTGGCACCAGTTGTTTATATTCTGTGGAGGGGTTCTTTCAGGCCTTGGGTACCCTCTATGATGAACCAGACAGGGCTCTAGTAGCCGAGACGGCTCTAAAGGCACTGGTTCAGGGCAATTTACCAGCAGAGGATTATTGCACCCAATTCAGAAGGTGGTGTGTCCCCTCAGGATGGAACGAACCAGCCCTGAAGAGTCAGTTCAGGTCAGGTCTGTCTGAGAAATTAAAGGATCTTCTGGTCAGTTATCAACTTCCGGAGACCTTAGAGGAGATGATGACCCTTGTTGTCCGACTTGACCGATGGGTTAGAGAGAGACGACAGGAACAACAGTTCTCTTCCCAGATGGTGGTCCAGCCAGAGGCCTATCCCAGAGACAATGCTGAGGTCTCCACCGAGGAACCCATGCAGGTTGGCATGACCTGAGGGAATCTTCGCCGCAGACGTGGAGAATGCTTTTACTGTGGAGATCCTGACCATTGGATCAACCAGTGTCCTAAGAAGGTCCTCTCTGTCAAGTCTCCTAAGACAAGGCAACCTAAAGACCAGGTACACCCTGAATTTTCTAAATGTAAGCTTTCGGTACCCATTACGATTTCTCTGGGAGTAGATAAATGGCCGGGTAAGGCCTTTATTGATTCTGGCTCAGCGGCTAGCTTTATTGACTCTGAGTATGCTGTAAGATTGGGTATTCCTATGTTTGCCTTACCAACTCCTATCCATGTCATGGCTATTGATGCTACTCCTCTTATTGGTGGTACGGTGAGCTTATGTACCTCGGAGATTTCTCTAACCGTGGGTGTGTGCCACTCAGAGAGATGTTCGCTTCTAGTCCTGGAGAACCTACCTGCTGAGGTGGTACTAGGGTTGCCTTGGCTCCGACTACATAACCCCACTATAGATTGGTCCAATGGGGAGTTGGTGAGATGGGGGCCTAAGTGTGACTCGTGCTTGTCCGTGGTACAGGCTGGGGTCTCAGTAAAGTTTGATACGTTACCCTCTGTTGTTAGAGAATATTCTGATGTATTCTCATCACCAACCCCGGAGGTTCTACCCCCCCATAGACCTTATGATTGTACCATAGAGTTAGTAGAGGGGGCCAAGTTTCCTAAAGGACGAATTTATAATCTTTCTATGCCCGAACGCAAGGCCATGGAAGATTATATTAAGGAGAGCCTTGGTAAAGGGCATATTAGACCTTCTGTCTCTCCTATGGGGGCGGGGTTTTTCTTCGTTAAGTGGTCTTAGGCCATGTATCGATTACCGGAGATTAAATAAAATCACTGTCCAGAATAGATACTCCCTCCCATTGATTCCGGATTTATTTAACCAGGTTCTGGGGGCAACCTGGTTTTCCAAAATTGACCTGAAAGGGGCATACAATCTAATCCGAATCAAGGAGGGAGACGAATGGAAGACGGCGTTCAATACTCCGGTAGGACACTTTGAATATTAAGTGATGCCTTTTGGACTCAGCAATGCCCCAGCTGTGTTCCAAAACTTCATGAATGACATTCTTAGGGAGTACTTAGGTAAATTTGTTATGGTCTATCTTGACGACATTTTGATATTCTCTCCTGACTTCGAATCCCATGTATCTTATGTTAAACAAGTATTAGAGGTGTTGAGGGAGAATCAGCTATCCGCTAAACAAGAGAAATGTGTCTTTGGTGTACAGGAGATTCTGTTTCTAGGGCATGTTCTGACTCCTCACGCCTTCAAGATGGATCCTGGTAAGGTACTAGCAATTAAGGAATGGGTAAGACCTTCATCCTTAAAGGCCTTACAACGGTTCTTAGGTTTCGCCAATTACTATCGTAAATTTATTATGAATTTTTCCGTAATTGCTAAACCGTTGACCGACCTTACTAAGAAAGGGGCGGATTTGGAGAATTGGTCTACTGAGGCCATTTCTTCATTTGAAAAATTAAAAAAGGCATTTAGTAGCGCTCCCATTCTGATCCAGCCTGATCAGGAGAAACCTTTTATTGTGGAGGTGGATGCGTCCGAGGACGGCGCAGGAGCAGTCCTTTCACAAGGTCCTGCTAGCCTCACTAATCTGAGACCATGTGCCTTCTTCTCCAGGAAATTCTCTCCCACGGAGAGAAACTACGACATAGGGAATAGGGAGCTGCTGGCCATTAAATGGGCATTTGAGGAGTGGAGGCATTTCCTGGAGGGGGCAAGACATTGTGTAACTGTTGTCACTGACCATAAAAACCTTATGTTTCTCGAGTCTGCTAAGAGGTTGAATCCCCGTCAAGCCAGATGGGCTCTGTTTTTTACTCGTTTTGATTTTTCCATCACGTTCAGGCCGGGAAGTAAAAATGTGAAGGCGGACGCATTATCTCGGAGCTTCCAGGCTTTTCAACCTACTGAGGTACCACCTGAATCCATCCTACCAGCAAAAATCTTCTTAGCAGCTCTTACCCAGGATATCTCGGCTCGCATTAGGTCTGAACAACATCTGGCACCGGTATCCACCCCAACAGATAAGTTGTTTGTTCCCGTACAATTTCGTCTCCAGCTGTTGGGTGAGTGTCACGATTCTGCCTTTTGTGGACATCCGGGTGTTGAGGGCACTAAGGAGCTGGTTTCTAGATCTTATTGGTGGCCCACTCTAACTAGGGATGTCAAGTCCTACGTGTCAGCCTGTGAGGTTTGTGCCAGGTCCAAGACACCTAGGACTCGCCCTGCTGGTAACCTACGACCCCTACCCATTCCCAGTAGACCCTGGTCCCATATCTCGATGGACTTTATAACTGACCTACCGCTGGCGGAGGGTAAGACTGTGGTTTGGGTAGTGGTCGATAGGTTTAGCAAGATGGTTCATTTCATTCCCCTGTCTAAACTTCCGAATGCTAAAACCCTGGCATCTATTTTTGTGAGAGAGATTGTTCGTTTACATGGCATCCCGGAAAATATTGTTTCTGACAGGGGTGTGCAGTTTGTGTCCAAATTCTGGAGGGCCTTCTGTCAAAGATGTAAAATTTCATTGTCTTTTTCTTCCGCCTACCATCCTGAGAGTAATGGGCAGACTGAACGCCTTAATCAGTCTGTGGAACAATTCTTGAGGTTGTATGTTGCTGATGACCAGCAATTATGGGTCAAATTCCTTCCGTTGGCTGAATTTGCTTTGAATAACCGTGTCAATTCTTCTGCTGGGGTCTCCCCTTTCTTTTGTAACCATGGTTTTCATCCCCGTTTTCATTCTGGGTCGTCCGTCTCCTCCTCTAACCCTGAAGCGGATAAACTCTCCTCCGAACTGTGCACAGTTTGGGCCCGGGTTCAAGAAAAGGCTCAATGTTCTCAAAAACTCAAGGCCGATAGGAGACGTTCAAGGGGGGTAAACTTTCAGGTTGGGGATAAAGTATGGTTGTCCTCCAAGAATCTATCTCTCAAGGTAACTTCTAAAAAATTTGCTCCTCGTTTTATTGGACCATATAAGATCACGGAAGTGATTAACCCAGTATCTTTTAGGTTGGAGCTGCCTGGGTCATTCCACATTCATAATGTGCTCCATAAATCTCTGCTTAAAAAATATTTTGAACCGGTAGTACCATCAAAAGCCTCGCCTCCGCCGGTTCTTGTTAATGATGCTGTCGAGTATGTGGTGTCTAAAATAGTGGATGTCAGGAAGGTGCGTAATTCCTTGCAGTACCTGATTCACTGGAAGGGGTATGGACCTGAAGAGAGATCTTGGGTACCTGCCAGGGAGGTTCATGCTCCTAGACTTGTTCGTAAATTTCATTTAGAACACCCTGAAAAGCCATCGCCTGAAGTCTTGGGTCCGGTGGCCCCTCGTAAAAGGGGGGGTACTGTCACGGGGTTCCGAAGGTGCACTCGGTCCCCCATTGCCTGCAGAACTGTTGCTTAGCTTTTAGAATGAGGTTCTGTGTTTGACCTTTTTCCCAGGGCGGCTTTACTAGCTGGGTGGCTCCCTGTTCCTAGTCTGCCTTGAGCGCCGAGCTCATCACCATTGATGGAGTCACGCTCCGTGTGTGAATGTGATCCTCCGCTCTGGACTTGCAGGAGCCCACGGCTGTCAGTATGATTCTGTAGAAATAAGGTCAAGCAGAGGCACATAGCATTATAAATCATGATAATGCTGTGCGCTCCTGCAAGAACAGAGCGGAGGATCACACACGGAGCGCGATTCCTGCAATGGACTCGCTCGTGTGAAACAGCCCTAACTGTTTCGCTACCAGAAAGGACTAGCTATGCATGTTGCTGCACTGCACAGTGATGTACACCAGGATACATTCTCCCTAAGGTTTGACTGCAGGCCGGGATAGACCTGATTTAATGCGTTTTGTGACAAATTAATTTGTAATGAAGCAAATTTTTGGGAGAAATTCAGCAAATCGACCGAATCCAACTTTTGAAAACTTTGCTAATCTCTAATCAGAACATTCACTTCAGCAATGTTGCACCTATTGATTGACTCTATTTTTTCCATAATATGTTCTGCTTAGTGACTGCTCTTTTACTACTGAAAAGCTTAATTCTCCAGCCAACAGATTCACTCAGTTTATGGCATGGCAGGTTAAACTATTGCAATCTGAGGCTATAATAGATATCTCTGATGTATGCCCATAGAAGAGCGACTGTAGCACAAATGCTGGCTATAATAGAATGGTATGAGAAATCACAGCTTACAGCATAGTTGCAGATCTGTCAGAGGGCACATGTTGACCCTTGTCCACCACCAAAGGTGCCTACAATATGGGAATTTGAGCATTAGAACTGAACTATGGAGCAATGGAAGAACATGGTCTGGTCTAATGAATCACACTGAAGTTGGGAATTGTTCATTCAAATATATGAACTATATTTTTCATCAAAGTAAATATCTCATGAGTTTCTTTGAGCTTTTTATAGTTACCAAGATAAATAAATTGATTGGTATGCTTAAAAGGATTTTCCAAGATTTGAATACTGATGACCTATTGACTAACCTAGCCGCTGCCTTTTCAAACAGGTGATCAGTGGGGGTCCCGGGTGTCAGTATTAAATCTCAGAAAAGCCCTTTAAAGGTCCTTTTACAATTGACTATTATGCGATTGTCGGGAAGGAAGCGTTCCTTCCCAGCAAGCCCCTGCTCCCTAGTGAAGGAGATCACTGCATTTACATGCAGCGATCTCCTCCACAGTATGGGGGAGGAGTGATAGCTAATGCCATCACTCATCCCCATACATAATCATTGTTTGCCATTCATCGGGTAATCAGCGGGAACCTTTACACCGCCAGATAATCGCTAACGAGCATTCCTATGAACGATTATTAGCAACTATCTGGCAGATTCTTGGCCTTTACACAGGCCACGAATTGGCGACATAATTGTTAACAAGTGTTAATAGGAATGCTTGTTAGGGATTATCTGGCGGTGTACAGGTACCGCTGATTACCTGATGAACAAGCAAAGTGCTCGTTCATTGGGTAATCACATCTTTCATGCATTCACCAAAATCTTAATTTGCTGGCAGCAGATCATGCTGACTAAACAGTACTTTGCTGCCGGCAAACAATGATTGTGTATGGAGAAGAGTGATGGAATTCAGTGGTCTCCTTCACTGACGAGCAAGCTCTTACCTGGAAGGAACGTTTCCTTCCCAACAATCGCCTGCTAAATTGTCCCGTGTAAAGGGATCTTTAGAATGGTATTCCCATGTTGTAAAGTGATGGTACATCACTAGAATATGGTGGTGGGAGTTTGACTTCTGAAACTCCAGCTGATCCTGACAAAAGGCTGAACTGGGCACTGAAATGTTATTATGGCACTACATCCTTGTGATGAAACTGTAAGAATACTATGACCTGTCTAGCAAATGAACATCCATTGCCAGACTTGACATTAGCTACTCTGTTCAGCAAGAGTTTGCAACACGCTATCACTACAGGGACCCTGTCCACACCTAAATAGATGCCCCAATAGTGGTAATCCAGATCAGGATTTTAAACAGTTAACATTGAGCAATCTGTCACGGGTAGAGTCACGGGAATCAAGATAGAGCGGAGGTGCACCCCCTGAGCTTCCACCCGGTCCCCTGTCCCTGCCTAATTGCACCACCCGCCCTAGGTGACGGAGCGCAACTGGGCGACAGTCCCTAACCTACTAAGTGCAAGCAGATAGAAAGAGACAGCAGGGAAGAGGACAGCCACTGAGAAGTAACAATAAGCGGACAAGGGGTAGAACAAAAACAGAAGGCGAGGTGGGTCAACTAGCCGATGTCAGTCCAGGAGGTCACGTCAGAACAAGGGAAGAGGCAAAGACAAATCCGTAAACAAGCCGAGGTCAAAATCCGAGAGGTAGCGTCAAGGTACAGGGAGCAGGCAGAAGAGGTGTCAAGAGGCGGATCGAGGTTCAATTCCAGAGGTAGCTAAATAACAATAAAGTACACAGTCTATAGGACGAAAATCACAGGCAACCTGTAGCCAGCAGGCTGCCTGTATTTATAGTGGGGAGTGAGGGTCATGTGACGTGGCCAGCGTCACATGACCGACAGACAGACAAGTCAAGCACCGAGTGATCAGCTCGGCGCTCAAGGCAGACCTAGGAGCAGGGAGCCTCCCAGCTAGCAAAGCCGCCCTGGGAACGAGGCCAAACACAGATCCTCGCTCCCGAAGCTAAGCAGCAGGTCTGCGGCTGATGGGAGACCGAGTACACCTTCGGCGGCCCGTTACAGTACCCCCCCTTTTACGAGGGGCCACCGGACCCAAGCATTGTGGATGAGGTTTCTCAGGATGTTCCCGGTGAAATTTAGTAATTAACCTGGAAGCATGCATCCTAGACATAGGTATCCAGGACCTCTCCTCAGGTCCAAAATCTTTCCAGTGGACCAGGTATTGAAAGGAATTTCTAATCTTTCTGACATCTATTATTTTACAGGTGGAGGAGGTTTTTTAACCGGAACCACTGGTGACACATATTTCTTAAGTAACGATTTATGGAACACATCATATATACGGAGGGAGTCGTGTAGCTTAAGTCTAAAAGATACTGGGTAAATAAGCTCAATAATATTGTATGGTCTAATGAAACGCGGCGAGAATTTCTTAGAACATTGTTTCAAAACAAGATTTTTAGTCGACAACCACACCTTATCGCCGAGTACAAAATTTACCCCCTTGGAACGTCTCTTATTGGCATGTTTACATTGGGTTTCCTGGACCTTTTCCAGGTGCACAGTCTAGAGGTAAAAGAATCTGCCTGCGGGTTGAGTGAGGATACAGAGGGATTAGAACTAAAGCGAGGATGTAAACCACTGTTACAAAAAAAAGGAGACACCCCCGTGGAAGAGTTAACCCGATTGTTGATGGCGAATTCTGCCAACGGGAGGTATCTCACCCATAGGAGT
This sequence comes from Bufo bufo, assembly GCF_905171765.1. Taxonomy (NCBI): domain Eukaryota; kingdom Metazoa; phylum Chordata; class Amphibia; order Anura; family Bufonidae; genus Bufo; species Bufo bufo. The sequence continues at coordinate 546,652,586 of NC_053389.1, read as the reverse complement.
TGATTTATGCGATACATAGCACCTTAGAAAAAGCTCCACTGCTTGATTTAACCGTTCCGTCTGCCCATTGGTCTGTGGATGGAAAGCAGAATAAAAGAACAAAGAGATGTCGCATCTTCTACAAAAAGCCCTCCAAAAGCTAGAAACAAACTGAACGCCTCTATCAGAGACGATATTCTCAGGGACACCATGCAGACGTACCACATGTTCAATGAACAAGGATGCTAAGGTCTTTGCATCAGGGAGCTTACTTAAAGGAACAAAGTGCACCATCTTGCTAAAACGGTCAACCACTACCCACACCACTGACTTCCCCTCAGAGGGGGGCAGATCAAAAATAAAATCCACGGAGATGTGAGACCATGGCTTACAGGGAATGGGTAGTGGTTGTAGTTCACCAGCGGGATGTGTTCTTGGAGTCTTAGACCGGGCACAAACATCGCAAGCTAAAACATAAGACCGTACATCTTTAGACAAAGTGGGCCAACAGAAAGACCTCAGCAGCAATTCCTTAGTGGCAGCAATACCTGGATGACCACAGAGCACGGAGTCATGACATTCACCCAATAATTGAACACGAAAGCATTCAGGAACAAACAACTTATCTGCCAGTGTTTGTGGAGAAGCAAGTTGCTGAGCCTGTTGAATCTCAGAGGAAAGATCCGCAGAAACTGCTGCCACAAAGATGTTTGTTGGCAAGATGGGTTCCGGGGGGCTATCAGGAGGTTGGACGGCATTAAAACTCCGGGACAAGGCATCTGCCTTAACATTTTTACTTTCTGGTCTGAAAGTAACAGAAAAGTTAAAACAAGTAAAAAACAGGGCCCATCTGGCTTGTCTAGGATTAAGGCGTTTGGCTGCCTCAAGAAACACTAAGTTCTTATGATCAGTGAGAACAGTAATACGGTGTCTAGCCCCTTCTAAAAAATGCCTCCACTCTTTAAATGCCCATTTAATTGCCAGTAACTCGCGGTTTCCAATATCGTAATTTCTCTCCGAAGGAGAGAACTTGCGAGAGAAGAAGGCGCATAGCCTTAAATTAGTGAGGTTAGAGGACCCCTGTGAAAGGACGGCCCCATCTCTCTAACTCGCCCAAACTCCAGTTAATGACCAGATTGTGTTGCTGAAGCCAGGGCATACCAAGGACTACCTGAACTGGAAGATTCTCTAAAGCAAAGAAGGAACATTTCTCAGAGTGGCAGATACCTACAGATAGGGTAACCTCCGGAGTACAGAGTTTTACTGTGCCCCCTAGCAGGTGGTTAGAATCGATGGCGACAACCTGGATCGGGGTGTGTAATTCTAATATAGGAATTCCCATCTGATCAACGAATTTGTAATCAATAAAACTAAAAGCTGACCCTGAATCCACAAAGGCATTTCCTGACCCCTTTAAGACCCCAAAGGCAATAGAAACCGGCAGCAATAGTTTACTTCTTACCACCTCCGGGAGTACCTTGTCCTTGAATCCCTCAGACTTGGATGATTTTCTAGAAGGCGGAGCTTTAGGACACTGATGGATCCAGTGTTCAGGATCCCCACAAAAAAACAAGAGCCGCGACGACGACCTAGTTCTCTTCGCGTCATCCCGAGTTGCATGGGCTCGTCCCAGTGGGCTTCCATCCTGGGTTCAAAGGGGGAGTCTCAGGTTGAAGAAGGGTATGAGGAAAAAACTAATGCTCCCGCTGTCTCTCTCTGATCCGTCTATCTAGTCTGATGGCTAGCGTCATGGTCTCCTCTAAAGAGTCAGGACAGGGATAACAAACCAACTTATCCTTTAACTTTTCGGTCAAGCCTGCCCTAAATTGACATTTGAGCGCTGGTTCATTCCAGCCCGAAGGAACGCACCACTTGCGAAACTGCGTACAATAATCCTCCACGGGACAATTTCCCCGAGTGAGGGCCTTAAGATTGGATTCTGCCACAGAGGCTCGGTCAGGTTCATCATAAAGAACCCCTAACACCTGGAAAAAGAGGTCCACAGAGCTGACAAGGGGAATCTGGTGGTAAAGAAAAGGCCCATTCCTGGGGGTCCCCTTGAAGCAAGGAAATGATAATACCAACCCTCTGTGGGTCAGGGCCGGAGGAGTGGGGCCGTAGTCGAAAATAAAGTTTACAGCTTTCCTTGAAAGCTAAAAAACGTTGGCGGTTACCTGAAAACCAATCGGGCAATTTAATGTGAGGTTCTACCTGAACGGTGGCGGGAGCAAGAATAGGGGGAGTTCGGACGGTCTCCTGAACTTGTATTCTCTCCCCAAGTTCCTGTACTATTTGAGCAAGACCCTGCACATGTTCGGTGAGGCTCTGTATAGGGTCCATGTTGAATTTGGGCCTGTGATTCTGTCACGGGTAGAATCATGGGAATCAAGATAGAGCGGAGGTGCACCCCCTGAGCTGCCACCCGGTCCCCTGTACCTGCCTACTTACACCACCCGCCCTAGGTGACGGAGCGCAACTTGGCGACAGTCCCTAACCTACTAAGTGCAAGCAGATAGAAAGAGACAGCAGGGAAGAGGACAGCCACTGAGAAGTAACAATAAGCGGACAAGGGGTAGAACAAAAACGGAAGGCGAGGTGGGTCAACTAGCCGATGTCAGTCCAGGAGGTCACGTCAGAACAAGGGAAGAGGAAAAGACAAATCCTTAAACAAGCCGAGGTCAAAATCCGAGCGGTAGCGTCAAGGTACAGGGAGCAGGCAGAAGAGGTGTCAAGAGGCGGATCGAGGTTCAATTCCAGAGGTAGCTAAATAACAATAAAGTACACAGCCTATAGGACGAAAATCACAGGCAACCTGTAGCCAGCAGGCCGCCTGTATTTATAGTGGGGAGTGAGGGTCATGTGACGTGGCCAGCGTCACATGACCGACAGACAGACAAGTCGAGCACCGAGTGATCAGCTCGGCGCTCAAGGCAGACCTAGGAGCAGGGAGCCTCCCAGCTAGCAAAGCCGCCCTGGGAACGAGGCCAAACACAGATCCTCGCTCCCGAAGCTAAGCAGCAGGTCTGCGGCTGATGGGAGAGCGAGTGCGCCTTCGGCGCCCAGTTACACAATCACTGCATGTGGTATACAATCTTGTGTTCACTGGGTAGCTGTTGGCAGGTGGAGTGAACAGGGTCAGAACCAGAGGAAAGACAAAGCCAAATCAGTTACCAGAAATGACTACAAAAACAAGCTAGATCAAAACCAAGAGAGACAGGAGATTAGTCAGGATAACATTCCGAGCAAGAAGTCAAAGAGCAGTCAGGTAAATGAGCTGGGTCAACAACACAAGAAAACTTACAAAATGCACAGAGTAAATTATGATACACAAAAACTAAGTTGAAAGTATGATAACTGGCATCTAGCAATAGTGTAGCAGGATTTAAGTAGAGCACACCTCTTTGCCTGGCTTCTGAAGCAGAGATTGTTACAATGTCATTGTAAGTTTTCTCTTTATGTAGGGCTGTGCTTCAGGTCCCTGTACAGTGGGAGGCCAAAACACAAAATGGAATACAGCACTACATTATCACTGAAGCTGACTCATCCTCAGGATCAGTGTTGGTTCGCATATCCTGTCGATATGCCATTACTTTACAAGATGGAAACACCACTTTAAGAACACACATAGTGCACCTCAATTTAATAGAACTAAAACAATAGCCATATAAAATTTCAGTGGTGAGAAGTATGCTTCGGAAACAAACATTTTTAATTGCTCACAGCTTTCTACTTGATAATGTACTCTATTCTCATTGCAAATACTTTCATAAACAATCTAATTTCACTGACAAGTAATTTATTTTTTCAATTGTTCATTACTCCAAGTTTCCAGTTAAAGTGCATAAAATTGTTAATTATACTGCATATAATTATTTCAACTTGAATTTATATCCTGGTTTGACTAAAAAGTTCAGTCCTTAAAAAACACTAAATTTAAAATTATTGAGACCATATTCCAAAACATTTATTACTTTGAGACTTTCATTAACCATGATTTTGTATATTTACAAATTCTAAATTGTTGCCCGCACTCTTAGGCTGGGGCTACGTGGTGACATTTAATCATGCAAATATTATGGTAATGATTTTGCTGTAGTCACAGTGCAGTTACAGCCCTAAGATGGGTTATTGGTTGTGGGGTGGTACTATGTTGTGCTGCTGAGAACCACGTGGCAAAACTGAGCATACAGTAGTTTACCACTAATCTGTGAAAAGTGCAGATGAAGCACATAAAAACAATATGTCACTTGCATATAATGTTGATAATCAGAAGTTCATGGTAACTGTGGATAGTCTTATTGTCCAATTTTTGGCCACGGGGTACACTAATGCCCCTTAATCATGACATGAAAATCCAGTCTAACATTGGTTGTATGAAATCAGACCCATTTTCATTGTTTTCATCTCCTTAAATTGTACTCTTCATCATAATACTACATACATCTTGATTTCTAATTGCTGCCCATTATGTAGTGCTGTCAATCAAAGGGGATGGGGGAGTGTAGTGAGCACTAAAGGCAAAGCTTTAGCGGTGCTCGAAGCTCTACAGCATGCCCCTCAGTGCTCTAACTACCTAAATTAAATTTGCGTTTCTGGTGTAAATTACAGTAAGGCTAGTTTCACACTATCATTAAAAACTAGCCGGCTACTGAGTTTCCTCACCAGAGCCAATTGACTATAATTGGACCTGGCAGGGATCCAGCCTGTTTCCGGCATTAGTGACTGGGTTCGGCCAGGCAAAACCCATGTCTAGCACCGTTTTTTGTCTGCCACTAATGCCCCAAACAGGGTGGATCCTCATAGGGTCCCATTATAGTCAATGGGGCCTGCTGATACTGCAGCCCCTTCCGGCTATGCTGGATACGATGAACTCCAGCACGCGGTTCCTCTGCTGGATTTTAATGCTAGTGTGAAATTAGCGTAAAGTGTCTCAGTGGCCCACCCCTCCCACTAAGTAGCGAGAAGCACAAAAAGTCGCAAATGATGCCTCATGCATAAATACTTTATTAACTCTTACCTACTCTGTATTTGAGTTTTTGTGAGATTGTGCTGAGGTACTTTTTTATGATGTCACATCAGATCTCCTTTTCTCACTGCTGCTCGCTGTTTTTCTTGGTTACTGTAGCCCTCTATATAATATAAGTGACAATGCAGATACAAGATTAATTAACAGAGAACAGTTTGTGTATTGGGGAGACCAACATTGTATTCTCTCATGGTGGTCAGTATGTGGTCTTGCAGCAATTTTGCAAAATGCAGGATAAAATCACTGAAAAAAAATACACCATTTGACTACACAATATGAATATGCAGTACCCATAGAAAAGCTTCTATTGAACATGACTAAAGAAGTAATTTGCAGTCCGGATCTACATGTTAAAAACAGAAATAAGTAGACCACTAGCAAATACACCCAAAAAGTAATAGGACTAAAGGGTGCATTCTGCAATTTAAAAAAACACAAGGGAGCAAAATAATACTAGTAAACTGTATTAAAATTCTACCACAAAAACCACAGTGATTGTAGGGCATTAGGACATTTTATAACTTTCTATTAGCCAGCATGTAATATCAGCCAGCAGTGTCTATTGCAAAAAAAGCTAACAAAAAATGCAAGATTTTAGGTAAAAGTCAATTGTGAGATATAAACTGCACTACTATTATTATTTATATTGTTTTTTTTCTATTTGTCTGACCTATTGGTGCACTTTTCAGGTGCTTGGCTTATTTTAAAAACACAGCAGAATCTAGGTATGTTTTACTGACATTTTTCTTCATAGGCTTCTACACTCCCCTAAAGAATTATTAGGAACACCTGTTCTATTTCTCATTAATGCAATTATCTAGTCAACCAATCACATGGCAGTTGCTTCAATGCATTTAGGTGTGTGGTCCTGGTCAAGACAATCTCCTGAACTCCAAACTGAATGTCAGAATGGGAAAGAAAGGTGATTTAAGCAATTTTGAGCGTGGCATGGTTGTTGGTGCCAGACGGGCCGGTCTGAGTATTTCACAATCTGCTCAGTTACTGGGATTTTCACGCACAACCATTTCTAGGGTTTACAAAGAATGGTGTGAAAAGGGAAAAACATCCAGTATGCGGCAGTCCTGTGGGCAAAAATGCCTTGTGGATGCTAGAGGTCAGAGGAGAATGGGCCGACTGATTCAAGCTGATAGAAGAGCAACGTTAACTGAAATAACCACTTGTTACAACCGAGGTATGCAGCAAAGCATTTGTGAAGCCACAACATGCACAACCTTGAGGCGGATGGGCTACAACAGCAGAAGACCCCACCGGGTACCACTCATCTCCACTACAAATAGGAAAAAGAGACTACAATTTGCACGAGCTCACCAAAATTAGACTGTTGAAGACTGGAAAAATGTTGCCTGGTCTGATGAGTCTCGATTTCTGTTGAGTTATTCAAATGGTAGAGTCTGAATTTGGCGTAAACAGAATGAGAACATGTATCCATCCTCTACTTCCAGCAGGATAATGCACCATGTCACAAAGCTCGAATAATTTCAAATTGGTTTCTTGAACATGAGTTCACTGTACTAAAATGGCCCCCACAGTCACCAGATCTCAACCCAATAGAGCATCTTTGGGATGTGGTGGAACGGGAGCTTCGTGCCCTGGATGTGCATCCCTCAAATCTCCATCAACTGCAAGATGCTATCCTATCAATATGGGCCAACATTTCTAAAGAATGCTATCAGCACCTTGTTGAATCAATGCCACGTAGAATTAAGGCAGTTCTGAAGGCAAAAGGGGGTCCAACACCGTATTAGTATGGTGTTCCTAATAATTCTTTAGGTGAGTGTATAATAGATTTAAAAAAAACTCCAGAAAAAACTCAAGCTAAAAATGCAATCATTAGGAATAAATTGTTATACTTTTATATTTATAGCTATTAGCTCCAACTTGCCAAAGGCTCTTTTAGGCTCTTGGGTCACACACAGTTTTTTCTGGCAGTTTTTGATACAGTTGGATTGGAAGGGAATGAGAAATATAAAGGTAGGGTTTATACTTTCTTTTCTGCAGCATTCACTTCTTGCTTTGGCTCAAAAACAGCATCAAAAACTGCCACAAAAAGCTAATTTTGACACCAAACGCACACACTGTTATTATTGTCATTGTTATAAAAAAAAATACATGCAAGCACTGAGCGTCAAAAAACACAATGCATTTCAAATGTTTGTCATAATATTTGCACAAGTGTTTTGGTGATTAATTTTATCTTCTTACATTTTGTATCTTCATTTGCCAGACATTTTTTAAATCTTATAGAGAATCCTATGGGAAAAAAAAAACCTTAACTAGAGCATGCTCCATTTTAAAAAAGCACCACTGAGCCAAAAATGCAACACAAGTGCCAGAAACTAAAACACTGGCCCACATTTACTAATGTCAGTGCATATAGATTTTTGTAAAATGTGGCACAATTTGGACAATCTAGATTTACAGAAAGTATCTGCCCTTGTCTTAAAGGGACGTGGTTTACTATCAATGGGGCATGGCTTTACCGGAAATAGGCATGACCTAATATTCAACATTTGTGCAAAAACTGCACCATAATTCTGTTGTAAAATTCTGTTTTAAACTAAGCCAAACAATAGTTGGTATAAAAGAGTCTAGCTTGAGCACTGTGATAAATGTGTTATAGGTCTAGGCCGCCTGTCTAAAGGCTGTATTATATGGCTGATATTTTGGCGGATAATCGTTAACAATCGTTCACATGCACGCTTGTTAGCAGTCATCTTGCAGTGTAATACTGCCGCTGATTTCCCGATGAACAAGCAAATGCTCGTTCATCAGGCAATTTTGACTTTTAAGCATGCTTAAAAATCGGCACTTGCTGCCGGCAGACTGTGCTGTCTAATAGCGATCTGCCGCCTGTAAACCACTAGACAGTATGGGGACAAGCGATGTCACAGCTATGCCACGGAGGAAATCGCAGCAGTCTCCTAAGCTAGCTAGCAAGCGATTGCTGGGAGGGAACGCTTCCCTCTCAACAATCGCTTGCTGATCTGCCTGTCTAATACAGTTTTAAGTATATCCCATTTACTGGATTAGTAAATCTGCCGTACTGGGTTATGTGTTCAATATTTTGTTATAGACATTAAAATATTATGTGGCCACAGGCAGTGTCGAACTGGAGTTCCTTCAGCCCATCAGAGGAAATTATTCTTGAGGTGAAACTTTTACATCATCAATTCAGGTTTGAATCAAACAAATAGACCCAAGTAGCATGTGATTGCACCAAAGTCAGCACTGGTGAGCCAGTCTAACCCTGTTCACAGGGTTTATGAACTAAAAATACATGCCAAGGCAAACACCCCCAAAAAGCAATAAAATCCAACCTATAGGTGAAGCTTTTAAAGTGTGTGATTTTTCAGAATAAGCTTTCATGTCTTTACACATGAGGAATCACACTGCAAGTCCTGTACTCCAGAATTTTCCTCAAAAAGACAAGTGACTTTTTAAGATCATTTGGGCAAACACATTTCTGACTTTTTGCATTTTAAACGACTCATTTGTTTTAAAAAGTGTTGTGGTTTGCACCAATGTGGGTGCACCAAATTCAACAAATTACACTGTTTGATAAGTTTTCTACAAAGTACACCAAAGTAGACTTAAGGAAAACTGACTAAAAATCACTCTCATGTAAAATTCCCCCTATGTTTTGTTACTATATCACTTGTATTCTGAATTTTATTTTTTACAGTTTCCCGCTCTGCAGGGTGTATTTCATATTGTCAGATTTCCCCGAGATCAGCTCCAGGATGGCTGTAGAATAGCTGATATGATGTCTCCCATACACAGCACAAAGAGGAGATCCTGCTCCCCTATCTCTCTGTAGCACACCATCAGAAGCATGAGCATGGAGGCCATTATACAGTATTACTGAGTAGTGTAACAGTGAATCCAGAACTGGGTTGAAACAGTAGAATACTTATGCAATAGTATCTCTGGGTGTGTCTTTACCTCTGTCACCCTCAAGCGCCTCCTCATCTTCTATCTATAGATGTCTATTGGCTGCAGCTTTACCCTAATCCTACTGATAAGTATCCTTTGAAGACTAAGAGAATGATCATTGAAGGAGGCAGCAGAGAAGAAAAGGAGCCTGATAAGTAGAGAAAGATGCATATGTCTGTAATAAGATATATTTTACAAAGTTTCTTAACACTGCTTGTACTATTCATGTATTTTAAAAGGAAACAATTACTTTTTAAATCAGTATACTGTTTTTACTTTTACAGTAATGCATTAAAATTTACCATAGTCCCTCCCACATACACATATCATAATACACATATATTTTACCCAATGTTGCATAAATAAGCAACAGGATAAGATTATTTTGTTAATTGGGTTCTGACCTTTTTTCAGAATCAGCAAAGGATTCCAGCTCTGGTTAAAGCTGACTCAGTAGAAATGTTAAATTGGATTAATAAAGATAAATATCCAACAGCTCTCAGCAAAACATCAGCTTCTTTTGAGGAGAAATGAATTTGTTTAAGTCCAAAATGATGATATATTGTTTGTTTTAAAAACCCAAAATACAGGCAATGTAAATTTCTATCAGGAGAATTTGAAAATACAGACAAATTAGTCATAATCTAACAGTAGTATGGGAGAGAATTGTACGTTCATTTTACGGTTTATCAAAAATACACGTATCATATAAAACTGCAACAATTATACAAAAACAAAGTAGGTGCATCATTGGCATGCTACATAAGACCTGCAATAACGTGTATCGCTTGTATAGTTCTGTATAGAGTGTGTTGTTTTTATATACATTTTTGTATCCTATTTAGGTTCATTTTTGGTGTATTAAGAGAATTGTGCATCCCATCAGATGTCATGTATGAGTTGATCAATATGCTGCTAGCTAACATAGCACATAACATGGAACTAATACTTTCATGCCAGCTACACACAGGGCAGATTTGATGCATTTGTTTAGAAAAAGTCAGGCGTACATTCAAGAGGGAGAATATAACTGAAAAAGAAAAAAGCTAATATTTCTCTTGTTTATATTCACCCCTTATTTTGGCTGACGCATCAAAATGCACAACTACAAAATACAAGCCTTAAAGACCTGTACCTGTACATGACAGGTAAGCTTACTTACCTGCTTCCTGGCACTGGCTCCTTCAGGCCCATGTTTCTGACAGCCATGCCTCTGCTGTATCCACTGGCATCACTAAAAACTATGATGCTAGGGGATTAGCCACTTAGATGCTCCAGCCAATGCTGACAGCAGAATCTTGTAGGTTTACAGAGCGGATGGGCCTCCCTTTCTCACCCCTACGGCTCCATGCAATGTGAACTTGGGGTGTTAATGGTTGCCAATGCACCTGAAAGGCCTCCAGGCCTGCCATATATGGAAGCAATTTAATTCTTAATTTAAAAAAATTCTATGAAGCACCTGTGGGGTCAAGCCAATCACTATACCCTTGAGTGAATTCCTTAAAGGGTTTACTTTGAAAAATGGGGTAACTTTTTGGCGTTTTACACTGTATTAGTACCTCTTCTGAGCGGTGTGTCCATACAACAGTTTATGACCACATATAGGTTGCTGTATTCAGAAAAAAATGCATAACACATGTTGGGGTGCCTTTTTCTCCTGTTTCGTCTTGTGAAAATGAAAAATGTGGGGCTAATGCACCATATGTTTCGCTTATCAGATGCACCTGGTGATAAGACACAGGTTTTAGAAGAGGAAAAAAAATTGAAACAAAAGGTGTGCAAAAATATGTGCAGTACATGTGTGTATTCCTATGGATGAGGGAGGTTATGGTCACATTTAATATAAACACAGGCCAATTACGGTACAATCCCTGGACAATGTTTATATTTAATGTGACTATAACCCCCCCTCATCTATAGGAATGCACCTATGTACTGCAGTACATGGGTATATTCCTATGGATGAGGGGGGTTATAGTCTAGGGTTATTTCGGGTATTGAATTTTTGATACCGGGATTTGCCTTTTTTCGATACTAGTCTTCGCTGTTGCGCAGTCTAGTATCACAGAGCATGGAGCGCGCTGCTGTCAGCGCGCTCCATGTTCTCCTCAGCAGCCCAGTGGAGAAGGAGTCACTCTCTCTCTCCCCCTGTGCCGCCGCTGCCACCTCCAATGATGAGAAACACATGTAATGACAGGCCTGGTGAGAAATGAGCCACAGAAAAAACATTGAGTGGGCTTGACGAGAAACTTGGCCTTGGTAAACCAGAAATGAAGTAAGTTTGAAATGAAATCGTGCAGCTGCCGAGCGGGGGCCCCACTGTCCGTGACAGCAGGGCAACCCAGAGAGAAGGCAGGGACCGTTCCTTGGTGTCCCTGCCTTCTAGATCGCTGTATACACAGCCCTCACGAGACATTTTTTGTCACTTACATCACAAAAATTGCAATACCAACCGATCAAAAAGGCGTATGCCACCCAAAATAGTACCAATCAAACAGTCACCTCATCCCGCAAAAAATTAGACCCTACCTAAGACAATCGTTCAAAAAAAATATATATATATGGAGACACTAAAATATGATTTTGCTTCAAAACTGCTATTATTGTGTTAAAGTGAAATAAATAAAGAAAAAGTAGACATATTAGGTATTTCCGCATCTGTAACAACCTGCTCTATAAAAATATCACATGACCTATCCCCTCCGGTGAACACCGTAAAAAAAAAAAAAAAAAAACAGTGCCAAAAAAAGGCGTATGCCCCCAAAATAGTACTAATCAAAACTATGACTCTCAGACAATGGAGACACTAAAACATAATTAATTTTGTTTCAAAAATGCTATTATTGTCACGGATGAGAGTGGGGGAAACCCTCATCCGTGCGATGTTATGGAATAGGGTAGCTGCTAGGCCAGGACCACAGGATCAGGGAGCAGGTCACCTCCTATTGCGTCCCTAATACTGACCCTGACTCCTAACTGTATGAGCCAACCCAGATGGTAGGAGGGCTCATACTCTGGAACCTAGGGTCCCTACTATCCCTCAGAAAAACCCTGTGCTAGGAGCAGGGTAAGATGACCTGTTCCTCCAAGACACGGACGAACAAGAGTCTCACTAGCCAAGCTGCAAGGAAGGGGAAACATATACAGACATATGGATATGGCAGGTGAACTACGCCAGTTCCAAACCTACCTGCCACAGCCTCACTGACTGGAACCCATGCACAGTACTGCTGTCCACACAAACACTAAGGACACAGCACACACCACAAAACACAGGTAACCAGGACATCCATAGATGCAATAAACATAAAAGGATAACGACATCAACTTAACATCATGCATAACTTTTATGACCACAAGGGTGGCCCTCACTGAACAGATGGTATAAGACCAGGAGGATGACTCCAGCATAAGGCATGGCTGGAGTACCCCTCAGCTACAGGGATGCAGCAGAGGCTAAATAGCCCAAGTAGCCACACCCACACACACAAACTAGGAAAGGAGTTAACCCTTCCAACAGCAGACAAGGTAAGTGTCACTTAAAGGGGAAATGCACGCATAACACAAATCCCGTGCACACCAAACATAGAAAGTGAACACATACATACATATGTTGCCAGATGCAACCGCATGCCTTGACAGCGAGCCGCCTAGCAACCAGCTCAGGCTGCTACACTGCCAAACCTAATTATGTTGCCGGCGGCAACCACAGGTGAGACAAACATACAAACTGTCCTCACCTGCGATAGACAACAAGCAGACCGCTGGCAACTGCATGCGACACAAAGAGTCACGACCATAGGCCGTGACACTCCCACCCCTCAAAGCCCCCCACCAAAAAAAAAAGGGGAAACTAGTGAGGAACCCAAAAACAGGGATGGGAGAAGGGGAAAAGAAGCAGAAACAGTGTCAGTGCCAGGGAGTCTCCCCAGGACTGCTGCCAGCCCCTGGAGCAACACACAGGAACCAGGGCGCCGACTGCCAGCCCCTGGAGCAACACACAGGAACCAGGGCGCCAGCAAACAAACAGCCCGGAGAGACCGCACTGAACACTGCGTCCACTCTCAGCCACGGTTCCCACCAAGTCGCTGCCAACATGCATCCTCCACCAGCATACACCTAAGCCAGTCTAACAAGGACTGCAGCTAGCCACACCGACACAAGTGAGAGAATCCTGAGACGTGGACGAGGGGAGACCCAAACACAAGTGCCAGTTCACACACACTGCAACCACTGCTACAGAGAACTGCACTGTAACAGGGTTCCCCTTTCACCCTCCCTCCGGAGGATAAGCATGTGCGCCAGAAAACGGCAGGCGACACATGCTGCGCCCTCTTCCAAAGGCAGAGACACTCCCACCCCTCAAATCCCCCCCAACCACAAAAGGGGAAGGTTGGTGGGGCACAACAAACAATGGGATGGGGGGAGGGGAATGACAAAGTAAGGGGGCACCAATACAGACAACGGTGAGAATCGAATGGCGGGGAAAAGCCACTCACCGTGCCGTTAACGGTGAAACCCCCAAAACGCTCTCCCTCCGGAGAACGCGCATGCACCCCATCAACAGATGGCGATACATGCTGCACCCTCTTTCGAAGGTATCACAGTAAGGAGCCATTGTGGTCATACTGTCACGGCGGAGAGTGGGGGAACCCCCCGCCGTGCGATGTTATGGAATAGGGTAGCTGCTAGGCCAGGACCACAGGATCAGGGAGCAGGTCACCTCCTATCACGTCCCTAATACCGACCCTGACTCCTAACTGTATGAGCCAACCCAGATGGTAGGAGGGCTCATACTCTGGAACCTAGGGTCCCTACTATCCCTCAGGAAAACCCTGTGCTAGGAGCAGGGTAAGACGACCTGTTCCTCCAAGACACGGACGAACAAGAGTCTCACTAGCCAAGCTGCAAGGAAGGGGAAACATATACAGACATATGGATATGGCAGGTGAACTACACCAGTTCCAAACCTACCTGCCACAGCCTCGCTGACTGGAACCCATGCACCAGTACTGCTGTCCACACAAACACTAAGGACACAGCACACACCACAAATTACACAGGTAACCAGGACATCCATAGCTGCAATAAACATAAAAGGATAACAACATCAACTTAACATCATGCATAACTTTTATGACCACAAGGGTGGCCCTCACTGGACAGATGGTATAAGACCAGGAGGATGACTCAAGCATAAGGCATGGCTGGAGTACCCCTCAGCTACAGGGATGCAGCAGAGGCTAAATAGCCCAAGTAGCCACACCCACACACACAAACTAGGAAAGGAGTTAACCCTTCCAACAGCAGACAAGGTAAGTGTCACTTAAAGGGGAAATGCACACATAACATAAATCCCGTGCACACCAAACATAGAAAGTGAACACATACATACATACATACATACATATGTTGCCAGATGCAACTGCATGCCTTGACAGCGAGCCGCCTAGCAACCAGCTCAGGCTGCTACACTGCCAAACCTAATTATGTTGCCAGCGGCAACCACAGGTGAGACAAACATACAAACTGTCCTCACCTGCGATAGACAACAAGCAGACCGCTGGCAACTGCATGCGACAGAAAGAGTCACGACCATAGGCCGTGACAATTATTGTGTAAAACTTTAATAAATAAGAAAAAGTATACATATTAGATATTGCCACGTCCGTAACGATCTGCTCTATATAAATGTCACATGACATATTAACGGCCTATCCTCAGGATAGGTCATCGATATCTGATTGATAGGGGTCCAACTCCCGGCAATTCCGCTGATCAGATATTTGAAGAAAACAAGGTACTCAGGTTAATGCTGTAAAAATAAATAAATTAAAACTGTGCTAAAGCAACCAATTTTTTGGTCACCTTGCCCCATAAAGTGTAATAATGAATAATCAAAAAATCATATGTACCCAAAAATGATACCAATAAAAACATCAAATGTTCCTGCAAAAAAACGAGCCCCTGCAAAAGACGCAGCAGAGAAAAAAAGTGGCGTTCAGAAAATGGAGACACAAAAACATAAACTATTTTTTTCAAAAATGCTTTGTTATGTAAAACTGAAACAAACAAACAAAGTTGACATATTTGATATCATTGCGTCCGTAACAATCTGCTCTATAAAAATAGCACATGATCTCTACCCTGTTAGATGAATGTTGTAAAAAATAAAAACAACGCAATTTTTTGGTTACCTTGCCTCACAAATTCTTTTATATAGAGCAATTAAAAATCATATGTACCCCAAAATAGTACCAATAAAACTGGCACCTTATCCTCTAGTTTCCAAAATGGGGTCACTTTTTGGGAGTTTCTACTGAAAGGGTGCATCAGAGGGGCTTCAAATGGGACATTGCATCTTAAAACCAGTTCAGCAAAATCTGCCTTCCAAAAACCATATGGCGCTCTTTTACTTCTGTGCCCTGCCGTGTGCCATTACATCAATTTACGACCACATGTGGGGTGTTTAAGTTTTGTTTGGCTGTTAACCCTAGATGTGTTAAAAAAAATGGATTAAAATGGAAAATCTGCCAAAAAACTAATTTTGAAATTTCATCTTTAATTCTTGTGGAACACCTAAAGGGTTAACAAAGTTTGTAAAATCAGTTTTGAGTAACTTGAGGGGTCTAGTTTCTACAATGGCATAATTTATGGGGGTTTCCATAATGTAAGCCCCACAAAGGTAATACATATTGACTCAAATTTACCATTAACATGAAGTACAATGTGTCACGAGAAAACAGTCTCTGAATGGATAAGTAAAAGCATTCCAAAGTTATTACCACATAAAGTGACACATGTCAGATTTGCAAAATTAGGCCTGGCCAGGAAAGGGGGTAAATGGCCCAGTCTGGAAGTGGTCAAAAAGGGTTTAGATGAATTCATAAAAGTAAACATTAATGCTTATGAAAATGTGTAGAAACCTGAGTCTCATTTCCTTCTGGGATTCGCGTCCCCACCTATCCCTTGGTTGAACTTGATGGACTTATGTATTTTTTCAACCGTATTAACTATGTAACTATATGTAACTATGTAATTTAAAATCCAGTGGTATCCATGTTGAAAATGACCATCTTCAAATAAACTGATGACCATTTTCTAGAAAGTTTCAATAATATAGATATTGTGATGTTGGTAGAGGTATTTTTGTGATGTGTGCTGAATTACTGCTTTAATTTTAGAAAGCAAGAATAATATTATTAAATCTGGAATTCATAATTTATCATCTTCTGAACCAGTCATTTATAGTGGAAGCCAAATACTATACATTTTAGAATACATAAATTAGGTACTAAAAGTAAACCATACAAATAAGCATTTGGTGTCATTGCTTGGATTGGATTCACTAAAGCCAAACATCAGTTTTCCCTTTATATTATAGCATGAAGCATTAATAAACTCTCTGCCCCTCCAGAATTCATGGAGCATTGTTGTTTTGATAGTTGACAGGACATTAACAAAGCAGATTTTAATAAACTGAGCCAGAATTTAATCAACCGAGCTATGTGCAATTCTGTGTCCTTAATTTTCCCAGATAGCTAGAAGCAATTTATAATAACAAACTGTTATCTATGTGTATGGATCATTTATGGGATAATGGTTAAAGAACTAAGACAGAGCTAGTAGTGTCTATCTAACTAACTATAAATCTAGTCCTTTAATAGTTTAAGATGCTGAATTCAGTGAATTGAAGGGGTTTACCAGAAGTAGAATATTAAGGGCCTATCCTCAGGATAGGTCATCGAAATCTGATTGATGGGGGTCCAACTCCCGTCAATCCCGCTGATCAGATATTCGAAGAAAACAAGGTACTCTGGTGAGTGCTAGGGCCCCCTCACAGCATTCCAAGCACAGTGCTGTACATTGTATGTTGTATGCTGTGATTAGAATTGCAACTCAGGACCATTCATTTGAATGGTAGAGAGCTGCTCAAAGGCTATGTGATCAATGTATGTGACATCACTGGCCTAGAAAGAGGCCTCAGTGCAAACCAGAGCGTTGCTGTCTCTTCAAAAGGCTGATCGGGAGTCGGACCTCCACGATCAGATATTGATGACCTAACCCCTTTAAATATACAGAAAAAATATTCTACATTTTTCAAACCAACACCTGAGTCTGAATACATGCAATAGCATGTAATCACCGTAGACACTGAGCTACTGTACTCAATAAAATGTATCTCTATAGCTCCAACAGCTGTTTGTTCTTTTCCTTATTTCTTGTCCACCTCACTGAGATGGTTGCAGGTGCTCAGTTTAAATCTTCACCTGCCACCGGCCATATCTTATGTTAGAGGTTGTGGTAGTAATAGGGACAGAGCTGCAGCAGAAGGACACAACCCTGAGAAATGACACACTGCCTGAGCTTCCAGTTTGAAATAAATCTAACAGAACAATTGGGGCAATTCATTTGGAGATCTTTGGTTTCATGTGACGTACAGGGCTGGTTCTAGCTTTGTTAGAAAGAAATTGTCATGTACTATATGATGTCTGATTTTCATTTTTTACATGAATCAGGACATAACACCTTTAGTGACCAGCAAAATTTTATTTTTTTTCCTCTCTGCATTTTGGCTGCCATAACTTTTTCTGAGATGGAAGTAGTCGTCGAGATCTGTACATGTGGGAGGGATTGGCAATGGCAGACTTCAAGAATTTAAAAGTCCAAAACAAGGTTTATTGTTTTTCAAAACAGCAAAGTGGCATCAAAATTCAACATTCACTTTGGCCAATTCACATGAAATAAGCAGAAATAAAATAAATCACCTGCCCATCTGAGCGCTAACTAAACAAAGGTTTTCCTCACCTATACACTCAGCAAAACAAGGTAGAATAGGCTTTAGGCTACGTCTACACGACGACATTTGTCACGAGACAGATAGGGCACAACTACACTGCAACATTTGTCGCGCGACATTTTGTTGCACTAATGTCGTGCGACAATTTTTATAATGGCAGTCTATGGTGTCGCACTGCAACATGCTGCGACTGCGATGCAACAGTCGCAGAAAAATCCATCTCAAATGGATTTTCTGCGACTGTTGCGTCGCAGTCGCAGCATGTTGCATGTTGCAGTGCGACACCATAGACTGCCATTAAAAAAATTGCTGCGCGACATTAGTGCAACAAAATGTTGCGCGACAAATGTCGTTGTGTAGACGTAGCCTTGCACAGCCAACATGTCCTGCAGCTTTCAGGCTCTAACATTGAATGAGCTTTTCAGCCTTGTATTTATTCCCACAGTAAAGAGCCCAGCAGCTACACCTGGGTTGCCTCAGGCAAGGGTAAATAGTTGTACTGGGATATGAAGGGAATGGTGGCAGGTCCCACTACCAACCCACCCACCATTTCATTAAAAAAATCCAGCCCATAAAACTCATAAAAGGTGCCTCAGCAAGCTAAACTTTGTTGAAACAACCCAGCTTTCCTGGATTCTTTTTACCTCACCCATCTAAGCATTCTGGGTGAGATATACATCCCCTCCTGTACTTTACCAGCCACCATGTTACATATCCCCACCCCTCATCTCCAGACGAGAGGTCTGGGCCCTTTTGGTCACCATACAGTGTACTCTGGACAATGTGTCAGCATTCCCCTGCAGCTTTCTCGGTCTATGCTACACCTTAAAATTAAAATTTTGTAAAGACAGAAATCATAAACTATGGCCGTCATCCCTGCTACCAGCCTGCACATGCTACAATTGCAATCAGCATGAGGATGAAGTGAGAGACTTGATTATGAGCCATGGTTCATTAAATTACCAATTTATTTATTGGTTTTAGTTTCTTTATCTATGATTCAAACCTATACTGGTCTTTGCTGCTTTCATATGATCATTACTGTTTGTTTTATGGCCCCCTGATGGGAAGGGGGGGGACGCTTTGGGTCAAGAACTGTGATGGCAGCTTGTTATTTTATTTTTATTTTAGGAACTGCATTTTCTTTAAATTTTCTGTTATATGCTCTGTGTATCAGTGTGTCCAGTGATAGGTTTGAGTGCACAGTGCATCCACCATCAGGGTGTTACTCCATGTACAGAGGTATTCTTAGGGTCAGCATTAGGCACCGTGTTCCTTCCCCCTCTTTCCCTGCCTGATATTATTTATTTACCTGCTCCCTGACACCGTTATTGTTGTGTTTGTCTTTTCTATTGCTATTGTGGGCCCTATTTGGAGTTATAAGTACATGATTTTATCTGATATTATTAAAAGTAGTGTTGAGCGAATTAAAGCATCTGAAACGGAATTCAATATAAAGTTTAGGAAAAATTTGATTAGCTGTGAAGCAGAATTTCCTTGCGCTTTGTGGTAGCAATTTTTCCTAAAATGGTGGCTGAAAATAAAAATATGTATACTCACCTCATCCACTTGATCGCGGAAAGGGCAGCCCGCTTCTGTCTTGATTGAGGAAAACCCGCCAAAGGACCTACGGCGAGCGTGAAGACATCCCCACATGATCACGCTGGACGCGCATGTTCAATGATAAACGTGGCATCTGAGGGGTTAAATTACAGGGGGCGGCACGATTGCCATTCCCTGTCATTGCGCCTGCACCATACAATTAAATGCAATTTGTGACAAAGTAATTTGTAACGAATTGTATTACTTGACGAAGTTCGGCAAAGCTGCCGAATCTAATTTTTCAAAACTTCGCTCATCGATAATTAAAAGTTATGTTATATTTGCGCTAATATTACTATCCAATTATAATAGAGGTTTCAGTGATTTTGTGTTTTACCAGTCCCCAAAAGTCCCCAAGCACATGATTATGTGCCACTTCGAGTAACATACAGTATGTCCATATGGCTTTGGTGCCAGAAGCTGCTCCACAATTTAACTATTAATACTGTATATTAACAGGCACCAATATGTATCAAAAAACAAATATTTATTACATCCACATATTTTAGCGAATCAAATGTATATACAAAATAAAAAATTGCATAAAATGTTAGTCATTAAAAAATTCCACACAAATGGTAATGTGTCTGCCCATCTGGTCCAGTAAAAAAGTGGAGGACTGTAGATTAGGGATGAGCGATGTATAGTTCGGGTTCGTACCGAATTTTGGGGTGTCCGTGACACGGACCCGAACCCGAACATTTTCGTATAAATTGCGGGTTCGGTGTTCGGCGCTTTCTTGGCGCTTTTTGAAAGGCTGCAAAGCAGCCAATCAACAAGCGTCATACTACTTGCCCCAAGAGGCCATCACAGCCTTGCCTACTATTGGCATGGCTGTGATTGGCCAGTGCAGCATGTGACCCAGCCTCTATATAAGCTTGGGTCACGTAGCGCTGCACGTCACTCTGCTGATTCAAGCATAGGGAGAGGTTGCTGCTGCGACGTTAGGGCAAGATTAGGCAGATTAACTCCTCCAAAAGACTTAATTCAGTGATCGATCTCCAGCTGTGGATCATTGAAGTGCTGATATTGAATTGCTCACTTTTTTTAGGCTGCCCAGAGCGTTTTTATATCACTTTTTTCTGGGGTGATCGGCGGCCATTTTGTGGCTTGTGGTGCGCCAGCACAAGCTACCACCAAGTGCATTTAACCATCAATAGTGTGGTTATTTTTTGCTATATCCTACATCAGGTGCAGGCTGAGCCTGTGTCACCCAAGTGCATTTAACCATCAACAGTGTGGTTATTTTTTGGCCATATACTACATCAGGTGCAGGCTGAGCCTGTGTCACCCAAGTGCATTTAACCATCAACAGTGTGGTTATTTTTTGGCCATATACTACATCAGGTGCAGGCTGAGCCTGTGTCACCCAAGTGCATTTAACCATCAATAGTGTGGTTATTTTTTGGCCATATACTACATCAGGGGCAAGTTGAGCCTGTCACCCAGCGCCTAAAAAATAGGCCTGACATTTCTATTCCTCCAAATCAGTACAGTTTTAGCTGGTCAAGTTATATTTAGTGACCATAAAAGCACAGTTTTTGTTCTGGGTTGAAAAACTATTCCCAAATTTGCCATTCTCAAAATTAGTAGTTTCTGCTATATCAGGCCTACTTTAAATCTATCCCAAAAAGGATATCTTACATTGAAGGTGCTGATAGTGTCATTCTGAAAAACTTAACACACACGCTACCGTGCAGATACAAGTCTAATTCTGTGATTAAAGGTATATCTGTCACACAGAGCGTAAAAAATAGGCCTCACATTTATATTCAACCAAATCTGTACTGTTTTAGCTGGTCAAATTATTTGTAGTGACCGTAAAAGCACAGTTTTTGTTCTGGGTTGAAAAACTATTCCCAAATTTGCCATTCTCAAAATTAGTAGTTTCTGCTATATCAGGCCTACTTTAAATCTATCCCAAAAAGGATATCTTAGATTCAAGGTGCTGATAGTGTCACACTTAACACACACGCTACAGTGCAGATACAAGTCTAATTCTGTGATTAAAGGTATATCTGTCACACAGCGCGTAAAAAATAGGCCTCACATTTATATTCAACCAAATCTGTCATTACTTGTGTGCCTGTATTAGTGTAATACGGTACCTAAATAGATAGCCAGACAGTGTTAGGTGTCTGTAAAAAAAGGCCTGAATTTTAATTCAATACATTGGCCCGAATAATATTTTTCTTATTGTGGTGAACGGTAACAATGAGGAAAACAACTAGTAAGGGACGTGGACGTGGTCGTGGTGGTGTTAGTGGACCCTCTGGTGCTGGGAGAGGACGTGGCCGTTCTGCCACAGCCACACGTCCTAGTGTACCAACTACCTCAGGTCCCAGTAGCCGCCAGAATTTACAGGGATATTTGGTGGGGCCCAATGCCGTTCTAAGGATGGTAAGGCCTGAGCAGGTACAGGCATTAGTCAATTGGGTGGCCGACAGTGCATCCAGCACGTTCACATTATCTCCCACCCAGTCTTCTGCAGAAAGCGCACAGATGGCGCATGAAAACCAAGCCCATCAGTCTGTCACATCACCCCCATGCATATCAGGGAAACTGTCTGAGCCTCAAGTTATGCAGCAGTCTCTTATGCTGTTTGAAGACTCTGCTGCCAGGGTTTCCCAAGGGCATCCACCTAGCCCTTCCCCAGGGGTGGAAGAGATAGAATGCACTAACGCACAACCACTTATGTTTCCTGATGATGAGGACATGGGAATACCACCTCAGCACGTCTCTGATGATGACGAAACACAGGTGCCAACTGCTGCGTCTTTCTGCAGTGTGCAGACTGAACAGGAGGTCAGGGATCAAGACTGGGTAGAAGACGATGCAGGGGACGATGAGGTCCTAGACCCCACATGGAATGAAGGTCGTGCCACTGACTTTCACAGTTCGGAGGAAGAGGCAGTGGTGAGACCGAGCCAACAGCGTAGCAAAAGAGGGAGCAGTGGGCAAAATCAGAACACCCGCCACCAAGAGACTCCGCCTGCTACTGACCGCCGCCATCTGGGACCGAGCACCCCAAAGGCAGCTTCAAGGAGTTCCCTGGCATGGCACTTCTTCAAACAATGTGCTGACGACAAGACCCGAGTGGTTTGCACGCTGTGCCATCAGAGCCTGAAGCGAGGCATTAACGTTCTGAACCTTAGCACAACCTGCATGACCAGGCACCTGCATGCAAAGCATGAACTGCAGTGGAGTAAACACCTTAAAAACAAGGAAGTCACTCAGGCTCCCCCTGCTACCTCTTCCGCTGCTGCCGCCTCGGCCTCTTCTGCTGCTGCAGCCTCGGCCTCTTCCTCCGCCTCTGGAGGAACGTTGGCACCTGCCACCCAGCAAACATGGGATGTACCACCAACACCACCACCTGCATCACCAAGCATCTCAACCATGTCACATGGCAGCGTTCAGCTCTCCATCTCACAAACATTTGAGAGAAAGCGTAAATTCCCACATAGCCACCCTCGATCCCTGGCCCTGAATGCCAGCATTTCTAAACTACTGGCCTATGAAATGCTGTCATTTAGGCTGGTGGACACAGACAGCTTCAAACAGCTTATGTCGCTTGCTGTCCCACAGTATGTTGTTCCCAGCCGGCACTACTTCTCCAAGAGAGCCGTGCCTTCCCTGCACAACCAAGTGTCCGATAAGTGTGCACTGCGCAACGCCATCTGTGGCAAGGTCCACCTAACCACAGATACGTGGACCAGTAAGCACGGCCAGGGACGCTATATCTCCCTAACTGCACACTGGGTAAATGTAGTGGCGGCTGGGCCCCAGGCGGAGAGCTGTTTGGCGCACGTCCTTCCACCGCCAAGGATCGCAGGGCAACATTCTTTGCCTCCTGTCTCCTCCTCCTCCTACTCAGCTTCCTCCTCCTCTTCTTTCACCTGCTCATCCAGTCAGCCACACACCTTCACCACCAACTTCAGCACAGCCCGGGGTAAACGTCAGCAGGCCGTTCTGAAACTCATATGTTTGGGGGACAGGCCCCACACCGCACAGGAGTTGTGGCGGGGTATAGAACAACAGACCGACGAGTGGTTGCTGCCGGTGAGCCTCAAGCCCGGCCTGGTGGTGTGCGATAATGGGCGAAATCTCGTTGCAGCTCTGGGACTAGCCGGTTTGACGCACATCCCTTGCCTGGCGCATGTGCTGAATTTGGTGGTGCAGAAGTTCATTCGCAACTACCCCGACATGTCAGAGCTGCTGCATAAAGTGCGGGCCGTCTGTTCGCGCTTCCGGCGTTCACACCCTGCTGCTGCACGCCTGTCTGCGCTACAGCGTAACTTCGGCCTTCCCGCTCACCGCCTCATATGCGATGTGCCCACCAGGTGGAACTCCACCTTGCACATGCTGGACAGACTGTGCGAGCAGCAGCAGGCCATAGTGGAGTTTCAGCTGCAGCACGCAGGGGTCAGTCGCACTGCGGAACAGCACCACTTCACCACCAATGACTGGGCCTCCATGCGAGACCTGTGTGCCCTGTTGCGCTGTTTCGAGTACTCCACCAACATGGCCAGTGGCGATGACGCCGTTATCAGCGTTACAATACCACTTCTATGTCTCCTTGAGAAAACACTTAGGGCGATGATGGAAGAGGAGGTGGCCCAGGAGGAAGAGGAGGAAGAGGGGTCATTTTTAGCACTTTCAGGCCAGTCTCTTCGAAGTGACTCAGAGGGAGGTTTTTTGCAACACCAGAGGCCAGGTACAAATGTGGCCAGACAGGGCCCACTACTGGAGGACGAGGAGGACGAGGATGAGGATGAGGTGGAGGAGGATGAGGATGAAGCATGTTCACAGCGGGGTGGCACCCAAAGCAGCTCGGGCCCATCACTGGTGCGTGGCTGGGGGGAAACACAGGACGATGACGATACGCCTCCCACAGAGGACAGCTTGTCCTTACCTCTGGGCAGCCTGGCACACATGAGCGACTACATGCTGCAGTGCCTGCGCAACGACAGCAGAGTTGCCCACATTTTAACGTGTGCGGACTACTGGGTTGCCACCCTGCTGGATCCCCGGTACAAAGACAATGTGCCCACCTTACTTCCTACACTGGAGCGTGATAGGAAGATGCGCGAGTACAAGCGCACGTTGGTAGACGCGCTACTGAGAGCATTCCCAAATGTTACAGGGGAACCAGTGGAAGCCCAAGGCGAAGGCAGAGGAGGAGCAAGAGGTCGCCAACGCAGCTGTGTCACGGCCAGCTCCTCTGAGGGCAGGGTTAGCATGGCAGAGATGTGGAAAAGTTTTGTCACCACGCCACAGCTAACTGCACCACCACCTGATACGGAACGCAACATTTCACTAACATGGTGGAACAGTACCTGTGCACACCCCTCCACGTACTGACTGATGGTTCGGCCCCATTCAACTTCTGGGTCTCCAAATTGTCCACGTGGCCAGAGCTAGCCTTTTATGCCTTGGAGGTGCTGGCCTGCCCGGCGGCCAGCGTTTTGTCTGAACGTGTATTCAGCACGGCAGGGGGCGTCATTACAGACAAACGCAGCCGCCTGTCTACAGCCAATGTGGAGAAGCTGACGTTCATAAAAATGAACCAGGCATGGATCCCACAGGACCTGTCCATCCCTTGTGCAGATTAGACATTAACTACCTCCCCTTAACAATATATTATTGTACTCCAGGGCACTTCCTCATTCAATCTTATTTTATTTTCATTTACCATTATATTGCGGGGCAACCCAAAGTTGAATGAACCTCTTCTCTGTCTGGGTGCCGGGCCTAAATGTGTGACAGTGGCAATGTTCCAGTGGTGGGTGACGTGAAGCCTGATTCTCTGCTATGACATGAAGACTGATTCTCTGCTGACATGAAGCCTGAATCTCTGTTATGGGACCTCTCTCCTCTGCCTGGGTGCCTGGGCCTAAATATGTGACAGTGGCCTGTTCCAGTGGTGGTGACGTGAAGCCTGATTCTCTGCTATGACATGAAGACTGATTCTGTGCTGACATGAAGCCAGATTCTCTGTTACGCGACCTCTCTCCTCTGTCTGGGTGCCTGGGCCTAAATATGTGACAGTGGCCTGTTCCAGTGGTGGGTGACGTGAAGCCTGATTCTCTGCTATGACATGAAGACTGATTCTGTGCTGACATGAAGCCAGATTCTCTGTTACGGGACCTCTCTCCTCTGTCTGGGTGCCGGGGCCTAAATATGTGACAGTGGCCTGTTCCAGTGGTGGGTGACGTGAAGCCTGATTCTCTGCTATGACATGAAGACTGATTCTGTGCTGACATGAAGCCTGAATCTCTGTTACGGACCTCTCTCCTCTGTCTGGGTGCGGGGCCTAAATATGTGACAGTGGCCTGTTCCAGTGGTGGGTGACGTGAAGCCTGATTCTCTGCTATGACATGAAGACTGATTCTGTGCTGACATGAAGCCAGATTCTCTGTTACGGGACCTGTCTCCTCTGTCTGGGTGCCAGGGCCTAAATGTGTGACAGTGGCCTGTTCCAGTGGTGGGTGACGTGAAGCCTGATTCTCTGCTATGACATGAAGACTGATTCTGTGCTGATATGAAGCCAGATTCTCTGTTACGGGACCTCTCTCCTCTGTCTGGGTGCCTGGGCCTAAATATGTGACAGTGGCCTGTTCCAGTGGTGGGTGACGTGAAGCCTGATTCTCTGCTGACATGAAGCCTGAATCTCTGTTATGGGACCTCTCTCCTCTGCCTGGGTGCCTGGGCCTAAATATGTGACAGTGGCCTGTTCCAGTGGTGGTGACGTGAAGCCTGATTCTCTGCTATGACATGAAGACTGATTCTCTGCTGACATGAAGCCTGAATCTCTGTTATGGGACCTCTCTCCTCTGCCTGGGTGCCTGGGCCTAAATATGTGACAGTGGTCTGTTCCAGTGGTGGGTGACGTGAAGCCTGATTTTCTGCTATGACATGAAGACTGATTCTGTGCTGACATGAAGCCAGATTCTCTCTTACCGGACCTCTCTCCTCTGTGTGGGTGCCTGGGCCTAAATATGTGACAGTGGCCTGTTCCAGTGGTGGGTGACGTGAAGCCTGATTCTCTGCTATGACATGAAGACTGATTCTCTGCTGACATGAAGCCTGAATCTCTGTTATGGGACCTCTCTCCTCTGCCTGGGTGCCTGGGCCTAAATATGTGACAGTGGCCTGTTCAGTGGTGGGTGACGTGAAGCCTGATTCTCTGCTATGACATGAAGACTGATTCTGTGCTGACATGAAGCCAGATTCTCTGTTACGGGACCTCTCTCCTCTGTGTGGGTGCCTGGGCCTAAATATGTGACAGTGGCCTTTTCCAGTGGTGGGTGACGTGAAGCCTGATTCTCTGCTATGACATGAAGACTGGTTCTCTGCTGACATGAAGCCAGATTCTCTGTTACGGGACCTCTCTCCTCTGCCTGGGTGCCGGGGCCTAAATATATGACAATGGACTGTTACAGTGGTGGGTGACGTGAAGCCAGATTCTCTGCTATGGCATGAAGACTGATTCTCTGCTGACGTGAAGCCAGATTCTCTGCTATGGGACCTCTCTCCAATTGATATTGGTTTATTTTTATATATTTTATTTTTATTTTTATTCATTTCCCTATCCACATTTGTTTGCAGGGGATTTACCTACATGTTGCTGCCTTTTGCAGCCCTCTAGCTCTTTCCTGGGCTGTTTTACAGTCTTTTTAGTGCCGAAAAGTTCTGGTCCCCATTGACTTCAATGGGGTTCGGGTTCGGGACGAAGTTCGGGTCGGGTTCGGATCCCGAACCCGAACATTTCCGGGAAGTTCGGCCGAACTTCTCGAACCCGAACATCCAGGTGTTCGCTCAACTCTACTGTAGATATATAGATATATTCTGAGACATCCCTGTATATATCCCTGTCTGTCTCAGAATATATCTATATATCTTCCCTGTCTGTCTCAGAATATATCTATATATCTATCCCTGTCTGTCTCAGAATATACAGTATCTGTATATCTACAGTCAGTCCACTGTTTTTTACTGGGCCAGACGGGCAGACACATTACCATTTGTGTGGAATTTTTTAATGACTAACGTTTTATGCAATTTTTTATTTTGTATATACATTTGATTCACTAAAATATGTGGATGTAATAAATATTTGTTTTTTGATACATATTGGTCCCTGATGTATTCCTTGATGATTGAGTGCCTGTTAATATACTTATTTTAGTACTCCTTTATACACAGACTGGGGGGTAGTCTGCTAACAGTGCACCTAAATCTACAGGCCAAGACGGGAGAGCCACTATATACATTGTTCATACAATTTCACTATTAACCTGGGTAATTCGGTATAAGAGATTGTTATTCAGAGCAAAGTGTGGAAATTGTTTTTCATCCTGTGATTCCTGTGGTACACTATTTATTACTGTAAGACTTTCCCAAGCATTTACCAGAGGGGGTCTCTCAATTGTGCAGTACCAAATTAGCTCTGGACACCTCTAGATCAGGCACATTTTGCCCAGCCAGAGTAATGTCTTCCTCCTCAGTTAAAACCTGGAAAGGAAAAGTATCATCATTAAACTGTTCACTTAACCCCACACTTTCATCATTTCAAGGGGAAGGCATGGGTTTTTCAAGATTCTCTTCACTCACTGCAGAACAGTTTCCTCTTCCACACAACTCCCAGAATAATATAACATCGTGCATGAGCCTTTTTACCACCCCGACTTCATAGTTCCAGCTGAAGCCTCCAATTTAGGAATAGCCATGGGTTAAACCTTGGTATCCCTATGGATGCAAAGCACACATATGTTTATTTGGCACATAGTCCCCAGCTACAAAACTGGCATGTACCAAGGTTACTGGACCTTGACAGAACAGTCATTCATCATCACATGGCAATTTTGAGGCTCAGTCTCTAGTGCTGATAAGGCCACACAAATGGGTTCCGCAAACAACGACTGGCGTCTGCTAGAATTACACTCCATGGGCTCTGAGGTAAGAAGGGCAAGGGGCAGCCACATGTCCCCACTCATGGCACCTCTAGCACCGGAATATCCCTGATCTCCTTGGCAAGGAGTCCTTCCTAGGGCTAGCTTGTGACTTGGGACCACCATCAGTCTTTTGCCCATGCCCAGCCTCCAGAGCCTTGTCCCCACTACAATCCCGCAGCCATCCCTCCCCAACAGCTAGATTTCTCTTACAAGATGCCATTGTTGGGCTGGGGTTCCTGTGAGGTGATGGTGTCATCAGGACATCACAGAGGTAGTACTTTGTCACCAGGAACCGTTCCACCAGGTTGATGAGCTGGTCGGCAGTCTTAGGGTCTCCATGCCTGATCCAAAATTGAAAATCTGCAGGCAGAGCCCAGTTCACCACTATCTTCTCCAGGATCTGGGCCAATGTAAAAGAGCCAGGTTCTAGCCATTTTTTCACCAGGTGGACTAGGTCATACATCCGGGACCCGGCAGGCTTGTTTACGCTGTAACTCCAATTGGGGACCTTCTGGCCATGAACGGTCGGTCTAACCCATGGGTGAACAAGGATCTCCATCTTTAATTTGGCATAGTCCTGAACATCCTGCACACTAAGGGCACTGCAGGCATTTTGTGATTCCACAACTGGAAATCTCTCTTTCTCTATCACTCTCTCAAATACAGTGAGGTAGGCCTGAATATTATTATCAAGTGTCATCTTTTGCAAGGTCTGCTGTACAGACCTCCTCACATAAAAAGTTTCTGGGGGCCTCTCAGCATGAGCCTCAGCCTTGGCTTATAAGACCTCTCTGTGAAACTGTTGTAGCTGCTGTGGTGTATTGGTCTGTTACTGTGCATATAAGGCGTCTGCATGTGCCTTCTGCTGCTGCTGGACATTGCTCTGTTGCTGCTGCACATTCACTTGCTGTTGCAGCAGGCTAGCCTGCACCAGTTGCTTCACCAACTTTTCTGTGGCACTTGACAGGCTTTGCAAAGTAGATGGCCTTCACCCAAGACACACCACGTCAAATCACCAATCTTTAATCACCAAGAAGGCTATTAAAGTGAAGTTTTTATATCCACAGGACAGTGCGTACAGAAATACAGTTATCAAAATGAAAAAATGCAAGGACATACAAAGACAATGCAACAAATTACAGTTTGCAAATAAAAACGATTAAAGAAAGGGAACTTAATCTGTATGAGACAGTAGAAGTCCAGTTGCCTGGGGGTAGCATGAAAGTCAGCCAGATCATCAAACGAGTTGTTCCCCAAAGAAATGACGATTTGCTAAAGGGATACACCTTAAGAAGGTCTGCAGATTCCACCACAAGCCCCCATCTTCTAAAGTATGGCAAAGGCTAGTGTGTATGCTAATGATCTTTTACGACCAAGTTTTATTAGGTCAGTTCCACAAAGGTTTTGGCTCAAAATCTGTCCAAAAAGATATATTTTCTTGTAGGCATTATAGCGACTTCATAATACCTTCATTAAACTCGTCATAATTAGTGTAGAGCGAAGCGAACTTCGGATCCAAGGTTTTAAAGTTGCATAATCGAAGGCCGAAGTTCTTCACCGAAGTCTTCGAAATTAAAGAATTTCACCTCAGTGCAGCCCATACATTTGAATACTGTACGGAGACGGGTCTCTATACAGCATTCAAACAAAGTTTTGACAAAGCGACTTTAGATCTTGGGTTTTTATATATGACCCCTTCAGCTGGTCAAGGTATTCTCAGCCTGACCTCCAGAATGATTCCACCAGGTCTAGGGGGGATTGAGGAAACTCAGATGCCAGCAATGCATTTTATGAGGGGGTATCTGTGTGAAGTTGTTCTCCTTCGCTGGTTTTGTTTAGACAGACCTTGTGTTCTGGTTTTGGAAATTACAATTTTATGGCCAGCCACAAGAATGTCAGGGGGGTTTCTACTACTCTGCTAGCTAAAAATCATTTTGATATCCACCACCCAGGGCTAATTTCTGTGATTGGCGATAATGCTGATTGTGGACATTTAACGCTTCAGATGACATTGTCAAATGTGACATGGCATCTGAAGAGGCAAAAAACTCGGGGCAGGAAAGCCTTCCCTTGGTTGAGATCAGGAAAGGCGTTCCATTGCAGTAATAAGCCAGAGCCTGTACTAGGCTTCTAGGCCTATACAGGAGGCAGCACTGTATTGGAATATATCGATCTTTGCATATTGCCATAGATGAAATTACATTATTTCATAAATAATCGAATATTCCATACTTTATGTAAATTTCAATGTACAGATTGGGGGCCTAAAAAAAGTTATAAAATCACCCCATTTTCCCCCTGTATTGTAAGGGTATGTTTTAAGTACTGGTTGGTTCTGTCCCTTTAATTCTGTTCCCTTTTATTATTACCATTCTGTGTAATGATGTGCCTTGTAATCTAGTACCCACCCCCCATTGTGCTGATAAGACCACATTCCTAAGTAATCTCAGACACACGCGTGCTGCATACTGGAGGAGGGGCTAACAGGTTTAAACTTTGTGACACACATTCACTCAGGGCACTTAATTGAAGACTTCATTCTAGGAAGGATGTGAATATTGATATGCCCTATATCTTGTACACCCTGGGGTGTCATCCATGTGCTACGACATGGTGACAGGAGTGCCACCCCATATTGCATGTTGCATTTTTAGGCTAGTGATGTTTATTTACTTTATAATTATTTAGTATGTGATTTGTTTGTGTTATCATATTTTAATCACTCAGTAAATATATTTATTTACTTAGCCTTCATTCTCAAATCTTTCTAATTCATGTTACTTTACGCTTGGTGTCAGAAGAGTGGGATATGAGAAAATGAACATGCTTATCGTTGATAGGGTGTTATATAGAGAGATGGTGGTTTGAACCCGCCACTCCGAATGGGAACCTGGGCATTCGTGGAATTAATATTCTGGGGGCAGATTATTAGGGTTCTAATTGTTATGCAAATCTGCTATGAGCTATGAGTGGAGTTGTAGTAGGCTTGGTAGAATCTAGCAATGTCCTTTTGAAAGTTGTAGAACTGAGCAGATTCGAATGAAAATCTGTAAGACTTTGTGAAGTTAGAGTTTGCAGATTCTGGACATCAGAGCTCATATGATTTTAAAGAAGGGGGTTCTGATGAGTTGGAAAACAGAGCACTGTCAAGATGTTAATTTATGGCACCAGCAAGAGAGAAAGCGCCTACATTTTGGTACCCTAATGCTATAGCATTAGAGATTAGATTTATTTGTAACAAATATAAGCAGTTAATGAATAAGTATTGTACCTAGTGTGTACCAATAGATGTGTGGCTAGCACTAAGAATATGAATATGAAGGTATTGGAAATATATCTCTATTTAAATAGTTTTGATTTCTAGTGTGTGAGAAGATATGTTGATCAGAAAGATTAAGTATTGTTTGGTATATGTATAAAGTTGAAAAAGGTTGAAGAAGGTTGCAGAAGGTGGAACCTTGAAGAATGCCCTAACTTTAAACAAAGGTTTGATGTATCTGGCCTGTTAAGGGATATAGGCTTACACAGATAGTGGTCTGATTGTTTACATCTGTTTTCTTTTCCCTTTGCTGATATCTCAGGAAAGTTTAATGAATTCTTGATTGATAAGAGTCAGGAAAGGGGGGGGGAGGGGGGACGACTGCGTGGTGGCTGATCCCATCCCCCAGCCTTAACAAAGAAAACTTGTTAAGAGACATAATTTAAATAACGCTTCAAAGGCGCTCCGTGGATGTACTAGGTGGTGGCAGCGGTATCGCAGCAGAACCGCAAAGTCTGCCGCATAAAGGAAGGCACTGTAATAAATATAACGATACTGCGCTCTGGGACTTTAAGTATATTGAAATTAATGCAGGGGTATCACAGATTATTACAATTCAGCACATTAGTATACACTGTTATACAAGTCTTTATCTGGCTTTGCCAGTATACCTGTAGTGTGAACTCCTGTCTGTATGTTGATCCTCCTGCTTGTGCTTCTGTATTTGGTGCGCTGGTGCGGCTTTCTGAAAATCGGAGATTGCTGATTGAGTGATTGTTGCTCACCGAATCCTCGATGCTGGAGTCCGGGGAATGAGGTGGTTCAGGTTTCGTATGAGTCGCGTGCAGGTCGGCGTGCAGGTCAGTGTGTAGCTTCGCGTCCCGGCCGGTGACGCGATGCTGCAATTAGTAGAGGTTTAGACAAAAACTTTTTTAGCGCTCACTAAGAGAAATGAGTGACGTCACTACCACGGTCATCAATGACCATAGGTGCCAGGTATCTTTACTCCAACATGTTTCGAACAGACGCTGTTCTTCATTCCCTGATGAAGAACAGCGTCTGTTCGAAACATGTTGGAGTAAAGATACCTGGCACCTATGGTCATTGATGACTGTGGTAGTGACGTCACTCATTTCTCTTAGTGAGCGCTAAAAAAGTTTTTTGTCTAAACCTCTACTTCATTCCCTGATGAAGAATAGCGTCTGTTCGAAACATGTTGGAGTAAAGATACCTGGCACCTATGGTCATTGATGACCGTGGTAGTGACGTCACTCATTTCTCTTAGTGAGCGCTAAAAAAGTTTTTTGTCTAAACCTCTACTGATTGCAGCATCGTGTCACCGGCCGGGACGCGAAGCTACACACTGACCTGCACGCCGACTCATACGAAACCTGAACCACCTCATTCCCCGGACTCCAGCATCGAGGATTCGGTGAGCAACAATCACTCAATCGTCAATCTCCGATTTTCAGAAAGCCGCACCAGCGCACCAAATACAGAAGCACAAGCAGGAGGATCAACATACAGACAGGAGTTCACACTACAGGTATACTGGCAAAGCCAGATAAAGACTTGTATAACAGTGTATACTCATGTGCTGAATTGTAATAATCTGTGATACCCCTGCATTAATTTCAATATACTTAAAGTCCCAGAGCGCAGTATCGTTATATTTGTTAAGAGACATATAGTTTGCTAAGTCATATACATTCCTTAGATAAGGGATTTTGGTTTCTGATTGCTTCGCTAAGAAGGATCTAAAAGTGACTGGTTTGGATTGAATGGGGAGGGGGTATGAAGTATCAGATAGAGGAGTAAAACATATAGAGTGTAGAATGTGTTTAGTATGTGCAATAACCTTTTACAAGACACAGAAAGGTAAAGATGTCCAGGGTAACCCTCTGGAGAGAATGCCAGAAGAGGAAGATAAAGAGTTGATAAGGACCCCAATATCCCCAGTGCCTGAGACCCTGTCTATAAGCTGTGCTTAGAGGTGAGTCAGGGAAAACTACTGTATATTAAGAATTGCCTAGATGGGCAGGTGTTTGTTTTGATTGTTATGTTTGTGCAGGTGCTGTCTACTATTGTGGGAAGGCTCTCCTGGTACTTGCACAAATAGAGAACAATGTCCAGGGTAACCCTCTGGAGAGAATGCCAGAAGAGGAAGATAAAGAGTCTGATAAGGACCCAAATATCCCTAGTGCCTCCAAACTCGATGAGAAAGAAAAGGAGGTATTAATGTATATGATGCCATGTCCGAGAAGGATGAGAAGGCTATCAAAGAGAATGGAGACTGCAAATAGACAAAGGCTGAAGAAGCTAAGGCCGATGATTTGAAGTGGGAGGAATCCTCAGATGCTGTAGAGCCCAAAGAAGAAGCTGAAGGAGAGTCGGCCGAAGTTGAAAAAGTCACTGAAGAGGGAGAAGACTCTGAAACTGCCGCCAAATCTGAGAAAACTCACTGCTAAAGAGAAGGAAGAGCATGGAAATGGAACTTCTGATTGTTCTAGAACTAGCCAATCTGAAAGCAGAGATGCTAAAAGAACTGTCGTTATGGATAAATTAAAGGTAGAGCCTGTCATTGGTATCAGAAGCCAAGATCGAAATGCTGAGAGTAAAGAAAAAAAGAAAGATGCAATCTTTTGAGGAAATAGAGAAACAAAGAGAAAGAGATCAAAAAGTTTTGATATTATCTACTAGGTAGAAAGTGGGTGTTTGTGACAAACCGAGCTCTGCTGGCCTGGGTGTGGCAGAATAAAGGAAAAAATTTGACACTGACCACATCTTCCAGAGGGCATGGTATGATATGGGGAAATGCCCAGACCTCTGGTCTGGAGAAGAGGGGGGGGGGGGGGGGATATGTGGTGATGTGTACAGTAAAAGTCCTGGAAGGGGTTTATATCTCACCCAGGTTCCTCAACTGGGTGAGATAAGTAAAATCCAGGAGGATGGTGCTGGCTTCAGCAAACATAGTTCCTGGAGCTATTTGTTTAGTTGAAGTACAAGGGCTGGATTTTATTTGGACTGGGAAGGTAGGTTTGGTTGTGGGACCTTCCCAGTCCCCCCCCCCCCCCCCCCCATTCCACAGCAGGTTTTCCCATAGCCTGAGGTCATTGTAGATGAGTCCTGCTGTAATCAAGAGGCATAAAACCAATCCTCTGTGTGTCAGTCTGGGAGAAGAGAAAACTTGGAATCAGGGTGGTCTCAGCCAGGAGGGCTGAGGGGCCACAAGGCTACGTGTAGCCCAATCTCTTCCCTGTCTGGACTTGTGTCTGATGAGTAGACCTATTAAGGCTTGGAGCCCAAGACCCTGTCTATAAACTGTGCTTAGAGGTGAGTCAGGGAAAACTCAAAAAAATGTAAAATCAACGCAGAACGGCTAATGGGACGTAAGAATCTTTCCTATTAATACACCCCGTAAATGGCTGTAGTACAATGTAACTTCACCGCTGAACAGCAATTATGATATATTTTTTCCTTTTTTTACTATTAATACACCCCCCCAAAAACAGTAAAATAATGTTAAATCAACGCAGAACAGCTAATAGGACACACAGTCAGGTCCGTAAATATTGGGACATCGACACAATTCTAACACTTTTGGCTCTATACACCACCACAATGGATTTGAAATGAAATAAACAAGATGTGCTTTAACTGCAGACTGTCAGCTTTAAGGGTATTTACATCCAAATCAGGTAAACAGTGTAAGAATTACAACAGTTTGCATATGTGCCTCCCACTTGCTAAGGGACCAAAAGTAATGGGACAGAATAATAATCATAAATCTAACTTTCACTTTTTAATACTTGGTTGCAAATCGTTTGCAGTCAATTACAGCTTGAAGTCTGGAACGCATACACATCACCAGACGCTGGGTTTCATCCCTGGTAAAGCTTTGCCAGGCTTCTACTGCAACTGTCTTCAGTTCCTGCTTTTTCTTGGGGTATTTTCCCTTCAGTTTTGTCTTCAGCATGTAAAATGCATGCTCAATCGGATTAAGGTTCAGGTGATTGACTTGGCCATTGCATAATATTCCACTTCTTTCCCTTAAACTCTTTGGTTGCTTTTGCAGTATGCTTTGGGTCATTGTCCATCTGCACTATAAAGCGCCGTCCAATGAGTTCTGAAGCATTTGGCTGAATATGAGCAGATAATATTGCCCGTAACACTTCAGAATTCATCCTGCTGCTTTTGTCAGCAGTCACATCATCAATAAATACAAGAGAACCAGTTCTAATTTCCCTCCTTCTGCCATAGACTCCCATGTAAATAACATCACACCATCTCTCCAGCCCCTCCAATATACAGATCCATGTAAAATAACATCCCTCTCTATCTACAGCCCCCTCCAAAATACAGTCCCATGTAAATAACATCACCTCCTCCCCAGCCGTCTTCAACATACAGTCCCAAGTAAATAATATCACCCCCTCCCCAGCTGCCTCCAACACGCAATCCCATGTAAACATCACTCCCTCATCATTCAGTCCCATGTAAATAACATCACTCACTCCCACAGCTGCCATTAACATACAGACCCAAGTAAATAATATCACCCCCTCCCCAACTGCCTCCAACATGCAATCCCATGTAAACATCACTCCCGCAACATTCAGTCCCATGTAAATAACATAATTCCCTATCTCAGACCCCTGTAACATTCAGCCCCATGTAAATAAAATCACTCCCTCCCACAGCTGCCATCAACATACAGTCCCATGTAAATAACATTACCGCCTCCACCGGCCCCCTCTGACATACAGTCGCATGTAAATAACATGACCCCCTCCCCAGACACCTCCAACACACAGTTCTATGTAAATAACAAACCATCTTCAGCCCTAACATACAGTCCCAGTTAAATAACCACAACTCCCAGCATTGTTCTGCCTCTCTCTTCACTTACCTCTCCTAATATAGCAGACATCACCACATCTTCTTCTCCTCTTCACTGCCGTCCTTTCCTGCACTGGTCACATGACTGTGACATCATCGTAGGTCCTTCTCAACCACTGCCTGTTTTGCTGGTCACATGATCTGTTATGTCACCACAGGTCCTTCAGCTCTTCCAGTGCATTAGATTCAATTGTATTGCCATCAATAGGACGCCAATACAGTTGTATCTAGCTGGCAGGCAGGACATTTTGGTCCTTGGACAAAACATCAGGGGCCCAGGCCCCGAATGTTTTAACCTAGTAATGCCCCTGCAAGCCAGCAAAGGAAGCAATATGGACAATCTCAATACATTAATAAGTGGCTTATATAAACTTTTTCTACATAATAAATGTAATTTGCTGATGTAAGACAACCCCTTTAAAGGGCATCCTTCAAGCAGGTTTGTACCTATGAAACAGGCTGACCTGTTACATGTGCGCTTGGCAGTGTTAACGTCATCACGCCTGGCCCTGTCAATCAAAGTGCAGAGTGCACAGCAGTTGTTGAGAGAGCTGAGCCTCTAGGTGTAATAGCAATGCCCATGATGCTCCTAGAGACTCATTTGCATATATTAAAACTTCATTTTTCTCATATAAAAATGAGACCAACATAGATGCCTTCAGCTGTCAAGCTCGCATGCAACAGTTCAGCCAGTTACATAAGTACAAATCTTATTGCTTCTGCCCATTAAAGCACATTCTGTAAGCGTATAAGTTTCAAAGCATATTTCTTATATAAGTCTAGGATATCTGTTTTATATTTTCTCATTCTAATTAAAGAAAGAAAGAAATGACAGATTTTTAATGAGTTGGAATACGCCAATTTATTTTTCCATGAGCTGTTTCACCAAGGATATTTATTAAGGATAATAATAATGTACTTATTATGGGTGCATTCATTTACTACAATTACTGTACGTTCCTCTACATTCTCATCCAGTAAAATGAAAACAATTACCGGTAACAATGTTATGATTTAATATAATTAGCTAGATCTTGTTCTAACAATGTCATAAAATATTTATGACTCGTGGGGTCTACATTAGAGGACATGAGATTGTCTGTTACTCTGTTACTACTCTGAATTAACTTTTTGAAGTCACGATGGTATAGTGGAGGAGGACACACAATACATATGACAATATAATGAAATACTTCCATAAATGTATAGTAAACACAACACATAATAGGTAGCTGTTTACATTGCACAGCCTTCTGACATTCAGTTTCATAAATATGTCATTAGGGAAGTGTGCTTTATTCATGCATACATACTGCT
This sequence comes from Bufo bufo, assembly GCF_905171765.1. Lineage (NCBI taxonomy): Eukaryota > Metazoa > Chordata > Amphibia > Anura > Bufonidae > Bufo > Bufo bufo. The sequence continues at coordinate 546,614,796 of NC_053389.1, read as the reverse complement.
TTATAAATAATAGAAGTAGGAATGTGACTTTATGTTTTATGCCAACATGACTCATAACCATCAATAATAATGAAATGTGTTTTTAGCGTCATCTGGAACACTTAGAGAATGTTGAATTATGAATGAAGCCTTTGGAATGTCTTCCTCTTATATAACACTCACTCTACCCTGCAGTGAACGTTGTACCCTGGTACTACTCTTAGCCTTTCCATTCATTGCCATCACTTAGAAAAATGCTGAAGTTATTATTATTTTAGGCTCTATCAAAATATGAGAATATATCAAGACCTGTCAATCCAAATTTAGGAGATACTTCTGGAGTTTGCTAAGGTGCTTGATCATTTTCCAGCTTCTGGATATAGATTTCATTAAAAAGGATTTTGACTTCAATATCTCAACTAAGCAGAAATTGTAAAAAAAATTAATAAATATCTGAGACATATTACAAATAGGGATGAGAGAATTTTGTGTTATGAAATTCGTTTGCGCTTTGTTTGGTGGTAAAAGCAGAATTGCGTTTTGGATTTCGTTACGACTGACCATAACGCAATTCTATGACGGAATGCATAACTGAATGCCTTTAGAGGCATTCCGTTATTCTTTCCGTCATAATAGAAGTCTAGGGGCTGCATAACGGATCCATCCCGTTTCCGTTATGCTGGAGAGGACTCTCTCTAAAGGCATTCTATTATACATTCTGTCACAGAATTGCGGTATGGTCCCTGGTAACGGAATCCAAAATGCAATTCTGCTTTTACCACTTAACGAAGCGCAAACGAATTTCAAAATATGAAATTCGCTCATCTCTAATTACAACCTGTTTTTTTTATTTACTGTGTAGATATAATTTGACAAAATGTTCTGATATTTTTATTTTTATGTACAAAGAAGATGTATTCTTTTGTAAAAACACAGTATACATGTCATGCTGTGACTAAAGGTGCTGCTGTCCAAAACGTTGTTCGGTATTTTACTGTACCTGTAATAATAAAATTACTACTTTTGAAGGGCTTCTTTTGCTTGACCAATTCTTTGGAAGCATACAGTTATTTGTGCCTTAGTGTTCAATGATCAAAAACATTAAGACATGTAGAGGAAGACACCACATTTCTTATGCAATAGTAACATTTGAGTGTTACTCAATAAAAATGCATTGCTTCTAGGAATCCCCCTCGGAACTGCTGAGGATGACATTTTTTAATCCCAGGTCAACAATTTATAAATTGCTACTTTCCAAAATATATCCTCTAGGGATAATCTGGTGACCTGAGAGCTTAAACCAGCACTATTTTGTAGCAAGTTTCATGTTTCCCACATAGTCAGCATTAAATGAAGATAAGAGCATACCTTTAGAAATTGCAATATTAAGATTCCCAATATTATTCCATAGGCTTGAACTATAAAGTCCATGATACCATGATTGTAATCCTAGTAAAATATAACATCAATAAGCAGCTTTATATTCTACATTTTCCTACTCATCTGCCAAACACTCATCTCAACGCTTCTTTTAATGAGATCTTTACGTGGTCTATACATAACACTGCAAATATAAAGCTGAATAATAAGACCATTAATCATCACAGTATTATATGATCTTGCATATCTACTTTCTAATTTTACATATAATAAAGGCTTATTCACATGGAGTTGTATGGAGCCAAAATACAGCATGCCCTCCATAGAAGTGTACAGGCACATATAGGAGGGGGGGTACTGGCCATATACAGGGGGCTGTCATAACAATGTGGACCTTCCAGCATTAATTAAATTATGTACCCAGCCAACGACCGCAGACACCCCCTCCTAAATTCAACATTCAACTTAGTACTGCGGTGGGCACGAGAGCCAATGGTTTCCTGCCCTGCAGTTCACCCTCATAGGCCTAGGCTTGAGGACTATGAGGCAGTAAATTGGTGCAGGAAGCCACAGAGCAGTGATGTCACCACAACCACCTACGCTGGGTTCAAGCCATAGGGATGACCAGGGATGGACACAGACAGCAGAGGTCCTCTATGTAAAGAATGTGTCTGGGTTCCCCCAAGCCAAATTCTAACCTAACCTATTCCGTCCTAACATTACATACAGCAATATAAAACATACAGGGTAAGGCTACCTGTAGCAGTACGATCCGGCCACCTGATCCAGCAGAGAATGCAAGAAATTGGCCATAAACGAACCGCAGCATGCAGCGGTTTGTGTCCCACCGATTCTCTGCATTTTTGCCAGATTGTGGACAGATCTCTGCTGGACTCCATTACAGTTAATGGGGCCAGCAGACATTCCATCTGCATCCAGCAATACCAGTCCCGGTGAATTCTGGCAGACTGTTCTCTGCTGTGAAAGTAGCCTAATACAGCGCCACATACCTCTCACATCACGTGACATCTCCTTAGATGTAGATATTCTCTGTCTTCATCTTCATCTTTCAGACCAGACCGCCATTTTGATTTATTTCAGCCATCTCTTCTCTCTTCTGCAGAGTTTGACAGACAGACATCTTAGTTTCCTACTTTCCCATCATCTTCCCTTCTTCTGAACACCCCATCCTGCCACCCCAAATACTGTGCCCCCAATACTATACTGCAGAAACAGTCCCCCTGAAAAGACTAGTACCACACAGATAGTGCCCCTTCAATAATTATTGGCACACAGTACCCTAAGAAATAACTGCGCCCAGGAAACAGTATCCCTGACACTAATAGTGTAAAAATAATATTCCCCCCAAAAAATTGTGCTCTGTCACGGTTTTGTTTTTGTTGGCCGTGACACGTTTGCTGTGTATGCTGGATGCCTGTGGCAACGTGTAGTTGTCAGCATGTGTGTACTCTTCTGTGTCGGGTGAGGGAGCGCATCGAGTCCTCGCGCTGCTGTGGCGGGGACTCGATATGTCAGAAGGCAGCCCAATGCCGTGTAGAGGCTGCCCAATGCCTTGCACGGCATCGGGACCTGCCTTCTACAGGTGCCCAGGAGATCCAGCCTCAGGCTGTAGTACACGAACAGGCAATGCATTACAATACAGATGTATTGTAATGCATTGCAGAGGGGATCAGACCCCCAAAAGTGAAAGTCAGAAATAAAGTTAAAAAAAAGAGTAAAAAAAAAAAAGTTTTTTTAAAATAAAATTAATAAAGTTTTTAAGTAAAAAAAGAAAAAAAATCGCCCCTTTCCCCTTATTTTATAGTAAAAAACAGAAAAATAAAAAACCCACACATATTAGGTATCGCCGCGTCTGTAATGACCGGCTCTATAAATATATCACATGATCCACCCTGTAAGATAAATACCATAAAAAATTTAAAATAAAAACGGTGTAAAAAAGCTATTTTTGTCACCTCACATAACAAAAAGTGCAACACCAAGTGACAACAAAACCGTCACCTCATCCCGCAAAAAATTAGCCCATACCTAAGACAATCGCCCAAAAAATAAAAAAATAAATAAAAAAAAACTATAGCTCTCAGAACATGGAGGCACTAAAACATCATTTTTTTTTCAAAACTGCTATTATTGTGCTAAAGTGAAATATATAAAAAAATACATATTAGGTATTGCCACGTCCGTAACAACCAGCTCTATAAAAAATATCACATGACCTAACCCCTCAGATGAACACCGTAAAAATAAATAAAATAAAACTGTAAAAAAAAGAAATTTTTGTCACCTTACATCACAAAAATTGAAACAGCAAGCAATCAAAAAGGCGTATGCCCCCAAAATAGTGCCAATCAAACCGTCATCTCATCTCGCAAAAAATGAAATCTTACCTAAGACAATCGGTCAAAAAATAAAAAAGCTATGGCTCTCAGGCTATGGATACACTAAAACATCATTATTTCGGTTTCAAAAATGCTATTATTGTGTAAAACTTAAATAAATAAGAAAAAGTAGATATATTAGGAATTGCCACGTCCGTAACGATCTACTCTCTAAAAAAGTAACATGACCTAATCCCTCAGGTAAAAGCTGTAAAAATTAATAAAAACTGCGCCAAAACAACCAATTTTTTGGTCACCTTGCCCCATAAAGTGTAATAATGAAGGATCAAAAAATCATATGTACCCAAAAATTGTGACAATAAAAACGTCAACTCTTCCAGGAAAAAACGAGCCCCAGCACAAGACGATCGGCAGAAAAATAAAAAAAATATGGCGTTCAGAAAATGGAGATATAAAAACATAATTTTTGTTTTCAAAAATGCTTTATTATGTAAAACTGAAACAAACAAACATAGAAAGTATACATATTTCATATCATTGCGTCCATAACAACCTGCTCTATAAAAATAGCAAATGATCTAACCTGTCAGATGAATGTTGTTAAAAATAAAAAAGGAACCAAAACATAAATTTTTTAGTTACCTTTGGTTACCTTGCCTCACAAAAAACATAATATAGAGCAATTAAAAATCATATATACCCCAAAATAGTACCAACAAAACTGGCACCTTATCCCGTATTTTCCAAAATGTGGTCACTTTTTTTGAGTTTCTACTGAAGGGGTGCATCAGGGGGGCTTCAAATGGGACATGGCATCTAAAAACCAGTTCAGCTAAATCTGCCTTCCAAAAACCATATGGCGTTTCTTTCCTTCTGCGCCCTGCCATGTGGCCATACAGCAGTTTACGACCACATGTGGGGTGTTTCTATAAACCGCAGGATCAGGGTAATAAATATTGAGCTTTGTTTGGCTGTTAACCCTTGCTTTGCTACATTGAAAAAATGGATTAAAATGTAAAATCTGCCCAAAAAAATTGAAATTCTGAAATTTCATCTCCATTTTCCATTAACTCTTGTGAAACACCTAAAGGGTTAACAAGGTTTGTAAAATCAGTTTTGAATACCTTGAGGGGTGTAGTTTCTAAAATTGGGTCATTTTTGGGTGGTTTCTATTATGTAGGCCCACAAAGTGACTTCAGACCTGAACTGGTCCTTAAAAAGTGGGTTTTGGAAATTTTCTGAAAAATTTCAAGATTTGCTTCTAAACTTCTAAGCCTTCTAACGTCCCTAAAAAATAAAATGTAATTTTTAAAATGATCCAAACATGAAGTAGACATATGGGAAATGTAAAGTAATAACTATTATATGAGGTATCACTATCTATTATAAAAGTAGAGAAATTGAAATTAGAAAATTTGGGAATTTTTCAAAATTATGGGAAAATTTTGGATTTTTTCACAAATAAAAGGTGAAATATATTGACTCAAATTTATGACTATCATGAAGTACAATGTGTCACGAGAAAACAATCTCAGAATGGCTTGGATAAGTAAAAGTGTTCCAAAGTATTACCACATAAAGAAACACGTCAGATTTTAAAAAAATGGCCTGGGCAGAAGAGCGAAAACTAGCCCGGGGTAGAAGGGGTTAAGGTTTGTTTCCCTTCCCTGTCTGCTGTGGGTGGGGTTAACTACCTGACTGGGTGTGGTCACTTAGTGCTATTTACCCTGTGGCTGGTAGCCTGGAGTTAGCTGTCCTCCAGCTTTTGTTGGTGCTGGAGCTATGCTCTGGTGCTGGGTATTCCATCTGCCCGGTCCTTGAGGGCCACCTTGTGGGACATCGATGTCATCTTGATGTCACCTTCCCTTCCTTTTCCTATTCTATTTGTGGTGTGGTTTGTATGGGTTGGTGTTGTATGTCTAGTTGTTGTTTCATGTCTGGTCTGTCTTTGGTGTGTATAGTCCTGCATGGATGCTAGACATGTCCCCTGTCTGTGCCTTCAGTGAGGGGGGTCCAGGGTTCCCCGGAGGGGGAACAACAAGTCAGTGAGCATCTCTGCCTGGGGCCGCCATGCATCCTGTCCGCATGGGGGTCCAGGCAGTTAGTGGAGTGTTGGTTTTCCTTCCTGTTGCTGCAGCAGGTAAGTGCTAGTTGTTCTTGGTTATTACTAGCCAATCCAGTTGCTTTTCACTGTCTTCCCCTTTCCTTGCATCTAGGATGGTGAGAGACTCCTGTTCATCCGTATCTTGGAGGAACAGGTCATCTCTAGTTTCTGACATTATTTCCAGGAATCATCAGGGTGACTCAGGCTCCGAGGTTTTGGTGTATGAGCCGTCCTGCCATCTAGGTCCGCTCATATGGATAGGAGTCAGGGCTAGCATGAGGGTGGCATTAGCAGGTGACCTGCTCCCTGTCCCCAGTGTCCAGGCCTAGTTTCTATTCCTGTTTACCTTCGGTGTTCGGTGGGGAGTTTCCCCCCACTTCCCACCGTGACAGATACTGTGCCCGGGTGCCCCCACGGTAACAGTGCTCCCTAAAGTCCCACCAATAGAAATAATTATCTGCTAGAGTTCACTTGTGTAGAAATCTTAGTTTCATTCCCTTCTGGGTCCCCACCTATCCATTGGTTGAAATTGTTGGACTTATGTCTTTTTTCAACCGTATTAACTATGTACCTATGTAACTTAGTAATAGTGCTCCTACAGTAATAATGTCCCCACTGTGCCCCAGAAGTAATAATGCTCCCACAGTGCCAATACTAGTTTTCATGTTCCCCATAGTCTCCTAATTGTAATAAAGCCCACCATAATGGCCCAGGTAGTAATAATTCTCTTTATAATTTGTGACAGTAGTAAAATGCCCCCTTTTCATGTGCACCAGTACAAAAAAATGTCCCGTTGTTTGGCAGTAAAAAAAAACCCCTCCTCTTAGTGCCCCCAGTAGAGCCAATGTCCCCATAGTGCCAATTCCCCCTACTGTGTGCCCAAAAATCCCTTTCTTTGTGTCCCCTAAGTGTGACAGTCTTAATGCTCCCCAGTAGATGCCCCCTAGTGCTCCTCTCCCCTTCTCCATAGTGCCCCCCATGTGTGCCAGTATATAACTCCAATATATAGGGCCCCCAGTAGATGCTCCCCACGTGTGACTGTATATAATGCTCCTCAGTAGATGCCCTCATAGTGCTCCTCCCCCTTCTCCATAGTGCTCCCATGTGACACATTATATAATTGCCCCCAGTAGATGCCCCATAGTGCTCCTGCCTTCTCCATATTGCCCCCCATGTGTGCCAGTATGTAACTACAATATATAGGGCCCAATAGACGCCCCCATAGTGCTCTTCTCTCACACTTCTCCATAGTGCCCCCATGTGTGACAGTATTTAACGCCCCCCATAGTGTTCCTCTTCCCCATTTCTCTATAGTGTCCCCCATGTGTGACAGTATATAATGTCCCCCAGTAGAAGCCCCCATAGTGCTCCTCTCCCTCCTTCCCCATACTGGGAATAGAAGCAACGGAGCGGGGCGCAGCATAGCGCAGTGCTAGCTGACTTAGGGGGAAGACCGCAGGCTAGGAAAGGGTTAAGTTATGGTGGTATGTGAAGGGGTTGGTAGAGTGAGGTGGGGAGGAGCAGGGTTTTCGGCGGGAGGATATAAGATTGGGAGGTGGAGCTTAGGGTCAGTTCAGCCTTAACCAGCGTGAATTTCGGAGACATGGCCTCCTTGGATGAGCTGTTGGCATCGGTGCGGGCCGCGGTGCAGGTACACGGGGTAGACTTCATGCAGCAATCTATCCAAGCTGCCCTTTGCCCCCCCGCCCCGCCGGTTGCAGTAGCTCGCGCTGCCAGGGCCAGGCGATCTGTCCCCCCTGAGCGCTTGAGCCCAGATGCCACCCCTCGGGTCCGCCCACGCATTCGAAGCCCCGCCAGGGACCCTCCGCTGCGGTCTGAGGTGTCCGTTGCCTCTCGGACCCCCAGGCGCAGCGGGAGGAATTCCGTATCGCGTGGCAGGCCGGCGGGAGAGGGTCAGGCTTTGCCTAGGCCCGTCTCTCTTTCAGCGAGGGGGAGAGAACGTTCACAAGCGGCGACGCCCCCGCGAGATGCTCCGCGCTGGGGGAGAGCCAGGAGAACCTCACCTGTGGTGGGCAGTCAAGTTGCGGCCGGGCTGTCCAGAGGCCTGGGCCTACCTGCTGTGGAGGAGAGCTTGTCTTCGGCGCTGCGACGGAGGGATCTGGGCCGGCAGCTGCAGAGTGAGGAGGATGAGTGCGCAGCGGCCGGCTTGGATGTTGGTGCGGCACGACCCCTTGTGGCGGGTCGGCGCCATGGCAGCCGGACAGATGCTGGGGACTATGCTGGGATTACTCACCCTGGACGGCGGCATGGTGGGGCGGCTGGTGGCCGGACGGCTACAGAGTCGGTGTCACTGGAGGCAGGAGAGGGACTAGAACTGCGGCCAGAGGATGAGGCCCGCCCGGCTGGGGTTCGGACTGTTACACTCCCCTCACGTCGGTGCCCTGAGGGGGAGGCATGGAGACTGGAGGAAGGAGAAGTGGAGTCTGGAGAGGAGGTTGCGGCAGGCAGTAAGGACGACGCGAGTCCAGGAGAAGCTGTGCCATGTGGAGTGAGCTCGCCGGTGGGGACGTCTGTGAGTGATTCGGCGGCTGCCGGAGGATCCATCCGGGGACGGCCAGGTGAGATGACGACGTGTCAGTTGCCAGTTGGGGGTGCAGTTCCGCAGGGGGTGGGGGGATCTGATGTTTTGGCACGGGAGGTTCTGTCAGGGATGTTGTCCTTGTTGTCACGGTTGGGGTCAGGGGCCCCTGCATCTCCGGCGTCGGTCTGGGCGCCTGTGCAGGCAGTGGGGACTTTAGAGCAGGGGACGGTGCAAGGTTCGGTTGGCGTTGGGGATGGTGTGGTCACAGGTGATGGGCAGGCCGCTGTGGCCGGGACTGGGGTTAGAAGTGATTTGGGGGATAGCGTTCAGTTGGCGGACGCGGCGAAAGGCGAGATTTATGTGTGCTTTGAGGGGCCGTTGGGGGCTCATTTGAAGCAGGAAATCAGGGAGAAGATATGGAGGGATGAATATGTCGAAATATTTTCATTGCTTCCTTTGGAAAAATTTAATCTGGACAGGGGGAAGCCGGATGAGAGTAAGAAAGAGGAGGAAGAAAGGAGGAGGTACAGGTTGATCCCGCGTACGTTTCAGAATTGGCTTCAGGCCTTTGCGATTTTGGCCAGTGTGGTTGGGGAAAAATCGCCGGAACATTGCTCAGCATTGTTCTGCTATATGGATGCGATAGGGGAGGCTCATCGGACTTATGGGGGTGTGGCGTGGCTTAGGTATGATGAGCAGTTCCGGCAGCGGAAGGCAGTCAGGCCTAGCATACGGTGGGATCATAAGGACATAGGTCTCTGGATGCGGTTGATGGCGGCGCCTAGGAGTGGCCCTCAGCCCTTTCGGGGATCGGCCGGGGGTGCCTCGGCTTCTGAATCCCAGGGAGGAGGTAGAAAAGGCTGTTGTTGGCAATATAACGAGGGACACTGTAGGTTCTTGTCAGATTGCAGGTATAAACACGAGTGTTCCGGTTGTGGTGGATCCCATAGTTTGTCGCGTTGCTTCAAGCGAGGGAGGGGTAAGGGACCCGAGGCTATGCAGAAGAGGGGTGACGCCGGTGAGGGTGGGAGAGATGGAGCCCTATTTAAAGAATTATCCAAATAGAGAGGTTGGGCAGTTGTTGTTGGCGGGGTTTACTGAGGGCTTCGTGATCCCGTGTATTTCAATGGCGCCGTGTTTGTCGGCAAGGAATTTGTCTTCAGCATTGCGCCAGCCTGAGGTGGTAAAGGAGAAGATTGAGAAGGAGGTGTCGGCTGGTAGGGTGGTAGGTCCCTTTAAGGAGCGGCCCTTGCCTGACTTGTGGGTGTCCCCGTTAGGTTTGGTGCCTAAGAAGGAGCCCAATAAGTTTAGGCTTATTCATCATTTGTCCTATCCACAAGGGGGGTCAGTGAATGATGGGATAGCGGATGAGTTGTGCTCCGTGTCGTACACATCGTTTGACTCGGCGGTGCAGTGGGTTAGGCGTTTCGGGCGAGGCGCCCTGCTTGCTAAGACAGATATTGAGGCTGCCTTTAGGTTGTTGCCCATTCACCCGGATAGTTTGCATTTACTGGGTTTTCAATGGGAGGGTTGTTTTTATGTTGATTGCTGTTTGCCCATGGGTTGTGCAATTTCTTGTTCACTGTTTGAGGCGTTTAGTTCTTTTTTGGAGTGGGTGGTGAAACAGGAGGCTGGATGGAATTCTGTACTGCATTATTTGGACGATTTCTTGTTCTTAGGTCCGGCTGGATCCAGGGTGTGTCCTGTGTTGTTGCATACGATGGAGCGAGTGGCTGCGAGGTTTGGCATTCCGTTAGCGGGGGAAAAAACGGAGGGGCCTTCCACGGTGATGACGTTTTTGGGGATAGAAATTGACAGCATGGCCATGGAATGCCGGTTACCGGACAGCAAGGTGTCGGATCTTTTAAAGGAGGTTGCTTTTTTGCGGAGAGCTAAGAAGGTTCAGCTTAGGCGGGTCCAGTCTGTATTAGGAAAATTGAATTTCGCTTGCCGGATTTTGCCGATGGGGAGGGTTTTTTGCCGGCGTTTAGCGTTAGCTACGGCGGGGGTTGTCGCCCCTTATCATTATTTGCGTTTACCTGTGGCAGTAAAGGAGGATTTGGTGGTTTGGGAGGATTTTTTGGGAGAGTATAATGGGCGGTCTATGTGGATGGAGGAAGCGATTAGTAGTGTGGATTTGGAGTTGTTTTCTGATGCCGCGGGTTCGTGTGGGTACGGTGTTTTTTGCCAGGGCCAATGGAGTGCGGGTGCGTGGCCGGTGGAGTGGGAGCAGGCTGGTTTCCTTAGTAATTTGGTTTTGTTGGAACTTTTTCCCATTGTTTTGGCTACGGAATTGTGGGGGGAGTGGCTCAAGAATCGGCGGGTTCGTTTCTACTGTGACAACATGGGTGTAGTGCAGGCGATTAATAGCCAGATGGCTAATTCTCCGCCAGTGTTGAATTTACTCAGGCATTTGGTATTGCGGGGGCTGCGGTTAAATGCATGTTTTGTTGCGGTGCATGTTCCTGGTGTAGATAACTCACTCGCTGATTCCCTTTCTCGTTTTCAGTGGGATCGTTTCCGCAGCTTGGCGCCGTTCGCCGAAGTTCGGGGGTTAGCATGTCCCCAGTGGCTCTGGAGCGTGGCCTTGGGGTGTCAGCGGGCCTGATTGGTCAGTCGCTCAGTAGAGGTACGTGGTCGGCTTATTCGTCGGTGTGGTCATTGTGGGAGGAGTTGATAGACCGGGTTGGGGGGTGTAGTTCGGTTGATGACTTTAGGACCTTATTGGTTTTTTGGGTTGGTTCGTGTTATGCTGAAGGTTTGTCGTTCTCGGTGGCGTCTAAGAGGGTGGCGGCTGTCGCCTTCTGGTTGCGCTTGCGGGGTGTTGCTGATGTCTCTCGGTGTTTTTTGGTTCGGCAGGCACTAAAAGGATATCGGCAGGGAGTGATTCGCAAGGATTGTAGACGTCCGGTTTCTTTTGAGGTGTTACAGGTCCTTTGGGATAAGGCAGGGTTGATTTGTGTGTCTGTATTCGAAGCGCTTTTGTTTAGGGCGGCTTTTTCATTGGCTTTTTTCGGAGCTTTTCGGATTTCGGAATTGGTATCCTCCAGTCGTATGCGCGATGGTGGTTTGTTGAGAGAGGATGTTCGGCTGGGGGATGGCGGTCTGCGGTGTGTGATACGCAAGTCAAAAACGGATCAGGTAGGTAAGGGGGCAGTGTTGTGGCTCAGGCCTTTTGCTGGGTCGGTGCTTTGTCCGGTGCGTTGTGTGGAGGATTATTTGGGAGTGCGGCCTGATGGTAGGGGTTCGTTGTTAGTTCACCGGGACGGTTCACGGTTATCACGTTTTCAATTTATTGCTGTTTTTAAAAAATGTTTGGGTGCAGCTGGTCTTCCCGTTAATGAGTATGCTTCTCATTCTTTTCGGATAGGGGCAGCGACTGAGGCTTCCAGGTGGGGGCTTGGGGAAGAGGTTATAAAACGTATTGGGCGGTGGGAGTCGGATTGTTTTCACTCTTATATTCGGCCTCATCTGTTGTGATTATTGATGGGTGTTGTTGGTTAACGGTATGTGGCATGTGGTGTAGTGTTGTCTCAATTGTTTTATTTATTTTAGGGGCGGCGCAGTGTCTCGCATGGATCTTCGGGCACTCATACGTCTATTGGGGGGCCTTACGAGCAGATGTGAGGAGGAATGGACGACAGTTGGGTTTTCCGATGGAGGAATTGCTGGTCCGGTGGATCGGTTTGAGAGGGCTTCTTTGGGGTAGGGTTTTACCCGAAATTCACGTTAATGCCATTTTAGATCGTCCGCCTGATATATTGGTGCTTCATGTGGGAGGCAACGATTTGGGTGTGCGGCGCTCCCGGGATGTTATCCGGGATATCAAGTTGGATGTGCTGCGCTTATTGTCGGAGTTTCCGGACTTGTTGCTGGTATAGTCGGAGGTGGTGGCCAGACGTTGCTGGCGGTTTGCGAGGTCGGTGGAGCGGATCAACAAAGCCCGAGCGAAGTTGAATAAGGAGGTGGGGCGGTTTGTTCGCAGGCAAGGTGGTATTGTTGTGCGTCATCGGGAGTTGGAGGCGGCGTCGCCTCAATTCTTGAGAGAGGATGGTGTACATTTGAATGATGTGGGCATTGATATGTGGGCGTTGGGTATCCAGGAAGGTTTGGAGATGGCTATTAGGGTGTGGCGGGACGCCCACAGGTGAGGTGTCACCAGTGGTTGTCGGTGGCTGCTGGAAATTGGATCCTGGGGAGCAATTCAATGGTTAAGAGGTGCAGGACATGTTGGAGCCTGCATCTCAGATGGTTTGTTAATGCCGAGGATGGGGCCCCTGTTTGGGCTACAAGGCCTACAGGGGGGGATGCTAGTATACTTCAAGGAGTTGGTGCCCTTGGGTCGGTGAGTGCGGCCAAGGGTAAGTCTTGAAGTGCGAAGTGAGGCGGTGAAGGAGGATACGGCTCGTTTGGGTTGCCCTCCAGGATCCTTGGTACGGTGCAGTAGGTGTGTGTAATATGCCTGATGTTTATTATGGTTATTGTTATGATTATTATGATTATTATGGATGTTATATGGTGTACAATGTGGTTTTGTTATTTGTGAAATAATAAAGTAGGCCATCATGGTCATTTCACCAAGCGAGTAAGTGTAGGTGTGGTTATTTAAAGGGGATAGCAGGGTAGGTTTTTGTAGCCGGAGGAGATTCTTCCATCCTATTAAGTCATAGAAGCAACGGAGCGGGGCGCAGCATAGCGCAGTGCTAGCTGACTTAGGGGGAAGACCGCAGGCTAAGAAAAGGGTTAAGTTATGGTGGTATGTGAAGGGGTTGGTAGAGTGAGGTGGGGAGGAGCAGGGTTTTCGGCGGGAGGATATAAGATTGGGAGGTGGAGCTTAGGGTCAGTTCAGCCTTAACCAGCGTGAATTTCCCACCCTCCCACCCTTTTGTTATGGTTTGGAGATTGGTGGTTGTAGTAGGGCTGCTGGAAATTGGATCCTGGGGAGCAATTCAATGGTTAAGAGGTGCAGGACATGTTGGAGCCTGCATCTCAGATGGTTTGTTAATGCCGAGGATGGGGCCCCTGTTTGGGCTACAAGGCCTACAGGGGGGGATGCTAGTATACTTCAAGGAGTTGGTGCCCTTGGGTCGGTGAGTGCGGCCAAGGGTAAGTCTTGAAGTGCGAAGTGAGGCGGTGAAGGAGGATACGGCTCGTTTGGGTTGCCCTCCAGGATCCTTGGTACGGTGCAGTAGGTGTGTGTAATATGCCTGATGTTTATTATGGTTATTGTTATGATTATTATGATTATTATGGATGTTATATGGTGTACAATGTGGTTTTGTTATTTGTGAAATAATAAAGTAGGCCATCATGGTCATTTCACCAAGCGAGTAAGTGTTGGTGTGGTTATTTAAAGGGGATAGCAGGGTAGGTTTTTGTAGCCGGAGGAGATTCTTCCATCCTATTAAGTCAGCAGCATAATGTAAATAAAAAAAATAAACTCACATACTTACCTTCATGCCACTTTCAGGGGTGCCATGCAGGCCTCTTCCACAATGGAAGTGCTGATTTCCCTTGGCCCTGCCGCAAAGCTCATAATGGGCCCCCCTCCCACACTGGGCTCCTATGCAGCCGAACCGGCTGCACAGGCACTATGTCCACCCCTGGTGATGACGTCATTGTGACCTCCTGAGCTGGGATGCAGCCTGATGACATCATCGCAACCCGCTGCCTACTCCGGGACACAGGCTGTATGCCAGAAGAAGACTGCAGCCTGCATCACAGACTAAAATGAGGACCAGGATTCAGATGAGTACTATCCAAGCAGAACTTCTAGAACTAGAGATAGCATATTGTGCTGCACTGTACTATTTAGTTTTGCTGGGCAGTATTGTGTGCTACACTGTGGTATTTGGTTATGCCGATGCAATATTTTGGGCTTCACTGTGGCATTTGGTTCTGCTGGGGCAGTATATTTTGCCACACTATGGTATTTGGTTCAGCTGAGACAGTATATTGTGCTACACTATGGCATTTGGTTTTGCTGCGGGAGTTTGTTGTGCTACACTTTGGTTCTGTTGGGGCAGTATAATGTTCTGCACTGTGGTATTTAGTTCTGCTGAAGCAGTATATTGTGCTGTACTGTGGTATTTGGTGCTTCTGGGGGAGTATATTGTGCTGCACTGTTGTATTTGGTGCTTCTGGGGGAGTATATTGTGCTGCACTGTTGTATTTGGTACTCCTAGAGTAGTATATTGTGCTGCATTGTGGTATTTGGTTTGGCAGTAAAACCAGATAACAAAGTGTAGCAAAATATACCACCCCATATGGTATTGCTGGCCCACCTACTTAAGTCGACCTTGCCTACTTATGTTGGCCCCAACTTCAATCTGGGCCTGCCTACAACATGGGACCACTTGTTTTTATTTCAGGGCCACTTAAAATTCCCAGTCCATCTCTGGGCATGTATTTACCACTGCATGCTTCTAATTTTATATGGTGGTGTAGTTTTTTCATACCTAACCTGATTAAAAAATGTGCCATGCTATATCAAAGCATGGCACAAAGCATACTATAGTGATATCTCCATAATACTTTGAGGTACCAGCACTGTGCAATGGCACTCTGATTGCTTATGGTTCCATTGTACATAGGGACTTCATATGCTGCCATATATGCTCCGTGAACATGGACATCTGCACCAGACGTTAACATGAATCTGAGTTATGTGAACTTATGGATAATTACTGTACAGGATTTTGAATACATCTGTGATTATTTCTATTACCTCCTAAAATAAATTACATGAACATCACATTCATTATGTATGATCGGGCACTTACACTATTGTAAAGTTATATTTCAAAATTATTCTGTTAATTCAGTCTCTAGGTATTGTTAAAAAAAAAAAAATGAACAGGGGTCCGGTACTACTGACTGTTTGAAGCTTGAAGAGGTTGTCCAAGGTTCCCCAAAGGCAGCAATTATAATAAAATAATAAAATAATGTATACTCATGCCCTATTTCATGCCCTTCTGCTTCCAGTGGTGCTGCTTCGATCCTCCCCACTGCTTCAGCCATGACATTATCTTCTTGACTGCATTGATGACATGCTCATATAACTAATACTGGAGAGCTAATCAGTAGTCTCGGTGTTATATGACAAGCGACCACTGAGGTCAGTCATTGGTCAAGTAGTAGTATAAAGACTCCTCGTCACTGCAGCCAAAAATCAAAGCTCGGCAGAGGATCAGAGAAACAGTACTATAAGTAGCAGGGAATGAAACTGGTGAGTATGTATTCCTTTATTATTTTATGACAATTGCTGCCTTTTGGGACATTTTAAATGCATCAAGACAACCCCTTTAAATCAATAATAACTATTACAATTACAGAGTAATAAATATTAGGCAGTCTCTGTCAATAGAATCTGCTAGGAATATTTTTTCACACATGTTAGGTGAGATGAAAGATGTCTGCAGTGCACCCTAGAACCTGTAGTTCTATGAAAATACCAGTTTAAGAAGAACTCTCACAAACATTTTTATTCTCTGACCTGTTAGAAAGGTACATGATGGAATTTTCTTATCAGTGTCTGTATTTGTGAGTTATCCCCTCTCTTCTGACCCTCAGCTGTGTCATGTGACCAGCATCTGAATCTCCAAATAAAACAGCTTCTTATGTGTGGATAGGAAGTCAGTTTCTCTATGGGAGCCTCAATGTCAGCCTCATAGGAATGAATAGAGAAGTATTCTCTATTCCTGTGCTGTGTCAGTTGGAGATCAGAGAGTTAGTCACATGACACAGCTAAAAAGGGGATACCTCCCAAATACAGTCACTGATGAGAAGATCACATACACTACAGATTACATCATGTGCCTTTCTAACAGGTCAGAGAAAAAAATGTTTTTGTGGGAGTTCTTCTTTAAACTGTTGCAGTTCATTGGCACTGTATAAGTGAAAACTAAAATACAGCTTTATTTTGCAGGCAGACTGTGGGGGCTGCTTGTTAGGCAAAAGTGTTACCTTGCCCATCACATACTTGAATGGTTTTTGGCAGTCTGCCCAGTCATACTAAGAATGCAATGCTCACAGCACATTCCAGCTATTTGCTGACTTTTTAGTGCTTACAAGCAGGATGCTGTCCTGCCCAGGCTACTAACCAGAAAAATCTCCACTTGTGATGAAATTGGCTACAGAATATTTTACTAACACATTTGGAACTTAAACAACAACAAGAAACACTAAGACTAGAAGAAAACCATATCTTATGTACACATAAAAAAATAGCGTGCACTCTGCAAACCTATAAAGGATTGAAGAAAGCTGTTGTCTATAGACTACCTTCTTAGCTGGAAGTCCTTGCATTATAGATTAGAGATGACCTAAGTTTTGAAAAATTCGATTCGGCAACTTCACTGAAGTTAGCCAAGAAATTTGATTCATTACGAGTAAATTTGTCATGAATCGCTATAAATTATGTATACCCAGGCCACAGTGTCTTACGGTATGACCACATGGAGTGGCTGTGGTGTGGGTGGATTGCAGCCATACTGCGGTTAAGAACTGTGCAGCAAATTAGACCTTCATTTAATAATGAAGACGCCTTTCTTTATTGTTAATGGCTGTGTGGCACCTTTAAACAGGAGCTGTTGCTGGTATGGGGTTTGGCTGGTTAGGTGGGGGCACAATATCCAAATTATTGCTGTTCTGGCCTGCAATCTCCTGCAGGTTGACAGTAAACACTGAATATTAATCATCTCTGGCATACCCACTTCTCCAACCCCAGCGCTCTCCTACCCTACAGATCGGAGCCCTTCTGCCATCTGCTTTTCCTCCTTTTCCACATAATCTAATATCGATAAGAAATGTCATCAGGAACATCCAGCCCCTCTTCTCTCTACATCTTGCTGACTTTTCTAGGACATGAAGACTTTGAAGGATGATTTGGAAGAAGTAAAGCCAGCAAAAGATGAGGTTGGCCACCATTAAGACCTGGCCCCCCTAAGGGGTGCAGACTGGATAGTGGGTCACTGGCACCGGAATAATAAAGGTTTCCATTTTTTTGGAATTAAATTACTTTTATGGCTGATGTAGGAATAAGTAAATTTAGGAATAAATAAATAAAACGGAAGCAGAATAAGTCTTCCTGCACTGTGTCTGAACTCTCCCTCTCCAATATTCTTCTATTACAAAATTTTTGCAACACTGTCCCTAGCGCATGATCGAATGCCACATCTCTCCCTATGCACAGCTCACAGGACAATGGCGGAGGCCGCACAGGATGAGGGTTTTATAGGGCTGTGACATTACAGGGGATGGCTATTTGCTGATTGGCTGGCTGCACGGCATTATGGGAGATCTCACATTCCCAGGCTTCTTACTTTCACTTTGTAACACGTGCAGCTGCCATTTTGTAAAAAATGATTCCTAACCACGAAGCGCTAGGAAATTTGGATTCCTTGCGAATCAAAGTTTTCCTAAACTTCGGGCCCAATTCTGCTTCGAATGCTTCGCACAACACTAATCACTATGATGCAGTAAGTTAGGGTCAGAGAAGCCGCAGTCGGTCCAGGAAATGCGGCCATCTGTTTCCCAGTGTTTCACAGACTGTCTGAAACCAGCCTTAGCTTGGCCATATACAAGAGATATTTGTCAGCTGAAAGCTCATTCGACTAACAGCTATCTCTCCTGATCTCCCCATACACATGATCTCTCAGCTAATGTGTTGTGAATGGGGAGAGGGGAGAATGTCACTATCAGACATGTCTGGCAGTGGCTTACCTCCTAGAGAACAAAACGATCAGGCGTGTTGAAATCTAGCTGCCTGCTCCTTATTTCCTCCAACATCAGCCATTGGTGAAAAAGCAGGAGTCCTCTATACACATAAGCTGGTCATCCAGTCCCACTGAAGACTTTATTACGTTAAATAAAATACAGAGACCGGCTTACGCGTTATTGGCTGCTCTGGCATTTACTCCATACCATGCTAAGCTATGAGTGAGAGCTAGGGCAACCTGAAATGCATAAGCATGTTTATTATCCAATATGGTAAAGTGCTGCTTTACTATATTGCCTCCTTTGTTGGCTTTATTCATTTTTCCATCGCATTATACACTGCTCATATCCAGGGGTTATAGCCACCGCTGCAGTACACAGGGCCGATCCTACACGGGGTGCAGTGGGTGCCCCGCACCCCAGCGCTGTCACCCGAAAGGCGCCGAGCGAGCCGCCGGGACTTTTTTTTTTTTGACTTTTTTTTTATTTTATTTTATAATGCCCGCAGTGGCGTAGCTATAGGGGTCGCAGCGGTCGCAATTGCGACCGGGCCCCTGAGTCAGGGGGGCCCACAGGGCCCCCTCAAGCCAGGAGAACGCAGCCGCAGCTGAATAACTAAGATACGATTTGCAGGGGGCGGAGCGGAGGCCGAGAGGAGAGGCCCTGTGTGACGCGCACTGTGCAGGGCAGCTGGGCAGGCGAAGTGAGGAGGAGGGGCCGGGGGAGCGGCTTCAATTGAGGTGCGACGCAGGACTTAGTCACGTACCTCACTGTGACCTCCTGCGTCGGATCTCGCGAGATGACGCGGCGCGGGAAGGCACAGTGAGTGAGGCATGATGACCGCCTGTACCAGGATGCCACAAGCTGTGAAGGAGAGAGAGGTAAGTATTAATTATTATTTTTTTTTTATGTACCCTACGTTCTACCCTTATTGCAGAGGCACTGGGGGCACGAGAGGAGGACCACTGACAGTACTCAGTCAGTGGACATCATAGTATTAATAAGAGTGGAGACTGGAGAGACTACCATTATATTAATAATAAAGAGGGGGCTATTATATTAACAACGAGGGGGACATTATATTATTAATAAAGAGGGGGTCATTACATTAATAACAAAGAGGGGGCCATTATATTAATAAAGAGGGGGTCACTACATTAATAACAAAGAGGGGGTCATTATATTAATAAAGAGGGGGCCATTATATTAATAACAAAGAGGGGGCCAATACATTATTATTATTATAATGGCCCCCTATTTATTATTAATATAATGTCCCCCTCTTTATTATTAATATAATGGCCCCCTCTTTATTATTAATGTAATGCCCCCTCTTTATTATTAATGTAATGGCCCCCTCTTTATTATTAATGTAATGGCCCCCTCTTTATTATTAATGTAATGGCCCCCTCTTTATTATTAATGTAATGGCCCCTCTTTATTATTAATGTAATGGCCCCCTCTTTATTATTAATGTAATGGCCCCCTCTTTATTATTAATGTAATGGCCCCCTCTTTATTATTAATGTAATGGCCCCCTCTTTGTTATTAAAGAGGGGCCATTATATTAATAATAAAGAGGGGGCCATTACATTAATGATGAAGAGGGGGCCATTATAATATACAGGGGGAATAATATTATGAGGAATGGGGGACTACCTGTCTGGCTCTAGCACAGTATTGGGGGGCAGCAGGATGAGTTGTTGAGACACCAGGAAGGAGAGGATGAGAGTAAAGTGAGGAACCTAAAAAATAATCTGTGAAACTCTGCAGAGACGAGAAGCGGCTGAAAGAAGGTGTCATGGCGGTCTTATCTCTGGATGAAGACGTCGAGGAAAGTCTACATCACAGGAGACGTCACTGGATGTAACAGGTATGGTGCGGCATTCTCCTGTAATAATATTACCCATGCACATATCTGTTTCTCGGTAGGGTAAGGGGTATATAGAATTTGACCCACACTGCCGCATCCGGCCCCAGACTTCAGGTAACACTGTGTTCTGAATTCTGGGGCCTAACTAAGGGGTATCAGGGGACATTATTATACAGGGGTAATATAACTTATATTACCCCTGTATAGTGTACCCTGATACCCCTTAGTTATATTACCCCCTGTATAATTTACCTGATACCCCTCAGTTATATTACCCCTGTATAATGTCCCCCATAACAGTGTGTGTCATCCACAGATCCCCCAAATTATTTTAAAAACCTGCTGTTTCTCTAGATGACCTTATGTTTATGGTAGTGGTAATAGAGTCTCAATGGTCTATAAAAGCAGCTACACTATTTTTACAGACCTTTGAGACTCTATTAACACTACTATTAACTATTAACATAAGGTCATCTAGACTAGAAAAAGCAGGTTTTTAAAATTCTTATTTTTCCCATTTAGGTGTTAGAGCAATCTAATTAAAGTTATGTTTTAACACCTAAAGAGAAAGAAAAAATAAATAAAAACCTACGGTTTCTCTAGATGACCTTATGTTGATAGTAGTGTTAATAGAGCTTCAATGCTTTGTAAAAATAGTGTAGCTGCTTTTATAGACCCTTGAGACTCTATTACCACTACATTGTAAAGGGGAGGAGTTAGTAAGATAACCACGCCCATGTTGGGGCGCCAGAAATATTTCTGCACCCAGGCGCCTGTGACCCTAGGATCGGCCCTGGCAGTACAGATACGAGGCAGCTAGGATGGGAGCTGCTGCACATGAGTGCCTATGAGTGTTCCCTCTGTACCAGCCATCAGAGAGGTCGGCACTTTTTCTTACAGTGTGCAAGCGTGTTCACTGTTGCTGTATTGCAGGATGGCCGAAAACCCTGCAAAAGAGCTACAGAACTGCATAATTTTTATGCTGAGCTCCAGCATGGCAATGATCATTTAAGACCCATGTACAGAGTTACATCAGTAAATTTCCCGCTGTAAAAACATAAAATAAAAATACAAAAAAAAGAAAACTTTAAACTATTGTTTTAATAAATACAAATTCGCTTTATTTAGTGATTGTAAGTTAACCCATATTACTGTATTGGTGCGTACAAAATTGTTCTGGTTGTAATTGCTCATAATCATTTTGTTAAATTACTTCAAATACATTTTATCTGAAGATAAATTTGCATTTGATTCTTATAAAACTAACTAGAAATATAACATAATATATTGTATTTCGGTCTACAAAACGCAGTTTTTTAAAACCCTGTACATTTGCTGCAGGCAAAGTTAAAACAGGACGCCACCACTTCAACACTGGTATACGTACCTAGCACTATGGCCCCAAGCCACTTCCTTATATAAGTCACTGTAGAATATTACACTCTGATGTCACCAAATGATCTGTCCGATATTATATTTGCCTTGCCTACATAAATATTCCTGTTTCCATAAGAAAGCTAATTCAGGTGCTCAGGCAGAGTCTAATGAATCCTAGGAAGGAAGAAGGTGATTGTGAATCAGCTCTCATCCCACGCAAGGTTACAGGAGGTAGACAAGTTACTGAGCTCCAGGCAAAAACACGAAAAGTCAATGAGCGTCACACAGGAGCCGTAAGAGTCATGAAATACAGGCAAGGTAAACATAACTACTTCACTTATATCTCCTGAGGATAGCAATTATATCAAAACCATTGGGCTTTTGGTTTGATGAAACTTTTAATCCAAAATTTGTAATTCAAAAAGTGAGGAATGTTTAACCCGTTCCTGCCAAATTTGTCGACAACATTTTGATTTTTACATTCCCACCTTTTATGCACCATAAATTTATTTTATTTTTCCATTGACCTCGCCACAAAGAGGGCTTTTGCAGGACAAGGTCTTTTTTGATGACATCATTTATTGCACCCTATAATATACAAAAAAAAACTTGAAAGAATCTTTTTTTGTTTAATTTGCTTTGCATTGTCCTCTTCCAAGACCCATAACGTTTTTTTTTTTCTTCAGTCAATACAGCTATGTCAGAGCTTTGTTTTTGCAGGAACTGTATTTTTACATGTTGGTGTACCTACACATTGTTTTTATCACTTATTATTTCAAATCATTGTATGACAAATCACCATGACTAGAGATGAGCGAATTTATAAAAAATTTGATTTGGACGGTTCGCCGAATTTTCCAAAAAGATTTGATTTCATCCGAAATTTATTGGTGGCGAATCGCATAAAAAAACTGCTATTTCCTGACTGAAGACAGACTGTTTAGTGCTGTAGAACACTGTGCCTTGCAGTAACACACATAGGGAGTCTGCTGTGGTAGTGAAACAATACTGTGAGTCAGTATGACACTCAGATGACAGGCGTCGCTCTTAGAATCACTGCACACTTCACTTATTTAGGCAGTTATGGGGCCAAAACTGACCAAGTAACTCAAGTGTGAACTCAGCCTTACATGTCGATGTTAGCATCAAGAAGAAGCGCACTCCTTTTACACCATCAGCTGATTTCACATAGATGTCTACAGAACCTGTTCTATTAAACGCTTATACAAGTAGAGCCCCCCTGACAGAGTGGAGAGGGTGTCAGCAGTAAGTTTGTGTTGATGTCACTGATTATTTTGCCCTTCCTCTGATCCATCAGAACAATAACCCCCAAAAACGGATCCTGGCTGTTGAGCACTTGCCTTCACTCGGTCAGCATTTGGTCAGTAATCCATCAGTATTGCTAAAGCCAAAAAAAAAACTGAAGTGGATCCAAAACAGAGATGACAACTGAATGGAATCTTTGCATGTCTTCTGTGTTTTTTACCCACTCCTGCTTTTGGCTACAAAATCATAAGCCAATTCTGATGCAAAATAGGGACCATATCATACAGGCCTTACAGCTACTACATAAACAGGACCTGTTGTGCGTCTCATTTTTCCTTCCTTCTGACAGATCAGAAGAAGGGTCAAATAAATGATGATGATGTCAACCAGGCCAAAAAGGCAAAATAGTGGCCCAGTCATGGAGTAGGGAGGGTGGGAACAGCATGAGAAATCAACAGAGTGGCCCAATGACAGAGTGGTGAGGTGGCAGTAGTATGAGGAGACCACAGAGTGGCCCAGTGACATAGTGCTGAGATGGCAGCAGCATGAGGAGACCACAGAGTGGTGAAGTGGCAGCAGCATGAAGAGACCACAGAGTGGTGAAGTGGCAGCAGCATGAGGAGACCACAGAGTAGTGATGTGGCAGCAGCATGAGGAGACCACAGAGTGGTGAAGTGGCAGCAGCGTGAGGAGACCACAAAGTGGCCCAGTGACATAGTGTTGAGGTGGTAGCAGCATGAGGAGACCACAGAGTAGTGATGTGATACCAACACTAGCTGGGACCAGCAAATAATACAGCGCGGTGAACAACCGTGAACTCCTATACAAAGCAAAACAAACCCGCGGATAGTAACTACATCAATCTTTATTGAACAAATATAATGACATACATGATAAAATCAGGAAGTGGAGAGGAGTGTGGATAAAACCTCCAGGACCAAGAATAATGCCGTAATGAAATTGCAAAAAATCCCTGTTGCTTTGTATAGGAGTTCACGGTTGTTCACCGTGAGGTATCATTTGCTGGTCCCAGCTAGTGTTGGTATTTAATTATTTTTCCTGTTTTATTACAGAAGAATCTAACATGGATTATCGATCAAATGATTAAACCTGAATTTCCCAGGTGGAAGCAGTATTTTCTGGAGGTGCAGGCTGTGTGGAGGATCCGGGTCAGCGGAGCACGAGGGAACTCAAGATACGGTTAAAAAATTTACTTCACAAGCGTATTAGAACGTGGTGGAATAAGGCCACATTAGAGCAATATATTCATAAATCCTTAATTCCGATGGGTTTGAGGGTACAGACATTTCCCCTCTTATGGTTGGGACGATAATTATTTCTGTTCTAAATGGGAGGCGGCCTGTTATGGTTGTTCACGCAGCCAGATGCAGCTCATTACTGAGCTTAACACCAAAACCTTGTCCCAGTTGGAACGTGAAATTGGGGAAGTAGAACAATCACTATCCCAAAAACTGTCCACTAGTGAGTGGGAAATCTATAGAAAAGAATTGGATGCATTGTTTGTAAAGTGGGAGGAGCAGATTAAGACCACTAAGACCAAGAAACTTCAGAGGGATCGCCTAGATGTTGAAATGAATAGAATATACAGTTGGAAGCACAGGGATTTAGGTGCACGACCGAGATCAGCATCTGTGAGGATGGGAGCTCTGGGACCTCCGACTCTAAGAGATACCCTTATAGGTCAAACAAACGTAAGGATGTCAACCCCCGGATACCGACAGGGAAAAGACGTCCGGATGGTCCTTCTGGAACATTGCAGGTAATCAATCTCTCCACCCATATACTTACGGATAATCAAAAGGCAATCTTAGAGAAGGGACTTTCTTTCTCCCCTAGTGGTAACTTTGACCTTTTTTTGACAGTGAGAGACGTGCATCTGTTTGCACGCAAGCTGGTTTTAAAGAAATTGTTTTATTAGAGGCCAGATCCGAATTTTCCAACCTTGCTGGAGCAGGAAGCATTGGCTACATTAACTACTCCTTTGGAGGAGGAAGAAATATCATCACCAATTGGTGAGTTCCCCAAAAGTTTATGCCCTATATCTAAGAAATTTCCCCCACTGTCACTATTCCCCAATATTGATCTGTTTGTTTAATTGGTGTGCAATGATTTGGCCAAGATTCTGTTGTCTAATAGTACTGGCAACTGCACTAAAGGGGAAAGGTGTGCTTTGAAAGAAATCAAAACCTGGAATGACGTAGTGATTAAGGGGGCCGACAAGGGAGGCAACATTGTCATCTGGCCTCGCATCATGTATGAAAAAGAACCCTGGAGGCAGCTATACGATGAGGATTGTTATGTAAAGTTAACTTTCAATCCTACTATAAAAGATACTGATGAGCTGATTAGCATACTCAATCGGGCAGTTCTGGAGGGGAAAATTTCTGCTAAACAAGCATACCTGTTGAAGGAATATCCAGTAATTCCTACTTTATATCTTCTCCCTAAGGTGCACAAAAACATATGACAGCCCCCTGGACGACCGATTGTGTCGGGAACTAACAGTCTGAATGAGGCTGTGTGTAAATATATCGATTCCTTCCTACACCCGCTAGTTGAAGAATTACCATTATATCTGAAGGATACCATGGGTGTCCTCAGAAAGGTTGAAGATCTACATCTGGATCCAGATATGCTATTGGCGACATGTGATGTCGAGTCGCTTTACACGTCCATTAAGCATTCTGATGGTCTCAAAGCATCCGAGTTCTTCTTACACAGCTACAACATGGAAGCAAACAAATGTGAGTTTGTCATGACCTTGTTGGAGTTTGTACTCACTCATAATTTTGGCGGTAATTTTCATGTTTGGCGGTCTCTTTTTCCTGCAGCTCCGGATCACGGCGATGGGGGCGACCTGTGCGCCCTCTTACGCCAATCTCTTCCTGGGGCTGTGGGAGAGAGAGATCCTACAGACAAATGTATCTTCTCTGGCACATAAGGTCCAATACTGGGGAAGATACATTGATGACCTTCTTATAATCTGGCAGGGGTCTAGTGAGGAATTCAAGTTGTTTGTGGATGAGTTGAATGATAACCAACTGAATATCTGACTTACCTACACATGCAGTAGAACAGAGATTGACTTTCTTGATGTTAAACTGCGGGTGGAAGCCGATGGTGGTATCACTATGGACCTGTTCAGGAAGCAACCTCGGTAAATGCTCTTCTTTCAGCTCAATCCTCACACCCGAGGAATCTGGTCAACAGTATTCCTGTTGGCCAGTTTCTGCGAGCTAGGAGGATTTGTTCTACTGACCATCTTTTTGAAAACAGGCTGATGACCTTCCGAAGCGGTTCCAAAAGAGGAACTACACAAGATGGCCCATTGAGAGGGCATATCGTCGAGCACGCTTGGCGAGACGCCCCGAGTTCCTACAAACGAGAATACGAAAGAACTTATCTGATGAGATCCGGTTCATCACAACATATAACAACAATTTCACTGAAATAGGTGAGGTACTATCTAGGTACTGGGAAATCATCCGAGTGGATTCACACTTCGGTTCGGCGATCATTGATCGCCCGCATCTGACTTTCAGACGTTCTAAAAATCTTAAGGATCACCTTTGGTTCTAAGGGCCCCAAATGGGGTAATAAACCATGTGGCAAATGCGTTGCATGTTGTAACATGGATAGGACTGACATATTTTGGGATACGGCACATAGGAAGGAGTATCACATTACCTATCCCATTGACTGCACCACCATTGGGGTGGTATATTGGGCTTTATGCCCTTGCGACAAGATCTATGTTGGGCTGACAACACGCCAATTTAAGAAGCGCATCCAGGAACACGTATTGGCGATTGCAGCCGCAATTGATGTCACAGATGATAATCTTACCACCATACCACAACATTTTAAGGAGGTACATGGATGTGATAGCTCTTTGTTACGTTTTAGATCACGTCAGTATATCCCCAAGGGGGGGAAATTGGAAGAGAATTCTTGTTCAGCGGGAATCCAGTTGGATCTTCACTTTAAATTCCGTTATACTGTAACTTAACTTAGATCAATAAGGTATTTTAATATATTACATGGTGTGTATGTTTACAGCATATATACAGTTGCAAGAAAAAGTGTGTGAACCCTTTGGAATGATATGGATTTCTGCACAAATTGGTCATAAAATGTGATCTGATCTTCATCTAAGTCGCAACAATAGACAATCACAGTCTGCTTAAAATAATAACACACAAAGAATTAAATGTTACCATGTTTTTATTGAACACACCATATAAACATTCACAGTGCAGGTGGAAAAAGTATGTGAACCCCTAGACTAATGACATCTCCAAGAGCGAATTGGAGTGAGGTGTCAGCCAACTGGAGTCCACTCAATGAGATGAGATTGGAGGTGTTGGTTGCAGCTGCCGGGCCCTATAAAAAACACACACCAGTTCTGGGTTTGCTTTTCACAAGAAGCATTGCCTGATGTGAATGATGCCTCGCACAAAAGAGCTCTCAGAAGATCTACTATTAAGAAATGTTGACTTGCATAAAGCTGGAAAGGGTTATAAAAGTATCTCCAAAAGCCTTGCTGTTCATTAGTCCACGGTAAAACAAATTGTCTATAAATGGAGAAAGTTCAGCACTGCTGCTACTCTCCCTAGGAGTGGCCGTCCTGTAAAGATGACTGCAAGAGCACAGCGCAGACTGCTCAATGAGGTGAAGAAGAATCCTAGAGTGTCATCAAAAGTCTCTGGCATATGCTAACATCCCTGTTAGCGAATCTACGATACGTAAAGCACTAAACAAGAATGGATTTCATGGGAGGATATCACAAAGGAAGCAACTGCTGTCCAAAAAAAAACATTTCTGCACGTTTACAGTTTGCACAAGAGCACCTGGATGTTCCACAGCAGTACTGGCAAAATATTCTGTGGACAGATGAAACCAAAGTTGAGTTGTTTGGAAGAAACACACAACACTATGTGTGAAGAAAAGAGGCACAGCACACCAACATCAAAACCTCATCCCAACTGTGAAGTATGGTGGTGGGGGCATCATGGTTTGGGGCTGCTTTGCTGCGTCAGGGTCTGGACGGATTGCTATCATCGAAGGAAAAATAAATTCCCAAGTTTATCAAGACATTTTGAAGGAGAACTTAAGGCCATCTGTCCACCAGCTGAAGCTCAACAGAAGATTGGTGTTGCAACAGGACAACGACCTAAAGCATAGAAGTAAATCAACAACAGAATGGCTTAAACAGAAGAAAATACGCCTTCTGGAGTGGCCCAGTCAAGTTCTGACCTCAACCCGATTGAGATGTTGTGGCATGACCTCAAGAAAGTGATTCACACCAGACATCCCAAGAATATTGCTGAACTGAAACAGTTCTGTAAAGAGGAATGGTCAAGAATTACTCCTGACCGTTGTGCACGTCTGTTCTGCAACTACAGGAAATGTTTGGTTGAAGCTATTGCTGCCAAAGGAGGTTCAACCAGTTATTAAATCCTAGGGTTCACATACTTTTTCCACCTGCACTGTGAATGTTTACATAGTGTGTTCAATAAAAACATGGTAACATTTAATTCTTTGTTTGTTATTAGTTTAAGCAGACTGTGATTGTCTATTGTAGTGACTTAGATGAAGATCAGATCACATTTTATGACCAATTTGTGCAGAAATCCATATCATTCCAAACGGTTCACATACTTTTTCTTGCAACTGTATATGTGTATATATATATATATATATTTGTGCACATTTGAGCACCCTTTTATGCACTAGCGCACTTTTTGCACTTGCACTTCCCTTTTCCTATCACTATTACTAATAATTTTTCTCACTGCACTCTTTGCACTAGCACTTTACGCAGGTACTTTGTTACATACATTTATGATTACGAATTTGTGGCGATATTTTTATTGCATGAGTAGGATCAACTACTCTCTTATTATGGTTTTATTCACCTATCATGTTATCTTGTATTTGCTTTAATTTGTGTGATATAGTAGTCTTGATTACCTGCCGATCATGTGATTGATGTTATTAAGCGGCCGTAGTGCAGAGGTGTTTTTAGTTAGTGTTCTAGAGATGTCATTTCCACCCTTAGTTTATGCAACATACCCGGCTTGCGGCGATAGCACGTGATCGTCTGCCCGCTCTATGTATGGGCGTGTGTTGGACGCTTGCTTATGATGTATCCCCCTATGTAATACGCTGTACCGTGATGTTGGGCACGTCCGCATTACGTCATGATGTACGACGGTCGTTCCTTGTTTAATGCGGTCTGTGTGAGTGTCCCTCAGGTGTAATGCTTTATCCATCTGGCACCGGCCTCCGGATAGGTTGACGCAAGGCATATTGGGAGTATATAGGGGGCGGGTTTTATGGCAGATGTATTGTGCCCTTTGAAAAAGCGGGTTAGCGAAACGGACGTCGGGCCATTCCTCCAGCCAGGTTTGGTATTTTTCACATGTTCATGCTTGTCACTGTTGTCTGTGTTTTTACCAGTATTACAGTGGTTATCCACTTGCACGCTGGTTGTCCCTACTTTCCATTTCATGTTTAATCTTGCATATGCCATTTCATTGGCGCAATTATATACTTGTATGTAGGGCCACATTCAGCACGTCCTCTTTTTTCTGGTGTATCACGCATACAACAGTGGTCTTTTGAAATATCATTATGGCATTATTCTTAGTCCTGGAGGTTGTATCCACACTCCTCTGCACTTCCTGATTTTATCATGTATGTCATTATATTTGTTCAATAAAGATTGATGTAGTTACTATCCGCGGGTTTGTTTTGCTTTGTATAGGAGTTCAGAGTAGTGATGAGGCAGCAGCATGAGGAGACCACAGAGTGGCGAAGTGGCAGCAGCACAAGTAGATCACAAATGTGGCCCAGTGACATAGTGTTGAGGTAGCAGCAGCATGAGTGAACCACAGAGTGGCCCAGTGACGTAGTGGGGAGGTGGCAGCAGCATGAGGAGACCACAGAGTGGTGATGTGGCAGCATCATGAGGAGACCACAAAGTGGCCCAGTGACATAGTGTTGAAGTGGCAGCAGCATGAGGAGAACACAGAGTGGCCCAGTGACATAGTGTTGAGGTAGCAGCAGCAAGAGGAGACCACAGTGTAGTGATATTGCAGTAGCATGAGGAGACCACAGAGTGGTGAACTGGCAGCAGCATGAGGAGACCACAAAGTGGCCCTATCATGTTACACATGCATGGTTTGCCTTTTCATTATGTGTGTCCCTTCTTTCTTTCCCTAGCTTCTGCTCTCTCTGTTGTGTCCTCCCCTCTTCTTCATTCTGGCTTCACCCCTCATCTAAGCTACTTGCTCCTGTTAGCTGCTCACAGCATGGTTTTTTGACCTATCCATTTGTTCATCGGTGTATGATCTGCACAGTTTGGAATAAACTTCTTCACGATCTACAAGGTGTCGTTTGGATCGAGTCACTGTCCGCCAATTCACCTAAGATTATGGTTATCGCCATCTCAGCAGAACTGTAAGTTCAGAGATCACATTGTAATGCTTAGACTGGAGAGGCAGAACAGTCAAACAATCAGTGAAGGGATCTTACAAGATCTGCAAAATATCTTTCAAAGGATCCTTGCTAGCTATGCATGTATAGTGAGATGTATATGGACACTGGAATATACAAACCGGATTCCAAAAAAGTTGGGACACTATACAAATCGTGAAAAAAAACTGAATGCAATGATGTGGAGGTTCCAACTTCTAATATTTTATTCAGAATAGAACATAAATCACGGAACAAAAGTTTAAACTGAGAAAATGTACCATTTTAAGGGAAAAATATGTTGAATCAGAATTTCATGGTGTCAACAAATCCCAAAAGAGTTGGGACAAGGCCATTTTCACCACTGTGTGGCATCTCCCCTTCTTCTTACAACACTCAACAGACGTCTGGGGACCGAGGAGACCAGTTTCTCAAGTTTAGAAATAGGAATGCTCTCCCATTCTTGTCTAATACAGGCCTCTAACTGTTCAATCGTCTTGGGCCTTCTTTGTTGCACCTTCTTCTTTATGATGCGCCAAATGTTCTCTATAGGTGAAAGATCTGGACTGCAGACTGGCCATTTCAGTACCCGGATCCTTCTCCTACGCAGCCATGATGTTGTGATTGATGCAGAATGTGGTCTGGCATTATCTTGTTGAAAAATGCAGGGTCTTCCTTGAAAGAGATGACGTCTGGATGGGAGCATATGTTGTTTTAGAACCTGAATATATTTTTCTGCATTGATGGTGCCTTTCCAGACATGCAAGCTGCCCATGCCACACGCACTCATGCAACCCCATACCATCAGAGATGCAGGCTTCTGAACTGAGTGTTGATAACAACTTGGGTTGTCCTTGTCCTCTTTGGTCCGGATGACATGGCGTCCCAGATTTCCAAAAAGAACTTCGAATCGTGACTCGTCTGACCACAGAACAGTCTTGCATTTTGCCACACTCCATTTTAAATGATCCCTGGCCCAGTGAAAACGCCTGAGCTTGTGGATCTTGCTTAGAAATGGCTTCTTCTTTGCACTGTAGAGTTTCAGCTGGCAACGGTGGATGGCACGGTGGATTGTGTTCACTGACAATGGTTTCTGGAAGTATTCCTGAGCCCATTCTGTGATTTCCTTTACAGTAGCATTCCTGTTTGTGGTGCAGTGTCGTTTAAGGGCCCGGAGATCACGGGCATCCAGTATGGTTTTACGGCCTTGACCCTTACGCACAGAGATTGTTCCAGATTCTCTGAATCTTCGGATGATGTTATGCACAGTTGATGATGATAGATGCAAAGTCTTTGCAATTTTTCGCTGGGTAACACCTTTCTGATATTGCTCCACTATCTTTCTGCACAACATTGTGGGAATTGGTGATCCTCTACCCATCTTGGCTTCTGAGAGACACTGCCACTCTGAGAAGCTCTTTTTATACCCAATCATGTTGCCAATTGACCTTATTAGTGTTAATTGGTCTTCCAGCTCTTCGTTATGCTCAAATTT
The DNA here is from genome assembly GCF_905171765.1 of Bufo bufo. NCBI lineage: Eukaryota > Metazoa > Chordata > Amphibia > Anura > Bufonidae > Bufo > Bufo bufo. The sequence continues at coordinate 546,583,203 of NC_053389.1, read as the reverse complement.
ACTTTTTCCAGCCTCTTATTGCTACTTGTCCCAACTTTTTTGGGATTTGTTGACACCGTGAAAATTGGAATCAACATATTTTTCCTTTAAAATGATACATTTACTCGGATTAAACGTTTGATCTGTCATCTACGTTCTATTACAAATAAAATATTGACATTTGCCATCTCCACATCATTGCATTCAGTTTTTATTCACAATTTGATTAGTAGTGTCCCAACTTTTTTGGAATCCTGTTTGTAGCAGAATATATGTACAAGCCTGTATACTACAGCCAGCAAGTAAATCTCAGCATAAGATTCATCAGTTTTCTGCACAGATTATTGAAGAAACTGTTCATGCAACTGTTATTTAATCAGCTCCTAGACTGTCTGTATTGTCACATGCATTCTGCCTGCAAGTCAATCAAAGCTCTGTATGCTATCAAAACTAACTTTGCAGCAGCCATTGCTAAACGTCTCTCTGACTCCCCCTCCCACTGGTTGCCTAGGAAACCCTCTCCCAGAGCCAGAAGATTGATACATTTCTATGCAAACACATACCTTGTGATTTAACCCTCTGCTTGTTATCACAATGCACCAGCAAGGCAATGTACAATCTGAGGAACCTAATACACAGAAAGAACCTGAACTTCCAACAGATCAGGAGTCAGATCCTCAAGGCCATATAAAACAAAAACGTTTAGTGAAGCCAACCTGGAAAGTTCAAGAGAACTATGAGGCTGACAAAGAAGAACTGCTGCAGAACATCCGCCACTCATGGTCTAAAACTATTGAATGCATGTCAGCTCTGTCTCAACCAACTCATAAGGTATTGCACCTAGAGGGCGCTGTTAAGCAGTTGAATGCTGTCTATGAGAACTACCAAAGACTGTCTGCTAAATATGCTGATCTCTTAAAGCGGTACAACACAGAAAATTCCTTAAAAGAATTACAGGAATTGAATGAGCTCAATCTTGAAAGAGACGATCTAGTAACACAAACAAGGACAAAAACAAATGTAAAAATCGCCCATCTCCATGAATCTAGATCCCATCTCTCCACAACTTCTAAGCGCTCCACACGATCTTCCAAATCCTTAAGATCAACATCTTCTACTCTCAGCCAACGACTCATCAAAGCCCGCGCTGATGCAGAAGCTTTTAAAATCCAGGCAGTTTTCGCCCAGAAGAAAGTGGAAATGGAAGCTAAGGCTGCACAGAAGAAAGCGGAAATGGAAGCTGAGGCTGCACAGAAGAAAGCGGAAATGGAAGCTGAGGCTGCAAAGAAGAGAGCAGAAATAGAAGTCTTAGAAAAACAATGTGAGCACGCCAAAGACATGGCAAGACTAAGAGTCTTAGAGCAGGCTGTAAGTGACAATGAAAGAAGTGTCAGTAGCCATTACTCTGTTATATCTTATGCATCAGTGTCATCACAGACCTCATCAAAACTCCATCACTCTGTCATAGCACCCAAAGAACTCAACCAAGGTGTTGTCTCTACATCTATTACACCTTCTCAAGTGGCAGAAACGGGTACGAATAGAAATGACCTACCACACTATTGCACTAACCTGCCACCCTCTAACAATCCACTATTATACGGCTACAAACCAACACACCTTTGGACCGTACACCAGCTCCAGTATTAAACGCCTCAGCACCATCCTATGTTCCCAAGTCACTCCACGTCAATGTACCAGCTACTGCAACTAACTTTGTTCCGCCTGCAATTATATACCCAAAGTCTGAATACACAGACATGTCGCAGTTTGCCAAGTACATCCTTCGCAAAGAACTCACTAGGACGGGCCTCACCATGTTTGATGACAAACCGGAAAATTGCTGAGGCTGGAAATTCACCTTTAAAGCAACAATCAGCGAATTAGATATCACTGTTGCAGAAGAATTGGATCTTCTCATCAGGTGGCTAGGTCCTCAGTCAGCTGAACGTATCAAGAGACTTAAAACCGTTTACATTTCCAATCCTGCTGCAGGTCTCGACGCTGCTTGGGACAGACTTGAACGTAGCTTTGGCAGCTCTGAGGCCATCGAAGATGCCTTACTCAAAAGGTTGCAAGGCTTTCCAAGGATTACAGCTAAAGACAATCTAAAGCTTCAAGAACTTAGTGATCTTCTACTAGAGCTTCAACTAGCTAAGGCTGACACCCACCTACCCGGTCTTAGTTACCTTGACACCCCTCGTTGCATCAACCCTATTGTCCTTAAGCTACCATATGGCATCCAAGAAAAATGGGTTAGTCAAGGATCTACTTACAAGAGAAGGTATGGAGTAGCCTTTCCTCCTTTTTCCTACTTCTGTACCTTCATAAAGGAAATTGCGGACTCTAAGAATGACCCAAGTTTCATCTACGGTGACTGTAACCCTCTTAGTCCACCTTCTCCAGGACTTGCAAACACGCGCATAACGCACAGAGACCGCAGGGGTCCAGTGTCAGTGAAAAGGACTGATGTTCAACCTGCACATGCTACAGTTCTTCCGAAGACTGGACAAAACAAGAAACTTGAGGATCCGAATCGCCAATGTCCCATACATAACAAGCCACACCCACTTAAGAAGTGCATTGTTTCAGAAAGAAACCTCTACAGGAATGCAAGGAACTTTTAAAGGAATTTGGAGTTTGTTTCAGATGCTGTGCTTCCACAGAACACCTGGCAAAAGACTGTAAGGCCATCATTAAGTGCATAGAATGCAGTAGCGACAACCACGTTCAAGCCCTTCATCTGTACCAACACAGCACTACTCCATCCACTGACATCCCCCCCAGGGCAAAGCTTGGCGGGTAGCACGCTGAATAAACAGCAACCTCCACCCCAGTGTTCTCAACATGCACTGAAGTCTGTGGGGAAGGACTTTGTGGGAAATCCTGCGCTAAGATATGCTTGGTTTGCGTATACGCAAAGGGCAAACCTAAAAGGGCCGTAAGACTGTATACCATTCTCGACGACCAGAGTAACCAATCTCCCGCAAGTACAAGGTTCTTTGATCTCTTAGGCATAGCAGGAGGTGCTCTACCTTATACCCTAGGTACTTGTGCAGGGATTACAAAAGTCTGGGGTAGAAGAGCCAGTGACCTTGCAGTTACTCCTCTCAACGGCAACTTGGAAATACCCTTGCCTACTATCATTGAGTGTGATCAGATCCCAACTAACAAGGATGAGATCCCCACTCCTGAAGATGCCAAGCACCATATTCACTTGAAAGACATAGCTGATCAAATACCAGCCTTTGATGAGAATGCTGATATCCTGTTGCTACTCGGGAGAGACATCCTAAGGGTGCACAAGGTGCGCCATCAAATCAACGGCCCAAATGATGCACCTTACGCCCAGCGTCTGGATCTAGGCTGGGTCATTATTGGCAACGTCTGTCGTAGCAACGCCAGGAAACCTCTCTCGGTTTCTTCCTTTAAAACTCATGTCCTGCCCAATGGACGCACTACTTGCTTTCCAAGACAACAACATTACTATAGTGTGAAAGGAAGACTGTGTGTCAAAGGTACGCCAGAGCGCATAATACTCGATGATAGGAAAGCATTTATCGGGATGACAACATTGGTAACACAGTGTTTGAAGCAGGGTGGATAAAAATCAATGATTTTTTTTTTTTAAATAAAAAAAAAAATCAGATTTTTTTTTAATATAAAATGCTTTTTGAGGAAAATATATTACCATCCAAAGGTTATTCCATCATGAAATAAAGATTCGTTTTTTAATTATGTAGAATAAGGCTGTACGTAGACTCCCATATTGTTGAATGGATTAGGCAGTGGCTGAGGGACAGACAACAGAGGGTTGTAGTCAATGGAGTATATTCAGACCATGGTCTTGTTACCAGTGGGGTACCTCAGGGATCTGTTCTGGGACCCATATTGTTTAATATATATTGCAGAAGGCCTCGATGGTAAGGTGTCTTTTTTCTGATGACACAACGATTTGTAACAGGGTTGATGTTCCTGGAGGGATACACCAAATGGAAAAGGATTTAGGAAAACTAGAGGAATGGTCAAAAATCTGGCAACTAAAATTTAATGTTCATAAGTGCAAGATAATGCACCTGGGGCGTAAAAACCCAAGAGCAGAATATAAAATCAGTGATACAGTCCTAACCTCAGTATCTGAGGAAAGGGATTTAGGGGTCATTATTTCAGAAGACTTAAAGGTAGGCAGACAATGTCATAGAGCAGCAGGACATGCTAGCGGAATGCTTGGGTGTATAGGGAGAGGCATTACTAGTAGAAAGAGGGAGGTGCTCATACTGCTCTACAAAGCACTAGTGAGACCTCATTCAGAGTATTGTGCGCATATCTCCAGAAGGATATTGATACTTTGGAAAGACCATATCTCCAGAAGGATATTGATACTTTGGAGAGAGTTCAGAGAAGAGCTACTAAACTGGTACATGGATTGCAGGACAAAACTTACCAGGAAAGATTAAAGGACCTTAACATGTATAGCTTGGAAGAAAGACGAGACAGAGGGGATATGATAGAAACTGCTAAATACATAAAGGGAATCAACAAGGTAAAAGAGGAGAGAATATTTAAAAGAAGAAAAACTGCTACAAGAGGACATAGTTTTAAATTAGAGGGGCAAAGGTTTAAAAGTAATATCAGGAAGTATTACTTTACTGAGAGAGTAGTGGATGCATGGAATAGCCTTCCTACAGAAGTGGTAGCTGCAAATACAGAGAAGGAGTTTAAGCATGCATGGGATAGGCATAAGGCCATCCTTCATATAAGATAGGGCCATAGTATTCAGTATATTGGGCAGACTAGATGGGCCGAATGGTTCTTATCTGCCGAAACATTCTATGTTTCTATATGTGTCATTTTTTTGGTAAATAAATTCCATTAATCTATTCACAATGTCATGCTCTTCCAGAGGTTTTTGTAAGATTATTGGGCAGTTTTCTGCCTACAAGATATTATGACAGATGCTTGGTTTACTTTTGCAGTTCTCAAAACTGAATTTGACTCAGCAGAGATTACATGCCTCTTCTTCACAGCAAAAATGTTATAACATGAACAGAGTTGAGAAAAATACCTTAATCCTAACTTCTACAAACCTATGAATGCAGAATCAACCTAATCAAACTAATATGAAAAGTTGTTTAAATCTTCATCTACTTGCATATTATAAGTTATACCAGCAATAATTAGTCTTTATGTAGAAAACTATGATTTAAATCAAGCCTTACTGACTAGTGATTTAAATCGTGATTTAAATCATTTTGATTTAAATCAAATCCACCCTGGTTTGAAGTAACCACAAAAGACAATGAGTTAGCAGCCACAATGGAAGACAAGGAATTCTTGAGAACCATGAGTAAAGAGTTCTATCAAGATGATTCTAACAGCTGGGTGGCGCCGCTACCATTCCGCACTCCAAGGAAGAGAATTCCAAATAATAGACAACACGCAGAGTCACGGTTCATCTCTTTAGAGCGCAACCTGAACCGGAAACCGGAGATAAAGAAACATTTTGTCGACTTTATGCAGAAGGTGTTTGAGAGAGATCATGCTGAACCTGCACCCCCTTTTATACAAGGAGAAGAATGCTGGTACCTACCGTGTTTTGGTGTTTATCATCCTCGTAAGCCTGACCAGATTAGAGTGGCCTTTGACTCAAGTGCTCGCCATGAATGCGTTTCTCTCAATGACCATCTTCTCTCTGGACCCAATCTGAACAACAACCTCTTGGGAGTCCTACTCCGCTTTAGACAAGAGCCAATTGCCATTATGGCCGACATTCAACAAATGTTTCATTGTTTCATCGTCCGTGAAGATAACAGAAACTTCCTCAGGTTCCGATGGTATCGCAATAATGTTGTCAGCAACGAGGTCATAGACTATCGGATGAAAGTTCATCTGTTCGGCAATAGCCCTTCCCCAGCAGTTGCCATTTATGGACTGAGAAAAACTGCCCAAGAAGGCGAACAGGAGTTCGGGACGGATGCACGTCAGTTTGTGGAAAGGAACTTCTACGTGGATGACGGTCTTAAGTCCCTACCTATGGAAGAAGAGGCCATTGACCTTCTCACCAGAACCCAGAACATTCTCGCCACTGCCAACCTCAGACTACACAAAATCATCTCCAACAGCAATAAGGTAATGGGAGCATTTTCTTCCGTTGATCATGCAGTCAGTGCCAAGGAATTCCAACCAGAGTCTGACCTTTCCCTCACACAACGCAGCCTTGAATTGCTGTGGGATGTTAAGAAAGATACGTTCACATTTCAAACATCAGCTTGCGACAAGCCCTTCACAAAAAGAGGAGTACTGTCTGTAGTTAACAGTATCTACGACCCTTTGGGATTCATAGCACCCTTTACTATTCAGTGTAAGATATTACTCCGACAACTCACTACAGAGAACACTGACTGGGATACCCCTTTACCCAAGGAGAAACAACAAAGGTGCGAATCCTGGAAGCAGTCCCTCCAGGCATTAGAACAGTTCAAGATACCACGGTCTTACACTCCTGCGTCCTTGAAGAATGCCACCAGACTAGAGATCCATGTCTTTTCGGATGCATCCATGGAAGTCATAGCTGCTGTAGCTTATCTCCGAGCTGTACACTCTAACGGTGGAATAGGAGTAGGATTCGTCATGGGCAAAACCAAGTTAACTCCAAAGCCTGCACATACCATCCCAAGGCTTGAACTCTGTGCAGCCATGTTAGCTATTGAAATTGCTTAGCTTATAGAGCACGAAACAGACCATGACATTGATTCCTTTGACTTTTACACAGATAGTAAAATCGTGCTAGGATACATACATAATCAAACAAGACAATTCCATGTGTATGTCGGCAATCGAGTGGAATGCATAAGGAAATTCTCCACGCCAGAGCAATGGCACTATGTAACCACGACCTTAACCCTGCCGACTTAGGCAGTCGTGCAGTGCCTGCTGCTACATTTCTGGATATATCATGGATATCCCCACCAGTACTCTTGAATGAAGAATTCTTCTCAAGGCCTGTAGAGTCTATCTTTAAACTTTTCCAGCCGGACTCTGATAAGGAAATCAAGACCATTGCAGTTACACTTAACACCTCTGTGGAAGCAAAAGTAAAACTGAAATCTTGTCAATTTGAGCGGTTTTCTAAGTGGTCTTCGGCTGTACTAGCGACTGCACGTCTTATTCACATTGCTCATCACTTCGCAAACAAGGATGGCACAAATCAAGAGTGTCATAAGTGGCACATTTGTAAAGAACTCCTCACACCAGGTTGATACAAAGGGAGGTAAGAAGGACTGGTGCGGTTGCTGCCTTCCCCTCTGAAGATAGTTCCGTGAGTCCATCTACTTCCTACCGTTCCACTTCAAGAGCCTTTCTTAGTATTAGTAATGTTTTCTTGTTTATGTTCCTTTGTTCTCTTTGTTGCAGGTGTTCCAGTAGAAAAACATCTATATTTCATGGACTTGAACAAGGTTATTATGGTTATAAATGTTATTAGAAATCATAGATTTAGACGGGGAGTATCATGTTACACATGCATGGTTTGCCTTTTCATTATGTGTGTCCCTTCTTTCTTCCCCTAGCTTCTGCTCTCTCTCTCTTGTCTCCTTCCCTCTTCTTCATTCTGGCTTCACCCCTCATCTCAGCTACTTGCTCCTGTTAGCTGCTCACAGCATGATTTTTTGACCTATCCATTTGTTCATCGGTGTATGATCTGCACAGTTTGGAATAAACTTCTTCACGATCTACAAGGTGTCGTTTGGATCGAGTCACTGTCAGCCAATTCACCTAAGATTATGGTTATCGCCATCTCAGCAGAACTGTAGAGATCACATTGTAATGCTTAGACTGGAGAGGCAGACAGGCCCAGTGACATAGTGTTGAAGTGGCAGCAGCATGAGGAGAACACAAAGTGGCCCAGTGACATAGTGTTGAGGTAGAAGCAGCAAAAGGAGACCACAGTGTGGTGAGGTGGCAGCAGCATGAGGAGATCACAGAGTGGCCCAGTGACAGAGCGGGGAGGTGGGGGGCAATACCAGTACCAGCTGAAGATGGTGGCTGGCAGTAGTAGGACCTGGCAGCAGGTGTGGCAGCAGGTGTGGCATCAGGTGGGCGGCAGCATCAGAATAGTAGCTGAAGCAGGTAGCCAGAAGATACAGGCCTCTTTTGTCAAAGTGTTGGTGTGGCCATGATGGATGATCTAGTCTGATACATCAGGCACTGGTGTTTGAAAATCCTGGCTGATACACTCCTAATTCATCTTCACAGGCGAGTTCTCCTTGGGGTAACTATGGCCCCCGCCACACTAAACATCCGTTCTGATGCCACACTGCTGGTGGGGCAGGAAAGCTTGTCCAGGGAAAACTCGGCTAGTTGCGGCCACAAATCGAGTTTGGCTGCCCAGTAGTCCTGGGGATCTTCGATATGGGGTGGCAGAGTGCACTCCAAGTATGCCACAACTTGCTGGTTCAGGTTCTGCTCTATGTCTACCTGCTGCTGCTGGTGAGTAGTTTCTTCAGTAGGCAGGTAAAGAAAACTGCTCATCAGCAACTTTAGTCTTAAGTTGCTGCTGATGGAGCTAGTACTGCTACTGGCCCCCACTTCCCCCCATCAGCCATGGCAGTGGAACGTGAGCACAGAGGGCCCCCCGGTCAGACCTGCATGAGGATAGTTGATGGCGCACATAGGCAGCGGCCAACTGACTACATAGGATGTCTCGATAGTAGTTCAGTTTGTCCTCCCTCTCATCGGGCGTAAAAAAGGCCCCCATTTTGGACCAGTAGCAAGGGTCTAACATGGTGGAGAACCAGTAGCCATCCCTCTGCCGAATGGTGACAATTTGGCTGTCACTACGCAAGCAAGTGAACATGCATCGGGCCATTTGCGCAAGTGACTCGGAAGGACTCCCTGCCTCCATTTCCACTGCATACTGCCATGGTGTGTCTGGGTCCTCTGCCTCATCTTCCTCATCGCCCTGTAGCTCCTCTGGCTGGTCCTGATCCTCTTCTCCTGTCACCTGTGTAGAAAAACCACCCATTTCTCTACACAGTGCTTGTGCTCGAAAGTCCCTCAACAGGGCTCACGTGGCCGTGATATATAGTCGCCACGTCTCCAGTGTGAGAACGTTGAGGCGAAAGCGGCGTCACCTGGCCAAGTTACTAGTGTGGCTGGGCAGGAACTACATTTACCCAGTGGGCCGTAAAGGACATATATGTCCTTGACCGTAGTTACAGCTGCACACATCAGCGCTGCCGTGCACTTTGACACCGACAGGCTCAAGGACTGGCCCACCTTCTGTTTTACATATCTGTGCAGGGCTGGTACTGCCTTCTTTGCAAAGAAAAGATGGCTTAGGACTCTCGACCTCGGCTCGGCACAAGCCATCAGTTCTCTGAAAGGTGCAGAGTCCACCACTTGGAAGGGGAGGGACTGCAGCACCAGCAACTTGGTCAGTAGCACGTTCAGCTTCTGCGCCGTTGGATAAGTGCTCGCATACTGTTGTCTCTTGACAATCGCTTCGGTGAACTATTGCTGACGGAATGACTGACGAGGAGTAGAAGGAGGAGCAGGAGCATCAGGACCAGCAGATGATGGGAAGGACAGACATCTCCCTTCGGCTGAGGGGGTGGAGCCTTGACTGCATAAAATTGGTTGCGTGCTACTGGGTGATGCAGCGGTAGGCTGGACCACCACGTTGGAGCCACAGTTCTCCCAGGCCACTTTATGGTGACACTGCATGTGTTAACGCAGGGTGGTGGTGACAACATTGGTACCCTACCAATGCTTCACCTTTTGCCCACAAATTCGGCAAATGGCCATGTTCACCTCTTCCGGTGGCCTAACAAAAAATTTCCACACCGCTGATTATGGCATTTCCCCCCCAACACTCCATACTAACTGCCTGCTACCACTGCCTCCATGAACCACTGCACCGCTGCTTCTCGGGCAGGTAGTCTCCTGCGAAGCACCGGGCATGTTTGGCTCCTGAACTCCCACTGCTGCCACCCTGCTCTGCTGATTCCCGACCACCTCGCTGGCTCAGCCGCTGCCTCACGCGCAAGCTTCCACCCTCTTCTCCTGATGATAGGGAAGCCCCTTATTCACCCGGCTCCCAAATTCGATCGGCTTCATCATCATCCACTACTGTCTGCATGTGTCACGAGGGTGTCAAGAACCACGCCTGACTCCGTTATACCCGGGGTCAGGAAGTCGCAGCGGTTGGCTGCGCGCTCTATGTAAGATAGGGCTGTTTCCTTATGGTAGCTTTCTGGGTTTGCTTTGCAACCCTTTTTGGCTCACTCAGGGATCCGTAGCTCCTTCTCCTCAGCTGTTCCTTGTCCAGCACTCCCAACCTCCTTATATTCCCCTCTCACACTTCTCTGGTTGCCAGATATAGAGCTTCCTGCCTGGACTTCTATACTGACCCTCTGGAGCTGTGTTGCTGCGTTCTTTGGTTGTTGGTCCAGAACATTACCCTCCGGATCCCTGTTGGACCTTTGTGGTCTGCTGTGGTCGCCCACCTGGATTTATGTGTTTGTCTGTATTGTCTGTCCTCTCCCTGGTGTTTCCCTCTTAGTGTCAGTGGTGCGGACTAGTGATCCCACCGGCCCGTTCACTATCTAGGGCTCATTTTAGGGAAAGCCAGGGTTTAGGCACGTGATCGCTGCACGGGTGAGGAACCCGTCTAGGGACGTCAGGGTAGTCAGGTGCCAGCCGCAAGGTGAGTCAGGGGTCACCACCTTTCCCTCTCCCTTGGGCAGGGCTTTCCCTTTTCCCTCCCTGTGCGTGACGCCGGTCATTACAGCATGTCACTGATGTCAATGGTCTTAGGGCCAGAAGCCTGACTGCTCACAACATCAGTTCCCACACGACTCATCATCACTACTTGCCCACCTACCGGAGGAAGCAGCGGATCTCTCCTCCAGATCTTGGCTAGGCAGTAGCTGCTGACTGTCCTGTAGTAGCTCGTCCTCACTGAAAAGTGAAGCGGAGCCTACGGCATATAATACTTCTCTAGCAGAGGGAACAGAAAAGGATAAAGGCAGGTTGAGGACAGATGGGGGCGCAGGGCTGCTCCCGGCCATGCCAACTAAGCAATGTCTCTGAAGAACCCACCGACTCTTGGCTGGGGGTGTCTGATGTCACTTGTGACGAAGCAGAAGACCGAGTCAACCACTCAAGCACCGCTGGGTTGCTGGTCAAGACACGACCACTAGATGACACTCAAGCTCAAGCCTCTCGCTGCGACTCCTTCTGCCAACCCCCCCCCCTCCTTCTGCTGCCTGCAACAGAAACATTTTAGCCACTGCCCGTTCCCTTTGAAGGGCCAGTCACCTGTCTGTCTAACATAATGTATAATAAAATAATTAAATTAAAAGGAAATTAATACACCCCAAAAAAGCTGTAGAACGATGTAACTGCACCGCAGAACAGCAAATAAGATGTCCTTTTTTTTACACGTATACACCCCAAAAAAGGCTGTAGTACAAAGTAACTGCACCGCAGAATGGCAAATAAGATGTACTTTTTTTTTACACTAATACACCCTAAAAGAAACTGTAGAACAATTTAAATGCACCGCAGAACGGTTAATATGACGTACATATATTTCCTATAAATAAACCCTGCAACACAGCACTTGCACCCCAATAACAAAAAAGGTTTGCTGGAATTACAGAGGTATTATCTAGTGCAAACCTAAAAGCAGCAGTATAATAACAATTTGGATCCCCAATTAGTGCAGCAAAGTGTAATAGAATTGCTCCTATTACACAGGCTGTACACTCTCCTATTGCACCCTGTTCTCCTTTTATAGTGTAGATCAGGGATGGCCAACCTGCGGCTCTCCAGCTGTTGCAAAACTACAACTCCCAGCATGCAAAGACTGCCTACAGCTATCAGCCTGCAGCAGGGCATGGTGGTAATTGTAGTTTTACAACAGCTGGAGAGCCGCAGGTTGGCCAGCCCTCGTGTAGATGATACCTCCCTATCCTTTTCCTACACCTTGACTAATCTTTCCCTGAACTTGTAAATCTTTTTTTTCAGCACAATGAAGTCTTTCCTAGCACTATCCCTAGCGCCTGCTGATGTCTCTCCCTGCGCTAAGCACACTGGAAAATGGCAGAATCCAAAATGGCTGAGGGTTGTGACATCACAAAAGCTGGCTGGCTGCTGATTGGCTGCATGCATGGCATTGTGGGTGATTCCTCGTTCCCAAAGTTCTTTGCTCCATGTCCTAACATGTGCAGCAGCCATTCGTTACCATAAGGCGTGAGGAAATTCGGATTCGGTGCGAATCAAATTTTTCCTGAAATTCGGATCGAATTCCACTTCGTCAACTTTGATTCGCTCATCTCTAATTATGACATCCCTAGATCTACTAGAATAGCGAGCCAAAGAGCCATATGTGGCTCTAAAGATGCTGATTAAGAAACAATATCTAGCTAAATATTGTTCACTTTGAATTAAAGGAATGGTAGGTACTGTATCTATTCATTTTTTACCCAGGTGTACTCAATCTTCTTGTTCACAGCATACAATTTTCCATTTAGTACAAATACTTGACACACTAAGTGCCATAACTCCAGATGAATAATGCAAAGTATAGAAATACATTTTATATTCTAAAAAATTAACTTAAAAGCATTTGGCACACACCTATTGTTAGGCTACTTTCACACTCGAGTTTTGGCTTTCCGTTTGTGAGATCCGTTCAGGGCTCTCACAAGAGGTCCAAAACGGATCAGTTTTGCCCTAATGCATTCTGAATGGAAAAGGATCCGCTCAGAATGCATCAATTTGCCTCTGATCAGTCTCCATTCTGCTCTGGAGGCGGACACCAAAACGCTGCCTGCTTGACACAATCTGGCACAATAGAAAACGGATCCGTCTCCCATTGACTTTCAAATGGAGTTAATGACGGATTCGTCTTGGCTATGTTACAGATAATACAAATGGATCCGTTCATGACGGATGCATGCAGTTTTATTATTGTAACAGATCCGTTTTTGCAGATCCATGACGGATCCGCCCAAAACGTGAGTGTGAAAGTAGCCTTAGTCTTCACAGATTTAATTATAAGTAACCTTATTTAAAATGCAGGGAAAGAGGTTATCAAGAGCACTCAGAAAGCAACTTAATAGACAATTTTTCCTGCACCCATTGACTTTCAGAAATCAGGTCATCTGGTAGAGTGGGGATAGGTCAGAAATATCAGATATTGAATTGAGCAGAACATTTGTGAGTACACTGCACCGCTGCTCTAATATCAACAGCTTGCAGATAAACATTGAAGCGGAAGCAGCACTCACATGGGCGCTGCTACCCCTTCAAACAGCTGATCAGCAGGGGTGCCAGGAGTTGGACCCCCGTCAATCTGATATTGGTTACCTATGCTGAGAATAGATCATCAATACCAACAAAACCAAACAATCCCTTAAAGGCCGCTACCGTGCACAAATATCAATGACTGAAAGAAGGTGTGGTCTGTACTCTTTGGTAGGTGCCTACGAAGGACTTATCAGTCATACAATGTAATCAGAAGAATTTCACGGCTCTTCGAGGGGTTTTCCAGGATTTAAGAAAATAAAATTACAAAAAATACTTAAATATTATTTTATTATAAAAATATTCCCAAATTCCTTTCATTAGTTACACTGGCTTGTTTTGGCTAGGGAGAAATCATTAGGAGAAATAAAATGGCTGCCATCCTATTAGTGAATGCAAAACATGTCCTAATCACATAACATTGTTGTAACGGAAAATAACGGAATCCATAAGACGGAAGTCAAAACAAAAGCCTTTAGAGGCATTCCGTTTTGATCCGCCATAATAGAAGTCTATGGGCATCATAACGGATCTGTCTGGTTCCCGTTATGCAAGACAGAAAACAAAGTCCTGTCTACAGGACTTTTTTGTCTGTTCTGCATAACGGAAACCTATATGCTTCCCCATAGACTTCTATTATGACGGAAATCAAAACGGAATGCCTTTTAAATGCTTACGTTTTGCATTTAGTCATAATAGAAGTCTATGGGCAGCATAACGGATCCGTCCTTCCGTCTTATGGATTCCGTTATTTTCCATTATAACCATGTTATAACGGAAAGCCATAACGGAATCTAGAACGCAGATTTCAACCCACCCTTACGTCACAACACTGAGGTAAAAAGCTGCCTCATCCTCCTCTCTGCTCTGCTTGACAGGGATTATGACCCTGAGTGCAGTTTAATATAATCTTCAGCTGGATCTCTGTAGGAATGGAGTTCATGGGGAGACATGAAGTACAGAGGACAGACAGACTGTTGCAATGTGGGGCTGTGACAGGACAGACTGTGGTAATGTGGGGCTGTGGGAATGGAGACTACATACAAGTGCTGCTGCTCATTATCCACATCCCCACCCTCCTCTCTGAAACAAACAAACAAAAAATAGTAGATATATTTGATATCGTCACGCCCGTAACAACCTGCTCTATAAAAATAGCACATGATCTAATCTGTTAGATAAACACTATAATAAACAAAAAATTAAAACCGTGCCAGAACAGCCATTTTTTGTTACCTTGCCTACGAAAAGTGTAATATAAAGCGATCCAGAATCATATGTACCCCAAAATAGTATCAATAAAACTGTCACCTTATCCCATAGTTTCCAAAAGGGGTCATTTTTTGGTTGTTTCTACTGTAGGGTGCATTAGGGGGTCTTTAAATGTGACATGGTGCCTAAAAACCAGAGCAACAAAATCTGCCCTCTAAAAACCATATGGCTCTCCTTTCCTTCTGTGCCCTGCTGTATGCCTATACAGCAGTTTACAAGCACATATGGGGAGTTTCTGTAAACTGCAGAATCAGGGTAATAGATCTGGAGTTTTGTTTGTCTGTTAACCCTTGATATGTTACAGAAAAAAATGGATTAAAATGGAAAATCTACCAAAAACGTGAAATTTTGAAATTTCATCTCCATTTTCCTTTAATTCTTGTGGAACACCTAAAGGGTTAATAAAGTTAGCAAAAATCAGTTTTGAATAACTTGAGGGTGTAGTTTTCTAAAATGGGGCCATTTATGGGGGGGTTTCTATTATGTAAGGCCCACAAAGAGACTTCATAACTGAACTGGTCCTTAAAAATGGGTTTTAAAGACCAGGCCATTACTTCCTTTCCTGACCAGGCAGGCGCATTTTCTGTTTTCCAATTTGGCTATGTAAATAATTGTTGTGGTGATATATGGGGCTTTATTTTTATGGTATTTTTATTTTCGTTTTTTACATTTTTATAGCCAGGAAAATGGAACTAATTTATTTTAAAATGATATCCTCATTCCGTAAGGTCACCGGGGGTGGGGCTAAAAGCTGCAGTGTGACATGTGGTGGCTTTTTTATTATTTTATTTTTTTTCATTTATTTTTTTATAGATTTTTTTATCCAGGAAATAATATTGATGACTCCCAGAACCCCATACTAATCAGCTGTTAGAAGAGGCCGGCTCTCCGTGAGCGCAATGGCCACTTCCTAGCCCATGTGAATGGGGCTGAGCTGCAATACCGAGCAGCAGGTGCGTTGCTAGGGTCTTAAAAGATCAGGGGCACAAGCCCCAAGGCACATGCCTACCCCCAGAAAGAGATCAAAAATGTTGGATTGTAGATTATGTACCCATGCCTAGGAGGGGTGGCAATAGGATTGCACTCCTAAAGAAAAAGGAAATCCATTGGATTTTTACCCTAAATTCCATGAAACCACATGGCCTCAATGTTGATTTCAATTTAGGACAGGTATTTGGTCGATAGCTTGTACTGACCCACTTTAGGTCTACTCCATGCTCTATCCTGTGATTGGTAGTAATGTAATATTTACAAAAATGTATAGATAATAATTAAGCATTTTTCTCTTTACTCACGCAGATATATCATGGTGGATGACCAAAGGTTGCGTGACTGATGAACATGGACTTGCGCAATCATCCCAACTACAATCCCCGAACTCCATCATATGTCTTTTTTCTGTGTCAACTATACATCGCCTATGGTGCTATATATCTTCAGTCTCCTGAGTATGAATGAGTTGAGGAGATCCCTCACTGTGTTGAGGAGATCCCTCACTGGGCGGATAACATAAAGGAAAGCTGTTGTGTTGGCTTTGCCCATGTGATGTCCCCTGTATATGTGTCAACTGTTGGTGCCTGACGGCATTTGCATTTGGACACAGTAGATCTGAATAGACGATTAGTTTGTTGTATGCATGCACATCTCATTGGTCAATGGTCGGCACAGGTCATGAACGCGGCTCTTTATGAGTCTGACCTGGCTTTACCTTTTCCAAGATGGCGGTTTGTGCAGGAGTACTGGGCGCTTGCGTTCATTAATCTATCGTGAGGCTTTGTTATGACACTGACAGGACGTGATTACCTAGCCATGCACGTACTTTGTTTTCGGATGACGCAAATGCGTCCTAGTCTTTGGCGCATGCGCACTTGGCCGTACACGCGTTTGTCTGTTGGATGACGTACTCATCGGACGCATGCGCATCCGGGATTCTAAGACGCTGACTTTGACAATGGAGTTACATCGGGAATATGTAAGTTGCTTTGCTATGTGCTTGTATCCATGCCCATGGTCATGTGACCTGGCCACTCCCCATGATAGAAGTGTGGTAATAGCTCTCTATTTTAACCAGTTGTTATCTGGGTGATTGCACATGTGCACTTTATATATATGAATTTTGTATCTATTGGTATAATGAATTATGATATATAAATTTATCACGGCTCTATTTTATGACTATGCACTGTGTTGACTAGACTTACTTGTGCACACGTATATATTTTTTGTATGTCATTTTTGTATAGGCATGGGTTAATGCTAATTATGTTTGATGATGTCATTTCCTCACACTATAAGTATGTTCAGTTTGCATTGTTACATTGCTTGAGAAAGGCTTCATGTTGGAGCCGAAACGTCGCGTCACTACTGGGTGAATAAACAGCTTTCTTTTTTCACCATACCGGAGTGCTGCTCTATTTTTTTATTATCCTGGGACGCTTTTCCTATTGGAGCTTGCACCCAATTTTCAAATCAAAAGGTTGGTGCTGCCATTCATTGCATATATATATACAGGGAGTGCAGAATTATTAGGCAAGTTGTATTTTTGAGGATAATTTTATTATTGAACAACAACCATGTTCTCAATGAACCCAAAAAACTCATTAATATCAAAGCTGAATATTTTTGGAAGTAGTTTTTAGTTTGTTTTTAGTTTTAGCTATTTTAGGGGGATATCTGTGTGTGCAGGTGACTATTACTGTGCATAATTATTAGGCAACTTAACAAAAAACAAATATATACCCATTTCAATTATTTATTTTTACCAGTGAAACCAATATAACATCTCAACATTCACAAATATACATTTCTGACATTCAAAAACAAAACAAAAACAAATCAGTGACCAATATAGCCACCTTTCTTTGCAAGGACACTCAAAAGCCTGCCATCCATGGATTCTGTCAGTGTTTTGATCTGTTCACCATCAACATTGCGTGCAGCAGCAACCACAGCCTCCCAGACACTGTTCAGAGAGGTGTACTGTTTTCCCTCCTTGTAAATCTCACATTTGATGATGGACCACAGGTTCTCAATGGGGTTCAGATCAGGTGAACAAGGAGGCCATGTCATTAGATTTTCTTCTTTTATACCCTTTCTTGCCAGCCACGCTGTGGAGTACTTGGACGCGTGTGATGGAGCATTGTCCTGCATGAAAATCATGTTTTTCTTGAAGGATGCAGACTTCTTCCTGTACCACTGCTTGAAGAAGGTGTCTTCCAGAAACTGGCAGTAGGACTGGGAGTTGAGCTTGACTCCATCCTCAACCCGAAAAGGCCCCACAAGCTCATCTTTGATGATACCAGCCCAAACCAGTACTTCACCTCCACCTTGCTGGCGTCTGAGTCGGACTGGAGCTCTCTGCCCTTTACCAATCCAGCCACGGGCCCATCCATCTGGCCCATCAAGACTCACTCTCATTTCATCAGTCCATAAAACCTTAGAAAAATCAGTCTTGAGATATTTCTTGGCCCAGTCTTGACGTTTCAGCTTGTGTGTCTTGTTCAGTGGTGGTCGTCTTTCAGCCTTTCTTACCTTGGCCATGTCTCTGAGTATTGCACACCTTGTGCTTTTGGGCACTCCAGTGATGTTGCAGCTCTGAAATATGGCCAAACTGGTGGCAAGTGGCATCTTGGCAGCTGCACGCTTGACTTTTCTCAGTTCATGGGCAGTTATTTTGCGCCTTGGTTTTTCCACACGCTTCTTGCGACCCTGTTGACTATTTTGAATGAAACGCTTAATTGTTCGATGATCACGCTTCAGAAGCTTTGCAATTTTAAGAGTGCTGCATCCCTCTGCAAGATATCTCACTATTTTTTACTTTTCTGAGCCTGTCAAGTCCTTCTTTTGACCCATTTTGCCAAAGGAAAGGAAGTTGCCTAATAATTATGCACACCTAATATAGGGTGTTGATGTCATTAGACCACACCCCTTCTCATTACAGAGATGCACATCACCTAATATGCTTAATTGGTAGTAGGCTTTCGAGCCTATACAGCTTGGAGTAAGACAACATGCATAAAGAGGATGATGTGGTCAAAATACTCATTTGCCTAATAATTCTGCACGCAGTGTATATATATATATATATATATATATATATAATCTTCAAGGGCCAAGACCTCAGCATAGCACATAATACTAACACAACCACAACCACATGCCACAATGGAGCACATATTTTACCACTACAGCCATGTTACCCCATAAACATCAACCAGATTATTCCCATGAATGCCAGCCACGCCGCCCCAATAAGAGCGAACTATATTGTGAATACTATGGTTCCCCCTATAATACACACACATTTCCCCTATCATATACAAAGTACATATGAAGCTCCTTCACTCACCGTACTGTATATACTGCATGCACATCTCCTCCGTTCACAGTACATACTGCATGCACAGCTCCTCCGCTCACAGTACATACTGCATGCACAGCTCCTCCGCTCACAGTACATACTGCATGCACAGCTCCTCCACTCACAGTACATACTGCATGCACAGCTCCTCCGCTCACAGTACATACTGCATGCACAGCTCCTCCGCTCACAGTACATACTGCATGCACAGCTCCTCCGCTCACAGTATATACTGCATGCACAGCTCCTCCGCTCACAGTACATACTGCATGCACAGCTCCTCCGCTCACAGTACATACTGCATGCACAGCTCCTCCGCTCACAGTATATACTGCATGCACAGCTCCTCCGCTCACAGTACATACTGCATGCACAGCTCCTCCGCTCACAGTATATACTCCATGCACAGCTCCTCCGCTCACAGTACATACTGCATGCATAGCTCCTCCGCTCACAGTATATACTCCATGCACAGCTGCTCCGCTCACAGTACATACTGCATGCACAGCTCCTCCGCTCACAGTATATACTGCATGCACAGCTCCTCCGCTCACAGTACATACTGCATGCACAGCTCCTCCGCTCACAGTACATACTGCATGCACAGCTCCTCCGCTCACAGTACATACTGCATGCACAGCTCCTCCGCTCACAGTACATACTGCATGCACAGCTCCTCCGCTCACAGTACATACTGCATGCACAGCTCCTCCGCTCACAGTACATACTGCATGCACAGCTCCTCCGCTCACAGTACATACTGCATGCACAGCTCCTCCGCTCACAGTACATACTGCATGCACAGCTCCTCCGCTCACAGTATATACTGCATGCACAGCTCCTCCGCTCACAGTACATACTGCATGCACAGCTCCTCCGCTCACAGTATATACTGCATGCACAGCTCCTCCGCTCACAGTATATACTGCATGCACAGCTCCTCCGCTCACAGTAAATACTGCATGCACAGCTCCTCCGCTCACAGTATATACTGCATGCACAGCTCCTCCGCTCACAGTATATACTCCATGCACAGCTCCTCCGCTCACAGTATATACTGCATGCACATCTCCTCCGCTCACAGTACATACTGCATGCACAGCTCCTCCGCTCACAGTATATACTGCATGCACATCTCCCCCGCTCACAGTATATACTGCATGCATAGCTCCTCCGCTCACAGTATATACTGCATGCACAGCTCCTCCGCTCACAGTATATACTGCATGCACAGCTCCTCCGCTCACAGTATATACTGCATGCACAGCTCCTCCGCTCACAGTATATACTGCATGCACAGCTCCTCCGCTCACAGTATATACTGCATGCACAGCTCCTCCGCTCACAGTATATACTGCATGCACAGCTCCTCCGCTCACAGTACATACTGCATGCACAGCTCCTCCGCTCACAGTACATACTGCATGCACAGCTCCTCCGCTCACAGTACATACTGCATGCACAGCTCCTCCGCTCACAGTATATACTGCATGCACAGCTCCTCCGCTCACAGTACATACTGCATGCACAGCTCCTCCGCTCACAGTACATACTGCATGCACAGCTCCTCCGCTCACAGTACATACTGCATGCACAGCTCCTCAACTCACAGTACATACTGCATGCACAGCTCCTCCGCTCACAGTAGATACTGCATGCACAGCTCCTCCGCTCACAGTATATACTGCATGCACAGCTCCTCCGCTCATAGTATATACTGCATGCACAGCTCCTCCGCTCACAGTATATACTGCATGCACAGCTCCTCCGCTCACAGTATATACTGCATGCACAGCTCCTCCGCTCACAGTATATACTGCATGCACAGCTCCTCCGCTCACAGTATATACTGCATGCACAGCTCCTCCGCTCACAGTTTATACTGCATGCACAGCTCCTCCGCTCACAGTATATACTCCATGCACAGCTCCTCCGCTCACAGTATATACTGCATGCACAGCTCCTCCGCTCACAGTATATACTGCATGCACAGCTCCTCCGCTCTTAGTATATACCCAGCCTCCCCTAGCAGTATATACACATTTTTTTTTAATTAAATATATACTATTTAAAGAGACGGGTCCCATAAGCATACTGCCCTATACATGGATGGTGGTGAACTCACATGAAGATGTCCTGTAGTGGTAAACCACCTCTTTGCTGTTCCATGGAACCACATTGGTAGTGGCTGCTGCTGGCCTGGCAGAGGCCATTTTCATAAGTCCTTTTACATTGCAGAACTGGTGACCTAGGCAGCTGGAGCAGGACAGGTAGCAGCAGCTCTGGAATTTGCTTGTCCTGTCTGAGTCTCCTGCAGGGCTGGGTCTGGTCCTCCACTGCTAGGCCTGAGTGAGGGGTGGGGCTAAGCACAAGCCCTGCGTCCTGCTCTGATACTGAGGCTAGTTTCACACTAGCCGCAGGGGAGTCCGGCTGGCTGTTCTGGCGGGTAAACAGCCTGTCGGATCCGTCCTGCCGCTAGTTCACATGTGTCCCTGGACTGCCGCTCCATCCCCATTTACTATAATGGCACAGCAGCGTACGGCGAGAGGTAGCTGGACTAAAAGTACGACATGCTGCCGCCGGAACTCATTATAGTCAATGGGGACGGAGCGGCAGTCCGGGGGCACACGTGAACTAGCGGCAGGACAGATCCGACAGGCTGTTCACCCGCCGGAACAGCCTGCCGGAGTCCCCTGCTGCTAATGTGAAAGTACCTGAGACACCAATGCTAGGATGTTGTCCGGTCTCACTGCACTTCAGCTGGGAGCACAATGGAGCCGCTCATTACAGATTTAATGTGTCACTGGCTGATGTCGTTTGGAGCCCCACTGCAGACCCGGACTAGTGGCTCAATATAACCATAAAACGAAGCTGCCAGTGCAGAGAAAAATAAAGCTATGGTCAGGGTGCTTGTAGTCCGGGGCCCACCTAGCAGCGCCCCTGCCAAGCAGAGCTGCTATACAATGTATGGTGCTGTGCTAGGTGAGCTGACAGGAGCCCGCCCCAGGATAACCCCTTTAACATTACTTTTTTATTGCTGACATAGTAGCACTATTTACATGGGGGGGAAGGCCCACAGAGAGGATGAACAGCGCTATCAACCTTACTGCAGAGCCGATATAGGTCTGCTAAGACCCAGCCGCTCTGGCATACTTCCAGCCCCCAGCAATCACATGACCTGTGAGACCAAAGCAGGAAGAGGCATTGCAGCTTCCTGATCTGTATACACAGTGCTAATTGAATGCTGTGTATGCAGTGACTGGGAAGGCAGGTTAAACAAACATTCCTGCTTTCTCTAAGGGGAGCCCTGCTGTCGCTGACAGCTGGCTCCCCACTACTACAGCTGCAAAATTAGCATGCAACAGCGATTTCTGCACAGATGTTTTGAAATTGCCCAGATGTATACAGTCAATGGATGGTGGGCACGTGGTTAATTGAACAAGGCAAATATTTGGGGCTATGAATGAACAGTGAACCCCTGCCTCTGGGAATTACAAAGTAGAGTCATTTAAATGGATGTACCCACCAGGATTGCCAACCATCCAGCAATTTCTGGGCAGTCTGTAAAAATAGGTTTTGTTTCCTGTGTCCATGAAAAAAATAGAGGTGTCTGTGATTTTTTGAGGCTGATTATACTTGACTAGATTATTTTGGTAGTAATTATCATCATTTTACAGCTCACAGTAAATGCTGGTAATGAGTTCTTATCAGTATATTGAGCTACAGACCTATATTACATATAATCTTTATCATTCATTATGGTTTTCCAATTTGTCCATAAAAATTGATATATATATTTTTTAGTAAGTTGTCCAGATAAAAGAAAAAATGACAACCCTGGTTTCCAGAGCCATACAAATAAAATGTATGTGTGTCCATTTCTGGTCCTATGGTTGCCCACATGCATGGTGATGACATATTCCCCAGACAAAGAATGCCAGAATCGCAATCTCTA
Source organism: Bufo bufo (assembly GCF_905171765.1). NCBI lineage: Eukaryota > Metazoa > Chordata > Amphibia > Anura > Bufonidae > Bufo > Bufo bufo. Next base: position 546,560,326 of record NC_053389.1, on the reverse strand, counting down.
TGGTGATTGCATTTGAAAAGCTTTTAGATTTTGAGCTTTATGTTTTGATAAATCTGGATCGTGTTCATCTATGTTTTGATGTTTTAATGCATACCATTAAGGAGGATATTTTTTAGCAGCAGGTGCTGGTTCTGTTCCCTATCTTTTTTCCTGTTTACTAGTGTCAAGACTGTTCCACCAACCAGAGGTGAGCTGGTTCTGCCTCTCCTGTTATAATGCAGATAAAATTCTAAGTGTTTTAATATGTAGGGAATAAACTTTACTTAGCCTATTCCCTATTTACAAATACAGAAGGTTCAATTTTACAAGCGCTAAGCCAGAAGTACATGAACCAAAAATATTTTTCCCTTAAGAAAAGAAAAATGACTGCTTAAATCAGTTTTATGAATCTTAGTCTTATTAATATCCCCATCCAAAAACATTTATGTGAGAGATGTTTCAGTACACACCTGGCTGAGACCCACAATAGGATAATTAGAGCTACATTCACTTACAATTAAGAAAATCAAACAGCTTTTTCCTAAAGACAATTTTTGTCCTAAAAATACACCAAATGTTAATTTACTTGAAACTGTTCAATTTTTCCTCTCCATTTGTTTGATCAGGTATTAATGTGAAGTTAATTGTTCTTATATATAGTTATTTAATGCCTTTATTCTTGTTAATATTTGTATAATTTCATAGACCAAAAAAAATCACTGAAAAAACTAAGATAAAAACATCCTGCACGGTATGATATACAAATCTGCGGATGTCACTGGCCATATTATTGAAGAAAATCACAGAAATAAGATAATAACGCACTTAGTAAAGTAGATGCAAGCATTATATATGGACAAAGTCCTCACTCTGATATGATAATATCTGAGACACTTAGCCAATATATTTTGATCAAAACACATCTGAGCCCGCCTACCAAGCGCCAAGGTGGTCTCAGGTCACGCGGGTCCTACGCTAAACCTACCTAAGCCATTGGGCTTCTATGTTCAGGAGCGCAGACGCCGCACATATGGTGTGCTGCCCCTAGTCACCTCCATGTGCGTCAAGCAACCAATGGGATGAGGAGCAAGCACACCTATATGTACCACCTAATCAAGGCGCTCTATTGGATAGGAAGGGCAAAAGTGCAGAGGAATGCTACTCCCAAGATAAAATAGGTGCGCATTCACACTTGAAGGTGCCACTCCCTCAAGCAAATACTACATGTAAATGTCTGGTAAGTGCAGTTTTACTTACAGAAATCCTACCAGTTGGGAGAAAGGGAGCCACCTTCTCCTCCATTCAGCACTCCAGAAAGGAGGAGACAAGACATGTATGTGGTGCATATGGGCGTTTGTGGTGAAGACATGGCATTTCACAAGTCCTAAAAATTACAAAAGATTGACACTTCTCTAATTCATATACTCCTTTCTGGAGTGCCAAGCAGGGGTGAAGGGATCGCAGTTTCATGATATATGTGCAGTACCCCGAAACAGGGTAGCTGCAAAAGGGTTTGTTATGTTAATTGGTTTAATGTAATGTACAATCAATAGTTCTGTATGGATAGGTCAGGGTTAACTATGCTGACTCAGCTCCTTTTAGGATGCTAGAATATGGACTTAGGTCTGTCCCTAATTCAGTGTGTGAGTGTTGTGTGTTAGCTGAGGGAGAGAGGAGCTCTCATCTCTGAGACATTTACAGCAAGAAAACCATTGCTACATTAAAGTACTCCAGATAGAGAGAAGGAAGAACTAGAAGAGAAAGAGAACATTGCCCATACATACTTCTACATTTTGGCATGGTTTTAGCCATCCGTATCGTAATCCTGTTTCCCTCAGCCTGGAAATTACAGAGTTTGCAAGAATTTACAGACTTTGGAAAGACAGAGGGAAGGAGTGCCACAACCCCCATCATTGCTGTTGTCCATATACAGTATTGCTATTGGGGAAGAATTTTCTACAATGGCCTAGTTACTGGCCCCAGGACCATTTGCCAGTCACAGCAGATAAATCTCTTGCCTTGCACCCTTAGAACATACTTAACACTAAGGACACCCCAACTACCATCAGACTGGAGTTCAAACATCAGGGTGTGCTCCAAGAGAAGAAAGGGTGCACCCTCCGGTCCCAGCCCGGCCCTAGGGAGCAACATTGTGAGGATTGCCACTGGGATTTGTGTGAACAACTGTCGTTGTCAAAGCCACTACCGCTCCCATCCCCCACTCCTTTATAGTTTATGCACCCTGAGGTATATGGATGTTCTAGTGCATAACCATGTACAGAATGGTAGTCACTAGCTACGTATTTCAAATTAAAATGTATGTGTTATATAACTAAAGCTTTTTGACTCAGAAATGTCTTGTAGGAACTTATGTGGTAACATGGTCCTGCAAGACAGAGTAGAGACCAGAGATGAGCAACTCGATTCTAAACAAACTAAACTAGTCTCAGATTTTTCAAAACGTCAGGGTTCCAGAGTATCCTAAACTTTTGTAATTTGATTCAGATGATACACTAGAAATAATGTCCTCCAATTCACAGATCAGGAGAAAGCACAGGAGGGCAAGGAAGATGTAGAAGAATCACATGACCCCAGGCAGTGTCCTGGCCGGTATGCTTGCCAATAATGCTTTGCAGCTAGCCTCATTCAATCAGGAGGGAAGATATTGAAATGTGTCATAGGCACTACATAAGAAGCCATGTGTATTGTGTACCTATACACAGAATGTCTGTGCAATCCTATTTTTCTAAGTTTTTATAATTTTTTACTAAAATTCCATTAATCTCCGACTGGTGTACCTGACGTGTCGTTCTGCGTGGCTTGTTGTATTGTAGTGTCCAACTGTCAGGTACTCACTGCCCTGGCACATGAAGGATGAGCTGTAAGGGGTTAATTTAATCCACTCAATCTTGCACTCCCCTTCACTCAGGCTGCAAATTCAGCATAAATCACATCCCAAAGACAGTCCATGCACCCCTGAACACACTGCTACTACCTACGTACTGAATAAGGGCCAGTAGGTACCCCAACAAGACCCTGCTCAAAAGCAGACACACAATAGCACTGGCTGCACTTATACTTAAGAATGCTGCTTGAGTCATTTGGGCAAAAAGGCAAACCATTAAAGTTTTAGGCTTTAATGTGCAAAAGGTTAAGTACTTAGTTCCAGTACTTAGAGAAATAAATGTACATACATACATGTGCAAAGACAGTTATGAAATAAAAATCAGAAAAACAAGGTCTAATACTTAGCATGTTGCATATTACAAATCCTTTGCAGAGTCAGGGAAGAAGATGTACATTGTCCAATCTGATTGGGTCTCCCAAAGGAAAGGTCCACAGTCACTTATTTCTATGTCCCTTCATCAAAAGGGGTGGTGCTGGAGGAAAGCCTCCTGCATCCTGGTCCAACCCTGGCTGTGGTGCTTCATTACTCATCAGCACACCTCCCCATCCAGCTGGAAGATATGAAATATGAACAAGATATGTCTTCCAGACTGCTCCGATGAAGAAATAGGTGCAGACATGCTTCCATAATTCATGTTTCATCATATAGATCGTATAGACACCTATTATGAAATATGTAGGCTTTAGAGAAGGTGAGAATATTGCTATGTAGGAATGCATGCAGTCAGGTATGGGGTGTTTGGACTTCCTTATTAACATCAGGGGCGTAGCTGTAGGGGGTGCAGAAGTAACAGTCGCTACCGGGCCGAGGAGCCTTAGGGGGCCCAAAGACCCTTGTGGTGCATAAGAAGGCACTAGTATTATAGAAAGTGCATGCTGGTCAAGTTACACATCTGACTGGAGTGAAGGGGTTAGGTCAAGAATTTGGGTGGCATGGGTGGTGGGGTGCCGTTTCAATTTTTGCCTTTAGGCAGCACGAAGGCTAGGTGCTTCACTGCCCTTGGCCACAAAGCACTGAGGGAAGAGGGGCCTAAGCTAAACTCTTACACAAGGACCCATGAGCCTTTAGCTATGCCCCTGATTAACATATGGGTCTTAACAGGTTATGGTATATTTACTCATATTCCTGTATGTAGCCCAGCAGCCTCTAGACCACATGCTATGAATGGTGACAGTGTTTAGGCAATTCATGAATTTCTATGTGATGGAGTGTCGGGAACAAGGCACACCTAATTAACAAAGAGCCAAGTTTACTCACCACCTGGTGCTAGCTTCTAAAAGTCAGAGGCTATTTAGGGTACAAAAGTGGATGTTTCTCCCACGACAGACTATCGTTCTCAGAACCATGAGAACTACATTATCATATACATAAAATTTAGTATAATATACATTGACATATGACATACTCATAAAGTCACATAACAAATAATATATGCTACAAGAAAGGCTGTCTATTTATCATCCCTACAATATAGTGTGACAAAATAAAATGTCTGGTAAATGACAAACTGGCAACGGACAGGGAAATGGGAAACTAAAATAAAAATGGTGGCTGTAGTGCAAGCAGCACAGTTGACACAAGCTCTACAGCCAACAGTAGCAGGCCATGTGTCACAGATACAAACGGAAAATGCAAATGTGATCGCACACTACATCCAGCACTCTGCCCTCCATGCTGGATGAGACATTGGTTTATATTTTGGCCAAAGCATAGTAAGCCACTCACCGCGTCAAGGCTGTCTCATGAGTGGTCCCTAACTCTTGTTCCTACCTGTTCATGGGCCATGACAGCCACATAAAATCCAGGGAATGCAGGTCAGCATGCAAGCCAAGTACACTTTGCTTGTAACCCCGTCCGGTGCCATTACAGCTTTCATCGGATCCAGGGATGCAAGTACCAACATTCATGCTGAACCCACCATATACTTCTCCTGGAGCCAAATGGCTAATGGTAGGTTCTATACAAGCAGACTCAGTTTTATACTGACTTTAAAACCAGCCTCAAGGACAGATTAACTGGTCAGGTGTGCAATGACTCCAAGGAGATCGCCACGCCTCCAATATATACTACAAAGAAAAGAATAAGGGGTTGGGTCAGCACAACCTGCCTGTAGGTGCAGATCGCTATGGCGAAATACATATACAAACGGAAAATGCAAATGTGATCGCACACTACATCCAGCACTCTGCCCTCCATGCTGGATGAGACATTGGTTTATATTTTGGCCAAAGCATAGTAAGCCACTCACCGCGTCAAGGCTGTCTCATGAGTGGTCCCTAACTCTTGTTCCTACCTGTTCATGGGCCATGACAGCCACATAAAATCCAGGGAATGCAGGTCAGCATGCAAGCCAAGTACACTTTGCTTGTAACCCCGTCCGGTGCCATTATAGCTTTCATCGGATCCAGGGATGCAAGTACCAACATGCATGCTGAACCCACCATATACTTCTCCTGGAGCCAAATGGCTAATGGTAGGTTCTATACAAGCAGACTCAGTTTTATACTGACTTTAAAACCAGCCTCAAGGACAGATTAACTGGTCAGGTGTGCAATGACTCCAAGGAGATCGCCACGCCTCCAATATATACTACAAAGAAAAGAATAAGGGGTTGGGTCAGCACAACCTGCCTGTAGGTGCAGATCGCTATGGCGAAATACATATACAAACGGAAAATGCAAATGTGATCGCACACTACATCCAGCACTCTGCCCTCCATGCTGGATGAGACATTGGTTTATATTTTGGCCAAAGCATAGTAAGCCACTCACCGCGTCAAGGCTGTCTCATGAGTGGTCCCTAACTCTTGTTCCTACCTGTTCATGGGCCATGACAGCCACATAAAATCCAGGGAATGCAGGTCAGCATGCAAGCCAAGTACACTTTGCTTGTAACCCCGTCCGGTGCCATTACAGCTTTCATCGGATCCAGGGATGCAAGTACCAACATGCATGCTGAACCCACCATATACTTCTCCTGGAGCCAAATGGCTAATGGTAGGTTCTATACAAGCAGACTCAGTTTTATACTGACTTTAAAACCAGCCTCAAGGACAGAATGTGTCACAGATGTAGTAGGTGAGAACACCAAAGGATAATCAAGAAGGAAGGGGAATGACGCTAGGCCTCACCGCTAGGGAAGGAAAAGGGTCACGACCTATAAAACCCTGCTCCTGGCCCTAACTCCTATCCGTATGGGCACCTCTCGATGGTAGACCACTCTTCCTGATTCTCTGAAACAAAACATCTCAAGTAAGTCTCCAGATTCTGATTAGTGCGCTCCGTCTGTCCGTTCGACCGAGGATGAAAAGCCGAAGAGAAGGACAATTGTACACCCAGACGAGTACAGAATGCTTTCCAGAATCTGGAAACAAACTGAGTCCCTCTATCGGACACCACATCAGAGGGAATGCTATGTAGTTTCACGATGTTGTCGACAAACACCTGTATTAGGTAGACTAGGTAATGCAATAAAGTGTGCCATTTTACTAAAACGATCTACAACCACCAGAATCACAGTTTTTCCGGAAGAATTCTGTAAATCTGTGATAAAATCCATGGACAAATGGGTCCAAGGTCTGGACGGGATGGGCAATGGAAGCAGAGATCCGAAAGGCCGAGTATGTGTCACCTTAGCACGTGCACAGGTACCACAGGCTGACACATAGTCCTCAACACACTTACGCAACCCCGGCCACCAAAATCTGCAAGAGATGAGATCGACAGTCAATCTGCTCCCAGGGTGTCCAGCAAGCACCGTACAGTGATGTTCCTCGAACCCCATTTGACGTAATTCGGAGGGAACAAACAACTTCCCCGGAGGACAAGAGTCCGGAGCATCCTCCTGTGCCTCCAACACCCTGGCCTCAAGATCAGGATAAAGAGCGGATATGACTACCCCTTCAGATAAAATGGGACTAGGGTCATTAGACTCACCCCCCCCTCCCCCAGGAAAGCTACACGAAAAAGCATCCGTCTTGACGTTCTTAACCCCAGGGCGGTAAGTGACAATGAAGTTAAATCTGGTGAAAAACAATGACCATCTGGACTGCCTTGGGTTCAGTCGCTTAACCAACTCCAGGTAGGCCAGATTCTTGTGATCAGTAATTACCGTAATAGGGTGAATTGCTCCTTCCAACCAATGCCGCCATTCCTCGAACGCCAACTTAATGGCCAGCAATTCCCTATTCCCCACATCATAATTCCTTTCAGCAGTAGAGAGTTTTTTAGAAAAAAATGCACATGGGCACCATTTACTAGGTGAAGGACCTTGAGACAAGATTGCTCCTACCCCTACCTCGGACGTGCCAACCGCAACAATAAATGGCTGAGTCACGTCCGGTTGCATCAGAATAGGGGCCGAAGCAAAACATTCTTTCACAGCAGAAAAGGCCTGTAATGCCGCATCAGACCAGACAGAAATATCCGCACCCTTCCTAGTCATGTCTGTTAAAGGTTTAACCACCGATGAATAGTTCAAGATAAATTTACGGTAGTAGTTGGTAAACCCCAAAAACCTCATAAGCGCTTTCAGATTTTCGGGTCGATCCCAGTCGAACACGGCACAATCTTGTATCCATCAAATTTGACACAAGTCCCCCTTTGTATTATCTATTGTTGATTATGTATGAAAATGTTTAAGTGCATGATTTTAATCTTTTATGCATCAATTTTATATTCATTTATACATTTTAGTTTATATGTATCTGAATCCCACTGGTATAAACATACTAGTAAGAGTTAAGGAAAAATGATGATATAACTTAATAAAGAATGCAAATAACACCAAACCCTTTATCCAAAAGATTAAGGGTAAATTTTCAGCAGCATTTGTGAAAAAAACGCATCGGTAGATAAAAAACGCATGAAAACCGCACCACTACCGCACCTGCGTTTTTTTCATAAATAACAAGATCTTGATATAATATATATATATATATATATATATATATATATATGAGACTTATAGAACAAGGAGAGGTGTCATATTTCAACTAATTTCACTTTATTATCAATTTTATTGTATCACCATAATCCGGGCCAGATCTTTGTTACTATGAGACCTGAACTCTGATCCAAGACTGGATTTAGCACCATCTGGATCCAATTAAGAAAGAGGATATAAAAAGGTGGTTTAGTGGGAGACCAGGTTACCACTGAGGAAGAAGTCAGCACCTTTTGAGACTTTGAAACACGTCTGGGAGGAATCTGGACCCCACATTACCACCACTTTGGCGTACGCAAGAACATCTGCAATTTTACCTTCTCATGAACAACCTCTAAAGTGACTGACTCGTCCTATACAGGAATCTATGCTCGCAAACTTCCTGGAGCGATACAGTTCCATCTTCAGCTTGATCGGAGCTAGTGAGAAGTCGAGCACGTGGGACGCTGAAGGAACGGCGATTAAACGAACAATCCGCACTCAGAGGTTGGAGGTAAGGGAATAAGATAGCTCAACAATAGGTGGGACGCCACCTAGAGCTAAAAACTCCTGATTTTTCAAGATTTCGATAAGCCTATGAACTGCTACATAAGAATTATTGTGACTCTTTCAACTATTCGAGCCAAGAATTCATAATCAAATCGAATAGTGTATAAGTGCATTATAGTACCAAGAATCGACGATTATATAAACCGAAGATTTGGTGACTATTTAATCGAGAGCTTCAGTGAATTAACGATAATCAGATCTTCCTGTGGTGAATCTATTAAGCACCTACAGTGGGGGAAATAATTATTTGACCCCTCACTGATTTTGTAAGTTTGTCCAATGACAAAGAAATGAAAAGTCTCAGAACAGTATCATTTCAATAGTAGGTTTATTGTAACAGTGGCAGATAGCACATCAAAAGGAAAATCGAAAAAATAACTTTAAATAAAAGATAGCAACTGATTTGCATTTCATTGAGTGAAATAAGTATTTGAACCCCTACCAACCATTAAGAGTTCTGGCTCCCACAGATTGGTTAGACACTTCTACTCAATTAGTCACCCTCATTAAGGACACCTGTCTTAACTAGTCACCTGTATAAAAGACACCTGTCCACAGAATCAATCAATCAAGCAGACTCCAAACTCTCCAACATGGGAAAGACCAAAGAGCTGTCCAAGGATGTCAGAGACAAAATTGTAGACCTGCACAAGGCTGGAATGGGCTACAAAACCATTAGCAAGAAGCTGGGAGAGAAGGTGACAACTGTTGGTGCGATTGTTCGAAAATGGAAGGAGCACAAAATGACCATCAATCGACCTCGCTCTGGGGCTCCACGCAAGATCTCACCTCGTGGGGTGTCAATGGTTCTGAGAAAGGTGAAAAAGCATCCTAGAACTACACGGGAGGAGTTAGTTAATGACCTCAAATTAGCAGGGACCACAGTCACCAAGAAAACCATTGGAAACACATTACACCGCAATGGATTAAAATCCTGCAGGGCTCGCAAGGTCCCCCTGCTCAGGAAGGCACATGTGCAGGCCCGTCTGAAGTTTGCCAATGAACACCTGAATGATTCAGAGAGTGACTGGGAGAAGGTGCTGTGGTCTGATGAGACCAAAATAGAGCTCTTTGGCATTAACTCAACTCGCTGTGTTTGGAGGAAGAAAAATGCTGCCTATCAAAACACCGTCCCCACCGTCAAGCATGGGGGTGGAAACATTTTGCTTTGGGGGTGTTTTTCTGCTAAGGGCACAGGACAACTTATTCGCATAAACGGGAAAATGGACGGAGCCATGTATCGTGAAATCCTGAGCGACAACCTCCTTCCCTCTGCCAGGAAACTGAAAATGGGTCGTGGATGGGTGTTCCAGCACGACAATGACCCAAAACATACAGCAAAGGCAACAAAGGAGTGGCTCAAGAAGAAGCACATTAAGGTCATGGAGTGGCCTAGTCAGTCTCCGGACCTTAATCCAATCGAAAACCTATGGAGGGAGCTCAAGCTCAGAGTTGCACAGAGACAGCCTCGAAACCTTAGGGATTTAGAGATGATCTGCAAAGAGGAGTGGACCAACATTCCTCCTAAAATGTGCGCAAACTTGGTCATCAATTACAAGAAACGTTTGACCTCTGTGCTTGCAAACAAGGGTTTTTCCACCAAGTATTAAGTCTTTTTTTGTTAGAGGGTTCAAATACTTATTTCACTCAATGAAATGCAAATCAGTTGCTATCTTTTATTTAAAGTTATTTTTTCGATTTTCCTTTTGATGTGCTATCTGCCACTGTTACAATAAACCTACCATTGAAATGATACTGTTCTGAGACTTTTCATTTCTTTGTCATTGGACAAACTTACAAAATCAGTGAGGGGTCAAATAATTATTTCCCCCACTGTATATGCTGTCTGACCTAGAGGTTAAATCTATACCTCAAGTGAATTTTTACCTTACCGTCATTTGTGATGTTTTATCCTTTTGCTTTTTAATTCCTGTACAATTTACGTATCTTGTATGACGTTTTAACATTATAACTTTTTAATATTGTGAATCCATTAGTAGAATTTAAATAAAGGAATTTGTTTTGAGCAGCCCTCCAGTTATATGAGTGCCATATCTTTACTACTACAACACGGCACGGACCTTCTTGGGATCCATATGAAAACCTGAGGATGAGAGCAGGTAACCCAGAAATTGCACTTCCTGTACAGCAAATACACACTTTTCCATCTTAGCATACAATTTATTCTCTCTTAGGATCTGTAACACCTGTCTCACATGATCCTGATGAGTCTCCATATCAGGCGAATAAATTAGTATGTCATCAAGGTATACAACGACAAACCTCCCCACCAGATGATGAAAGATGTCATTGACAAAGTGTTGAAAAACCGCAGGAGCATTGGTTAACCCAAAGGGCATGACCAGGTTTTCAAAAGGACCCTCAGGGGTATTAAATGCGGTCTTCCACTCATCCCCCTCCTTGATCCTTACCAGATTATATGCCCCCCTCAGATCCAATTTAGAGAACACCTTGGCACCAACAATCTGACTAAACAAATCCGGAATCAAAGGAAGGGGGTAAGGATCACGGACGGTAAAACGATTGAGCTCACGGAAGTCCAGGCATGGTCTCAGGGTACCATCTTTTTTCTTTACAAAGAAAAACCCAGCAGCCACTGGGGACTTGGATGGTCTAATATGTCCCTTTGCCAAACTCTTGGTAATATACTCTCGCATGGCCTTTCTTTCGGGTTCCGAAAGATTATACAACCGAGATTTGGGCAATTTAGCTCCGGGAATAAGATTGACGGGACAGTCATACCCCAGTGCGGAGGTAACTCCTGATTACCACTCTCAAAGAAAACATCAGAAAATTCTGAAATGAACAAGGGTACAGTTTTAGTTGTCACCATAGAGAATGATGCATTAAGACGGGGTTATGTTTGCTTAACCATGGTAAGCCCAACACCAACGAAGCAGGCAGACCCTCCAATACATAACAGGAGATAGATTCCTGATGCAAATCACCCACTCTTAAATGAATGTCATTCACTACCTGCGACAGGCATTTTTGGGTGAGAGGTGCTGAGTCAATTGCAAAGACAGAAATACTTTTCTCTAATGCATTATTAGTCAACCCATTAATGTGCACAAACTGTCCATCAATCAAGTTAACTCCTGCCCCACTGTCGATAAATGCTTTGATTTTCACAGTTTTGGACTCTAGCGCCACCTCGGCAGACAGGAGAAAATGGGTACTACCAGTAAAAGACAAATGTAGGTTTTCTTGCTCCCCATCCACACCACCAATAGTAATTTGAGTATTAAAAGGTTTTTTCTTTTTGTTTACACCTTGATGCTGCAAGTACGGACAAATATTCACAAAATGTCCCTTCTTGCCACAATAAAAGCAGACTCCTTTCACATGACCCAAGCTTTTGCCAGGAGTAGCTCCTCCTAACTTCATAGGCTCATCACAAGGCGCAACTACCAGTGTCTCTCCACCATAAGTGTCAAAGGAAGCAGTACCCTGAAGGTGAGGACCCCTAGATCTCTCCCTCAGGCGTCTATCTAGACGTACAGCAAGGGACATAGCTGCCTCCAATGACACTGGATTTTCATGAAAGGCCAACGCGTCCTGCAGTCTCTCAGAGAGACCCTGACAGAATTGGCTGCAGAGAGCAGGATCGTTCCACTCAGTATCGGTAGCCCATCTCCTAAATTCAGAGCAATAGGTCTCCGCGGAAAGATCTCCCTGCCGCAAACTCCGTAACTTGGTCTCGGCCTGAGAGATCCAATCCGGGTCATCGTAGATAAGACCCAAGGCTCTAAAGAATTCATCTACCGACCGGAGGCACAGTGATCCGGTCGGCAGAGAAAAAGCCCAAGATTAGGCGTCCTCTTTAAGCAATGAAATAATCATACCCACACGTTGACACTCATCCCCAGAAGAGTATGGACACAGCTTAAAGTATAATTTACATGACTCCCTGAACTGGATGAAATTGTCACTACCCCCGGAAAACCTGTCCGGGAGAGCCGCCTTCGGTTCAGGACAGGCCTGGGACCCACCACCGGAACCTGCAGCCTGTGGACTCTGAATCTGCAAGACAGTTGCGAGGAGGTCTACTACCTCCAAAGTCAGATTCTGCATCTGTTCGACCAGTGCATACATAGTATCCATAGCTGCACAGATCAGAACAAAAATGGCGGTATGGGCTTGGGATAATGTCACGGATGTAGTAGGGGAGAACACCAAAAGACAATCAAGAAGGAAGGGAAAAGACACTAGGCCTCACCGCTAGGGAAGGAAAAGGGTCACCACCTATAAAACCCTGCTCCTGGCCCTAACTCGTATCCGTATGGGCACCTCTCGATGGTAGAGATACCCATACACGAGAACCTAGAAAACCCTGGTGACCCTCAGATGCCCTAAAGATAATGACAGGGCATAGACCACCTGTTCCTTCCCTGGTGAAGGAACTAGCGTCTCACTGAGGCCTAGTAAACAACCGGGGGGGGGGGGGGGGGGGGGGGGGTAAAAAAACACGACAAGCGGAACACTTAACTTCAGAGGATGAAGGATGAACAGGACTTCAACACAAACCACACTCCAGCGCTTCCAAGACCAAATGAAGCTATCCCAAGCAAGGAGTGATGGGAAAAGTCAGACTAAATAGGGCGAGGTAAAGGTCACATGATCCACACCTGAACAGGAGGTCTGGACATACCAGCAACACACAGACAAAGTGGAACCAAAAGAGGCTGTCAGATCACTAATGGGTAGATAATCTTTCAGATCTTCTGGGACCTGTCACAGATGTGACACCATGATTCTCCCTCTCTTCCGGTAGGTAATTATTATTCTAGAGAAAGCCGTTAAGATTGTGGACTGGTGGCAACCTCAGCCACAAAAGTATTATGTGGATGTTGCTTCTGAGCTTTGACCCATGGTTCAGCGCATTCCTCCTGCTCCACCCTAAAAAGGTAACATTTTGGACCACTTTTTCAACACAAGCCATGCTTATTTCAATATCACTGTGTGTGTATAAACTCTGGCAGGCATCTTCTCTCAAAAAGGGATTGTTTTTGGACCATTTTTTATTTTAAAAAGCATAAATAATCAGAGTGTTTTAAACCATTTCCAGGTTTTCACTTGTTTGGATGCGTGGTCACATTTGACCAAGGTATATGAAGGGTTAAAAGTCTGCAACTGGCGTTACCGCTGGTCGCAGACATTAGTCTTGGGTGCCTGCTGTTTAAAACAGTAGTCACCCGGCGGCTATGGCGCCCGCTCCACTTGCAATCACGAGTCATCTTTAAAGTCCCGCCCAGCAACGCAACTGTACGGCGCTGGTCGAGAGGGAGTTAAACAGGACGTTACCACCGGCGACCATCTATTTACCCATAGCCATTTACAGTACAGTATGTTGCTGTCACTTTGACATAACTAATGCTGTCTTGTATAGGAGAACTCAGAGTGTCATGCACAAATTTTCATGGTAATCCAAGCACTTTCAATTCAGGTTTATTTTATTTGTACCCCAATCAAACCTATCGACTCATTTGGTCATAGCCATAATGAATTTCACTCATCTCTAGTACTCAATATTTAACTGATATGAAAAAAAATATCATTAGGCCTCATGCACACGGCCGTGTTCCGCGGCCGGGAGCGGTCCGTGGTAACCCGGCCGGGATTCCTGCTGACAGCAGGAGCGCACGGCGTCATTGGTTGCTATGACGCCGTGCGCTTTATGCCGCCGCTGCTGTACAGTAATACACTCGTATGATCTATACCAGTGTATCACTGTACAGCAGCGGTGGCATGAAGCGCACAGCATCATAGCAACCAATGACGCCGTGCGCTCCTGCTGTCAGAAGGAATCCCGGCCGGGTTACCATGAAGTTCCAAGCATTTACTGTAAATATCATTTGTGTCCCAAACTGGTTTCAAGATATTCCTGTGCAACCAATGATTGTGAGTTCCTGCGCAATCAATGATGTACATGTAAGTTTATAGATCATTAAGAGGTTAAAAGGTTTAATGTACCCCAAGATGTCAGTAAACATAAATTACAGACCTGCATAGAAGCGGGAGGCAAAAAAGAAAATGATTAAAAAAAAATTTGAGCCATTTACTGCTCACAAAACAAAAATGTGCATACCACATAAAACCAGCACATTTAGTTTTTTACATTTAATATTTACAGTATATTGTTTAATGTAGTGGGAAATGTGTAAACAGCCGCATATTTCCTAGAACAGATCCGTTTTTCCGGAACACTTAGGGCCGGATCCGGCATTAATGCATTTCAATGTAAAATTATGCCGGATCTGGCATTCCGGCAAGTGTTCCAGAATTTTGCACAGAGAAAATACTGCAGCATGCTGCGGTATTTTTTCCATCCAAAAAACGTACAGTGACTGAACTGAAGACATCCTGATGCATCCTGAACGGATTGCTCTCCATTCAGAATGCATTAGGATAAAACTGATCAGTTTTTCCCCGGTATTGAGCCCCTAGGATGGAATTCAATACCGGAAAAGAAAAACGCTAGTGTGAAAGTACCCTTAGCTATTAATAAGTAAATTATCTGGTGTATAACATTTTTAGATTTTTTTTCTTACCTCTGCTTGATGTTCTTGGAAAATTTAAATATTCTGATAAAAGTATTCACAAAAAGCTATTAAAGCTATTATTAATCATAGATTCCAATATATTCCAATATAAATAAATATGATAAAAAATAAACTGTAAAAACCTGATTCTCTTTTTACTGAAAAATTCTATTCAAATATGGCAGATTTGTTGAAGAAGTTTCTGTGACTGAAAATCAGTTCCATTTATGTGAATGGGGTTGTTTAGGCAGCAACCACATGGAGAAGTTCCATTCAGATTCCATTTCCCATACTTTGCTGCAACAAAGCAATGTTCATTTTCTGGGTTCTGAACCCTGTTGCTAATCACTTGTCCTGAGGAGTCCATTAGCCCAGAGATGTCACCCAAGTTATGCCAATGTCTTTCTTGCAAGATCCTTGACAATCGAACGTGACAATTTTCATTGTCATTTTTACACTTGTAGAACTGCAACTCATTCCCAACAAACTGTGGCCATTGTTGTCTTTAAGGGGCTGTGCAGTGTTACAATATTGATTACCTATCCTTAGGATAATTCATCAATATCAGATGATCGGGGGTCAGACTCCTGGCACCCTCACCAATCAGCTGTTTGAAGTGGGACTAGCAGTTATAATTACACGGCACCCCCTCTATAAGTGAGACAACGTGTAGGTAAGGCAGAAGCAGTGCTCGCACCTCTGCCGATCTGACATTGATGGCCATACACATGCGTAAATAAGACTTTGGCTGTCAACTGTTTCTCACAATCAGCATATACAGATACCCACTTGCCTCTGCTGAGCATGCATGTCTAGTGAATGGGAAGAGGGGAGAAAGCCACTGCCAGACACCACTGGCAGCAGCTTATCTCCTTGAGAACAAAAAATCAGTGTGGTAAAATCCAACTGCCCGATCTATATCTCCCCGGAAATCTGCCATTGGGGGAGAGCAGCAAGGCTCTTCCAGTCTTGCTGTGGGTTCAGATGTAATCTATCTGCTTAAAGAGGGCAGTTCACCTCTCCTGACATGCCTGGTTTAGTAACTACTTGCATTCCCCACAATTCTGGAGCATCTATTCTTATGGCTCTATGTTGTGCCCTTCCAGTATTATTTCTACTACAAGTTATGAATGAATTTCTAGCAGTCTGCAGTAATGGTACAGATGTTGCCAGTTGGGGTTGTGTCCCTGTACAGTCTGAGAAGAGCAGCACCGACTGGACAGAGTCAGACACACCAGCTATTGGTAACGCCCAGCAGTACCTTTACTACAGACTGCTGGCAATTTATTAGTAAACATCTAGCTGGAATAATACAGGAAAAGCACAACATAGAACCATTACGATAAATGCTCCAGAATTGGTATTACATGGGGAATGCAAGTGGTCGCTAAAACAGAAACGTCAGGAGAGTTGAAAGGTTCTCTTTAATTGTGCTCTCAAACGTCTGTACCGTTAAGTAATTAAACAAGTGATGCCTGCTGAATGTTTGATAATGGCCACATGGTTTACTTAAAACAGTGCTGCCATTAACAAAAAGCAAGCAGACGGCACTTATTTCATCACTAAGGGCTCATTCACACGGTCATTGTCCTGCTGGGCCCGTGCTAAGGGGCCGCAAATTGCAGTCCGCAATGCACGGGCACCGACCGTGTGCCAGCCGCATGCATATCGCGGACCCATTCACTTAGAGCAAGTTCTATCTTTTTGCGGTGCGGAGGCACGGAACGGGCACCGACCGTGTGCCAGCCGCATGCATATCGCGGACCCATTCACTTAGAGCAAGTTCTATCTTTTTGCGGTGCGGAGGCACGGAACGGAACCCCACGGAAGCACTCCATCCGCATCCGTGATGCGGAATGCACACGGCCGGTGCCCCGTGTATTGCAGACCCGCAATACAGCAACGGAGGGGCAACGATCATGTGAATGAGCCCTAAGTCACACAAACCTGTGGCTCCTTGCTGCGGCTGGGCCTTGAGACAGCCGGGACATGTGACAGTATGCCTAGATTGTAAAACTGCAGCTAGGAAACTGGGAAGCTTCTCCAGCAAAGATTTTTATCATTTGGTGTCATATGGCTGATGAGGCTACAGGATCACTGATTTGACTGGCAGTTATTTCTCACAGTCGAGGACCCTGAACTCCATGTGACTGGATTTAGAAATGAAAAAACCCTTTCTGCTATTTTGAGGAAATATAATTAATCATGTAATTCTAGAACGCACACTTATCATTTCATAATATTTTGGTTAAAAGTTTAACTTTCATTAACTGTCATTTAATTTTGTAAATTAATTGTACAGGTGAATGTAAGAAACTTTATAATATATCTCTCATCAGAGAAAAATGCTACTCCTCTTATAAGGCTCCTCTCTTTCTTCCTCTGCCCCATAGGTTTCACAGACTCAGTGATGATGTGTGTAGGATGGGCATGTCACTCTTCTAGTCTGGTGAGCAAAGGCAGAGGAAGAACAGGGACTGCAATGCTAGAACAGACACGCTCCAAGGTGATTGGTTTTTTTTTCACAGCATATCCACCACATGGTATTTTTGCCCTTTAACCCTTTCACTACTGGAGGTTTTTGCATTTTCTTCCCTATCTTCCTTGAGCCATAACTTTTTTATATTTTCTGTACACAGCTGTATGAAGGCGTATATTTTATAATTGCACTTTCTAATGCCACCATTAATTATGGCATACAATGTAGTGGGAAGCGGTAAAAATACCAAATGGGGCGGAATTGGGAAAAAAAACGCAATTCCTCCACCGTTTTATGGGTTTTGTTTCCACTGAGTTTCATTTGTGGCAAAACTGACCCATGCCCTTCATTCTCTGGGTCAGTACAATTACAACAATACACCATATGTATAGGTTTTGTATGTCTAAACAGTGTAAAAATTAATTTACCATATTTTTTGCCCCATAAGATGCATTTTCCCCCCCTGCGTCTTATGGGGGGAATGCTGACATTTTTACTCTGCTAACACTACTACATCGCTGGCTGCTATGCTGCACAGCGCGGCCTGCGATATATCAGGGGGGAGGGAGGAGGGGCTGGAGGTCGGCAACTGGTGTTGGAATCGCGGCGGGGCCTGGTGCAGTCATTGTACTCTATTACACCGGGCCACGCTCACAGCAGTATTCATATGTAAAGTGTAGGAATGGGAGCTTTGTTAAAGTATCGCAATCCTCTGCAGTAGTATCGCAATCCACTATAGTACTCACTATGAAACTACCGTAGCAGACAGGCTGGCCGGTCACTCACTTTGTTACGCTCATCCTCCTCCCACTTTATTAATGAAGCAGGCGGAGCAGGCGCGTGATGAAGTGAGTGACGTTACACTGTTGGCCAGCCTGCCTGCTACGATAGTCTCATAGTGAATACTAAAGTGGATAGCGATACTGCTGCAGAGGATTGCAATACTTTAACAAAGTTCCCATGCCTACACTTTACATATGAATACTGCTGTGAGCGGAGCCCGGTGTAATAGAGTACAATGACTTCACCGAGCCCCGCCGTGATTCAAACACCAGTTGCCGGCCTCCACCCCCTGTATTGGGGGTCACTATTTACACAGGGACACTGTTATGGGGGGGAACTGTGGATGACACATATATAGCATAAGATGCTATATATATGTCATCCACAGATCCCCCCATAGCAGTGTCATCCACAGATCCCTCCCATAACAGTGTCATTCACAGATCTATCCCATAACAGTGTCATCCACAGATCTCCCCATAACAGTGTCATCCACAGATCCCCCATAACAGTGTCATCCACAGATCCCCCATAACAGCACCATCCACGGATCCCCCATAACAGTGTCATCCACAGATCCCCTATAACAGTGCGTCATCCACAGATCCCCTCCATAACAGTGTCATCCACAGATCCCCCATAATAGTGTCATCCACAGACCACCCTTAGTTCAAAACCCACCAAAAGCAAAATTTTTGGTTCAAAATTTTTTTTTTCTTATTTTCCTCCTCAAAAACCTAGATGCGTCTTATGGGCAGGTGTGTCTTATAGGGCGAAAAATACGGTAAACTTAGAAAAAAATTATTTAGTTTTTACATCACCATATTCTGACCCCCATAACTTTTTTATACTTATGTTTACTTATGTTTACTGAGCTGTATAGGGGCTTATTTTTTGCAGGACAATCTGTAGTTTTTATTGATACCCTTTTTTAAGTGGGTAAGAAAAGCAATAAAAAAATGGCAAATCGGCCATTTTGCCCTTTTTTTCCGTTATGCCATTCGCGGTATTAGATACTTTTTTTTAGATTTTAATAGTACGGGCGTTTTCAGTCGTCGTGATACCTAGAATGTTTATATTTATTGTTATTTAGGCATTTATTTTTTTATTATATGGAAGGGGGGGTGATTTAAACTTTTATATTTTTTATATATTTTTAAACTTTTTTTAAATTTAATGTAATGATCTTGAAGCTCATATATGAGCCTATAAATTCAGTTTTTTTATTTTTCATTTTGTACAATCAGGGATTTTTAAAATGACTTTATTATTGTGAATTGCTCATTTCTTATGTTGGCCTGCCATCTGGTGGTCAAAATAGGAATTGCAGCATGAATACTATCAGCTTTGTCAACGAGGCTGATAGCATTTAGAACAACTACTAACAGCCCCATTGGCAGCAGGGGGTGTTGGTAGAAGGTTTTTGCGCATTTAGATGCCGTGATCTCACTTGATCACGGCATCTAAAGCCTTTAAATACCGCGATCGACATTATTGCCGGTCATGGTAATTAGCCGCAGGTCTCTGCTGTTTGAAACAGCAGAGACTTGCTGGCCATGACGCCCGCTGCCTACATGTACATTCTACATTTTCATTATACCTGTGACATCATCATATGTTCTTTCTTAATTTGTGATGTCACAGGGTACATAATGACCTTTATGTGTGTGTTATACCTGTTTTATGACATCATTATCCTTATAATGTGACACCACTGTTTAATTCCAGTGCTTTAAAGTCATTAATTAGATTATGAATGTACTGTGACATCAGTGTATAAATTATTCCATTATTGTAATAATCCCTATGCATTAGTCAAACCAAAATAAACATAAGCTTTTCATGTGGTGACCTTGCAGCAGAAAGTGGCCATGGTTTGCTAAGGGGCCCCATGTTTATTACTTACGCCCTTGGTTAACATCACTGTAACTAAGAGGTCTGACTAATCATGGATCATTCTGACATAACCCACATTATTTCATGAATGTACATACCATTCATTGAAGTTATTGACCCAATCCTACTCATTACAGGTTTGATCAGCATTTTACATCAGTGTTTGCAATCTAAACCTGGGACTGGATCCTAAACACAGGACCACTCTTTATTTAGGCTTCTTTTCTCAGCTTCTGATGAGAAATATTGATCAAATATGTATATGTAACCCTGACTTGATTGGCTTTGTCTAAGGCTGGTGTCATTGTATGCTGAACATTGTCCACATACTAATGACTGCTATTCAGGCTAAATAGTATATGGATAATGGTGAGAACTGTGATTTAGTTTAATTTGACAAGACTGAACCGACAGGGCACTTAAAGGGGTATTCCCATATGGGACATGCTTCTATCTCAATAATGGAGTCCTGAAGGAAATAGAGAGCAAACTACACATGCTCAAAGTACTCTCTATTCACTGCCATGAAACTTCTGAAAATTGACAAATGAAGTCAATAGCAGTTAATGAAGAGAACACCATCAAACATGGCCGCCCCTAAATTCACACCTAGGATATTTGAATGCAAGGGTGGCCATGCATGCAGAGATAGTATGGATCACCAGAGAAGGGGCCCACACTTAGCAGATATTTATGGCATATCCTATAGATATGCTATGAATGTCCGAGATGCAAAAACCCCTTTAATATGAAGTATTTTCATGTACAATAAAGAGATCACAAGTTTGAAGTCTGTATATTAAATCATTGATTCATATATTCGTATACTTGTAATGTTGGAAATGTGATTATTATTTTATTAGCATGGTGTCAGTAGCAGTGTTACAGTCCAGAGACTGGTGCCAAAATTCAGCACCCCTATGATATATCCCTGGTGACACTGGTTTGAAACATGATCTTTATTTCTCAACATCCAGGAAGCAAGATGCAGAGGTTGTAGATCCTCAGCTAGAAGCTAAGTCGCAGGTTGGGGAACCCTGCAATGAAGTATTCTGACTCCATGAATCTCCTCTCAAATGAATTGCCATGTGAACTAGTGTTGATCGAGCACCAAAGTGCTCGTGTGTTCTAGCCGAACACATCGGTATGCTCGTGTGCTCTACCGAGCACAATAGAAGTCAATGGGAGAACCCCAGGCACCCCCTGCTCGGTGTCTGGTTCACAAAAAAGGTTGGAAATGGATGGAAACCCCACCAAATGGTTTGTAAACAGCATTAAGATGATGGCTGGATGCGTCTAGGACTCCTATTATTTATATAATAGACAACCACACAAAGGCTATATGCCAAAAGCCAGGTAGTTGGAAGCCAACAATCTATCCATGAGACAGATAACAGTCAGCATACCTTACAATGGCAGCCTTGTGCACTATGAGACATTCCAAACCAGCTCTCATCTGACTGAGAGCCAGTAAGCCTCAAAGTTGTTTCACATCTGTTGGATGGCTTGGGTGGACCTGCGCACCTAGATCAATATCCTTAGGGTGACAAAAAGTTTTCTGATTGTCCTAACATAATATTCAATAACCTTTCTATACAGTTTTGTCATGTAAAAACTAATTTGCATAAACATATGCATATGGTAAAGACATGCAAATGAGCAGAATCTGTCTTGTTTTTCAGCTGAAAAACCATTTGCATGGAAAATTTGCGATCTACACTACTCATGAACAGCGCCATCTATTGGATTCATAGTCTTGTAATAAGACTATGGAACCAATAGATGGCGCTGTTCATGAGTCATAAACAGCGCCATCTATTGGTTTCATAGTCTTATGACAAGATTATTAGTCTTGTCATAGGACTATGAAACCAATAGATGGCGCTGTTCATCTTGTTGGGGCGCTAGTAAGTGGGGCACCCTGCTCAACTGAGTCCACACACCGTGTAGCACTCAGCCAATAATAGCCTGCGCTAACACTGAGGTGTATATCGGATTGCTGCTATCATTCACACATCTTCTAGCACTTTATCTGCAGTAATATAAGCTTGCTAGGGTGTATCTGAGGACTATTGCCCTACTTGTAATGACTCATGAACAGCGCCATCTATTGGTTTAATAGTCTTATGACAAGACTATGAATCCAATAGATGGCACTGTTTATAAATAGTGTAGATTGCGAATATTCTAATTGCGACTTTTTATCGCAAATTTTCCAAAAGGCTGAGTGGTACAAGGTGTGTAGACTCTGTTGAGCAGGGTTCCCCACTCACTAGCGCCCCAACAAGATTACCAGCGCCATTTATTGGTTTCATAGTCTTATGACACAACTAATAGTCTTGTCATAAGACTCATAGTCTAATAATCTTGTCATAAGACTATGAAACCAATAGATGGCGCTGTTTATGACTCATGAACAGTGCCATCTATTGGTTTCATAGTCTTATGACAAGACTGTTCATGAGTAGTGTAGATCCCGAATTTTCCATGCAAATGGTTTTTCATCTGCATGTCTTTCCCATATGCCCCTGTTTATGCTAATGAGTTTTTACATGACAAAACTGTATAGAAAGGTTCAATCAGAAAACTTTTTGTCACCCTAAGGATATTGATCTAGGTGCGCAGGTCCACCCAAGCCATCCAACAAATGTGAAGCAGCTTACTGGCTCTCAGTCAGATGAGAGCTGGTTTGGAATGTCTCATAGAGTACAAGGCTTCCATTGTAAGGTATGCTCTATGCTGACTGTTATCTGTCTCATCTGTCTCACGGATAGATTGTTGGCTTCCACATACCTGGCTTTTGGCATATAGCCTTTGTGTGGTTGTCTATTGTATGTCATAGATAATAGGAGTCCAAGACACATCCAGCTATCCTCTTAATGCCGTTTCCAAACCATTTTGATGAGGTTTCCATCAATTTCTAACCTTTTTTTGTGAACCAGACACCCTCTCTTCTTCAGAGCACTGCAATGTGCCGAATATAGCGATGCTCGACCTGAACAGCAGTTTGGCCGAGCATGCTCGCTCTCAACACTAATGTGAACCAATAGCTAGATTTACTTCAGTGTTTCATGTAGTTCAAAGCTTGGTTTGCAGACACCATTTTGATGTTTGCAGACCATATTGTATCAGTGGTGCTTTGATCAGTATTTCTTATCAGTTCTGTTTTGCTCAGGATTTGGCAGTCAGGTAGACCGGAGAACATAATCCTGTTTATGCATAATCTCTGCAGAACACCTAGTCTGCTTTCCAGATCCATATTATGCAGCATGTTTAAAGTTTTATTAGCACAAGATGGAATAAAAATCTCACACAACAAAAATTATTTTGCTTGTTTTTATCTGAAAAGTGATTCACTGTATTTCATCTATACTTAAATATTTCATTGTAAAAACTGTAAAATTTCTGTATATAAGAGCAAAATATCTATACATATTTATACACACACACTTGACGACAACACCGTCATATGGACAGAACAGAAAGAGGATAACCTGCTCAGATACTGGCAGACTGGATGGCCAAGTTGCCATGGCTATCCTCAGGATTACGATTACAGATAGAATGTCAGGGCTGAATAAAGATATTTATCACTGCTATCATATGTGAATGGCTAACCAGATACTTATTCTGACAAACAAGAAATAATTCTTGAAAATGAGAATACTACCACAGGGCACGGTTGTGATCCGGTCGGGTTGCGGCCATGTTGCAGTCTAGAACTGCGCAGCCAATTAGCCCGCAGTTGCCTTTCATTTAACTAATGAGGACCACACTGTTTAGTCGGTCCTCATTGTTAATGGCCGTGCGGTACTGAAGTTGCCGTGCAGCCATTAACAATGAAGACCGACTACAGTCTTCATTAAATATATGGCAGCTGCGGGCTAATTGGCCACACAGTTCTTTACTGCAGCACGGCCGCAACCCTACCGGATCATAACTGTGCTGTTTTTTCATACCCTATGTGGCAAATCACACTCCTTGTGAAGCACTCCTTTTTATACCTGGCTTGGATTATTATTATTTTTTTAAGTGGTCAATCCTATTCACACATTGCAGATTTATTTTTAGCATTGCGTCAGTATTTTGAAACTACACTACTGTATAAACACAGGACTAGGGGTGGATACAAAGATAAGAAGAATACGTCTTCCCATTATATTTTCCCCATGTTAAGATTCCACTCTTTGTTTTATCTTCAAAATAATAATCCAAAATACAGGCAATTCCTTGCTGCCTCATCCTTGGATGTTTATTTATAGTGTTGAGAAAATCGAGCTTTAGATCCAGGTTCAAAACTTTGTATTAATGCTGTATGGAGACCTGTCTCCGTATAGCATTGAAATGTATGGGATCCGGTAAGAGAAATTCATTATCACTGAAGTCTCGCAGGACTTTGGTGTATAACTTCGGACTTTGATTTTTAAACTTGAAAACCATTTTAAAACTTGGATCCACAACTCGATTCACTCAACACTAGTGTTGGGCGCGAATATTTGAATATAGACTATTAATCGTGAATATCAGCACTTTGAGAATTCGCGAATATTTAGAATAAAATGATATATATTCGTAATTTTGAATATTTAAGATTTTGTTTTCATCAGTAACCTCGCTTCTTGCTTGTGGGACAATGAGAAAGCTGCAATGTCTTTCTCTGAGCTTAGCAACATCCCTAGCAGGGGCGGACATACCGCAACATCCCTAGCAGGGGCCCAGCAAGGGAGGGGGCCCATCCCAGTGCTAGCAGAGGCGTTTATTTTTTAATCTTATCATATTTTTCATTCCCTACCTCTGCCAACAGGGTAACCTGGGCACCTTGGTGTGGAGGTTGGGAGGGGGCGGAGTTTTTTTTTTGTAGGGGGGGTGCCTGATTAGCACTTACTGCAAATCTGCTGCCCGTTTGTGTCTACACTCCATAGCGGAAGGACCTTCGATTACATCATAGTTAATGTGTTAACTCAGGTGAGAATGTTGACGAGCACAAGGCTGGAGATCATTATGTCAGGCTGATTGGGTTAAAATGGCAGACTTGACATGTTAAAAGGAGGGTGATGCTTGAAATCATTGTTCTTTCATTGTTAACCATGGTGACCTGCAAAGAAACGCGTGCAGCCATCATTGCGTTGCATAAAAATGGCTTCACAGGCAAGGATATTGTGGCTACTAAGATTGCACCTCAATCAACAAATTATAGGATCATCAAGAACTTCAAGGAAAGAGGTTCAATTCTTGTTAAGAAGGCTTCAGGGCGTCCAAGAAAGTCCAGCAAGCGCCAGGATCGTCTCCTAAAGAGGATTCAGCTGCGGGATCGGAGTGCCACCAGTGCAGAGCTTGCTCAGGAATGGCAGCAGGCAGGTGTGAGCGCATCTGCACGCACAGTGAGGCGAAGACTTTTGGAAGATGGCCTGGTGTCAAGAAGGGCAGCAAAGAAGCCACTTCTCTCCAAAAAAAACTTTAGGGACAGATTGATCTTCTGCAGAAAGTATGGTGAATGGACTGCTGAGGACTGGGGCAAAGTCATATTCTCCGATGAAGCCTCTTTCCGGTTGTTTGGGGCATCTGGAAAAAGGTTTGTCTGAAGAAGAAAAGGTGAGTGCTACCATCAGTCCTGTGTCATGACAACAGTAAAGCATCCTGAGACCATTAATGTGTGGGGTTGCTTCTCATCCAAGGGAGTGGACTCACTCACAATTTTGACCAAAAACACAGCCATGAATAAAGAATGGTACCAAAACACCCTCCAACAGCAACTTCTTTCAACAATCCAACAACAGTTTGGTGAAGAACAATGCATTTTCCAGCACGATGGAGCACTGTGCCATAAGGCAAAAGTGATAACTAAGTGGCTCGGGGACCAAAACGTTGACATTTTGGGTCCATGGCCTGGAAACTCCCCAGATCTTAATCCCATTGAGAACTTGTGGTCAATCCTCAAGAGGCGGGTGGACAAGCAAAAACCCACTAATTCTGACAAACTCCAAGAAGTGATTATGAAAGAATGGGTTGCTATCAGTCAGGAATTGGCCCAGAAGTTGATTGAGAGCATGCCCAGTCGAATTGCAGAGGTCCTGAAAAAGAAGGGCCAACACTGCAAATACTGACTCTTTGCATAAATGTCATTTAATTGTCGATAAAAGCCTTTGAAACGTATGAAGTACGTGTAATTATATTTCACTACATCACAGAAACAACTGAAACAAATATCTAAAAGCAGTTTAGCAGCAAACTTTGTGAAAACTAATATTTGTTTCATTCTCAAAACTTTTGGCCACGACTGTAGATTATAAGAGGTGCCTTATAGGGAGGCCTTATTAGTACTGAGGGCACTGTAGGGAGCCTTATTACCAATGGGGATACTATTTGGGGGTGGCTTCTGCCTGGCAGTGAGCCCGGTGATGTCACTGGCACTAATGGACATGCTTTAGCGCTTCCTTAGCCTGTAAAATGGCTAGGGCTGCTCTAAAGCCACCAATCAGTGCTGGTCTGTGTTGGGCCCATGTTCATATATGCCTGCATTATTGAGAAAAAAAATGAATACTTGAATATATGCAAATGATCCTCTAGGAGCAACAGGGGCGTTAACATTACACCGAGAGGCTCTGCTGTCCCTACAACCGCCGCTCCCTGTCTAGTTTGACAGGGCCTGGCAGTGAAAATGTTATCCCACCGGGCCATATTAAAGGGCAGAGGGTGCGGCGGTTACAGAGAGAGTGGAGCCTCTAGGTGTAATGGTAACGCCCCCATTTGCATATAATAAAACATCATTTTTCTCAGCAATGCAGGCACATATGAACATGGCACAAACACAGATGTCTTCAGCTGCCAAGCACACACGTAACAGGTCAGTCCTTTAATTGTCCAAGTGTATGAGGGAGTCCTGAGGGATAGCTAAAGGCCTAGGAACATTTTACCATCAGCTATGGACTTCATTGGGGGGAGAAAGCTGGCACTATAGTGCCTAGGGCAGCATCAAATCTAAATATGGACCCGGCTCCACAGCAGTAGCAGGATGTAGTGTCACACATCACACTGCTGGTCTGTGTATGAGGAGGAGCAGTGCGGCCGGGAATCCGCTGTGCTCTTCCTCCTACACAGACCAGCAGAGCAATGTGTGACACTACATCCTGCTACTGCTGTGGAGCGCCAGCGGCTGAACTGTGATCATGAGGAACTAGGTGAGTATATTTTTTTAGCTTCCTGTGAAGGGGGCACATATCTTACTATTACTTTTGTGAGGGGGCACATATCTGGACATAACTACTATGTACTGGCACAAAGGGGGAATAATTACTATGTGGGGGCATTAAGGTGACTGGGTGTGTATAGTTATGCTTTGGGCAGAGTTAGAGGCGTGACCTAGTATGAAAAGAATATATATACATATTCTAAACATATTCACAAGATGTTTTTTATTTGCACATATATGCCTGTGTCCGCCCCTGATCCCTGGCAACCAATAGGAAAGTTGCCTACCCCTTACTATATAAGAACCTCCCCAGGAGCCATTTTCTACAGGGTTTTTTTTAAAGTTCAGAGAGAGATAGCAGTGTCATTGCTGTGCTCTGTGCTTTCCACACTTCATTAGATAGATAATTAGATAGCTTATATATAATACAGATAGTTAGTGGGAGATAGTCAGTGTAGGTTAGATAGTGATATAGTGTAGCTGATAGGTTCCAGTGCAGGGTGTAAGGTAGTGTGATAGGTTCTGCTCATTACTACTCAACACTATTTACTGACATTGTTTGAATCTGGATCACTTTATCAACTCAGCCTGGTTAACTTAAGGAACACTTTTTAATCAGTTATCCTTCCTATAAATCTTCAGAGTTCCTGTGCTTCTTGCCAGGTATAGTAGAAATTCTTTGCATTTGTATCCAGATTCTCGTAACATAGTCTGGTCTATTGGTATTGTATCAGTGTATCCTGGGACCTGTGTTTCTACTGTCTTTCATTGCTTCTAGTATAGTAGTTGTGTCTGTTGTGGATTCTGTTTTCTACTTGTTCCTTGGTTCTCATTTGTCTTGGCTGCGGGGTTATATTGCAGAGCATTGCCAGTTCTGTCATGTCTTTATTTCTGTTCACTGTCATTCACTGTTCTTTAGTTGAAGACCATTTCCGTGTCCACCTGCTCAGTTGCCAGACTTCCATCTCCTTCATTCATTCTATCATTTGGTTCCTGTCATCTACAGTGAATTATTTTCTGCCAGTGTTGATATGTGCTTCATATATTTTGCTTGTGATCATCCAGTTGCTATGTAGCTCTGCCCTAATATAAATCCTGGGGGTATATAAGTACTATAGTACATGGAAAATGTGACTGTTATAGGTGAAGTCCAGATCAGCAGCCTTGTGAACAACCAGTAACATTAGAATAATACTTACAAATTATATTAATGAATGCAACAGTACTGACTGCATCACATTATCCTTCTCAGAGCTCCTGAGAGATGAAAAGAATCATACTGTATGATACACCATTGGACTCTACCAGAAAGTGCTTTTGTAAATAGCAATTGGTTTGGACCCACTGTGCCATGTAACCAGTTTGACTTTGTGCTAAACCTAAGGGTGTTGTCCTGCTGGTTCCCTGGTTTTCCCTCTTTAACCCCTATAATGTAAGGGGGTACAATTTTTTTAAAGTATTGGTGGGGGTGCCAGAGAAAGGTCCCGCAATGGTGACAAACACCCTAGGCACGCCACTGCCTGAATCAAAATATCCCAAGGGA
This sequence comes from Bufo bufo, assembly GCF_905171765.1. Taxonomy (NCBI): domain Eukaryota; kingdom Metazoa; phylum Chordata; class Amphibia; order Anura; family Bufonidae; genus Bufo; species Bufo bufo. Next base: position 546,531,493 of record NC_053389.1, on the reverse strand, counting down.
CATATTTATAACCTTTCAGAGTGTCAGGCTATGCAGGATTATATCAAGGAGAGTCCGATGAAATGATATTTCCAGCCTTCAGTATACCCCATGGGAGCAGGTTTCTTTCTTTTTGTTTGTAAAAAGGATTGAGGGGCCTTAGACCTTGCATTGATCGCAGGGAATTAAAAAACAAAACAGTATCCATTACCATTAAGGGTCCATTCACACGTCCGTTTTTTCTTTCCTGATCTGTTCCGTTTTTTCAGGAACAGATCAGGACCAGATCTGGACCCATTCATTTTCAATGGGTCCTGGAAAAAATCGGACAGCACAATGTGTGCTGTCCGTTTCCGTTGTTCCGTTCCGCATGTCCGAAAAAATATAAAACATGTCCTATTCTTTTCCGCAAAAATCGGATCCTGGACCAATACAAAGTCAATGGATCCGCAAAAAACGGAAGACATTCATATGTCATTACGTATGTCATCCGTTTTATGCGGATTCCGTTTCTGGAAATTAGGCTTCCTCCCCAGTATTAAATGTGACCAGTGCGGCCCCCCTCCCTCTATATTCATTGGTGGCCAGTGCGGCAGTGCGGATTCCCAGTAAGTTTTCTACAGATCTGATTTTTCACTTCGTGAAAAACTCAGATCCGACAGTATATTCTAACACAGAGGCGTTCCCATGGTGATGGGGACGCTTCTAGTTAGAATATACTGAGAACGGTGTACATGACTGCCCCCTGCTGCCTGGCAACACCCGATCTCTTACAGGGGGCTGTGATCTGCACAATTAACCCCTCAGGTGCTGCGCCTGAGGGGTTAATTGTGCATATCATAGCCCCCTATAAGAGATCAGGGACTGCCAGGCAGCAGGGGGCAGACCCCCCTCCCTCCCCAGTATTAAATGTGCCCAGTGCGGCCTCACCTCTCCCCCCCCCCATCATCGGTGGCCAGTGCGGATTCCCAGTATTAATAAATGTGCCCAGTGCGGTCTCACCTCTCCCTCCCCCCCCCATCATCGGTGGCCAGTGCGGATTCCCAGTATTAATAAATGTGCCCAGTGCGGTCTCACCTCTCCCCCCCCCCCCATCATCGGTGGCCAGTGCGGATTCCCAGTATTAATAAATGTGCCCAGTGCGGTCTCATCTCTCCCCCCCCCCCCCATCATTGGTGGCAGCGGAGAGTACCGATCGGAGTCCCAGTTTAAATCGCTGGGGCTCCGATCGGTTACCATGGCAGCCAAGACGCTATTGCAGTCTTGGCTGCCATGGTTACTTAGCAATAAATACAAGCATTATACTTACCTGCGACTGCGAGCTGCGATATCTGACCGGCCGGGAGCTCCTCCTACTTGTAAGTGAAAGGTCTGTGCGGCGCATTGCGTTTAGCACAGACCTGTCACTTACCAGTAGGAGGAGCTCCCGGCCGGACACACATCGCAGCTCGCAGTCGCAGGTAAGTATAATGCTTGTATTTATTGCTAAGTAACCATGGCAGCCAAGACTGCAATAGCATCTTGGCTGCCATGGTAACCGATCGGAGCCCCAGCGATTTAAACTGGGACTCCGATCGGTACTCTCCGCTGCCACCAATGATGGGGGGGGGGGGAGAGGCGAGACCGCACTGGGCACATTTATTAAAATACTGGGAATCCGCACTGGCCACCGATGATGGGGGGGGGGAAGAGGTGAGACTGCACTGGGCACATTTATTAATACTGGGAATCCGCACTGGCCACCAATGATGGGGGGGGGGGGAGAGGTGAGGCCGCACTGGTCACATCCGCACTGGCCACCAATGAATATAGAGGGGGGGCCTGCACTAGTCACATTTAATACAGGGGAGGGAGGGGGTCTGCCCCCTCCTGCCTGGCAGCACCTGATCTCTCACAGGGGGCTATGATTCGCGCAATAATTGTGCGGATCACAGCCCCCTGTAAGAGATCGGGTGCTGCCAGGCAGCAGGGGGCAGTCATGTACACCGTTCTCAGTATATTCTAACTAGAAGCGTCCCCATCACCATGGGGACGCCTCTGTGTTAGAATATACTGTAAGATTTTAGTTTTCACATGTTTCCGTTTTTTGCGGATCCGCAAAAAACGGATGACATACGGAAACATTTTCAGGAACAACGGATCCACAAAAAACGGACCGAAAATCGGGATGTAGAAAAATACGGACGTGTGAATGTAGCCTAATTCCAGACTTGTTTAAATAAGTTCTGGAAGCTCAATGGTTTACCAAACTGGACCTCAAGGGGGCTTATAATCTTATTCGTATTAAGGAGGGAGATGAATAGAAAACAGCCTTTAATACCCCTAAAGGTCATTTTAAATATCTTGTCATGCTATTTGCGGTCTTTTTAAGATTTGGCTAATGATGTTTTTATATATTATTTTGGGAGATTTATGGTTTATTCAGATTACAATTAGTTTTTTTCTCCAGATTGGGATTCTCATGTGAGTCATGTTAGATCTGTACTGCAAGACGCTTAATGAGAATCAATTATTTCTGAAATTGGAAAAAATTTGGTTTTGTGGTGCAGGAGATACACTTTGTTGGGTATATACTTACCCCAAGATCATTTCGGAATGATGGATTCTGTCAAGGTCCAAGCTATTGAAGAGTGGGTACAACCTTCTTTTAAAGCACTACAATGCTTTCTGGGTTTTTCTAGCTATTACTGCAAATGTATTACAAAATTTTATATTATCACTTATCGCTTACTGATATGACCAAAAACTGGAGGTGGGGGCAGTGCTTTCTTAAGGTACATCCTTACATACTCAATAAAATCAAGTTCCAAATTGCTGTTCCTATTATGAGTGCTGCAGGTCTCAAGTGAAGTGGGTCCTGTTCACACTAAATTCCAAACAAAGAGAAAAAGAAACCGCGCTGCTCTTAACTTCCAGGGAGAGTCTCGACCAAACCAAATGTATGGACACTTCTCTGATGCAGTCAATCACTGATTAAAATCTGGTCTCCAAACACATCTCTACTCCCACATCCTGTAAGCGGCCAGAAAGAAGGAGCAAAACTAGTGAAGCACCGCAACTAAGATTCAAACGTCCAGCGCTTATTGTACTTACAAAATCCTTTAAAACAAACAGCATATCATAATTATCATAGGGCACAATACGGATGACCTACTTTGTACAGTATAAACATGGACTACTTACCTTCAAACCTCAGCTTTTTATATAATTCAGTAACAGAAAGCTGCAGCCCAGTCCTGGACACTTTATCTAGAAGGCTAGTTATCGCATCACCTAGTGTCAGTCATCACAAACGCTTACCACTTCTCACATGTTAGTGCAGTCCTACAGTGCAGGGGCAGCTGTAATCACAGACTATCCACTTCTGCAACTGACATTTGTGGGAAGGAAGTAGGAGGGTAAAGTAATTCATGTCTTCTCCTACACTTATTTAAATGAATGGAGTATGCAGAATTACAAGTGAATTGAGCTAAACAAAAGTGCAGCACCATCACTTTTAAACTCTGGATTAGAATGAGGTACATATCCTAAAATGTTTATAAGTGAAGGAGGAATAGGATTAAAAAAAAAAAAATTGTCATATACTAGTGTGAACAGTTACTAGATGTGGCAAAAATGACAGTTTCTTTTAAAGTAATTTTTATTGGGTTTTCATATTCAAAACATATACGAAGTAATGCTATATCATGTAGTATAAGTACAGAAAATAGTGAGTACATATATGAATATTAATGTTTTTATCACAAATTTACATTGTTTTAATGATATCAACACAATATTGTTGTTTAATGTTATCAACATTATGTTGCAAACAAACTTTATATATATAATAAGAAAAGTGCAACATGCACAACAAGTTATAACAGAAAGAAAACTGACATAAATTTCTACTTTTATTAACTCTCATCTAACCAATTCTCGGTTGATTAATGACAGTTTTTGAGAAACTAATTTGAAGGTGACGATCAATATGGCCACAACAACAAAATAAAATAAGTATATCTGTAAGCAAAAGAAGCATAATAAACTTTATTTCTAACCTCTGATTTAATGGTATATGGTGATAATTTACGTCTGTGAACGTATTGTAAAGCTACATTGCTTATGAAATAAGCTATACCACTATAAGTGGAACAGTTTTTTGGACAGAGTAGGGAGTGAGATAGTAAAGGACTGGATGATATTTTAAGATATTATTCTATGTAACTCTGTGTTGTGTTGTGTTGTGTTATGTTATTATTCACATGGTATATGCAGCCCTTTGGCTCTTTCTCACAGTTCACTACATATCTTGTTAAAACAGATTTGGAAAACATAAGCATTAGTCCTGCACACTTTAAGCTTGGCACTCATTGCCAGGCATGATTAGAACTTTTTCATTCCCTCTTGCGCTTGCTAAACATACATGAGAAAGCTGAATGCAAAAGGCTACCGGGTAGAATGAAATGTCATGCAAATAACTTAATTTACATGAAATTAATCACAAAAATATGATCATGGCTGAAGCTATTTGGTGCGTTTAAAATGTAAGCGATATACATTCCTTTTTATCCAATGCACAAGTACATTTGCCATCCGAAGCTGAAATATGAAGCATCTCAATTACCTTGTGTTGACTAAAAGATATTTTGTATTAAACCAATATCATGGAAATGACTTCCAGCTTGAAGGCAGTGAAGCAGAATGTCAGTCTTTTGAGAAAGGCAAAGCACTGTAAAATTCTTTGGCTAATTACAGAACACGCCTGCAGGAAGCATCTCGTCAACCTTTGATTGTTATTTTTTGCATGAACGCTGTACGATTTTACTGACAAACAAATTAAAAATGCAAAAGTTATTTGTCCTCTTATTTTGACTTATTTACACACCTTTTTGTCATTCTTACAAGCAAAATGTAGAAAACGCTGGTCTTGGTAAATTACCATGAAAGACATTTATCAATAATGGTAAATTGCAACTTTTGTCTCAGGCTCCGGACATTTTTGTTATTGTTTTATGTTTGTTGAATGTCAATTTACTGACAGAACACTGTTTAGCTAATTTATATTAGATAAAGATAAATGCATCCTGTTTTATTACTTACCTATCCTTTGTTCCCACGACGAGTTGGTTTTCTTTTCATAAATGCAACTTTTTGACAAAAAGTCACATCTTTATGGCAAAAAAGCGACCTTTTACACAGAACACCACCACATAAGCTGTCGTAATTGTCTGCAACTATTTGAGCCATTTCTGCCCATAAGAGTATGATAAATAATGCGTAATATGCGGCAATTTGTGGCATGATGCATTCTTTATAGTGAAAATTCTGGAGAAAACAGTTGATATATTTGGGGCAAATCAAAAGGCATTTTACATCAAAATTCTGGCGCAACATGCTTAGTAAATGTCCCCCCATATGTGTTAATTTAATCTGTGTAGAGATGGCTGTGGACTAAAGCTTACTGGACCAATGGACTTAGGGTGAAATCCAGGGCCGGGCCGACACAGAGGCTGGAGTGGATGTCTGATAATAACAAACATACATATCTAAATGGCGGGGGGGGGGGGCTTGACTTGAGTCATCTACTGATCAGTGATCATCAGAGCATTAGAGCTGCAGGAATAAATAACATCTAAATGTCTGGTGGGGTAGATGGGGGGGTCAAGGGCTGGTGGGGGGAGGGGGGGTTAGATGATCTAACCCAGTCCCCCTTCCCCCATCAGCCCTTGTCCTACCACCCCATCTACCCGTACACCCCCATCTACCCCACCAGACATTTAGATGTTATTTATTCCTGCAATTCTAATGCTCTGATCAGTAGATGACTCAAGTCAAGCCCTCAACCCCCCCCCAGCCATTTAGATATGTATGTTATCAATCATCATCCCCCACCCCCCACCGCTTCCTTCCTTGTAATTTGCTGGCCCCCAATATCCATTGTGAATCACAATCCATAACAGCGTCATCCACAGATCTCCCCATAACAGTGTCATCCACAGATCCCCCATAACACTGTCATCCACAGATCCCCCCATAACAGTGTCATCCATAGATCCCCCATAACAGTGTCATCCACAGATCCCCCATAACAGTGTCATCCACAGATCCCCCATAACAGTGTCATCCACAGATCCCCCATAACAGTGTCCTCCACAGATCCCCCCATAAGAGTGTCATCCACAGATCCCCCATAACAGTGTCATCCACAGATCCCCATAACAGTGTTGTCCACAGATCCCCCCATAACAGTGTGTCATCCACAGATCCCCCTATAACAGTGTGTCATCCACAGATTCCCTCATAACAGTGTGTCATCCACAGGTCCCCCATAAGTGTGTCATCCACAGATCCTCCATAACAGTGTTCTCCACAGATCCCCCATAACAGTGTCATCCACAGATCCCCCATAACAGTGTCATCCACAGATCCCCCATAACAGTGTCTCATTCACAGACCCCCCATTAGTTCAAAACCCACCCAAAGCATATTTTGGTTAAAAATATTTTGTTTACAGCTATAGTTAATTGGTACATTAAACTGTGCATATTTATGTGTGATTACAACAGTAAGTATTTAGTAAAGACTCCACAAGTTGGGGGGGGGGGGGGTGTTGGTGGTGGACCTTGTCCCAGCCCTGGTGAAATACATAGCACTAAGCGATGTGAACTTTTTCCAGCATGAAGCACCGGTTTTGTTGAGTGTTATTGTTGCAGTGTATAAGGTGTATTCGATTTCTGTTATTTTAAGGTATAAACTTTGATAATGGATCGGGTAATGCACTGAGAACTAAGTACAAGAGAGGTTCCCGTCTGGACTCCCTCAACCTCCGGACCCTGTGGTTTCACTGGTAAATTCAGGAGGAGCGCTGTGGGAGACAGTCCACACATACACATGCCATGCTCATCCAAACCCCAGAGCCATGAGGTGAGAAGTGCTGGCGGACATTATGTCCACATAAGGCCAGGCACAAGATTAGTAAATAGAACAAAGCAATCATTCCGTTAGTCTAGTTAGTGTCTCAGGGGCCTCAATTAAGTCATTGTTATCCCAGCCTCTACTCCAATTATGTGGATGATGATGGGTAGACCCAGTGGTGCCATCCCCACAGGGGGTCTCACATGTAGTCTCAGGTGAGGGGCTTAGGCTGGGTTCAGACCTGAGCGTATTCGATATGCGCTTTTTTCAGGTGTTTTTATAGGGCGTTTGTATCGGGAGTTTTTAATGGGCGTAAACAAGCAAACGCCCATTTAGGCGCATTCCCGCTGAAGTCTATGGGCGGGAACGCACGACAATACGCCCCAAAGAAGCTCCTGTACTTCTTGAGGCATAGGGCGTTTTACAGCGCGTTCGTACGCGCTGTAAAACGCTCAGGTGAGAACCATGCCTATAGGGAAACATTGGTTTTTGCCTGTTGAGCGTTTTAGGAACGCGCTGTAAAACTCTCAGGTCTGAACCCAGCCTTAGTCTCAGGGAAACACATTCACCAATGCACAGTAAGCTTTGGGGAAGGTGTTTCCAGGGGGAAAAGCTCAAACTCGGGAACAGCATTGAAGTACTTAGGACAGTGACTGGGGGATGATAGGGTGTTGCTGGTTGAAGTTGGATCCATGCGCTTAGGTACATGGTGTTTGTGGTCTGGATAAGCATCAGCTGTGACTGCAAAATATAAAGGCTGGTGATACTAAAGCTGTGGGCCAACCTAAAACGTTGGGTGACAGTGGGTAGAGACTGGTATGGGGCAATGGAACAACAGGTCCCAACTCAGGATATTGTGGACTGGGTCTTGGCAGGTGTCTGTCCAGGGGTGTAGCTCATCCAGGCCATCTATCTGCATTTGTGGATAAAATATAAAATAATGTCTGTTGCATCATTATCCTGCTAAGGTGATATTACGACCCACAAACCCAGATCCTCACCGAAGCAATTGCATCCTGACCTCACCCTTGCTTTATGGTTTATTAGTGAACACTGCTCTCTATCATGTCTTTGAGGCACAATGGGGTAGATTTATCTTCACTGGTGCAAAGGAAAACTGACTTAGTTGCCCATAGCAACAAATAAAATTCTACATTTCATTTTTCAGAGAGCCTCAGGAAATAGGACAAATTTTTTTGGGTTGCAATAAGCAACCAGATCTGTTTTCTTTTGCACGAACCTCCCTCATTGGGTTGATTATTATTTTTTCATTAAGATCAAATAGCATAAAATGAGAGTAGATGCAGGTAAATTTCATTCCCATAAAAAGTACTGAGCTCTGCAAACTAAAATCTATTGCCATTTTTTTTTACAACAAATCAAAACTCAATGAATGTAATGCATAGGGAATGATCCCTGGCCTGTGTGCTCTCCTGCTCAGCACATCAGGTGTGATGATATCACTGTATTGTGCCTGCTGCTGGGAAAAGCATAGGTTAGCTGAGGGCTCCCTGATTCACTATTCCAGATGGAATATATGCGTCCTTAGAATGCAGATACATTTAAAATTGGGACATGCTGCAGTCCTTCCGAGACAGTAGGGCAGCCTCATTAACCTCTTAATGGTTAAGCTGGAGCACAGATTGGACAGCAGGGTTAGGGGAGGGGGGAGGGGGGAGGGGGGAGGGAAGCTTGTTTTAGCTGCTGCCGGCCTCCTCACTGCGCCTGTGCGGAAGGAAGGAAGCCGGCACCAGGAGCACGTGCTTCACTCACTGCGCCTGCGCCGAATACTAAACGGGATGGAGCAGGCGCGGGATTTACGTGACAATGAGGAGAACTCGACAGTCAATCAACGGGACCTGGGCGTGCCTAAGAGTAGACTGACCCTCTAGGTGCTGAAGCAACGCCCCAGTAGCACCTAGAAGTTAATTTGCATATTTTAAAAGTCTTTACTTTAAGAAAACGGCGGCAGGCAGGGAGTTATAAAGCATACTGTTATGTACTGCTGACATTAGCCGATCGCTAGTGTCAGCCAGCTACATAACGTTATTTCTCATGACAGAAACCCTTTAAATAAGTGTTTATGAGCTGTCAATGTCACGAGACATACGGATGTCCCCATGACAATGAGTGGCAGGAGATCTTTGAGACTGGCAACACGTGGTTTGATTTGACATGTTTACCTTGTGGATCAATAGGCGTCTGTGTTGTTTATGGTACTGGCCACACCCTTAACCTCCAGGTGTTGCTATTGTGGACATTTAACTTTCCATATTTATAGTTGTCTCTCCCATAATGCTGAGCAGTTTATAGCTTCAGTTGGACCTGTGAATAGCTGGTGTTTGGATCTCAGCTGAGTTCCTGGTGCTGCCATAGCTTCTTGGAAGTTAAGTATTACCTTTACCTTTGTATTTTGGCTTTTCTGTGCGTTGCATTTCTTTGTTGTTTTGTGTTAGGCCTTAGGGAGACTCTAGTTCATCCTCTGGGGTCTGTTCATACTGGTAGTCAGTCAGGGCTTTGATTAGGGTTTTCACTAGGAAGTGTCCATCTTCCGTCCTTAGATTTCAGGCCTTATTTCCTTTCCCTTTCCCTCCTATTTTCAGTGTGGGGGTTGACAGTCAGAGTTCAGATATAAGGATTACAGATGCTGCCATTAGAGATGCTGATTATTATTTTTTTTATAAAGACCAATTGAAAAAATAGATTTAGCCCAAAATGAGTAGGATGCAATAATAATAATAATAATAATAATCATAATAATAATAAAAATAATAATAAAATGCCCCCAAAAGTGTTGAATTCATTTACAAATGTCTAGTTAATGTAGCAGCTAAATATATAGACTGATATATACTGGCCAAAGGTATGTATGTTAAGAAGACACCCAGTGCGCACTATAGTGTAGAATAACGACACACATGGTTCATATACAGATAATATATACTGACATTCATATACAGATAATATATTTTAAACTGTGTGTTATGCAGATTCCTGTTTGTTTTTTCATCATGAAGGGGGTGAAAGAATACTAAATTTAGATTTGCTTGTAGACGGAACGTCTGCTTCTGGAGAGAGGAATACTGAACCAAAAATAATTGCAGCAGCCATGGAATGAGTCATCGCTCATTTAGATTCTTGTCAGGTTCATATCAGATTGTACAAAGTATAGGGGATTCCTTTCCTTGACCTCATTCTGCTGTGCATAAAACTGACCTATAGTCAGTGGCGTACCTCTAATGGAGGCAGACCACACAGCTGCTATGGGGCTCAAGGGGGAAGGGGGCCTGGCTATGAACAGATTTCCTGTTCCCTAATTACACTTTGCAAGATAGCTGTGCTCAGGAGATGATATCAGGTGGAGAAGGCCTGTGCGATGTCATCATTCTGTGACCAGTGCAGGAAGACATAGAGCTCAACAGAGCAGATGAGAAATGGTGAAGGACTAGTGTGATGTCATCATCATGTGATGCAGGAAGAGACAGAGCTCAGCAGTGCAGAAGAGAAGTGGGAAGGACCAGTTTGAAGTCACAGTGTGAGGGGGCGGAGCTCTTGTGCTGTGTCTGCAGGTTAGTGGTTTCTCTTCCTCTATAAGTTGTATAACCTGTGAGAATAATAATAATATTTATTTATATAGCGCCACCATATTCCGCAGCGCTTTACAAATTCATAGGGTTCATGTACAAAATAAATGTAACTGGCTAATATACAACTGAAACACTAGGAGTCAAGGCCCTGCTTGCAAGAGCTTAGAATCTATGAGGAATTGGGGGTGACACATAAGGTAGTTGACTGTGATAAGTAGGATTCAAGCCATTATTGAACTGACAGGAGTGGTGCCAGCCGATCTGCTTCGGGTTTGGGACTGTTAGAGGATCGAGTTTTGGCCAGAGGAGTTGGTGGGGGAGAGGTTTAGTCGGGGAAAAGTCATTTTAGGTAGCGTATACAGACTGTTATTATAGGGCAGAGATGCTCAACCTGCGGCCCTCTAGCTGTTGCAAAACTACAACTCCCAGCATGCTTGGACAGCCTACAGCTATTAGGGCATGCTGGCAGTTGTAGTTTTGCAACAGCTGGAGGGCTGCAGGTTGAGCATCTTTGTTATAGGATCAGTGGACATTACAGTGACAGGAGGATAAGAGGAGAGAATTATAACTCCCACTATGACCAGTCTGTTATTATGGGGCATCAGTGGACATTATAGGGAGAGGGATATAAGAGGATAGAAATACAACTCCCACCATGAACAGACTGTTTTTATGGGGCATCAGGGGACATTACACAGCAAGGGATATAATAGGAGAGAACTACAACTCCCAGCATTTCTAGGATGTGATATCCCATGACGTTTTATGCTATGTACCCGGCAATTGCAATGTACTATATAGAGGTATTATATATCTGTTAGGGGCTCAGTACATCTTGGAATGTTATTATTATGATGTTATCAGGCCTCACAGACATGTAACCTAGGCATTCATGTATTACATTGCTGCCCATATTTACTGACAGTCTTAGAGCATTTAAACGGTTATCTAAGTTGATTGTATGTGATGTGATCCAACAGTCTTCCTATAGTCACTTATGAATTACCGTATGTGTTTTTTATCATAGAATATTTTAAAGGACCATAGTAGTACTCTTTGGTTTTGGGTGATGTATTTGAGTTAAATAGAGTAGTCCGGTTACAAATTGATGTGACTAATTGTGGATCGATTTTGATATTAATTAGTACTGTGCTTTCTGTTTTCAGAACAGATTACTGATCCGAAACATGGATTTAGGGGCCAGGGAACAGACATGGCTCTGACAAGCAAATAACCTGTTCAGTAGGGAGACTAATTTGGTTTTTAATGATACTACCCTTAAAGTGAAGGAACTAACGAGAAAGTGTAAAAACCTTTATCATAAGAAAACAAAAGTTCGGTGGAATAAAGCATCCTTAGATAATTACAAAAAATAAGAAGATCATTCCCAGAAGGTTGAGAATTCAGAAGTTTCCCAGCTTTGGACTGGACGATGAAGATCTTAAAGAGAAATGGGAGGAAGTGGCAACAAAATGTTCATTTGAGTTCATGGATATTATAATGGAGGCCAATAGTAGAAAACTTATCAGTTTAGAAAGTGAGATTGAATCCATACAAAAACAAATGGAGAAAGATTTATCTGTGGAAAATATCCAAAAATTTGAGGAAGATATGAATAGCATTTTTCCAACATGGGAAAAGGAGATAACTGATCAAAAAATTAAAACATTCCAGAGAGATGGGATGGATTATAGCAATAAGAAAGTGTTTAGATGGCAAAAAAAAACTGATGGAGAGGGTTTCCTCTCTAGAACCTCTTCCTTCTCCTCAGTGAATTCCACACTGGAAATTAGCTCAAGGAATGGAGATGAAATTCAAAGACAAGGAAAAACTATAACCAACTGGACTAATAGAAGCCAAGGAGGTAAACACAAGATGGAAAATAAAATGGAAAATAAGGATAAAAAGGAAAGGAAGATGCTCTACAGGTAATTCATTTATCAACTATACAGTTGACACCAGATCAGATCAACATTCTAAAAAGAGGGTTGAGTTTTTGTCCATCTTCTAATATGGATTTATTTACAGCAACAAAAGGCATCCATCTGTTTACGAGAAAAGTCACATATATGGGGAAGAGGTGTTGACTACAAAAGAAGAAAGAGAGGCTTTAAAAATATTGGAGGATCTCACCAATGAAAATGATGAGGAAGAAAAGGTAAGCCAGATACCAAAGGAAATTTGGAAAAAATAAAGAACTTTTCCTCAATTTAATATTTGCAATAGATATTTTTGTTAAGTTAGTGACCTAGGATCTGGCCAAATTGTATAGGGGGCAAGTAAGAAATAGTCTTAATCGAGCAGAAATAAAAGCCTTAGAAGAGTTAAAAAAGCTTAAAGGAGAAGTAATAAAACAAGCAGATAAGGGTGGGGATATTGTTATCTAACCTATTGAGATGTATGAAAAACAAGTGTTCAAATTGTTAAAAGATAATATGTGTCATAAACATTTGCCTAACAATCCGATTCTGTCATTCCAAAGGGAGTTAATCTCGATCCTCCATTTGGCACAAGAAGAAAATGTAATATCCAAAAAGCTCAAAGAAATGGTACTGGTAACCTATCCAAAGGTTCCGACGTTTTATATTATTCCAAAAGTCCACAAAAACAGTCGGGACCCACCAGGAAGGCCTATAGTTGCATATAATGAAGGCCTATGTGAGAACGCATGTAGATTTGTGGACTATCATTTAAAATAACTGTTGGTTGATTTACTTTCTTTTATACAGGACACTACAGCCGCATTAAATAGACTGGAAAACATTCAAATTGATGAGGGGATGCTGTTAGTCACAGCCGATGTTGAGTCGCTTTATACGAGCATTAGGCATGATGACGGCCTAAGAGCATAGGCAGGATTCCTAAGAGATAATAATCAAGAGAAAAGATTCAATTATCTAATTCTGGAAATACAGGTTTTTATTTTGAGACATAATATCTTTATTTTTAAAGATAAGTACTACCTCCAGACCCAAGGAGTGGCCATGGGGGCCACTTGTGCCCCTTCTCAATGCTAACCTCTTCGTAGGAGCCTGGGAAAGGGACATTTTTCTCAGTGACAATATCCAAGGAGTGGAAAAGGTGCATAAATTGGATGCGCTATATTGATGATGTGCTGTTCTTGTGGGAGGGGTCTGCAGAGGAGTTGCATGAATTTATGAATGTCCTTAATACTAATAACCTCAATATCAAACTTTCTTTCCAGGCGGCAAGGGAAGTGGATTTTCTGGACCTGAAAATCAAAGTTGGGGAAGAAGGAAAGTTGGAGACGGATATTTACAGAAAACAAACAGCAGTTAATGCCCTCCTGCATGCAGATTCAGCGCATCCAAAATCAACTATAGACAGAATCCATACAGGTCAGTTCCTGAGATTAAAAAGAATATGCTCCAATGAAGTACAGTACAAGAATCGAAGCATGGATTTGAAGAGACGGTTTCAATAAAGAGGATATAGTAACAAATTAAAAAAGGAATGAAGAGTGCCAACTTAAAAACAAGGGAGAAACTACTATGTCCAAATGACACAAATAAAAAGATGGATGAACAAGAGATAAGATTCATAACGAATTATAACAATCAATGGGGACTGATAAAGGACATATTAAAGAAACACTGGGAAGTTTTACAAACAGATATCAGTGTGAGGAGGTGTATAATGGATAGACCCTTAATGACAGCAAAAAGATCTCTAATTTAAAAGACATTCTAGTCCAGTGTCATTATATACCAGAATCAAAAATGATGGTTGGAACAAAAAAAAAATTTTGTTGATGCAAAAAAGAAAAGAACATTCAAAATTAGGGAATATATCTCATGTTTGTCAACTGGAGTGATTTATCATGCCACCTACCCCTGTGATAAAATTTAGGTAGGTCTAACGACAAGAGAACTGAGAATAACAATTAGGGAGCATGTAAGAGACATTGAAAAAGCAAAGGATGAAGAGAATGTTAGAAATTTGAAAACAATCGCCAAACATTTCAAGCTATACCATAAGAGTAATCCCAACCTGTTGCGCTTCAAAGGCATTGACGCTGTTCACCTAGGATCAAGAGGAGGCGATATAGGGAAAAAGCTTGCACAGTTGGAAAGTAGGTGGATATTCAGGTTAGGAACACTTGCCCCTAGGGGGTTTAAATGACAATTTGGGATTTAGTGGCTTCCTTTAGGGAGATATCATTAATATCAGGGGATTTTCTGTTTAGAAATTAGTTTTTTATCAATAATATATCATTTTATTGTTTTATCACTTTTTAATGATTTTTGTATTATTATTTACAGAGAGCAGAAAATTTGGGGAAGTAGGCCTAGCCTTATAGATATAAAAGAGAAGGACTTTTGAAGAGGAAAGAAGATGTATTGAAGTCACTATGGCAAGATTTAAAGAGACGTCTACAATGAAAAACACAGTATTAACCGCCTCAGCTCCCCTAGCTTAAACCCCCTTAATGACCAGACCACTTTTTACAATTCTGCACTACACTATTTTCACGGTTTATTGCTCGGTCATACAACTTACCACCCAAATGAATTTTACCTCCTTTTCTTCTAACTAATAGAGCTTTCATTTGGTAGTATTTCATTGCTGCTGACATTTTTACTTTTTTTGTTATTAATCGAAATTTACCGAAAAATTTGCAAAAAAATGTAATTTTTCACTTTCAGTTGTAATTTTTTTTTTAAAAAACTACATTTCTATATAAATTTTTCTCTAAATTTATTGTTCTACATGTCTTTGATAAAAAAAAAATGTTTGGGTAAAAAAAAAAAATGGTTTGGGTAAAAGTTATAGCGTTTACAAAACTATGTGAAACAAATGTGAATTTCCGCATTTTGAAGCAGCTCTGACTTTCTGAGCACCTGTCATGTTTCCTGAGGTTCTACAATGGCCAGACAGTGCAAACACCCCACAAATGACCCCATTTCGGAAAGTAGACACCCTAAGGTATTCGCTGATGGGCATAGTGAGTTCATAGAACTTTTTATTTTTTGTCACAAGTTAACGGAAAATTATGATTTTTTTTTTTCTTACAAAGTCTCATATTCCACTAACTTGTGACAAAAAAATAAAAACTTCCATGAACTCACTATGCCCATCACGAAATACCTTGGGGTGTCTTCTTTCCAAAATGGGGTCACTTGTGGGGTAGTTATACTGCCCTGGCATTTTAGGGGCCCTAATGCGTGAGAAGTAGTTTGAAATCAAAATGTGTAAAAAATGCCCTGTGAAATCCTAAAGGTGCTCCCACCTTGGCTGCAAAAAAGTGTCACACATGTGGTATCGCCGTACTCAGGAGAAGTTGGGCAATGTGTTTTGGGGTGTCTTTTTACACATGCCCATGCTGGGTGAGATAAATATCTCTGTCAAATGTCAACTTTGTATAAAAAAAATGGGAGAGGATATTTTAGAGAGATATTTCTCTCACCCAGCATAGGTATATGTAAAAAGACACCCCAAAACACATTGCCCAACTTCTCCTGAGTACGGTGATACCACATGTGTGACACTTTTTTGTAGCCTAGGTGGGCAAAGGGGCCCAAATTCCAAAGAGCACCTTTAGGATTTCACAGGGCATTTTTTACACATTTTGATTTCAAACTACTTCTCACGCCTTAGGGCCCCTAAAATGCCAGGGCAGTATAACTATCCCACAAGTGACCCCATTTTGGAAAGAAGACACCCCAAGGTATTCCGTGAGGGGCATGGCGAGTTCCTAGAATTTTTTTTTTTTTGGGCACAAGTTAGCGGAAAATGATGATTTTTTATTTTTTCTTACAAAGTCTCATATTCCACTAACTTGTGACAAAAAATAAAAACTTCCATGAACTCACTATGCCCATCACGAAATACCTTGGGTGTCTTCTTTCCAAAATGGGGTCACTCGTGGGGTAGTTATACTGCCCTGGCATTTTAGGGGCCCTAATGCGTGAGAAGTAGTTTGAAATCAAAATGTGTAAAAAAAATGCCCTGTGAAATCCTAAAGGTGCTCTTTGGAATTTGGGCCCCTTTGCCCACCTAGGCTGCAAAAAAGTGTCACACATGTGGTATCGCTGTACTCAGGAGAAGTTGGGCAATGTGTTTTGGGGTGTCCTTTTACATATACCCATGCTGGGTGAGAGAAATATCTCTCTAAAAGACAACTTTTCCCATTTTTTTATACAAAGTTGGCATTTGACAGAGATATTTATCTCACCCAGCATAGGTATATGAAAAAAGACACCGCAAAACACATTTCCCAACTTCTCCTGAGTACGGCGATACCACATGTGTGACACTTTTTTGCAGCCTAGGTGGGCAAAGGGGCCCACATTCTAAAGAGCACCTTTAGGATTTCACAGGGCATTTTTTACGCATTTTGATTTCAAACTACTTCTCACGCATTAGGGCCCCTAAAATGCCAGGGCAGTATAACTACCCCACAAGTGACCCCATTTTGGAAAGAAGATACCCCAAGGTATTTCATGATGGGCATAGTGAGTTCATGGAAGTTTTTATTTTTTGTCACAAGTTAGTGGAATATGAGACTTTGTAAGAAAAAAAAAAAATCATAATTTTCCGCTAACTTGTGACAAAAAAAAAGAATTCTAGGAACTCGCCATGCCCATCACGAAATACCTTGGGGTGTATTCTTTCCAAAATGGGGTCACTTGTGGGGTAGTTATACTGCCCTGGCATTTTAGGATTTTAGGGGCCCTAATGCGTGAGAAGTAGTTTGAAATCAAAATGTATTAAAAATGCCCTGTGAAATCCTAAAGGTGCTCTTTATAATGTGAGCCCCTTTGCCCACCTAGGCTGCAAAAAAGTGTCACACATGTGGTATCGCCGTACTCGGAAGAAGGGCAATGTGTTTTGGGGTCCAGGATGGGCTGCGCTGCTAGTGTATGCCTCACCACGTAATCCGACAGCACCAGCCCCACTCTGCTGCCCTTGAAGCGGATCCTGCGCAACCTGTGGTCTAGCAACACAGGGTCTGGTACACCTGGTGGTATCAGGGACCTCAACCTCCTCGTCCGAACTTTGGGTCAGACTGCCACTGCTTTCTACAGGTTCATATTCTGACCCGCAGCATTCGTCAGATGAGGGTTCCCATTCCTCATCCGACTGGGTCAGAATCCTGTAGGCCTCTTCAGAAGAATACCCCTTATTTGCCATTTGGTCAACTAATTTTAGGGGGTATTCCCTGAGACTACCCAAGAAAAAAAGCAAGCCTGTCTTACAAATGGGAGGCTAGCGAAGTACTGGAAGCCGCTGCTGGTCCTTTTCGTCGGTTGGTCCCAGCAGAGGAGCACACATCACTGTAAGTACACAAGACACAACACTTAGCCCCAGATCACCCCCCATTGCCCCAATTAACCCCTTGATCACCCCTTGATCGCCCCTGTCAATCACCTAGTGAAAGGGAAAAAAGTGATCAGTGTAAACTGTCACTTTTTTTTTTCCACTAGTATTGACGGTTAGGTTTAGGATAGTTTAGGCCCCTTTGTTAGGCAGTTAGCGTCAGTTAGCGCCCAGCCCACCGCACCGCAGTCACTGATTCGCTGATTAGCGTATCGCTAATCAGCATTTGTACTTTTATATTTATAAATATAATGTGTTAGATGGCTTCTGATTCGTTTTTTTGAAAATCATCAGCCTGCCAGCGACGATCATTGGCTGGCAGGCTGATAATGAACTTGTCCTCTAACTTTTGCCGGGCCGCGATGCGCATGCGCGGGCCAGCTGTGAGCGTAATCTCGCGTCTCGCGAGATGACGCGTAGATGCGTGACTGTGCCTGAGTGAGCCGCCTCCGGAACGTGATCCTGCGTTAGGCGGTCCGGAGGCGGTTATGACAAAAAATTATTATTAGTTTTTTTTTTCTTTTATTCACTATCGCACTTCGTGTTATGAATTCACGATAATTTTTTTAAATTATATTATAGATGTCACTTTGGTATACACAGTGTTGAGTTTTAATGATGATGTTATTTTGCACTAGCACTTTTCATTAATAGTAATGAAATATTGATTGCACTAGCATGCACTTTATTCATTAGTAATAATTAGTGTTGGTAGAACACCTCAGGATGCACCCGAGCACAATGGAAGTCAATAGGAGAACCCAAGCATTAAACCAGGCACCCCCTGCTCTGAAGAGGGGAGGGTGTCTGGTTCATAGTAAAAGGTCAGAAATTGATGGAAACACCACTTAAATGGTTAGGGAACAGCATGGGGAGGATGTCTCGATGCATCTTAGACTCCTAGGTTGCTGCTGGGAACGATGTTGTCCGAGTAGTACGCCACTTTTACAGACTGACAAATAACACCAAACCGAAGATAAAATCGATTTTAGAGGAAAAAATGTTAGGAAACATTCTTTCCTGTATATTTACTTGTATATAAAGTGCAAGTGCTGCCAAAAATTACAAGGAAGAGGAACTCCGATGCAAACTGTATATATATCACATAAAGGAGGGCCTCATTCACATTGTGGTACAATTGTTCAGGTAGTGAGACTCCTATACTCATAAAGCCTATGCATGTGAAAGGGCTGCCAAAATAACAAGGAAACGGCAGTCCAATACACCCTTTATTACACATAAAGGGAGGGCATCATACACACCCTTGAAAAATTATGATTGATGGCCTGCTGGGACCCTCAAAAAACATTAGGAGCAAGGTCCTGCTGCTGATCTGACCATCTATAACATTAGGGGTGAGGGTCTGCTGCTGAGCTGACTCTGTAAAACATTAGGGGCAAGTGTCTGCTGTGTGATCTGACCATCTAAAACATTATGGGAGAGGGCCTGCTGCTGAGCTGACCATCTAAAATATTAGGGGCAAGGGCCTGCTGCTGAGCTGACCATCTAATAAATGTTGTGGGCGAGGGCCTGCTGATGAGCTTACCATCTAAGAAATTTTGTGGCCGAAGGCCTGCTGACCATCTAAAAAAAATTGTGGGCGAGGGCCTGCTGCCGAGCTGACCATCTAAAAAATGTTGTGTGCGAGGGCCTGTTGCTGAGCTGACCATCTAAAAATTTAGGGGTGAGGGTCTGCTGTTGAGCAGACCCTCTAAAACATTATGGTTGAGGGCCTGCTGGTGACCCTCAAAAACATTATGGGTGAGGACCTGCTGGTGACCCTCTAAAACATTATAGGTGTGTGCCTGCTGCTGAGCTAACCCTCTAAAACATTAGAAGCATGGGCAGCCTAATAAGCATGTTGGTTCAATATGATGGAGGAGGAGGAGAAAAGGGAGATTGAACCATATACCCTTTTTAGTGGTGGAAGGGGTGCATGGGAATACAGTGTATTCAATCCACCATAAAAACCACATTTAGAGTGCCTTATTGTTCAGCCGCTTTCCTCTGGTGGAGTAGAGAAGTCAGGGGCAATCCAGGCCTTGTTCATTTTGATAAGAGTCAACCGGTCAGCATTTTCAGTTGACAGGCTGATGTGCTAATCAGTTATTATGCCCCCAGCAGCACTAAATACCCGCTCTGACAAAACGCTGGAGGCGGGGCAGGCCAGCACCTCCAAGGCGTAGAGCGCCAGTTGATGCCACGTGTCCACCTTGGACACCCAATAGTTGTAAGGCACAGAGGGATCACTGAGGACGCTGACACGATCTGCTACGTACTCCTTCACCATCTTCCAAAATTTTTCCCTCCTTGTGACACTAGGCCGCGCATCAGGTTGAGGGTGCTGGTGGGGTGTCATAAAACTGTCCCAGGCCTTGGAGAATGTTGCCCTGCCTCCGTTGGAGCTGCTGTGTGTTCCCCTCATCTCCCCTCCTCAGTTGGCCAAGGAACTACGTACTCTGCAGCCAGCGTTGTCAGCTGGAAATTTTTGGAGCAATTTTTCCACAAGGACATTCTGTTATTGCATCATTTTGCTCGTCCTCTACACCACAGGAATGAGAAGTTCTCTTTGTAGCGGGGGTCGAGAAGGGTGAACAACCAGTAATCGGTATTGGCCAAAATGCGTACAACGCGAGGGTCACGTGAAAGGCAGCCTTACATAAAGTCAGCCATGTGTGCCAGAGCCCCAACAGACAAGACTTTGCTGTTCTCATCAGGAGGATGACTCTCCTCTTCCTCCTCTTCTATTCATCCACGCTGAACAGATGGAATAAAACTTCCATGGGTACCAACCTTTGTAGCGGAGGCAACCGTCTCCTGCTTCTCCTCCTCATCATCCAATTTGCGCTGAGAAGACGAACTGAGGGTGGTCTGGCTATCACCCTCTGTACTGTCTTCCCCCATTTCCGCCTCTTCCACATGCAAAGCGTCCGCCTTAATTGTGAGCAGCGAGAGTTTGAGTAGACACAGAAGTGGGATGGTTATGCTGATAATAGCGTTATCGCCGCTCACCATCTGTGTTGATTTCTCAAACTTGCGTAAAACCTCACAGAGGTCAGACATCAATGCCCACTCGTCGCTTGTGAAGAGCAGAAGCTGACTGGAAAGGCAACGACCATGTTGCAGCTGGTATTCCACTACTGCCCTCTGCTGCTCACAAAGCCTAGCCAAGATGTGGAATGTGGAGTTCCAGCTCGTGCTCAAGTCGCATAACAGTCGGTGAGCTGGCAATTGCAAGCCCTGCTGCAGCGTTGCCAGACCGGCGGACGCTGTCGATGACTTGCGGAAATGGGCACACATGCGGCACACCTTCACCAGTAGCTCAGGCAAATTGGGGTAGGTTTTGAGAAACCGCTGAACCACTAGGTTGAACACGTGGGCTAGGCATGGTATGTGTGTGAGCTTGCCGAGCTCCAAAGCTGCCACCAAGTTACGGCCATTATCAGACACAACCATGCCTGGTTGTAGGTTGAGGGGCGAGAGCCACAGCTCAGTCTGGTCCCTTACCCCCTGCCACAGCTCTGCGGCAGTGTGCTGTTTGTCACCTAAGCAGATCAGTTTAAGCTCGGCCTGTTGCCGATTCCCCACTGCAGTGCTGCACTGCTTCCAGCTATTGACTGATGTCTGACTGATGCTGCAAGATGATAATTCAGAGGTGAAAGTGGAGGAGGAGGTGGAGCAGGAGCAGTTGGGGTTATAGCCACTAACATAGGTGGTGGCGGAAACCCTGTTGGATGTAGGGCCCGCAATCCTTGCCGTTGATAGCACCTGTGCCATCCCAGGGTACGACTCACTCCCAGCCTCCACAACGTTCACCCAGTGTGCCGTCAGGGAAATGTAACGTCCCTGGCCAAAATCACTTGTCCATGTGTCAGTCTTTAAATGGACCTTCCCAATAACTGTGTTGGTCAGGGCATGCGATGTTACGGGACACATGCTGGTGTAAGGCTGGGACTAGTGTGCGGCTTATACAACTTCCTGGAGTGTGTGTGCATGCTGTTCCTATTTCCCAGTCTTCTGCAAGATAAGTGCTGTTTATTTATTTGTGATTTTCGTTCTGCTGGATCTCAGGTGACCCTGACTCCCTCCGTGTCTAGTGTAGGGAGCCGGTGGTCGTGTCCCCTCACTATTGTAGGGTCTTCAGGTGTTAGATAGTCGAGGTACATGGATATGCGACCATCCACCTTTGGGGTGTTCGCATAGGCTGAGCAGTCAGGGAGAGTGTGCCAGGTCTCATGCAGGGGTCTCCCTTTTGTTCCTTAGTTGTGGATCCAGTGACTCATAGATTATTTTGCATTGTCTTGTTTCCTGTACACCATCCGTGACATTATAACCCGTGGCTGATCTCCGTAAGACTTTTTCTCAGTTTCAAGTGACCGGTTCAGCTTGCGTTTATGGAGTTTGTTCTGAGCCTAAGATCTCGCTCCCGGATGCGTTCTCCGGGGGTAGTGAGAATTTTGTGCATTTTAGAGAGGCTTGCAAACTCCATTTTCGCCTTCTTCCCCATTCCTCTGGTGATGAGGAACGGAGGGTGGGGATCATTATATCGCTGCTCAGGGGTAACGCTCAGTCCTGGGCCTTTTCGCTGTCGGAGGGGGCACGGCCCCTCTGTTCAGTGGATGAATTCTTTTTAGCCCTGGGTCAGATATATGATGATCCGGATCGTATTGCTCTGGCTGAGTCTAGACTACGTCTGTTATGCCAGGGTAAACAATCCGCAGAGACATACTGCTCAGAATTTCGGAGATCGGCAACTGATACTGGTTGGAATGATGCTGCACTCCGAAGTTAATTTTGCCATGGTCTTTCAGAGGGATTGAAAGATGCATTTGCCTTTCATGAGAGGTCTATCTCCTTGGACTCTGCTATGTCTCAGGCCGTTCGTATTGACAGGCGTCTTAGAGAGAGAGGAGAGATCTCTCCTTCCTGTCATACTCAGTCCCGGGACAGTGCAGCGGTCTCATTCTGTGCGCAGGGGTCTCAGCCGCTGTCAGCCCCTTCTGAGCAGGAGCCCATGCAGCTGGGGTTGATTGCCTCTGACAATAGAAGATTCAGCCCGCATGGGAGGGTTTGTTTTTGTTGTGGAGGTATAAATCATTTGGCAAATGTTTGTCCCTCTAGGAGATTCAGGCAGTTTTCTGGGAGTAATAAAGAAACAAAAAGGAAAAAATCTTTTAAAAATGTTCCGTCTGTTACTATTGGCAGGATTGAGGCGGAAATTGAAGGTTTTCCGTTTGCTTGTAGTTCCCGTTTTGTCCTGCCTGCTAGGGTGGCGCTAAAGAGCAAGAGCATTTTTTGTGAGATTTTTGTGGATAGTGGAGCAGCTGTCAATCTCATTGATAGTCAATTTGCAATAACTCATGGTTTCCAGGTATGCACTTTGGGAAAGGATATTCCTGTTTTTGCTATTGATTCCGCTCCACTTTCTCAGAAATCATTAAAGGGCATAGTTCACAATATCCGTTTAATTGTGAGTGATGCTCATGTTGAGGATGTGTCATGTTTCGTCCTTAGCGGTTTGCCTACTCCTCTAGTGTTGGGGATACCCTGGCTCACTAAACATAACCCCACCATTGATTGGCAAGCGAGGCAAATAAATGGTTGGAGTGACTTTTGCAGAGAGAATTGCCTCACGACATCTGTTTCTGAGGTTTCTACTAAGACTGTACCACCTTTCCTCTCTGAATTTTCGGATGTCTTCTCTGAGAGTGGAGTTCAGGATTTGCCCCCGCACAGGGAATACGATTGCCCTATTAATCTCATCCCAACTTGGTGCCAAGCTGCCTAAATCTCGTTTATACAATCTTTCCCAACCTGAAAGGGTCGCTATGCGTGCTTATATCTCTGAGAGTCTGAGAAAAGGACACATACGACCCTCGAAGTCACCTGTTGCCGCTGGTTTTTTCTTTGTTAAGAAAAAAGATGGTTCTTTAAGACCTTGTCTGGATTTCAGGGAGCTGAACAGTATCACTATTCGTGACCCTTATCCGCTTCCTCTGATCCCGGACCTGTTTAACCAGGTTGTTGGGGCTAAAGTCTTTTCCAAATTAGACCTGAGAGGGGCATACAACCTGGTCAGGGTCAGAGAAGGAGACGAATGGAAGACGGCCTTCAATACCCCTGAGGGCCATTTTGAGAATTTGGTTATGCCTTTTGGTTTGATGAATGCCCCAGCCGTTTTTCAGCATTTCGTGAACAGCATTTTTTATCATTTAATGGGAAAATTTGTATTAGTGTATTTGGATGACATTTTGATTTTTTCTCCTGATTTAAAAACTCATAAGGAACACCTACGTCAGGTCTTGCTCATCCTGCGGGAGAATAAATTATACGCGAAACTGGAAAAATGTGTGTTTGCGGTTCCAGAAATTCAATTTCTGGGGTTTCTTCTCTCCGCTTCTGGTTTTCGCATGGACCCCGAAAAGGTCCGCGCTGTGCTTGAGTGGGAGCTTCCTGAGAATCAGAAGGCGCTGATGCGTTTTTTGGGCTTTGCCAATTATTACAGGAAGTTTATTTTGAATTATTCCTCTGTTGTTAAACCACTCACTGATATGACTAGAAAGGGGGTAGATTTTTCCTCCTGGTCGGTAGAGGCGCGTAAGGCCTTTTCTAATATCAAGGAGAGTTTTGCTTCCGCTCCCATCCTGGTACAACCTGATATTTCTTTACCCTTCATAGTTGAGGTTGATGCTTCTGAGGTGGGTGTGGGTGCGGTCTTGTCTCAGGGTTCCTCTCCTGCCAAATGGCGACCGTGTGCCTTTTTCTCGAAGAAACTCTCCTCCGCAGAGAGAAATTACGATGTGGGAGATAGGGAATTGTTGGCCATCAAGTTGGCTTTTGAGGAATGGCGCCATTGGCTAGAGGGAGCCAGACACCCTATTACCGTGTTTACTGACCATAAAAATCTGGCCTACTTGGAGTCAGCCAAGCGTCTGAACCCGAGACAGGCCAGATGGTCTTTGTTCTTTTCAAGGTTTAATTTTGTTGTCACGTTCCGCCCTGGGGTTAAGAATGTGAAGGCAGATGCCCTGTCACGTTGTTTTCTGGGAGGTGGGAATTTTGAAGACCCGGGTCCCATTTTGGCTGAAGGTGTGGTGGTCTCTGCTCTTTTTCCTGAATTGGAGGCAGAGGTGCAGGCAGCCAAGTCGGAGGCTCCTGATCTTTGTCCTCCTGGGAGGTTGTTTGTGCCTCTCGCTTTAAGACACAAGATTTTTAAGGAACACCACAATACGGTCCTTGCTGGGCACCCGGGGGCAAGAGCCACACTGGATCTCATCGCTCGGAGATTCTGGTGGCCTGCGCTTCGTAAGTCGGTTGAGGGTTTTGTGGCAGCCTGCGAGACTTGCGCTCGTGCCAAAGTCCCTCATTCACGGCCATCAGGTCCTCTCCTTCCCTTACCCATTCCTTCCCGTCCTTGGACACATCTGTCCATGGACTTCATAACGGACCTGCCTCGTTCCTCGGGGAAGACTGTGATTCTGGTGGTGGTGGACCGTTTTAGCAAAATGGTGCATTTCATCCCTTTTCCTGGTTTGCCCAATGCTAAGACGCTGGCGCAGGCATTTATTGACCACATTGTCAAATTGCATGGTATTCCTATAGACATAGTCTCTGATAGGGGCACGCAGTTTGTTTCCAGATTCTGGAAGGCTTTCTGTTCTCGCTTGGGGGTTCGGTTGTCATTCTCTTCTGCTTTCCACCCGCAGTCGAATGGCCAGACAGAGCGCGTCAATCAGAATCTGGAGACATATCTGCGCTGTTTTGTGGCGGAGAATCAGGAGGATTGGTGTTCTTTTTTGTCCCTTGCTGAGTTTGCTTTAAATAACCGTCGTCAGGAGTCCTCTGATAAGTCACCATTTTTTGGTGCATATGGGTTTCATCCGCAGTTTGGGACTTTCCTCAGGAGAGGGGTCTTCTGGTTTACCTGATGAGGACAGATTCTCCTCGTCTTTGTTATCTATTTGGCAAAAGATTCAGGATAATCTAAAGAGCATGAGTGAGAGATATAAGCGTGTGGCAGATAAGAGACGTGTGCCTGGTCCAGACCTGAATGTTGGTGATCTGGCGTGGTTGTCTACCAAGAATATCAAATTGAAGGTTCCCTCCTGGAAGTTGGGTCCTAGGTTTATTGGGCCTTACAAGATCCTGTCTGTCATCAATCCTGTTGCCTACCGTCTTGATCTTCCTCAGACTTGGAAGATCCATAATGTTTTTCATAAGTCCTTATTGAAACCTTATGTTCAACCCATTGTACCCTCGCCTTTGCCTCCTCCTCCGATTATGGTTGATGGGAATCTTGAATTTCAGGTCTCTAGGATTGTGGATTCTCGTCTTGTCCGTGGTTCTCTCCAGTACCTCGTTCATTGGGAGGGCTATGGTCCTGAAGAGAGGATGTGGGTCCCAGTGACGGACATTAAGGCCACTCGTCTCATCAGGGCTTTCCATAGGTCCCATCCTGAGAAGGTGGGCTCTGAGTGTCCGGAGTCCACTCGTAGAGGGAGGGGTACTGTCACAACCAGACAGCTGAGAAGCTCTGACAGAAGCCTTTCAGAACCTCCTCCTTGAGTTTTCTTTGTTTTGGTTTTCAGTTCCTCATCTCGTTAGCCTCTCTCAGCTGTCATGCAGTTGGACTGATTGCTTCCCTTTAAATTCCTCCCCATAATGCAGTAGTGTGCGGCTTATACAACTTCCTGGAGTGTGTGTGCATGCTGTTCCTATTTCCCAGTCTTCTGCAAGATAAGTGCTGTTTATTTATTTGTGATTTTCGTTCTGCTGGATCTCAGGTGACCCTGACTCCCTCCGTGTCTAGTGTAGGGAGCCGGTGGTCGTGTCCCCTCACTATTGTAGGGTCTTCAGGTGTTAGATAGTCGAGGTACGTGGATATGCGACCATCCACCTTTGGGGTGTTCGCATAGGCTGAGCAGTCAGGGAGAGTGTGCCAGGTCTCATGCAGGGGTCTCCCTTTTGTTCCTTAGTTGTGGATCCAGTGAGTCATAGATTATTTTGCATTGTCTTGTTTCCTGTACACCATCCGTGACAGGTGCATGGCGAGAGGTTTTCGGGCCTGGAACTTGGACAGGGGATTGGCCAGCACGTAACACAGGGGACAGGGGAAGAGGAGGCTGTGGTATGACCCTCAGACACTGGTTGTGGACCCAGGCATTCGGCCCACCTATTAGGGTGCTTTGAGGCGGATCATGTTGGTGATGGTGAGGTTGCTAATGGTGACTCCCCTGCTCATTTTGGTACGGCACAGGTTGTAAATGACAATTCTTTTATCGTTCGCACTTTCCTCAAAAAATCGCCAGACTGCGGAACACCTACCCCTTGGCAAGGGAGATTGCGGCAAGGGGGTGCTCTGGGGAACAGTTTCGGGCCTGTTTGGTGTGGCCCACCTTCTCCCTTTTGCCACCCCACTGCCTTTTCCAGCCTGTTGCAGTGCTGCGGATCCCTCCCCCTCTGCACTGCTGTCCTCGCTCGGCTTGCCACCTTCCCAGGTTGGGTCAGTGGCTTCATCGTCCAACACCTCTTCTTCCACTTCCTCACTCTGGTCATCTTCCTGATTGTTGACCTAACAACAACCTTAGTTATTGACAACTGTGTCTCATCCTCATCATGAACCTCTTGAAACACTAATTGCGGTTGACTTTTTGGCAACTGTGTCTCATCATCATCATCCACATCGTGAAACACTAATTGTCATTCCCCACCGTCATCTTCTTCTGACTGTGGATGCTCCAGAGTTTGGGAATCAGGGCACAAGATCTCCTCATGTCCCTCTTCAAGCGGGCTTGGCGAGTGGCCCAAATTAAGGAATGGCGATGAAAACATCTCCTCGGAATATCCGAGTGTGGGATCACTTGTTTGCCAAGACTCTCCATGGTGTGTGGAAGGAGTATCAGGGTGAGGATTCTGTTGATCAGACTCTTGGCTACTGAGACTGGACTTTTATGGAAGACGGGGTGGTGTTTAACTGACTGGAAGTATTATCTGCTGCAATCCAACCAACCACCTGGTCGCACTGGTCTAACTTCGAGAGTGGTGGTCTGTTCCGCCCTGCAAACTGGGACATGAAGCTAGGTATCTTGGATGAGTGTGTTTCTTGTGCTCTGGCAGCAGGCCCAGGGCCACGGCCTCTGCCTGCACCATCAGCAGCAAGGCCACTTTCCCGTCCCTTACTGCTCGCCTTGCGCATATTTTTAGGATGCGCTCTCGTTAAACAGGAGGCATAGCGCAAGTAATGTCGCTGTCTCCACCGCCTAATAAAAAATTACACTGAATGAATGTCACTGATATTTTGGATGCGCACACGTTAAAGAGGAGGTATAGCACAAGTAATGTCGCTCTCTCCACCGTCTAATAAAAAATTACACTGAATGATTGTCTTTGATATTTAGGTTGCACAAACGTTATACAGGAGGTATAGCGCAAGCAATGTCGCTGTCACCACCACCTAATAAAAAATTACACTGATATTTAGGATGTGCACACATTAAACAGGAGGTATAGCGCAATTAATGTCGCTGTCACCACCGCCAAATAAAAAAATTACGCTGGATGAATGTCACTGATATTTAGGATGCACAAATGTTATACAGGAGGAATAGCGCAAGTAATGTCGCTGTCACCACCGCCTAATAAAAAATTACACTGAATGAATGTCACTGATATTTAGGATGGGCAAACGTTATACAGGAGATGTAGCACAAGTAATGTCGTTGCCACCAGCAGCAAAAAAATTTGACTGAATGTCACAGATATTTCGGATACGCAAACGTTATACAGGAGATGGAGCGCAGGTAATGTAACTGTCTGCAGCGGACACCGTCTATGGTAAAAGTACACTGGATGTCACAGATATTTTTAGGCTGTGCACACGTTAGACAGGAGATGTAGCGAAGATAATGTCGCTGTCTGCAGGGGCCAAACAATTGCAAGCTATTTAGCGCAGGTTGCCCTAAAAATATATTTTGCTGTCAGATACAACTATAGCCCTTAAAAGGACTTTTGGGTCTCTACAAGTTTTAGCAATTTAGCGCAGGTTGCGCTAAAAATATATATTGCTGCCACACACAACAATAGTCCTTAAATGGACTTTTGGGTCTATAACAAGTATAAAAGCTAAAATATTCCTATTTCACTCTCTAAACTGTCTCTCCCTTCTGCTCCCCAGCTCTCCCTGGCTAAGACTGAGCCGAACACTTGTCATTGGGTGCTATATAGCACCCGATGACACGTTCCGGCCAGCCAATCACTGTAATGCTAGTAGCCAACATGGCTACAGCATTACAGTGAATGACAGTACTTACCTGCACATTTAACGTGCGGGGAGGAGACTTACCAACAAACGTGCGGGGAGGAGACTCGAGCATCGCGCTCAAGCACACGCGCGATTCGACCGAACACTGCGATGTGCCGAGCATGCTCGCCCAACACTAGTAATAATGAAATAATGGATCGCACATATGCACTTTTTGTCACTGATATATAATCATGATTTAATAGTTTATACTTTATCATGTTAGAAATCATTTTAGTTCACATTAATTATGTTAATATATTAGCAATTTTGAGATATCACTTTGGATTAGTAATTATGCACTTTAGATTAGATCATTGTTTTTGTGATAATTTGATAGTAATTGTAGGCTATTTTTAATTAAATAATATAGATATTCCCAATAAGTCCCCTCCAGTTATTGCCTCTATCTGCCAGGTGTGCATGTCTGCCCGTCCCACGATACTTTCGTCAATCCCCAAAGAGACAGGGCGCTGGCGACGTCAACCCGCATAATTTCCGGGAGTGAGGTTGCCCACTCCAAGGTGTGACTTGGGGAAGGGCGGAAGTAGTTGTCATGTGGCAGGCAGAGATTGTCCATGTGCCGCGATTATGGCGCATGGCATTTCGTGATCACATGTAGCAATTTCTATTACTGGATTGGCTAGAGTCACATTAAAAGCATATCCCGTACCCTACATTATATCTCCTCCTGAAGAAGCCTTACCGTGAAACGCGCGTAGAAGGGAAGTCCGCTATATACACGTGCACTTTAGGTATGTTATGAATGGATAGAGGTTTGTTTTATGCTATGTACACGGCTATTGCAATGTACTAAATAGAGGTATTATATATCTGTTAGGGGCTCAGTACATATTCATCTTGGAATGTTATTATTATGATGTTATCAGGCCTCACAGACATATAACCTACGCATTCATATATTACATTGCTGCCCATTACATTTAAACGGTTATTGAAGTTGATTGTATATGACGTGATCCAGTAGTCTCCCTATAGTCACTTATCAATTATGTTTTTTTAATCATATTTAATAAAGATTGGAATATTTTAAAGGACCATAGTAGTACTCATTGGTTTTTGGTGATGTATTTGAGTTAAATAGAGTAGTCCGGTTACAAATAAATGTGACTAATTGTGGATCGATTGGGATATTAATTAACACAGATGTGATCAAGTCCTTATGTGTTATATGGCACCAGATAATCATGTGCTGAGGTGTGTTATCATGTGCTGCAGCACCAGAGGTGTGTATTACCATGTTCTGCAGCACCAGAGTTGTGTATTACCATGTTCTGCAGCAACTGAGGTCTGTGTTACCATGTACTTCAGCAATTGAGGTGTATATTACTGTGTTCTGCAGCAACTGATGTGTGTATTACCATGTTCTCCAGCAACTGAGGTCTGTGTAACCATGTACTTCAGCAATTGAGGTGTATATTACTGTGTTCTGCAGCAGCTGAGGTCTGTATTACCATGTTCTTCAGCAATTGAGGTGTATATTACCATGTTCTGCAGTGACTGATGTGTGTATTACCATGTTCTCCAGCAACTGAGGTGTATATTACCATGTTCTCCAGCAACTGAGGTGTGTATTATGAGGTTCTGCAGTAGCTGATTTTGCCCCAATGCAAAATCTGTAACAGGCACCCAAGGTACTATATATAATTTATAATACTGGTATCTTCTTATATGGCAGAGGGGTTTTAGGGCTCACAGGTCCAGATTTGACTTCTACCTCTCAACCCCCTCTAGCTATGCCACTGGCCAAAGACACACTGTAGTTTTTGGGAGAACTTTTCATGGCAGTCTTGGGCGAATGGAGAAGAAGAAATTCTGACTCCAGTCAGAGAAACATTCGTTTTTAGTTTTCTGTGTCTGCACCTTGTAAAATGTTTTAAAATTTATTTTAGCAGCAAGTAAGGTAGTTTTTCATTAATTCTACCACTTGATTAATCTGGCTAGGACACCAAAATACCTTGTCCTGGCCGTCAGGAATCCAAACCAAGAATGAGCAGGGATTTAAAAAAATTAATTACAAGTTTTTCTGAATCTTTTTCCACAAAACTATATATCTGTCTGCTCAGCTGCTTCTGCTTCAGCACCATGTTCAACCTGACAGGTTCCCGATCATGGTTCCCCGAGATGCTGCTGTCTCTGTGTGGCAGCAGCGTCCATTTGCTGGGGAAACCAGGACTGCAGGGTCACCCTTGCTGACGTCGGAGCTCCGAGTTAATGATGAAGTGCACCGGGACTCCCAAACCTCAGGGTGCACGGGTAGCAGCTACGTCTTTTTTATGTACTGTATATTTTTAAAACTTCACTTTTATTTATTTATTATTTTAAAAAAAACATTTAGACATTGTAAACACCTTAAAAATTCTCAGTGGTATGCTGGCTGGTTACTGGTTTGCTTGGTTACCATCTACTGTCTGTATTTCTTTCCAGCAAAAGACTGGGGTTTAGTGTGTGGTAGTGACCTCGGCTAATATGTACGCTCCGGCTGGTAGTCACACTTATACCCTCCTTGTACCATAGGCTCTCATCTGAGCTCCTGCTATTTTTATTGCTCTCATCTAGATTCTGGAGTTTGGTATGTTATCTTGACTTTAGCCGCTCGAGAGTATCCAGCGAAACATGTCGGGACGCAGGGTGTGTTAACATTTCTTAGAATCAGTGGTAGCAGGCAGGGAGCTCTGAAAAGAGCAAATTATACAACGTAGAGAGTGTAGGCTCTGACTATCGGCAGGAGCGATCGAGCGGCTAAAGTCAAGATAACAAACCAACCTCCAGAATCTAGATGAGAGCAATAAAAATAGCAGGAGCTCAGATGAGAGCCTATGGTACAAGGAGGGTATAAGTGTGACTACCAGCCGGAGCGTACATGTCAGCCGAGATCACTACCACACACTAATCCTCACTAATCCATCCGCATGCCATCAGTTTTTTTTTTTCCGGATCAATTGTAACAATGCCTAAAACAGACAAGAATACGACATGTTCTATTTTTTTTTGCGGGGCTACGGAACGGACATACGGATGCAGATAGCACACGGTGTGCTGTCTACATTTTTTGCGGACCCATTGAAATGAATGGGTCCGCATCCTATCCGCACAAAAAATGGAACGGAAACAAACAACGTTCGTGTGCATGTAGCCTTAGGCCTCATGCACACGACCGTGCCATTTTTTGCGGTCCGCAAACCGCAGATCCGCAAAAAACGGAAGCCGCCCGTGTTGCCTTCCGCAATTTGCAGAACGGAACGGGCGCTGGCAATATAAATGCCTATTCTTGTCCGCAAAGCGCGGACAAGAATAGGACATGTTATATTTTTTTAGCGGGGCCGCGGAAAGGAACCACGGATGCGGACAGCACACGGAGTGCTGTCCGCATCTTTTGCGGCCCTATTGAAGTGAATGGGTTCGCATCCGAGCCGCCAAAACGGTGGCTCGGATGCGGACCCAAACAACGGCCGTGTGCATGAGGCCTTATTCACACATCAGTGTTCGGCTAGTGATTTCCGTCAGTGATTTGTGAGGCAAAACCGGGATTGGAGCTACACAGATATAAGGTATAAGGGAAAGATCTGCACCTGTTCTGTGTTTTGGACGCACACCTGGTTTTGGCACACAATCACTGATGGAAATCTCTGACCGAACACTGACTGTGTGAATGAGGCATTTGGCTGTCAATAATGTCACTACTTTCCCAAATGTATTCAAGATGCTAAACCACAGCGCTAGAAATATCTGTTACTACGCTATAATCAACATTTTGGATCTCATAAATTCCTAATAAAATGTAATATGTCATTAAAGGAGTATTGCTATTCCATTTTTAATTAAAGGGGTTGTCCTGGTTCAGAGCTGAACCCGGACATACCCATAATTTCACCCAGACAGCACCCCTGATGCTAGCATCGGAGCATTTCATGCTCCAATGCTCTCTCTTGCCCTGTGCTGGATCGCGCAGGGCAAGGGCTCTATTATTTACAATAACACACTGCCGGGCGGAAGCTTCCTCCCAGCAGTATCTTCGGTGACGTTACCGGCTCTGATGGGCGGGCTTTAGCGCTGCCCTAGCTGTTTTACTGGCTAGGGCAGTGCTAAAGCCTGCCCATCAGTGCCGGTGACGTCACCGGGCTTCCTGGCAGAGCCTAGTTAGTCACCGGAACTCCTAAAAATGCCTTTGCCCTGCGCGATTTAGCGCAGGGCAAAGGAGAGCACCGGAGCATGAACTGCTCCAATGCCCAAGTCAGGGGGGCTGCCTGGGTGAAAATGGAGGTAATTCAGCTCTGAACCCGGACAACCCCTTTAATAGGCCTTATTTAAACAGAATTCACTTAGTAGCTTTTAAAAACTATTTTCTTCTCCAAAAGATTTGCTACAGTGAACAGATATAACAGTGACTGTATAAAATGTTTATAGAAGTAGCCATGGAATAAACTGACACGTAATTGTGCCTAATATTCTTAAGACATACAACATAGCAGCCTTGAGAAAATGTCACGAGTCGACATTTCAAATAATAAACTTAATCTTGTGTGCTATTCTCATAGCATTTTATTTTATTTACATGAACAGGCTTTATGAAAATTGATGACTATGGAAACTAGACATATTTAATATCAAAAATAGTTCTGTTACCCACTAATTTTCATTTACATAAGAGATTATAACTTCTTCATTTATTTACATCCTGCTATTCAGAAAAATTGAAATACATGAATTAAAAATAGATTTATATCAAATTATTATTTTCACAATATTTACTTTTACAATATGTGTGCATTTTAAAGGATGCACTTTTCTTTTTTTTTTTAGATTCCCAACCTTTATTAGTGTTGTGGTGTTGTTTCCAGTGTTTTTCACTGGAGATGACTAAGGGCAGTGGGTAAATCCGCTGGGTGTGCATCTACAGACTATAGCTCCTTGTCTCAACGCAGGTGAGTGTATTGATAGTTGTACAAGCATGTTGTGGGCAAGTCAGTGGGTGAACAACCTTCTGCTGTTATAAATTCTGATCTGGAAGTGTCTCATTCCCCTCTTCCTATTTAAATAAACATGCATGCTAGGTCGCGCGTGCATGTTTATGGCAGGGTTAGGAGAAATAGCTATGCATGGTCATGAGTTTGCATTCTTTCAAATCTCTTTAATGTATTCATCAGACTCTTCAAGTGAAGTAAAGAGAGCGGCAATAAAATGACTCCTAAGAGTTCTCTAGATGTAATAAAATCACTATACAATGATTTCATGAAGCTTTGGATTGTGTACATTGTTGCAAAGCAAAACTGCAACTGCATGAGGTATCACATATCCTTATAGCATTAATAGCACAAATATCATAGAATGATTGTTACTTGACATCCGTATCATATCTCTAGCTCTTTGTTCTGATTCAGGAAATACAGCAAAACATGTAGTGTGGCTCTACACAATTTGTCATATTGGGACGTGGCTGTCAAACTGAGGGAGGATTGGAGTATATGGTAGCAGGAGGGGAGGGTGACAGTAGATGGTCTCTGTGTGAGAATTATGTTGCCATTCAGTGTCAAAAGCTATCATCACTAGACATATGCCCCACCTGCCAATAAAACACGACCCACACACCTCTAGCACACTGGACACATGAAGCACACATCACTAAGACACTGGACAAATGGCACTGACACACATATCACTAGCACACTGAAAACATGACACACAGGGGCGTAGCTAAAGGCTCACGGGCCCTGGTGAAAGAGTTTAGCTTGGGCCCCCCTTCCATCAGTGCTTTCTAGCCAGGGGCAGGGAAGCACATAACCTTTGTGTTGCCTAAGGCAAAATGTATACGCTCCCCATGCCTAATTCTTGACCTAACCCCTTTCCCTACAGTCAGAGGTGTAACTTGACCAGCATACACTTTCTATAATACAGGTCTTCTTATGTGACACAACGGTCTTTGGGCCCCCTCAGGCTCCTGGGCCCCATAGTGACTGCTACCTCTGTACCCCCTATAGCTACACCCCAGAGGACACACATATCACTAGCACAGTGAAACATGTTGGGCACACTGGGCATATATTGCACATACCATGCATATGTTGCACACATTACTAACACTCTAGAGACATGCCGTATACACCAATGAGACACCTGACAAATTCTGCACATACCACTAAGTCACAGAACACTGCACATGCCACTAACACACATCATACAAGTCACTCACACTGGATATGACTGGTATAGATGCCACCAAAAATACATCAGACACACTATATGCTACACACAAGCTACTCACACAAAGTTGACATTTCACTCACACTGAACATACTGTTAACATTACGCACCCATCACTTACACTGCAAGCATCATGCACAACATGGAAGTCATAATGCTGTACTTACCAGCTGTCTTTAGAAGACTTTGGAATCTTGGGTAGCAGAATATAGCGATGATATCCCGCCAGAGACAGCCACATACCCGCTAACTCCACCCCCATCCATCTGTTACTACGGTGACTGAAATCTAAATACCTAGCTGCTGCGATCTGGCTGGGCCTCCCTCCCATCAGTGCCCTTGTGTAGTTGAACAGGCTTCACAGGTGGTATATCTGGCTGCACAGATGGTGTATCTATGTCAAAATAAAGTGTTTTTAAAAATAAAAATTAGTGAGTAAGCAGCACAATTACAATTAAGTAATATAGGAAATAATAATGAACAGAAAAAGTCCTAAGCCATAGTAGAACAATGAAACTGAGGATATTTCTCGTCATAATTCAGATTGCTGCCCCATTCTCATTTTTCAAGTAACCATAAACAAAGAATAGAATCAAAATCTATTTAACAGTGGTCAGTTTTCTACTTCACCAGTGACCATTGGACCAAACCTTCCCTGCCATCATAATCTTCCCATTGTACTTCTGTCACATTGTGTTTGATACCATATAATCTAAAGGGTCTCATTAATGACTGTATTTCTCATTTATAGTATAAAGTTGCAGCACTCAGATTATTCTTTTGCAATTTTGGATAATTTATTGAAACTTTAAAGCACAAAGTTCATGATCCAGTTACAAACTGGAAAATGATCAATAATGGATAACCACTCTTGGTATTGATTGTCATTGACCGGACGTTTTGGTCCTTACGGGCCTTCTTCAGTGGTGTAATTATCTGTGATAGACTAGCATAGGGTCCACAACTTAGTAATGAAGTAACCAGATAATCATGTCCAAAAATAAAGGAAGATATCACAAAAGGGTAAATTACAATAGGAAGCATA
Organism: Bufo bufo; assembly: GCF_905171765.1. NCBI lineage: Eukaryota > Metazoa > Chordata > Amphibia > Anura > Bufonidae > Bufo > Bufo bufo. The sequence goes on along the minus strand of NC_053389.1, from coordinate 546,495,123 downwards.
TACCAATAAAGGTAAAGTCATAGAAGTAATGGTAATGCTGGGAAGTGGGGATATGTAAGGCGTGTACAATCCCTAATAGGTGTGGAACATGTATAGAAGGACTATCACAGAAGGCAGTGGGATGAATCCCAAATGGCAAAGCATAAGAAGGAGGCACATATTCAGTAAAGAGAAATGCAGACAATCATATTAAATATGTAATGAAAAGTTGATCGGTATTACCTATCATTGGTGGTGTGAAATGAAGAGGCTGGATCATGGGGAACTGAAACAAAAAGGCTGCTTTATATATTGTATGGGCTAATGTGAGCACTGATCACGTGATCGGAGCGCCAGGTGAAGTAGGTGGCGCGAACGTGCATTCCACAATGTGCGTTCCAAGGACTGTCTACATACAGGAGGAAGGGAAAACTAGGTCTCAACTTTGCCTTTTTGGAAAATTCTGAATAGCAACACATATTGGGACATGATTAATGATGTATACCATTACTTCTATGACTTTAACTTATTGGTATATGCTTCCTATTGTAACTTACCCTTTTGTGATATCTTCATTTATTTTTGTAGAGAAAAAATCTGGCAGCACTATAAAACAGTAAAAACGGGTGCAAGCCCAAAGGGACTAGACTATTGCCCAATGTACTGTACATGAACAGCAAACAGGCAGCACTCCAAGAATAAAAATGAAGATCTTAATTCACCTATGTGGATACGTATAAAGTTCATGTGAATTGCAGAATCAATATACATAATTAAGCATAAATAACAGAAAATAAAGTGCCTATAGTGCCATAAATGTGCAGAAGTACCATGTTCCAACATTATGCATCTTTGTAATTCATACACATGATTGTCATTTCCCAAAACACATAATAGAAAGTGCATAATTTCATATAATGCCATGATTGATATTCATAATAAGTCTTGATTACACCTGTGTATTTCATATTTAAATGATTATTAAATAAAAAGATCAAACAGTTGAGCTCACCAGGGGACTATCAGCATAACAGCACGCCGAGATCGGCATTTCCAAAGCGCCACCGTGCATGTCTAGGAAGACTAGAGGAGGCAGAGGAAAGCCCAAAGTGGATTGAGCGTGCCTGACATGGGCTGTAGCATGCACAAGTGGTGGCCATCTTGGAATAGGGAAAAAAGAAGGGCAAACTGCTCTATAGTACATAAAAGTTAGCATGAGCAGAGCTACATTATAGCCGCAAAAAATCCTAAAAAAGGAAAAAGCAGCAGTGGCATTAGAGCAAATAATAGGGGACTGGCATACATATAATAAAAAGAAATTAACAGATGAACTGGACACTTAGATTCTTAAGTAAACCATAAAGAGAGGAATCTCCTCATAAGGTGGCACTGCTAGAAGAGTGAAGAAAGTGGTCATCACTCCAATACTGGATAGACGTTCGCGAATGGAAAATTTTATGTTCGCGACATCTCTAGTAATGAGTCTATTTCATATATTAGTTTCACCTTTTAAGTTGCATTACTGAAATAAAGGAACTTTGCACAATATTCTAATTTTTAGAGTTTCACCTGTAGACATGTTTTATTGAGTAACTCAGTGGCTATACAACATTTTAAATTAGATTCAGTTACAAAAGTATTCTGATTGCCTAGTGCAGGTCTGAGGGTAGAGTACATGACTTGTAGTTTCTCATTGGTGCTTTTTGAATCCTTTCAAAATTGATCCCCCGTTTGGCACTCTATATAGGAGTGGAGTGTTATGAATGTACCCAGCCACAATCTTATGGTGTCTTCCCCTCTGCCCAGCATCTACAGTTTTGTGTGGTGGTGCTGAGGGAAAACATGAGTGGCAAGTGTGCAAGTCACACAGCCATTCTGAGTAGGTTGCCATGCTGACCGGGCAAGCCCTTCCTGGTGGGCGTATCAAAAAGTGGGGGAGCCAGGCCAATCAGGGCTCTGGCTTGATATCCAATCAGAAGGATAAGTCAGTGACTGTGAATTTGTATGTGTTCTGGCTACTGTTACTTCATTTGGGCATTGTACTACTTTCAACTCCTGGTGAACTTACTTTATCTTGTCTCTGTATTAACCCCTCCGTTAAGTGTTATTGTGGCCCTTGTGAGTTTTACAATCTTGACAATGTGGTCCTTGAACCAGAAAAGGTCGAGTCTGATGGATTTAAGTGATAATTACATTTTTATTATCTGTTTTAGTATGTATAATCTTACATTTTTTTAGGCTAAGCAATTAGGCTGACTTTGCAGGCAATTTAAAAGAATGAACCATTAATTCCAGATAACTGCCTGTTTGTAAGAGGAGGTGAGAGCTGCATTTACATGCAGCAATCATCTCCTCTGTAGAGAACTAGCAATTGCTAATGTGATTGCTAGTCCTTATAGAGAATCATTGCTTCTGGGAAGCAGATCTCTGTTTAGACAAGGGTTGGGCTATATACCTGTATCTACGATATACCACGATATTAAGAAACGCTGATATGTAGTGTTGATCGAGCACCATAGTGCTCGGGTGCTCGGGCCGAATAGATCGGGATGCTGAGGTGCTCTACCGAGCACAATGGAAGTTAATGGGAGAACCAGAGCATTAAACCAGGCACCCCCTGCTCTGAGGGGAGGGTGCCTGGTTCATACGAATAGGTCATAAATTGATGGAAACACCACTGAAATGGTTCTGGAACAGCATGGGGAGGATGTCTGGTGGCATCTTGGACTCCCAGGTCACTGCTGGGAACGATGTTGTCCGAGTAGTACGCCAGTTTTATAGACTGACAATAATAAGCACAAAACCAAAGATAAAATTGATTTTAGATGAAAAATTGTTAGGAAATAATCTTTCCTGTATATTTACTTGTATATAAAGTGCAAGTGTTGCCAAAAATTACAAGGAAGAGGCACTCCAATACAACCTGTATATCACATATAGGAGGGCCTCATTCACATTGTGGTACAATTGTTAATGTAGTGGGACTCCTACACTCATAAAGCCTATGCACTAAGTGAAAGGGCTGCCAAAAATTACAAAGAACCGGCACTCTAATGCACCCTTTGTTACACATAAAGGAGGGCATCATACACAGCCTTGAAAAATTATGATTAATGGCCTGCTGGTGACCCTCAAAAACATTTAGAGCAAGCGCCTGCTGATCTGACCATCTAAATTCTAAAACATTATGGGCGAGGGCCTGCTGCCGCTTTGGTGACTCTAGATAACCTGGGGCCGATCGCCGTGACGGCGACGATCCATTCGGATGTCTGCCCTATCAACTTTCAATGTTATTTTCAGCACCAACCACGGTGACCACGGGTAAGGGGGAATCAGGGTTCAATTCCGGAGAGGGAGTCTGAGAAACGGCTACGGCTACCACATCCAAGCAAGGCACCATGCGCGCAAATTACCTATTAGGTACAATAAGGTTAGGGCCTGCATGTGAGCTGACCCTATAAAATATTTTAGGTGCGGGCCTGCAGGTGAGCTGACCCTGTAAAAGATTTTAGGTGCAGGCCTGCTGGTGAGCAGACCCTGTAAAAGATATTATCTTTCCTTAATTGCTCCGGCATGTAGTAACTAGTGTTGAGCGGGAGGTGCCATATTTTATTTGTCTTATATTCGTCTAAATCGAATATTCGTCATTATTCTATTTATCTAGAATAATATGCGATTTAATTATTTGCGTATTGCGATTTTCTTTAAACTGTATAAGGCAACTTTCATATTGGTTGGCTATGGCTATGGCTAATATGTGTATTTTACGAATATTCGCTATATTGCTATAACTTCGATTTTTAGAAAATTACGAATATTCGAAAATACAAAGTTATAGCAATATCACGAATATTCGTAAAATACACATAATTTAGCTAATATACTGCTATAAACTTTTTTTTATAGTCCAATTTTTTTGTCTCTTCTGAACTTCATTCTTTGAAAAAATTTACACTATTGAAAAAAAATACTACAGCACTATATTAGCTAAATTGCAGTCTATATGTGTATTTTTCGAATATTCGCTATATAGCTATAACTTCGTTTTTTAGAATATTCGGCATACCACTGAGGAAGGGGTTGGACCCCGAAACGCGTCTGGTGCTACACCCCATCTTTGTACCGAGAGACTAACCTTACCAATAAATCGACCATAACCGAACAGAGAGCCGTCTTTAACCTCCTGATTGAATATTGCTACAAACATCAAAGGGCATATCCTGGGAGTGAGTACATCTGAAAGCTCTTGTGATAATTTCGGACGAATATTTGGTCGACATAAAGGTAATGGACTCTATTCGCTTGCAAGCTTTTTAGTAGCGAGTTGCCGCTACCTACGTCGCTTTGGCGGGACGCCGCCGTGACAAATTGAACAATTGTAAGGCACATGACTGTGGTCTCGATATATAAAAACGAATAGACTTATCGACAATAAGTTTTTTCGGATGTCCATAACCGTTGGACCGAAGATATATTAGATCGGACTATCGAATATTTGCTGGTTTGGTCAATCGAATATTTTTTATCTGTCGATTATTTTTTATCTGTAATTTATTGCATTGCATTCCTAATTGTGATTTATTGTTTTATTTATCAATTATATTTATTTTATTAATAAAGCTCATCATTGCTTCTAATACATGGTCACAGTTATCCTTGAGTGCCCTGTTTACCTATATATTATATATTCTAAAAAACGAAGTTATAGCAATATAGCGAATATTCGTAAAATACCCATATACACTGCAATTTAGCTAATATAGTGCTATAATCTTTTTTTCATAGTCTAATCTTTTTGTCTCTTCTGAACTTCAGAAGAGACAAAAAGATTTGACTATAAAAAAAAAGATTATAGCACTATATTAGCTAAATTGCAGTCTATATGTGTATTTTACGAATATTCGCTATATTGCTATAACTTAGTTTTTTAGAATATGACGAATATTCTAAAAAACGAAGTTATAGCAATATAGCGAATATATTCGTTATTTAGAATATTCGTATTTTTTTTTTCAATCTGTACTGTTATTCCACTTTTGCATACTTCTCCCCGACAAGCGTCCCCGTCACCATGGGAACGCCTGTGGGTTAGAATATACCATCGGATCTGATGGTATATTCTAACCCACAGGCGTTCCCATGGTAACGGGGAGGTGTATACCAAAGTTGATTAAATAACGAATATATTCGCTATATTGCTATATATGCGTTTTTTCGAATATTCGTGATTATTCCAATAAAAAGAATATATGGCAATATTCAGCCGATCTCCAATAGTTTGCTAAAAGAAAATTTGGCTAGACGTGCTTAGACGATTACCTCGGTCAGGCAGGCCAAGCAGGAAGAAGCACCAGTACGGCAACGGCCAGGTGGAATAATCGAAAATATTGATTTTGATTTATTCATTTTTGTTCCGAATAATATTTAATTTTTTTAATTTATTTTTTATTCGCTATCGCTGTCCCTAATTTTAATAAAGCGGTTAACGTAAACATGCGTGAAAAAGTGTATGAAGTAATTTACAGTACTAGAACCGCCCAGTGACTGTGACCAGTGTGTATAAAGCATTTATCATTACTAGCTGAACTTTACAAGTGAATGACTACAATGGCTACTAGAAGTACGTCAAAGTTCAGGCACATATTTGAGAAAGATGAGGACGACATCATATTAACTGTAAGTAATATTCTCTTAAAGCATATACAGTACAGACCAAAAGTTTGGACACACCTTCTCATTCAAAGAGTTTTCTTTATTTTCATGACTATGAAGGCATCAAAACTATGAATTAACACATGTGGAATTATATACATAACAAACAAGTGTGAAACAACTGAAAATATGTCATATTCTAAGTTCTTCAAAGTAGCCACCTTTTGCTTTGATTACTGCTTTGCACACTCTTGGCATTCTCAAGAGGTAGTCCCCTGAAATGGTCTTCCAACAGTCTTGAAGGAGTTCCCAGAGATGCTTAGCACTTGTTGGCCCTTTTGCCTTCACTCTGCGGTCCAGCTCACCCCAAACCATCTCGATTGGGTTCAGGTCCGGTGACTGTGGAGGCCAGGTCATCTGGCGCAGCACCCCATCACTCTCCTTCATGGTCAAATAGCCCTTACTTTCAACATTTTCCCAATTTTTCGTCTGACTGACTGACCTTAATTCCTTAAAGTAATGATGGCCACTCATTTTTCTTTACTTAGCTGCTTTTTTCTTGCCATAATATAAATTCTAACAGTCTATTCAGTAGGACTATCAGCTGTGTATCCACCTGACTTCTCCTCAACGCAACTGATGGTCCCAACCCTATTTATAAGGCAAGAAATCCCACTTATTAAACCTGAGAGGGCACACCTGTGAAGTGAAAACCATTTCAGGGGACTACCTCTTGAAGCTGATCAAGAGAATGCCAAGAGTGCAAAGCAGTAATCAAAGCAAAAGGTGGCTACTTTGAAGAACCTAGAATAAGACATATTTTCAGTTGTTTTGCACTTGTTTGTTATGTATATAATTCCACATGTGTTAATTCATAGTTTTGATGCCTTCAGTGTGAATCTACAATTTTCATAGTCATGAAAATAAAGAAAACTCTTTGAATGAGAAGGTGTGTCCAAACTTTTGGTCTGTACTGTATGTTGTTTGTGTAGATATTGCATGCAGCACAATGATTGTTCTGTAGATCACGAATTCAGAAATATTCGTAGATGCGATTATTATCTATATTGATACGATTTTTACTTTTTTTTTTGTCTGAAAATTAATTCAACACATTTTAACTGGTTACAGTATATATTGCGAATTGGTGAAATTAGCATTTTTGTTTTGTCGGCCCACGATGTTAGTGCCATGTATGTATGGTCCATGGAAAAACTCTATCACATGCACATAGCACATCAATTTTCCTGCCACTATATATATACCACACACTATATAACACACACACAATATACAGGGAGTGCAGAATTATTAGGCAAGTTGTATTTTTGAGGATTAATTTTATTATTGAACAACAACCATGTTCTCAATGAACCCAAAAAACTCATTAATATCAAAGCTGAATATTTTTGGAAGTAGTTTTTAGTTTGTTTTTAGTTTTAGCTATTTTAGGGGGATATCTGTGTGTGCAGGTGACTATTACTGTACATAATTATTAGGCAACTTAACAAAAAACAAATATATACCCATTTCAATTATTTATTTTTACCAGTGAAACCAATATAACATCTCAACATTCACAAATATACATTTCTGACATTCAAAAACAAAACAAAAACAAATCAGTGACCAATATAGCCACCTTTCTTTGCAAGGACACTCAAAAGCCTGCCATCCATGGATTCTGTCAGTGTTTTGATCTGTTCACCATCAACATTGCGTGCAGCAGCAACCACAGCCTCCCAGACACTGTTCAGAGAGGTGTACTGTTTTCCCTCCTTGTAAATCTCACATTTGATGATGGACCACAGGTTCTCAATGGGGTTCAGATCAGGTGAACAAGGAGGCCATGTCATTAGATTTTCTTCTTTTATACCCTTTCTTGCCAGCCACGCTGTGGAGTACTTGGACGCGTGTGATGGAGCATTGTCCTGCATGAAAATCATGTTTTTCTTGAAGGATGCAGACTTCTTCCTGTACCACTACTTGAAGAAGGTGTCTTCCAGAAACTGGCAGTAGGACTGGGAGTTGAGCTTGACTCCATCCTCAACCCGAAAAGGCCCCACAAGCTCATCTTTGATGATACCAGCCCAAACCAGTACTCCACCTCCACCTTGCTGGCGTCTGAGTCGGACTGGAGCTCTCTGCCCTTTACCAATCCAGCCACGGGCCCATCCATCTGGCCCATCAAGACTCACTCTCATTTCATCAGTCCATAAAACCTTAGAAAAATCAGTCTTGAGATATTTCTTGGCCCAGTCTTGACGTTTCAGCTTGTGTGTCTTGTTCAGTGGTGGTCGTCTTTCAGCCTTTCTTACCTTGGCCATGTCTCTGAGTATTGCACACCTTGTGCTTTTGGGCACTCCAGTGATGTTGCAGCTCTGAAATATGGCCAAACTGGTGGCAAGTGGCATCTTAGCAGCTGCACGCTTGACTTTTCTTAGTTCATGGGCAGTTATTTTGCGCCTTGGTTTTTCCACACGCTTCTTGCGACCCTGTTGACTATTTTGAATGAAACGCTTGATTGTTCGATGATCACGCTTCAGAAGCTTTGCAATTTTAAGAGTGCTGCATCCCTCTGCAAGATATCTCACTATTTTTGACTTTTCTGAGCCTGTCAAGTCTTTCTTTTGATCCATTTTGCCAAAGGAAAGGAAGTTGCCTAATAATTATGCACACCTAATATAGGGTGTTGATGTCATTAGACCACACCCCTTCTCATTACAGAGATGCACATCACCTAATATGCTTAATTGGTAGTAGGCTTTCGAGCCTATACAGCTTGGAGTAAGACAACATGCATAAAGAGGATGATGTGGTCAAAATACTAATTTGCCTAATAATTCTGCACGCAGTGTATATAGGTTCTATTTTATGACCAAGAGCTTTCTTAGTCTGAATGTACGGTTTTACCGGTTGATTTTGCGTTACACAGGGTGCACCCCGGCGAGGCGAACCAGCTATACAACACATACAGTACCGTGCCTTAACAAGACAGGTCAGAGCCCACACACGGAATCGCAATAGAATCAGGATTCTTAACAGCAAAATGAAAATTTAACAATGGGGACGGATCAATGGGGACGGACAATGGGGACGGATCCGTTTTCACTGAGACAATATGGTGCAATTGAAAACGGATCCGCCTCCCATTGACTTTCAGTGTAAGTCAAAAGGGATCCGTTTGCATTATCATGAACAAAAAAAATCAAATATATATATTTTTTGTTCATGGTAATGCAAACGGATCTGTTTGGAACGGATACAATCGTTTGCATTATCGGTGCGGATCCGTCTGTGCAGATACAAGACGGATCCGCACCTAACGCAGGTGTGAAAGTAGCCTAAGATATAACACACTCCCATATGAATAGTAACATTTCTCCTCTATATCCTGGAGATAATTGGATAAAGGGGATGACTAAGACCATTGTTTGTGGATTGCGTCACAGGCAATATACATTGTGTTCGCTAATCTCCATTGTGTTCGCTAATTACGTCACAAGCAGATAAGGTTGTTTGTGTACATTTAAAGGACTAAATACGGTTAACTAAATGAACAGCAGACAAAATACAAGAGTCAGGGCATTCATAAAACAGGGGTTTTGTCACAATCTTTTTTACAAATGATTACTTAATACCGGTTTTGACATGTACAAAATCATCCAGTTACGTCATACATCTCTCCCTCGCTGTGATTGTATACATATATAGAGTTATACACACGTATGATGTCACCGGATGATTTCATACATTTCACACACACATAAATATATATACCTCTCGTTGTTAACATGACCACATCAGTCTTCACGATTTATATTACAATCTACAAGTATTACTGCGCTGTGTCTTGTAATTTGTCTGTAAAATTGCTTTTATTAATATGCAAATTACCTAAATAAGGAGCCCAAAGTGCTGTCCCTCTGTCCGGTGGAGCCCAGCCGCACCCCTTCTTCTTCAGCTCAGCACCGCCCCACTGCTAATTTATTTACTCCTCATTGCCAACCTCATATGCCTGGTGTGCCGTAATCTCGCGCATGCGCCATGGAAAGACCAGTAAGCGCATGCGCAATGTGTTCTGTGAGGCCGATGCAAGGACACCGCGCGGGCGCTGACAGGTCTATCCAAGGCGCATGCGCAAGATTACGGCGCACCAGGCATATGAGGTCGGCGATCAGGAGTGAATAAATTAGCAGTTGGACGGTGCTAGCCGAGGAAGGGGTGTGGCTGGGCTCCACCGGACAGAGGGGACAGCCCCTTGGGCTCCTTATTTAGGTAATTTGCATATTGCTAAAAGCGATTTTAAAGACAAATTGCAAGACATAGGGCAGTAATACTTGTAGATTGTAATATAAATCATGAAGACTAATGTGGTCATGTTAACAGCTCAGTAAGTGAAATCCTGGTGACAGAATTCCATTAAGCTCCCTTCTAATAAATGACTGTGACAACTAAGTCAACAGGGAGGGAGGTCGGGCAGGCTGCAAATCATGAATATGTGGCTTGGCAGACAGTATAAAGCTGGCAACCACCAAAAGTAACTTAAAAAAACATAACACCATCCAATAACCCCGTATCTAATTGCAGAAGTGTTGTTTAGTTCCCCAAACTGTCAATAACCCAGCCACAATACCCTATAGCAGTGGTCCTAAACCTTTTTTGCACCAAGGACCAGTTTCATGCAAGACAATTTTCCCAGGGACCGGGTGGGGGGGAAGGGGGCGGGGGTTCGGGGGGGGGGGGCTTAGGGGTGGGGGGGGCTTAGCTGGTGCTAGTCGGCACTGACTGATTCACACGCATAACAAAACACAAGGTGCATATTAAAATATATAACGACTATATAAACTGACTAGGGTCTATGCTGCACTGGTCTCTGCTGCACTGGTCTGTGTTGCATTGTACCGTATTTTTCGCCCTATATAAGATGCACCTAGGTTTTAGAGTAGAACAATAAGAAAAAAATATTTTTCATTACACCTCAGGTCAGACCAGCAATCAGACCCCCAATGTTAATCAGACCTCAGATCAGACCCCCAATGCCTCAGATCAACCCGCCAACCTTTAGCCATCTATCAGCCCCATGTCAGCCATCAGCCCCCCATGTCAGCCATCTGCCCTCCTTGTCAGCCCCCAGTGCAAATAAAATAAAAAAAAAACACTTACCTCTCCTGCTCCTGGTCACCATCGCGATCCTCTTCATTCTGCTGTCGGCTGTGTATCGCGGCGCACAGTGTGAGGTCACACTGCACAGCCCTGCACAGCCGATAGCCACGCCGAGGACCAGGAAGCGGTGAGTACAGATCCTTCACCACTTCCTGGTCCTCCTGTACAAACCGGATTCCAAAAAAGTTGGGACACTATACAAATCGTGAATAAAAACTGGATGCAATGATGTGGAGGTGCCAACTTCTAATATTTTATTCAGAATAGAACATAAATCACGAAACAAAAGTTTAAACTGAGAAAATGTACCATTTTAAGGGAAAAATATGTTGAATCAGAATTTCATGGTGTCAACAAATCCCCAAAAAGTTGGGACAAGGCCATTTTCACCACTGTGTGGCATCTCCCTTCTTCTTACAACACTCAACAGACGTCTGGGGACCGAGGAGACCAGTTTCTCAAGTTTAGAAATAGGAATGCTCTCCCATTCTTGTCTAATACAGGCCTCTAACTGTTCAATCGTCTTGGGCCTTCTTTGTTGCACCTTCCTCTTTATGATGCGCCAAATGTTCTCTATAGGTGAAAGATCTGGACTGCAGACTGGCCATTTCAGTACCCGGATCCTTCTCCTACGCAGCCATGATGTTGTGATTGATGCAGAATGTGGTCTGGCATTATCTTGTTGAAAAATGCAGGGTCTTCCCTGAAAGAGATGACGTCTGGATGGGAGCATATGTTGTTCTAGAACCTGAATATACTGTATTTTTCTGCATTGATGGTGCCTTTCCAGACATGCAAGCTGCCCATGCCACACGCACTCATGCAACCCCATACCATCAGAGATGCAGGCTTCTGAACTGAGCGTTGATAACAACTTGGGTTGTCCTTGTCCTCTTTGGTCCGGATGACATGGCGTCCCAGATTTCCAAAAAGAACTTTGAATCGTGACTCGTCTGACCACAGAACAGTCTTCCATTTTGCCACACTCCATTTTAAATGATCCCTGGCCCAGTGAAAACGCCTGAGCTTGTGGATCTTGCTTAGAAATGGCTTCTTCTTTGCACTGTAGAGTTTCAGCTGGCAACGGCGGATGGCACGGTGGATTGTGTTCACTGACAATGGTTTCTGGAAGTATTCCTGAGCCCATTCTGTGATTTCCTTTACAGTAGCATTCCTGTTTGTGGTGCAGTGTCGTTTAAGGGCCCGGAGATCACGGGCATCCAGTATGGTTTTACGGCCTTGACCCTTACGCACAGAGATTGTTCCAGATTCTCTGAATCTTCGGATGATGTTATGCACAGTTGATGATGATAGATGCAAAGTCTTTGCAATTTTTCGCTGGGTAACACCTTTCTGATATTGCTCCACTATCTTTCTGCGCAACATTGTGGTAATTGGTGATCCTCTACCCATCTTGGCTTCTGAGAGACACTGCCACTCTGAGAAGCTCTTTTTATACCCAATCATGTTGCCAATTGACCTAATTAGTGTTAATTGGTCTTCCAGCTCTTTGTTATGCTAAAATTTACTTTTTCCAGCCTCTTATTGCTACTTGTCCCAACTTTTTTGGGATTTGTTGACACCGTGAAAATTGGAATCAGCGTATTTTTCCTTTAAAATGATATATTTACTCGGATTAAACGTTTGATCTGTCATCTACGTTCTATTACAAATAAAATATTGACATTTGCCATCTCCACATCATTGCATTCGGTTTTTATTCACAATTTGTTTAGTGTTCCAACTTTTTTGGAATCCGGTTTGTACTAATGAAGCGCTTCCATAATGGAAGCGCTTTATTAGTACCGTGTTACAGACGGCCCTGATCGCCGCGGCCCGGCAAACAATCTTCCAGGGCCCGGTCCTGGGTCACGGACCGGCGGTTGGGGTCCGCTGCCCTATAGCACATCCTCCTAACAAATCCCCTTGTTAGCTCATCGTACCTAGTAACTTTGACTAGTTCTATCCATCTATAACACTTGTTTTTTCGCATATTATAAAACCACAAATTTAGGAAAATACACCATGTGTATAATCATAATCCCAAGCAGATTAATACATCTCAGAATTTCTTGATCTATTACTTTGTTATGAATTCTGAGTTTTTGGTCTAAATTCTTAAAATTGTGTGATTATTTACAGGCCTTCCCGTTCCATCAACAAAACAACGAAGATGCAAAAGGCCTGTTCTGAACGTGGTGCAGGTGTCGATGGACGAAGAGTCGGAGGAGCATTCGGAGGGAGAGCAGGCCAGACACTCTGCCACTTTTCCCCCCTGATGTCTCCAGTTCCCCCTCTGATGTATGCAGTTTCCCCCCTGATTTCTGCACTCCCCCCCCCCCCCCTGATGAGTCTAAGGAGCAGTCGGAGGGAGAGCAGCAGGCAGGACCCTCTGCAAATGTCTGGGCCACTTTTCCCCCTGATGTCTGCAGTTCACCTTCTGATGTCTTCACCCCCCCCCCCCCTGATGTCTGCACTTCATTCCCTGATGTATGCACTTCGCCCCCTGATGTATGCGCAATGGTGGAAGTAGAGGCGGAAGAGGCCGGACCTTCTTATCCTCCAGAATCAAATCACCCAGGTCAAGAAGAAGAAAGGAGGAGGAGGGAGAGTTGGTCTACCCCCCCCCCTTCCCCCAAGGAGGGTAAATATGTTCACACATCAAAATAATTCTGTATACATAAGATGTTCACATGCATCACATAATCCCCCTACCCCCCTTTCAACTCTGGAGCAAAAATGCACATGTGTAAGAAATCTAAACTATAGCCGACCTTAGTTAACATGGCTGACTGTTTACCTGAGCAGCGTTTGCACCCCGGTTAGCAAGCAACTACACCTGGGGCCCGGGGGTTTGTTGTTACATAATAGTACATCCCTGTGCGTCCAGTCACTTCCAGCTGCGGCTTACTAGTAAATTGGCCAGTTGGTAATTGTCTATAAGTCCCTACAATGAGGGGGTCAACATAAACTTCCTTACTATAAAAAAACAGAAATCAACCCGTCTATTGCACGACCGTTGTTTAGTTCCGCATCCGAGCCTCAGTTTTTACAGCTTTGATATGGACCTATTCAATTCCATAGTGCAGAAAAATATGCGGTCTGAAATCCATGTGATGTCCCCATCCGTAGCTCCGTTATGTGGTGCCTAGAAAAAATATTAGCAGTCCTATTGTTGTCCGTTTTGTGGACAAGAATATGCAGTTATGGAAATGGCTGTCTGGGCAGTTATGCTAATTGCATAACGCACAGGGACGCATTACGGGTTTTTCAGATACACGATTAACGCGCCACGCAAAACACACAACGGTCGTGTGCATTGTAGCCTAAGGCCCCTTGCACACGATCGTATGCCCTCCGAGACATATGGTCCATGAGCATGCCATAAGTCCCAGGGCGGCATACAACGTGCACACTGGAGCACGCAGCATCATTCGTTACTATGCCAATAATGTATATTAACCATAGGTTACTATTGATGCTGTGCGCATCGGCCACCCGCGAGTCGATTGTCCTGCACTCATATGAACACAGGACTATAGTCCCACGGGCGGACGATGTGGAGAGTATCATAGTAACCTCTGCTGCTGTGCGCTCCCGTGTGCAGGATGTAGTATGCCGCTCAGGAACATATGGCATGCTCATGGACTGTATGTCTCGAAGGGCATACGGTCGTGTGCAAGTGGCGTAAGTGTCTAAAGTAGCTAATAAATATAAACTACCCAAAAAAATAACATTAAACTGTATCCGAACTATCTCTAATCTCAAAAACACTATAATGACCATAAACATGTGTAACTTTTGGATTTAGATGTAAATCTTAAGTGTTTATACACCTACTCCACACAATGCACTAATTGTCTGCTAAACTAAATTGCATTAATATTTTCTTTTCTTTTAAACATACAGTAATCAATAAACGCCATAAACGAATGGCCGAATGCCAGAAGGAGTAAGAAAAGGATCGATTGGCTCTATGTAAGCTGCTGCGGCGGGTTTCAAAGAAGGTTCGGAGGATGGATCAGAGGAACCATAAAATAATAAAACATATAGTTGCATTCCATGAAAAAATTTAAAATAAGCCAGAAAGGACTGTTATTGTTAAAATGTTTGAAATTGTTAATGTTAAAATGTTATTAAAAATATTTATCTGCCACAGACTTGATGTGCCCGACCTTGAAAGTTCTATCAGTCAGAGGAATGCGTTGTGTCGTGTGTAGCTAATTTTGTACTTCTTTTTCTTGTTGTTTAAAAATAATAATTATTTATTTAAACAAAAATTTTAGAAAGTCAAATAGTGTAATTTTTTTCATGTTAGCCCATTCCTGCTGCACACTTACAACATGATGCTGTCAGAGGTGTCTTGGTTTATTTTCGGTGTTGTCCTGGTCTGGTAGGGGCCCATTCCTGGGAACAAATTCCTGCTGCACACTTCGAACATGCTGCTGTCTGTCGTGCTGAGTTAGGCCGAGCTATATGTAGCCCTTATACTGGACCCTTAGGCCTCCTGCACACGACAGTATTTTTTTGCGGTCCGCAAAAACGGGTCCCGTTTTTTCCGTGATCCGTGACCGTTTTTTCGTCCGTGGGTCTTCCTTGATTTTTGGAGGATCCACGGACATGAAAAAAAAGTCGTTTTGGTGTCCGCCTGGCCGTGGGGAGCCAAACGGATCCGTCCTGAATTACAATGCAAGTCAATGGGGACGGATCCGTTTGACGTTGACACAATATGGTGCAATTTCAAACGGATCCGTCCCCATTGACTTTCAATGTAAAGTCAGGAGTTAATATACCATAGGATCGGAGTTTTCTCCAATCCGATGGTATATTTTAACTTGAAGCGTCCCCATCACCATGGGAACGCCTCTATGTTAGAATATACCGTCGGATTTGAGTTACATCGTGAAACTCAAATCCGACAGTATATTCTAACACAGAGGCGTTCCCATGGTGATGGGGACGCTTCAGGTTAGAATATACTAAAATAACTGTGTACATGACTGCCCCCTGCTGCCTGGCAGGTGCTGCCAGGCAGCAGGGGGCAGCCCCCCCCCCTGTAGTTAACACATTGGTGGCCAGTGCGGCCGCCCCCCCCCCCTCCCTCCCTTGTAGTTAACTCATTGGTGGCCAGTGGGCCCCCCCTGTAGTTAACTCATTGGTGGCCAGTGGGCCCCCCCCTCCCTCCCCTGTAGTTAACTCGTTGGTGGCCAGTGCGGCCGGCCCCCCTCCCTCCCCTGTAGTTAACTCGTTGGTGGTAAGTGGGCCCTCTCCCCTCCCTCCCCCTCCTAATTAAAATCTCCCCCCCTATCATTGGTGGCAGCGGAGAGTACCGATCGGAGTCCCAGTTTAATCGCTGGGGCTCCGATCGGTAACCATGGCAACCAGGACGCTACTGCTGTCCCGGTTGCCATGGTTACTTAGCAATTTGTAGAACCATTATACTTACCTGCGAGCTGCGATCTCTGCGTCCGGCCGGGAGCTCCTCCTACTGGTAAGTGACAGGTCATGTCACTTACCAGTAGGAGGAGCTCCCGGCCGGACGCAGAGATCGCAGCTCGCAGGTAAGTATAATGGTTCTACAAATTGCTAAGTAACCATGGCAACTGGGACAGCAGTAGCGTCCTGGTTGCCATGGTTACCGATCGGAGCCCCAGCGATTAAACTGGGACTCCGATCGGTACTCTCCGCTGCCACCAATGATAGGGGGGGGAGATTTTAATTAGGAGGGGGAGGGAGGGGAGAGGGCCCACTTACCACCAACGAGTTAACTACAGGGGAGGGAGGGGGGCCGGCCGCACTGGCCACCAACGAGTTAACTACAGGGGAGGGAGGGGGGGCCCACTGGCCACCAATGAGTTAACTACAGGGGGGCCCACTGGCCACCAATGAGTTAACTACAAGGGAGGGAGGGGGGGGCCGGCCGCACTGGCCACCAATGTGTTAACTACAGGGGGGGGGCCCACTGGCCACCAATGTGTTAACTACAGGGGGGGGGGCGGCCCCCTGCTGCCTGGCAGCACCTGCCAGGCAGCAGGGGGCAGTCATGTACACAGTTCTTTTAGTATATTCTAACCTGAAGCGTCCCCATCACCATGGGAACGCCTCTGTGTTAGAATATACTGTCGGTTCTGAGTTTTCACGAAGTGAAAACTCAGCTATGAAAAAGCTTTATGCAGACGGATCTTCGGATCCGTCTGTATAAAACCTACGGCCACGGATCACGGACACGGATGCCAATCTTGTGTGCATCCGTGTTCTTTCACGGACCCATTGACTTGAATGGGTCCGTGAACCGTTGGCCGTGAAAAAAATAGGACAGGTCATATTTTTTTCACGGCCAGTAAACACGGTTCACGGATGCGGCTGCAAAACGGTGCATTTTCCGATTTTTCCACGGACCCATTGAAAGTCAATGGGTCCGCGAAAAAAAACTGAAAACGGCACAACGGCCACGGGTGCACACAACGGTCGTGTGCAGGAGGCCTTAACATCTACCTGGTGCTGATGCTGAAGTCTGTCCTGACCCTGATGACTTATGTGTGGGCCTTATACTCCACCGTTACCGATAATTGCTGTTGTAGGTCCTGACACTGCTGAGTTATGTGTGGGCGTATACTACAGTGTTACCATGTACCTAATGCTGTCTGTTCTGCTGTCTGTCCTGACCCTGGAATAAAGGGGCCTTACAACAAATTTCTAAAATTACACCGTAACATTACATAAAAAAACAACAAAGCACACGTTATCAAACTGAATTTTTTTTTATATATTTTTTATATAACAAAAATAAGAAAGCTATGGCAACTTCTTTAGCTCCAATAATATTTTATAATTTTTTTGGAGCTGGTGAAGGTGTTTTTCCTCCATTTGCCTAAACCTCTTATTGAACCGATGCTGCATTTTTTTAAGCTCCACAACATCTTTGAGGAATTCCTTTTTGGTGGCCTCCAATTCCTTTATGGCCTTGTTCACTACTTGAAAAAAAAATATATATAATAATTAAAATTAGGGTTACTTACAAGACAATTAGTGCATTGTGTGTAGTATGTGTTTAAACACTGTTGATTTACATCGAAATACAATTAATATTGATATTTACGTTAATTATATTTTGGTTTTCTTAGTGATAGTTCTGATAGAGTAGAATGTTATTTATTTTGTTAGTTAATAGTTTTTCGGTAGTTTACATAATATGTTGCATTTTATTTTATTTTCCTATAACACTAGTTTCTGTTGTCCTCATTGTTACCACTTTTAACCACTTCACGGCCGGCCATTAAGAGTAGGCCTCAGCGGGACATGACTTGATGCAGTGGGACAGTCTATTATGGACCAACAAACACCCTGCCCCCAGGCATAATCGTTTGTGAACCGGGGTGCAAATGCAACTCAGCTAAACAGGCAGCCATGTTAACTAAGGGCTGATATTTTTCAGATTCATTACACATGTGCATTACAGCTCCAGAGATGCAGGGTGGTGTGGGGATCGTGGGATGCTTGTGAATATGTTATGTATATCAAATTATAGTAATGTGTGCACATATTTACCCTCCCGGTGGGGGGGTGTAGACCACCTCTTCCTCCTCTTCTGGAGCTGGGGGGCGGAATCAGGTGGCTGGGAATGTCCGGCCTCCTCCTGAGTCGCCTCTGTATCACCAACATCTGGGGGTGAAGTGGCCTGCACATTTTCTCCCTCCTCCTCCATGGGCGCCTCCACATTTTCTACCTCCTCCTCCATGTGCGCCACCTTTTTTTTTGTTTTTGTTTTTTATGGTGGCGGACCGAGGGAATGGGTTTACCTGTAATAATGACACAATGTTAAGAATTTACACAAACAACTCATAAATCATAACAAAGGTAAAGATCAAGAAATTCCTATATGGTGGAATCTGCATGGGATTATGAATTATACCAATAGTGGATTTACCTTATTTAAAAAAAAAAAAAAAGGCTTATAGATGGGTAAAACTAGTCTAAGTTACAAGGTAGGATGAGGTAACATGGGATTTGTTAGGAAGGTGCCCTATAGGGTATTGTGACTGGGTAATGGATGTTTAGGTAAACCAAACAACAGTTTGGAAATTAGATAAGGGGTTATTGGATGGTGTTATGTTGGGTATATAATTTTTTGTGGCTGCCAGCGTTAGACTGTCTGCCAAGCCGCATTTTGAAGATCTGCTGCCAACCTGCCCTCCCTTCCTGTTGATTTAGTTGTCAAGGTAACTTTATAATTAGAAGGAGGCTTAAAGTATCCCCTTTAACTGTCACTTTGACGGTGACCACCCCTTTAACAGTAACTTTGATGGTGACCAGCCCTTTCACAGTGACTTTCACGGTGAACGCCCCTTTAACTGTGAACTCCACAGCTCCCGTCAATTGGCAGTTAGGATATAAGTGAAAGGCTGGCAGGCTTGTATTGGATAATACAGGTAATTTTTGGGGAATATCTCGTGTACGTCATAGAGAGCCGAGACCCCCGCAAGATTTCTTTCCAGGTAGCAAGGGATGTGTATACCAAGTTTCGTTGAAATCGATGGTTGTGTTTTTGAGTTTTTGCGGAACATACATACACACATACATCCTTTTTTATATATTGTGGGGATGTGCTCGTGGTAGGCAATGGTAGCGGCGGCAATATTGAGGCAATCACAGACAGTCTTTGTGATACACAGTGACTTTATTCACACCAAAGGCATAACAGGCAATGTGCAGGCCACACAGGTGCATATCCACATAGTGCATAGAACAAAAGTCCTTCCATAAAAAATAAACAGCAGGTTTGAGTCACCTTGTTTCTGGACAGACCACAGCGGTCCTGCAGGCTTCTAGGCTACCTGCCTTTGTCTCCCTCAGGCCAGAGCCCCTTCGGCTAGTAGCACCACAGGTCCCAGGGCTATCCTTCAATGTGTGCTGCGCCCAGACTCTCCTTCACCAGCACTGACTCTGTGGAAATCTCCAGCACAGCAAGACACACCACACCCCCCATCTTCAGCAGGCTGGGTTCTTTAAAGGCCCAGCTCCACCAAAAACCTGGGCTGGCCATGGGGAACAGGCACCCACCCTGCTCTTTACCTGTTCCCAGTAAGAACCGGTCGCTGTAACCGCAATGATCCGGTTCTTACTCCGAGGCCAGGACCTCTGGTGGCACGTATCGTACGTCCATTATTATCCCGGGGACTCTCCTACATATCCCCCCCCCCCTTTGTTCACCCCTGAGGGCTTGAACATACTGTTCATGCCTGAGGGGGTGAACACATGCACAGCAGTGTACCCGGGACAGGGCATCTGCGTTCCCCTGTAAGCGGCCGGCCCTGTGCTCAACAGTGAACTTAAAGTTCTGGAGGGACAAGAACCACCTGGTAACCCGAGCGCTCCCCTCCTTAGCCCTATTCATCCACTGGAGAGGGGAGTGGTCGGTGACCCGACGGAACCTTCTACCTAAAAGGTAATATCTGAGAGACTCGAGTGCCCACTTGATGGCGAGGCACTCTCTCTCTTCACGATGCTATACCGGGTTTCTGCTGGGGTAAGCTTGCGGCTTAGAAAACCCACGAGGTGCTCTTCCCCGTTGAGCTCCTGGGAAAGCACAGCCCCTAGTCCTACTCCCGAGGAATCTGCTTGAACTACAAACTCCCGCTTGAAGTCGGGCGTAACCAGAACCGGGGACTAACATAGGGCCGACTTCAAACGGGAGAACGCCTCCTCCTCCTGCTCCCCCCAGTGAACCATCACTGACTTTCTACCCTTCAAGAGTCCGGTTAACGGGGCTGCCAAGGTGGCAAAATGGGGAATGAACCTCATGTAATACCCAATACCCAAAAAATGACCGTACTTGCTTGGACGTACGAGGCCTGGGCCAATTCCGGATTGCTTCAACTTTATTCACTTGGGGCCTAATGACTCCGCGTCCAATCACATACCCCAAATAGTGAGCTTCCTCTAGTCCCACCGAGCATTTTTTTAGGGTTGGTGGTCAACCCCTCCTTCCTAAGAGAATCTATTACTGTCTGAAGTTTTGACAAATGACCCTCCCAATCCGGGCTGAACACGACTATATTATCCAGATACGCGGAGGTATACTGGTGATGGGGCTTGAGGATGACATCCATCAGACGCTGGAATGTAGCCGGAGTGCCATGCAACCCAAAAGGCAACACCCTATACTGAAAAAGCCCCTCCTATGTACTCTGCCACCCGAGGCATGGGCTAGGCGTCAAATTTTGATACCTCATTTAATTTCCTAAAATCATTACAGAACCGTAATGAACCATCCGGTTTGGGAATAAGGACAATCGGGCTAGCCCACGCTCTCTTTGACTCTTCTATGACCCCTAGACGTAGCATCGATCTTACCTCCTGCGAAATGGCCTGTCGCCGAGCCTCCGGTACTCGGTATGGTCTTAGGCGGACTTTCACCTGGGGCTCGGTGACAATGTCATGCTCGATCAAGGTGGTACATCTAGGAAGGTCAGAGAATACGTCCCTATTCCGACTAACAAATTCTCTCACCTCTTGTGCTTCTTTGGTCGACAGTCCATCCCCTATCGTCACCCCAGCGGCATTCTCCGGAACCCCTGGTGACCCGGGGTTACTCCCTGCCGTCCAGACAGAGGGCTGGCTGTCTCCAAACTAATTCTCTTTGTCTCTCCAAGGTTTTAGTAGATTCACATGATATACCTGTTCGGGCTTCCGCCGTCCTGGCTGGTATATCCTGTAATCAACTAGGCCCACTTTCTCCTTAACTTCATAGGGTCCTTGCCACAGGGCCAAGAATTTACTCTCGACCGTGGGCACGAGTACAAGAACTCGGTCACCCGGGTGAAATGTCCTTACCCGGGCGGATCGGTTATATACCCGACTCTGGGCCAGTTGTGCCTCTTCCATGTGCTCACAGACGATCGGCAACACGACCCCTATTCGGTCCTGCATTCTTCCTATGTGCTCTATCACACTTTTATGAGGCGTAGGCTGTTGCTCCCATGCCTCCTTATCGATATCCAGTAGCCCACGTGGATGTCCTCCATATAACAACTCGAAGGGCGAGAACCCCGTGGACGCCTGGGGCACTTCCCGCACCGCAAACAAAACATAGGGCAACAGTAAGTCCCAATCTCGCCCGTCCTTAGCCACAACTCTTTTTAGCATGGACTTCAGGGTCCTATTAAACCGTTCTACTAACCCATCGTTTTGGGGACGGTAGACGGACGTGTGCAGGTGTTTAATTTTTAATAGCTTACACAATTCCTTTGTTATTTTGGACATAAAGGGTGTGCCCTGGTCCGTCGGAATCTCCTTTGGTATCCCCACCCGGGCGAACATACTAATAAGCTCTTAAGCTATTACCTTGGCCGATGTATGGCGCAATGGGACCGCCTCCGGATATTGCGTGGCATAGTCTAACACTACCAGGATGTGTTGGTGACCTCGGGCTGATTTAATAATGGGGCCTAACAGATCCATGGCGATCCTTTCGAAGGGCACCTCTATAATGGGCATAGGTACCAGTGGACTGCGATACTGAGGTTGGGGGCTAGTCACCTGACACACTGGACAGGACTGACGAACCTCCGGACTTCCTCATATATCCCAGGCCAATAGAACTGTTGTAGAATTCGCTCAAGCGTTTTGTTAACCCCCAGATGCCCTCCCAACACATGCGCATGCGCTAAATCCAAGACCATTCGCCGGTAAGGCTGGGGCACCACCAGTTGTTCCACCACCTCCTGCCTCACCTTGTCTACCCTGTATAACAGGTCCTGGTTATAGGCCAGGTGAGGAAATACGGTATCGGCGCCGGGACGCTGGGCAACGCCATTGATCACCAACACACCTTCTCTAGCCCGCAATAACGTCGAATCCTGGAGCTGTGCGGTCCCGAAGGTTTCTCGGGGTACCTCCAGATCCAGGATGGACGAACTTTCTACTGTCTCCCCAGCCAATACTTCTAGGGAAACCGGTCAGGGTTACACTCCACCTCCCCTACGGTGACCCCTACAGCTGGGGCCCCTGCCTCGGGGTCCTCAGGCTCGGGACCCGTCCATTTTTCTTCCCCACAGGTAGGCAACCCGTTCCTCCACAAAGTCCAGAACAGGGGAAAGTCCCTCCCCAATATCGCAGCATAAGGGAGCCGTCTCCCCACTCCGACGACATGTGGTACCTCCTTCCCACACACCGCCAGGGTAACCTTAGTGGTGGGATACTCCAGGCGATCCCCATGTATACAGACAATGGTAAGGGTTCGCCTTTCTGGGAGTTTTTCCGTTACCAGCGACTCATGGACCAGAGTTACCAGGCTCCCAGAGTCCAGCAGGGCCTGCACGGAGTGTCCATTAACAACGACATCACACACCGGAGGGGTGTCCGCAGCCAGCAGGGGGTCAGCTAAATACACCGGTTGAGCATAAAAAGAGGACCGGCGAGCGAACCCGCAGTCCATGGGTTCGGATGGCCTAGGGTAGTTGGCTGCCACATGTCCCCAGTCCTGACAATGCCAACATCTGATCCCCGCAGCATCCCTCCTCCCCAGGGTATATTCCTCCCACGGACTACAGATCCACTCCCCCCCTTATGAGATGGGATCCCTTTTTCAGGATCCCAGGTCGGCAACGGGGGCTGACGTGACTTCGGTAGTACCGCTGAGTCCCGCACCAAATCCTGAGTGGCCATATACCTCTCCACCAGGCTAACCAGTTGTTCCAGGTTGCCTGGATCGCCTTGTCCCACCCACCGCTGTATGGCTCTCGGGAGGGTACGCACAAACCTGTCGACCACGACCCTTTCAACCATCTGAGAAGGGCTCAACATTTCAGGTTGAAGCCATTTTTTTACTAGGTAAAGTAAGTCATAGGCTTGTGACCGGGCGGGTCGGGACTCGGCAAACACCCACTGATACACCCTGTGTATAAGTGTTTACCCCCAACCTGGCCAGCACCTCACCTTTTAGCCTCTCATAGTCCTTGGCCTCATCGCGGTTGAGGTCAAAATAGGCCTTTTGTGCGTCCCCCACCAGAAAAGGCGTCACCACCTCAGCCCACTGCTCCAATGGCAGCCTCTCTTGCTCCGCGGTTCTTTCGAACACCGTCAGGAATGCCTCTATATCATCTTCCGGACCCATTTTCCTCAGGGCGGATTGGACTGGCGGTAGACACAGTCGGGGTTGTCGCGGTTGAAACTCCTTGCAGGAATGTTTGCACCGAATCTTGCATGGCTACCAGCTGCTGCATTAGGAGATTGTTCGTCTGCTGCTGTGCACACATAGCCTCCTCATGTCTTTTTTGCTGTAGCTCATTACTTTCCCTCTGAGCCTGCAAAGCCTGTTGCTGCTGTAAATTACTCTGAATCAGGTGCTTAATGGCCTCCTCCATCTTGTCAGGAACCATAAAACTTGCAGGCCTGATATATGACATGCAGTCCAACACAACTTTTGCCTCAGGCCTGCCTCACTGCAGGAATGCCCGCTCCAAGCCACCAATTGTGGGGATGTGCTCGTGGTAGGCAATGGTAGCGGCGGCAATATTGAGGCAATCACAGACAGTCTTTGTAATACACAGTGACTTTATTCACACCAAAAGCATAACAGGCAATGTGCAGGCCACACGGGTGCATATCCACATAGTGCATAGAACAAAAGTCCTTCCATAGAAAATAAACAGCAGGTTTGAGTCACCTTGTTTCTGGACAGACCACAGTGGTCCTGCAGGCTTTTAGGCTACCTGCCTTTGTCTCCCTCAGGCCAGAGCCCCTTCGGCTAGTAGCACCACAGGTCCCAGGGCTATCCTTCAATGTGTGCGGCGCCCAGACTCTCCTTCACCAGCTCGTGCCGCCCCTGCCATTCAACCCCTCAGGTGCCGCGATCAAGGCTGATCGCGGCACCTGTGACGTGATGCGCCTCCATCTTCCTTCCAATCGGAGCCCCCGCAGTGAAATCGCAGGGCTCCGATCGGTTGCCATGGCAGCCTGGACGCTGCTGAAGAGATCCAGCCCTGCCATGGCTTTCTCCATACTGAGCTATGCACGAGGCATAGCGCAGCATGGAGTGTGCAAAAATCCTATTCACCGTAATAGATCTCAATTATGGTGAATAGGAGAGGGGATCAAAAGATCCCATGTACGAGGCCCCTATGGGGGCTAATTGCTGTAAAAAAAAAAGTTAAATAAAGTTTAAAAAAACACCACTATATTAAAATATACTGGCGGTCTGACAAAAAAAGATCATGGACATAAATTTAAATCTATATACACTCACCTAAAGAATTATTAGGAATACCATACTAATACGGTGTTGGACCCCCTTTTGCCTTCAGAACTGCCTTAATTGCCTGTTGAGACATGTTTGGCTTAGTAAATAATTGTGTTCTCAACAATGTAACAACTGCAGAGCATTTTTTATAACTTTTTAATAATTTTTTCTGTTCCTCTGTTATCCCTACTAATAATTTATGAATGCTAGTACCAGTTGGAGACATGTCACTATACACTTTGACACTGTGCAATCAATGCTGCCAGGGTCAGATGGTGTAGTGACACACCTTCAATAAAATGAATGGTAACATCTAGCTGTCAACTTATTCATACATTTCTAGGAGGAATAGCACAGGAAAGGTACAATTTCATGGTGCATGCATATATTTACCATAACAGGAACATCAGGAGAGGTGACAGGTCCTATTTAGTACCAAAGCATAAACAGGTACAGCACACATGACAGTTATTCCCCAATTGTATAGTGACAGGAAAGTTATTTCTTGAATTTCACTACTATCTTATGGGAAATTAACAAAAAAATTAAGAAAATATGAAGACTTACCTTTTCTAATAAGCAGTGCATTTTTGTGAGAACTTAAAATACTGCAGACTGAAACCCTGAACAAGTATTTTGCCATTGGGAAAGAAGCCAGGAGGGTATATTACCCTTGCTATTGATAAGACGTCAAAGATGATAAACTAGACCAAAGCAAAGCATAATGGGGGTCATTTATCAAAGACCAGCATTTTACGGCAGTCTTTGATAGCCCCTGCGCTGCCAGTGGATGTGCCTAATTTATGATGAGGCACGCACTTCGTCGTAAATTAAGTGCATCCTCTGGCAGTCCATGTGCCTAGTTTGAAAACGACTAAAGTTTTAAAAACTACTTTATGCCTGTTTCCCAGTGTAAACATTAGTGAATTTGCCGGAGCTGATAGTGGCAATGACAGCGTAAAAACTCCTGTGCGACAAAAGTGGGTTTTTGCAACTTTTTTTTACAACAAACACTGGAATTTTAGGAAATGACCCCCAATTTGTTTTATCTTTGCACTAAATGAAAGTTATTTTTCTGTTCTAGCAATAGATCAAACACCCGATTTATCTTCCCAGGCACTATGCTAGAGTAGAAGAGCAAACTTTAGTTTTAGCCAAGACTGTGCAATCATGTTATGTCAACTTCCCTTTCAGAATGTAGAAGCAGTAAAAGTCTTTTCAGGGTCAAAAAAGAATAGTCTCCAACAAAAATGATTCCACGCCTCTGTAAAAATGAGACGAATCTTACCGCAGCGCAAGACTAAGGGCTCTTTCACACGAGCAGATCCCGTGTGGGTAATCCGCTGCGTGAAAGAGAGCCAAGCCCCGTTCCGGACAGCAGAGACACAGAGCATTGACATGATTGATAATACTCTATGCCTCTCTGTGACCTTTTTGCTACAAAATCACAGTGACAACTTTATCTCACTGTGATTTTGTAGTAAAAAGATCACAGAGATCATGGAGCATTATCAATCATGTCAATGCTCCGGGTCTCTGCTGTCCGGAACAGGGCTTAGCTCTCTTTTACGCAGCGGATTACCCGCATGGGATCAGCTCATGTGAAAGAGCCCTAAGACCGACGTAAAAAGCTGTTCTTAGTAAATGCGCCCCACTAACCCTAATGAAGACCACAATATTCAGTTGGTCTGTATTGTTAATGGCCACCTTCAATACCATGCGCCCATTAACAATACAGGCCCACTGAACAGTGCGGTCTTAATTAGTTTAATTAGAGCCCTCTGAAGGCCTTTTAGTCACACAGTGCTTGGCCACGTAACATCCATGACACGACTGCACGGTGTGGTCATATCATTAGTAGTATTCTTGGTGAAGGTAAAATTAATTTCCCAAATGTTTCAAATCAGTGTTTTTAAAATCCCTATATGACAACATCTAACAAATATACAAACCTTAGATTTACGACTCGTTCACACGAACATGTGAAGGCCGTGCCCGTGCTGTGGACCGCAAATTTTGGGGACGTTACAAGGCTTAGAAGTTTAGAAGCAAATCTTGAAATTTTTCAGAACATTTCTAAAACCCATTTTTTCAGGACCAGTTTAGGTCTGAAGTCACTTTGTGAGGCTTACATAATAGAAACCACCCAAAAATGACCCCATTTTACAAACTACACCCCTCAAGGTATTAAAAACTGATTTTACAAACTTTGTTAACCCTTTAGGTGTTCCACAAGAATTAATGCAAAATAGAGATAACATTTCTAAATTTCACTTTTTTGGCAGATTTTCCATTTGAATCAATTTTTTCCAGTTACAAAGCAAGGGTTAACAGCCAAACAAAACTCAATATTTATGGCCCTAATTCTGTAGTTTACAGAAACACTCCATATGTGGTCGTAAACTTCTGTACGGGCACACGACAGGACGCAGAAGGAAAGGAATGCCATACGGTTTTTGGAAGGCAAATTTTGCTGGACTGGTTTTAGTTGTCCCATTTTGCTGTCCCATTTGAAGCCCCCCCGATGCACCCCTAGAGTAGAAACTCCAAAAAAGTGACCCCATTTTGGAAACTACAGGATATGGTGGCAGTTTTGTTGGTACTATTTTAGGGTACATATGATTTTTGGTTGCTCTATATTATACTTTTTGTGAGGCAAGGTAACAAGAAATAGCTGTTTTGGCACAGTTTTTATTTTTTGTTATTTACAATATTCATCTGACAGGTTAGATCATGTGGTATTTTTATAGAGCAGGTTATTACGGATGCAGCGATACCAAATATGTATTAGTGTCTCCATAGTCTGAGAGCCATAGTTTTTTCAGTTTTTAGGCAATTATCTTGGGTAGGATATGGTTTTTGCGGGATGAAATGACGGTTTGATTGGCACAATTTTGGGGTGCGTATGACTTCTTGATCGCTTGCTATTACACTTTTTGTGATGTAAGGTGACAAAAAATAGCTTTTTTTACACCGTTCTTTTTTTTGTACGGTATTCACCTGAGGGGTTAGGTCATGTGATATGTTTATAGAGCAGGGTATTGCAGACGCGGCGATACCTAATATGTGTAGTGCATTATTTATTTATTTATTTTTTAATCAGTGATAAATGTGTTTTTTTATTTTTACTTTTTTTTATTTATTCGTCCCAGACCCACTTGGTTCTTAAAGATCCAATGGGTCTGATGTCTATATAATACAGTACAGTACACTATATAGTGTACTGTACTGTATTTTCACTTTACAAAGTCTGATCAGACTTCTGCCTTTAGCAGAAGTCTGATCAGCACCATGGACAGCCGGAAGCCTGTGAAGGCGTCCGGTTGCCATGGTAACCATCATTCGCTGCCACAACAGAGCAGCGGTTAATCGGGAGGGAGGGGGACTCCCTCCCTCTGTGATCCCGTTAAGAATCAGGGGATGAAACAGCACAGCAGCCCCCAATGGGAAAGGGAGGGAGCTCCCTCCCTGTTAACCTCTTCCATACAGCGGTCCCCACGGACAGTGGCATGGAAGGGGTTAAACGGCTGACATCACAGCACAGATGTCAGCCGTTTCAAGCAGCTAAAATGCTCGGCCATCCTGGAAATGAGAGGGGGCGCGCGGGAATGGTCAGGTACAACCCTTGTCTGGTCGCTACCAGTAACCACCTCAATTTTGCAAGACCTCGACATGGTAGCTTCCCTCTCGGAGTTGCTAACGGTCACAGCACACACGTCACCTATACCACTCGGGTCATTATTAACCCTGACCTCTAGGGGCACCGGTGAGCTAATACCCACCTGGGACATTAGCTTATTGACCCTAGAACACTGTGGAGACTGCATATCCACCTCTGGTATGTGTGGTACACCCTCTAGGACTGCCACCCTTTCTTGCACGTTCACCAGAGTAGGATTGCTCCACTCTGTGTTCACAAAATTTATCTGCACTTCTGCATCATTTATATGTTTTCCACCAGGGGGCGCTTCTTCCCTCTCCATGACCTGTAATGGAAAAGGCATCTCATGCTCACATCTTTTACAAAAATCCACATTGTCATTATGCCGTTCAAGTAACTTGACACTTTTGCTTTGCATCTTATCCACACCCTTGTTTTCAATGTGCAGCTCCTTCACATTATCATTTAAAGGGACAGGTACAGGTTCTGCAGGTGTTTTGTTACTCTGCAGAATTGTCTCCATTACTCAAAACCTTTAAGCATAAGGGGAAATTACGGCCCACCATTCCCTCATGTATGAGCGTATTTGTAACATCAAGTTCACAAGACCCCGTTCTTACTGGAGTCTCCCCCTCAGTGAGAACCACCTGATAGTCCATATTATCCACATAATTGTCCTGAACATTTAACATTCTATCAGTCTCTGGGACGGCTATCATACTACCTCTTACCCAGGCTAGTATGGGATCTCTGACTTTCATCACCCCAAATCTAGCCTTAATCACATGCTCTTTGGGCGACCCAGAAACCTTCTCCCTTGTGAGGAAGCAACCGCAACAGGCTTAGCTGCCTGTTCAGACACTGTGTTTTTCCCAATGTCACACACTTCCGAGACAGTTTCTCTCCTCAGCGAATTATCACTCACCGGCCCAGCCAGTTTCCACTGCGGCCGGCTCACTGTCACTGGAACTGCCACAAAATTATCAACAGGAACAGTCTTACCGCCTGACGTCGTGCATTCTGTAGTCTCGGGAGACGACAATATTCCCAGGACATCTCTACCAAGATCACCAGCCTTCTCTTGGTTCCTGGTATCCCAAACACCGGCAGACTCCTTACTGCAACTTTTGCCACCGGAAACAGCATGGCATGGAGGCCTGACTTTTCCTGGACAGTCACTCCAGCCGCACCCTTTAGGACTCTGTGCACAGTTGCAGGTAACATAGGAACTCTGGAAAACTGCACTGTTCTCAATTTTCTTGTCTTCCCAACGGTTTCCCTTGGCAACGGCATACATCTGCTTTTCCACCGCTCCGCTCTCAGCCAAGTTCAGAGCAGCCTCTCCACGTGCAGCACTCGGCTTCCTCAACAAGGAATTAGTTTCCTGCACCAGCTGCTTCATTATTTCCTCTGTGACCATTGTTTTCCGCCACACCGGACCACCTTTCACCATGTAGTGGTTTCTCCTAGCAACCGCATCACGGTTCCTCCGCACATCCTATCCAGGCGCACCACCGACACCTTGGACTTTTGCAAAGTGTCCACTCAGTGTGGAAGACTTAGTCTCACGGGCCCACTGCAATTGCGCCTTCAAAGTCTCCCGCTCCACATCAAAGCACACCATTTTACTTGGGGCATAACCCACCTCTTTGGTCAGGCTTTCTCGCCGTTTTATATGCATCCACCATCTGACATATTCGGTCATGAGATCAGACATTTCTGCAAGCAAGTTAACTTAACGAGACCACAAAAAAAAAAAAAAAAAAATCTTTTCACCGGTCAATCTCTGTAAATTAGGGCTACAGGCCCTTTAAATCTCCAAAGAGTTTGCACCACAGAAAAAAAAAGTCCAGGTTATCACCAGAAGCATCTGCTCCAACAAACAAACAGGCTCCTGAGCTGTTGTTGCCTCTAGCAACCACGTTGCTTTTTACTTTTCAGCACGGACGTTTGCCCGCATCATCCACCAATTGTGAGGGATTAGCTCTTGTTTCAGGGGTCATTGTTACAGTTATCTTCAGGACACCAGTTTCAAGGTCCAAACAATGGATTTATTGTGCCCCCCTAGCAAAAACAGAACAACAAAACAATAATAAATAAACACCTTGCCCATCTGGGCTCTACCTAAACACAGTCATATCCCTGACTCACCTAAAGTACCGTTCACACACAGTCATCACATGCGGATTTTCCAGCCAATCAGTTCAGGTGATCCTTTAACACCTTTTGGGGGATTGTGGCCCAGTAGTCCTCTTGCCTTGTGACCCTTGTTCCCAGGTGTCACGGCATCCCCCAACGTCCCGGATAGCACCTAGCCCCGTGGCCTCTCAGCCAGCCCGGCTGAGACCATTCGTACAGAGCCTACAGCAGGACTCTGTTTCACAAAGACTCTCTCTCTCCTGACTGACAGTCTGGGCTGGGCTCTTTTCCCAGACTGATTGTGTCACCCGGTGCTGCCTCAGACCTGATGACTGATGGGGAAGACACAGAAACTCCTGCCATAAATCTCCCCTAGCAGCTATGATGCCTGTAACTGCCTCAAAGTATATATACATTACAGAGTGTAGGCGAGAGATACAAAAGTAAGGTAACTATCTGATATATAGTCCTGTAAGTACCTGGGGCAGTGGGGTCTGTGCTAACCTTGTGCCCAGTGGGCTGAAAGCTGATTCTGCTGGCTCTTCAAGCACTGGACGGCCTAGACCAGCGTGGAATCATAGATGGCAGCCGCTCCCGTCTGAACTAAAGGTACACGTCGGATGTGCCACGCACGCAGCAGCGCTGATGAAGTTGTGATGTCACGTCATACGGACATGCTGCCTGGCTCCCAGTGATGGGGATACGTAAAGCCATCCTGACCCGTGCCAACTGCCAACACCCGTGTAACCCCAAAAAAAGGGGAACTTCCGGCCGACCGCCCTGGCCTTGCGCCGGACGGAGGACCAGGAGCCTGAAAACCGGACTGTCCCGCCACCCTAGTGTGTGTGTGTGTGTGTGTGGTATATACTGTGTGGCAGGAAATTGGATGTGCAATGTGCATGTGAGAGATATTTCTCTGCTGTCTATACAGTACATACATGCTACAGACATACTGGTGTGATGTAACAACAATACTTAGTGCACCAATCAGTAATATCTACTTAGACCTAATAAAATTTGAAGTTGCATTTATTGCGATTGCACATCATTAATGCAGATTTGCGCAATCATGAATATATTGGAACACTCTATCTGCATATAAAGCTATTGTTCAAACAGTGCTGTAATGTAAAATTACTTACAGTGATCAGGAGCAGGCCCAGCGCTATAATAAGGCAGACCAAGCGGCTGCCTTAGGGCGCAGAGACGAGGGGGTGGAAAAATGAAACAATATATTTTTTTTTAAATACCACGTATTTTTCGCCCCTAGGTCTTATTTTGAAAGCGCTTCATTAGTATCGGAGGACTGGGAAGCGGTGAAGGATCTGTACTCCCCGCTTCCTGGTCCTCCGCTCGGCTGTCTGCTGTAAAGGGCTACGCACCATGTGACCTCACTGTGCACAGCCTTCACAGCTGATAGCCGAGACCCAGGAAGAAGAGACTGCTGGTGGTAAGGAGCGGTGGCGTCCAGGAGCAGGAGAGGTAAGTTATTTTTTCTTTTTTTATTTGCGCTGATGGCTGACATGGGGGCATGATGGCTGACATGGGGGCTGATGGCTGACATGGGGGCATGATAGCTGACATGGGGGCATGATGGCTGACATGGGGGCATGATGGCTGACATGGGGGCATGATGGCTGACATGGGGGGCTGATGGCTGACATGGGGGGCTGATGGCTGACATGGGGGGCTGATGACTGACATGGGGGGCTGATGACTGACATGGGGGCATGATGGCTGACATGGGGGCATGATGGCTGACATGGGGGCATTATGGCTGACATGGGGCATGATGGATGACATGGGGGCATGATGGCTGACATGGGGGCATGATGGCTGACATGGGGGGCTGATGGGCATGAATGGGGGCATTATGGCTGACATGGGGGCTTATGGCTGACATGGGGAGCTGATGGCTGACATGGGGGGCTGAGGGCTGACATGAGGGCATGATGGCTGACATGGGGGCATGATGGCTGACATGGGGGGCTGATGGCTGACATGGGGGTCTGATCTGAGGCATTGGGGGTCAGATCTAAGGTCTGATTAACATTGGGGGTCTGATTGCTGGTCTGACCTGAGGTACAATGGAAAATATTTTTTTCTTATTATCCTCTTCTAAAATCTAGGTGCGTCTTATGGGCTAGTGCGTCTTAGAGGGCAAAAAATACGGTCCTCAAACCAGCGATTGTCTGAAGCAGAGAGAAGATACTAGGACCACACAGAGGAGAAGCCAGCTGCTGCAGACGGGACCAGGGCCAGGTGAGCTTAGAGGGGGTGGGGCGCCAAAATGTAGCTTTGCTTGTGTTGGCTAAAATCCTTGCACCGGCCCTGATCAGGAGTTCTTCCTCACATTCGTGAAAGTTGCTGCCAACCATCTTCTCCAGTCTCAGGAAACTTCTGGCAGTATGACAAGCAAAGCTAGGCCACGCCTGTATCACGCATGCGCATTACGAGCATACTGCATTGCCAATTTCGCAATCAATAAAATCATCTCGAATTCTCGATATATGTGGAGTATTCTACCGAATATTCGCTAAATATCGTGAATTTGAATATTGCCTCTGCCGCTTATCACTAGTCACCACTGAACGAACATCAGCAAGGCGAGCCATGGCCGTGTAAGATCTAAAATGGGTAGAGACTTTCCTGGCCTGCCGCAAGACGCCCTGGACCCCGGGGTGCCATTTTGCCCTGTTTCAGCGCGCTCAGCAGATTGGCACCGTTGTCGCACACCACTTTACCAACTGTCAAATTTAGCGTGTTTAGCCACTGATCGGCCTGTAACCGCAGAGCTGAAAGCAATGCAGGACTTTTGTATCTCTTGGCTTCCAGGCACAATAGCCGCAGCACAGCATGGCAACTTCTCACCTGGGACGTCGAATAGGTTCTGAGGAGCTTGCGGAGTGCAGCGGAAAAGAAGGTAGCAGTGGAAAAGGAGGAGTCAGCTGAGGAGGAGATGGAGGATGGAGTAGAAGGAGGAGAGGAAGAGGCAGGCCTGCATGCAATCCTTGGCGGTAACACCAAATCTACACGGGAGCCACAGGTTACAAGCTTGAAGGCCGTCAGAAGGTTCACCCGGTGGGCAGTAAAAGTTATGTACATTCCCTGCCCATGATTGCTAGACCACGTGTCTGTGGTCAGATGTATCTTGGCACCGACACTGTGCCAGAGATATATTTACTTGCCGCTGAACATATAGCTCTGGGATGCCCTTCTGGGAGAAATATTTCCTTCTGGGGACCTTCCATTGCTGTGTGCCAATGGCCACAAATTTTCTAAAGGCCTCCGAGACCACCAGTTTATATGGCAGTAGTTGGCGGGCTAGCAGTTCCGACAAGCCAGCGGACACCCGTTGGGCAAGAGGGTTATCCAGCGTCATCAACTTTTTACGCTCAATATTTGGTGAAAACGGATATATCAAATCCCTTAATCAGTATTTTGTGGTTGCAGGTATATCGCAGGCCTCAATCAATATTTGGTGGAAGCAGGTATATCAATTCCCTTAATCAGTATTTTGTGGAAACAGGTATATCGCAGGCCTAAATCAATATTTGGTGGAAACAGGTATATCGAACCCGTGAATCAGTATTTTGTGGAAGCAGGTATATCGCAGGCCTCAATCAGTGTTTTGTGGAAGCAGGTACATCAAACCTCTTAATCAGTATTTTGTGGAAGCAGGTATATCGCAGGCCTCAACCAATATTTTATGGAAGCAGGTATATCAATCCCCTTAATCAGCATTTTGTAGAAGCAGGTATATCGCAGGCCTCAATCAATATTTAGTAGAAACAGGTATATCGAACCCATTAATCAATATTTCGTGGAAGCAGGTATATCGAAGACCTGAATCAGTATTTTGTGGAAGCAGGTATATCAAACCCCTTAATCAGTATTTTGTAGAAGCAGGTATATCGCAGGCCTCAATCAATATTTGGTGGAAACAGGTATATCAAACCCGTTAATTGGTATTTTGTGGAAGCAGGTATATCGCAGGCCCCAATCAGTATTTTGTGGAATCAGGTATATCGCAGCCCTCAATCAGTATTTGGTGGAAGCAGGTATATTAAACCTCTTAATCAGTATTTTCTGGAATCAGATATATTGCAGGCCTCAATTAATATTTTGTGGAAGCAGGTTTATCAAACCCCTTAATCAGTATTTTGTGGAATCAGGTATATCGCAGGCCTCAACAAATATTTTGTGGAAGCAGGTATATCAATCCCCTTAATCAGTATTTTGTGGAATCAGGTATATCAAACCCCTTAATCAGTATTTTGTGGAATCAGGTAAATCGCAGCCCTCAATCAGTATTTGGTGGAAGCAGGTATATCAAACCCTTTAATCAGTATTTTGTGGAAGCAGGTATATCGCAGCCCTCAATCAATATTTGGTAGAAACAGGTATATCGAACCCCTTAATCAGTATTTTGTGGAAGCAGGTATATCGCAGCCCTCAATCAGTATTTTGTGGAAGCAGGTATATCGCAGCCCTCAATCAGTATTTTGTGGAAGCAGGTATATAAAACCTCTTAATCAGTATTTTGTGGAATCAGGTATATCACAGGCCTCAATCAATATTTGGTAGAAACAGGTATATCGAACCCATTAATCAGTATTTTGTGGAAGCAGGTATATCGCAGACCTCAATCAGTATTTTGTGGAAGCAGGTATATCAAACCCCTTAATCAGTATTTTGTGGAATCAGGTATATCGCAGCCCTCAATCAGTATTTGGTGGAAGCAGGTATAGCAAACCTCTTAATCTGTATTTTCTGGAATCAGGTATATTGCAGGCCTCAATCAATATTTGGTGGAAGCAGGTATATCAAACCTCTTAATCAGTATTTTGTGGAATCGGGTATATCGCAGGCCTCAATCAATATTTTGTGGAAGCAGGTATATCAATCCCCTTAATCAGTATTTTGTGGCAGAAGGTATATCAAACCCCTTAATCAGTATTTTGTGGAATCAGGAATATCGCAGCCCTTAATCAGTATTTGGTGGAAGCAGGTATATCAAACCGAATAATCAGTATTTTGTGGAAGCAGGTATATCGCAGGCCTCAATTAATATTTGGTAGAAACAGGTATATCGAACCCCTTAATCAGTATTTTGTGGAAGCAGGTATATCAAACCCCTTAATCAGTATTTTGTGGAAGTAGGCATATTGCAGCCCTCAATCAATATTTTTTGGAAGCAGGTATATAAAGCCACTTAATCAGTATTTTGTGGAATCAGTTATATCGCAGGCCTCAATCAATATTTTGTGGAAACAAGTATATCAATCCCCTTAATCAGTACTTTGTGGAAGCAGGTATATTGCAGGCCTCAATCAATATTTGGTGGAAACAGGTATATCGAACCCCTTAATTGGTATTTTGTGGAAGCAGGTATATCGAAGGCCCCAATCAGTATTTTGTGGAAGCAGGTATATCGCAGCCCTCAATCAGTATTTGGTGGAAGCAGGTATATCAAACCCCTTAATCAGTATTTTGTGAAAGCAGGTGTATCGCACCCCTCAATCAGAATTTTGTGGAAGCAGGTATATCAAACCCCTTAATCAGTATTTTGTGGAATACAAAAGAAATTTATCACCAGTCCGCAACAATGCTGTGCTGCAGGTCCGAAAAGTGTTGTGGGGTCAGTCACGCTTTAAACAGGTATAAATATAGAGTTCGGACCGCGCATATCATCAAGGCCAGTATGCAAACAATTTTTCCTTCTTCCTTCTCCCTTTTGAAAGAAAATCGAGGGCTGCAAATATCCTAAGTATGGGTATCCTGCAACTAATAAAAGTTAAGATAGTGTAAGTCCGTACGGTTATTTGACCTGCACTGCACAGATTATACTTACACAGCGCTATGTCAACCAAGGCTTGTATATGATACCCTCCGTAGCTGGTTGGTTTTATTCTGACGGAGATCCACGTTCCCATGCAATCACGCAGGGTCTAACCACAGACTTAGTTCAGATATACCCCAGGTAAATCAGCTGTTCTTTTCAATTTCTTTTCTTAGAGGTTTTCTGTGAATACAAGTGGCTTCTGCAATAGTGAAGCTCCGATGATGTTTGATTAAAAAAATTTATTTGCACATACTCACAAACATGCTCTTTAAAATTCGCATTTAAAAAATCCCAGCGTCGAAATCCTTTGCCCGACCCGGGTTTCACTCCTTGAGCTTCGTTAGGGGCACACTTCATCTTTCCCTCCCCCTTCTTTTTATTTGGTAGGCTGGAGTTAAGCAAGTATCTGATGTGTTACTCCAAACCACTTGCCTTTTTACTGCTTTAACCCTATACTTGTATCACCTAATCCTCAAGGGAAAAAACCGGCTGCTATTAGGTCTCAATTCACATGGACATGGACATAATTATTCTATCAGTTTTATGTTCTAATTTAAAACCGCTTGCAGGTCAAAGTCTACATTCAGACCTCCTGGTTGTAATGTACATAATTAATATATCCACTTGCTTTCTTTTTTATAAATTTTTTTTAGGAAACTTCCTCCCCTCCAATGATTTTGTACTAATTACACCCCCATAAACTTTAGACCTTTTGGATTTTTTTGGTGACATTTTTTATAATGAGCCGATACACCATGACTTTCAAGTCCTTTTTTAATATTTCTTATGTGCTCCTGCACACGGACCTTAAGGGGTCTAATGGTCCGTCCTACATACTGGAGGCCACAAGGGCACTCCAGTACATATACAACCCCCTTACTATGGTATGTCATCTCACCCACTAATTCCAACTGTTTATCTTTTATGGTACTCTTAATTATAGTGTTTTTTTGTGATCTTTCTGTTCTTTTTCTGTTTTTGCAAGCAATGCAAAAACGACACCAGTTAAAACAGTTTTTTATTTTTTTATTTTTGTTTTTATCTTCTGGCCGGTTGGCACTATGTACTAATTTATTTAGTAAATTGGGTGCTTTTTTGTAGATGACTAGCGGTTGTTCAGGGATCACGGGTCCGAGTACTGGGTCATTTTTTAAGATCGACCAATTTTTTTTAATTGCGTTTTTTAGTTCCCCAGAACATTGTGTGAACTGGGTTATGAACGAAAAACGGAAATCAATGGTCTTTTTTGGTGTTTTTGGTTTATTCGGGGTTCCCTCTCGTTGTGTTGTTATATCTTTTATACATCTGTCCAAGTTATCATTCTCATATCCCTTTTCCAAAAATCGTTCTTTTATTATGTTACTCTGCTTTTCAAAGATAGCTATATCAGTGCAGTTACGGTGGATTCTCTGGACCTGTCCCTTCGGTATATTGTGCAACCAAGGGGCATAATGGCAGCTCGTTAGATCTATATACCCATTAACATCTGTGGGTTTGAAAAAGGTCTTAGTTTTGAGCTGTCCCTCTTCAACATATATGGTCAGGTCCAAAAAATCCACCGACACCGCACTGACCATGCTAGTGAAACTTAGGTTCCATTCTTTATTCTCCAATCCTGCAATAAAGGCCTCCAGCTGGTTTCTTTCCCCCTCCCATATCACCAAGCAGTCGTCTATATACCTTTTCCAGGTTTTTAGAGTCCCACTTTTTTTGAATTGGTTCATCTCGGGGTCAATATATTGTTTCTCCCACATGGTCATAAAAATATTTGCAAATTCGCCCCATCGCCGTTCCAACCTTCTGTAAGTAATATTTGTCCTTGAACCAGAAGTAATTATGTTCTAAACAGAATTCCACACAGCGTACTATAAAGTCCGCTTGTATCTTAGTCATATCAGGGTCATTGTACAGGGTTTCTCGTATTGCTTGTAATCCTAATTTTTTTTGGTATGATAGTGTACAGGGAGGACACGTCGATGGTAGCCATCCACGTGTTCTCCCCAACCACCTGCAATTCTTTTATCATTTTGACCACACTACTGCTATCCTTCAAATAGGAAGGTGCTAGTGGTACATATTTTTGTAAAAAATTATCTATATACTCCGTAGTTCTACTGGTGAGGGAATTAATCCCTGACACTATAGGTCTACCGGGGGGATTTGTGGCTCTTTTGTGAATTTTCGGTAGTATATAGATAATTGGGGTCATCGGTTCTTTTATGTTCAAATATTCCATTTCCTTTTTATTGAGTATGCCTTTATCTCCTCCATATTTTACCAAAGCTTGTAATTTATTTTTATATTCTGGGAGGGGGTCTTTTTTTAACACAGCGTAGGTCTTGATATCACTCAACTGTCTCAGGACCTTCGCTTCATAATCCTCAACATTCATAACCACTACTCCCCCCCTTTATCTGCAGGCTTTATAATTATATCCTGATTGTCCTGTAACATTTTTAGGGCATCTCTTTCTTTTTTGGTCAAATTGCCTCCTTTCTTTTTAAGTTCTATTTTTTCCAATTCATTCAGAATACTTCTTTTGAAGGCATCTATGCACTCATTATTTTTATTTTTAGGATAACATTTTGATTTATCTTTTAATTTCGTATGGATATATTCTTTCTTCTGCTCTGCATTATTTTGATTATTGGCTGATTCTTTCCCTACAAAGAATTTGGCTATGTTTAACTTTCGAATATATTTGTGTATGTCCACAAAGGCATCAAATTTATTTAAACTTTTTGATGGCGCAAATTTCAACCACTTTCTAAGTACCGTTTTTTCGGATTCTGACAGGGTGTGTCTGCTGAGATTAAATATCCCTTCATTCACAACTTGCTTTTTTTGTTTGCCGATTTTGTGTTTTTTCCCCCCTCTTTTTCCTCTATAAACCTTCTTTTTTGCGGTGTATTGGTATTTGGTGTGGTTTTGTTTTTTCTTTCCTGCGGTTTCTCGACTTTTTCTTGTTCTTCCCTCTGTACACCCTTGATCGCTTGGTGTGGAAAATTCTGTTGATCTAACTGTCTTTCTTCCTGCGTTACATCTTTTGGTTCTTCTCCCTTTTGTGTTGGTTTCACCCTATTCCCCTGTATTATCGGGGGGTCCTCTTTTACAAATTTATATGGGTTATTATTTTTATATTGCCACCCGTATTGTTGGTATGGTCTCCTCACA
The DNA here is from genome assembly GCF_905171765.1 of Bufo bufo. Lineage (NCBI taxonomy): Eukaryota > Metazoa > Chordata > Amphibia > Anura > Bufonidae > Bufo > Bufo bufo. The sequence goes on along the minus strand of NC_053389.1, from coordinate 546,455,268 downwards.
CTCGGCCACTGATAATGGTTGGTATTCCTTCCATATCCATTATAATTACCATTATAATGTTGTGTGCTCCATGTGTTGGTAGGTGGATCCCCATAATTTTCATTTTTCCTTATAGCATCCCATTCCTCCCACTGATATCTGGGGTAACTGTTAGATTTACTATTCACACTATGATTATTTTCCTCGGTCTCTCTCTGCTCTCCCATTTCTAATTTGTTTGCCTTTCTATTTGCTTCTGACCTAAATCTCCACTTGTATACTTTTTTGGTCTCATATTCTTCACACGTTTTTCGATATTTTTTCTGTTTTTTCTCTATTATTTCTTTGTCTATTCCTGTGATGTTCGCTTGACATTTTTCACTTAACTTAATATATTCATTATCTTTTTTGAAGGTTTTTAGTTTTTCTTGTAATTTTTCTATATTCTGACCTATGTTTTTTAGTTTATTTCTCCGTATTTTTAAAACCACAAAAATCCATTAATTTTTCCCAATCATCTATATCATTGGGATCTTCTGTATTAAGGGGAAGCTGCCCTCGCAGACCTTCTGGGATCTTACCCTCTGCTAAATATCTCTCAAGGGATAAGACTTCCCAGGTGGTCCTGATTTCTTTACACAGATCTTTTTCTAACTCTAGAAACATATCTCTCATAACTTTTTCCTCCTTCATTTTTTCATTAATAGTGAAAATGCTTTCGACATCACACACCATACTTGCTCTAAAATCAAAAATATCCATGATTGCTGGACTCTGCGTTTGTCCCACCAAAATACAATACAAAAGAAATTTATCACCAGTCCGCAACAATGCTGTGCTGCAGGTCCGAAAAGTGTTGTGGGGTCAGTCACGCTTTAAACAGGTATAAATATAGAGTTCGGACCGCGCATATCATCAAGGCCAGTATGCAAACATTTTTTCCTTCTTCCTTCTCCCTTTTGAAAGAAAATCGAGGGCTGCAAATATCCTAAGTATGGATATCCTTCAACTAATAAAAGTTAAGATAGTGTAAGTCCGTACGGTTATTTGACCTGCACTGCACAGATTATACTTACACAGAGCTATGTCAACCAAGGCGTGTATATGATACCCTCCGTAGCTGGTTGGTTTTATTCTGACGGAGATCCACGTTCCCATGCAATCACGCAGGGTCTAACCACGGACTTAGTTCAGATATACCCCAGGTAAATCAGCTGTTCTTTTCAATTTCTTTTCTTAGAGGTTTTCTGTGAATACAAGTGGCTTCTGCAATAGTGAAGCTCCGATGATGTTTGATTAAAAATTTTTATTTGCACATACTCACAAACATGCTCTTTAAAATTCGCATTTAAAAAATCCCAGCGTCTATATCCTTTGCCCGACCCGGGTTTCACTCCTTGAGCTTCGTCAGGGGCACACTTCATCTTTCCCTCCCCCTTTTTTTTATTTGGTAGGCTGGAGTTAATCAAGTATCTGATGTGTTACTCCAAACCACTTGCCTTTTTACTGCTTTAACCCTATACTTGTATCACCAAATCCTCAAGGGAAAAAAAACGTCTGCTATTAGGTCTCAATTCACATGGACATGGACATAATTATTCTATCAGTTTTATGTTCTAATTTAAAACCGCTTGCAGGTCAAAGTCGACATTCAGACCTCCTGGTTGTAATGTACATAATTCATATATCCACTTGCTTTCTTTTTTATTAATTTTTTCTAGGAAACTTCCTCCCCTCCAATGATTTTGTACTAATTCCACCCCCATAAACTTTAGACCTTCTGCATTTTTTTGGTGACATTTTTTATAATGAGCCGATACACCATGACTTTCAAGTCCTTTTTTAATATTTCTTATGTGCTCCTGCACACGGACCTTAAGGGGTCTAATGGTCCGTCCTACATACTGGAGGCCACAAGGGCACTCCAGTACATATACAACCCCCTTACTATGGCATGTCATCTCACCCACTAATTCCAACTGTTTATCTTTTATGGTACTCTTAATTATAGTGCTTTTTTGTTATCTTTCTGTTCTTTTTCTGTTTTTGCAAGCAATGCAAAAACCACACCAGTTTTTTATTTTTTTATTTTTGTTTTTATCTTCTGGCCGGTTGGCACTATGTACTAATTTATTTTGTAAATTGGGTGCTTTTTTGTAGATGACTAGCGGTTGTTCAGGGATCACGGGTCCGAGTACTGGGTCATTTTTTAAGATCGACCAATTTTTTTTAATTGCGTTTTTTAGTTCCCCAGAACATTGTGTGAACTGGGTTATGAACGAAAAACGGAAATCAATGGTCTTTTTTGGTGTTTTTGGTTTATTCGGGGTTCCCTCTCGTTGTGTTGTTATATCTTTTATACATCTGTCCAAGTTTTTTTTGTGGAAGCAGGTATCTCGCAGGCCTCAATCAGTATTTTGTGGAAACGGGTATATAGAACCCCTTAATCAATATTTTGTGGAAGCAGGTATATCAATATTTGGTGGAAACAGGTACATCAAACCTCTTAATTAGTATTTTGTGGAAGAGGGCATATCGCAGCCCTCAATCAGTATTTTGTGGAAGCTGGTATAGCAAACCCTTTAATCAGTATTTTGTGGAAGCAGGTATATTGCAGGCCTCATTCAATATTTGGTGGAAACAGGTATATCAGACCCCTTAATCAGTATTTTGTGGAAGTAGGTACAGTATATCGCAGCCCTCAATCAGTATTTTGTGGAAGCAGGTATATCAAACCCCTTAATCAGTATTTTGTGGAAGCAGGTTGTCAAACCCCTTAATCAGTATTTTGTGGAAGGAGCTATATAGCCGGCCTCACTCAATATTTGGTGGAAACAGGTATATCAAACCCCTTAATCAGTATTTTGTGGAAGCAGGTATTTTGAACCTGCTGTTGCAAATAGTTGTTCCAATAGCGCTTGTCCCTCTTTATAGCTGCGGTATCGCAGCAGAACCGCACACAACTGCTGCACAATACAAATGCACTATAATATACTTTCCATGTTAGAAAGTATATTATAAGTATATCACACGCATCAGTATATCACTATACCAGTCCTTAAAAGGACTTTTGTGCCCCTATTAGGTAGCGTTTGTTGTCCCTAACAGCCTGTCCCTGCTCCACAAAGCAACCTCTCCCTATACTGGCAAAACACAGAATGTAAAATGGCTTCCAGATCGGGTTCTGTTATGGGGTGGGGGTGTGTCCATGTGCTGAAACGTCTCAATTGGCTGTCCTGTCCCACCTGATGGATGTGTCATGGGTCAAATTTTGGCGCAATGCAAAAGAATATGGTGCCGGCGGACAACGCCATATGTTTGCATGTTCGTCGAATCGCGAACACGCAAACTTTGCCGCAAAACGACCGCTGGGCGAACCGCAAGGCCATTCTACTGATCTATACTGAGGAAAGGTAATCAATAAAAATAACTTGGACAACCCCTTTAATTTACAATTAACTGGCACCCCAAAACTCAACAGACTTTACAGAAAAGTATACTTTTTTTTACATTGCAGTGAATGGGAAACAGATGTAAACATAAGACAATATGTTTCCATCCGTTAAATGTATCTAGGTTTTTTCAGATAATGCCTTCAAATCTTTATTTTTTGTTAAAAAACAGACACAAACGTAATAAAACATATGCTCATCCGTCAAACATATATTAAAACTATAGATAACCACAAAATTGCACATGTTTGTGTTCATATTTTTACTATACTGTATGTCTAAACATACCCTTGACGTACAGCAAAAATGAGATGTGAACAGCCCTTAAGTCTTTACTCAACCTTCCCCAGCTAATATCCATGGGAGTTCATTGAAATTCAGACTAAAGTACTAAGAACATGCATATTCACAACTTCAAATGCTAATTGCTAAAAGCCAAAGATTGTATTATGCTTTCAGATGGAACTTGCTGAGTGTTAAATGATTGACTTGGAACCCCCATAAGGAGACAGATTTGACGTTTTGCAACCATATCACAGTCTGAGAAATGATTTCATAGATCTAAAATTGCTACTCATTATAACAAAGCAATACAGTTGATTTAGGAACTCAGCTACTTGTATATATTTAATTTATCAGCTGGATATTTGTAAAATTCCAAGCCAAATCGCACATTAACAAACATACCCCAGAGTGAAATCCTAAGGGGCCAATGAAACAAATATTATTCTTTTTTATTTAGCACGCTGTATTAGTTACTGAACCTGTTAGATATTTTCCTCTGAAGATTTGTGAATCTAAAACATTTCCCATATGCCTCAATTAACATATGCCATCAGATCCAGCAATACAAATGTTTACTGTAATACTCATGTTAAAAAAATACTATAATTACTTCCCTCTTGAAACCCCTCCTCACAATAAATGGGGGTCATTTATCAAGATCTGGGTTTTCTACGCCAGCCTTGATTTCCCCTGCACTGCCAGAGAATGCTCTTAGCTTATGACGAGGACCAATCATCGTAAATTAAGTACATCCTCCAGCAGTCCATGGACCTAGAATGAAATGTATATTATCTTGTACCTGGCGTAGATTTCAGTCAGCATTTACACAAGAAAACTGCTGCAGATGATGATATATATATTTTTGCCAGGGCTGATGGTCCCACCCATACCATGCCCAGGTCACACCTTCTTTTTGGAAAGTGGTGAGGGCAGTTTAAAAATACCATTCATACAAAAACTTTTGCACAAATGGCGTATAAAAAGTTTGTGGTTTTTGACTTTTTTTAGGACAGTCTTCTGGCATAGTAGCTTGATAAATAAATGCCACTGAATTAGAAAAAAAACCTCTGCAGATCGAATCCATTCATTTCAATGGGGCTGCAAAAAAATCCAGACAGCACATGGATGCCAACCATGTGCTGTCCGCATCCATGCGGCTATGCAGCAAATTATAGAACATGTCCTATTGTTGTCTATTTTGTGTACAAGAATAGGCATTTCTACAACGGGGCCTGTAAAAAGTATGGGATGCACAATATTTTGTGGATCTGTGATTTGCGGACCCCGAAATGGATATGGCCGTGTGCAGAAGGCCTTAGGCAATATTATAGAAATAAAGTTGGAAATATGAAATTTCAGATGTCCCTTGCCCTTGATCTGTGTCATTTGGAAGTGTTACCAAATGACTTTACCTGACATTGACAAAAAAAAATCAATACGCCAGATATCATTTTTCACAGGTGTCTGACTTTGGTCTCTTTAGTGGCACTCCACTGAAAGGTTGTTACATGCAGTAGACGTGTCCCAACCTGGTATATTACACAAAGAAGAGCTCTGAACTAGAGTAGAGTTATACACAGTCTAGTCACATTATTGTCACCACCAGCTAATATTCAGAGTAACAGCCACTTGCAGCACAGACACCATCTAGACATGCTGGGAGTGACTTGTGACTCAATAAGGTCCTAGTAGGTTGTCACCGGTATGTGGAGTGATGGTGCATTCCACAGCTGCTGGAGGGTGTGTGGAGGAGGATCCATAGAGAAAACATAAGGATCAAGGTGGTCCCACAGATGCTCAATTGGGTTCAGGTCTTGGGAATTAGGGGGCAGGGTAATACTTGGAAGTCTTGGTCATGCCCTTTTAACCAATGTCAGTAATTTCTAGCCATGTGACATGTCACATGGTCTTGCTGGAAGATCCTATCTGCCCCAGGGAAGACAATCAGTGTGTATGGGTGTATGTGATCTGCAAGGATAGATTCATACCCAAATCAGCTAAGAGTGCCTTCCACATGGAATAGTGGGTCCAGAGAATGCCACGAAAACATTGCCTAGACCAGTGTCGGCGAACCTATGGCACGGGTGCCAGAGGTGGCACTCAGAGCCCTCTCTGTGGGCACCCACACCATGGAAAAAGTCTATGGTGTACCAATATGCCTTAGACTTTTCCTGCCATTCATCAGTGCAGGGCACACTATGAACGGCACAGGCAGCGCATTGAATGTAGGCAGGCTATTATAGCTAAATGATAAAGTACATGGAAGATATACTATATTGGAATGTTGTATTCAAGGTAAATTGCCGTGTTGGCACTTTACGATAAATAAGTGGGTTTTGGGTTACAGTTTGGGCACTTGGTCTTAAAAAGGTTCACCATCACTGGTCTAGACCATAACGCTGCCACCACTAGTTTGAGTTCTTCCAGCAGTGTTTGCAGGGTGTTTCTTGTCTGATGTTTCAAAATCCATTTGTTGAATGAAGCAGAAAATGTGACACATCGGATAAAGCAAACCTTTGCCAAACAGGGAAGGTCCAATCCTAATACTGTAAAAAGTGAATTCTGCCCATGCAACTTTGTTAGCAGAGTTGCAGTGACCATTTGTCTGTTTTAGACATGACTGGCATTCTCCGGGTTCATTTTGAGCTGCTCCACTGTAGAGTTTTTGTCCACTCTTGTTCACCCTCATAACCAATGTTCACCCCTAATGTCAATCACATGTGATGCTTATTCACAATGGTGCCATTTGTTCACTCAAAATACACTTTCATCACAGCAGCATGTGAACAGTTACAAACTGTGCAGTTTCAGAAACACTGCCACTCTTGTCCTGAAAGCCAATAATGATCCCTTTTTGGAACTTTGATAAATCACTCCTTTTACCCATGACAGTACTGAAGTATACGTGTGCCTACCGACAGCCTATTTCACACCCTATATACCCACCAAGCCAGCTTACAACACGTAACTTACTTCATGAGCTACACGCTGCCGACACTGAAAGTAGAAACTGGTCATAATAATGTGACTTGACATTGGAAATTAGGAAAAACACAAATAAAAAATAAATTAAAAAAATATGTTAAACACAAAAACTTGATTTAAAGAAGTTATCCCATGACTAATGTAAAAAATGAAAATAGTACATTACAATCTCTTTCTAACAAGCCTAGAATCCGACTATTTTTCGTGGATCAACCCTTTTATGCAATTAGTGATTTTCTGATGACACATCCCTATAAAATGTTGTGTCACCCTTCAAGTAAAAGACATCTTTGAGCAGAGGCTAAGGGTATTAAGCTCTTATAAAGCCCTTTAATCTATGCAGCTACATATTCACTGTGCTCAGTCTGTGTCTTCTAACAGCAGGTTGGATATTGCAGATTACTGCCTGTAGTCTGAATGTCATTTGCCCACTACAGGCAGCTGTAAACGTCAGTAGTTTGTAGCCTGCTGACAGAAACTCTACAGGCAATCTTTCAGTAGGTTTATATTGTTGATCACCAGGAAAAAAATTAACAAATCTATTTAAAGAAATTGCTAATTTCCTGCATGGCAGCTCAATAATATTAGACTAGATGCTGCATAAACGTTAATGTTGGTTATATGTCGCTTTTCCAGGAAATCTAACTTTTATTCCTAGGAAATGTAGCTTTGTGTAATGGCATCATGGACCATGAAAAGTGATAAAATATTGAACAATTCTTTGTTGGTAGTGATGTTAAATTGAGGAAACGAACAGAAAGAAAAGAGTCAATGAGTTAGAGGAGTAGAGTCAATGAAGTAAAGAGGATGAGTGCTTTACTGGAATTCAAAATGGCTGTTAACTGGATGTACATCATACAACTGATTATTATAACTAACTTACTGCGGGGGAAATTTACTAATCAAAATGCTGCAGAATTCTGGTGCAATTTGTCCCCCAAAAAACTGAAGTAAATTCTTTGCACCACATTTTGTGTTTTAGACACTTTTTGTGACTCATCTGACAAGGGCTCATGTCTTAACAAAAAAGAGGTGTGTCTTTGCTAGAAAGGGTGGCTCATTTTAGGAGTAAACAAATAGGGAAGTGTAAACTTAGACTAGACAGTCTATTATCACTCCAGATTTATCACCCAGCATCAGCCACTGTGATAAATGTGGTGCAGTTTAAGACTAAGTTTACATAGTCTTAATTTTAGACAATATTAGTAAATGCAAGCCATTGTCTACGATTTGGTTTCATACTGAAGCCACCAAACTACTCCCAATGCATGGTAGGGCACTTAAAAACTTGTTCACACATGGATTTGCTCTCTGCTATGGAAAAAGGCCTCACAGGCATACTGCACATGCACATCAGCTGCCATTACTACATCTGGAAGAGAGTAAAAAGCCTTTGTCCACAATAGGGAGTCTACAACACATGTGAAGGGCAAGTAATGAATGCCACATGCGCAGAATTCACAAAGGAAGTGATATCCAATGAGGTTGGCAATGTCAATCAACCAAGTGAGACCTGGAGAACTTTCTGGGATTAGGACCACACTCAGGGAATTTGCCATTTAAAATGCATACAGAATAGAACTTTTTTCTCAGCAATGAAGAGACTGTGAAGGGCAGGGGCAGATTGGCCATTTTCCGGTAGGCTGATGCCCAGGGTGCCGCCTGAGCCCTCCTCACAGTCAGCCAGTGGAAGTTTTTGGGGATGCATTTTGTGCTCCTGGGGTAGTATTGTGATGGACTGTGGTTTTTGGCTCTGTTGGAGTGATTTAATGTGCTGCAATATGGTATTTCTGGCCCTACCTACATGTGTTGGCTCTGCCTTGGATCAATTTAGACCTGACTACAAAATGGGGCCACTTTTAATATTTTTGTCCAGGGCCACTTTAAGTTCCCAGTCTGCCCCTGGTGAAGGGGACACAAAGGTATGTTGGAACGTGCCTGCCTTGAGCTGGAAGTAGGTTCGTTGCCATGAATTTGAAATTTCAGCTAAAAATGATTAAAAAAATACAATAGAAATGTCTTGCTTTAACAAACAAACATATTACTCTGCCTAAAACACAGTACATTTAATCCAAATGTTTGCGCATTTGGCTCAACAGATCAAATGAGCAACTATTTTAATCCCTGGAAGATACATTGAAATGTCACAGGAAATGAATAATGTTATCACTCAGCTGTAATATGTGACGGATAAAAAAAAGACTGTTTTGCATGCTAAATAGAACGCATTCCAAGCTATCCGCCGGCTAGGTAATTTTTTTCTGGCTTCAGGTTTCCAGATTTAATTACGGGTACAATTTGCCATAGCACAATAGTCGGATAAATAAGCATGCATATTATCAATGGCATTAAAATCACAGCTATTCCGAGCTTTTGTGCCTGAAATAGAACTTTTACAATCTGTGCCCTGTTTTAAAGACCCAGTCATTATGTGATGTATTTATAGCAGAAATTAGAGGTAGGTGGTTGAATTGCAGTCGTGACTCATCAGCTCTTCATTAATAGAAGAGGATCATTTTGGAAACACTTTGCTTTCTTGGAAGCAAGCAGCGTTTTTCGTGCTCTGTGATGATTTTATCTGATATAAATAAGAGTACTTTATAGGTAATTATTGCACCTGATTTATGTAGACATGCTATTAAAGTTCAACATAGTATATAAGTCGAATACACAGGTTACCTAAAAGGAAATGCGCTGTTTCAGTAGCAGCTAAGCACAGGCTGGGTGGCAATGAATGAGATCAACGTATAATTACATTCTTTCACATTGTAAGCCTTTTCTTGCCAAAAATACTCATATAGCATAGGCAGCTGTATAGCTAAATGAAAGGTTTTAACATATTACATTTTTAGATAGCAATCTCTCTACAAAGTCTCAGTTTACATTAATGATATATTTATAGTACTTACATAGATTAAATTTGAAATCTCCCACTGTCCATAACATTGTCAGACTGTCATGTGTCACCACAATGTTCCTTTCTATGTTTTAGCAAATTTAACTGGATCGAGAGTGATGACAGTCAAACAAATAGCCATCTGGTCAACTTATCCTTTTAAAAGGGTCCAATCGATATATTTTCAGTAGCTGCTTTATGAATCATTTTTCAATTCCATTTTTCACAGCTTTCCAAACAACACAAAAAGGGAGTAATACGAGAAGCAAAAAAGGGGGGGGGGGAGCCCTACTGTTAAGAAAACGCATATATATAAATACTGTATATACTCTATCTATGAAAAGATTTGAAGAAATGAAGTGAAATATTATGGAAGATTTAAGGACTTTGTACTACCTGGACCCTTTGATGTGGTTCTGAAATCTCTAACTAATAAAGACAATATTTCTAATAAACGTTTACTTAATAAGAAACTAGAGAAAACTCCACTATTGGCTCACAGACTTTGGAATCTGTATGTAGATTCATCTATGCAGAATCAATGGGATCCGATCTTTCAAAATGCATGGTCCATATCACTAAACTCTACTTTGAGGATATCACAATTATTTATCATACACCTTCTATACTATTCCCCCAACAAGCTTGCTAAATTCTATCCTGGAAGAGATTTGTATTGCCCTAGATGCGGGGCTGAGCAGGCTGATGGTATTCATCTGTTTTGGTCTTCTCCTTTCAGAAGCAGGATTTGGGTACTGGTGGTGGATCATATAGCTCAGATTTTCGGTATTAAGTTTAAGATTAATTTGGAAATTTGTATTCTAGGGTTTGTACACGCAGAAATGAAAAAAATATAAGGATCTTTTGGTGATAAGAAAACTTTTGTTTTATGCTAGACTATGTATTGTTAACTGGTTCTGATGTATACGGTATATACATAAGGCGGTCAAGACTTTAAATATGCTCGCACGTACAGCTGGTGCCATAGCTGCCGAGTGCCTGCTGTTTAAAACAGCATTCACCAGGAGCTAATATCCGCAACTGGCGGTAACATCGATTGTGGACTTTTAAGCCTTCAAATGTTGTGGTCAACTGTGACCACGGCATCTAGGAAGATAAAAACCGGGAGCGTGCGACAGCCTGTGGTAAAGCCCCATAGGAACTTAGGGGGCCATTTATGAACAGATATACATTACTTTTTGGCATATACAGTATCTGTCAGAGATTGTGCCGCAAAGGTTATTTGCTCTCCAAACTGCAACCTTTTCCGCCACTCACACCAAGTCTAAAAAAGGGGACTTGACGCGAGCGGGGAAAAGACTGGGATGAAAGGCCCGTCTCATTTATCATTTTTTACGCTTGTTTTAGGCATAGAAAATGGTCTAAAACTACGCCAGTAAGGCTCCTTTCACACGAGCGAGTATTCTGCACAGGTGCAATGCGTGATGTGAACGCATTGCGCCCCGCACTGAATCTGGACCCATTCATTTCAATGGGTCTGTGTACATGAGCGTTGTTTTTCACACATCACTTGTGCTTTGCGTGAAAATCACAGCATGTTCTATATTCTGTGTTTTTCACGCAACGGTGGCCCCATAGAAGTGAATAGGGCTGCGTGAACAACGATGAGTTTTTCACGGATGGTTGCTAAGATATGTTGTTTGTAAACCTTCAATTTTTTTTATCACCTGCGTGAAAAACGCATCAATGCGCATTTTATCCACGCAATAAAAACTGAACAATTGTACGCATGAATGAACTTGCTTGCGAAATCTCAAATTTTTAACTGAGCGCATCCAGAACGCATCCGGACCTAATCCTTATTGCTCGTGTGCAAGGTGACTAAGGCCCCTTTCACACGGGCGTTGCGCGAAAATGTGCGGGTGTGTTGCGCGAGTGCAAAACATTGTAATGCGTTTTGCACTCGCGTGAGAAAAATCGCGCATGTTTGGTACCCAAACCCGAACTTCTTCACAGAAGTTCGGGCTTGGGATCGGTGTTCTGTAGATTGTATTATTTTCCCTTATAACATGGTTATAAGGGAAAATAATAGCATTCTGAATACAGAATGCATAGTAAAACAGCGCTGGAGGGGTTAAAAATAAATAAATTAATAATTAAACTCATCTTAGTCCACTTGACCGCGTAGCCCGGCATCTCCTTCTTTCTCCTTTACTGAACAGGACCTGTGGTGAGCATTCATTATAGGTCAAGGACCTTTGATGACGTCACTCCGGTCATCACATGGTACGTCACATGATCTTTTACCATGGTGATTCACCATGGTAAAAGATCATGTGACGTACCATGTGATGACCGGAGTGACGTCATCACAGGTCCTTGAACTATAATTAATGCTCACCACAGGTCCTATTCAGTAAAAGAGACAGACGGAGATGCCGGGCTACGCGATCAAGTGGATTAAGGTGAGTTAAATGATTATTATTTTTTTTTTAACCCCTCCAGCGCTGTTTTACTATGCATTCTGTATTCAGAATGCTATTATTTTCCCTTATAACCATGTTATAAGGGAAAATAATACAATCTACAGAACACCGATCCCAAGCCCGTTCGGGTTTGGGTACCAAACATACGTGATTTTTCTCACGCGAGTGCAAAACGCATTACAATGTTTTGCACTCGCGCGGAAAAATCGCGGGTGTTCCCGCAACGCACCCGCACATTTTCCCGCAACGCTCGTGTGAAAGAGGCCTTAGGCCTCTTTCACACAAGCGTGACGGATTAGGTCTGGATGTGTTTAGAATGCGTTCAGGGAAACTCGCACCATTTCTCAAGCAAGTTCAGTCAGTTTTGTCTGCGATTGCGTTCAGTGTTTCAGTTTTTTCCACGCAGGTGCAATGCGTTTTGATGCGTTTTTCATGCCCGTCATAAAAAACTGAACCATCCTCTGGAGTCACCTGGTCACTGCAAACACAGAAATACCCCCAGCATGTATTTGTTTCTGTTGTAGATTGGATTGTTTGGCTGGTATGTGTGTTGGGTTTTTGGATTTTCCTTTGCAGGATTTCCACTTTCCCCCTATCATCGACTGACTATGTGTTCTTGCACTGGCTGGTCTCCTGTTGTTTTGGAGAGCAGCCAGAAATTATAGAGGGGGAACCGCGGAGGAAGGATGTGGGTGCATCTTATCATTTCACAGCGGGCCAGCAAAGGTCAATTTGTTACTTTGTATTATGATCTCCGTGCGCACCCTGTTAAGTTCTTTAATTACTGCCGCATGTCGGTGGCTACATTTGATTGGCTGTTGGGGGAGTTGCGGCCTGTCTTGACTTTCAAGGACACCAACATGCGGCGGAGTGTGTCACCTGAAGAACGCCTAATTATTACTTTAAGGTAATTATTATCAGACTCATACATGAATGACCCACTGTTTGCCAATATATAGCCGTTTGGTTTATGGCCGTGTATTGTGAACATTACCTGTTCTATGTATAAGTACTTAATAGTAGTATGCATGTATTATATATCAGTGGCGTAGGGATCGCCATAGCAACCATAGCATGGGCTATGGGGCCCTACGCCGCTGGGGGCCTGTCCGACCGCATTCAGTTTTTTTAATTTTATTTACACACACAGACACTACACACAGGCAGCCAGGAGGTGGCGTAACTACCGCGGAAGCAGCTGCTTCGGGGCCCGACAGTTTATTTTCAAGTTAGTTAAATATCGAATTTTAATGTTCAGGGCCCCCTTCACAGCAGCGGTCTTAATGTTCAGGCCCCCTCGCTAATGGGATCTAATCTTACTGTATTCTAAAGTCTCCTGATGTGTCTGGGATTCGAACCCACAACCTCCAATGTATCAGTGTATCAGAGGCAAAGCATTTACCCTCACAACCATAAAGGAGGCATTGCAACTGATTGAAAAAATTTGACACTTCTACTGTTATAGCTGGCTAAGTGTACATCTATACACATGACAGCTGCCCCAACACACCCAGCACTACTATATCTCTATATGACAGCTATCCCAGCACACTCAGCTCTGCTATATCTCTATATATGAGCAGCTGTCATGTGTATAGATGTACACTTAGCCAGCTATAACAGTAGAAGTCTCATAATTTTTCAGTCAGCAGTAAGCTGGCTCTTATGGTCTTGTGGTTAGATGCTTTGCCTCTGATACAGAAGGTCGTGGGTTCGAATCCCAGCAGAAACCTTTTCTGAAATACAAGCACTGACTCCATATATGGACATACAGGGCGGGACACAGGAAGAGGCTGCATCGCATCGCTGACATGGAGGTAAGTAGAAGTGTTTAATTTTTTTTTTTTAATACCCGACTGTTACTGCCATGGGGGGAGCGGGGGGGGGGGGCACTTGATACTGGCACATGGGGGGAGGGGGGTTGGTACCTGACCTGATACTGGCACCTGGGGGGGGGGGGGGTTGGCACCTGATACTGACTGGCACATGGGGGGGGGAGGCACCTGATACTGTGGATGGCACTGTTTAGGGGAGGGGGATCTGTGTATGGCACTATTTAGGGGAGGGGGGATCTGTTGATGGCACTATTTAGGGGAGGGGGATCTGTGGATGGCACTGTTTAGGGGAGGGGGATCTGTGGATGGCACTATTTAGGGGAGGGGGATCTGTGGACGGCACTATTTAGGGGAGGGGGATCTGTGGACGGCACTGTTTAGGGGAGGGGGATCTGTGGACGGCACTGTTTAGGGGAGGGGGATCTGTGGACGGCACTGTTTAGGGGAGAGGGATCTGTGGATGGCACTATTTAGGGGAGGGGGATCTGTGGATGGCACTATTTAGGGGAGGGGGATCTGTGGATGGCACTATTTAGGGGAGAGGGATCTGTGGATGGCACTGTTTAGGGGAGGAGGATCTGTGGATGGCACTATTTAGGGGAGGGGGATCTGTGGATGGCACTATTTAGGGGAGGGGGATCTGTGGATGGCACTATTTAGGGGAGGGGGATCTGTTGATGGCACTGTTTAGGGGAGGAGGATCTGTGGATGGCACTGTTTAGGGGAGAGGGATCTGTGGATGGCACTATTTAGGGGAGGGGGATCTGTGGATGGCACTATTTAGGGGAGGGGGATCTGTGGATGGCACTATTTAGGGGAGGGGGATCTGTGGATGGCACTATTTAGGGGAGAGGGATCTGTGGATGGCACTGTTTAGGGGAGGGGGATCTGTGGATGGCACTATTTAGGGGAGGGGGATCTGGGGATGGCACTATTTAGGGGAGGGGGATCTGTGGATGGCACTATTTAGGGGAGAGGGATCTGTGGATGGCACTATTTAGGGGAGGGGGATCTGTGGATGGCACTATTTAGGGGAGGGGGATCTGTGGATGGCACTATTTAGGGGAGGGGGATCTGTGGATGGCACTATTTAGGGGAGGGGGATCTGTTGATGGCACTATTTAGGGGAGGGGGATCTGTGGATGGCACTATTTAGGGGAGGGGGATCTGTTGATGGCACTATTTAGGGGAGGGGGATCTGGGGAGGGGGATCTGTGGATGGCACTATTTAGGGGAGGGGGATCTGTGGATGGCACGGGGGGGGGCCCATAATTTTTTTTTGCTATGGGGCCCATGCATTTCTAGCTACACCCCTGTTATATATCTTAAATTTAGAGTGAGAAACATTTCCCAGGCCACTTTTTTATAGAGTACTTTGGTGTACTAACTAACAAAATGAATATAGTGTTATGGGTATGCGTCCTTATGAACACTTTTAGATAAATATATATAAGGAAAGGACGCTAAAACAAAATAACAAAAGCTTTATTATAATGTTTAGATAAAATATAGGGGTGTCTACCCACACTGCAATAAGCAGCTAACTGAAACTTCACTAATTTGTGGGACCAACCATCCTCATAACCACACTGGTGAAGGTGTACATATACTTGAGCAGAATGATCAATTTGTCCCACAAACTAAAACCCACCAACACTGGGGGGCATATTACCACAAGGTCCTGGGTGTGAACCTGGGTGAAGTACTGTGCAAATGGATACCTGGTACCATGTGTAGCACCAGATATCACCTTAATTAACAGTGGATGTCAGTGCGCATAACATCCACTGCACTGAAACAATACAGGTGCAGGACTGAGACAGAATGAGAGCTGCTGAATTTGACTGGTGTGTCAAAAAGCACCGATTCATCTGACACAGTCCTATGTGGTCTATGCTCAATGCGTTTCCATGCACAAAGGTGCACTTCATCAGGAACGAAATGCACCGTGACGAGAGCCCACAGCCTCTGATGTAGAGGGCAGAGGTAGGGTGACCTGCCTATGACCGAATTCCTCTAGTGTGAGGCACGGCGTAATGACTGGAACCTACAACCCTGCCTAAGCCGTCCACCTCTAGTTTGAGGGGCAGTGTGCTGGTGTGCAACAAATCGGCGCTGTAATGGCCGCAAAGCGGCTCGCAAAGCACCGAAATTAAAAAGGTGATACCCCGCCGGACACCTTCCCCCGCGTGACAGCCAATCCAGCCAGAAGGCTCGGTAAAGAATCAACCAATGGCTGACCAGCGGGCGGAGCTACGTCAGTCCCGAGGAAAGCGCAATCCGCCGCAGTCAAAAAGGGGAACTTCACGGCGGCTCTTTATGAACATGCCATCGGAATATCAATACCTAAACTATTATAAGTGGAATTGGATAAAGCAAAAGGAGAAGAAAAAGAAAACGAGTGTTGACACACCGCAGAGACAAGACATCACTATGGGGAGCCAATGAGTGTCAGAGGATGATAACACTTGATAATCATAAATACAATAGGCGTATATGAGGCCAAATGCATGTTCATATGAATGGCACAAAAGAAATGGCATCATTGAGGCCAGATGGTTTGATGGTGTTTAAGGAAAAAATCCATCGCGCCTCTTTCTGCAGGAGGATGCAGTCACAATCACCGCCCCTTGATGACATTTTCACAGAATCAATCGCCTGAAACTTAACTGATGACACTCTGCCACTATGACAGTCAGACACATGACGTGCAATAGGGGTGTCTTTCAAGTTCATAATGTCCATAACGTGCTCCCCTATACGCCGTCTAAAATCCCTAATAGTTTTGCCAACATATTTGATGCCGCAAACACATGTCATCTCTGCCTGAGGAGGTGGTGATGGTGAGTACAATAAAGGAATTCAAGAGGGGCCTGGATGTATTTCTAGAGTGTAATAATATTACAGGCTATAGCTACTAGAGAGGGGTCGTTGATCCAGGGAGTTATTCTGATTGCCTGATTGGAGTCGGGAAGGAATTTTTAATCCCCTAAAGTGAGGAAAATTGGCTTCTACCTCACAGGGTTTTTTTGCCTTCCTCTGGATCAACTTGCAGGATAACAGGCCGAACTGGATGGACAAATGTCTTTTTTCGGCCTTATGTACTATGTATGTTTATCAGATAAATAACACCAACTGACTTGCAGTTGAAAAATGACCTAATAAAATAGGTCTTGTCTGATGTGCTGTTGCCAAAGCTCTTGGTCTTGTCTATAAATCCAATCCACAGAACTTGCAAGATCCACAGGGGAATCTCCCTGTAAGGGAACTCCGCAACCAGGACTGTGGTTTTGGACTTTGATATAGACTATGTGTCAACATGTCTCGTAAATTGTTGCTACGCCGATAGGTGATGGATGGTCTGGGTGGGATCATATTACCAACGTCTGGATCAGATTTAAGTATATCCCAATGATCAAGGAGGATTTGACGTACAGCCTCATGGGCACTGTCGTAGGTGCCAATAATTCTGACAGTGTTGTCACCGACCTCCCTGTTTTTAGGGGACAGCAGAAGATCCCTATTAGCGCTGAGTGAATGTTGATACGCCTGTCTCAGGCATCGCTGTGGATAGCCACAACGCCAGAATCTCTGTTGGAGATCTTTCGCAGCCACCTTAAAGTCACCTAATTGATAACAATTCCACCTCACCCTTAAATATTGTCCCTTCGGGATCCCTCTTTTCAGGGTCAAAGGGTCCCCACTCTCCCATTTTAACAAGTTGTTGGTTTCCTGAACACATTGGTAATTATATGACCAAATGCATCCAGTGAAATGGTGAGATCCAAAAAGGAAATGTGCTTGGAATTGATCTCGGACATGAAGAATAGCCCTAATTGATTGATATAGTGTTTTTCTTTCTGCCATACAGCTGCCCCCTGAGAATGTGAATGTTGTGATCAAAGTGTAGTGCTGCACATGAGTCGACTCCTGATGAAGACGCCGAAGTGGATAGATCAGCATCTGAAATCAGACAGCAGTGACTTGATATAGCCCGGGGCTTCCTGGAGAGGGCACAATTCCCTTCCACCTTGGAAGATCAGGATCTGATGGACTGAGAGTAAGGGAGTTATTTTTGGATTATTTTATGTCCCCTCTCGGTTCTGTCCCTTTCCAGCAGCAGTACTCAGCACATGGAAGGTTGTAATTGCTAAAAAAAAAATATATATATATATATATATACAGGGAGTGCAGAATTATTAGGCAAGTTGTATTTTTGAGGATTAATTTTATTATTGAACAACAACCATGTTCTCAATGAACCCAAAAAACTCATTAATATCAAAGCTGAATATTTTTGGAAGTAGTTTTTAGTTTGTTTTTAGTTTTAGCTATTTTAGGGGGATATCTGTGTGTGCAGGTGACTATTACTGTGCATAATTATTAGGCAACTTAACAAAAAACAAATATATACCCATTTCAATTATTTATTTTTACCAGTGAAACCAATATAACATCTCAACATTCACAAATATACATTTCTGACATTCAAAAACAAAACAAAAACAAATCAGTGACCAATATAGCCACCTTTCTTTGCAAGGACACTCAAAAGCCTGCCATCCATGGATTCTGTCAGTGTTTTGATCTGTTCACCATCAACATTGCGTGCAGCAGCAACCACAGCCTCCCAGACACTGTTCAGAGAGGTGTACTGTTTTCCCTCCTTGTAAATCTCACATTTGATGATGGACCACAGGTTCTCAATGGGGTTCAGATCAGGTGAACAAGGAGGCCATGTCATTAGATTTTCTTCTTTTATACCCTTTCTTGCCAGCCACGCTGTGGAGTACTTGGACGCGTGTGATGGAGCATTGTCCTGCATGAAAATCATGTTTTTCTTGAAGGATGCAGACTTCTTCCTGTACCACTGCTTGAAGAAGGTGTCTTCCAGAAACTGGCAGTAGGACTGGGAGTTGAGCTTGACTCCATCCTCAACCCGAAAAGGCCCCACAAGCTCATCTTTGATGATACCAGCCCAAACCAGTACTCCACCTCCACCTTGCTGGCGTCTGAGTCGGACTGGAGCTCTCTGCCCTTTACCAATCCAGCCACGGGCCCATCCATCTGGCCCATCAAGACTTAGAAAAATCAGTCTTGAGATATTTCTTGGCCCAGTCTTGACGTTTCAGCTTGTGTGTCTTGTTCAGTGGTGGTCGTCTTTCAGCCTTTCTTACCTTGGCCATGTCTCTGAGTATTGCACACCTTGTGCTTTTGGGCACTCCAGTGATGTTGCAGCTCTGAAATATGGCCAAACTGGTGGCAAGTGGCATCTTGGCAGCTGCACGCTTGACTTTTCTCAGTTCATGGGCAGTTATTTTGTGCCTTGGTTTTTCCACACACTTCTTGCGACCCTGTTGACTATTTTGAATGAAACGCTTGATTGTTCGATGATCACACTTCAGAAGCTTTGCAATTTTAAGAGTGCTGCATCCCTCTGCAAGATATCTCACTATTTTTGACTTTTCTGAGCCTGTCAAGTCCTTCTTTTGACCCATTTTGCCAAAGGAAAGGACGTTGCCTAATAATTATGCACACCTAATATAGGGTGTTGATGTCATTAGACCACACCCCTTCTCATTACAGAGATGCACATCACCTAATATGCTTAATTGGTAGTAGGCTTTCGAGCCTATACAGCTTGGAGTAAGACAACATGCATAAAGAGGATAATGTGGTCAAAATACTCATTTGCCTAATAATTCTGCACGCAGTGTATATATTGAAAAAAAAATTACCGGCAGCACCACCAAGCCAAAAAACTAGGTAGAGAGGGTGCACTGCCCGAGTATGGTAACTGGTTCTTACCCACTAATACGGAATAAAGAAATCGGACTGCACTCCAGTTGAATCTTCAGTGAAAAAAAGGATTTATTCACCCATAGGTGGCACAAGCGACGTTTCGGCTCACATATGAGCCTTTCTCAAGCATTGGTAAGAGGTGAACAAGTTACATATAAAGGCGTGTCAATCATAACACTTAGTGCTTCAACTTAATTGATACTTAAAGACATATCAACAAAAAAATATTACAAATAAAACAGCATCATTCCAATTCGATGTAGTTGATAAAGTGACAGGTGCAGTGAGTTCATAAAGTGCATAGTGCATCAAAAATACATATGAATTCATCCTAATCCATAATTGTTCTCAGCTGTATTCTATTCAAAACGTGATGATTACATAAATCATAATAATACACATGTGTGGGAGAAGGAAACCAGTTAATTGGTACCTGGAATAGTGCTAATGACCACGCAGACCATCGCGCTGTACAGCGCGTCCTTGCAATATCTTTGCGCATGTCCCGATAGGCTATTGCGTCATAATCCAGCGCCCACCATGGGACGCACGTGCGTCGCATGGTCACATGTCAGTGACGTAGGCGGCGCACACTGCGATGCCCCACGGCGTCCTCTATATCTATCAAAGAAGGAAGCGCATGCGCATAGGTTATCCCCGATGTACTGACCGCCATATTGGATAAGGGAACATTGCCCTATTGTTAATGTATACTATATAGGCTGCCGTTTTTCGTTCAACATTAAGTCACTCCGGGTCAGTCCCATATATCCGCAGGTTGGAAGAGTCTCCACCCTTTCCAAGTAGGAGGCTCAATTCCAATTGTTACCCCAGTTCTGTGAGCACGTCAGTGCCATCAGTGCTGTGGGTCCCAAACCTGCTAAAGTACGTGACTAAGAGGGATTCTCCTCATCATCATCTATCAGAACGATACCTATGTATAGGTCGGCAGTATGTATTCTATCCTATCTCAAGATTGAGAAAAGGGGGACAAAATGGGAAACGATTCTCTATTCTACGCCTTCGGGACATATGCAAGCATTACAAGAAAACAATGTATAAAAAAGAAAAAGATATTTTTTAACATAGGTCTCTCATCCACTGTCCAGGTCCATCAATTTTACAAGATACCTTCTCCAAAAGTGTAGGTGTACCTGAAATAATGAAATAAAAAAATGATCAGTGATACATATAATTTATTTCACATTTTTTTAAATTTTTTAGTTACTAATTAAAAAAAAAAAATGATTGCCAATGAATCCGTCTACTGCAGGTGAATTACTTAACGCACAACCAAAGCATAATAGGGCAAACTACCCCACTCACATCCCACCAACATATCTATAATCAATATTCAGTCCATTGGGGTGCAGACTGTTTAGAGTCTGTATCCAATACATTTCTCTTTTTTTAAGTAGGGATATTCGATCCCCACCTCTCCGTGGCATATGCACCTGATCAATAATCCAGCACCTAAGATCCTTTTCACTGTGCTTTTTCAAGCTAAAATGCCTGGGAACTGGAAGATCTGTGCATCCCTTTCTGATAGTATAACGGTGGTTATTCAATCTGGTCTTTAGGTTGGTGGAGGTCTCACCCACATAAAGAAGTTGACATGGGCATGATAAAATGTATATAACATGCGAAGAGTCACATGTCAAGTAAACTTAATAGGATATATCTGTCCTGTCCCAGGGTGTGTGAATACCCTCGACCTACATATTACACGGCAGTTGACACAATGAAGGCATGGAAAACATCCAGTGCCCAATGGTGCCAACGTTGTTTGTCTGGAAACTGATTTGGGTCCCACGTCAGCTCTCACCAGCTGATCTCGAATATTCTTACACCTACGGTAGGCACATAGCTGTAATGCCCCAAATTCTGGTACTGTCGTTCGGCAACATCTTAATATTGCCCAATGTTTCTTCAATATTTTGTTAATAGCGCTGCTATGCTCTGAATAGGTGGACACAAACGTAATTCTACTATGGTCCTTTCTCTCTTTGTTGCCCAGCAACAGGGTATCCCTGTCTACCGCTAGCGCTTTCAACTTTTGTGCTTCAAGCAGTGTATTAGGGTACACTCGTTGTTTAAATTTGGTAATCATACCATTCACTGTTTTCTCAAAGGTATCATTAGCTGCCACAATCCTCCTAGCCCTTAGAAATTGTGAGTAAGGCAAGTGCTTTACCATACTCCTAGGGTGACAGCTTTCATATCTTAACATCATGTTTTTATCAGTGGGTTTTGTATATAGTTCGGTAAACAGAACCCCATTAGACACAATTACATTAGTTTTCCAAAAACTGAACGGCAGTATCCGAATAAGTGACGGTGAACTGTAGTTCATCGTCCACTCCATTCAGATATATATATATATATACAGATGTAGCAGGGTTAGCACTCCAGCTCTTAACTCAAATTTCTTAACTCATCGCGTTATCTTGAGACAAAAGCTATTGAAAAGCAATTGAATGTGTTTGCTTAGATTAGATAACACAACTCAGAAATCTCAGGAGTGTTAACTCTACTCCATCAGTATATATATATTTATTAGTAAAAACCTGGATCGTGTTTTTTTAGTTAGTTTTTGAATTTTTAAGTTAGGGACTCGCCAGATAATGAGGACCCTTGATGTGGGTTGCGAGCGTACATATTTTGCAGACATACTGGGAGAGATTTATCAGAACTAGTGTAAAGTAGAACTAGCTTACAGCAGTTTGATAATTCTCCCCCATACTGTTTTTAGAAATGTCTGTGAAACATGAACTAATACCCAATTGTTAGGAACAGAGCAATGTAATTTGCAATCTATAAAATAAATGTATACCTGTAACAATAATTGTATTTGGCCTACTCTAATTAATGGTTAAATATGTAATGTGAAAATAAAACATGATTATTGTTTTTCAAATTGGGTACATTACGTACATTATAGTCATTGATGTTTTGAGCCCTGACATGTATTGTAATGAAGATGTGTAATAAAGTAGCTATTATTTTATTACAATTTAGAAGCAAGGGTATACTTGTTTAGGTACATTTTCTCACAGTCAAACACATCCTCAGTGTACTTTGGGTATGTTAATTATAGGAAAAAATGCCTACGGAGGGATATGTTGAATGTGTCAGTACACAATAAATATAAATATGTACTGTTTAATAATGAAAACCATACAAGTGAACAAAGAATAATGTCCTTTATTTTAAAAGTGAGATTTGTCACCATAAGTGTCCATTCACACATCCGCAAAATGAGTCCACATCCGTTCCGCAATTTTGCGGAACAGGTGTGGACTCATTCATTTTCAATGGGGCCGGAATGTGCTGTCCGCATTTGCGAATCCGCACTTCCGGATCCACACTTCCATTCCGCAAAAATATAGAACATGTCCTATTCTTGTCCGCAATTGCGGACAAGAAAAGGTATTTTCTATGAGAGTGTCGGCGATGTGTGGTCCGCAAAATGCGGAACGCACATTGCCGGTGTCTGTGTTTTGCGGATTCTGATATGGATAATTTGGTTGAACTTTGCGCACAAATCTCCGGTGCACTAAAAGGTGCACTTCAGTAACAATTTTGTAGCTATTATTCAGTTCTTTCTGTATAAGGGATGAAGTACTTCTTTAGCCCAGGAAGAGTCAGACACAATGCTAGTTCAAACTGGAGTCTGTGTAAAAAGCCCCCTAATAGACTCCAGACTCCTTCTTTATTAAGGCAATAGAACGACACCCAGTGGGAGATGGCTTTACAATTTCAGCCAGTCAGCCAAGAAAGTGCAGGTACATATCAAAGGGGAGGGGAGGGCATCAACATGGCCGAACAGTGCAATGCACACACCTCATCCCTTTATAAGGAAGGATGAGTTATGTCCATTGTCTGATCAGCCAGGTGGCTGCCCATCCGCTATCACTGTCAGCATGGACCCCATTCAATACTGCTCAAAGTGACCAGTATCTAGTGAAGATCATTCTACTGGTTCTTATAGATTTGGGACTATCTGCGGGACATTGCTACGGCTATTGTCAGCATATGGTACGAGTATACCGACAAGGCAAATATGCATGTCTTAAAAGCAGATATGTATCCAGAAAGGGATAGCAAAGCCAGAGCAGAGGTATATGTATCTCTCGTTATGCAGAATTCACTTCTCTAATGTGTATAGACGTTTGAAGGGAAGAAGCCCAGCGCATTGCACTTAGTGCTCACAAACCGGCAAACGTCCCCCTACACATTGAGAACACGTCTCCAAGCCCATGAGAAGGTTTTCATACTGACGGTTTTACCGCTGGTCCCTATTCAACCCAAGTACCCTCTGCTAGAGCGTTCCTCGGTTAAATCCGACACAGGGAGACAGATCACAATCTATAAAACACACACACACATCCTAAGATAAAATGTCCGCATAATTCCATATAATAAAATTTACACAACAGTCTGCAAAACACATACGGATGTGTGAATGGACCCTTATACTGTACTTACTGAACCTGTGCGGGTCCATAAACCAAAATAAAGTAACATAAAATTACAAATGAAAAAAGCGTCCTGGTGTGGATGGGGGTCCCTCATACTGTTGCCCATGGTAACTGCCATGTAAAGAGGCCGTTGGCTGTGAGAAGGCCATATTGTCGCCCTTGAGGAGGGAATTCTGGTGGGTACTGGGGAATTTGAGGAGGTGGCCTTGGCACAGGGCCAGTGATGTGCCCATGGTTGCGCCAGTTCTCCAAAGCAGCAAAAATCTCAGAGGGGTCAGTTGGAGGAGTGGCTGCCTCCAGAACAATACCTACTGCTGCTTGAGTTCTAAGATATCATTCTGGAGGCAGATTCCTAAAATGAGTAGCCAGACTCCTTACATATAGATCAAAATTGTCCTCATGGCATGCTCGAGAAAGATACTCCAGGACCTGACTATGTACTGCGGTCTCTATAACTGGAGCAGGTCTCTTCTGCTGCGTCTGGAGAGACAAAGTTGGGTCCAATTCCACTGGAGGAGGAACAGTCGCATGGGACACAATGGAGGCTCTCCCTTCACCAGTGTCTGGAGGAGGTGGGGATGCTGGACCTTCATCCTCGCATGCACTGGAGTGCTGCTCCAATGTCTCCTCAACTTCCTCCTCAAGGTTGTCTTCCGTTCTTCACAAAAAACAAGACAACATGTTAAATATGATGTAGCTAACTTTAAACATAACAAAACACATAGTCATATCCAAATTTTTAATGTAAAACTTTTACAAACAATCTGCGACCAGCATCAAGTTGTGACATAACAATATGTAGGGGCCATTCGAAAGTACACATAGTGATGTTTAACCTCTTCAGGACACATGACGTACCGGTACGCCATGTTGTCCTGGTACTTAAGGACACATGACGTACCGGTACGTCATGTATAGTTCCGATCACCACCGCCCGGCTGGCGGTGGGTGATCGGAACCCGGTGCCTGCTCAAATCATTGAGCAGGCACCTTGGCTAGATGCGCCGGGGGGTCCTGTGACCCCCCCAAGTCGGCGATCGCAGCAAACTGCAGGTCAATTCAGACCTGCGGTTTGCTGCGTTTCCGGATTATTCGGGTCTCTGAGGACCCGATAACCCGGAACAGGATGGTGATCGGTGGTTTGATTTTACACCACCAATCACCATCCTGCGATCCTGAGAGGTGATGTGACATCACCTCTCAGGATCGTCTCTGATTGCTAGTTGGGCGGGCGGGAGATTCAAATCTTGGCAGCGCTCCTCTCCTCCTCCTTTTGTGTCCGGGGAGCAGAGGAGAGCGGACCGCTACCTGCACGTGTGGATCTCAACCCCATCTGTGTCCCAGCACCCATCCTTGCCCCCCGCCCCCCCCCCCTTCCCCATCTGATCAGCCAGGTAATTAGGGAAAGGCTAGGGAAAGGTTGGGCTAGGCAGGGATATAAAAGGGAAAGTTAGTGGGGAAAAAAAATGTTTGATTGCATCACCCTAAGTAGGGTGTCTGGGGTCCACAGCACAGCTGTGTGACCCTAGACCCCCCAGGGGTGCTGCCGCTTGGTCCCACATACTGGAAAGAAGGGACGGACCCAAAAAAGATGCAGAGTGTGTCACAGGAGGGGGATGCGGAAGGACACCACTACTCAATGTGACACGTGCCCCGATCATCCGGGCCTCTGCATTATTGGTTGCTTCAGGGAGTACCACACTTCCATGGAGTACTACATTTATATCCCAATTTAGCCACTGACAATCGGATAAAAAAAACTATGGTTCTCAGACTTGAGACACCCAAAAAAATTGTAAAAACTAAAATAATTTAAAAAAAGTATACAAATTAGGTATCACCGCGTCGGTAATAATCTCCTCTATAAAAATACCCCATGATTAACACGGTCCAAAAAAAAAACCTGTGCAAATGGGACAAAAGAACTTTTTTTGTCACCTTACATAACAAAAAGTTTAATAGCAAGCGATCAAAAAGTCATATAGCACCCAAAATAGTGCCAATAAAACCGTCCTCTCATCACGCAAAAAATGAGCCCCTACACAAGATAATCGGCTAAAAAACTTTTAAAAAAATGACTCTTAGACTTTAGAGATATAAAAAAAAAATTTGTATCAAAAAGGATAATATAGTCTAAAACCTAAATAATTGTAAAAAAGTAGACTTATTAGGTATCACCGCGTCCGTAAGAATCTCCTCTATAAAAATACCCCATGACCTAACCCCACAGATTAACACGGTCAAAAAAAAGAATTTAATACGGTGCCAAAACAGCTATTTTTGGCGCTTTTCCATTTCAATCAGTTTTTTCCGGTAACAAAGCAAGGGTTAACAACCAAACAAAACTTAATATTTATTACCCTGATACTGCAGTTTACAGAAACGCCACATTTGTGGTCGTAAACTGCTGTATCACTAAAAGGCAGGGCGCAAAAGGAAAGGACCGACATGGTTTCTGGAAGGCCGATTTTAATGGCCTTTTTATTGACACCATGTCCCTTTTGAAGCCCCCCTGATGCACCCCTAGAGTAGAAACTCCCTAAAAGTGACCCCATCTAAGAAACTACACCCCTCAAGGTATTCAAAACTGATTTTACAAACTTTATTAACCCTTTAGGTGTTCCTCAACAGTTAATGGCAAATGGAGATTAAATTTCAGAATTTCAATTTTTGGTAACCTTACCTCACAAAAATGTAATATAGAGCAACCAAAAATCATATGTCGCAACCAATAAAAGATATATGGATCTATATAAATTCCAAATCACAACTCAAGCAACAAGACTTTATACAAAATCACTGATGTTTATTAGTACAAAATAGAGTTGTGACCACTGGCCACACAGACATTAAGAACACTTAAAATGTCACTCAGACCGCAGACGTGTGGTAATTACAATACATATACGTAAAGTGCAAGTGCCTAGATAACCTTACAACAATAAGATACAGTCAGTGCCTAACAGAGAGTATTATCCTGTCTATGATACATTATCAAAAGGTCAGACAGTGGACCCTAGACTATATGGACATCAACTCACACTATGTTATCTGAAAAGTAGTATAATAAACAAAGAGTAAAGCATACTGACCAAAGTATCTACCACAACACCAGCAGTCCGTGCCCCGACGCGCGTTTCGCCGTCAGCTTTTTCAAGACCCCTTGAAAAAGCTGAGTGGAAAGAATGGGTTAAAATGGAAAGAATGGGTTAAAATGGAAAATTAGGCAAAAAAATGAAATTCTCAAATTTCATCCCCATTTGCCAATAACTCTTGTGCAACACCTAAAGGGTTAAAAAGGTTTATAAAATCAGTTTTGAATACCTTGAGTGGTGTAGTTTCTTAGATGGGGTCACTTTTATGGAGTTTCTACTCTAGGGGTGCATCAGGGGGGCTTCAAATGGGACGTGGTGTAAATAAACCAGTCCAGCAAAATCTGCCTTCCAAAAACCATATGGCGCACCTTTCCCTCTACGCCCTACTGTATGCCCGTACAGTAGTTTACAGCCACATATGTGGGTGTTTCTGCAAACTACAGAATCAGGGCAATAAATATTAAGTTTTGTTTGGTTGTTAACCCTTGCTTTGTTACTGGAAAAAAATGGATTGAAATGGAAAATTTGCCAAAAATTCAGAAATTTTATCTCCATTTGCCATTAACTCTTGTGGAACACCTAAAGGGTGTGTAATTTCTATAATGGGGTCATTTTTTGGTGGTTTCTATTATGTAAGCCTCACAAAGTGACTTCAGACCTGAACTGGTCCCTAAAAATTGGGTTTTTGAAAATTTCGGAAAAATTTCAAGATTTGCTTCTAAACTTCTAAGCCTTGTAACATCTCCAAAATATAAAATATCATTCCCAAAATGATCCAAACATGAAGTAGATATATGGGGAATGCAAATTAATAACTATTTTTGGAGGTATTACTATGTATTATAGAAGTAGAGAAGTAGAGAAATTTAAACTTGGAAATTTGCAATTTTTAAAAAATGTTTGGTAAATTTGGTATTTTTTTTATAAATAAAAATGATTATTTTTTTTTTACTTCATTTTACCAGTGTCATGAAGTACAATATGTGATGAAAAAACTATCTCAGAATGGCCTGGATAAGTCAAAGCGTTTTAAAGTTATCGCCACTTAAAGTGACACTGGTCAGATTTGCAAAAAATGGCCTGGTCCTTAAGGTGAAATAAAGGGGTTAAAGAGGTTGTCCAGGTTCAACTCTGAACCTAGACAACCCCTGTAAATAGTCTTTGTGTGTTGGACGGATCTAAATTCCTCTCAGTAAATGAGGGGAATAGAGAAATAGGAGAGAAAAGGGGCGCACAATAGGGTAGTATGTATATACAGATAAAATGATAATATCATAGGAATTGTGAAGGCTCACCTTTTTTGGTTGTGCAAAATTTAGGCACAACTCTATTGAAGGCTTTAGAGTGATGAGACTTATCTTCCGGAACTGCAGCCGCAGATTGTGAGTTCTTTTTGATGGGATGTCCAGTCCCACAAAAGGAAAAATGGCAATAAGAGAGAAATTCTGCTTCGGCGCAAGTCCACAAATGGAAACGGTCTCACAAGTATGATAGTTCTTCTTTAATGGAAACAACGCGTTTCGGGGAGTAAAACTTCCCCTTCATCAGGTTTCATAGTATTACAATAAACAGACAAATATTTATAGGTGCAGAATAACAGAAAACAACAAAAAAACCGCCAAAAACGAGCACCTGGGGCCCGCCCCCTAGGGGCGGAGCTACATACAGGTGTCACTTCAGACATCATGTAAATCTCAGTTTCGTTTACACAGATCTTACTATGGTGTAATCCCATGTAATTCTGTGTAGGTTCAATAAAAAAACGAGTATCCTAAACATTTATTTCATGTGGAGACATTTCTGTGTATTTAACACATATACATCATGTGACTGCAGAAGGTCACATGATCGGACTGCAGGCTGGAGACATGAGCATCCTCTGGTGATTGGCTCTCTCTCATATGGAAATGCAGGGGGAGAAGGAGAGAGGACGATCACCATGGGCTCCTGTCTCTGTGTGTATGGATACTTTGCTGTCTGCAGGAGGCTGCCGGCCAGGGGGCGTGTCGGTCTGTGACGTCATGACCATGTGATCGCAACCAGGCAGTCACATGGTCTGTTGCCAGGGCAACGGCAATGCTTTGGTTTCAGGCCACACTTAGGAGATATGAAAGAGCTCTGCCCTGGTGTATCAAGGGGATTCAGTAGACCAGGTTACAGCTCTGTATATTCATTTAGGATAGCTCTGCATATTACATATGCTTGGAGTGCATACTAAAATTGTTATTATTATAAATGAGGGGTAAAAGATGAATGAAAGGTAATCACATAATTATCAGATAATTAATAGATAATTGATAAATAGGGTGTATATAAAATTAATAGATAGTATGAATAAAATCCAATAGCACTGTTTAAGTAAAAATCTATATAAAAACTACTCATAATTGGTAAGAATATAAAATAAAATTGTTTGTAATGAAAATATACAATATAGTGGGATATAAATATAGATATAAAATTGGAGTAATTTCAGATATGCCGTTTCCCTAATACTAGTTGTTTTCTTGTGTATTAAAAGGTACTCAGTGAGCACATAATATATTATAATATTTTGGTACATTATTTTATTTAAATTTTTTATATTTTTATTTCTATTTTTATTTTTGTGGGGCATATTGTTTATTATATATCTAACGTTGAATACTTGGACTTCATAGATTAATTTCAAATGCCTCGTTAAGGCCATAGGGATTGAGGCTGTTTAATTTAAAGATCCAGTACATCTCTCGGCGTCTGATGTACTGGATGTCTTTCTGCAGATGGATTGGGATCTGTTCTATAGGTGTCACAGAGAATCCGACTGCATTACCCTCGTGCTGTTCCGTTGCGTGTCTGGAGACGCTATGTTTCATAAATTTCTTTTTGATATTTGACCTATGCTTATTAAATCTGTTACGTAGGGTTTGAATGGTGCGGCCTACATATTGTAGGTGACATGTCTCCAGCCTGCAGTCCGATCATGTGACCTTCTGCAGTCACATGATGTATATGTGTTAAATACACAGAAATGTCTCCACATGAAATAAATGTTTAGGATACTCGTTTTTTTATTGAACCTACACAGAATTACATGGGATTACACCATAGTAAGATCTGTGTAAACGAAACTGAGATTTACATGATGTCTGAAGTGACACCTGTATGTAGCTCCGCCCCTAGGGGGCGGGCCCCAGGTGCTCGTTTTTGGCGGTTTTTTTGTTGTTTTCTGTTATTCTGCACCTATAAATATTTGTCTGTTTATTGTAATACTATGAAACCTGATGAAGGGGAAGTTTTACTCCCCGAAACGCGTTGTTTCCATTAAAGAAGAACTATCATACTTGTGAGACCGTTTCCATTTGTGGACTTGCGCCGAAGCAGAATTTCTCTCTTATTGCCATTTTTCCTTTTGTGGGACTGGACATCCCATCAAAAAGAACTCACAATCTGCGGCTGCAGTTCCGGAAGATAAGTCTCATCACTCTAAAGCCTTCAATAGAGTTGTGCCTAAATTTTGCACAACCAAAAAAGGTGAGCCTTCACAATTCCTATGATATTATCATTTTATCTGTATATACATACTACCCTATTGTGCGCCCCTTTTCTCTCCTATTTCTCTATTCCCCTCATTTACTGAGAGGAATTTAGATCCGTCCAACACACAAAGACTTCGTTTCCTGGAATCTCCAGATCTCTGGGAGCAGCACATAGGACCAATTGCACAAAAGCGGAAAAACGATCTAACAAAGAAAGTATGGACTACATTGCGAACAGAATCGAACAACGGGAACGTTTGATTCTTCAATGCACTAAAAATCTGGTGGAATGTACCTCGAATACGACCCAGGAAGGAGAAGAAGAAAAAAACGCAAGTACTATTGATGAAAAATCGTTATTGAACTTGTTTTATAAACTTGAAAAACTTATTACTGAGGAAATACAGCATCATCTGGATGCTACTTTTTTGGAGATATACATACAAGAACAGATCGTTCCCCGTGGCCTGAGACTAAGGTTTGGTAATTCATTTAAAGAAGATTTGAACTTTACCACTGATTGGGACAACTATCTACTGGACTGTGCTAAAGGTCTCATAATTAGATTAATTGAAAAAAGGCGGTCCCTATATTTAGATCTAGGGGGGAAAATATCCGAGTGTTATGCGGAATTATCCAAACACAGAGCACACATTAACTTCCCCAAGTTTGATCGGCTTATCACATCTAGGATACTCACTCTTGAAAAAGATACCCTAACCAAAAAAAGTGGCAAGCTAGCCAGAGACCGGTCGGATTTTTCCACAAATAACATAAAATTTTGGCAAAAACCCACAGAGCCACCCACTTCTAACTATAAAACACGAATAGAACAACAAGTTCTACCGAGTGACACTAACAGGGGAGACATCAATCATGAGCAGACCAATACTACTACCTCCAAACCACCACCCAGACTAACACAAAATCATAAACATTCACAACACTGGAAACCACGGAACCTCTACTTCAATAGAAACAAGCCCACCCACCACCAGAACACACGGACCCAACCCAGACCCCCGCAAAGGACATCAGAAGCCATAAGACCCTTGCCATCCACCAGTGGGACAGAACACACACTTCGAAATAAGACCCACCACATCAGAAAAATCATAGACCCTATAAACTATGAGACCAACACCAAAGGTTCTACCCCAATTTCCTATCCAGATACACCAAATTCAGAGTTTTTCACTCCATCACACAGCCCAAGAAAATCAGACTCATTCTTTTCCTTCAAAAACAAAACACCCATCCTTTCTCCATCTATTGTTTTTCCTGAAAACGTCAGAGCGGCATGTGGACCACTCAATCTACCACCTACCAATTTTCACACCCATTCCCACCCATCAATGCCAACTTCCCCCAGGCTTTCCACTGCCTCCAATTCCTCAGATGTGGAAGCCGATTCACTCCTTACTGTACATATCTGTACACCTCCCACTAATACTTCCGATCCAGACTGTGTAATATCCACTCCAGACCCACCCAACTGTTCTTCCAATACCCACCTCATACCTACCCCAACTAGCCCCATCAACCCCAATTTGACCACAGACCATTCTGTAGCAGGTCCCTCCGCCTCTCTTTCATTTATAGCTCTCCCTCCCCTTATTCACCCCACGGTAGCTTATCCCATTCTTAAGAGCCCCAAAACAACTACCATTACTCATTTTTTTCACCCACTAGGCCGAAAACCCACCAAACGAAAAAAACTAGAAGAGGATGTAGAGCAGGCAAAAGTAAAAAGAAAGACATAAAGTCAGTTGGAGAACAACCACTGGAAGATATAGAAAAATCATGTGGTATATATAACCTATCCTCATACACTCTGAAAAAAGCGGAAATTGCCGTACTATCCAAAGGCCTATCATTCTGTCCCAGTAGTAAAATCAACGAATTTGATTTATTTTTAGACCTCAACCGGTATATTAAAAAACTCACCCTAAAACGACATTTCAAAATAACAGAAAACTCTGCAAAAAAGCTATCCACAGGATCCACTGCCATTTCTCCATCTGAGAAAGAAGACCCTAGAGCCATCCCCTCAGGTTTAAAACCACCCTCCAATTTTTATCCAATCCATCATAAGGGCAACTTCTTAGACACATTCTATTCCCTGGTCTCCAATGAATTTAGACAAATTAATAAAGAGACCACTCCATTTTCTCATTCGAGACAACACAATCTTAAACCCTTTGAAATAGCGGCCCTCAAAAGTCTACAGTCAAACACAAATATTATAATTAAAAATGCAGACAAAGGAGGTGGAGTGGTGATCCAAAACAGAGAGGAATACATCAAGGAAGCCCTCAATATACTATCTGATAAAAACTATTATCTACCCATTCAACAGGACCCATCAACACAGGATAGGGAAGATTTTGAGAAACTCATCAAATCAGCAGAAACCATCCTAAACAAAAAGGAGAAAGAATATATTCTTGTGAAAGATGCAACACTCGCCACCTTCTACCACCTCCCCAAAATCCATAAAGACCTAAAAAATCCCCCCGGGAGACCCATCATCTCCGGTGTTACCTCCCTTACTAGGAATCTTTCCCATTATATAGATATCCACCTCCAAAAATATGTTCTAAATTTGAAGTCCCATCTGAAAGACTCCACATCCTTGATCACACTATTAAAAAATATCAAATGGAAAGAGAGTTACCTTCTGCTCACTCTAGATGTGTCAGCACTCTACACCAACATATCCCATGACTTGGGACTGAAGTGTGCATCCATTTTTTTGAACAACGATCAAGAGATGCCTATACAACAGAGATTATTTATCATCAAAGGGATGGAATTCATCTTAAAACACAATGTTTTCATATTTCAAGACAAAATCTATAGACAGACAAGGGGGACCGCAATGGGGACGCGTTTCGCGCCGAGTTATGCTAACTTGTTCATGGGAGCTTTTGAAGAGACCCTCATTTACCAAACTAAATTCTGGACAGATAATATCATCTTTTTCAAAAGATACATTGATGATCTCATTTTCATTTGGGATGGCGACCAGACAACAATAAAAAATTTCATTTCCCACCTCAATACAAACAACTGGGGCATATCATTCACAGGAACGTATGATCCGGAAAAAATTGATTTTTTAGATCTAGAGATCTTTATACAAAACAAAGAAATCAGGACACGTACATTTTTCAAAAAGGTAGACAGCAATAGCTATCTCGATTTCCGGAGCTCACATTACAGGAAATGGAAAGCCAACGTTCCTTTTAGCCAATACAAGCGCCTCCGTCGAAACTGTACATTAGATACGGACTTTACACTACAATGCGATACCCTAACATCTAGGTTCAAACAAAAAGGATACCCAAGAAACATCATCATGGGTGCAAGACAAAAAGCAGTTGATCTTACACAATCAGAATGTCTGGCCCCAGCAACAAAAAAAGAGAAGGGAAACACCGAAATCAGTCCCTATGGGTACAATTTTATAACAACATACAATCAGAACCATAAGGCCATCAAAGCGGTTATGGAGAAACACTGGCACATCCTAAAAAGAGACCCCATTTTGAGCCAAATCATTCCAGTGAATCCCCGCTTCACATACAGAAGAGCAAAAACCCTGAAAAATATCCTGGCACCTAGTAAACTAAGATCTATTACTTATCCCACCCGTGATCAGGACACTAGGACCCCTCAAGGCAGCTACAAATGTGGTCACCGTAGATGTTTATGCTGTACTAGCATCTACCAGAGGTCATCCTTCCAAAGCCGCTCAACTGGGGAATCCTTTCAGATTTCAGAACACCTAACCTGCAACTCCAACCACATAATATACCTGCTTGAATGTCCATGTCACCTACAATATGTAGGCCGCACCATTCAAACCCTACGTAACAGATTTAATAAGCATAGGTCAAATATCAAAAAGAAATTTATGAAACATAGCGTCTCCAGACACGCAACGGAACAGCACGAGGGTAATGCAGTCGGATTCTCTGTGACACCTATAGAACAGATCCCAATCCATCTGCAGAAAGACATCCAGTACATCAGACGCCGAGAGATGTACTGGATCTTTAAATTAAACAGCCTCAATCCCTATGGCCTTAACGAGGCATTTGAAATTAATCTATGAAGTCCAAGTATTCAACGTTAGATATATAATAAACAATATGCCCCACAAAAATAAAAATAGAAATAAAAATATAAAAAATTTAAATAAAATAATGTACCAAAATATTATAATATATTATGTGCTCACTGAGTACCTTTTAATACACAAGAAAACAACTAGTATTAGGGAAACGGCATATCTGAAATTACTCCAATTTTATATCTATATTTATATCCCACTATATTGTATATTTTCATTACAAACAATTTTATTTTATATTCTTACCAATTATGAGTAGTTTTTATATAGATTTTTACTTAAACAGTGCTATTGGATTTTATTCATACTATCTATTAATTTTATATACACCCTATTTATCAATTATCTATTAATTATCTGATAATTATGTGATTACCTTTCATTCATCTTTTACCCCTCATTTATAATAATAACAATTTTAGTATGCACTCCAAGCATATGTAATATGCAGAGCTATCCTAAATGAATATACAGAGCTGTAACCTGGTCTACTGAATCCCCTTGATACACCAGGGCAGAGCTCTTTCATATCTCCTAAGTGTGGCCTGAAACCAAAGCATTGCCGTTGCCCTGGCAACAGACCATGTGACTGCCTGGTTGCGATCACATGGTCATGACGTCACAGACCGACACGCCCCCTGGCCGGCAGCCTCCTGCAGACAGCAAAGTATCCATACACACAGAGACAGGAGCCCATGGTGATCGTCCTCTCTCCTTCTCCCCCTGCATTTCCATATGAGAGAGAGCCAATCACCAGAGGATGCTCATGTCTCCAGCCTGCAGTCCGATCATGTGACCTTCTGCAGTCACATGATGTATATGTGTTAAATACACAGAAATGTCTCCACATGAAATAAATGTTTAGGATACTCGTTTTTTTATTGAACCTACACAGAATTACATGGGATTACACCATAGTAAGATCTGTGTAAACGAAACTGAGATTTACATGATGTCTGAAGTGACACCTGTATGTAGCTCCGCCCCTAGGGGGCGGGCCCCAGGTGCTCGTTTTTGGCGTTTTTTTTGTTGTTTTCTGTTATTCTGCACCTATAAATATTTGTCTGTTTATTGTAATACTATGAAACCTGATGAAGGGGAAGTTTTACTCCCCGAAACGCGTTGTTTCCATTAAAGAAGAACTATCATACTTGTGAGACCGTTTCCATTTGTGGACTTGCGCCGAAGCAGAATTTCTCTCTTATTGCCAACCCCTGTAAATAGACTTGTGTCATAGGTCCATGATTACTATGCTACAGTACATGTCTTGCTATCACAGAATGTTTTATAACATTTAGCTCAAATATTATAGGTTAATATGGGCAAGTATGGCAGTTTGATAAAAAAAAGTTGTCCAAAATATTATGGAACATTTATCAAACTGGTATAATGTGGAACTAGCAGATTCCTCCTTTCATTTTTCTGAGCTCCCTTGAAAAATGAAAGTTGGAATCTGATTGGTTGCTATGGGCAACTAAGCCAGTTCTACTTTACAGAAGTGAAAAATCTCAACCATTATTTATACCACAAATCAAACACATGTATTCTATTATTTCCCCCAATTTTTTTTTCACACCCAGACATTACAGATGGCTACGCATATTTACCCAAATAGTAAAAAAAAAAAAAAAAACTGAAAAGGGCATTGAAGGTAAAAATATAGAGTAATATTATATTTACATTACATACTATATTTTTAATTACTATAGCATCATTAACACATTATGAACATATTACTTACGGTCGCATATTCATTATGTCATGTAGGAACATTAGCTGCTCCTTAAACATATAGGCACATTTTTTCGGGAGCCCAGAACCACTTCAGCCATGCATAATTTCCTTGCAGAACTGGTTCTGGCAGCTCCGCCATCTGTTTTTAACCTCTATATTCAGACCAAGGACTTGTTACCAGTGGGATACCTCAGGGATCTGTTCTAGGACCCATATTGTTTAATATCTTTATCAGCGAAATTGCAGAAGGCCTCGATGGTAAGGTGTGTCTTTTTGCTGATGACACAAAGATTTGCAACAGGGTTGATGTTCCTGAAGGATACACCAAATGGAAAAGGATTTAGGAAGACTAGAGGAATGGTCAAAAATCTGGCAACTAAAATTGAATGTTGATAAGTGTAAGATAATGCACCTGGGGCGTAAAAACCCAAGAGCAGAATATAAAATCAGCAATACAGTCCTAACCTCAGTATCTGAGGAAATGGATTTAGGGGTCATTATTTCAGAAGACTTAAAGGTAGGCAGACAATCTCATAGAGCAGCAGGAAATGCTAGCAGAATGCTTGGGTGTATAGGGAGAGGAATTACCAGTAGAAAGAGGGAGGTGCTCATGCTGCTCTACAGAGCACTAGTGAGACCTCATTTGGAGTATTGTGCGCAGTACTGGAGACCATATCTCCAGAAGGATATTGATACTTTGGAGAGAGTTCAGAGAAGAGCTACTAAACTAGTACATGAATTGCAGGATAAAACTTACCAGGAAAGATTAAAGGACCTTAACATGTATAGCTTGGAAGAAAGACGAGACAGAGGGGATATGATAGAAACTTTTAAATACATAAAGGGAATCAACAAGGTAAAAGAGGAGAGAATATTTAAAAGAAGAAAAACTGCTACAAGAGGACATAGTTTTAAATTAGAGGGGCAAAGGTTTAAAAGTAATATCAGGAAGTATTACTTTACTGAGAGAGTAGTGGATGCATGGAATAGCCTTCCTGCAGAAGTGGTAGCTGCAAATACAGTGAAGGAGTTTAAGCGTGCATGGGATAGGCATAAGGCCATCCTTCATATAAGATAGGGCCAGGGACTATCCATAGTATTCAGTATATTGGGCAGACTAGATGGGCCAAATGATTCTTATCTGCCAACACATTCTATGTTTCAACTAAGGCTGAATGCATAAGGCCGTGAACGGCCCGTGGTATCCCGTCCTGGATTCCTGCTGAGAGCAGGAGCGCACGGCGTCATTGGTTGCTATGACGCCGTGTGCTTCATGCCGCCGCTGCACTACAGTAATACACTAGGCCTAAAATGTACATAAAAATAAAAATAAAAACAGACATGTTAAAATAATGTTAAAATTATCAGTACTGTTTGACATGTGCTAGGCTACATACTACAGTGTATGACATGTGCTAGGCTACATACTACAGTGTATGACATGTGCTAGGCTAGTTAATATATGCTAATGTTCAATAACAATTTTCCAATTTGAATGTTACGGGGAGCCGGCAACGCGCTCTCCCTATGCAGCACCACCAGAATTTCGCGCAAGTAGAGGAGCGAGGACAGGGCTGGCGTCCTCGTCTCCACAGTAACCAGGGGGCGGGGAGGACCCGGCCGCGCACGCCTCCTCTGCGTGGCCGGCGTCCACCATCCCCTAGACAACGAGCAGCTGGGGAGCTGAGCGCCGATAAGGATGAATCGGCGCTCAGCTGTGTTGAGAAGTGTGATGCGAGTCACGTGACTCTGGCCACGTCGGGGCTATTTAAACAGGCAGCCTGCTGGCCACAGGTTGCCTGTGATTGATCTTGTTACTCTCACCAGCATTTTCACATATTGTGTCTTTCGTGTGTTTGGACCTCGGCATTGCCTTTGACCTCAACCCTGTGAGCTCCCTGGAATTGACGTGACATCTTGGCTTCTGACTTTGGATTGTTCTGACCTTGTTATTGTGTTGCTCCCTGTGTATGTGTCACTGAAACTATTGTAGATACCCTTAAAACATCACTTTTAATAATTCATTTTATTTAAAAAAATTATACCCACAAACAAACAAACAAAATATAAATATTAATCAAAAATATGCAGGTGGGAGACGTAAAACACAATCAGACTTGGGCAATTTAGGGAAAAGTAGTAGTTACCGCAACCGCGGTTACTCACGATACTGTAGGTTAGGATACAGGTGGAGCTGGAACATAACCACTGAGGACAATTCGAGTTCTCCACGCCAGTAGTGGATATCACTCCGGATGAAGGCAAGGAATATCCAGGGTTGTAATTCACCAGTTCATCCCAGGAAGAAAGGTATAAGATATTACTAGTGATAAACATCTGGTTATAGGCAATGGGAGGCTTTCCCTATCAGTCTACACTTTCCCTGCCTACACTTTCTCCCTGTGTACCTGCGTGACCTCCCGGCTTTGACTTTGGCTTCCTTGACTCTGTTATGGTACTCCTCTTATCTTCTTTAGGCCCTTGCACGTATCTAAGTGAGGGACTGCCGCCAAGTTGTACGCCGTCGGTTAGTACAGGCCGTGCAAGTAGCTAGGGATAGAGGTGCAGATGGACATTAGGGCTGCACTCTTCCCTTCCGTCCGTGACATTGAACTTACCCAGACCATGCCTATTTTTCTCTGCAGTCTTTGACCAAACATTTGCAAAAAGCTCCTGTGCTATCTCCAGCCAGGCTGCTTCCTTTTTGTACCGGTCATGGTACTCCCCAGATTGTGTGTCCCAAATGCAGGGCCTCTCCTACACAAGGACTATCATTTTCTCCACGTCTATTGGTCGTGAAATTTTTTGAATCTTGTCACATGCACTGCGAGGGCTGGCTAAAAAGTAGCAAGCTGCTCCTAACACTCCGAACACTCTGCAGATGCTTGCAAACACCAAACTTCCTGTGTCATGTGCTAAGTAATATCTATTAATATCACAACGCATTACATCCGGATACATTGCTTTTTTCACGCAGCCCCATTCATTTCTATGGGGCCAGGGCTGCGTGAAAAATCCAGAATATAGAACCTGCTGCGTTTTTCACAAACTGATGAGTGAAAAAAAACGCTCATGTACACAGACCCATTGACATGAATGGGTCAGAATTTAGTGTGGGTGCTATGCATTCACGTCACACATTGCACCAGCGTGGAAAACTCGCCAGTGTGAAAGAGGCCTTATGGCTTTGGGAGGGCTGGGAGTAAAAAACTAAAATGAAAAAATTGAAAATTGCCCAATCATTAAGGGGTTAAAGAGTGGATCAATAAACAGGCCCCTTTAATTCTGATGTGCATCAGATATTCTAACTGTACCATCCACTGTTAAAGATATCCTTTTGCTAAAAGACAAAAATTTTATGTCAATGTGGAAGGTATTTTTTTGGGGGTGGGGGTATCGTGTAAAGGATGTAATGGAGACTATTGTGAAAAAAAAATCTTATATGTATTTTGTAATTATGACATTTTTTGGAATTGTTAATAAATATTTAAAAGAAAATAAATAAATAATAATAAAAAGATAACTAAGCCAAGCCCTTACATACCTGTAGATGCTGAAAGCTATAAATCATGTTCAGTGATGAAGACAGGAACTTCTTCAGGATCATAGTGTAACAGAAAAATTTAATGGAGCCACCCTTACCTGGTGTCTGAAGGAGCAGCTTAACCTGGCACAGAAGACATTGCAGGACATGTAGTACCGTATGATACTGTAAAAAGGAGCTACTAGACAACCAATACAGGGGCTTTACCAGAGTCATATTGATTTGTTGGATCTGAGCCAGAGGCATTGTATGTTGAGTTTAGTTTCAACTTATAATAGCTCAGGAAAGGCATTGTATCTTGAGGGACACTTCCTATCCACAATAATCACAGGCCTAAAACATTTACATTATGGAGCAGATTCTTGCCCTTGTTGATCAAATGCAGGCCTTAACACAGCTTGTCCAGGGTCTTGAGATTTCAACATCAAGAGACTATGCTTGCCCAAAATGCCACAGCAGTTGCTGCTCCAGTACCAGCTAAATCCAATGTATATCTTCCTGATAGATTTTCTGGAGATCGGAAATCATTTATGAATTTTCAGAAGAGCTGCAATGTATACATCCTTTGAGACCTCATTCGTCAGGAACTGAACAGCAACACGTGGGGCTCATTATTGTTCAGAATTTAGAAGATGGTCCATAACGTCCCAGTGGAATGAGCCAGCTTTCTGTTGCAACTTTCGACAGGGTTTGTCAGACCGCTTGATGGTCTTTATCACCTTCTGGTTGACTATACGGAGGCCACATCCTTGGAGGAGACCATGACTTTGGCCATTAGACTTGACCAACATCAACGAGAGTGCAAGATAGAGTGTTCTGTCTTAGCAACCACCTTACCTAAACCTGAGATTTGCCTGCTATCTCCAAAGAACCGCTGCTAGCGTAAGATCACATAATTTGACTAAACAACAAAACGCACTGGGTGAATTAGAACACTATTCTGACATCATCATCAAGATGTCAGACAAAGCGGGATCAGTAGTTGTTTTAGATAGCCCATGTTATAAGGCACACATATCAGATATGCTCAATGATCATGCTGTATACAAAAACTTAAATCCAGCCCCACACTGACCTTTCAACAAGAGTTATCTAAACTTTTGAATGAGGGCTTACTGCTGGGTATGCTAACACAGCAGCTTGATTTTCTGTGTGTAGATCATCCGGTAACCCCTATTCTGCATGCCTTACTGAAAATACAAAAGGTATTAATCCATCCCACCATGTCCAATATTATTTGGGGGATAGGATCTCTTACTGAGCACCTAGGCGAGTGGCTGGATTCGCTTCTCCACACACGAGATGTGTTAAAAAGTATTTTTCAGAAGCACTGATGTTCAAATTATATGTGGTTAAGCTGTGATGTTGTATCGCTATACACTGCGTGCAGAATTATTAGGCAAATGAGTATTTTGACCACATCATCCTCTTTATGCATGTTGTCTTACTCCAAGCTGTATAGGCTCGAAAGCCTACTACCAATTAAGCATATTAGGTGATGTGCATCTCTGTAATGAGAAGGGGTGTGGTCTAATGACATCAACACCCTATATTAGGTGTGCATAATTATTAGGCAACTTCCTTTCCTTTGGCAAAATGGGTCAAAAGAAGGACTTGACAGGCTCAGAAAAGTCAAAAATAGTGAGATATCTTGCAGAGGGATGCAGCACTCTTAAAATTGCAAAGCTTCTGAAGCGTGATCATCGAACAATCAAGCGTTTCATTCAAAATAGTCAACAGGGTCGCAAGAAGCGTGTGGAAAAACCAAGGCGCAAAATAACTGCCCATGAACTGAGAAAAGTCAAGCATGCAGCTGCCAAGATGCCACTTGCCACCAGTTTGGCCATATTTCAGAGCTGCAACA
Source organism: Bufo bufo (assembly GCF_905171765.1). Lineage (NCBI taxonomy): Eukaryota > Metazoa > Chordata > Amphibia > Anura > Bufonidae > Bufo > Bufo bufo. Next base: position 546,413,213 of record NC_053389.1, on the reverse strand, counting down.
TCACTGGAGTGCCCAAAAGCACAAGGTGTGCAATACTCAGAGACATGGCCAAGGTAAGAAAGGCTGAAAGACGACCACCACTGAACAAGACACACAAGCTGAAACGTCAAGACTGGGCCAAGAAATATCTCAAGACTGATTTTTCTAAGGTTTTATGGACTGATGAAATGAGAGTGAGTCTTGATGGGCCAGATGGATGGGCCCGTGGCTGGATTGGTAAAGGGCAGAGAGCTCCAGTCCGACTCAGACGCCAGCAAGGTGGAGGTGGAGTACTGGTTTAGGCTGGTATCATCAAAGATGAGCTTGTGGGGCCTTTTCGGGTTGAGGATGGAGTCAAGCTCAACTCCCAGTCCTACTGCCAGTTTCTGGAAGACACCTTCTTCAAGCAGTGGTACAGGAAGAAGTCTGCATCCTTCAAGAAAAACATGATTTTCATGCAGGACAATGCTCCATCACACGCGTCCAAGTACTCCACAGCGTGGCTGGCAAGAAAGGGTATAAAAGAAGAAAATCTAATGACATGGCCTCCTTGTTCACCTGATCTGAACCCCATTGAGAACCTGTGGTCCATCATCAAATGTGAGATTTACAAGGAGGGAAAACAGTACACCTCTCTGAACAGTGTCTGGGAGGCTGTGGTTGCTGCTGCACGCAATGTTGATGGTGAACAGATCAAAACACTGACAGAATCCATGGATGGCAGGCTTTTGAGTGTCCTTGCAAAGAAAGGTGGCTATATTGGTCACTGATTTGTTTTTGTTTTGTTTTTGAATGTCAGAAATGTATATTTGTGAATGTTGAGATGTTATATTGGTTTCACTGGTAAAAATAAATAATTGAAATGGGTATATATTTGTTTTTTGTTAAGTTGCCTAATAATTATGCACAGTAATAGTCACCTGCACACACAGATATCCCCCTAAAATAGCTAAAACTAAAAACAAACTAAAAACTACTTCCAAAAATATTCAGCTTTGATATTAATGAGTTTTTTTGGGTTCATTGAGAACATGGTTGTTGTTCAATAATAAAATTAATCCTCAAAAATACAACTTGCCTAATAATTCTGCACTCCCTGTACACATGTATTCATACAGTAGCCCTGATAGCTCTGCAACACCATATGGATCAGTATAGTAATTACTCTAATGAATTAAAGGATTTCATACTTCAGACAACTAACATTTTGATGACACAGAATTCAGGTTTCCATGGATGTTAAATATTCATCCTCCTTAGCAAATTTGATAATACAATTTGGTAATGTTCCTGCCATACCAGTTTGTGTTAACTATTTGAATAACAATTCCTTTGATCTACAATTCACTTATCATTTTCATTTGTCTACTATCCATTTTTTGGATCTTACATTAGTGGGTTAATCAAATGATTATTGCTACATATACTTACCGCGTGGAAACCGCAGTGAACGCCATCCTGCGTGCCAATAGTCATCATCCCCGACACACCATGAAGTCCATTCCTGTGGAGGAGATGATCAAGACCTGCAGGATCTGCAGCAATGATACATTTTTCAGTGCTGAATGCCAACAGATCTCTAGTTGATTAAAAGCTCGTGGATATCCACTGTGGATGCTCAACAGAACTTTAACATTGATCCAGAAAATTGAGAAGGGATCTTATATTTGGCAACAAAAACAACACAAGGCTCAAATAGGTTCCTACCCTTTAAAGGGGTTGTCCAGGTTCAGAGCTGAACCCAGACATACCCTTATTTTCACCCAGGCAGCCCCCTGATGTTGGTATCGGAGCATCTCATGCTCCGATGCGCTCCCTTGCCCTGCGCTAGATCGCACAGGGCAAGGTCTCATTTGTTTTCAATAACAACGCAGTGTGTTCGGTGATGTCACTGGCTTTGATGGGTGGGCTTTAGCGCTGCCCGAGCCGTTTTACTGGCACGGGCAGCGCTAAATCCCGCCCATCAGTGCCGGTGACGTCACCGGGCTTCCTGGCAGCCCCATGGAGAGCCCCGGTATGTCACCGGATCTCCAAGAAATGCCTTTGCAAAGGAGAGCATCGGAGCATGAACTCCTCCGATGCTCAAGTAAGGGGGCCAGGGTGAAAATGGAGGTATGTCCGGGTTTAGCTCTGAACGCAGACAACCCCTTTAACTTGAATACAGCAAGCAATTCTTGCAGATAAGGCTACTATCACACTAGCGTTTTTACTGGATCCAGCACTTCCGTTACTGATAATACAACCATCTGCATCCATTATAAACGGATCCGGTTTTATTATCTTTAACCCCTTCTACCCCGGGCCAGTTTTCGCTCTTCTGCCCAGGCTATTTTTTGCAAATCTGACTTGTGTCACTTTATGTGGTAATAACTTTGGAACACTTTTACTTACCCAAGCCATTGTGAGATTGTTTTCTCAAGACACAATGTGCTTCATGAAAGTTATAAATTTGAGTCAATATATTTCACCTTTATTTGTGAAAAAATCCCAAATTTACCCAAAATTTTGAAAAATTCCCAAATTAAAAAATGTATATTTCTCTACTTTTATAATAGATAGTGATACCTCATATAATAGTTATTACTTTACATTTCCCATATGTCTACTTCATGTTTGGATCATTTTGAAAATTACATTTTATTTTTTTGGGACGTTAGAAGGCTTAGAAGTTTAGAAGCAAATCTTGAAAGTTTTCAGAAAATTTCCAAAACCCACTATTTAAGGACCAGTTCAGGTCTGAAGTTACTTTGTGGGGCTTACATAATAGAAACCACCCAAAAATACACCCCTCAAGGTATTCAAAACTGATTTTACAAACTTTGTTAACCCTTTAGGTGTTCCACAAGAATTAATGGAAAATGGAGATGAAATTTCAGAATGTAACTTTTTGGGCAGATTTTACATTTAATAATTTTTTTCTGCTAACAAAGCAAGGATTAACAGCTAAACTAAACTCAATATTTATTACTCTGATTCTGAGGTTTACAGAAACACCACACATGTGGTCGTAAACTGATGTAAGGGCACACGGCAGGGCGCAGAAGGAAAGGAACGCCATATGGTTTTTGGAAGGCAGATTTAGCTGAACTGGTTTTTAGATGGCATGTCCCAAAAAGTGACCACATTTTGGAAACTACGGGATAAGGTGCCAGTTTTATTGGTACTATTTTCGGTTACATATGATTTTTAATTGCTCTATATTACGTTTTTTGTGAGGCAAGGTAGCAAAAAAAATGGATTTTGGCACAGTTTTTATTTTTATTTTTAACAACATTCATCTGACAGGTTAGATCATGCACTATTTTTATAGAGCAGGTTGTTACGGATGCAATGATATCAAATATGTCTACTTTCTATGTTTTTTTGTTTCAGTTTTACATAATAAAGCATTTTTGAAAAAAAAATTATGTTTTTGTGCAGGGGCTCGTTTTTTGCAGGAAGAGTTGACGTTTTTATTGGTAGCATTTTTGGGTACATATGATTTTTTGATCATTCATTATTACACTTTATGGGGCAAGTTGACCAAAAAATTGGCTGTTTTGGCGCAGTTTTTATTTATTTATTTTTACAGCGTTTAACTGAGGGATTAGGTCATGTTACATTTTTATAGAGCAGATCGTTACGTTACGTGGCAATACCTAATATGTCTACTTTTTCTTATTTATTTATGTTTTACACAATAATAACATTTTTAAACTGAAATAATGATGTTTTAGTGTATCCATAGTCTGATACCGATAGCTTTTTTAATTTTTGACCGATTGTCTTAGGTAAGTTCTAATTTTTTGCAGGATGAGGTGACGATTTTATTGGTACTATTTTGGGGGGTATATGCCTTTTTGTTCGCATGGTGTTGCAATTTTTGTGATATAAGGTGACAAAAATGGCTTTTTTTTTACAGTTTTTTTTTTTTACGGTGTTCATCTGAGGGGTTAGGTCATGTGATATTTTTATAGAGCAGGTTGTTACGGACGTAGTGATAACTAATATGTCTACTTTTTTTTTTTATTTCACTTTAGTGATAGCTTTTTTATTTTTTGACCAATTACATAGAAACATAGAAACATAGAATGTGTCGGCAGATAAGAACCATTTGGCCCATCTAGTCTGCCCAATATACTGAATACTATGGATAGCCCCCGGCCCTATCTTATATGAAGGATGGCCTTATGCCTATCCCATGCATGCTTAAACCCCTTCACTGTATTTGCAGCTACCACTTCTGCAGGAAGGCTATTCCATGCATCCACTACTCTCTCAGTAAAGTAATACTTCCTTATATTACTTTTAAACCGTTGCCCCTCTAATTTAAAACTGTGTCCTCTTGTGGTAGTTTTTCTTCTTTTAAATATGCTCTCTTCCTTTACCGAGTTGATTCCCTTTATGTATTTAAAAGTTTCTATCATATCCCCTCTGTCTCTTCTTTCTTCCAAGCTATACATATTAAGGTCCTTTAACCTTTCCTGGTAAGTTTTATCCTGCAATCCATGTACTAGTTTAGTAGCTCTTCTCTGAACTCTCTCTAGAGTATCTATATCCTTCTGGAGATATGGCCTCCAGTACTGCGCACAATACTCCAAGTGAGGTCTCACCAGTGTTCTGTACAGCGGCATAAGCACTTCACTCTTTCTACTGCTTATACCTCTCCCTTTACATCCAAGCATTCTGCTGGCATTTCGTGCTGCTCTATTACATTGTCTTCCCACCTTTAAGTCTTCTGAAATAATTACTCCTAAATCCCTTTCCTCAGATACTGAGGTCAGGACTGTGTCAAATATTCTATATTCTGCCCTTGGGTTTTTACGCCCCAGGTGCATTATCTTGCACTTATCCACATTAAATTTCAGTTTCCAGAGTTCTGACCATTCTTCTAGTTTTCCTAAATCCTTTTCCATTTGGCGTTTCCCTCCAGGAACATCAACCCTGTTACATATCTTTGTGTCATCAGCAAAAAGACAAACCTTACCAGCGAGGCCTTTTGCAATATCACTTATGAAGATATTAAACAAAATCGGTCCCAGTACAGATCCCTGTGGAACCCCACTGGTAACATTACCTTGTTTTGAATGTTCTCCATTGACTACAACCCTCTGTTGTCTGTCACTCAGCCACTGCCTAATCCACTCAACAATATGGGAGTCCTTGCTTTTTTTTACACAGTTTTTATTTAATTTTTTTACGGTGTTCATCTGAGGCATTAGGTCATGTGATATTTTTATAGAGCTGGTTGTTATGGACGTTGCGATACCTAACATGTATATATTTTTTTTATGTATTTGACTTTAGTACAATAATAGCAGTTTTGAAACAAAAAAATGATGTTTTAGTGTCTCCAACGGTTTTATTGATACCATTTTGTGGGACATAGGCTTTTTTGATCGCTTGGTGTTGTTTTTTTTGTGATGTAAGGTGAAAAAAAAAGGGCTTTTTTACACCATTTTATTAAAAAAAATATTATGGTGTTTATCGGACAGGGTGGATAATGTGATATATTTATAGAGGCGATCATTACGGACGCGGTGATACCTAATATGTGTTTTTTATTATAAAATAAGGGGAAAAAGGTTTTTTTTTTTTGGTTTTTACTTAAAAACTATTAGTTTTATTTAAAAAATTATTTTTAACTTACTGTTATTTCTGACGTTCACTTTTGGGGGTCTGATCCCCTCTGCAATGCATTAAGATACATCTGTATTGTAATGCATTGCCTGTTCGTGTACTACAGTGAGTAGTACACTAACAGGTTGCCTAGGAGACCCAGCCTGGGGCTGGATCTCCTCGGCACCTGTAGAAGCCAGGTCTCAATGCCGTGCGAGGCATTGGGCAGCCTCTGAATGGCATCGGCACTGCCTTCTGACACATCGAGTCTCCGCCACAGCAGCGCGGGGACTCGATGCGCTCCCTCACCTGACACAAACCCCTTCTATGTTGCGGTCAGCGCAGACAGTGGCATAGAAGGGGTTAATCCACCGGCATCGACTTTTACAGCAATGCTGACGGATACAGCAGGGGCCCGGCTACCAGGGACTGCCACACCCCTGCAGTGATCGGGCGAGCACCGCTCTTGTGCCCGCCCGATCACCATGACGTACTATTACATCAAATTGTGGGAACGCAGTGGCTTCCATGACGTAATAATACGTCATGTGTCGGGAAGGGGTTAACATAGCCAAGAAGAATCCATCATGAACTCCATTAAAAGTCAATGGGGGACGGATCCGTTTTCTATTGGGTCAGATTATGGCAGAGAAAACTGATCCGTCCCTATTGACTTGCATTGGGGGTCATGCCGGATCCGTCTTGCTCCGCATCCCAGGACGGAAAACAAACTACAACATGTTGCGGTTTGCTCTCCGGTATGGGAACGCAACTAAACGGAACAAAATGCATTTTGGAGCATTCCGTTCTGTTCAGTTCAGTTTTGTCCCCATTGACAATGAATGGGGACAAAACTGAAGCGTTTTTTTCCAGTATTGAGCCCCTATGATGCAAACTAAAATGCTAGTGTGAAAGTAGCCTTAGGAATATTGTATTTACCCCTGCTTGATGAACATGATAAAGTAGATAACATTTTATCCAAAGGTTGCAGAGTTGTGTCTAGTAGACCTTTCACAAACTAGCTTTTTTTGTCCCTCTGCAATAGCAGTTCCTACTTGGTTGCGACATATGGGCTTTTTTAGGTGCTGTTCACATTCGTGCAAAACTTGCATATATACCTTGCCTCCAGGATTCGTAACATAAGCTCACATTCAGGATTAAACAATATATAAATTGTAATTCACAGTATGTCATCTATGTTATTATGTGCATTGAATGTGAGCTTATGTATGTCAGCAGTGTCAGTAGAAAATTCAATGTACGCATTTTGGAACATTTGAAATATATATTGCTAATACTCATACGTACAATGTCGAAAATGCAGCTGGATATTTTATAGATAAACATGGCAGATTGGTGCATACTTTTAGGACATTTGCAATTGAAGTGCGGAGAAAACCTTATCGGGGAGGGGATATGAAACGACTTCTATTAGATAAAGAAGCATGATAGATGTTTTATTCAAACACTGAATACCTGAGCGGTCAAAATCTACGTAGAGAATTTATGTTACATTATTAACTTATATTATAGCACTGCTTATGTGTCAATACCATTTTTATGGGCTTCATTTTTATTATTTTATTAGTGCTACAAAGAGATAATTAGGGGTGCACCGAAATTTCGGCAGCCGAAAATATCGGCCGAAAATGCACCTAATCCACTTCGGCCGATATTGTTACATATCGGCCGAAAATATGGGGTGTGGGATTTGTCACCCACCATCTGCGGGCGGGCGCCGGGCGGGCGGTTTACTTTGTCACTGCATCTTTATTTTACCTTACAATCGTGAGGCTCCAGTAACTAACAACTCTGCAGGCAGAGCGGAGGCCGGCGTAACGTCACTTACTCACGTGACGCGCCTGCTCCGCCTCCTTCATTCATAAAGTGGGCGGAGCAGGTGCGTCACGTGAGTAAGTGACGTTACGCCGCCCTCCGCTCTGCCTGCAGAGTTGTTACCGGAGCGTCACGATTGTAAGGTAAAATAAAGATGCAGTGAGTGATGCTGTGAGCAGCAGGGCCGGGGCTGTTATGGGTAGGGGGATCGGTCTATGGCACTGCTATGGGGAGGGGGGATCTGTGCACTGCTATGGGGAGGGGGGATCTGTGCACTGTTATGGGGAAAGGGATCTGTGCACTGTTATGGGGAAAGGGATCTGTGCACTGTTATGCCCATAACAGTGCACATATCCCCTTTCCATAACAGTGCACAGATCCCCCTCTCCATAACAGCGCCACCCACAGATCCCCCTCTCCATAACAGCGCCACCCACAGATCCCCCTCTCCATAACAGCGCCACCCACAGATTACCCTCTCCATAACAGCGCCACCCACAGATCCCCCTCTCCATAACAGCGCCACCCACAGATCCCCCTCTCCATAACAGCGCCACCCACAGATCCCCCTCTCCATAACAGCGCCACCCACAGATCCCCCTCTCCATAACAGCGCCACCCACAGATCCCCCTCTCCATAACAGCGCCACCCACAGATCCCCCTCTCCATAACAGCGCCACCCACAGATCCTCCTCTCCATAGCGCCACCCACAGATCCCCCTCTCCATAACAGCGCCACCCACAGATCCCCCTCTCCATAACAGCGCCACCCACAGATCCCCCTCTCCATAACAGCGCCACCCACAGATGAATTTCATTCATGAAAAAGAATTATTAATAAAATCATTTAAAAAAAAGTATTTTAAAAGTATTTGGGCAAAAAGGCAGTTTCGGTTTCGGTTTCGGTTTTCGGTCAAGGGCATCCTGAATTTTCGGTTTCAGTTTCGGACCAGAATTTTCATTTCGGTGCACCCCTAGAGATAATGCATCCACTTGCAGTGGATTGCCCCTCCTTTCCCTTCATCAATAATGGAATTTGGTGTTGAAGGGGGTTGTATACTTGTAGCTATTTTTTATTGCTATGACTAAGAGCGCATGTAGCATTTGAAACGCACAAGCTGTTTTAATGGGGTTTGTGTGACAAGTGTCACTATGTCTTTTAAAAAAATTTGGAATGGCAAAAAAAAGAAGGTTTGTTTCAACATTTGCTGGATTTCCTTTCAAATATAGATAAAAATAGAACATAATAATTTACTTACACATCCACCTTCATACAAATTTGAATCAAACAGTCACTATAACCAAATTTTCTCAAAACTTCAACTCTGCAACTAAAATGCTTACTTAAGCTAGCCACGTAAACAAACAAAATACAGTCTGCAAACAAACGGAAGAATTCACATATACTACCAAGACTGCTGATTAATTAGATACTGCTATATCGATAGTTACTGAAGTTCTTCCCTGCTAGGATGTATGAGATAGGTCCTTGACAGAGAAAGGTTTAAATGTAATATATACCATAGAGGCAAACCATGCAGTTGCCATAGTGCCCTTTGAGGTGGGTAATTAACCCATGAATCTGGCATGGCATGGAACAAAAAAACACCAAAACTTGGCACCATAGTAATGGGCAAGGAGAACACGCCCCATTGTGGAGGTCATTAAAAAAAATCTTGGGTAACCTCTTTATTGTAAAGAGCATCTATCAGCAGGATCAACCCTATTAAACCTGGCCCTGCTGATTCAAATGATACCTGATCATTTCAGAGAAAATTAACTTTTTATTGATATGCAAATGAGGTTGTTGGAGCACCCAGGGGACGAGATGTCACAATTTGACATCTCGTTCGTCCCTGTGTTTTTGTGCCATTGATCAGAGCATGAACAGAGGATCTGCAGCTGCTTTTTAAACAGCACAGATATCTACTATGCATGCTTCAGAGGGCGGAGTTGAGCAGAGCCTCCATCTGAAGCCACTTTCCACTTCCAGGTGTATGCTGATGTCATCGATGCATGAAAAGGGCCAGGTAAGATGTCTGGCCCTGTCAATAAAGGGGAGTGGGGTGTCTGGTAGTATGCCTAGTTTAATAGGGTTCATCCTGCTGATATATGCTCTTTAACCCCTTAGGGACGAATAACGTACCGGTATGGCATGTTTCCCGAGTCCTTAAGGACCCATGACGTACCGGTATGTCATGGGTTTAAAACGCGATTGCGGTGCAGCGGGGGTTAATCGGAACAGGATGTCCGCTGAAATCATTCAGCGGGCATCCTGTCACAACGCCGGGGGGGTCATGTGACCCCCCCGTATCGGCGATCGCCGCAAAACGCAGGTCAATTCAGACCTGCGGTTTGCGGCTTTACCTGCGGTTGCGGCGGCTGTGCGGCGGTGCCATCGGGTCCCCATGCGGCTGTAGGGGGGACCCGATGGCATGGAAGGCAGCGCGATGTCTAAGGAAGGCATCGCGCTGCCTTCCGGTGAAGAGCCTGTGAGATCCAGCCCCCTGGATCTCACAGGCCCCGGAAGCTGTATGAGTAATACACACAGTATTACTCATACAGCCAATGCATTCCAATACAGAAGTATTGGAATGCATTGTAAAGGAATAAACCCCCCAAAGTTCAAGTCCCAAAGTGGGACAAAAAAAAAAGTGAAAAAAAAGTTGAAAAAAAAGTTGAAAAAAAAGTTTCCCCCCCAAAAAATTAGGTTTCAAGTAAAAATAAACAAAAACGTCATTTTCCCCAAATAAAGTAAAAAAAAATTGGTAGGGGGGGGGGGAAGTATACATATTAGGTATTGCCGCGTCCGTATCGACCGGCTCTATAAACATATCACATGACCTAATCACCGCTCATCTGAACAGCACCATTGAAATGAATGGGTCGGGATTCAGTGCGAGTGCAATACGTTCACCTACCGCATTGCACCCGCGCGGAAATCTCGCCCATGTGAACGCAGCCTAAAACATAATTTTTTTTGTTTGAAAAAAGCTGTTATTGTGTAAAACTTACATAAATAAAAAAAAGTATACATATTTGGTATCGCCGCGTTCGTATAGACCGGCTCTATAAAAATATCACATGACCTAACCTCTTAGATGAACACCGTAAAAAAAATAAAAAATAAAAACTGTGCTAAATAAACAATTTTTTGTCACCTTACATTACAAAAAGTGTAATAGCAAGCGATCAAAAAGTCATATGCACCCCAAAATAGTGCCAATCAAACCGTCATCTCATCCTGCAAAAAATGAGACCCTACCTAAGATAATCGCCCAAAAACTGAAAAAACTATGGCTCTCAGAATATGGAGACACTAAAACATGATATTTTCTAAAATTATATTATTGTGTAAAACTTACATAAATAAAAAAAAGTATACATATTAGGTATCGCCGTGTCCGTATCGACCGGCTCTATAAAAATATCACATGACCTAACCCCTCAGATGAACACCGTAAAAATTTTTAAATAAAAACTGTGCTAAATAAACAATTTTTTTGTCACCTTACATCACAAAAAGTACAACAGCAAGCGATCAAAAAGGCGTTTTCCCACCAAAATAGTACCAATCTAACCGTCACCTCATCCCGCAAAAAATGAGCCCCTACCTAAGACAATCGCCCAAAAAAAAAAAAAACTATGGCTTAGAATATGGAGACACTAAACATCTTTTTTTTTTTTTTAAAAAAGCTGTTATTGTGTAAAACTTACATAAATAAAAAAAAAGTATACATATTTGGTGTCGCCGCGTTCGTATCGACTGGCTCTATAAAAATATCACATGACCTAACCTCTCAGATGAACACCGTAAAAAATAAAAAATAAAAACTGCTAAATAAACCATTTTTTGTCACCTTACATCACAAAAAGTGTAATAGCAAGCGATCAAAAAGTCATATGCACCCCAAAATAGTGCCAATCAAACCGTTATCTCATCCCGCAAAAAATGAGACCCTACCTAAGATAATCGCCCAAAAACTGAAAAAAACTATGGCTCTCAGAATATAGAAACACTAAAACATGATTTTCTTTTTGGTTCAAAAATATATTATTGTGTAAAACTTACATAAATAAATAAAAAGTATACATATTAGGGTACTTTCACACTTGCGGCAGAGAGATCCGGCAAGCAGTTCCGTCGCCGGAACTGCCTGCCGGATCAGGCAAAACGTATGCCAACTGATGGCATTAGTAAGGGCTCTTTCACACTTGCGTTGTCCGGATCCGGCGTGTACTCCACTTGCCGGAATTACACTCCGGATCCGGAAAAACGCAAGTGTACTGAAAGCATTTGAAGACGGAACCGTCTTCAAAATGCGTTCAGTGTTACTATGGCACCCAGGACGCTATTAAAGTCCTGGTTGCCATAGTAGGAGCGGGGAGCGGGGGAGCGGTATACTTACAGTCCGTGCGGCTCCCGGGGCGCTCCAGAATGACGTCAGAGCGCCCCATGCGCATGGATGACGTGATCCATGTGATCACATGATCCATGCGCTTGGGGCGCCCTGACGTCACTCTGGAGCGCCCGGGGAGCCGCACGGACGGTAAGTATACTGCTCCCCCGCTCCCCACTACACTTTACCATGGCTGTCAGGACTTTAGCGTCCCGGCAGCCATGGTAACCATTCAGAAAAAGCTAAATGTCGGCTCCGGCAATGCGCCGAAACGACGTTTAGCTTAAGGCCGGATCCGGATCAATGCCTTTCAATGGGCATTAATTCCGGATCCGGCCTTGCGGCAAGTGTTCCGGATTTTTGGCCGGAGCAAAAAGCGCAGCATGCTGCGGTATTTTCTCCGGCCAAAAAACGTTCCGTTCCGGAACTGAAGACATCCTGATGCATCCTGAACGGATTTCTCTCCATTCAGAATGCATTAGGATAAAACTGATCAGGATTCTTCCGGCATAGAGCCCCGACGACGGAACTCTATGCCGGAAGACAAGAACGCAAGTGTGAAAGAGCCCTAAGACTGATCAGGATCCTGACCAGTCTTAAAAATGCCTGATCAGTCGAAAAAATGCATTGAAATGCCGGATCCGTCTTTCCGGTGTCATCCGGCGAAACGGATCCGGCATTTACTTTTTTCACCTTTTTTTTCAGTCTGAATGCCGGATCCGGCACTAATACATTCCTATGGGAAAGAATGCCGGCATTCAGGCAAGTCTTCAGTTTTTTTCGCGGGAGATAAAACCGTAGCAGCGTTTTTCTCTTTTGCCTGATCAGTCAAAACGACTGAACTGAAGACATCCTGATGCATCCTGAACGGATTACTCTCCATTCAGAATGGATGGGGATAAAACTGATCAGTTCTTTTCCGGTATAGAGCCCCTGTGACGCAACTCTATGCCGGAAAAGAAAAACGCAAGTGTGAAAGTACCCTTAGGTATCGCCGCGTCCGTATCGACCGGCTCTATAAAAATATCACATGATCTAACCTGTCAGATGAATGTTGTAAATAACAAAAAATAAAAACTGTGCCAAAACAGCTATTTCTTGTTATCTTGCCACACAAAAAGTGTAATATAGAGCAACCAAAAATCATATGTACCCTAAACTAGTACCAACAATACTGCCACCCTATGCCATAGTTTCTAAAATGGGGCCACTTTTTTGGAGTTTCTACTCTAGGGGTGCATCAGTGGGGCTTCAAATGGGAAATGGTGTAAAAAAAAAACAGTCCAGCAAAATCTGCCTTCCAAAAACCGTATGGCATTCCTTTCCTTCTGCGCCCTGCCGTGTGCCCGTACAGCTGTTTACGACCACATATGGGGTGTTTTTGTAAACTACAGAATCAGGGCCATAAATATTGAGTTTTGTTTGGCTGTTAACCCTTGCTTTGTTACTGGGAAAAATGGATTAAAATGGAAAATTTGCCAAAAAATTTAAATTCTGAAATTTCATCTCCATTTGCCAATAACTCTTGTGGAGCACCTAAAGGGTTAACGATGTTTGTAAAATCTGTTTTGAATACCTTGAGGGGTGTAGTTTCTTAGATGGGGTAACTTTTATGGAGTTTCTACTCTAGCGGTGCATCAGGGGGTTTCAAATGGGACATGGTGTCAAAAAAAATAGTCCAGTAAAACCTGCCTTCCAAAAACCGTATGGCATTCCTTTCTTTCTGCGCCCCCGCCGTGTGCCCGTACAGCGGTTTACGACCACATATGGGGTGTTTCTGTAAACCACAGAATCAGGGCCATAAATATTGAGTTTGGTTTGGCTGTTAACCCTTGCTTTGTAACCGGAAAAAAATTATTTAAATGGAAAATCTGCCAAAGAAGTGAAATTTTGAAATTGGATCTCTATTTTCCATTAATTCTTGTGGAACACCTAAAGGGTTAACGACGTTTGTAAAATCAGTTTTGAATACCTTGAGGGGTGTAGTTTCTTAGATGGGGTCACTTTTATGGAGTTTCTACTCTAGGGGTGCATCAGGGGGCTTCAAATGGTACATGGTGTCAAAAAAACCAGTCCAGTAAAACCTGCCTTCCAAAAATCGTATGGCATTCCTTTCCTTCTGCACCCTGCCGTGTGCCCGTACAGCAGTTTACGACCGCATATGGGGTGTTTCTGTAAACTACAGAATCAGGGCCATAAATATTGAGTTTGGTTTGGCTGTTAACCCTTGCTTTATAACTGGAAAAAAATTATTAAAATGGAAAATCTGCCAAAAAAGTGAAATTTTGAAATTGTATCTCTATTTTCCATGAATTCTTGTGGAACACCTAAAGGGTTAACAAAGTTTGTAAAAATCTGTTTTGAATACCTTGAGGGGTGTAGTTTATAGAATGGGGTCACTTTTGGGTGGTTTCTATTATGTAAGCCTCGCAAAGTGACTTCAGACCTGAACTGGTCCTTAAAAATTGGGTTTTTGAAAATTTCTGAAAAATTTCAAGATTTGCTTCTAAACTTCTAAGCCTTGTAACATCCCCAAAAAATAAAATATCATTCCCAAAATGATCCAAACATGAAGTAGACATATGGGGAATGTAAAGTAATAACTATTTTTGGAGGTATTACTATGCATTATAGAAGTAGAGAAATTGAAACTTGGAAATTTGCAATTTTTTACGAATTTTTGGTAAATTTGGTATTTTTTTATAAATAAAAATGAATTTTTTTTACTTCATTTTACCAGTGTCATGAAGTACAATATGTGACGAAAAAACAATCTCAGAATGGCCTGGATAAGTCAAAGCGTTTTAAAGTTATCAGCACTTAAAGTGACACTGGTCAGATTTGCAAAAAATGGCCTGGTCCTTAAGGTGAAATAGGGCTGAGTCCTTAAGGGGTTAAGGCATATCTTAGCTAATATTTTATAGATTTATATGAGAATAGTTATCTCAATTATCTCTATATTTATGCTTAGAAAATTTACAAAACAAAGTCATTTTTCCCTTATTTTTAAGGAGGCAACACAAAAGATATTTTTCACTATCTAAAAAAGTAGTATAAAATAGAAACTGTGTGCTATAAAAATGTCTCCCAGTCTTTAGAAAATCCTAAGAATAGAATGACTGATGGAATAGTTCTACTCACCATAATTTCAACCTCCTACAGAAGGATTGTCTGTCTAAGTCACATGGAAGATTACCGTTTTTATTGCAAAGCAGATATACAATTGTGAATTGATTGGTTATAGCACTTGTCCTTGAGTCATTTTTTATCTAAAAGCATTACAATCTTTTCTTGTAAAGGCGATGTCACTGCTTTTGTCTTGTAAATGACAAAGAACAGGCTATACCACAAAGAATTATTCTTGTGAATTGAATACGCAGCTAGTGAGAAATATCTCTATTCATTGTAGTGTCTGCAAATATACATCTGTGCTAATGCTTGCCAGCTACAGTTCCATGAGTTCAGTTTAATATGATCCATAACAATGATTAAAGTTTACAAGTAGGGATGAGCGAATCTAATCTAAACGAATCAGATTCATTAGGCATTTCATAAAAATTCTTCTTCCAAACGAATCTGAAGTTTTGGCAACTCGCTTCCGGCTATAGAACGGTGCCTGCCATTTTCCATTTGAAATTCTGTACACCAGTGAGGTAAAGAGGGCAGTGCAGATGAAGACTGGGAATCACACAATCTCGGGCAAGGCCCTCGGCAGCGGGCTAGCCGACAATGCTTTGCAGTCACCTCTATGCCATCTCTAAAGCATAGGTGCCATTGTGAGCTTAGCCACTCATGTGATAGGATGTGTCTGCTATGTCTCTGACACACCAATTAGAAACACCAGCCTGTCATTTTAGGGTCTTGCAGGGACAGTGTAGAGATTGTGAAGAATATACTGTATCTTTAGTTAGGTAGATTGAATTACTAGGTAGAAAGTCAGGTTTCAACATTAGGGACAGGATTGGTGAAGTTAGTGTACTACAGCAGAAATACAAGCTTTTAAAGAGACATACACTATTAGTGCGCAGTAGCCAGCCTTTTTTTGTAAAAAACTTTGTAAAAAACTTTAGTGCATCAACAGTGTACTGTATATTTTGGTCACACCCAGGGGATGTCCCATTCAGCTTGTGTTTTTTCCCCCAAAAAACCTGTTGCAATTTTGCCAAGATTTATACGAGTGCAATAATAGAACACAGGGGTCATCCAATTCGGCGTGTTTTTCCCCAAAAAAACCTCTTGCCACTGCTTCTTTACAATATTACATGTGTATAAACACCTGAAGGCATCTGTCGCCAATAAGGGACCATTTTTTTTATGTTTTGAAATGTTCCCCATGCAATTGGCTGCAACACAACCCTAAAGCATGATTGACACACCCCTAGGCTTAATGGTTGGAGAGGTGTTCTTTTCATGAAATTATGTGCCCTTTTCTCCAAATATACCTTTGCTCATTGTAGCTAAACTGTTCTATTTTAAGCTCTGTGGTCCACAGGGCTTGCTTCCAAAATGCATCAGGCATGTTTAGATGTTCTTTTGCAAACTTCTGAAGCTGAATTTTGTAATGAGGATGCAGGAAACGTTTTCTTCTAATGACTCTTCCATGAAGGCCATATTTGTGCAGGTAGAACAGTACAGTAGAAGTATGTACCACAACTCCAGGGTCTTCTAGATCTTCTTAAAGATCTTTTGCAGTCAAGCAGGGATTCTGATTTGCCTTTCTAGCAATCCTATGAGCAGCTGTCTCAGAAATTTTTCTTGGTAATTTTTTGGAAATGTAATTTCTTAATTACATTTCAAACAGAGGAAATGGAAACCTGAAAACATTTTTGTCACGGGGTTCCGAAGGTGCACTCGGTCCCCCATTTCCCGCAGACCTGTTGCTTAGCTTTGGGAATGACGATCTGTGTTTGACCTCATTCCCAGGGCGGCTTTACTAGCTGGGTGGTTCCCTGCTCCTAGTCTGCCTTGAGCGCCGAGCTGATCACTCGGTGCTCGACTAGTTGGTCTGTCGGTCATGTGACGCTGGCCACGTCACATGATCCTCACTCCCCACTATAAATACAGGCAGCCTGCTGGCTACAGGTTGCCTGTTAATTTCTAGGTTCCTGGCTATTTGTTGGACTACTGAATACTTACCTGATCCTGTTCCCTGACGATCCTTTGCCTGCTCCTCCTGTACTGCGCATCCGTCCTGGTATTGTGACCTCGGCTCCCACCTGACTACTCTCTTAGGACTCCTCTTGTACTTCTCTGCTCTCCTGGTATTTGACCCCGGCTTCTCCTGACCATTCTTTGCTTAATCCTTTGTACTGCGTAGCTTTCTTGGTTCTGACCCGGTCCGTTCATGTTCTGTATTTTGTCTTGTCTGTCTTCCCTGCACATATCCTAAGTTAGGGACTGTTGTCCAGTTGTCCCCTGTCATCAGGATTCGTGAGTCAAGTAGGCAGGGCCAGGGGTGAGGGTGGAGCGCAGTGGTCACTATCCTTCCCCCTGTATGTGTGTGGACGCGACCGTTACAGATTAACAGTCCCAATAACCACTGTATCATGAATCCACTTACTACCCTGACTGACCAGGTCTCTAGCTTGACACAGGTGGTGCAGGAGCTAGGAGAGAAACTCCGTTCTTTTGAGTTAGGGCAAGGTTCTTCCACTCCTCTGCCCTCCAGTCCACATTTTGAACCCCAGATCAAGCTCCCAGAACCCTTTTCTGGAGACCGGAAGAGGTTTCTCTCCTTTAAGGAGAGTTGCAAACTCTACTTCCGTTTGCGCCCCGTGTCCTCCGGTCCCGAGAGCCAAACGCGTGGGGATTATCATTTCTCTACTACAGGGTGATCCCCAGACCTGGGCATTCTCGTTACCTCCTGGGGCCAGTTGTCTGACTTCTGTGGAGGGTTTTTTTCAGGCCCTGGGTACCCTCTATGACGAACCAGACAGGGCCCTGGTAGTCGAGACGGCTCTTAGGGCACTGGTTCAGGGCCATCTCCCTGCGGAGGAGTATTGCACCCAATTCAGACGGTGGTGTGTCCCCTCAGGATGGAATGAACCAGCCCTGAAGAGTCAGTTTAGGTCTGGTCTGTCTGATAATTTAAAAGATCTATTAATCAGTTATCAAATTCCAGAGACCTTAGAGGAGATGATGACCCTAGTTGTCCGACTTGACAGACGAGTTAGAGAGAGACGACAAGAACGACAGTTCTGTTCTCAGATGGTGGTCCAGCCAGAGGCCTTTTCCAGGGACAACACTGAGTTCTCCACCGAGGAACCCATGCAGGTTGGCATGACCCAGGGTAATCTTCGTCGCAGACGCGGAGAGTGCTTCTACTGTGGAGATCCTGGCCATTGGATCAATAAGTGTCCTAAGAGGGTCCTCTCTGACAAGTCTCCTAAGGCAGGACAACCTAAAGACCAGGTACACCCATACCAACAAGAACAGCGTAGCGGTATGACGTAGCGGAGCAGCTGCATGGGCGTACTGCACGTCCGCATGGGTTCCGCCCCCTCACCCACCTGCCTCGTCCCGGCGTCTCGGCGTTTCGGCACTTTCACCGCCTCGCTCCCTCTAGCGCGGCTATTGGTGTCGGACTGGAGCCGCAAACTACCTGCCATGATATCGGCTGTGCGTGGGGCGAGAGACCGAGCGACCGAGCGGCCGAGTTAAGACCTAGGCACATACCTGCACCCCTGCCAAACTGCTGGTACGCCCTGGAGAAAGTTTGCTACGGACAGAGGTGGCCCCCCGGGAAAAGTGCCTGACGTCCGTCTGATGCCTGACCGTATCCTGGTGAGCACAGGAGGCTGCTGAGAGCTGGGACCGCGGAATGCAAGATCATCTTTGGCAGATTGTTTTTCCGGCGAGGATACATCCCACCTGGCCGGCTGGCTGAAAACTTGGTGGGGTCGTTTTATGTTCGCCAATCCACTGTCACCCCTCCTTACTAATTAACGTTTTATATACTAACCCTATGTGAAAGGAGGGCTGCTAACCGTCTGATCCGGTGTGGTCACTGGTTATTATACCCGCCGGGGCTACGGCCTGATGAAATGGCTATGCGGGTCAGTTCTATATCAATCCCAGTGAAGAGGATAGCCGGGAAATGAGAGTTGGAATCCCTGGTACAGTGATATTAGCCAGCCGGGCGCTTCGTGACTTTCTCATTCTTCAACTGCCTTGCCCTCTAACGGCTAAAATCCATATTTATATCTTCCTGTGATGTAAAATCAACCATACGGTTGTAGGAGCGTGGAGTTACAGGGGTCTACTGCTTGATATTCCCCCCCACATTAAGTTAACAGGGGCTCCTTTAAGCAGATGGGCCAAGATTGGCTGGACTGCCCCTGCGATAATCCGTCTCGCGGACTATATTTAACCATACTGGAATTTCAAGGGAGGACATTATCCGTTGATCCAATTTGGGGTCCAATTTGGGGTCCAATTGTTAAAAGGTCAAATCGGGGATTCTAATTGTTACAAACAGTGGTATATGTGGAGAGTGGCGAAGAGGACCGCGAGCCACTTGATTACTGACTCCACCTGTACTACTGCTGCGTATAGGTGTCTAACCTCTGTCAGCATTACCCTCCGCACGTCATTGCTGGGCAGGGCTCTGACACTTATTGACTTTATGTTATATGTATAATTGCCTTTGTTCTGGATAGCTGTACATGTTCTAGCCCGTTAGGTCCTGGCTGGTGGGAAGGGAGATGGGACCTTTGGTATAGGTCGACGCTGATGTTCCCCTCTCAGAGTGGTCTGGAAAATTCTGGTTGGGGAAAATCAATGTTGGGTATATATATAACTCCACTCTGTAATTGAGCATAATATTAGTTAGACAACCAGTGGTCGACCTGGTGCTGGGATATTCGTGATAGGGGGCGACACTGTGAGATTGGCTGCTCTTGGGATAACCCACCTCCCTTATTTCTCCCCTAGTTGTTTTATACGGTGTATCCTCGCTCACGAGGTTTGAGACAACATGCCTCCTAAATATAATAGGAGATCTGGGGGTATGGGATCCCCTAGGGCAGGTGATGGTAATAGTCCTCAGGCGAGAATGGATAGATATTTGAAATCTCCTCCACCTAAACAGCGGGGGGACAGAAAAATACCTGACCCCGTGGAAGCACAGACAGATCCACCGGGACAGATAGAACAGTGTTCGAGATTTGATATGATTGAGAATAAGCTGGCGGATATATTATTGATTGTGCAGACCACCAACCAATCAGTTTTGGATATTTCTACCACTATACTGACACTGCAGACTGAGCTTACTCTCATTAGAGATGATATGAATAAAGTTAGGGCCGGCATCTCATCTGTAGAAACCGGGTTATCCCAGGTCCAAATAGAACAGCGACAGATGACCATAAAAATAGATGAATTGGACAAAGAAAATAAACGGATTAACGCGAGATTAACAGATATGGAGGATAGAGCACACCGTAACAACCTTAGGATAGTAGGTTTCCCAGAGGGGGTAGAGGGGGGGAACCCTGTGGCGTTTATGCAAAAATGGCTGATTGATGCGCTGATGCGCTCGATAGAGATGGGAGATTCACCTTCCTCTATGCCCAATGGAATGGTAGGAAGTGCGTCCTTGCTTTTCTGTATATCCCGCCACCTTTTGCAATGACAGTCCTAAATCAGCTGATGGTCTTCATCCATAATAGAGAGCGGGCTCCGGTACTAATATGCGGCGACTTTAACTGCGTGCTGGACCCGGCGCTGGATAGAATCTCAGCTGCGGGGAAAAGTGCGCATGGAAAACACGCCTTATTTCGAGGGTTCTGTGAGGAGTTAGGACTAATAGACGTCTGGCGATGGCTTTATGGTAACAAACAGGTGTTCTCTTGCTTTAGTAAAACATATAGTGCAATGTCCAGGATTGATATTGCCCTGGCCAATGGCGAGATGCTCGATTCTATCTTAAAAATGACATATGAGATTCACGGTATCTCCGACCATTCACCGATTCTATTGATGATGAAGACTGACCAACAATCTGATATTAGTAGATCGTTCAGATTGAACGAGCACTGGCTAACTATATTAAATGACTCAGTAGGGATTGATAAAGAACTCATACAATTTTGGCAAGAGAATATAGGTACAACACACGTTCATTATGTTTGGGATGCCATGAAGGCATTTATTCGTGGGCTATATTTCTCTAGAATAAAAAAAAAAAGAAAAGAATTCTTTGAGGAGCAAAAAAAGTTGGAAGTAAACATTGCATATCTGGAGGGCTGTATTAGACTACAGAACGACGCGAGTACACGCACTAAGTTAAAATCCGCTAAAGATCATTATATAACCTTTATGAGGAAAAAAGCTCAGAATCAACTATTTTTTAAGGGTTATAAAGATTTCTGTGAGGGCGGCACTCTGGGTAGGTTGTTGGTTTCTATCATGGTGAACCAAAAACCCCCCCAGAAAATTAGACAAATACTGACGGATGATGGGCGCAGATTGGAAAGGGGAGTGGAGATGGAGGGAGAGTTTTTAAAATATTTTGGCAATTTATATCGCTCAGGTGTTGATGAAGTAGGGACTAAGACAGATGACTTTTTAGAACAGGTCGAGATCCCGGCCCTCTCGGACTCGGCTGCGGCCCCTCTGAGTGCTCCCATCTCTTTAGATGAGCTACAGATGGCTTTACATGAGACCCGGGGTTCCTCGGCACCTGGATCGGACAGACTCCCGTTTGGTATATACAAGAGCCATGCGGGTGTGCTCCTACCCGGGTTGTTGCAGGTTTTGAACGAATCCAGCAAATGCGGAAAGCTGCCCCCGTCTTTGACGGAGGCAACGGTTACGCTGATCCTTAAGAAGGGGAAAAGCGGCAATAAAGTTGAGGATTATCGCCCTATATCGTTGCTTAATGCAGACTATAAAGTAATTGCTAAAGTCCTCTCTAACAGGCTAAAAAAAGTTATAACCGGCCTAGTCCACATAGATCAGACAGGGTTTATCCCCGGGCGACAGATTCAGACCAATATACGCCGGACCATCCTTAATATTGAGATTGGCGGGGGGGGAGGACCGCTCCATCCTGTCTTTGGACGCCGCTAAGGCGTTTGACCGGGTGGAGTGGTCCTTCCTCTGGCGTGTTATGCATAGGATGAATTTGGGCCAGGAATTTATTGGATGGGTCAAATTGCTATATAGTGAAGCAACTGCCAGAATTAAGGTAAATGGGGTGATTACCCCTGCCATTTCCCTAAATCGGGGGACAAGGCAGGGATGTCCCCTCTCTCCGCTCCTCTTTTCAATCTTTATGGAACCCTTCGCCTGTAGGATACGTGCCGACCCCTGCATAGTGGGTTTCGGGGGGAGAGGGATGGACGACAAGATCTGTCTATATGCAGACGATGTACTGCTTTACCTGAGTGATGGATGGAGAAGTGTCCCGGACGTTATGCGGATAGCAGAGGAATTTGGTAGAATCGCTGGATATGAGATAAATTGGGGAAAGTCCGTACTCTTCCCCCTGAACCGGATGCCCCCCTTGAATGACCTTAGGGTCAGAATCATTGCTCCAACAGAGCACCTAGACTACTTAGGGATAAAAATTAGCAATTCTATCAGGGATTATAAAACACTAAATATCACCCCTTTGGTTGGGAAAATAAGGGAAAAAATAAGGGTTTGGCAGAAACTCCCACTTTCACAGATCAATAGGATCGCACTGATTAAAATAGTCTTGCTGCCCTGGATATTGTACACGATGAGCTCCTGCCCTGCTTGGATTGAGGACAGCGTTTTCAACCTGATTGATTGATTGATAAATGATTTGATATGGGGCAGAAAAAGGGTCCGCATTAAGCTACAATATTTGCGAATGGCGGTATCTAATGGTGGCCTAGGCCTGCCCCATTTTCAAATTTATTATTTGTGCTCACAACTACAGTGGTGTATTAGTACTGGGGATGGAGTACTATTATCCCATATTCTTGGGCAACGTCAACCGCATATATATAATATATTCAGTATACTGGAAACCGGGCTCCTCAAGCGTGCGGATGGTTCCTGCCCCATCGGGGCCGCGCTACAGAAGACCTGGAATAAAATCAAGGTGCTTATTCAGGCCCCTCAGGTTCTGGACTTCTCCCCACTATGGGATAACCCTGTGCTAACTGAATTCTTGACACTTAATGAAAATGATTATTGGACTCGAAGAGGTATCACGCTAGTTTCACACATATGCACGAAGGGGAAAATTAAATTAGTAGGGGAACTGTTTCAACAGACACCAATCACGGCACTACAACACTATAGATATTATCAATTACAACATGCACTTGCATGCACGCTCAAAAAAATACCCCTGACAACAGGCACTCAGCGGTTTTTACTATTTTGTTATAATATAGTAGGAAATAAAGTTAAGATCTCACCAATATATAGGAGATTTATTGAGGAACTAAGCACTGTTACTAAATTTAAAAGTGTTGACAAATGGAATGTAGATATAGGGGAATGTAACCCTTCACAATGGCGGGAAATATATCAAAACATTAAGAAGGCCTCTCTTTCACGACAACACCGGTTGACACAATTTAAAATAATACACCGTTTATACGTCACCCCGAGTCTTTTATCTAAAATGTATAGTAAGAAGGGCCAGGAATTTAGCTGCTCGAAATGTTCTCTTGTGGCCGCAGGATTTGTGCACATGCTGTGGGATTGCCCAGCTATTAAGAGTTTTTGGGGCAGCATATTTCAGGCGATGATGGTACAAAGTGGGAACAATCCCCCTTTAACTATCCAAGTAGTCGTGCTAGGACTCTTTCCCCCCGAGTATAAAAACAGAACTACCAAAAATGAACAGATTTACTGGTTGAAGGGATTCCTGTTGGCTAAGGTAATAATCCTGCGACAATGGGTGAAAGATAGATCACCAACAATGGAGGAATGGCAGGGTTTAATGGCAAGAATAATAGACTTTGAGGATATGAAACGGCGCGGGATGAACTATGCCACAGAAATGGGCACATAGAGAGGGGAAATGACGCGGAGAAATCTCCGCACTGGAACTGATGACCACCCAAGTGCTGTGGCTATGCCCTAATACAAATCAATAAACTGGTAAGCTTTTTTCTTTAAATTATAAATATCAGTATGACAGTTCACATCAAACAGGATCTGATACGATGAAGGTTTGAGAAAAATCTAAGAGAGGGATATGGGCGCCCTAAAGCCCCCTCGCGGCAGCCGCACCAGGCCAGGTGTGTAGGGTGGGGGGACGGGGAGGGGGTGAGGGTGGGCCTCTCCGGGAGCCTCGGGGGGGGATGGGTTTATGGGTTTTGATATGTGTGATAGAGAATCGATACTCTGGATATAGATACCTTTGTAGGTGTGTCGTTTAAGTACTGAAGTGATATATTGCTTAAATGTACCTGCCATACGTGCCTACTTTCTGTGATCAGATATCTGTTTCATAACTTTTTTCTTGTTATATGTAAGAAAAGTAATAAAGATATAAAAAAAAAAAAAAAAAAAGACCAGGTACACCCTGATTTTTCTAAATATAAGCTTTTAGTACCCATAACAATTTCTCTGGGGGTTAATAAGTGGCCGGGTAAGGCCTTTATTGATTCCGGTTCAGCAGCCAGCTTTATTGACTTTGAATTTGCTAGTAAATTGGGTATTCCTATGTTTGCTTTACCTACACCTATCCATGTCATGGCTATTGATGCTACTCCCCTGATGGGTGGTACGGTGAGGTCATGTATCTCTGAAATTTCTCTGACCGTGGGTGTGTGCCACTCTGAGAGATGTTCCCTTTTAGTCCTGGAGAACCTACCAGTTGAGGTGGTACTGGGGTTGCCTTGGCTCCGTTTACATAACCCCACAATTGATTGGTCCAAAGGAGAGTTGGTGAAATGGGGACCTAAGTGTGACTCATGCTTGTACGTGGTCCAGGCTGGGGTTTCAGTAAGGTCTAATACATTACCCTCAGTTATTAAAGAATTTTCTGATGTATTCTCATCCCCTACTCCAGAGGTTCTACCCCCCCATAGACCTTATGATTGCGCCATAGAGCTAATAGAGGGTGCCGAATTTCCTAAAGGGCGAATTTATAATATTTCAGGGCCCGAACGCAAGGCTATGGAAGATTATATTAAGGAGAGCCTTGCTAAAGGGCATATTAGACCTTCAATCTCTCCTATGGGAGCAGGGTTTTTCTTTGTTAAAAAGAAGGATGGTGGTCTTAGGCCTTGTATTGATTACCGGAGATTGAATAAGATCACTGTCCAAAATAGATACTCCCTCCCATTGATTCCGGATTTATTTAACCAGGTTCTGGGGGCAACCTGGTTTTCCAAGATTGACCTGAAAGGGGCATACAATCTAATCCGAATCAAGGAGGGAGACGAATGGAAGACAGCGTTCAATACTCCGATAGGACACTTTGAATATCAGGTGATGCCTTTTGGACTCAGCAATGCCCCAGCTGTGTTCCAAAACTTAATGAACGATATTCTCAGGGAGTTCTTAGGTAAATTTATTATTGTCTATCTTGATGACATTTTGATATTCTCTCCAGATTTCGAATCTCATGTGTCTCACGTCAAACAAGTATTAGAGGTGTTGAGGGAGAACCAGCTATCCTCTAAGCAAGAGAAATGTGTCTTTGGTGTACAGGAGATACTGTTTCTAGGGCATGTTTTGACTCCTCACGCCTTTAATATGGATCCTGGTAAGGTTTTAGCAATTAAGGAATGGGTAAGGCCTTCATCCTTAAAGGCTTTACAACGGTTTTTGGGTTTCGCTAATTACTATCGTAAATTTATCATGAATTTTTCTGTAATTGTTAAGCCATTAACCGACCTTACTAAGAAAGGGGTGGATTTGGAGAATTGGTCTACCAAGGCCATCTCTTCATTTGAAACCTTAAAAAAGGCATTTAGTAGCGCTCCCATTCTGATCCAGCCTGATCAGGAGAAACCTTTTATTGTGGAGGTGGATGCGTCCGAGGACGGCGCAGGAGCAGTCCTTTCACAAGGTCCTGCTAGCCTCACTAACCTGAGACCGTGTGCCTTCTTCTCCAGGAAATTCTCTCCCACGGAGAGAAACTACGACATAGGGAATAGGGAGCTGCTGGCTATTAAATGGGCATTTGAGGAGTGGAGGCATTTTTTGGAGGGGGCAAGGCATCGCGTAACTGTTGTCACTGATCATAAAAACCTAATGTTTCTCGAGTCAGCTAATAGGTTGAATCCCCAACAAGCCCGATGGGCTCTGTTTTTTACCCGTTTTGATTTCTCCATTACGTTCAGGCCGGGAAGTAAAAATGTGAAAGCAGACTCATTATCTCGGAGCTTCCATGCTTTTCAACCCACTGAGACGCCGCCTGAATCCATCCTACCAGCAAACATCTTCTTAGCAGCTCTAACCCAGGATATCTCGGCTCGCATTAAGGCTGAACAACATCTGGCACCGGCATCCACCCCAACAGATAAGTTGTTTGTTCCCGTACAATTTCGTCTCCGGCTGTTGGGGGAGTGTCTCGATTCTGCCTTTTGTGGACATCCGGGTGTTGAGGGCACTAAGGATCTGGTTTCTAGATCTTATTGGTGGCCCACTCTGACCAGGGATGTTAAGTCCTACGTGTCAGCCTGTGAGGTTTGTGCCAGGTGTAAGACACCTAGGACTCGCCCTGCTGGTAACCTACGACCCCTACCCATTCCCAGTAGACCCTGGTCCCATATCTCGATGGACTTTATAACTGACCTACCGCTGGCGGAGGGTAAGACTGTGGTTTGGGTAGTGGTCGATAGGTTTATCAAGATGGTTCATTTCATTCCCCTGTCTAAACTTCCGAATGCTAAAACCCTGGCGTCTATTTTTGTGAGAGAGATTGTTCGTTTACATGGCATCCCGGAAAATATTGTTTCTGACAGGGGTGTGCAGTTTGTGTACAAATTCTGGAGGGCCTTCTGTCAAAGATGTAAAATTTCATTGTCTTTTTCTTCCGCCTACCATCCTGAGAGTAATGGGCAGACTGAACGCCTTAATCAGTCTGTGGAACAATTCTTGAGGTTGTATGTTGCTGATGACCAGCAATTATGGGTCAAATTCCTTCCGTTGGCAGAATTTGCTTTGAATAACCGCAATTCTTCTGCTGGGGTCTCCCCTTTCTTTTGTAACCATGGTTTTCATCCCCGTTTTCATTCTGGGTCGTCCGTCTCCTCCTCTTACCCTGAAGCGGATAAACTCTCCTCCGAACTGTGCACAGTTTGGGCCCGGGTTCAATCGAACCTAGAAAAGGCTCAATGTTCTCAAAAACTCAAGGCCGATAGGAGACGTTCAAGGGGGGTAAACTTTCAGGTTGGGGATAAAGTATGGTTGTCCTCCAAGAATCTATCTCTCAAGGTAACTTCTAAAAAATTTGCTCCTCGTTTTATTGGACCATATAAGATCACGGAAGTGATTAACCCGGTATCTTTTAGGTTGGAGCTGCCCGAGTCATTCCACATTCATAATGTGTTCCATAAATCTCTGCTTAAAAAATATTTTGAACCGGTAGTACCATCAAAAGCCTCGCCTCCGCCGGTTCTTGTTAATGATGCTGTCGAGTATGTGGTGTCTAAAATAGTGGATGTCAGGAACGTGCGTAATTCCTTGCAGTACCTGATTCACTGGAAGGGGTATGGACCTGAAGAGAGATCTTGGGTACCTGCCAGGGAGGTTCATGCTCCTAGACTTGTTTGTAAATTTCATTTAGAACACCCTGAAAAGCCATCGCCTGAAGTCTTGGGTCCGGTGGCCCCTCGTAAAAGGGGGGGGTACTGTCACGGGGTTCCGAAGGTGCACTCGGTCCCCCATTTCCCGCAGACCTGTTGCTTAGCTTTGGGAATGAGGATCTCTGTTTGACCTCATTCCCAGGGCGGCTTTACTAGCTGGGTGGTTCCCTGCTCCTAGTCTGCCTTGAGCGCCGAGCTGATCACTCGGTGCTCGACTGGTTGGTCTGTCGGTCATGTGACGCTGGCCACGTCACATGACCCTAACTCCCCACTATAAATACAGGCAGCCTGCTGGCTACAGGTTGCCTGTTAATTTCTAGGTTCCTGGCTATTTGTTGGACTACTGAATACTTACCTGATCCTGTTCCCTGACGATCCTTTGCCTGCTCCTCCTGTACTGCGCATCCGTCCTGGTATTGTGACCTCGGCTCCCACCTGACTACTCTCTTAGGACTCCTCTTGTACTTCTCTGCTCTCCTGGTATTTGACCCCGGCTTCTCCTGATCATTCTTTGCTTAATCCTTTGTACTGCGTAGCTTTCTTGGTTCTGACCCGGTCCGTTCATGTTCTGTATTTTGTCTTGTCTGTCTTCCCGGCACATATCCTAAGTTAGGGACTGTCGTCCAGTTGTCAGGACTCGTGAGGCAAGTAGGCAGGGCCGGGGGTGAGGGTAGAGCGCAGTGGTCACTATCCTTCCCCCTGTGTGTGTGTGGACGTGACCGTTACAATTTTGCTATCTTCTTATAGCCTTCTCTTGCTTTGTGGGCCTCAACAATTTTCACTTTCAGAGTGATAGGCAACTGCTGAGAAGAACCGATGGCTACTGTTTTTTGGGACAAAGAGGAGTCTACACTACGTGCAGAATTATTAGGCAAATGAGTATTTTGACCACATCATCCTCTTTATGCATGTTGTCTTACTCCAAGCTGTATAGGCTCGAAAGCCTACTACCAATTAAGCATATTAGGTGATGTGCATCTCTGTAATGAGAAGAGGTGTGGTCTAATGACATCAACATCCTATATTAGGTGTGCATAATTATTAGGCAACTTCCTTTCCTTTGGCAAAATGGGTCAAAAGAAGGACTTGACAGGCTCAGAAAAGTCAAAAATAGTGAGATATCTTGCAGAGGGATGCAGCACTCTTAAAATTGCAAAGCTTCTGAAGCGTGATCATTGAACAATCAAGCGTTTCATTCAAAATAGTCAAAAGGGTCGCAAGAAGCGTGTGGAAAAACCAAGGCGCAAAATAACTGCCCATGAACTGAGAAAAGTCAAGCGTGCAGCTGCCAAGATGCCACTTGCCACCAGTTTGGCCATATTTCAGAGATGCAACATCACTGGAGTGCCCAAAAGCACAAGGTGTGCAATACTCAGAGACATGGCCAAGGTAAGAAAGGCTGAAAGATGACCACCACTGAACAAGACACACAATCTGAAACGTCAAGACTGGGCCAAGAAATATCTCAAGACTGATTTTTCTAAGGTTTTATGGACTGATGAAATGAGAGTGAGTCTTGATGGGCCAGATGGATGGGCCCGTGGCTGGATTGGTAAAGGGCAGAGAGCTCCAGTCCGACTCAGACGCCAGCAAGGTGGAGGTGGAGTACTGGTTTGGGCTGGTATCATCAAAGATGAGCTTGTGGGGCCTTTTCGGGTTGAGGATGGAGTCAAGCTCAACTCCCAGTACTACTGCCAGTTTCTGGAAGACACCTTCTTCAAGCAGTGGTACAGGAAGAAGTCTGCATCCTTCAAGAAAAACATGATTTTCATGCAGGACAATGCTCCATCACACGCATCCAAGTACTCCACAGCGTGGCTGGCAAGAAAGGGTATAAAAGAAGAAAATCTAATGACATGGCCTCCTTGTTCACCTGATCTGAACCCCATTGAGAACCTGTGGTCCATCATCAAATGTGAGATTTACAAGGAGGGAAAACAGTACACCTCTCTGAACAGTGTCTGGGAGGCTGTGGTTGCTGCTGCACGCAATGTTGATGGTGAACAGATCAAAACACTGACAGAATCCATGGATGGCAGGCTTTTGAGTGTCCTTGCAAAGAAAGGTGGCTATATTGGTCACTGATTTGTTTTTGTTTTGTTTTTGAATGTCAGAAATGTATATTTGTGAATGTTGAGATGTTATATTGGTTTCACTGGTAAAAATAAATAATTGAAATGGGTATATATTTGTTTTTTGTTAAGTTGCCTAATAATTATGCACAGTAATAGTCACCTGCACACACAGATATCCCCCTAAAATAGCTAAAACTAAAAACAAACTAAAAACTACTTCCAAAAATATTCAGCTTTGATATTAATGAGTTTTTTGGGTTCATTGAGAACATGGTTGTTGTTCAATAATAAAATTAATCCTCAAAAATACAACTTGCCTAATAATTCTGCACTCCCTGTAGGTATTTATAAAGTTTTCACATTTTCATCACCTGGCCTTTCCTAACAATGATTGTGAACAAGCCTTATCCCTTACAGGCTATTTAAGGTCTGAGTTATCTGAGCGCTCAAATCTCCTTGGGTTCCCATACTTTTGCAAGGTACTTCTTTCCTTTTTTCACTCTAAAATTGTACAAAACTAAAATAATACATTGATATTGCTTAAAATGTTTGTCATCTTTAACTTTATGCCTTTTGGAGTGTGTCATCTTTAACTTTATGCCTTTTGGAGATCATTTCATCTTCGACTTACTTAACTGTTCACAGTAACAGTAATTTTGACCAGGGCACCCCTTAACACCAACACCCCATGTTAAGCCATGGCCCACAACCACACTCAATTTGGGGTGTGGCTTAACTTGGCCGGTATTTTTTGTTGGGAAAGGTGGCAACCCTAATTCTGAGAACCACGGTGTTCTCCACGTTCATCAGTCACATGGCCTAGGAGCAGCTCAGCTCCATTCAAGTTAATGGAGTTGAGCGTGATACCAAGCACAGCCACTATACAATATACAGCACTGTGCTGGTGAGCATGGGGAAGGCAGTGGCGCAAGCAGGAGCGCTGGTGACTTCTCAAACAGCTGATCAGACCTGAACCCATTAAATACTGATGCTATAGTACAGGAGGCTACCAGAGGAAGGAGTGGGCAAATGCTAGGATGGCTGCCTGGCAGCTGTACGCTGAAGGCAGCCATCCCAACCTCTGTGCACTCCTTCCTCTGTCCTTCATTCTGTACTATAGCTTGCAGTACATGGCAGCCTCCCCTCTCTGCCCTGCTGCTCCTCTGTGTACTAGTGCTTATTTGGCGCGCTTACATATGCACAAGTGTGCCATAATAAGCACTAGTACATGGCTGAGCAGTGGGGCAGAGAGGGGAGGCTGCCATGCACTGCAAGCTATAGTACAGAATGAAGGACAGAGGAAGGAGTGCACAGAGGTTAGGATGGCTGCCCCACCAGTGTGGCCATACCTGCATTGTTGATCAAAACTACCTGATCCCTACTGCTAGGTTTCAGCTCTGTCACTCCGCTGCCATCTGTGCAAGTCCCACATCTTCACACAGTGGGGCAAGTGACCACTGCAGTCAATGACTGGCCTCCGCAGTGATCTACCACCCATGCAGCGTGTCACTGGGTCATGTGCCACACAGGTGACACTTAACCACTGTGGCCAGTCATTGTTCATGTGCCCCTCATCAAACTGGATGCTAAAAATTACAGTAAGATAAATAAAAAAATAGACTCACAAAATAGCAACATGAGTGGGTTTTGCATGGGAGGAGGAGGTTATGAAGAAGTGTGTGAGGGGAGGGGCCCGTGCAAAAATTTTCTGAGGGGCCCAGTCAGTTCTAACTAGGACCCTGACTAGTACTCCAGTGTTTTTCAGTAGTGATTAAATCCGAGAATTGCACACTATAATATGTTCTAATTTTCTAGTACATTCTTTGTTTCATTTGCTGTCACAGAAAGACAGTTTTAGAGAGGATGAAGTTACATCTTATCAAGAGATATGTGCATACATCTCTGTTTTTATTAATTTTTCAGTAACATGTATCAGTTGCGTTTTAAAATACAAAAGTATCTTCGAGCAATACAATTACAAGCATTACAGTCGTGGCCAAAAGTTTTGAGAATTACATAAATATTGGAAATTGGAAAAGTTGCTTCTTAAGTTTTTATAAAAGCAATTTGCATATACTCCAGAATGTTATGAAGAGTGATCAGATGAATTGCATAGTCCTTCTTTGCCATGAAAATTAACTTAATCCCAAAAAAAACTTTCCACTGCATTTCATTGCTGTCATTAAAGGACCTGCTGAGATCATTTCAGTAATCGTCTTGTTAACTCAGGTGAGAATGTTGACGAGCACAAAGCTGAAGATCATTATGTCAGGCTAATTGGGTTAAAATGGCAGACTTGACATGTTAAAAGGTGGGTGATGCTTGAAATCATTGTTCTTCCATTGTTAACCATGGTGACCTGCAAAGAAACGCGTGCAGCCATCATTGCGTTGCATAAAAATGGCTTCACAGGCAAAGATATTGTGGCTACTAAGATTGCACCTCAATCAACAATTTATAGGATCATCAAGAACTTCAAGGAAAGCGGTTCAATTCTTGTTAAAAAGGCTTCAGGACGTCCAAGAAAGTCCAGCAAGCGCCAGGATCATCTCCTAAAGAAGATTCAGCTGTGGGATCGGAGTGCCACCAGTGCAGAACTTGCTCAGGAATGGCAGCAGGCAGGTGTGAGCGCATCTGCACGCACAGTGAGGCGAAGACTTTTGGAAGATGGCCTGGTGTCAAGAAGGGCAGCAAAGAAGCCACTTCTCTCCAAAAAAAGCATCAGGGACAGATTGATCTTCTGCAGAAAGTACGGTGAATGGACTGCTGAGGACTGGGGCAAAGTCGTATTCTCCGATGAAGCCTCTTTCCGATTGTTTGGGGCATCTGGAAAAAGGCTTGTCCGGAGAAGAAAAGGTGAGCGCTACCATCAGTCCTGTGTCATGCCAACAGTAAAGCATCCTGAGACCATTCATGTGTTGGGTTGCTTCTCATCCAAGGGAGTGGGCTCACTCACAATTTTGCCCAAAAACACAGCCATGAATAAAGAATGGTACCAAAACACCCTCCAACAGCAACTTTTTCCAACAATCCAACAACAGTTTGGTGAAGAACAATGCATTTTCCAGCACGATGGAGCACCGTGCCATAAGGCAAAAGTGATAACTAAGTGGCTCGGGGACCAAAACGTTGACATTTTGGGTCCATGGCCTGGAAACTCCCCAGA
Source organism: Bufo bufo (assembly GCF_905171765.1). Taxonomy (NCBI): domain Eukaryota; kingdom Metazoa; phylum Chordata; class Amphibia; order Anura; family Bufonidae; genus Bufo; species Bufo bufo. Next base: position 546,380,406 of record NC_053389.1, on the reverse strand, counting down.
TCTTAATCCCATTGAGAACTTGTGGTCAATCCTCAAGAGGCGGGTGGACAAACAAAAACCCACTAATTCTGACAAACTCCAAGAAGTGATTATGAAAGAATGGGTTGCTATCAGTCAGGAATTGGCCCAGAAGTTGATTGAGAGCATGCCCAGTCGAATTGCAGAGGTCCTGAAAAAGAAGGGCCAACACTGCAAATACTGACTCTTTGCATAAATGTCATGTAATTGTCGATAAAAGCCTTTGAAACTTATGAAATGCGTGTAATTATATTTCACTACATCATAGAAACAACTGAAACAAAGATCTAAAAGCAGTTTAGCAGCAAACTTTGTGAAAACTAATATTTGTGTCATTCTCAAAACTTTTGGCCACGACTGTACATGTTCTTAAGGATAATACAAGGACATTAAGACGTTGCACAGTAATGTGTCATCAATTAAATTTATGCGTTTGCAGATACATGTTAAAATATCAGGTTTAAGGTACTTTATGGTGATACATGAGCATAATGACCTTTTGGTCAACAGAATAACCATAAACAATTAAACTAGTAAACGGTTGAACTAGTGTTTGCCAAGTCAGCAGTCCTGTGACAAAGTGTCTTCTGGGAAGGTAGATAACCCTGTATGTCTCCAAGTGCTTGGTGAGCAGTAGATTAGGGATAAAGCTAAGTGCAAATAATCAATTATTCTTGGTATGACGTAGCCATGGTTCCCATATTCGTAAAAAAAAAATCATGCTTATTGGTCTGCCAGCTAGCCAGCTCCTCCATACGACACAGCTGGTGTACCTTCTGTACCCACTGTTGTTCTGAAGGAGGGTGTGGTTGCAGCCATAATAGAGGAATTAAACATTTGGCTGCAGCTAATAAATGTGTCAGCAACAAGCTGCGAGATGGCCGGTACTGTTTGGTGGGTTGGGCCAAAAGCACCAAACCCTCCGTAAGAATAAAGTCTGGAAAGCTTATAGCACACATGTATTTCTGAACTGTTGTCCAGAAGGAGCTAACCACTGGGCAAGACCACCATATGTGGTTCAAGGTTCCCACATGTTTGTGGCATCTCCAACATAGGTTTGTGTTTGAGAGGCCCATTTTAAACAGAAGTTCAGTCGTCTTATACCACCGTCTGAGTTTTTGTAAGTGGACTTCCATTGACAATATAAACAAGGAGGGGGACAAAGGGCACCCCTGTCTTGTACCATTGGTGATTTTAAAGCTAGGGGATAACATGCCATTGACTTTCACATGGGCGGATGTTGTTCTATACAGTGTGAAGATTGCTTCTATAAATAAGTTCGAAAAATTAAACTGTGCTAAGGTATGTCGCATAAAGTCCCAGGTGAACATGTTAAAAGTATTTTCGGCATCAGTGCTGACTAGTACAAGTGGCAATTGTGTGAGCGAGTTAGTGATATGGAATTTAAGAGTCGGATGACATTAAATCTACCTTCTCTGCCTTTAACAAAGCCCATATGGTCTGGCTTGACTATGGTGGGAAGTATTTTGGTTAGTCATCTAGCCAGAAGTTTGGCCCAGATCTTGATGTCGATATTTAATAAGGATATAGGCCTGTAGCTGGAACAAAGATCTGGGTCCTTACCTTCCTTGAGCAATATTGTAATATGAGCTTCAAGTGCTTGAAGTGGGAGGGTACCTCCTGAAAGAAGGTGGTTACATAAAAGGGTCAGACGTGGCAGTGATAATAACTTCCTGTTTGTGGCACATTAGTATATGTGGGGGGGAAACTTTTCAAGATGGGTGGTGACCATGGCTGCCATTTTGAAGTCGGCCATTTTGAATCCAACTTTTGTTTTTTCAATAGGAAGAGGGTCATGTGACACATCAAACTTATTGGGAATTTCACACGAAAAACAATGGTCTGCTTGGTTTTAACTTAACTTTATTCTTTCATGAGTTATTTACAAGTTTCTCTTTGTTTACAGCCATTGACATGTCGCCGAGGTTTACACGTGAGGAGCGGATAGAAATTGTGTTGATGTCTGGTGAACACAGTAACCGGGTCATTGCAGCAGATTTCAATGCAAGACACCCTACGAGACCACCCATCTCCCATGCTACAGTTAGCAAACTGCTTGCTAAGTTTTGTGAAACTGGTTCAGTGTTGGATTTGCCAAAATGTGGACGCATGAAATCTGTCTCTAATGAAGAAACATCAGTGGCTGTCCTAGCTTCATTCAGCAAGAGCCCACAGCGTAGCACTCGCCTCATGTCACTGGAGAGTGGCATTAGTCGAACATCCCTTCGGCGGATATTAGCTACTCACAAATGGCACCCTTACAAACTCCAGCTACTGCAGCATCTCAACAAGGATGACCCAGATTGGCGCACTGAATTTGCAGAATGGGCAAAACAAAAATTGGAACAGGACCCTCAGTTTACGCAGAAGATTTTGTTCAGTGATGAGGCAAACTTTTATGTGAATGGTGAAGTTAACAAACAAAACCACCGCTATTGGTCTGACACTAACCCACATTGGATAGATCCCTCCAAGACTGTTGGAACAAAAAAATTGATGGTATGGTGTGGTATATGGGGTACAAAGATAGTGGGGCCATTCTTCATCTATGGAAACCTCAAGGCCACTGGATATGCGAAATTGCTACATGATGATGTGTTTCCCTCTTTATGCACTGAAGCTGGCACGTTCCCTGAGTTTTTCCAGCAAGATGGTGCACCACCACATTATGGGTGTCAGGTCCGAGCATTCCTAGATGAACAGTTTCCTGGAAAGTGGATTGGTCGTCGTGGGCCAATTGAATGGCCCCCAAGGTCTCCCGATCTGACCCGCTTAGACTTTTATCTTTGGGGTCATCTGAAGGCACTTGTCTATGCTGTGAAGATACGAGATATGCAGTACCTGAAACTACGGATACTGGAAGCCTGTGCTAGCATTTCTCCTGCGGTGTTGCTATCAGTGTGTGAAGAGTGGGAGAAGAGGGTTGCATTGACAATCCAACACAATGGGCAGCACATTGAACACATTTTATAAGTGGTCAGAAACTAGTAAATAACTCATGAAAGAATAAAGTTACATTAAAACCAAGCACACCATTGTTTTTCTTGTGAAATTCCCAATAAGTTTGATGTGTCACATGACCCTCTTCCTATTGAAAAAATAAAAGTTGGATTCAAAATGACCGACTTCAAAATGGCCACCATGGTCACCACCCATCTTGAAAAGTTTCCCCCCTCACATATACTAATGTGCCACAAACAGGAAGTTAATATCACCAACCATTCCCATTTTATTAAGGTGTATCCATATAAATGGCCCACCCTGTACTTTTTTGCCTATCTGATTCGCTAACTGATGTGTCTGAGCTAGCTAAATTATACAGTGCGGAGTAATAGTTCCTAAATGCTGATGTGATTTCTAAGGTGCGGGTTACTTTATTTCCTGTCTGGTTGGTTATTGATGATATAAAGGATTTTTCTTTTCGTTTTTTGATCAAAGCTGACATTAATTTGCCTCCTTTGTCACCGTGGGCATATTCTTTTTGTTGATAAAATTAAATGTTCTTGGTGAGCTTTTTAATTGTTTTAATTGTTCCCGTATTTTGGACAATTCCGCCAGGATTGGGGGTGTAGGAGTTTTTTTATGCAATTTTTCCTGGTTCCTAATCTTGGAAAGGAGATCTAGGATATCTTTTTCTCTTTCCTTTTTAATTCTTGTACCTAGTACTATCAAAATACCCCCCATGTACGATTTATGAGTTTCCCATACTATAGGTTTAGATACTTAAGGGGTGGTATTAGACTCAAAGAAGAACTGGAGTTGTGTCATCAGGTAGTCTACATTACCTCCTAGGTAAATCTTTGCTTGACATGTGTATAAATACTGGTGAGTGATCAGAGAATGTGAATGGCCCTATGTGAACTTGTTTAAGAGCTATGAGAGTACTATCATGGATGAAAATATGGTCTAGACCAGGGATGGCCAACCTGCGGCTCTCCAGCTGTTGTAAAACTACAATTCCCACCAGGCCATGCTGTAGGCTGATAGCTGTAGGCAGTTTTTGCATGCTTGGAGTTGCAGTTTTGCAACAGCTGGAGAGCCACAGGTTGGCCATCCCTGGTCTAGACGTTGATGGGATTTATCTGGCGCTGAAAAAAAAACGTATAGTCTAGCTCTGTTAGATGTAGGCATCTCCAGGCGTTCGAGAGTCCAAATAGTTGTAAACGGTTGCATAATCTATTAAGGCTGTTTCTGGAATGTACAGAGTATTTCAAGGATGCATCTACTGAAGGATTAAGTACTAGATTAAAATCACCTCCTAGTATAATAGGTCCCTCTGCGAAAGCTTGTAACTCATCCAACTTCCCCACTATCCAAGAGACTTGTGAGGAGTTGGGTGCATATATATTTGCAAAAGTATATACAGATGTGCCAATTCTGCCCTTCAGAAATAAAGCTCTGCCATCTGAGTCTTGATATCTTGCGAGGAAAGTGAAAGGTATTTCCCTGTGGAAGGCAATTGATACCCCCTTTGAGGCGGATGTATCATTCGTGTGATGAAACCAGAAGGAGAAATAATGGGTGGGCAGTTTTGGTAGTTTACCCGTTTTAAAATGTGTTTCTTGCAGCATCAGAATTGAGACTTTATCTCTTTTTAGCTATGACAATAGATGACTATGCTAGGTGGGGGAGTTTCGTCCCCTAACATTATAAGTACATATTATTGGGTCCGCCATAGTTAATCAGAGGAAGTCATAGAACAATGTTTCTTGCCCAGGAAATCTGCTGGCTTGGCAATAGGCAACCCAAACATAATAAGGTAACAAGGGCGACATGAGTAGACATTAAAACAGTGCTGCCTCATGTGACCTGTAACAGTACAAACATAAGTGTAGTTGTAAACATGTATTGTATGAGGTGAGTTTTGAAATGAGGTATGTTCCCATAGATTCCATATGGGTACACTAAAACTGGGTGAAATATAAAAGGATAGACAGTAAGAAAATAGGAAGAAGAAGAAGAAGGGGAATGGGGGAGGGAGAACATCCTGAGGCGTGACCCAGCATAGTCACTCCTCTTACTTATTGTGGAAAATATATATAGGTTCACAGAGTGTTTGATCTTGTCTTGCGCCTATAGTTATACATAAGTAAATTACATAAATGTGTGGCAGATATAGTGCATTTTCATTACGAATACGTCCTTTTAGCCCGAGTAAAGTGTAAAGAGACAGGCATTTGAAACCCACTGCAAGGATGGATGTTATATTACATAAAAGAGGTTAACCCCTTGTCTCAGTCCCACATTAGAAGGTATTTGAGGCTTATAATCTTACTAAGATGTATAGTCTTGTCTCCTATCCTAGACCACAAACCAAAATCCTGTGAGATACACATGCTTATCTGCTCCACATAGGAAGAGAGAAAGAAAATCTAACAACGAGTAAGGATATAATGATCCGCAAGAATCTCATGTAGAGTCGTTTTTGGAATTCTTGAGAGCCGCTCCTCTTCTCCTTGAGCTTCAGTCTCGTGCTACCACAAACTAAGGCTCCATGTAAGGCAAGTCCGGCAAAGTAACGTCTGCTGAAATCGGCATCCATGATGGAATGGACATTGGCGGTATCCCCAAGGGGTCCCAGGCTTCTGAGAGATCTTCAGGTGTGTGTATGACGATCCGGAGACCATCTTTATTTAATGCTATGCTAAATGGATATAGCCATGTATAAGGCTGGTGCAAATCTCTCCGTTTCTGTAGAAGAGGTCGAAGAATTCTTCTTTTAGATAGTGTTGTGGGTGATACGTCTTGATATATATGGATTTGGTGTTCTTCATAATGTAGCATGGGTTTTTCCCTGCTAGCTTTTAAGATGGCTGCTGTAATCACAAAACTTAGGCCGCATATAACATCTCTGGCTGGCTCGCTTTCTCTAGGAGATGGGCGAAGCACTCTGTGAGGGTGTCATTTGAGTGTTTTTCTGGCAAGCCTTTTATTCTTATGTTTTTGCGGCAGCTTCTATTTTCCATGTCCTCTATCAGAGTGAAAGCTTTGTTAAGTTGTGTCTCTTGTGCTCTTATCATATGACCTGCCATATCACAAAAGTTAAGGGAGTCTGAGACTACTTTCTCTACATGATCCACTCTATGGCCGATTGTTTGAATCTCCTTTTTAGGCCTCATGCACACGGCCGTTGTTTTGGTCCGCATCCAAGCCGCAGTTTTTGCGGCTTGAATGTGGACCCATTCACTTCAATGGGGCCGCAAAAGTGGCGGACAGCACTACGTGTGCTGTCTGCATCTGTTGCTCCGTTCCATGGTCCGCCAAAAAAATATAACCTGTCCTATTCTTGTCCTCGTTTTGCGGACAAGAATAGGCAGTTATATTAATGGCTGTCCGTGCCATTCCGCAAATTGCGGAACGCACACGGACGCCATCCGTGTTTTGCAGATCCGCAATTTGCGAAGCGCAAAACACACAACGGTCGTGTGCATGAGGCCTTAATCTCAGAAAGTTCTTGTAGCATAGGGCTTAAAGCATGAAGTATTGTTTTCTTTAAGAATGCCTTAGTAATAGGTACTGAATCACTTGCCTGCGGTGTCAAGCTTTCTTCATCAGTTTCTGAGTCGCCGTCTGTGGCGGGAAGCTGCGCCATCATGGGTAAGCGCTTGGGACTAGGAGCTGCCGCTCTGTGTAGGAATTTCTCCATGTCTGCTTGTTGTTTAGCAGTTCCCAGTGGAGCAGCAGCGTCCTTGGTCTTTTGTTTGCCGATTTTAACAATTTTGGTCGTGCTGTGAACGCTTCTGACAAGGAGTTGTGCGGAGTCTGTGCAGAGCTGCTAGTCTAAGCAGCCATCTCACTCTGCGGTCAGGCTCCGCCCTGGTGCCCAGTATATTTTCAAACATTACCGTACTTCTGACCACACAGCTCTCAGGATGAGGGGTGTCTGTGTGGTCTCTTACTTCAACCACTGGCTAGTAAAAGCTTCAACCTGCCAACAGCTGGTATAAGGCCCCCAAACTGCAATTTGTCTTCTCCAGGAATCCTGAACACAGGTGTGACACAATTAGCCAAAGAGTGCAAACTCCTGATGTCCTGGTAAAGCCTATTTTACATATGGGTGGAACAGATCCGGCAGGCTGTTCTGACCAGGAACAGCCTGTTTTATCCATCCCTGCTGAGCGCAACCATGCTCTGCCGGAATTCCATCCAGCCCCATTCACTATAATGGGGGCTGGTGGATATCCGTCCACAACGCAATTAATATGACGAGGAGCGGCCAGACAATGGGGATGGAGGAATACTCAATAATGTATTACCTCCTCTACCTTGCTATAGTAATTTCCCTTTAAGTCTGTAGATAAATAGTACAGGCCTGGTTTCGTTTGGTGTCCCAAATTCTATAAAGATATAAAGCAGTGATCACCATATGGCAAGAGAGAAGCCAGATACAACACCCACAGATTTGGTTTGGATCCGAGCTCACCAGGCTCCCCTGTCTAATAGCTCGCAATCTGTTTATTTTATAAAAAACATCATACAAATAGGAACCAATCAGCTTTATACAAATCATTTTGCAGCAGATTTTTACTAAACATTATGAAACTGTTATTTTAACATGCACATATAATAATTATGTATGAATATGTTTAGTGATGTGAACAGGCTAGAAAATTGTCTTTGTGTACTGATCTTGACCCCATCTTTGGATACCAACATGAACCGGTACTTTCTGGTCAGATCTATCCTTAGTGACATTTTCTATTATTGACAGAATGCCCTTGAATATTCCATTCTGCTAAATTGGAATCATTCTCTAGTCCAGAATATTATCACAAGCTCACCGCAATGGTCTTGAGGAAGACCCTGGAAGATCAAGCAGAGGAAATTGCAGTCCAACTATTCTAGCCCCACAGAGTATTGTTCTCGCTTGCATAGACCCTCTCTAGGAGCAATCTCTAGAAGCTACCAGTAACAGACAACCTGCACTCTTAGAAAGAAATGTTTCATGCTCATCCTCAGACACTACATCTCACCAGCTGCAGTAAAAACCTACAACAGATTATGGCATATTTTTAAATCAAGGTGTATGCAAAACTCCACCAAGATGGATCTTAACAGTGTTCTCCAGTTCTTAAAGGATGGAGTTAAAAAAAGGGCACACATTTAACATTTTGAAATAGCATTTTACAATTAATAATGCCCAATTGCAGGGAAAGTTCTCTGTCACCTAGATCTTTCATCAAGGCTTTTAATATCGTTAACCTTGTGATATACACTCCATTACCATCTTGAGACTTGTCTGTAGTACTTTTGGCCTTGGTCAAATGTCAATTTGAGCCTATTCAAGATACTTCCTTACATTTGCTCATTTTTAAAACGTTCTTTCCAGTGACAATAAGCCTGCACAAACCTGACTGTGTGGTTGTACCTTTAAAATCCTACAAAATCAATGTCCTAACAAAGGTCAAAAAGCTAGTAAGGCCACAGTGGCTAGATGGCCATGAAACACTACTAAGAAGTGTTTTGTGCCTACGGATCTACAATGCCCTCTACGTATTACAAAAAAAAAGAGGGTTAAGCAGCACTCCAGGTCCCGATATAGGGACAGTTGCCAATAGAAACCTAGATAGGTCGGTGCTCGCGGATGGGGATCCTGGCTGGGGGTCCCATAGGTGTACAGATAAAGAAGAAAATCCACAGCACTCCTCAGTTCTGGTGAACAAGCTGGTTACTTTATTGGTAACAGCAGCATAGGGATAGCAACGTTTCAACCATCTCTGGTCTTTATCAAGCTATGAGATCATATAGTGACATGTGCCTTTAAATAGTGACTCCATGGGTGTGTCTCCCATCAATAAAACATCAAAAAAATCAACATGTGAAATAACTAAGTGTTTAGGATTCAGCCTATCAAGTGACTGGGTGTAGTTAATTGAATCATTAACCTATCATTTATGCATATAATAACATAATACTTACTGGTGGGGGAGGGACCATGTGAAAGCCGCGCTCAGTCAGAAGGTGAAATCGCGCCAAAAACCGGCATGTTCCGTTTCCATATGCGCCTGCGCCAAGTCCCCACATCCACAGGGGGAGGGATTCTAAGGCGGCCAATAGAAAAATCGGGCGCCCATGACGTCTGCTGTTGCCGGGGGCGGGGGGCAGATCCCAGTGAAGGGAACGTCCTCCGGCCGCGGTGCCAATCAGAGTGTAGTGTAGTCCAAAGCAAAGCCAGGATCGCGTCCCCTCCATAGCAACTACATGTGCCATACATGAAAGCAACTGGGGGAGGACCGGGGTGATGATAGCATATTTAGCCGCTGTGCCTGGGATCGTTGTTTAGGCGATTCCAGCTGTCACTTGGGTACTCATACTAGGCTATGGCCCCTACATGGACGTGACCAACACTAGGCTAGCCATCAGTCCCTAGAAGAGGGGCCACAGGCCGACATTCATACATCCCCCATCTGTATACAGTGTAAACCACAGAATTTCTTGAGTGTGTTTACTCTGTGACAGGGGTTACTTTACATGGTAGTGTCCCCCTGGTCGCTCATTGTTTAGATAGCGACCAGGGGCAACGCTTAGTTATTTCACATGTTGATTTTTTTGATGTTTTATTGATGGGAGACACACCCATGGAGTCACTATTTAAAGGCACATGTCACTATATGATCTCATAGCTTGATACAGACCAGAGATGGTTGAAACGTTGCTATACCTATGCTGCTGTTACCAATAAAGTAACCAGCTTGTTCACCAGAACTTAGGAGTGCTGTGTATTTTCTTCTTTATCTCTACGTAGTACAGCCACATCTTGGGCAGGGTAGTGCAGTTCTCTCTAGAACAAATCTGTGCAGCTGCTACTTGGTCCTCAAGTTTCACCTTCATGAAATGCTATTTGTTGGACAGAGTTAAAGGACTTTTTGGCAAACAAATGAAAAAGTTGGCATATTCAATCCCTTCCAAATAAACTATTGCTTTCCCAGTCCCTAATGTATTGTGCTTGTGGAGGACATCCAGGAAGATAGAAATTTAGCTACCTGAAACTTAAATTTCCTCTAGTCTGGGGACAGCACAACTTCCCACCCTTAATACATTTTACTATTGCTCATTATAATATAAAGTGTGGTTTCTTGTCTGGCCTTTATAGTGCTTGGCTGATTGGTTGATTAATTAATTGTTTAATTATTGCTAAATAAGCTGTCTCTTCTAATTGTACCTAGGGGACAAAATATCTCATGTGTATTATGCTTGGTAAGTACATTTTTTATTATATGGTGCAAAAATGGACAGAGCCAAGTGTATATGCTTGGGAGGTTTCTGTATGGATGCACCACAATATCATTTACATTAGCTGTGTGATACAATTGCATCTTTATGATGTATCATCCTTGCGATCCTGAACAATTATGTTGCATACCATTGGGGCATATGTAAAGGCAAAAAAGGATGTCCATCACTTACCATTTCATATACAATATAGCTATAGCAGTTCTAATTGTTATGAGCAGGAACACCAGACGTACACATTATACTCCTATAATTTATTATTCTTTGGCACAAAGAAACATAAAAAGAAGATTAAATAAAGACATCAAAACTGAAAGCATTTACCTCTAATTTTGCCAGCAGGAGATTTTTTTTCACCACTGGGAGCCAATTACTTGCTGAATGCTTCCAGACTTGCTCTCTGTCAGGACATTCAATAGTTTCTCTCGATTGAATCTGCCATTCTGCTTTACAGATAGCAGCCTCCAACATCCCCCTTGACTTCATTATCACAAGTGGGATAAAAAGAACATTTTGTATCATTTATAACCAGTGATGGAAATGTAGCTAAATGTGTACATGTCTTCGATTAAGTGCTTCAAAATATTCCTAGGTATACAAATGCACATTTTCTGTATGTTCCTGTCCATATCTATGCCATAGTGTGTATTTAGATAGATAGACAGATTGCAGTCCGGATGCTATGCATTTTTCACTGATGGTTGCTAGGAGATGTTGATCGTAAGTCTTCCTTTTTTTAGGATTTGCCCATTCAAGTCAATGGGTCAGTGAAAAAAAAAATCATACGGAAGCACTTCAAAGGATGGTCTGTTTTTCACAGATGATTGCTAGCGGATGCTGAGTGTTATTCCTTTTTTCATGCGCATGAAAACTTATGACATCTATGCAAACAAAACGCAAGAACTTAAAAGGTGTTCTGTACCTTTTGATTACTGATGATTAGAGATGAGCGAATTTCTCAAAAGTTCAATTCGGTTGGTTCGCCAATTTTTCCAAAAAGATTCTATTCGATCCGGATTTATTTGTGACGAGTCTCGTAAAAAACAGCTATTTTCTGGCTGCAGAGAGCCTACATAGTGGTGTAGAACACTGTGCCTTGCAGAAACGTGTATAGGAAGTCCGCTGTGGTAGTTAAACAATACTATGAGTCAGTATGACATGCAGATGACAGGCGTCACTCTTATAATCACTTCACTTATTTGGTCAGTTATGGGACCAAAACTGACCAAATAACTCAAGTGTGACAATGTTAGTGTCAGGTATAATGAACCGTGCATGGGCCCAAGATCCTACTATAGCGTGAAATAGAGCACTTCTTTTACACCGATTCACTGATTCCACATAGATTTCTACAGAACCTGTTCTATTAAACGCTGATACAAGTAGAGCCCCTTTGACAGAGTGAAGAGGGTGTGAGCAGTAAGTTTGTGTTGACATCACAGATTATTTTGCCCTTCCTTTGATCCATAAAAGCAATAACCCCAAAAAAACAGATCCTGTCTGTTGAGCTTCCGCCTTTACATGGTCGGTATTTGGTCAGTAATCCATCACAATTGCTAAGACCAAAAAAATAAAATCAGAAGTGGATCCAAAATATAGATGATACGTGAATGAAATATTTGCATTTCTTTGGTGTTTTGTACCCACTCCTGCTTTTGGCTACCAAATCATAAGCCAATTTTGATGCAAAATAGGGACCATGTCATACAGGCCTTACAGCTTCTACATAGACAGGATCCGTTGTGTATCTAATTTTTCCTTTTTTTTTTTGACATATCAAAGGAAGGATCAAATAAATGGTGATGTCATGCAGGCCAAAAAGGCAAAATAGTGGCCCAGTCATGGATTGGAGAGGGTGGGAACAGCCTGAGAAGTTCACAGAGTGGCCCAATGACAGAGTGGTGGGTGCCAGCAGCATGGGGAGACCACAGAGTAGTGAGGTGGAAGCAGCAAGAGGAGACCACAGAGTGGCCCAGTGACAGAGTGGTGAGGAGGCGGCAGCAGCATTAGGACACCTCAGAGTGGCCCAGTGACAGAGTGGTGAGGTGGCAGCAGCATGAGGAGACCACAGAGTGGCCCAGTGACAGATTGGTGAGGTGGCAGCAGCATGAGGCGACCACAGAGTGTTGAGGTAGTAGCAGCATGAGGAGACCACAGAGTGACCCAGCAACAGAGTGCTGAGGTGGCAGCAGCATGAGGAGACCACAGAGTGTCCCAGTGACATAGTGACGAGGTGGCAGCAGCATGAGGAGACCATAGAGTGGCCCAGTGACAGAGTGGTGAGGTGGTACAGCATGAGGAGACCACAGAGTGGTGAGGTGACAGCAGCATGAGGAGACCACAGAGTGACACAGTGAGAGAGTGTTGAAGTGGCAGCAGCATGAGGAGACCACAGAGTGGTCCAGTGACATAGTGGTGAGGTGGCAGCAGCATGAGAAGACCACAGAGTGGCCCAGTGACTGTCACAGACGTACCGAGAAATACGGACGTTTCCGCAACAGGTGGCAGGAAATCTGTGAGACTGGCAACACATAGTTTGATCTGACATGTTTTCCTTTTGGATCAAATGACATCTGTTTTGTTTCTGGTGCTTGCCACACCTTTTTTTTTCCCAGGTGTGGCTATAGTTTGGTCATTTAACCTTCTCAATTTATTGTTGTTTCTCCCACTATGCTATGCAGTTTAAAGCTTCTGTTGGACTTGTGGTTAGCTTGTGTTTGGTTCTCAGCTGAGTTCCTTGTGCTACCAAAGCTTAATTGAAGATAAGTGTTTCCTTTCTCTTTTGTATTTTGTTCATATATACAGTACAGACCAAAACTTTGGACACACCTTCTCATTCAAAGAGTTTTCTTTATTTTCATGACTATGAAGGCATCAAAACTATGAATTAACACATGTGGAATTATATTCATAACAAACAAGTGTGAAACAACTGAAAATATGTAATATTCTAGGTTCTTCAAAGTAGCCATCTTTTGCTTTGATTACTGCTTTGCACACTCTTGGCATTCTCTTGATGAGCTTCAAGAGGTAGTCCCCTGAAATGGTCTTCCAACGGTCTTGAAGGAGTTCCCAGAGATGCTTAGCACTTGTTGACCCTTTTGCCTTCACTCTGCGGTCCAGCTCACCCCAAACCATCTCGATTGGGTTCAGGTCCGGTGACTGTTGAGGCCAGGTCATCTGGCGCAGCACCCCATCACTCTCCTTCATGGTCAAATAGCCCTTACTTTCAAAGTTTTCCCAATTTTTCGGCTGACTGACTGACCTTCATTTCTCAAAGTAATGATGGCCACTCGTTTATCTTTACTTAGCTGATTTTTTCTTGTCATAATACAAATTCTAACAGTCTATTCAGTAGGACTATCAGCTGTGTATCCACCTGACTTCTCCTCAACGCCACTGATGGTCCCAACCCCATTTATAAGGCAAGAAATCCCACTTATTAAACCTGACAGGGCACACCTATGAAGTGAAAACCATTTCAGGGGACTACCTCTTGAAGCTCATCAAGAGAATGCCAAGAGTGTGCAAAGCAGTAATCAAACCAAAATATGACATATTTTCAGTTGTTTCACACTTGTTTGTTATGTATATAATTCCACATGTGTTAATTCATAGTTTTGATGCCTTCAGTATGAATCTACAATTTTCATAGTCATGAAAATAAAGAAAACTCTTTGAATGAGAAGGTGTGTCCAAACTTTTGGTCTGTACTGTATGTGTGTGTTGCCTTTCCCTGTTTGTCATTTGGCCTGACGGAGATTCCTGTTCGTCCTTCCCTTTGGAGGAACAGGTAGACTCAGTCCTGACATTAGTTCCAGGGTCCTATAGGGCGAGATAGGATTCTTGGAATCCGGTGTATGAACTTGACTGCCTTGCCTACCTTTGAGGCCTGTTCATACTGATAGTCTGTCAGGATTGAAGTTGGGGTTTTCTCTAAGAGGTGTCCATCTTCCTTCCCTAGTTTCCAGGCGTTATATCCCATTTCCCTCCGATGCTCGGTGTGGCATTTTCCTCCCACACATGAGAGTGACAGAGTGTTGAGGTGGCAGCAGCATGAGAAGACCACAGAGGGGTGAGGTGGAAGAAGCATGAGGAGACCACAGAGTGGTCCAGTGACATAGTGGTGAGGTGGCAGCAGCATGAAGAGACCACAGAGTGGCCCAGTGACAGAATGTTGAGGTAGCAGCAGCATGAGGAGACCACAGAGTGGCCCAGTGACAGAGTGGTGAGTTGGCTGCAGCATGAGGAGACCACAGAGTGGCGCAGTGAAAGAGTGGGGAGGTGGGGGGCAATACCAGTACCAGCTGAAGATGGTGGGTGGCAGTAGAACCACATTTACCCAGTGGGCCGTAAAGGACATATATTGTCCTTGACTGTAGTTACAGCTCCACACTTCGGCACTGCCATGCACTTTGGCAGACACTGACAGGCTCAAGGACTGGTCCACTTTCTGTTCAACATAGGTGTGTAGGGCTGGTACTGCCTTTTTTGCAAAGAAATTATGGCTTGGGAATCTCCACGTCGGCTCGCCACAAGCCATCAGTTCTCTGAAAGGTGTAAAGTCCACCACTTGGAAAGCGAGGGACTGCAGCACCAGCAACTAGGCCACGAGCACGTTCAGCTTCTGTGCCGTTGGATGAGCGCACGCATACTGTTATCCCTTGGCAATTGCTTCGGTGATCGATTGCTGACGAGAAGTAGGAGGACGAGCAGCAGGAGCAGCAGGACCAGTAGATGATGGGAAGTACAGACAGCTCCCTTCGGCTCCCGACCTCCCACTGCTGCCACCCTGCTGACTCACGGCCACGCTACTACCTTGCTGGCTCAGCTGTTGCCTCACGGGCAAGCTGCCACCCTCTTTTTCTGATGATGATGAAACCCCTTCTTCACCCGGCTCCCAAGTGCGATCAACTACATCATCATCGTCCTCTACTGACTGCACGTCACTGATGTCCCCCTCAACGGTCTCAGGGCCAGGATCCTGACCGCTCGCAACACCAGCTTCCAAACGACTCTCATCTTTACTACTTTCCCACCTACAGGAGAAAGCGGCGGATGTCTCCTCCTGATCTTGGCTGGGCAGTAGCTGCTGACTGTCCTCTAGTAGCTTGTCCTCGCTGAAAAGTGGAGGCGAGCCTACGGCATATAATACTTCTCGAGCTGAGGGGACAGATCAGGATGCATCAGTTCAGTCCCTCTTACATTTTTTGGCCGGAGAAAATACCGCAGCATGCTATTTTTTTCTCTACCCTAATAAGACATACTTTTTTTTTCTTATTGATACACCAAAAAAATGTATGTAAAACAATGTACGTTCACCTCTGAATGGCTAATAAGACGTAGGTTTTTTTCTTATTAATACACCACAAAAATGTCTATAAAACAATGTATGTTCACTGTTGAACGGCTAATAAGACGTAGGTATTTTTCCTATTACGACACCACATAATCGTCTATAAAACAATACACTTTCGCTGAACGGCTAATAAGACATACTATTTTTTCTTATTAATACACCACAAAAATGTCTATAAAGAAATGCACGTTCACCGCAAAACAGCTAGCAAGAAGTAGGTTTTTTCTTATTAATACACCACAAAAATGTCTATAAAACAATATACATTCACCACTGAACAGCTAATAAGACGTATTTTTTTCTTATTAATACACCACAAAAATATCTATAAAACAATGTACGTTCACCGCAAAACGGCTAATAAGACATGTTTTTTTTCTTCTTAATACAACAGAAAAATGTCTAATAAGACGTACTATTTTTTCTTATTAATACACCACAAAAATGTCTATAAAGAAATACGCGTTCATCGCAAAATGGCTAATAAGACGTAGTTTTTTTTCTTATTAATATACAAAAAAAAGTCTATAAAACAATGTACGTTCACCGCTGAACGGCTAATAAGACGTAGGCTTTTTTCTTATTACTACACCACAAAAATGTCTATAAAACAATGTATGTTCACCACTGAACGGCTAATAAGACGTACTTTATTTTCTTAATACACCACAAAAATGTCTATAAAGAAATGCACGTTTATCGCAAAATGGCTAATAAGACGTATGTATAGTTCCTATTAACCGCTTAGTGACCAAGCCTTTTTGGGCCTTAATGACCAAGTCAAATTTTGGAAATCTGACGTGTCATTTTAGCTTAGAATAACTTTGTAACGATAGAGATGGGACGGGGGATTCGTCGAATCCACGAATCCCTCGAATCTTGCTGGATTCGTGGGATTCGTGGACTCGAATCCCGACGTAATTTGCCTGAAACGAATCCGACGAATCCGGTGGGAGGGACTGGGAGGCGGAGCTGGGGGCCGGTGCGTTCACTGTGCTCCGGCCCCTCCGCTCCAGTAGTTATAAAATGTGTAATTGTGATTAATAATCATGCTGCCCCCTCTGTCTGTAGTATTACATTCAATACATCTTACTTACAGGGCTACTGCTATCGTAACAGGCCGGCCGGGCAGACGAGCGGCAGTGTCACTGACTGACGTCACCTGCCTGAGCCGCCTGCTTCATTTATAAAGCAGGCGGCTCAGGCAGGTGACGTCAGTCAGTGACGCTGCCGCTCGTCTGCCCGGCCGGCCTGTTACGATAGCAGTAGCCCTGTAAGTAAGATTTATTGAATGTAATACTACAGACAGAGGGGGCAGCATGATTATTAATCACAATTACACATTTTATAACTACTGGAGCGGCAATGGTGGGGGGGGGGGTCTGTGGATGACACTGTTAAGGGGTGGGGGGTGGGTCTGTGGATGGCACTGTTATAGGATGGGGGGGGGTCTGTGGATGGCACTGTTATAGGATGGGGGGGTCTGTGGATGGCACTGTTATGGGATGGGGGGGTCTGTGGATGGCACTGTTATGGGGTGGGGGGGTCTGTGGATGGCACTGTTATAGGATGGGGGGGGGTCTGTGGATGGCACTGTTATGGGGTGGGGGGGTCTGTGGATGGCACTGTTATAGGGTGGGGGGGTCTGTGGATGGCACTGTTATGGGGTGGGGGGGTCTGTGAATGCCAGAGGGAGAGGTGAGAGGCACTATGATACTACTGGCACATTGGGGGGAGGCACTATGATACGGGCACATTATGGGGGGAGATGGCACTATGATACGGGCACATTATGGGGGGAGATGGCACTATGATACGGGCACATTATGGGGGGAGATGGCACTATGATACGGGCACATTATGGGGGGAGGTGGCACTATGATACGGGCACATTATGGGGGGAGGTGGCACTATGATACGGGCATATGGGGGGAGGAAAGAGGCACTCCGCACTTGATACTGGCACATGATTAGGGGGGCATCTATGGGGACACTTACTGGCACATTATTGGGGGGCACTATGGGGGCATCTACTGAGGCCACAAAGAAGGGGTATTTTATATGGGGGGGCTCTGTGTGGTACTAGTATTATCAGGGGTATTATCTGTTTCTGCAGTATAGTATTGGGGAGCACAGCGGAACAGTATTGGGGGTGTTAGGATGATTTGTTCAGAAGATGGGAGGATGATGGAAAAGTAGTAAACTAAGATTTTTTTTTTTTTGTCAAGCTGCAGAGACGAAAAATGACTGAAAAATGGTGGTCTGGTCTGAAGGTCTGAAAGGAGAAGATGAGGAAAGAGAACATCTACAAGAGACGTCACTGGACGTAAGAGGTATGTGGCGCTGTATTACCCTGTATGTTCTGTAGTGATAGGAGCAGGGGTCATCGCGGTCATATAGGGTGCGACCGTGACTGGGAGGTGGAGGTTCAGACAAACTGATGCGGTCTGACTTTGTTTCTTACACCGTGCGTTCAAACAATTATGTACAGGATTCGTAGGATTCGAGATTCGAAAGATTCGATATATTCGAGAACCTTTTCGGATTCGGATTCGAAAAAAATTGGATTCGTCCCACCTCTAGTTTTGCACATCAAAGTAAATCTGACAGATGTTCTCGTCACATATTGCACTTTACTTAGGTGCTAAAATTGTACCGATAAAATATGCCTATCTTTATTAAAAAAGTGAAAATTTATGAATATTTGTAAAAATTGGCACATTTTCCTATTTTCAACTGCAATATTTCACATACATACATAAATAAATACTATTCAATATTTTTCTCAGAAATATATTTCCACATCTTTACTTGTTTTTGACTGCACTGGGGGACCCGATCGGGGCATAATTTGAACTTTTCTCTCCTCTCCTGAGGAGAGACCTTACTGAGAGCAGCAGTGAGAATTATTAATCTATCATATAGTGCAAACCTAAAAGCAGCAGTATAACAGCAATTTGGATCCCCAGTCAGTGCAGCAAGGTGTAATAGAATCGATCCTATTACCCAGGCTGTACAGTCTCCTATTGGACCCTGTTCTCCTTTTATAGTGTAGATAATTCCTCCCTATCCTTTCCCTACACCTTGAATGATCTTTCCCTGAACTTGTAAATCTTTTTTTCAGCCCATTGAAGTCTTTCCTAATATATCCCTAGCGCCTGTCACGTCTCTCCCTGCACTAAGTACACTGGAAAATGGCTGAATCCAAGATGGCTGAGGCTATTTATAAGGCTGTGACCCCACAGGGGCTGGCTGGCTGCTGATTGGCTGCATGCATGGCTTTGTGGGTGATCCCTTGTTCCCAGAGTTCTTTGCACCATGTCCTAACATGTGCAGAAGCCAGTTTAGGAAAAAAGATGATTAGCTACCACGAAGCTTGAGGAAATTCGACTTCGGTGCAAATCAAATTTTTCCTAAAATTCGGATCGAATTCCATTTCATCAACTTCAATTCGCTCATCTCGACTGATAGATCATCAGTAGAGATGAGGGAATTGAATCCTTTGGATAGATCATCTATATCTGATTGGCGGGTATCCAACATTCGAGACCCACGCCAATCAGCTGTTTGAGAAGCTAGCGATGCTCACAGTAGCACCACAGCTTTTTTACTCTTTCCTGCAGGTCAGTGACGTCACGACTATTATCACTGGCCTGGGCGTGGCTGAGCCCCATTAAGTTCCCAGTGATAGTAGATGTGACGTCACTGGCCTGCGGGAAGCAGCGAGAAGGCTGCGGTGCTACTGCGAGCGCCGCTGCCTACTCAAGCAGCTGATTGACAGGGGACCTGGATGTCAGACCCTCGCCGATCAGATTACTGACATCAATCAGTAATCAGAAGGTGTAGAACCCCTTTAATAGGATTGAGGAAAACCCTGTATAACTGATGTAAAAGCATCATTTTTTTCACTGACTAAATTGAACACCAGTTTAATATCACTTGCGTCCATGACCCCTAACACATTACTACATCTATCAGCAAATTCTTTCAGAGAATCTTGACTGACATTATAGTATAGTTATTATAGAGTACTTCTCAGCTAAAAATCTAACTATTACTAAATGTCCATTTGTACAAGGGTCCATTTTGACAGCAGTGTATGCTGGCTTCAACATATAGTACCACTTAAACTTAAAGCTAGCAGCCTGGGAAATGTAATGTACAGAAAAAGTAACCTTAAAAACATCAAGGAGAAATGGTTCCCCAGAGAAATACCGGTAAAGCACCTTTTGTCATCTTGATCATGTCTCTGTGGGTTTCATGAAAATTCTCGACTGATATTTCAGAGTTCAATGTTGCTTATGACTGGATGAATTGTTAAACAGATCAGAAGTGGGGGTTTATAAATGTTACATATCAGTTATGTTACCTTGACGTTGCTGCAGTTAACTATTTTAACAGCATGGATTTCCATAATGGTACTTGCAATATGATTGCAAAAGATTAAGAAAAGACAGGAGGCAGCGCCTCACGTGTGGTGCGGTTTGGTATTAGAATTGTAACGGTCGCGTACACACACACAAAGGGGGGAGGGAAGTGACCACTGCGCTCCACCCTTACCCCTGGCCCTGCCTACTTGCCTCGTGAGTCCTAATGACAGGGGACAACTGGACGGCAATCCCTAGCTTCGACTAAGTGCAGCGAAGACAGACAGACAAACAACAGAACGTGAACGGACCGAGTCAATACCAGGAAAGCTACAAAGTACAAATGGAGCAAGCAGAGAATTGTCAGGAGAAGCCGGGGTCATAAATACCAGGAGAGTCGTGTAGTAACAAAGGAGTCAGCAGAGGATCGTCAGGAGGAGGCCGGGGTCAGAATACCAGGAAAGCAGCAAAGTACACAAGGAGCAGGCAGAGGATCGTCAGGAATTCAGCAGGAGGTAAGTATGCCAGGAAAGACAAAACCACAGGTGAAACCTAAATTAACAGGCAACCTGTGGCCAGCAGGCTGCCTGTATTTATAGTGTGGAGTGAGGGTCATGTGACGTGGCCAGCGTCACATGACCGACAGACCAACCAGTCGAGCACCGAGTGATCAGCTCGGCGCTCAAGGCAGACTTAGGAGCAGGGAGCCACCCAGCTAGTAAAGCCGCCCTGGGAATGAGGTCAAACACAGATCCTCGCTCCCGAAGCTAAGCAGCAGGTCTGCGGCTAATGGGGGACCGAGTGCACCTTCGGAACCCCGTTACAGTACCCCCCCTTTTACGAGGGGCCACCGGACCCAGGACTTCAGGCGATGGCCTTTCAGGGTGTTCTAAATGAAATTTTCGAACAAGTCTAGGAGCATGAACCTCCCTGGCAGGTACCCAAGATCTCTCTTCAAGTCCATACCCCTTCCAGTGAATCAGGTACTGCAAGGAATTACGCACCTTCCTGACATCCACTATTTTAGACACCACATACTCGACAGCATTATTAACAAGAACCGGCGGAGGCGAGGCTTTCGATGGTACTACCGGTTCAAAATATTTTTTAAGTAGAGATTTATGGAACACATTATGAATATGGAATGACTCGGGCAGCTCCAACCTAAATGATACCGGGTTAATCACCTCCGTGATCTTATATGGTCCAATAAAACGAGGAGCAAACTTTTTAGAATCTACCTTAAGAGAGAGATTCTTGGAGGACAACCATACCTTATCCCCAACCTGAAAATTCACCCCCCTTGAACGTCTCCTATCGGCCTTGAGTTTCTGAGAACTGTGAGCCTTTTCTAAGTTCGATTGAACCCAGGCCCAAACTGTGCACAGTTCAGAGGAGAGCCTATCCGCCTCAGGGTTAGAGGAGGAGACGGATGACCCAGAATTAAAACGGGGATGGAAACCATGGTTACAAAAGAAAGGTGAAACCCCAGCAGAAGAATTGACACGGTTATTCAAAGCAAATTCAGCCAATGGAAGAAATTTCACCCATAATTGCTGGTCATCAGCAACATACAACCTCAAGAATTGTTCCACAGACTGATTAAGGCGTTCAGTCTGCCCATTACTCTCAGGGTGGTAGGCAGAGGAAAAAGACAATGAAATTTTACATTTTTGACAGAAGGCCCTCCAGAATTTGGACACAAACTGCACACCCCTGTCAGAAACAATATTTTCCGGGATACCATGCAATCGAACAATTTCTTTCACAAAAATAGACGCCAGAGTTTTGGCATTCGGGAGTTTAGACAGGGGAATGAAATGGACCATCTTACTAAACCTATCGACCACTACCCAAACTACAGTCTTACCCTCCGCCGGCGGTAGGTCAGTTATAAAGTCCATCGAGATATGGGACCAGGGTCTACTGGGAATGGGTAGGGGTCGTAGGTTACCAGCAGAGCGAGTCCTAGGTGTCTTGGACTTGGCACAAACCTCACAGGCTGACACATAGGACTTGACATCCCTAGTTAGAGTGGGCCACCAATAAGATCTAGAAACCAGATCCTTAGTGCCCTCAGCACCCGGATGTCCACAAAAGGCAGAATCGTGACACTCACCCAACAGCTGGAGACGAAATTGTACGGGAACAAACAACTTATCTGTTGGGGTGGATACCGGTGCCAGATGTTGTTCAGACCTAATGCGAGCCGAGATATCCTGGGTAAGAGCTGCTATGAAGATTTTTGCTGGTAGGATGGATTCAGGTGGTACCTCAGTAGGTTGAAAAGCATGGAAGCCCCTGAGATAATGCGTCCGCCTTCACATTTTTACTTCCCGGCCTGAACGTAATGGAAAAATCAAAACAAGTAAAAAAACAGAGCCCATCTGGCTTGACGGGGGTTCAACCTCTTAGCAGACTCGAGAAACGTAAGATTTTTATGGTCAGTGACAACAGTTACACAATGCCTTGCCCCCTCCAGAAAATGCCTCCACTCCTCAAATGCCCATTTAATGGCTAGCAGCTCCCTATTCCCTATGTCGTAGTTTCTCTCTGTGGGAGAGAATTTCCTGGAGAAAAAGGCACATGGTCTGAGGTTAGTGAGGGTAGCAGGACCTTGTGAAAGGACTGCTCCTGAGCCGTCCTCGGACGAATCCACCTCCACAATAAAAGGTTTCTCCTGATCAGGCTGGATCAGAATGGGAGCGCTACTAAATGCCTTTTTTAATTTTTCAAATGAAGAAATGGCCTCAGTAGACCAATTCTCCAAATCCGCCCCTTTCTTAGTAAGGTCGGTCAACGGTTTAGCAATTACGGAAAAATTCATAATAAATTTACGATAGTAATTGGCGAAACCTAGGAACCGTTGTAAGGCCTTTAAGGATGAAGGTCTTACCCATTCCTTAATTGCTAGTACCTTACCAGGATCCATCTTGAAGGCGTGAGGAGTCAGAACATGCCCTAGAAACAGAATCTCCTGCACACCAAAGACACATTTCTCTTGCTTAGCGGATAGCTGATTCTCCCTCAACACCTCTAATACTTGTTTAACATGAGACACATGGGATTCGAAGTCAGGAGAGAATATCAAAATGTCGTCAAGATAGACAATAACAAATTTACCTAAGAACTCCCTAAGAATGTCATTCATGAAGTTTTGGAACACAGCTGGGGCATTGCTGAGTCCAAAAGGCATCACCTGATATTCAAAGTGTCCTACCGGAGTATTGAACGCCGTCTTCCATTCGTCTCCCTCCTTGATTCGGATTAGATTGTATGCCCCTTTCAGGTCAATTTTGGAAAACCAGGTTGCCCCCAGAACCTGGTTAAATAAATCCGGAATCAATGGGAGGGAGTATCTATTCTGGACAGTGATTTTATTTAATCTCCGGTAATCGATACATGGCCTAAGACCACCATCTTTTTTCTTAACGAAGAAAAACCCCGCCCCCATAGGAGAGACAGAAGGTCTAATATGCCCTTTACCAAGGGTCTCCTTAACCACCTCAGCCCCCAGTGCTTAAACACCCTGAAAGACCAGGCCACTTTTTACACTTCTGACCTACACTACTTTCACCGTTTATTGCTCGGTCATGCAACTTACCACCCAAATGAATTTTACCTCCTTTTCTTCTCACTAATAGAGCTTTCATTTGGTGGTATTTCATTGCTGCTGACATTTTTACTTTTTTTGTTATTAATCGAAATTTAACGATTTTTTTTGCAAAAAAATGACATTTTTCACTTTCAGTTGTAAAATTTTGCAAAAAAAACGACATCCATATAGAAATTTTGCTCTAAATTTATAGTTCTACATGTCTTTGATAAAAAAAAAAATGTTTGGGTAAAAAAAAAAATGGTTTGGGTAAAAGTTATAGCGTTTACAAACTATGGTACAAAAATGTGAATTTCCGCTTTTTGAAGCAGCTCTGACTTTCTGAGCACCTGTCATGTTTCCTGAGGTTCTACAATGCCCAGACAGTACAAACACCCCACAAATGACCCCATTTCTGAAAGTACACACCCTAAGGTATTCGCTGATGGGCATAGTGAGTTCATAGAACTTTTTATTTTTTGTCACAAGTTAGCGGAAAATTATGATTTATTTATTTTTTTTTTTTTTTCTTACAAAGTCTCATATTCCACTAACTTGTGACAAAAAATAAAAAGTTCTATGAACTCACTATGCCCATCAGCGAATACCTTGGGGTCTCTTCTTTCCAAAATGGGGTCACTTGTGGGGTAGTTATACTGCCCTGGCATTCTAGGGGCCCAAATGTGTGGTAAGGAGTTTGAAATCAAATTCTGTAAAAAATTACCTGTGAAATCCGAAAGGTGCTCTTTGGAATATGGGCCCCTTTGCCCACCTAGGCTGCAAAAAAGTGTCACACATCTGGTATCTCCGTACTCAGGAGAAGGTGGGGAATGTGTTTTGGGGTGTCATTTTATATATACCCATGCTGGGTGAGAGAAATATCTTGGCAAAAGACAACTTTTCCCATTTTTTTATACAAAGTTGTCATTTGACCAAGATATTTATCTCACCCAGCATGGGTATATGTAAAAAGACACCCCAAAACACATTCCTCAACTTCTCCTGAGTACGGGGATACCAGATGTGTGACACTTTTTTGCAGCCTAGGTGGGCAAAGGGGCCCATATTCCAAAGAGCACCTTTCGGATTTCACTCCTCATTTTTTCCTGAATTTGATTTCAAACTCCTTACCACACATTTGGGCCCCTAGAATACCAGGGCAGTATAACTACCCCACAAGTGACCCCATTTTGGAAAGAAGACACCCCAAGGTATTCCGTGAGGGGCATGGCGAGTTCCTAGAATTTTTTATTTTTTGTCACAAGTTAGTGGAAAATGATGATTTTTTTTTTTTTCATACAAAGTCTCATATTCCACAAACTTGTGACAAAAAATAAAAACTTCCATGAACTCACTATGCCCATCAGCGAATACCTTGGGGTCTCTTCTTTCCAAAATGGGGTCACTTGTGGGGTAGTTATACTGCCCTGGCATTCTAGGGGCCCAAATGTGTGGTAAGTAGGTAAATGACCTGTGAAATCCGAAAGGTGCTCTTTGGAATGTGGGCCCCTTTGCCCACCTAGGCTGCAAAAAAGTGTCACACATCTGGTATCTCTGTATTCAGGAGAAGTTGAGGAATGTGTTTTGGGGTGTCTTTTTACATATACCCATGCTGGGTGAGATAAATATCTTGGTCAAATGCCAACTTTGTATAAAAAAATGGGAAAAGTTGTCTTTTGCCAAGATATTTCTCTCACCCAGCATGGGTATATGTAAAATGACACCCCAAAACACATTCCCCAACTTCTCCCGATTACGGAGATACCAGATGTGTGACACTTTTTTGCAGCCTAGGTGGGCAAAGGGGCCCATATTCAAAAGAGCACCTTTCGGATTTCACAGGTCATTTTTTACAGAATTTGATTTCAAACTCCTTACCACACATTTGGGCCCCTAGAATGCCAGGGCAGTATAACTACCCCACAAGTGACCCCATTTTGGAAAGAAGAGACCCCAAGGTATTCGCTGATGGGCATAGTGAGTTCATGGAACTTTTTATTTTTTGTCACAAGTTAGTGGAATATGAGACTTTGTATGAAAAAAAAAATAAAAAAAAAAATAAGCATTTTCCACTAACTTGTGACAAAAAATAAAAGATTCTAGGAACTCGCCATGCCCCTCACGGAATACCTTGGGGTGTCTTCTTTCCAAAATGGGGTCACTTGTGGGGTAGTTATACTGCCCTGGCATTTTCCAGGGGCCCTAATGTGTGGTAAGTAGGTAAATGACCTGTGAAATCCTAAAGGTGCTCTTTGGAATATGGGCCCCTTTGCCCACCTAGGCTGCAAAAAAGTGTCACACATGTGGTATCGCTGTATTCAGGAGAAGTTGGGGAATGTGTTTTGGGGTGTCATTTTACATATACCCATGCTGGGTGAGAGAAATATCTTGGCAAAAGACAACTTTTCCCATTTTTTTATACAAAGTTGGCATTTGACCAAGATATTTCTCTCACCCAGCATGGGTATATGTAAAATGACACCCCAAAACACATTCCCCAACTTCTCCTGAGTACGGCGATACCAGATGTGTGACACTTTTTTGCAGCCTAGATGCGCAAAGGTGCCCAAATTCCTTTTAGGAGGGCATTTTTAGACATTTGGATACCAGACTTCTTCTCACGCTTTGGGGCCCCTAGAATGCCAGGGCAGTATAAATACCCCACATGTGACCCCATTTTGGAAAGAAGACACCCCAAGGTATTCAATGAGGGGCATGGCGAGTTCATAGAAATTTTTTTTTTTTGGCACAAGTTAGCGGAAATTGATATTTTTAATTTTTTTCTCACAAAGTCTCCCGTTCCGCTAACTTGGGACAAAAATTTCAATCTTTCATGGACTCAATATGCCCCTCACGGAATACCTGGGGGTGTCTTCTTTCCGAAATGGGGTCACATGTGGGGTATTTATACTGCCCTGGCATTCTAGGGGCCCTAAAGCGTGAGAAGAAGTCTGGAATATAAATGTCTAAAAAATTTTACGCATTTGGATTCCGTGAGGGGTATGGTGAGTTCATGTGAGATTTTATTTTTTGACACAAGTTAGTGGAATATGAGACTTTGTAAGAAAAAAAAAAAAAAATTCCGCTAACTTGGGCCAAAAAAATATCTGAATGGAGCCTTACAGAGGGGTGATCAATGACAGGGGGGTGATCAATGACAGGGGGGTTGATCAATGACAGGGGGGTTGATCAATGACAGGGGGGTGATCAGGGAGTCTATATGGGGTGATCACCACAGTCATTGATCATGCCCCTGTAAGGCTTCATTCAGACGTCCGGATGCGTTTTGCGGATCCGATCCATCTATCAGTGGATCCGTAAAAATCATGCGGATGTCTGAATGGAGCTTTACAGGGGGGTAATCAATGACAGGGGGGTAATCAATGACAGGGGGGTGATCAGGGAGTCTATATGGGGTGATCACCACAGTCATTGATCACGCCCCTGTAAGGCTTCATTTAGACGTCCGGATGCGTTTTGCGGATCCGATCCATCTATCAGTGCATCCGTAAAAATCATGCGGACATCTGAATGGAGCTTTACAGGGGGGTAATCAATGACAGGGGGGTGATCAGGGAGTCTATATGGGGTGATCACCACAGTCATTGATCATGCCCCTGTAAGGCTTCATTCAGACGTCCGGATGCGTTTTGCGGATCGGATCCATCTATCAGTGCATCCGTAAAAATCATGCGGACATCTGAATGGAGCTTTACAGGGGGGTGTTCAGGGAGTCTATATGGGGTGATCACCACAGTCATTGATCATGCCCCTGTAAGGCTTCATTCAGACGTCCGGATGCGTTTTGCGGATCGGATCCATCTATCAGTGCATCCGTAAAAATCATGCGGACATCTGAATGGAGCTTTACAGGGGGGTGATCAGGGAGTCTTTATGGGGTGATCACCACAGTCATTGATCATGCCCCTGTAAGGCTTCATTCAGACGTCCGGATGCGTTTTGCGGATCGGATCCATCTATCAGTGCATCCGTAAAAATCATGCGGACATCTGAATGGAGCTTTACAGGGGGGTGATCAGGGAGTCTATATGGGGTGATCACCACAGTCATTGATCATGCCCCTGTAAGGCTTCATTCAGACGTCCGGATGCGTTTTGCGGATCGGATCCATCTATCAGTGCATCCGTAAAAATCATGCGGACATCTGAATGGAGCTTTACAGGGGGGTGATCAGGGAGTCTATATGGGGTGATCACCACAGTCATTGATCACGCCCCTGTAAGGCTTCATTCAGACGTCCGGATGCGTTTTGCGGATCCGATCCATCTATCAGTGGATCCGTAAAAATCATGCGGACGTCTGAATGGAGCTTTACAGGGGGTTGATCAATGACAGGGGTGTAATCAATGACAGGGGGGGTGATCAGGGAGTCTATATGGGGTGATAACCACAGTCATTGATCACGCCCCTGTAAGGCTTCATTCAGACGTCCGGATGCGTTTTGCGGATCCGATCCATCTATCAGTGGATCCGTAAAAATCATGCGGACATCTGAATGGAGCTTTACAGGGGGGTAATCAATGACAGGGGGGTGATCAATGACAGGGGGGTGATCAGGGAGTCTATATGGGGTGATCAGGTGTGATCAGGGGCTAATAAGGGGTTAATAAGTGACGGGGGGGGGGGGGGTGTAGTGTAGTGTAGTGGTGCTTGGTGGGACTTTACTGAGCTACCTGTGTCCTCTGGTGGTCGATCCAAACAAATGGGACCACCAGAGGACCAGGTAGCAGGTATATTAGACGCTGTTATCAAAACAGCGTCTAATATACCTGTTAGGGGTTAAAAAAAACACATCTCCAGCCTGCCAGCGAACGATCGCCGCTGGCAGGCTGGAGATCAACTCTCTTACCTTCCGTTCCTGTGAGCGCGCGCGCCTGTGTGCGTGCGTTCACAGGAAATCTCGGCCATCGCGAGATGACGCATATATGCGTGACTGTGCGCAGGGCTGCCACCTCCGGAACGCGATCCTGCGTTAGGCGGTCCGGAGGTGGTTAATATAATCTTCCATGGCCTTGCGTTCGGGCTTAGAAAGATTATAAATTCGCCCGTTAGGAAACTTGGCCCCCTCTACTAGTTCTATGGTACAATCATAAGGTCTATGGGGGGGTAGACCCTCCGGGGTTGGTGAGGAGAATACATCAAAAAATTCCCTAACAACAGTGGGTAAGGTATCAGACTTTACTGAGACCCCAGGCTGTACCACAGACAAGCAACTCACCAACTCCCCACTGGACCAATCTATAGTGGGGTTATGTAGTCAGAGCCAAGGCAACCCTAGTACCACCTCAGCCGGTAGGTTCTCCAGGACTAAAAGGGAACATCTCTCTGAGTGGCACACACCCACGGTTAGAGAAATCTCCGAGGTACATGAGCTCACCGTACCACCAATAAGAGGAGTAGCATCAATAGCCATGACATGGATAGGAGTTGGTAAGGCAAACATAGGAATACCCAATCTTACAGCATACTTACAGCCTTACCCGGCCATTTATCTACTCCCAGAGAAATGGTAATGGGTACCAAAAGCTTACATTTAGAAAATTCAGGGAGTTCCTGGTCTTTAGGTTGCCTTGCCTTAGGAGCCTTGACAGAGAGGACCTTCTTAGGACACTGGTTGATCCAATGGTCAGGATCTTCACAAGAAAAACCTTCTCCACGTCTGCGGCGAAGATTCCCTCGGGTCATGCCAACCTGCATGGGTTCCTCGGTGGAGACCTCAGCATTGTTTCTGGGATAGGCCTCTGGCTGGACCACCATCTGGGAAGAGAACTGTTGTTCCTGTCGTCTCTCTCTAACCCGTCGGTCAAGTCGGACAACAAGGGTCATCATCTCCTCTAAGGTCTCTGGAAGTTGATAACTGACCAGAAGATCCTTTAAATTATCAGACAGACCTGACCTAAACTGACTCTTCAGGGCTGGTTCGTTCCATCCTGAGGGGACACACCACCTTCTGAATTGGGTACAATAATCCTCCGCAGGTAGATTGCCCTGAACCAGTGCCTTTAGAGCCGTCTCTGCTACTAGAGCCCTGTCTGGTTCATCATAGAGGGTACCTAGGGCCTGAAAGAACCCCTCCACAGAAGATAAACAACTGGCGCCAGCAGGTAAAGAGAACGCCCAGTCCTGGGGATCACCCTGTAGTCGGGAAATGATAATGCCCACGCGTTGACTCTCGGGGCCAGAGGACACGGGGCGCAAACGGAAGTAAAGTTTGCAATTCTCCTTAAAAGAGAGAAACTTCTTCCGGTCTCCAGAAAAGGGTTCTGGGAGCTTAATCTGGGGCTCAAAATGCAGACTGGAGGCCTGAGGAGTGAAAGAACCTTGCCCTAACTCAAAAGAACTGAGTTTTTTCCCTAACTCCTGCACCATCTGCATCAGATTAGAGACATGGTCAGTCAGGGTCACCAGAGGATTCATTATACAGTGGTTATTGGGCCTGTTAATCTGTAACGGTCACGTACACACACACACAGGGGGGAGGGAAGTGACCACTGCGCTCCACCATTACCCCTGGCCCTGACTACTTGCCTCGCGAGTCCTAATGACAGGGGACAACTAGAGGGCAATCCCTAGCTTGGACTAAGTGCAGGGAAGACAGACAGACAAACAACTGAACTTGAACGGACCGAGTCAATACCAGGAAAGCTACAAAGTACAAATGGAGCAAGCAGAGAATTGTCAGGAGAAGCCGGGGTCATAAATACCAGGAGAGTCGTGTAGTACCAAAGGAGTCAGCAGAGGATCGTCAGGAGGAGGCCAGGGTCAGAATACCAGGAGAGCAGCAAAGTACACTAGGAGCAGGCAGAGGATCGTCAGGAATTCAGCAGGAGGTAAGTACGCCAGGAAAGACAAAACCACAGGTGGAACCTAAATTAACAGGCAGCAGGTCTGCGGCTAATGGGGGACCGAGTGCACCTTCGGAACCCCGTTACAAGAATACTGCATATCTAAAATAGTTGCGCTTACCCTCTGCCAGGGGCGTTGCTAGAGTCTGAAGAGATCCGGGGCACGAGCCCACATAAAGCCACACCCCCACCCCATGAAGCCACGCCCTCACCACCGAGGGGGGCTTCACAGTAGTTTTTAACCCCTTTCAGCAGTCCCCTCTTCAGTAAATGGGGGACTGCTGAATGGGTTAATAACTACAGTGAAGGGCCTACCCCACAGATCATCCATAACAGTGCCATCCACAGATCCCCATAAGTGTCATCCACAGATCCCCCATAAATGTCATCCACAGATCCCCCATAAATTTCATCCACAGATCCCCCATAAATGTCATCCACAGATCCCCCTAAGTTTTATCCACAGATCCCCCTCCCCACCCAGCGCTTCCTGCTAGCTAATTTATTCACTTCACTTGCCTCTGTCTAATCTCGCACAGGCGCACTGGCAGAGGGATCGTCAAACGAGGTGCGCTGGAAGACGGCGCACTTTGCTCGATGATGCCTCTGCCAGTGCACCTGTGCGAGATTACACAGAGGCAAGTGAAGTGAATAAATTAGCTAGGAGGCGGCGCCGTGGGCCCCCGCCGTCCCTGCATTCGGGGCACTGGACAAAACATCCGGGGCTCAAGCCCCGAATGTTTTGACCTAACGACGCCCCTGCCCTCTGCTGTTGTGAGGAGTCACAACAGCTGTATCTCACTTCGCTAGTAATTTCCGACGAGCACACGCTGCTGCCTCGGTTCCTACCCATGCAAGAGATGCGGCCGTCGGAGTGAAGTGGTCATTCAGAAAGTAGAAGAAAAATTGGAACCTCCATATCGGCGCTGTCAGCAGGGATGTAGTACCAGGTAAGTATTGGTAAAAGCAGATAGTAGTTTATTTACAGTCTATGCGTTTTAAGGGCGGAGCACCCCCTTCATCTGGACAGTATTACAAATGACATACAAATTCAGGGTTTTAAAAAACACTTTTGGTGCGCAGGTTGACAAGTGAGAGGGGAGGGGAACAAACAGGGGTGTGTTTTGCATAATTATATATGTTAATCATATATAAAAATATTTTAAAATAGCCTCATTTTTTCAGAGAAGCTTTATATACATCATACCTCATTGCTAAATGAATGAGGCAGGAGATCCCGCTTGACATCTATTAGGAGCGCATACAGCCGAACTATAAGCCAAATAGGAAAGCCAATCAATTATGCTTGATGTATATAAAGCTTCTCTGAAAAAATGAGGATATTTTAAAATATTTTAATATATTATTAACATATATAATTATGCAAAACACACCCCTGTTTGTTCCCCTCCCCTCTCACCCCTGAACCTGCGCACCAAAAGTGTTTTTTAAATCCCTGAACTTTATGTCATTTGTACTACTGTCCTGATGAAGGGGGCACTCCACCCTTGAAACGTGCAGACTGTAAACAAACTATCTGCTTTTACCAATACTTACCTGGTACTACATCCCTGCTGACAGCGCCAATATAGAGGATCCAATTTTTCTTCCAATATGATTGTGTAATTAAGTAATATATTATTATATTATTATTATTATTATTATTATTATATTATTATAGTAATATATTGTGGGGATTTACTCTGGTAGACAGGCTAGCAGACACAGTATAGAGGCAACCACAAAGTCTTTAACTTAAACAGTTCAGTGTTTTTTCACACATGGGAAAAACAAAAAGTGACGTTTTGCAGTCTAGGTGTTTGTTCACACCATGAAAAGTCCACAGAACAAAAACCTTCACCTGGTTTGCAGTTTCTCCACCTGTTGTCCACAGCAGGCTTTAGGGGCCTGTTTCTCAGCATGCGACTCCCAGCCCTTTTGCACGGCACAAGTTTTCAGATCCCAAAACACACAGGGACTGACAGAGCTCCACTGTCAGAGAGGAGTAATCCACACACAGCTGAGACTGCTGGCTGGGTTTGATATAGGCCAACAAAGACCCGGCCTGGAGCGTGGGGAGAAGCCACCCACCCAGCACTTTAGCTACTCACAGTAAGAGCCGGCCCGGATCAGCTTACAGCCATACTAAAATAGCAATGTGTCAACCAGCACTAGCTGCCGCTGACACTTGAAAATATTGGCTCTTACTTCACCGAGGCCAGGAACCTCGGTTAAACATACCGTCCATCAACGACGGACCCTTGCGCCTTCCTACATACCTTCCCCCTTTGTTCAACCTTGAGGGGGTGAACACTTGCCAGACAGTGTACCCAGGACAGGACATCCGCATTTTTCTTTAAGCGGCCTGCCCTGTGTTCCACTGAGAACTTGAAGTTCTGGAACGACAAGAACCATCTGGTGACCCGAACATTCCTCTCTTTGACTTGGCTCATCCACTTGAGAGGGGAGTGGTCAGTCACCAGATGGAACTTTCTCCCTAACAGATAATAGCGGAGAGACTCGAGTGCCCACTTGATGGCCAGGCACTCTCTCTCCACTATACTGTACCTAGTCTCGGCTTGGGTAAGTTTGCGGCTCAGGAAAACAACGGGATGTTCCTCCCCCTTCATTTCCTGAGAGAGTACAGCTCCGAGGCCTACTTCAGAGGTATCAGTCTGTACCACAAACTCCCTCTTGAAGTCGGGCGTCACCAAAACCGGTGACCCGCACGGGACCGACTTCAATGCGGAAAAAGCCTCTTCTGCCTAGTCATTCCAGCGGACCATCAGGAGCCCTGTCAACTAAGCCGCTAAAGTGGAAAAATAGGTAACAAACCTCATATAATAATCCACCATTCCCATAAACAACTTTATTTGCCTAGTGGTAACAGGTCGGGGCCAATTCCGAATCGCCTCTATTTTATTTACTTGGGGTTTGATGACTCCGCGTCCAATGACATACCCCAGGTACTTAGTCTCCTCTAACCCTATTGTATATTTTTTTGGGTTAGCGGTCAGTCCAGCCTTCCTAAGGGAGTCCAGTACAGCCTGCACTTTTGGTAGATGAATTTCCTAGTCGGTACTATGAATGACAATATCGTCCAGGTAAGCCGAAGCGCATCAACGATGTGGACGAAGTACAACATCCATCAGCCATTGAAAAGTGGCAGGGGCGCCATGCAGACCAAAGGATAACACCTTATATTGGTATAGCCCTTCTGGTGTGATGAAGGCAGTTTTCTCTTTGGCAGCCTCCGTCAAGGGTACCTGCCAGTACCCTTTGGTGAGGTCCAAAACAGAAAAATACCCAGCTTGGCCTAACCTCTCAATAAGCTCATCCATCCGAGGCATGGGATATGCATCAAACTTAGAGATTTGGTTTAGTTTGCAAAAATCATTACAGAACCGTAACATCCCGTCCGGCTTGGGTATTAAGACTTTCAGACTGGCCCATTCATTTTTGGACTCCTCAATGACGTCTAGCTGCAGCATTAGCTGCACTTCCTCCGCAATGGCTTGTCGCCGAGCCTCGGGTACCCGGTATGGTTTTAACCGGACTTTTGCCTGAGGCTCAGTAATAATGTTATGCCGGATTATGGAAGTGTGTCCAGGGAGGTCCGAGAACACATTCGTGTTCCGACTAATGAACTCCCTGGCTTCCTGAGCCTGTTAAGAGGAGAGGCTGTCATCAATTTTCACTGTGGTAGCCGCTTCCCTTGCTCCAGACAGAGGGGCCAAAACCACTTTCCCTAGAAACCCTGGTCCCGGGCTGTCTTCAGTACAGGTTTCCCCATCTTTCCATGGTTTGAGCAGATTCACAGTGTACCTTGTAATCTATCTCTCCACTTTTTTTCAAGTACCTCGCTAGGAACTTACTGTCTATGGTTGGTTCCAGAACCAATACCTGATCACCCGGGCTAAAGTTCCGAACCCGAGCCTGCCAATTATAGACTCTACTCTGGGCTCACTGCACTGCCTCCATATGCTCCCTAACCAGAGGTAACACTGCTTCTATCCGTCCTTGCATTTGGGTGACGTACTCAACACTTTTGTGCGGTGTGGGTTGTTGTTCCTATGCCTCTTTGGCCACATCCAACAGACTGCGATGGTATCTGCCGTATAGCAGTTTGAAGGGCGAGAACCCAGTAGAGGCCTGGGTCATGATATAGGGCAAAACAAGGTCCCAGTCCCTCCCATCCTTAGACACCACTCTTTTAGCATATTTTTTAATGTTTGATTAAACCTCTCTACCAGGCCATCCGTTTGCGGATGATACACGGACGTCCGTAGCTGTTATGTGGAGCAACTTACAGAGTTTCCTCATGACTTTGGACATAAACGGGGTCCCTTGGTCAGACAGTCAGAACCTCTTTAGGCAGACCCACACGAGAAAACATCTCCATTAACTCCTTAGCTATGCGTTTGGCTGATGTATGATGCAGTGGCACCGCCTCTGGGTACCGAGTGGAGTAGTTGAGGACAACCAAGATGTGTTGGTGCCCTCTAGCGGACTTCAGTACCGGCCCTAGGAGATCCATAGCGATTCGCTTGAACGTACCTCGATATTCGGGAGGGGTACCAGGGGAGTACGGAAATTCCCAGATTACCCCCGAGAACATGCTGGTGGGCTAACTCTAACATGAGTTTGCGATAGGCCTGGTGCACCACCAACTGTTCAATGGATTCACCTAACGGCTGGTTTACCTGATACAACATATCTTGATGAACCACAAAACGGGGAACACCGACTCTGACCCCGGTTGTTGTGGTTCCCATCTATTATTAATACATTTTCCCAGGCTCGGGATAGGGTTGGGTCCCGGTGTTGTGCAGAAGCAAAATTATCCCCGGAGACATGGAGGTCTGCCAGCTCAGGACCCGGAGGCAAGTCCTCCATGTCTCCCACCATCACACTTAGCGGGGTTGTCTCCCCCTCTTCCACCAAAGTGGCAGTCACCCCTTCTGCTGGCTCCTGACACTGCCAACAGACAATCAGGGCTGGGTCTGCAGGGGGTACATCTCAGGCGGGTTTTGCTGGCACCAGCCGTCGGGTCTGAGGTGGAGCCATTTTTGCAACCGGTGTAGCAGGTCATAATATTGAGGTCTGGCGGGTTCAGCCGGGTTAAATTCCCACTTATGCACCCGCTGGGCCTGGACCAATACATTTACCCCCAGTCTTGCCATGATCTCACCTTTTAGGGACGTGTAGTCGGCCGCTTGATCATCGGGTAGAATCCAAAACACTTGCAAGGGTCCAGACGCCAGGAACTGAGCAACGACCTCAGCCCATTGGTCTCGGGGTAACCTCTCCCTCACAGCTACCTTTTCGAACACCCCCAGATAGGCCTCGACGTCATCCATGGGGGTCATCTTAGGGATTGCCGCACAGACAGCTTTCCAGGCATCGTGGACGTTCTGGGATGCTCCTGCCGCTTGCAACGCCATCACATGTTGTAATAGCAGCTGGTTAGTTTCCTGCTGCTGCTTGTTAGCCTCCCGCTGCTGAAAGTTAGCCTCCACAAGGGCTTTCACGACCGCCTCCATTTTGTCAGAGGACACGGGTCGTAACCTTGCCGGCTTAATATAGGACATACACTCGTGCCCGGGAAAAAAAAAATATTCAGCCTCCAGGCCTGCCTCACTGTGTTTGCCTGCATCCGACACCAATTGTGGGGATTTGCTCTGGTAGACAGGCTAGCGGACACAGTATAGAGGCAACCACAAAGTCTTTAACTTAAACAGTTCAGTGTTTTATTCACACATAAGGGAATAAAAAGTGACGTTTTGCAGTCTAGGTGTTTGTTCACAGAACAAAAACCTTTACCTGGTTTGCAGTTTCTCCACCTGTTTCTCAGAATGCGGCTCCCAGCCCTTTTGCACGGCACATGTTTTCAGATCCATAAACACACAGGGACTGACAGCGCTCCACTGTCAGAGGAGTAATCCACACACAGCTGAGACTGCTGGCTGGGTTTTATATAGGCCAGTAAAGACCCGGCCTGGAGCGTGGGGAGAAGTCACCCACCCAACACTACTCCCAGTAAGTATATATATATATATATATATATATATATATATATATCACGTAAAGCGTCATTTAAATTTTCATGTTGTCAGGCAAAAAAATAATTGAATAAGAAGGAAAAAAAAAGGATAGCCACATGACACAGGGAGGAAGTTGGGGAGGACTTGCCCAGAGTGGCTCAATGGCTCATCCAGGCTGTCTCTCAGCCTATCAGAGAGGTGCCTATACAGAACAAGCATAATGCTGTTTTGCATTGAACTTCGAGCTAGAAGGATGATGTGCTATGGCTCTGCTAAAAGTCTGCAGACATAACCAACTGTGAAAGGGAAAGTAGGGAGCCAATAGGCTATCTATTTGGGAATTTGGTGTATATTAAGGGGTGTAATCAGGGAAAGAGACGGATAGAGTGAGACCTGGTCACTATCAGGTGTATTTGCTGGCAGGCTACTGTCAACTCAGCTTCTGGTATCTATTTATAGATTTGATATTCCTGCTAAAACAGGCATTTTTTTAAGTTTCTTTCTATACCTCCAAACAAATTACATTCTTACAAGCACTGAGAAACTGCCTCTTTTTTTCTACAAACCTGTTTCTATTTACCATTTGTAAGTGGGCATCTCAGTGCAATATAGCCGTGTGTTCCTGAATAGGTAATACATTGCTGAAAGATAATGGGTGGGTAGGATACTTAAACCATGTTACTGAAGGTGATACTGCATCACAGCATCGAGTTCAAAAGATGTTTTACATCACTTCAAAAAAATGGTATGGTCACAAATGAGTTTTTGTGAACGAGTGTTATTCTTTGAAAAAAGCATTCATTTATTTTACAGCAATAATAATAATATTAATAATACACAATCGAAACAACTCTCTTATCAGAGCCATGTTACTGAACACATTGTACATTGCTGCAAGTTAAGGGTTGCATAGGATACAGCTGCAAATGCATTTCTCATCAGTAACACACCCAGGGAGCATCTCAGTGTGTTATAGCCTATGTTACTCAATAGGTTGTACATGGCTATAAGATAATGGGTGGATAGGATGCTCAAATTATAATCGTGTTACTGAAAGGAACTACATCACAGTGTCTAGTTCAAAAGACATTTCACATCACTACAAAAAATTGCATTGTTACACACTTGATTTTGTGAAGGACTGGTATTACTGCATCAGAGCATGTAGTTCAAACATGTTTTACTGCAAAAATTGCATTACTTCTATTGTACATTGTCAATACCAGTGTGCAGCGTGTTTGTGGAAAGGAAGGGATTCGGGATGTCTTTAAATTAAAGAAAAAACACTTACAATTTTCCTAGTGCCGTTTAATGATCTGTGTGTACCAAACCTGTGACTTTTCATTCATAAGCCTTATAATAAAATGTCTGAATGTCTGGAAAGTGGAGTATAAAATGAAAGACCCATGACTTGTCCTCCCAGAATCATGTGGGTAGTGAAAAACATATGCTCCCTGCATGGCGTGCATAATAAACCTAGGCATGCAATACTTTTTGAAAAAGTAAACTGACTTGCAGAAGATGCTGGCAATATCCAGCAGGCTGTCCTCATATTTCAGCCATTCTTTTGTGGCAAGGAATGCCCTCTTAGACTTGCAGTGACAGAATGGTCTGGCTTTACACCACTTAATCTGTGACGTTCCAACTCGCTGGAATTCCACTTTGCAACTGCTAGAGCGTATGAATGAGTAGCATAAAGCCATTAATGATTGTTGCCATTCACGTGTTGTTTCAAGGTCAGGCAGCACATCAGAGACATCTGTTGCATACTGAACAACTTTGAAGAAGCCACAAAATTTGTCAGCAGAAACAACTGCAGCATAAATGGTGTCATCTCCCTGATATTCATCTTAGAACAATATTTATCTTAGAACAGCCGCTTACGCTGATGCAATGGAAAAAAGAACAGCTTATGTATTTTGCTGGCCTCACTGTAGCTGTTGGGGGACCCAGAAGGAGAAAGTTGTATGGAGGAGGAGGATCAGGATGAGGAGCTACCAGGAGAAAGAGTCGGTGTGGAAGAGCTGGATGATGCTGATTACAATGACACTGGCCACAGTGACCAATAATCTCAGTGCTGGAAAGAACTGGGTTCTTGGGCACACTGGCCAGAATGGTGAGCTATATGCTTGCTTGCTTATGTACTGAGAGGAACATCATTCACATGAAGCAGTCTGATTATGACTGGATAGCTATGCTTTTAGACTCTTGCTATCAAAGCATAGTAACATAGTACATAAGGCCGAAAAAAGACATTTGTCCATCCAGTTTGGCCTGTTATCCTGCAAGTTGATCCAGAGGAAGGCAAAAAAAAACAACTGTGAGGTAGAAGCCAATTTTCCCCACTTTAGGGGAATAAAAAATTCCTTCCCGACTCCAATCAGGAAATCAGACTAACTCCCTGGATCAACGACCCCTCTCTAGTAGCTATAGCCTGTAATATTATTATGCTCCAGAAATACATCCAGGCCCCTCTTGAATTCCTGTCACGGCTGAGGATGGGGGAAATCCTCAGCCGTGCGTGACGAATGATGTTATGGCTGCTCAGCCAGGAGAACAGGATAGGGAGCAGGTCACCTCCTACAGCGTCCCTACCCTGACCATAACTCCTAACTGCATGGGCCGATCTTAAAGATAGGAGGACCCATGCGCAGGAACCTCGGATCCCTAGCTCACCCTCCGTCCGGTCCCTGCGCTAGGAGTCAGGGTAAGACGACCTACTCCTCCTAGGCACGGAGGAGCAGGAGTCTCACTGGCCAAGCTGTTGGGAAAAAGGGAATAAATGCAAGCCTATGTATATGGCAGGTGCTGCACGAGTTCCAGCCACCTGCCACAGCCCTGCTGACTGGATCCGGGTGCAGGAAAGCTGAAGTCCACAAATAGCAAACAGAAGTCAGCACAAACTCATCCACACACCGGAACCCAGATACATGGCAGCACAGAGTCATACAGGAAAACATAAACCAAACATCACACAGACTTAGCTAAACTTAAACTTATGACCACAGTGGTGGCTCTCACAGGCGGATAGAAAACACAGGAGGCTGCTCCAGGTAGCAAGACTGAAGCAACCTCCTGAGCCCTGCTAAAGAGAGGGTCTATATAGGCCCAAGTGGCCACACCCAAAGGTTGGACACACCCAGTGACATCACACACACACTGGGAAGGAAGTTAACCCTTCCAGTACCACAGAAGGGAAAGACACATAAATGGGAAGTGCACACAATACATAATACACCGAGCACACAACACACACACCTAACATAAAGAAAGTCAGGTGAGACCGCATGCCAGGGCAGCAGGCTGCCTAGCGACGCTCAGGCTGCTCTGCTGCTAAATACAACACTAGTTGCCCGCGGCAACCACAAGTGAGGCCACAGACAAGGGCCCTCACCCGTGGTTGAACACCCATACAAAACCGCAGGCAACTGCATGCGGTAAAGAAGTCACGGTCATGGGCATGGTCGTGACACTCCCACCCCTCAAAGCCCCCCCACCAAAAAAAAAAAGAAACTGGTGAGGAACTCACACAAGGGGATGGGAGAAGGAGACGTCCACTCTCAGGACATGGTTCCCAGGAGGTCACTGTCAGCTGCATCCTCTCCCAGCTCACACTAGCCAGTCCGACGAGGCCTGCAGCCCGCACCAGCGACAAGGGCATGGAACCACAGAGAGTGGACGAGGGGACTCTCCACTCACGTCCCCACTCCAGTCGCTGCCAGCAGACCCTCCTAACCAGCACGCAGCCGGACCACTTACGGAGTGCTGCCAGAAAACGACCAGAGATGGGAACATGGAGAGGGATGAGGGATCACCAACACGGACACGGAAGGTACAGTGGCGGGGAATACCACCATCCGTGCCGTAAACGTCGATCCCCCCGGGACGTTCTCCCTCCGGAGAACGCGCATGCAGGCCCAAGGGGATGGCACTGCATGCTGCACCTTCTTCCGAAGGTATGCATACTGCATACCAAAGAAACACCACCGTGCAATAAAATCAGGGGAACGCCAAAACGAGGCAACGGTGAAGGGATGGCGGGGAATGCCACTCACCGCGCCGTCAGAGGCGAAACCCCCAGAACGCTCTCCCTCCGAAGAGCACGCATGCACCCCATCCGCAGACGGCGGTACATGCTACACCCTCTTTCGAGGGTATGCATACTCCCACCCCTCAAAGCCCCTCCCAACAAAAAAAGGGGAAAGTTGGTGAGGCATAAAAAACAATGGGAGGGGGGAGGGGAATGACAAACAAAGGGGACACCAACACGGACAACGGTGAGCAAGGAATGGCGGGGAATGCCACTCACCGCGCCATAAACGGTGAAACCCCCATAACGCTCTCCCTCCGGAGAACGCGCATGCACCCCATCCACAGATAGCGGTGCATGCTTTACCCTCTTTCGAGGGAACGTCACGTGAAAAGCCTCTGTGGTCATACTGTCACGGCTGAGGATGGGGGAAATCCTCAGCCGTGCGTGACGAATGATGTTATGGCTGCTCAGCCAGGAGAACAGGATAGGGAGCAGGTCACCTCCTACAGCGTCCCTACCCTGACCCTAACTCCTAACTGCATGGGCCGACCTTAAAGGTAGGAGGACCCATGCGCAGGAACCTCGGATCCCTAGCTCACCCTCCGTCCGGTCCCTGCGCTAGGAGTCAGGGTAAGACGACCTACTCCTCCTAGGCACGGAGGAGCAGGAGTCTCACTGGCCAAGCTGTTGGGAAAAAGGGAACAAATGCAAGCCTATGTATATGGCAGGTGCTGCACTAGTTCCAGCCACCTGCCACAGCCCTGCTGACTGGATCCGGGTGCAGGAAAGCTGAAGTCCACAAATAGCAAACAGAAGTCAGCACAAACTCATCCACACACCGGAACCCAGATACATGGCAGCACAGAGTCATACAGGAAAACATAAACCAAACATCACACAGACTTAGCTAAACTTAAACTTATGACCACAGTGGTGGCTCTCACAGGCGGATAGAAAACACAGGAGGCTGCTCCAGGTAGCAAGACTGAAGCAACCTCCTGAGCCCTGCTAAAGAGAGGGTCTATATAGGCCCAAGTGGCCACACCCAAAGGTTGGACACACCCAGTGACATCACACACACACTGGGAAGGAAGTTAACCCTTCCAGTACCACAGAAGGGAAAGACACATAAATGGGAAGTGCACACAATACATAATACACCGAGCACACAACACACACACCTAACATAAAGAAAGTCAGGTGAGACTGCATGCCAGGGCAGCAGGCTGCCTAGCGACGCTCAGGCTGCTCTGCTGCTAAACACTAGTTGCCCGCGGCAACCACAAGTGAGGCCACAGACAAGGGCCCTCACCCGTGGTTGAACACCCATACAAAACCGCAGGCAACTGCATGCGGTAAAGAAGTCACGGTCATGGGCATGGTCGTGACAATTCCTTTATTGTACTCACCATCACCACCTCCTCAGGCAGAGAGTTCCATAGTCTCACTGCTCTTACCGTAAAGAATCCTTTTCTATGGGGACGCAGAGGATGTCCCCTCGTCACAGTCAGAGTCCTGGGGATAAATAGATGATGGGATAGATCTCTGTACTGACCCCTGATATATTTATTCATGTTAATTAGATCTCCCCCTTTTTTCTAAAGTGAATAACCCTAATTTTGATAATCTTTCAGGGTACTGTAGTTGCCCCATTCCAGTTATTACTTTAGTTGCCCTCCTTTGGACCCACTCCAGCTCTGCTATGTCTGCCTTGTTTACAGGAGCCCAGAACTGTACACAGTACTCCATGTGGTCTGACTAGAGATTTGTAAAGTGGTAGGACTATATTCTTATCACGTGCATCTATGCCCCTTCTGATGCAACCCATTATCTTATTGGTCTTGGCAGCAGCTGCCTGACACTAGTTTTTGCAGCTTAGTTTGCTGTTTATTAAAATTCCTAGATCCTTTTCCATGTCAGTGTTACCGAGTGTTTTACCATTTAGTATGTACGGGTGACTTGCATTATTCCTTCCCATGAGCATAACTTTACATTTGTCAGTGTTAAACCTCATCTGCCACTTATCTGCCCAAGCCTCCAATCTATCCAGATCCCTCTGTAGTAGTATACTGTCCTCTTCAGTGTTAATTACTTTAAACAGTTTAGTGTCATCTGCAAAAATTGATACTTTACTATGAAAGCCTTCTACAAGATCATTAATAAATATATTGAAGAGAATAGGGCCCAATACTGACCCCTGAGGTACCCCACTAGTGACAGTGACCCAATCTGAGTGTGTACAATTAATAACCACCTCTGTTTTCTATCATTGAGCCAGTTACTTACCCACATACAGACGTTTTCTCCCAGTCCGAGCATTCTCATTTTATATACTAACCTTTTATGTGGTACAGTGTCAAATGCTTTGGAGAAGTCCAGATATAGACATCCATTGATTCGCCGCTGTCAAGTCTAGAACTTACCTCCTCATAGAAACTGATTAAATTAGTTTGGCATGACCGATCTCTCACGAAGCCATGCTGATATGGCGCTATTTGCTTATTTCCATTGAGATGCTCTAAGAGAGCACCTCTCAGAAAACCTTCAAAGTTTACCCACAACAGATGTTAAACTTACCGGCCTATAGTTTACAGGCTCTGTTTTTGGACCCTTTTTGAAAATTAAGTAGTGAATAAAAGGGGCACACTCAGACTCAGATGGGGGCACTAAATCAGCAGAAGTATACAATTTATTAAAACATATACATATAAAAAGATGACAAATTCCCTAAAAATGGCAACCATACCTTTTTGAATATTGGCACCACATTTGCCATGCGCCAATCCTGTGGGACATTCCCTGTCAGTATAGAGTCCGCAAATATTAGAAATAAGGGTCTGGCTATGACATTACTTAATTCCCTTAGGATACGGGGGGTGTATGCCATCCGGTCCTGGCGATTTGTCTATTTTAATCTTTTTAAGTCCTGATGCACTTCTTCCTGGGTCAGACAGGACACTTTTAATGGGGAACTTATTTTTACATTCTGCATGTCAACTGACAGTTTATTTTCCTCAGTGAATACACTGGAGAAAAAAATATTTAACAGCTTTGCTTTCTCCTCGTCGCTCTCTGCGACTCCCCCCTCATTACTCTTTAAAGGGCCGACACCTTCAGATTTATACTTTTTAACATTTATATAATTGAAGAACATTTTAGGGTTAGTTTTACTCTCTTTGGCAATTAATCTCTCGGTCTCTAGTTTGGCCGCTTTTATTTGTTTTTTACATGTTCTATTTTTTTCCTTATAGTTTTTCAGTGCTTCCGCGCTACCCTACTGTTTTAGTGATTTATATGCTTTCTTTTTGTCATTTATTGCTTTCTTTACTGTTCTATTTATCCACATTGGTTTCTTTTTGTTCCTTAAACTTTTATTCCCATACGGTATGTACCTCTCACAATGAAATTTTAGGATGCTTTTTAAGATATCCCCTTTTGTGGCTGTATTTTTATTTTGGAGGACTTTGTCCCAGTTAGTTAGGCCTATGGCCTCTCTTAGTTGGCTAAATTTAGCTTTTTTGAAGTTTGGTATTTTTGTTCCTCCCTGTAGAAACGCTCTTTTTAATGATAATT
Organism: Bufo bufo; assembly: GCF_905171765.1. Taxonomy (NCBI): domain Eukaryota; kingdom Metazoa; phylum Chordata; class Amphibia; order Anura; family Bufonidae; genus Bufo; species Bufo bufo. The sequence goes on along the minus strand of NC_053389.1, from coordinate 546,336,297 downwards.
GGAAGGTTATTACTTCATGGTCACTATTTCCCAGGTGTCCCCCAACCTGCATGTCTGTTGTTCTGTCAGGCCTATTGGTTAATACTAAGTCCAGTATGGCCGTCCCTCTAGTCGGGTCCTAAACCAGTTGGGAGAGGTAATTGTCTTTGGTTATTGCCAAGAACCTGTTTCCTTTATGAGATATACAAGTTTCAGTTTCCCAGTCTATATCTGGGTAGTTGAAGTCCCCCATAATAAACACCTCATTATGATTTGCCGCCTCGTCTATCTTGTTTAGTAGTAGATTTTCTGTGGACTCTGGTATTTTAGGTGGTTTATAGTAAACTCCTATTAGTAATTTATTGTTGATTTTAACTCCATGTATCTCTACCCACAGTGACTCTCCATGTTCATGTCCCTCACTTATATCTTCACGGCGTGTGGGCTTTAGACAAGACTTCACATAAAGACAAACCCCTCCCCCTCTCCGGTTTTGACGATCCTTTCTAAACAGACTGTAACCTTGTACATTAACTGCCCAGTCCCTCCTTCCATTCCTGCCCCAGTCCCACTACCTTGCCCCCGGTTTCTATCTGCCCTATCTTCCCCTCTTATAATGTAATTTCCCTCCCCTCCAGTCCCTAGTTTAAACACTCCTCCAACCTTCTAGCCATCTTTCTCCCCAGCACAGCTGCCCCTTCCCCATTGAGGTGCAGCCTGTCCCTACGATAGAGCCTGTAGTCGAGAGAGAAGTCGGCCCAGTTCTCCAGGAACCCAAACCCCTCCTTCCTTCACCAGTTCTTGAGCCACTTGTTAATCTCCCTAATCTCCCACTGCCTTTCTTGTGTGGCTCGTGGTACAGGCAGTATTTTGGAAAATACTACCTTTGAGGTCCATTTTTAAGGACTCTCCACCTACCTCTAACTTTGTCATTGGTTCTGATATTGTCACGAGGGTGTCGAGGACCACGCCTGACTCCGTTATACCCGGGGTCAGGAAGTCGCAGCGGTTGGCTGCACGCTCTATTTAAGATAGGGCTGTTTTCCTTATGGTAGCTTTCTGGGTTTGCTTAGCAAACCCTTTTGGCTCACTCAGGGATCCGTAGCTCCTTCTCCTCAGCTGTTCCTTGTCCAGCACTCCCAGACCTCCTTATATTCCTCTCTCACACTTCTCCGGTTGCCAGAGATAGAGCTTCCTGCCTGGACATCTATTCTGACCTTCTGGAGCTGTGTTGCTGCGTTCGCTGGTAGTTGGTCCAGAACGCTACCCTCCGGATCCCTGTTGGACCTTTTTGGTTTATTGTGGTCGCCCACCTGGGTGTATGTGTTTGTATGTTTTGTCTGTCCTCTCCCTGGTGTTTCCCTCTTAGTGATAGTGGTGTGGACTAGCGATCCCACCGGCCTGTTTACTATCCAGGGCTCATATTAGGGAAAGCCAGGGTTTAGGCACGTGATCGCCGCACGGGTGAGGAACCCGTCTAGGGACGTCAGGGCAGTCAGGTGCCAGCCGCAAGGTGAGTTAGGGGTCACCACCTTTCCCTCTCCCTTGGGCAGGGCTTTCCCTGTTTTCCTCCCTGTGCGTGACGTCGGTCATTACATTATCTCTGGCCCTTATTTTGTGTAGGTAAAAAAAAAATATATTTTTTTTTACCTACTTAGAATCCAGTATGGATCAAATTGCTGCTCTGTCCAAACAATTTCATGGCCTGTCTTTGGAGGTGGTAGGATTGAAGGCGTCGGTCCTCCAGCAACAGCAGCAATTACAACTGACTGCAAGCCCAGCGGTTGCTACTGGTAACCAGGTTGTTGCGGAACCCAAGGTCCCTCTCCCTGACAGATTTTCTGGGGGAAGGGACAAGTTTTTGACATTCCGTGAGGCCTGTAAGTTATATTTTAAACTGCGCCCTTACTCCTCTGGTAATGAAGATCAGCGGGTGGGGGTTGTTATTTCCCTGCTGCAGGGGGATCCGCAGTCCTGGGCGTTCTCTTTACCTACTGATTCCCAGGCTCTTCGGTCAGTGGATGAGTTTTTCGAGGCCTTGGGTCTCATATATGATGACCCTGACCGAGTCGCCCTGGCTGAATCAAGATTACGGAGACTCTTACAAGGAGAGCGGCCGGTAGAGGAGTATTGCTCTGAATTCCGTAGGTGGGCTACGGATACCCAATGGAACGACCCGGCTCTCAGGAGTCAGTTCTGCTCTGGGTTATCCGAAAGGGTTAAGGATGCGCTTGCATTATATGAGACCCCCTTTTCCCTTGATGCGGTTATGTCCCTTTCTATCCGAATAGATAGACGCCTTAGGGACAGGTTGAAAAAACCGGAGCAATTGGTAACCCCTCCCAAGCAGCAGTTAGTCTGTACGGACTTAGACGAGCCTATGCAGCTAGGAGGAACTACTCGTCAGGTCCGTCCTCCTGAGGCTCGCCGTAGGCGTGGGGTTTGTTTTTTTTGTGGGGAGAGGGGTCATTTCATTAATGTCTGTCCTTCTTTCCTCAGAAACAAAAGACCGTCGGAAAAACTACTAACCCCAGGCTGTGTGGAGGATGTCAGCCGGGGGGTATACGTTTCCTCCATACGTACATCGCAATTTGTGTTGCCAGCGGTTATTATTTTTGGTGATAAGACGGAGACTATTTCTTTCTTTCTAGACAGTGGAGCAGGGGTAAATTTGATAGATGCCCATTTTGCCCGCACTTTGGGTTTGTCTCTCTGTACTTTACAGAGACCCATTCCCATATTCGCTATTGATTCTGCTCCCCTGTCTCAGAGAAACCTCACGCACATTGTTCATAATTTACACCTTCAGGTAGGGGACCACCATAACGAGATGCTTTCAGGTTATGTTCTGGAGGGGCTTCCCACTCCGGTAGTGCTGGGTCTTCCCTGGTTGGTAGCGCACAATCCAGTGGTGGATTGGCAGGCCAGGGAGATATTGGAGTGGAGTGAGCAGTGCAGAGAAAATTGCTTAAATAGCAATTGCTTAGTCGCCTCCATAACTACCCTACCTACATTTATTTCGGACTTTGAGGATGTTTTTTCTGAAAAGGGTTGTCAGAAGTTACCACCTCATCGTCCTTATGATTGCCCGGTTAACCTTATTCCCGGCGCAAAATTACCCAAGACCAGGTTATATAATCTTTCGGGTCCAGAGAGACAAGCCATGAAAGATTATATCTCCGAGAGCTTGGCTAAGGGACACATCACACCCTCTTCTTCACCCGTGGCTGCAGGGTTTTTCTTCGTTAAAAAGAAAGATGGGGGCCTGCGTCCTTGCTTAGATTTTCGCGAATTAAATCAGATAACCATCCGAGACCCATACCCTCTTCCTCTCATTCCTGACCTGTTTAATCAGATTGCGGGTGCTAGGTGGTTCTCCAAACTTGATCTTAGGGGTGCCTACAATCTGATTCGTATTAAGGAGGGGGATGAGTGGAAGACAGCGTTTAACACCCCTGAGGGGCATTATAAAAATCTAGTTATGCCTTTCGGTCTGACCAATGCTCCTGCCGTCTTTCAACATTTCGTTAATGACATTTTTAGTCATCTAATCGGCAGGTTTGTGGTAATATACCTAGATGATATTTTAATTTATTCGTCTGATCTGAAAACACATGAGGTGCATGTCAGACAAGTACTGCAGGTCCTACGGACGAATGAATTATATGCTAAAATTGAAAAATGTGTCTTCGCCGTTCAGGAGATACAATTCCTGGGTTATTTTTTATCTGCGTCAGGTTTCCGTATGGATCCTAGGAAGGTCCAGGCAATTTTAGATTGGGATCTTCCTGAGAACCTCAAAGCACTACAACGGTTCTTGGGCTTCGCGAATTTCTATAGGAAATTCATTAAAAATTATTCACTTATTGTAAAACCGCTTACTGACATGACTAGGAAGGGGACTGATTTTTCTAAATGGTCTGACGCCGCTAAAGTTGCTTTTTCCTCTCTAAAAGAGAGGTTTACCTCAGCACCTGTACTGGTCCAACCTGATGTCTCTCAGCCTTTTATTGTTGAAGTCGATGCGTCAGAGGTGGGAGTGGGGGCGGTGCTGTCTCAGGGTCCGTCTCCTGGCAAATGGCGTCCTTGTGCTTTCTTTTCTAAAAAACTATCTGCAGCAGAAAAGAACTACGATATTGGCAATAGGGAACTATTAGCTATTAAACTTGCGTTTGAGGAGTGGCGTCATTTCTTAGAGGGGGCAGTCCACCCCGTCACTGTGATTACGGACCACAAAAATCTTCTGTACCTCGAATCAGCTAAGCGTCTCACCCCTAGACAGGCTAGGTGGTCGCTATTTTTTACCAGGTTTAACTTTGTGATTACCTATCGTCCTGGGGCAAAGAACACCAAGGCTGATGCCCTATCTCGTTGTTTCCCTGGAGGGGGTAATGTGAGTGATCCGGTAACCATTCTTCAAAGAGGAGTGGTTGTTTCTGCGGTACACTCTGTTTTGGAGGGGAAGGTGTTAGAGGCCCAGGGGGACGCCCCGGTCTCTTGCCCCTCAGAGAAATTGTTTGTACCGTTGAACTTACGTTTCGAATTATTAAAGGAACATCATAATTCGGCACTTGCTGGGCACCCGGGTAGTAAAGCAACCTTGGAACTATTGTCTCGTCGTTTTTAGTGGCCAAGGTTGCGTCAGGATGTATTGGATTTTGTGTCTTCTTGTTCTACCTGTGCGCGCGCAAAAGTTTCACATACACGTCCTGCAGGGTCTCTATTACCACTCGTCATTCCCAATAGACCGTGGACACATCTGTCAATGGATTTTATCACTGACTTACCTTTGTCTGCGGGTAAAACAGTTATTTTGGTAGTAGTGGACAGGTTTAGCAAAATGGTACACTTCATTGCGTTACCCGCACTACCTAATGCTAAGACTCTTGCTCAGGTATTCGTCAGTGAAATCGTGAAGCTTCACGGGGTCCCCTCCGATGTTGTTTCGGATCGGGGTACCCAGTTTATTTCTAAATTTTGGAAAGCTTTTTGTTCCCGTTTGGGGGTACACTTGTCCTTTTCCTCAGCTTTCCATCCTCAGTCGAATGGACAGACTGAGCGTACCAACCAAAACCTTGAGACATATCTAAGATGTTTTGTGTCTGAAAACCAAGAGTTGTGGTCATCATATTTACCGTTAGCTGAGTTTGCCATAAATAATCGTCGTCAGGAATCCACTGGCAAGTCACCATTTCTTGGTGCATATGGTTTTCATCCCCAATTCTGTACTTTCAAAGAGGGGGGGTCTTCTGGGGTTCCCGAAGAGGAACGGTTTTCGTCATCTCTTTCATCGGTATGGCAGAAGGTGCAAGCTAACTTGAAAAATATGGGAGGTAAATACAAATGCATGGCTGATAAGAGACGGTCGCCAGGTCCGGACCTAGGAGTGAATGACTATGTGTGGTTGTCTACTAGGAATATTAAATTGAAGGTTCCCTCTTGGAAACTGGGTCCTAGGTTTATTGGCCCTTACAAAATTGTAGCCATCATCAACCCCGTGGCTTTTCGCCTGGAGTTACCTCAGACTTTTAAAATTCATAATGTTTTTCATAAGTCGTTACTCAAAAAATATGTTCCACCTCTAGAACCATCACCGCTGCCACCCCCTCCTGTTGTCGTGGATGGTAACCTAGAATTTCAGATATCCAAAATTGTTAATTCTCGTCGGGTCCGCCGCTCTCTTCAATATCTGGTGCATTGGAGAGGTTACGGTCCCGAGGAAAGAATGTGGGTTCCTGCGTCTGAGGTAAACGCCGACAGGTTAGTTAGGGTTTTTCATGCCTCTCATCCTGAGAGACCTGGTCCTGAGTGTCCGGAGGCCCCTCGTAGAGAGAGGGGTACTGTCACGAGGGTGTCGAGGACCACGCCTGACTCCGTTATACCCGGGGTCAGGAAGTCGCAGCGGTTGGCTGCACGCTCTATTTAAGATAGGGCTGTTTTCCTTATGGTAGCTTTCTGGGTTTGCTTAGCAAACCCTTTTGGCTCACTCAGGGATCCGTAGCTCCTTCTCCTCAGCTGTTCCTTGTCCAGCACTCCCAGACCTCCTTATATTCCTCTCTCACACTTCTCCGGTTGCCAGAGATAGAGCTTCCTGCCTGGACATCTATTCTGACCTTCTGGAGCTGTGTTGCTGCGTTCGCTGGTAGTTGGTCCAGAACGCTACCCTCCGGATCCCTGTTGGACCTTTTTGGTTTATTGTGGTCGCCCACCTGGGTGTATGTGTTTGTATGTTTTGTCTGTCCTCTCCCTGGTGTTTCCCTCTTAGTGATAGTGGTGTGGACTAGCGATCCCACCGGCCTGTTTACTATCCAGGGCTCATATTAGGGAAAGCCAGGGTTTAGGCACGTGATCGCCGCACGGGTGAGGAACCCGTCTAGGGACGTCAGGGCAGTCAGGTGCCAGCCGCAAGGTGAGTTAGGGGTCACCACCTTTCCCTCTCCCTTGGGCAGGGCTTTCCCTGTTTTCCTCCCTGTGCGTGACGTCGGTCATTACATTATCTCTGGCCCTTATTTTGTGTAGGTAAAAAAAAAATATATATTTTTTTACCTACTTAGAATCCAGTATGGATCAAATTGCTGCTCTGTCCAAACAATTTCATGGCCTGTCTTTGGAGGTGGTAGGATTGAAGGCGTCGGTCCTCCAGCAACAGCAGCAATTACAACTGACTGCAAGCCCAGCGGTTGCTACTGGTAACCAGGTTGTTGCGGAACCCAAGGTCCCTCTCCCTGACAGATTTTCTGGGGGAAGGGACAAGTTTTTGACATTCCGTGAGGCCTGTAAGTTATATTTTAAACTGCGCCCTTACTCCTCTGGTAATGAAGATCAGCGGGTGGGGGTTGTTATTTCCCTGCTGCAGGGGCATCCGCAGTCCTGGGCGTTCTCTTTACCTACTGATTCCCAGGCTCTTCGGTCAGTGGATGAGTTTTTCGAGGCCTTGGGTCTCATATATGATGACCCTGACCGAGTCGCCCTGGCTGAATCAAGATTACGGAGACTCTTACAAGGAGAGCGGCCGGTAGAGGAGTATTGCTCTGAATTCCGTAGGTGGGCTACGGATACCCAATGGAACGACCCGGCTCTCAGGAGTCAGTTCTGCTCTGGGTTATCCGAAAGGGTTAAGGATGCGCTTGCATTATATGAGACCCCCTTTTCCCTTGATGCGGTTATGTCCCTTTCTATCCGAATAGATAGACGCCTTAGGGACAGGTTGAAAAAACCGGAGCAATTGGTAACCCCTCCCAAGCAGCAGTTAGTCTGTACGGACTTAGACGAGCCTATGCAGCTAGGAGGAACTACTCGTCAGGTCCGTCCTCCTGAGGCTCGCCGTAGGCGTGGGGTTTGTTTTTTTTGTGGGGAGAGGGGTCATTTCATTAATGTCTGTCCTTCTTTCCTCAGAAACAAAAGACCGTCGGAAAAACTACTAACCCCAGGCTGTGTGGAGGATGTCAGCCGGGGGGTATACGTTTCCTCCATACGTACATCGCAATTTGTGTTGCCAGCGGTTATTATTTTTGGTGATAAGACGGAGACTATTTCTTTCTTTCTAGACAGTGGAGCAGGGGTAAATTTGATAGATGCCCATTTTGCCCGCACTTTGGGTTTGTCTCTCTGTACTTTACAGAGACCCATTCCCATATTCGCTATTGATTCTGCTCCCCTGTCTCAGAGAAACCTCACGCACATTGTTCATAATTTACACCTTCAGGTAGGGGACCACCATAACGAGATGCTTTCAGGTTATGTTCTGGAGGGGCTTCCCACTCCGGTAGTGCTGGGTCTTCCCTGGTTGGTAGCGCACAATCCAGTGGTGGATTGGCAGGCCAGGGAGATATTGGAGTGGAGTGAGCAGTGCAGAGAAAATTGCTTAAATAGCAATTGCTTAGTCGCCTCCATAACTACCCTACCTACATTTATTTCGGACTTTGAGGATGTTTTTTCTGAAAAGGGTTGTCAGAAGTTACCACCTCATCGTCCTTATGATTGCCCGGTTAACCTTATTCCCGGCGCAAAATTACCCAAGACCAGGTTATATAATCTTTCGGGTCCAGAGAGACAAGCCATGAAAGATTATATCTCCGAGAGCTTGGCTAAGGGACACATCACACCCTCTTCTTCACCCGTGGCTGCAGGGTTTTTCTTCGTTAAAAAGAAAGATGGGGGCCTGCGTCCTTGCTTAGATTTTCGCGAATTAAATCAGATAACCATCCGAGACCCATACCCTCTTCCTCTCATTCCTGACCTGTTTAATCAGATTGCGGGTGCTAGGTGGTTCTCCAAACTTGATCTTAGGGGTGCCTACAATCTGATTCGTATTAAGGAGGGGGATGAGTGGAAGACAGCGTTTAACACCCCTGAGGGGCATTATAAAAATCTAGTTATGCCTTTCGGTCTGACCAATGCTCCTGCCGTCTTTCAACATTTCGTTAATGACATTTTTAGTCATCTAATCGGCAGGTTTGTGGTAATATACCTAGATGATATTTTAATTTATTCGTCTGATCTGAAAACACATGAGGTGCATGTCAGACAAGTACTGCAGGTCCTACGGACGAATGAATTATATGCTAAAATTGAAAAATGTGTCTTCGCCGTTCAGGAGATACAATTCCTGGGTTATTTTTTATCTGCGTCAGGTTTCCGTATGGATCCTAGGAAGGTCCAGGCAATTTTAGATTGGGATCTTCCTGAGAACCTCAAAGCACTACAACGGTTCTTGGGCTTCGCGAATTTCTATAGGAAATTCATTAAAAATTATTCACTTATTGTAAAACCGCTTACTGACATGACTAGGAAGGGGACTGATTTTTCTAAATGGTCTGACGCCGCTAAAGTTGCTTTTTCCTCTCTAAAAGAGAGGTTTACCTCAGCACCTGTACTGGTCCAACCTGATGTCTCTCAGCCTTTTATTGTTGAAGTCGATGCGTCAGAGGTGGGAGTGGGGGCGGTGCTGTCTCAGGGTCCGTCTCCTGGCAAATGGCGTCCTTGTGCTTTCTTTTCTAAAAAACTATCTGCAGCAGAAAAGAACTACGATATTGGCAATAGGGAACTATTAGCTATTAAACTTGCGTTTGAGGAGTGGCGTCATTTCTTAGAGGGGGCAGTCCACCCCGTCACTGTGATTACGGACCACAAAAATCTTCTGTACCTCGAATCAGCTAAGCGTCTCACCCCTAGACAGGCTAGGTGGTCGCTATTTTTTACCAGGTTTAACTTTGTGATTACCTATCGTCCTGGGGCAAAGAACACCAAGGCTGATGCACTATCTCGTTGTTTCCCTGGAGGGGGTAATGTGAGTGATCCGGTACCCATTCTTCAAAGAGGAGTGGTTGTTTCTGCGGTACACTCTGTTTTGGAGGGGAAGGTGTTAGAGGCCCAGGGGGACGCCCCGGTCTCTTGCCCCTCAGAGAAATTGTTTGTACCGTTGAACTTACGTTTCGAATTATTAAAGGAACATCATAATTCGGCACTTGCTGGGCACCCGGGTAGTAAAGCAACCTTGGAACTATTGTCTCGTCGTTTTTAGTGGCCAAGGTTGCGTCAGGATGTATTGGATTTTGTGTCTTCTTGTTCTACCTGTGCGCGCGCAAAAGTTTCACATACACGTCCTGCAGGGTCTCTATTACCACTCGTCATTCCCAATAGACCGTGGACACATCTGTCAATGGATTTTATCACTGACTTACCTTTGTCTGCGGGTAAAACAGTTATTTTGGTAGTAGTGGACAGGTTTAGCAAAATGGTACACTTCATTGCGTTACCCGCACTACCTAATGCTAAGACTCTTGCTCAGGTATTCGTCAGTGAAATCGTGAAGCTTCACGGGGTCCCCTCCGATGTTGTTTCGGATCGGGGTACCCAGTTTATTTCTAAATTTTGGAAAGCTTTTTGTTCCCGTTTGGGGGTACACTTGTCCTTTTCCTCAGCTTTCCATCCTCAGTCGAATGGACAGACTGAGCGTACCAACCAAAACCTTGAGACATATCTAAGATGTTTTGTGTCTGAAAACCAAGAGTTGTGGTCATCATATTTACCGTTAGCTGAGTTTGCCATAAATAATCGTCGTCAGGAATCCACTGGCAAGTCACCATTTCTTGGTGCATATGGTTTTCATCCCCAATTCTGTACTTTCAAAGAGGGGGGGTCTTCTGGGGTTCCCGAAGAGGAACGGTTTTCGTCATCTCTTTCATCGGTATGGCAGAAGGTGCAAGCTAACTTGAAAAATATGGGAGGTAAATACAAATGCATGGCTGATAAGAGACGGTCGCCAGGTCCGGACCTAGGAGTGAATGACTATGTGTGGTTGTCTACTAGGAATATTAAATTGAAGGTTCCCTCTTGGAAACTGGGTCCTAGGTTTATTGGCCCTTACAAAATTGTAGCCATCATCAACCCCGTGGCTTTTCGCCTGGAGTTACCTCAGACTTTTAAAATTCATAATGTTTTTCATAAGTCGTTACTCAAAAAATATGTTCCACCTCTAGAACCATCACCGCTGCCACCCCCTCCTGTTGTCGTGGATGGTAACCTAGAATTTCAGATATCCAAAATTGTTAATTCTCGTCGGGTCCGCCGCTCTCTTCAATATCTGGTGCATTGGAGAGGTTACGGTCCCGAGGAAAGAATGTGGGTTCCTGCGTCTGAGGTAAACGCCGACAGGTTAGTTAGGGTTTTTCATGCCTCTCATCCTGAGAGACCTGGTCCTGAGTGTCCGGAGGCCCCTCGTAGAGAGAGGGGTACTGTCACGAGGGTGTCGAGGACCACGCCTGACTCCGTTATACCCGGGGTCAGGAAGTCGCAGCGGTTGGCTGCACGCTCTATTTAAGATAGGGCTGTTTTCCTTATGGTAGCTTTCTGGGTTTGCTTAGCAAACCCTTTTGGCTCACTCAGGGATCCGTAGCTCCTTCTCCTCAGCTGTTCCTTGTCCAGCACTCCCAGACCTCCTTATATTCCTCTCTCACACTTCTCCGGTTGCCAGAGATAGAGCTTCCTGCCTGGACATCTATTCTGAACTTCTGGAGCTGTGTTGCTGCGTTCGCTGGTAGTTGGTCTAGAACGCTACCCTCCGGATCCCTGTTGGACCTTTTTGGTTTATTGTGGTCGCCCACCTGGGTGTATGTGTTTGTATGTTTTGTCTGTCCTCTCCCTGGTGTTTCCCTCTTAGTGATAGTGGTGTGGACTAGCGATCCCACCGGCCTGGTCACTATCCAGGGCTCATATTAGGGAAAGCCAGGGTTTAGGCACGTGATCGCCGCACGGGTGAGGAACCCGTCTAGGGACGTCAGGGCAGTCAGGTGCCAGCCGCAAGGTGAGTTAGGGGTCACCACCTTTCCCTCTCCCTTGGGCAGGGCTTTCCCTGTTTTCCTCCCTGTGCGTGACATCGGTCATTACAGATATCGACCATGACCGCTGGATCTTCTCCAGCCCCTCCCAGTAATCTGTCAACCCAATCCGCGATGTGTCGAACTCTAGCGCTAGGAAGACAGCACACTGTTTGGCGATCATGGTCTTTGTGACAGATTTCCCTATCTGTTCCCCTAATAATGGAGTCTCCCACTACCAGCACCTGTCCAGCCTTCCCTGCTCTCCTGGTTCCCTGCTTACTGGAGCTGACATTCCCCTGACTGGCAGAGGAAGTGTCCGGCTGCAGCAGTGCTGTCCCTGGACTGACATCCCCCTCATCTGCCAAACGTGCAAACTCATTGGGGTGTGTCAGATCAGGGCTAGCCTCCCTGACACTCTTCCCTTTACCTTGCTTTCTAACTGTTACCCAGCTAGCTACCTCACTTTCCTCAGCCTCCTCTCTGTCACCCTCCCCCTCATCTACCCCAAAGAGTGCTTGCTCGGAGAGAAGCAAACTCTTTTGCAAATTGTCAATGCCTCTCAGTGTTGCAACTTACCCGTTTAGAGACTCGATTTGCGATTCCAAACGGATAATTTGCTCACATCTTGAACAAAGATATACACCCTCGAACGGCTGTTCCAGGACTGCATACATCATGCAAGATGTGCACTGGACTGCGTTGTCAATTGTGCAACACATACTAAATGGGGATTACAACAGTAAAAAAGTAATTAGACCCTGTCTGCTGTAGTTGAAGGACTACCTAGAATCTAGCCAACAACACACAAGGAAATTTTAACTCCTTTTCTTTAAATCCACTTAATAAGAAGCCCACTTAGTACAGCAAGCCTCAGGAAGAGCAAGTTCTGGAGAGTTCAGCGATTTAATTTATAGCACCTGGTTGCCCAGGCCACTCCCCTTAATCAAGCAGAGAAAAAAAAGGGTTTAAATGACAACACCCAGCAGAGAAAAAATAAATAAAAAAGTTTTAAATGGCAGTACTAAAATGCAAAAACGTAACTTTCAAGGATCTCTGCTTCAAACCACACTCACCCACTTAACCCCTTAACGACCCAGGACGAGAATGCTCGTCCTAAATCGCCGGCACTTAGCGCAAAAGGACGAGCGTTCTCGTCCTGCAGTCGTTCCCCCCCCTTCCCCCGCGTGCGGTCCCCCGATCAGCAGCAGAGATCCGGCGATTACTGACAGCCGGATCCCTGCTGCATCCACCAGCATCGGCGATAACACCGATGTTGGTGGATTAACCCCTCATATGCCGCGGTCAGCGCGGACCGCAGCATATGGGACGTTTGCGCTCCCTCACCTCATACATCGAGTCCCCGCGCTGCTGTGGCGGGGACTCTATGGTTACCATGGCAACCCCAAGCCATTCCAAGGCTTGGGGCCTGGCATGTACGGAGGCCTAGGAGGCCCAGCCCTCAGGCTGGGTCTCCTAGGCAACTGTTAGTGTCCTACAGTGTAAGACACTAACAGTTCAATACAGCACAATACAGATGTATCGTGCTGCATTGAAACAGGGATCAGACCCTGTAATGTTGAAGTCCCAGAGTGGGACAAATAATAAAGTGAAAAATTAAAATAAAAAAAAACTAAAGTTTGACAAAAAAAATTAAAAGTTTCAAGTAAAAAAAATAAAGCGTCCTTTTCCAAAAATAAAGTAAAAAAATTGTAAACAAAAAAATAGGTAAAATACATATAGACATTAGGTATTGTCGCGTCCGTATCGACCAGCTCTATAAACATATCACATGACCTAACCCCTCAGATGAACACCGTAAAAAATAAAAACTGTGCTAAATAAACAATTTTTTTGTCACCTTACATCCCAAAAAGTACAACAGCAAGCGATCAAAAAGGCGTACGCCCACCAAAATAGTATCCAATCTAACCGTCACCTCATCCTGCAAAAAATGAGCCCCTATCGAGACAATTGCCCAAAAAAAAATAAAACTATGGCTCAGAATATGGAGACACTAAAACATCATTTTTTTTGTTTTAAAAAAGCTGTTATTGTGTAAAACTTACATAAATAAAAAATAAGTATACATATTAGGTATCTCCGTGTCCGTATCGACTGGCTCTATTAATATATCACATGACCTAACCCCTCAGGTGAACACCGTAAAAAAAAAAAAAAAACTGTGCTAAATAAACAATTTTTTGTCACCTTACATGACAAAAAATGTAATAGCAAGCGATCAAAAAGTCATATGCACCCCAAAATAGTGCCAATCAAACCATCATCTCATCTCGCAAAAAATTAGACTCATAAAGTTACATAAATAAATAAAAAAGTATACATATTAGGTATCGCTGTGTCCATGAGAACCTGATCTATAAAAATACCACATGATCTAACCTGTCAGATGAATGTTGTAAATCAGTGGTCCCCAACCTTTTTTGCACCAAGGACCGGTTTCATGCAAGACAATTTTCCCAGGGACCGGGTGGGGGGGAAGGGGGCGGGGGTTCTGGGGCGGGGCTTAGGGGGTGGGCGGGGCTGACTGATTCACGCGCATAACAAAACACAAGGTGCATATTAAAATATATAACACTATACACTGCGTGCAGAATTATTAGGCAAATTAGTATTTTGACCACATCATCCTCTTTATGCATGTTGTCTTACTCCAAGCTGTATAGGCTCGAAAGCCTACTACCAATTAAGCATATTAGGTGATGTGCATCTCTGTAATGAGAAGGGGTGTGGTCTAATGACATCAACACCCTATATCAGGTGTGCATAATTATTAGGCAACTTCCTTTCCTTTGGCAAAATGGGTCAAAAGAAGGACTTGACAGTAACAGAAAAGTCAAAAATAGTGAGATATCTTGCAGAGGGATGCAGCACTCTTAAAATTGCAAAGCTTCTGAAGCGTGATCATCGAACAATCAAGCGTTTCATTCAAAATAGTCAACAGGGTCGCAAGAAGCGTGTGGAAAAACCAAGGCGCAAAATAACTGCCCATGAACTGAGAAAAGTCAAGCATGCAGCTGCCAAGATGCCACTTGCCACCAGTTTGGCCATATTTCAGAGCTGCAACATCACTGGAGTGCCCAAAAGCACAAGGTGTGCAATACTCAGAGACATGGCCAAGGTAAGAAAGGCTGAAAGACGACCACCACTGAACAAGACACACAAGCTGAAACGTTAAGACTGGGCCAAGAAATATCTCAAGACTGATTTTTCTAAGGTTTTATGGACTGATGAAATGAGAGTGAGTCTTGATGGGCCAGATGGATGGGCCCGTGGCTGGATTGGTAAAGGGCAGAGAGCTCCAGTCCGACTCAGATGCCAGCAAGGTGGAGGTGGAGTACTGGTTTGGGCTGGTATCATCAAAGATGAGCTTGTGGGGCCTTTTCGGGTTGAGGATGGAGTCAAGCTCAACTCCCAGTCCTACTGCCAGTTTCTGGAAGACACCTTCTTCAAGCAGTGGTACAGGAAAAAGTCTGCATCCTTCAAGAAAAACATGATTTTCATGCAGGACAATGCTCCATCACACGCGTCCAAGTACTCTACAGCGTGGCTGGCAAGAAAGGGTATAAAAGAAGAAAATCTAATGACATGGCCTCCTTGTTCCCCTGATCTGAACCCCATTGAGAACCTGTGGACCATCATCAAATGTGAGATTTATAAGGAGGGAAAACAGTACACCTCTCTGAACAGTGTCTGGGAGGCTGTGGTTGCTGCTGCACGCAATGTTGATGGTGAACAGATCAAAACACTGACAGAATCCATGGATGGCAGGCTTTTGAGTGTCCTTGCAAAGAAAGGTGGCTATATTGGTCACTGATTTGTTTTTGTTTTGTTTTTGAATGTCAGAAATGTATATTTGTGAATGTTGAGATGTTATATTGGTTTCACTGGTAAAAATAAATAATTGAAATGGGTATATATTTGTTTTTTGTTAAGTTGCCTAATAATTATGCACAGTATTAGTCACCTGCACACACAGATATCCCCCTAAAATAGCTAAAACTAAAAACAAACTAAAAACTACTTCCAAAAATATTCAGCTTTGATATTAATGAGCTTTTTGGGTTCATTGAGAACATGGTTGTTCAATAATAAAATTAATCCTCAAAAATACAACTTGCCTAATAATTCTGCACTCCCTGTATAATGACTATATAAACTGACTATGGTCTCTGCAGCACTGGTCTCTGCTGCACTGGTCTCTGCTGCACTGGTCTTTTTTTCGCCCCTATAAGATGCACCTAGTTTTAGAGGAGAACAATAAGAAAAAAATATTTTTCATTACACCTCAGATCAGACCAGCAATCAGACCCCCAATGTTAATCAGACCTCAGATCAGACCCCAAATGGCTCAGATCAACCCCCAAACCTTTAGCCATCTATCAGCCCCCAATGTCAGCCATAAACCCCCCCCCCCCCAATGTCAGCCATAAACCCCCCCAATGTCAGCCATAAACCCCCCCAATGTCAGCCATAAACCCCTCCAATGTCAGCCATAAACTCCCCCAATGTCAGCCATAAGCCCCCCAATGTCAGCCATAAGCCCCCCATTAGCCCCTCATGTCAGCCATAAGCCCCCCATTAGCCCCTCATGTCAGCCATAAGCCCCCCATTAGCCCCTCATGTCAGCCATAAGCCCCCCATTAGCCCCTCATGTCAGCCATAAGCCCCCCATTAGCCCTTCATGTCAGCCATAAGCCCCCCATTAGCCCTTCATGTCAGCCATAAGCCCCCCATTAGCCCCTCATGTCAGCCATAAGCCCCCCATTAGCCCCTCATGTCAGCCATAAGCCCCGCATTAGCCCCTCATGTCAGCCATAAGCCCCCCATTAGCCCTTCATGTCAGCCATAAGCCCCCCATGTCAGCCATAAGCCCCCATTAGCCCCTCATGTCAGCCATAAGCCCCCCATTAGCCCTTCATGTCAGCCATAAGCCCCCCATTAGCCCCTCATGTCAGCCATAAGCCCCCCATTAGCCCATCATGTCAGCCATAAGCCCCCATTAGCCCCTCATGTCAGCCATAAGCCCCCCATTAGCCCCTCATGTCAGCCATTAGCCCCTCATGTCAGCCATAAGCCCCCATAAGCCCCTCATGTCAGCCATAAGCCCCCCATTAGCCCCTCATGTCAGCCCCATGTCCCTCATGTCAGCCCCATGTCCCCCAGGTCAGCCATCAGCCCCCAGTGCAAATAAAAATAAAATAAAAAAAACACTTACCTCTCCTGCTCCTGGTCACCATCGCGATCCTCTTCATTCTGCTGTCGGCTGGCTGTGTATAGCGGCGCACAGCGTGAGGTCACAGAGAGACCTCACGCTGTGCGCAGCCCTGAACAGCCGATAGCCGAGCCGAGGACCAGGAAGTGGTGAGTACAGATCCTTCCCCACTTCCTGGTCCTTCTGTACTAATGAAGTGCTTCCATAATGGAAGCGCTTCATTAGTACAGAGTTAAAGACTGCCCTGATCGCCGCGGCCCGGCTAACAATCCTCCACGGCCCGGTCCGCGGCAATGTAAATAACAAAAAAAAAAAAAAAACGGTGCCAAAACAGCTATTTCTTGTTACCTTGCCTCACAAAAAGTGTAATATAGAGCAACCAAAAATCATACGTACTCCAAACTAGTACCAACAAAACTATCCCGTAGTTTCTAAAATGGGGTCACTTTTTTGGAGTTTCTACTCTAGGGGTGCATCAGCGGGGCTTCAAATGGGACATGGTGTCAAAAAAAACAGTCCAGCAAAATCTGCCTTCCAAAAACAGTATGACATTCCTTTCCTTCTGCGCCCTACCGTGTGCCCGTACAGCAGTTTACGACCACATATGGGGTGTTTCTGTAAACTACAGAATCAGGGCCATAGATATTTAGTTTTGTTTGGCTGTTAACCCTTGCTTTGTTACTGGAAAAAAAAAAATAGAAAATCTGCTAAAAAAGTGAAATTTTGAAATTGTATCTCTATTTTCCATTAATTCTTGTGGAACACCTAAAGGGTTAACGATGTTTGCAAAATCAGTTTTGAATACCTTGAGGGGTGTAGTTTCTTAGATGGGGTCACTTTTATGGTGTTTCTACTCTAGGGGTGCATCAGGGGGGCTTCAAATGGGACATGGTGTAAAAAAAAAACTGTCTAGCAAAATCTGCCTTCTAAAAACCGTATGGCATTTCTTTCCTTCTGCGCCCTGCCGTGTGCCCGTACACCAGTTTAGGAACATATATGGGGTGTTTCTGTAAACTACAGAATCAGGGCCATAAATATTGAGTTTTGTTTGGCTGTTAACCCTTGCTTTGTAACTGGACAAAAAATATTAAAATGGAAAATCTGCCAAAAAAGTGAAATTTTGAAATTGTATCTCTATTTTCCATTAATTCTTGTGGAACACCTAAAGGGTTAACAAAGTTTGTAAAATCCGTTTTGAATACCTTGAGAGGTGTAGTTTCTAGAATGGGGTCATTTTTGGGTGGTTTCTGTTATGTAAGCTTCCCAAAGTGACTTCAGACCTGAACTGGTCCTTAAAAAGTTGGTTTTTGAAAGACTTCTAAGCCTTGTAACGTCCCCCAAAAATAAAATGTCATTCCCAAAATGATCCTAACATGAAGTAGACATATGGGAAATGTAAAGTAATAACTATTTTTGTAAGTATTAATATGTATTATATAAGTAGAGAAATTGAAACTTGGAAATGTGCAAATTTTTCCAAATTTTTGGCAAATTTGGTATTTTTTTTATAAATAAAAATTTATTTTTTGACTCCATTTTACCAGTGTCATGAAGTACAATATGTGACGAAAAAACAAATCTCAGAATGGCCTGGATAAGTCAAAGCGTTTTAAAGTTATCACCACATATAGTGACACTGGTCAGATTTGCAAAAAATGGCCTGGTCCTTAACCACCTCAGCCCCCAGTGCTTAAACACCCTTAATGACCAGGCCACTTTTTACACTTCTGCACTACACTACTTTCACCGTTTATTGCTCGGTCATGCAACTTACCACCCAAATGAATTTTACCTCCTTTTCTTCTCACTAATAGAGCTTTCATTTGGTGGTATTTCATTGCTGCTGACATTTTTACTTTTTTTGTTATTAATCGAAATGTAACGATTTTTTTGCAAAAAAATGACATTTTTCACTTTCAGTTGTAAAATTTTGCAAAAAAAACGACATCCATATATAAATTTTGCTCTAAATTTATTGTTCTACATGTCTTTGATAAAAAAAAAATGTTTGGGTAAAAAAAAAATGGTTTGGGTAAAAGTTATAGCGTTTACAAACTATGGTACAAAAATGTGAATTTCCGCTTTTTGAAGCAGCTCTGACTTTCTGAGCACCTGTCATGTTTCCTGAGGTTCTACAATGGCCAGACAGTACAAACAACCCACAAATGACCCCATTTCGGAAAGTACACACCCTAAGGTATTCGCTGATGGGCATAGTGAGTTCATAGAACTTTTTATTTTTTGTCACAAGTTAGCGGAAAATGATGATTTTTTTTTTATTTTATTTTTTTTCTTACAAAGTCTCATATTCCACTAACTTGTGACAAAAAATAAAAACTTCTATGAACTCACTATGCCCATCACGAAATACCTTGGGGTCTCTTCTTTCCAAAATGGGGTCACTTGTGGGGTGGTTATACTGCCCTGGCATTCTAGGGGCCCAAATGTGTGGTAAGGAGTTTGAAATCAAATTCTGTAAAAAATGACCTGTGAAATCCGAAAGGTGCTCTTTGGAATATGGGCCCCTTTGCTCACCTAGGCTGCAAAAAAGTGTCACACATCTGGTATCTCTGTATTCAGGAGAAGTTGAGGAATGTGTTTGGGGTGTCTTTTTACATATACCCATGCTGGGTGAGATAAATATCTTGGTCAAATGCCAACTTTGTATAAAAAAATGGTAAAAGTTGTCTTTTGCCAAGATATTTCTCTCACCCAGCATGGGTATATGTAAAATGACACCCCAAAACACATTCCCCAACTTCTCCTGAGTACGGAGATACCAGATGTGTGACACTTTTTTGCAGCCTAGGTGGGCAAAGGGGCCCATATTCCAAAAAGCACCTTTCGGATTTCACAGGTCATTTTTTACAGAATTTGATTTCAAACTCCTTACCACACATTTGGGCCCCTAGAATGCCAGGGCAGTATAACTACCCCACAAGTGACCCCATTTTGGAAAGAAGACACCCCAAGGTATTCCGTGAGGGGCATGGCAAGTTCCTAGAATTTTTTATTTTTTGTCACAAGTTAGTGGAAAATTATGATTTTTTTTTTTTTTTTTTTTCATACAAAGTCTCATATTCCACTAACTTGTGACAAAAAATAAAAACTTCCATGAACTCACTATGCCCATCAGCGAATACCTTGGGGTCTCTTCTTTCCAAAATGGGGTCACTTGTGGGGTAGTTATACTGCCCTGGCATTCTAGGGGCCCAAATGTGTGGTAAGGATTTTGAAATCAAATTCTGTAAAAAATGACCTGTGAAATCCGAAAGGTGCTCTTTGGAATATGGGCCCCTTTGCCCACCTAGGCTGCAAAAAAGTGTCACACATCTGGTATCTCTGTATTCAGGAGAAGTTGAGGAATGTGTTTTGGGGTGTCTTTTTACATATACCCATGCTGGGTGAGATAAATATCTTGGTCAAATGCCAACTTTGTATAAAAAAATGGGAAAAGTTGTCTTTTGCCAAGATATTTCTCTCACCCAGCATGGGTATATGTAAAATGACACCCCAAAACACATTCCCCAACTTCTCCTGAGTACGGAGATACCAGATGTGTGACACTTTTTTGCAGCCTAGGTGGGCAAAGGGGCCCATATTCCAAAGAGCACCTTTCGGATTTCACAGGTCATTTTTTACAGAATTTGATTTCAAACTCCTTACCACACATTTGGGCCCCTAGAATGCCAGGGCAGTATAACTACCCCACAAGTGACCCCATTTTGGAAAGAAGAGACCCCAAGGTATTCGCTGATGGGCATAGTGAGTTCATGGAAGTTTTTATTTTTTGTCACAAGTTAGTGGAATATGAGACTTTGTATGAAAAAAAAAAAACAGCATTTTCCACTAACTTGTGACAAAAAATAAAAAATTCTAGGAACTCGCCATGCCCCTCACGGAATACCTTGGGGTGTCTTCTTTCCAAAATGGGGTCACTTGTGGGGTAGTTATACTGCCCTGGCATTTTCCAGGGGCCCTAATGTGTGGTAAGTAGGTAAATGACCTGTGAAATCCTAAAGGTGCTCTTTGGAATATGGGCCCCTTTGCCCACCTAGGCTGCAAAAAAGTGTCACACATGTGGTATCGCCGTATTCAGGAGAAGTTGGGGAATGTGTTTTGGGGTGTCATTTTACATATAACCTTGCTGGGTGAGAGAAATATCTTGACAAAAGACAACTTTTCCCATTTTTTTATACAAAGTTGGCATTTGACCAAGATATTTCTCTCACCCAGCATGGGTATATGTAAAATGACACCCCAAAACACATTCCCCAACTTCTCCTGAGTACGGCGATACCAGATGTGTGACACTTTTTTGCAGCCTAGATGCGCAAAGGTGCCCAAATTCCTTTTAGGAGGGCATTTTTAGACATTTGGATACCAGACTTCTTCTCACGCTTTGGGGCCCCTAGAATGCCAGGGCAGTATAAATACCCCACATCTGACCCCATTTTGGAAAGAAGACACCCCAAGGTATTCAATGAGGGGCATGGCGAGTTCATAGAAATTTATTTTTTTTGGCACAAGTTAGCGGAAATTGATATTTTAAATTTTTTTCTCACAAAGTCTCCCGTTCCGCTAACTTGGGACAAAAATTTCAATCTTTCATGGACTCAATATGCCCCTCACGGAATACCTGGGGGTGTCTTCTTTCCGAAATGGGGTCACATGTGGGGTATTTATACTGCCCTGGCATTCTAGGGGCCCTAAAGCGTGAGAAGAAGTCTGGAATATAAATGTCTAAAAAATTTTACGCATTTGGATTCCGTGAGGGGTATGGTGAGTTCATGTGAGATTTTATTTTTTGACACAAGTTAGTGGAATATGAGACTTTGTAAGAAAAAAAAATAATAATTCCGCTAACTTGGGCCAAAAAAATGTCTGAATGGAGCCTTACAGAGGGGTGATCAATGACAGGGGGGTGATCAATGACAGGGGGGTGATCAATGACAGGGGGGTGATCAATGACAGGGGGGTGATCAGGGAGTCTATATGGGGTGATAACCACAGTCATTGATCATGCCCCTGTAAGGCTTCATTCAGACGTCCGGATGCGTTTTGCGGATCCGATCCATCTATCAGTGCATCCGTAAAAATCATGCGGACATCTGAATGGAGCTTTACAGGGGGTAATCAATGACAGGGGGGTGATCAGGGAGTCTATATGGGGTGATAACCACAGTCATTGATCACGCCCCTGTAAGGCTTCATTCAGACGTCCGGATGCGTTTTGCGGATCCGATCCATCTATCAGTGCATCCGTAAAAATCATGCGGACATCTGAATGGAGCTTTACAGGGGGGTAATCAATGACAGGGGGGTGATCAGGGAGTCTATATGGGGTGATAACCACAGTCATTGATCACGCCCCTGTAAGGCTTCATTCAGACGTCCGGATGCGTTTTGCGGATCCGATCCATCTATCAGTGCATCCGTAAAAATCATGCGGACATCTGAATGGAGCTTTACAGGGGGGTAATCAATGACAGGGGTGTAATCAATGACAGGGGGGTGATCAGGGAGTCTATATGGGGTGATCACCACAGTCATTGATCATGCCCCTGTAAGGCTTCATTCAGACGTCCGGATGCGTTTTGCGGATCCGATCCATCTATCAGTGGATCCGTAAAAATCATGCGGTTGTCTGAATGGAGCTTTACAGGGGGGGAATCAATGACAGGGGGGTAATCAATGACAGGGGGGTGATCAGGGAGTCTATATGGGGTGATCACCACAGTCATTGATCACGCCCCTGTAAGGCTTCATTCAGACGTCCGGATGCGTTTTGCGGATCCGATCCATCTATCAGTGCATCCGTAAAAATCATGCGGACATCTGAATGGAGCTTTACAGGGGGGTGATCAGGGAGTCTATATGGGGTGATCACCACAGTCATTGATCATGCCCCTGTAAGGCTTCATTCAGACGTCCGGATGCGTTTTGCGGATCCGATCCATCTATCAGTGGATCCGTAAAAATCATGCGGACGTCTGAATGGAGCTTTACAGGGGGTAATCAATGACAGGGGGGTAATCAATGACAGGGGGGTGATCAGGGAGTCTATATGGGGTGATCACCACAGTTATTGATCACGCCCCTGTAAGGCTTCATTCAGACGTCCGGATGCGTTTTGCGGATCCGATCCATCTATCAGTGGATCCGTAAAAATCATGCGGATGTCTGAATGGAGCTTTACAGGGGGGTGATCAATGACAGGGGGGTGATCAATGACAGGGGGGTAATCAATGACAGGGGGGTGATCAGGGAGTCTATATGGGGTGATCAGGGGCTAATAAGGGGTTAATAAGTGACGGGGGGGGGTGTAGTGTAGTGTAGTGGTGCTTGGTGCTACTTTACTGAGCTACCTGTGTCCTCTGGTGGTCGATCCAAACAAAGGGGACCACCAGAGGACCAGGTAGCAGGTATATTAGACGCTGTTTTGATAACAGCGTCTAATATACCTGTTAGGGGTTAAAAAAAACACATCTCCAGCCTGCCAGCGAACGATCGCCGCTGGCAGGCTGGAGATCAACTCTCTTACCTTCCGTTCCTGTGAGCGCGCGCGCCTGTGTGCGCGCGTTCACAGGAAATCTCGGCCATCGCGAGAGGACGCGCCGGCGCGTCCACTCGGAATGAATCAACCACCTCCAGGACGCGTCTGTGCGTACAGCGGTCCGGAGGTGGTTAAGGTGAAAATGAGCCCGGTCCTTAAGGGGTTAATAAGAAGCCCACTTAGTACAGCAAGTCTCAGGAAGAGCAAAGTGGGGGAATGTTTTCCTTCTGCCGAAAGGGAGGTCAAATTACTTTATTAACTAGAAAAACTGGGTACACAGCTTGCTGCAGCTTTCAACAAGCAGACGCCTTCTGCCTGCATATCTGGGGTCCCTCTCTGCCCCCTGCAGAGTCACCTACCTCACGGTGTATTTGCTACCTCAAGGAGCAGCCAGTTCAGTATCATCAACATGATGAAGCAATTCTTTCATGTGCTGTGCCAGTCCTAGGCAAATCAGCAAATTGAGACCCACTACCTCAACATCCAGGTTCACTCCTACCTGGGTTTTCTCTGGTGCATACCATGTTCCCTGACCCCATGGACTTTTTGGCAGGCAGACTGGAACAGTGGCCCAAACGGGCCCAGTATATTCTCTCTGTTCTCTCTTGCCCAGCCTCCAGTGTCATCAAAGCAAACCAGGTTGTCTTCCGGCAGTGTACAAAACATCCATTTGATTCATAATCTGACATGATCTATATAAAAGAAGGAGATAGCAGCACAAGGCAAAGTATTCAAAGTATGGTGCATGCAATCCAGACTTTGATGAAATAGTCCCAAATAGCATGAAGAAGGGATAACAACACTCCAGGGAATTATCCATAAAAGCTGAATCACAACATTCCAGGGAATTATCCATAAAAGCTTTTTTCAAGTATAAAGTGTATATAATATATATATATATATATATATATATATATATATATATATATATATAGAAAACGAAAAGAAGGCAGCACTCCAGGTGAACTTGAAAAAAGTGGACGGTTTATTCACTCATTCAGCGACGTTTCAGCTCTCTCAATGGAGCCTTTTTCCAGCTGATTAACATGTGCACAATTACATATATAAATAGTGCAAGTAATTGCCAAAATACAAATTGGTATATCATATAATAAAGTGCAAATGCATACAAATTACAGTCATATTACAGATACAATTAATCTGGTGTCATGATACAGTGAAATAATAATATAGATAAGGTCATAAAAATTCATACTGTGATATCTCCGATGTATAATCTTCAAAATACCATAATTGTCAATCAAACATGTGAAGGTGAACACAAGTGTACAACATAATATAGCAATCAAAATTTTTAAAAACCTTTGAATGAATCACTTGCGGCTGAATAGGCATGGTGGAATCTGTTGGCGTCCGGACAAGACAACGGCGCATGCGCCACTTCATCTGCTATCGCGAGAGTCACAAAGATAATGTGTGGTATAGCAACCACAGCTAAAATGGCCGCTTGAGACCTTTTCTCTAGGGCGCATGCGCATGCCAGTAATCACGCCCATAGGAATTTGACAGACACTTATGCAGTGTCAGAGCGCCGCAGTGTAAAGCAGAAAGCTGATCCATATATCGGAGGCCGGCGTATCAACATCGGTCGCCAATAGGATGTCTGTATCAGCAGGACAATATGGTTTTCACACCGTTGGTGTCCCGCTGTCCAGAATGACAGCAAATCCGCTCCCTGTCCCTTACAGCTGCACAATAGATATCCACTGTGAATCAACGGAAGGGACACGGACAGAACTGCATCGGGGCTCATCATAGTATTAACAGTAAATATGTCAATGCCCACCGTCTATGCAGGTGCCGCTCAAGTCCCAAAAGGGGCTGGAGCCGTACATATAATAGACAGAGGCTGACCTCAAACACTCATTATACATGTAACAGAAAATAATTGAAAGAGGGATCGCCAACATAGTTCCTCCAGTATTCGTCTTACGTGAACACTCATACTTTTATGCTTCAATATAATATCCTATGAGGAAAAAGAAAAAAAATGGTTAATATATAGCACATGTTGTTTTCCATACACGCCATCAAACTTGGAGAAAGCATACATAAAATCAATAACTAGATGACCCTAAATTCCACATTAAGACCTTGAGGCCTTAGAGTGCCAAGTGTAAAGATCCAATATAGCTCACGTTTTTTCAGTATTTTTATCCGATCACCACCTCGCCTTGAAGGAGATATTTGTTCTAAAATTCTGAAGCGTAAGTCATCTTGTGTGTGTTTAGCTTCAGTAAAGTGTTTGGACACTGGGAGATCCAATTTTTGCTTTCTAATCGAATATCGATGTTGATTGAGGCGAGTTTTAACATCCCATGTGGTCTCCCCTACATATAGGAGGCCACATGGGCATACCAACAAGTAGATGACATAAGAAGAATCGCAGGTTAAATATTGTTTAATTTTAACCCTATAACCTGTAGTAAGGTGCATGAAAGAATCTCCCCTCAACATTAGTTTGCAATTTATACAGTTATAGCAGGGATAACATCCTTTACGTGTAGAGCCAAAGTAGCCCTCACATGTCTCCCTGGTAGAACCAATATCTGATTTCACTAGTTTGTCACCCAAATTGGGGCTGCGTCGATAGGAGCATAATGGTGGTGATTTAAACTCCTGTACCGTCTCAAAGTTGCTACTAAGGATACGCCAATGTTTTTTAATTATAGCTGCAATCTTGCCACTATTAGTACTAAATTCCGACACAAAAGGGATTCTCGCCTGGGAACCCTTGTGATCACCTAATCCCTTTCTGATATTATCAGTAGTGAGTGGTTTAATTCTGTTCAACTGTTCTTGAATCAATTTTTTAGGGTACCCACGTGTCCGAAATTTAGACCCCATTTCCTGTAGTCTATTTTCCACTTTTACCGGATCCTGAACAATTTTTTTGACCCTGAGGAGCTGGCTGAAAGGGAGAGACCTAATAATAGGTTTGGGGTGGTGACTCTCGTAGCGCAGTAAAGTGTTTTTGTCTGTAGATTTTACGTATAGGTCAGTAACTAACCTATCTTTCTGAATAGTGACTTGAGTGTCCAAAAATTGTAAGGTGGCCTCAGAATATATCAATGTGAATTTAACACTGGGGTCAATGGTATTAAGAAAACCATGGAACGCGATGAGGTCCTCCGTGGCACCGACCCAAATCAGGAAAATGTCATCTATGTACCGCCACCACCCCAGCACTTGGCTGAAGTGGTGGCTTCCATAGATGACAGACTCCTCAAGGTGTGACATGTAAAGATTTGCATAGGTCGGCGCCACGTTGGACCCCATCGCGGTCCCCCGCAACTGTAAGAAAAAATCATCCTGAAACAGGAAATAATTCCTGGTCAGGATGAATCTCAACAAAGCGCTTAAAAATCTCTGACAATCATGACTATAGTCTGTTTTTAACAAAACCTGTTCAATGGCCCATATGCCCAATTCATGTTCAATCGAAGTGTACAGGCTTATTACATCAAACGATGCCAATAGTGCCCCCTTGGGGATGGAAAGACCATCAATTTTAGACAAGAAGTCACTAGTGTCTCTGATGTAAGATCTTGAGGATACCGCAAAGGGACGTAAAATCTTATCAAGAAAGATGGCTACCTTGCAGAACAATGAGTCCATCCCCGGTCTCAAGCGGCCATTTTAGCTGTGGTTGCTATACCACACATTATCTTTGTGACTCTCGCGATAGCAGATGAAGTGGCGCATGCGCCGTTGTCTTGTCCGGACGCCAACAGATTCCACCATGCCTATTCAGCCGCAAGTGATTCATTCAAAGGTTTTTAAAAATTTTGATTGCTATATTATGTTGTACACTTGTGTTCACCTTCACATGTTTGATTGACAATTATGGTATTTTGAAGATTATACATCGGAGATATCACAGTATGAATTTTTATGACCTTATCTATATTATTATTTCACTGTATCATGACACCAGATTAATTGTATCTGTAATATGACTGTAATTTGTATGCATTTGCACTTTATTATATGATATACCAATTTGTATTTTGGCAATTACTTGCACTATTTATATATGTAATTGTGCACATGTTAATCAGCTGGAAAAAAGGCTCCATTGAGAGAGCTGAAACGTCGCTGAATGATTGAATAAACCGTCCACTTTTTTCAAGTTCACCTGGAGTGCTGCCTTCTTTTCGTTTTCTATGCAATTTGGGATCTTGGTCACAGGTCCCCAGGAGGATTTTTTGCACCCACTTACTTTGTGTGCTGCTTTTTTCTTTTTCGCTTCTATATATATATATATATATATATATATAGTAATGGATCACTCTCTCTCAGGGGGTCGCAATCACAGACTTCTCCTCTGACAACGGGGTTTATGTCCAAACGGTGCTTTATTCAGGCACTTCAGCACGATCAAACACATAAACATCAAAAATAAACACCTGCCCGTCTGGGCTCTACCTAATACTAAAGTTGAGCGAACCCGAACTGTAAAGTTCGGGTTCGTACCGAACTGTAGGTTTTTCAGCACCTGGACATTTACGTAAAAGTTCGGGTTCGGTGATTTTTATGGCGCTTTTTGAAAGGCTGCAAAGCAGGCAATCAACAAGCGTCATACTACTTGCCCCAAAAGGCCATCACAGCCATGCCTACTATTGGCATGGCTGTGATTGGCCAACTGCAGCATGTGACCCAGCCTCTATTTAAGCTGGAGTCATGTAGCGCCGCCCGTCACTCTGCTCGGATTAGTGTAGGGAGAGGCTGCAGCTGCTGTGAGGGAAAGATCAGGGAGAAATCTTATGAAGAACTGCTTCTTTACTCAGCGATCTACAGCAAATGTGTGTAACGGTCACGTCCACACACACAGGGGGAGGGATAGTGACCACTGCGCTCCACCCCCACCCCTGGCCCTGCCTACTTGCCTCACGAGTCCTGATGACAGGGGAAAACTGGACGACAGTCCCTAACTTAGGATACGTGTAGGGAAGACAGACAAGACAAAATACGGAACATGAACGGACCGGGTCAGAAGCAAGCGAGCTACGCAGTACAAAGGGTTAAGCAAAGAATGGTCAGGAGAAGCCGGGGTCAAATACCAGGAGAGCAGAGAAGTACCAGAGGAGTCCTAAGAGAGTAGTCAGGTGGGAGCCGAGGTCACAATACCAGGACGGATGCGCAGTACAGGAGGAGCAGGCAAAGGATCGTCAGGGAACGGAATCAGGTGAGTAATCAGTAGTCCAACAAATAGCCAGGAACCTAGAAATTAACAGGCAACCTGTGACTAGCAGGCTGTCTGTATTTATAGTGGGGAGTGAGGGTCATGTGACGTGGCCAGCGTCACATGACCGACAGACCAACCAGTTGAGCACCGAGTGATCAGCTCGGCGCTCAAGGCAGACTTAGGAGCAGGGAGCCACCCAGCAGTAAAGCCGCCATGGGAATGAGGTCAAACACAGATCCACATTCCCAAAGCTAAGCAACAGGTCTGCGGGTAATGGGGGACCGAGTGCACCTTCGGAACCCCGTTACAATGTGTTTTGTGGGTGCAGTGCACAATTGTTTTAAGCCTGCCCTGAGCCAACTACTACTGAAAACGAACTTTTTTTACTTCAGTTAGTCAATATCAATACATAGTGCAGCCATTTTATGCAACGATAGTGCACCAGCACAGGATATCTGCATGTCTGCAAGTCCAGAAATACTGCTTTGAGACACTGGGGTTAAAACAAAACCGTTTTTTCATATAGTGCACATCTAGGATTATAGGTGCAAAAGTGACCGAAATTTAGGCCAGAAATACAGCTTTGGCATACTGGGGCATACTGGGAGAAACAAACCCCTCTGTTTCATATAGTGCATATCTAGGATTATAGGTGCATAAGGGACTGTTCATTTTAGGCCACAAATACGGCTTTTGCTTACTGGGGTTAAAAAACCCTCTGATATACTGCACATCTGGGATTATACGTGCATAAATTACTGTGAAATTTAGGCCACAAATACGGCTTTTTGCTTACTGGGGTTAAAAAAACCTCTGATATACTGCACATCTGGGATTAGACGAGCATAAGTTACTGTGAAATTTAGGCCACAAATACCGCTGTCATATAGAGTAAAAAAAAAAATTGGAGTGCAATACCCTACATCAGGGTTTTTATTGGCGGTTAATTATTTTTAACAGACTTAACAACTTTTTACTTTGCTTGGTGAACGCTAACTATGAGGCAAACATCTAATAAGGGACGCGGTCATGGTCGTGGTGGTGGTGTTGGTGGAGCCTCTGGTGAAGGAAGAGGACGTGGCCGTTCTGCCACAGCTACACGTCCTACTGAACCTACTACCTCAGGTCCCAGTAGCCGCCAGAATCTACAGCGATATTTGGTCGGGCCTAATGCCGTTCTAAGGATGGTAAGGCCTGAGCAAGTACTGGCGCTAGTCGATTGGGTGGCCGACAGTGGATCCAGCAGGTACACATTATATCCCACTGTTGAGGGAAGTGTTGGATTTAAATATATATGTATATATATGCCCTTACATATATGCATATGTATTGGCCCTTTTGCATGGGCCGGTCCAGGTGGTATGGGTGTATACATGGAGATGTGTGTATGCCCCCTTGTCAGCATACATCTCTATGTATAATATATCCATATGCAGGTGGGCTTATTACTGCCCATTTATGCCCCAGTATTATATTATGTATATATACATGCAGGTAGATGTGCCCCAAACATCTATATGGATGTATATGCCTAAATGTGGGCCCAGTATATGGATCTGTCCAGGTTGTGTGTACAGTACAGACCAAAAGTTTGGACACACCTTCTCATTCAAAGAGTTTTCTTTATTTTCATGAATTATATACATAACAAACAAGAGTTTTCTTTATTTTCAGGAATTATATACATAACAAACAAGTGTGAAACAACTGAAAATATGTCATATTCTAGGTTCTTCAAAGTAGCCACCTTTTGGTTTGATTACTGCTTTGCATACTCTTGGCATTCTCTTGATGAGCTTCAAGAGGTAGTCCCCTAAAATGGTCTTCCAACAGTCTTGAAGGAGTTCCCAGAGATGCTTAGCACTTGTTGGACCTTTTGCCTTCACTCTGCGGTCCAGCTCACCCCAAACCATCTCGATTGGGTTCAGGTCCGGTGACTGTTGGAGGCCAGGTCATCTGGCGCAGCACCCCATCACTCTCCTTCATGGTCAAATAGCCCTTACTTTCAAAGTTTTCCCAATTTTTCGGCTGACTGACTGACCTTCATTTCTTAAAGTAATGATGGCCACTCGTTTTTCTTTACTTAGCTGCTTTTTTCTTGCCATAATACAAATTCTAACAGTCTATACAGTAGGACTATCAGCTGTGTATCCACCTGACTTCTCCTCAATGCCACTGATGGTCCCAACCCCATTTATAAGGCAAGAAATCCCACTTATTAAACCTGACAGGGCACACCTGTGAAGTGAAAACCATTTCAGGGGACTACCTCTTGAAGCTCATCAAGAGAATGCCAAGAGTGTGCAAAGCAGTAATCAAAGCAAAAGTGGCTACTTTGAAGAACCTAGAATATGACATATTTTCAGTTGTTTCACACTTGTTTGTTATGTATATAATTCCACATGTGTTAATTCATAGTTTTGATGCCTTCAGTGTGAATCTACAATTTTCATAGTCATGAAAATAAAGAAAACTCTTTGAATGAGAAGGTGTGTCCAAACTTTTGGTCTGTACTGTATGTATATACATGTACAGTCATGGCCAAAAGTTTGGAGAATTACATAAATATTGGAAATTGGAAAAGTTGCTGCTTAAGTTTTTATAATAGCAATTTGCATATACTCCAGAATGTTATGAAGAGTGATCAGATGAATTGCATAGTCCTTCTTTGCCATTAAAATTAACTTAATCCCAAAAAAAACTTTCCACTGCATTTCATTGCTGTCATTGCTGTCATTAAAGGACCTGCTGAGATCATTTCAGTAATCATCTTGTTAACTCAGGTGAGAATGTTGACGAGCACAAGGCTGGAGATCATTATGTCAGGCCGATTGGGTTAAAATGGCAGACTTGACATGCTAAAAGGAGGGTGATGCTTGAAATCATTGTTATTCCATTGTTAACCATGGTGACCTGCATAAAAATGGCTTCACAGGCAAGGATATTGCGGCTACTAAGATTGCACCTCAATCAACAATTTAAAGGATCATCAAGAACTTCAAGGAAAGAGGTTCAATTCTTGTTAAGAAGGCTTCAGGGCATCCAAAAAAGTCTAGCAAGCGCCAGGATCGTCTCCTAAAGAGGATTCAGCTGCGGGATCGGAGTGCCACCAGTGCAGAGCTTGCTCAGGAATGGCAGCAGGCAGGTGTGAGCGCATCTGC
Organism: Bufo bufo; assembly: GCF_905171765.1. Lineage (NCBI taxonomy): Eukaryota > Metazoa > Chordata > Amphibia > Anura > Bufonidae > Bufo > Bufo bufo. Next base: position 546,304,838 of record NC_053389.1, on the reverse strand, counting down.
ACGCACAGTGAGGCGAAGACTTTTGGAAGATGGCCTGGTGTCAAGAAGGGCAGCAAAGAAGCCACTTCTCTCCAAAAAAAACATCAGGGACAGATTGATCTTCTGCAGAAAGTATGGTGAATGGACTGCTGAGGACTGGGGCAAAGTCATATTCTCCGATGAAGCCTCTTTCCGATTGTTTGGGGCATCTGGAAAAAGGCTTGTCCGGAGAAGAAAAGGTGAGCGCTACCATCAGTCCTGTGTCATGCCAACAGTAAAGCATCCTGAGACCATTCATGTGTGGGGTTGCTTCTCATCCAAGAGAGTGGGCTCACTCACAATTTTGCCCAAAAACACAGCCATGAATAAAGAATGGTACCAAAACACCCTCCAACAGCAACTTCTTCCAACAATCCAACAACAGTTTTGTGAAGAACAATGCATTTTCCAGCACGATGGAGCACCGTGCCATAAGGCAAAAGTGATAACTAAGTGGCTCGGGGACCAAAAAGTTGACATTTTTGGCCTGGAAACTCCCCAGATCTTAATCCCATTGAGAACTTGTGGTCAATCCTCAATAGGCGGGTGGACAAACAAAAACCCACTAATTCTGACAAACTCCAAGAAGTGATTATGAAAGAATGGGTTGCTATCAGTCAGAAATTGGCCCAGAAGTTGATTGAGAGCATGCCAAGTCGAATTGCAGAGGTCCTGAAAAAGAAGGGCCAACACTGCAAATACTGACTCTTTGCATAAATGGCATGTAATTGTCGATAAAAGCCTTTGAAACGTATGAAGTGCGTGTAATTATATTTCACTACATCACAGAAACAACTGAAACAAAGATCTAAAAGCAGTTTAGCAGCAAACTTTGTGAAAACTAATATTTGTGTCATTCTCAATTTTTTTGGCCACGACTGTATACCTAAGTGCCCCCAGGTTGGGTGGGTATATATGTATATACTGACATGATCCCCAGGTTGTGTAGTGTGTATATATGTGTATATATATATATATATTTTTTTTGATCAGCCTGGTTCTGTTATGACGTGGGAGTGTGTGATGTTATGGTGTGGCAGCTGGGGGGGATGCTCTCATTTACACCTTGGGCAGGAAGTCCTTTGATTCAGTTCAAGCATTCCCTCACACGCCCACGATGATGTCATCACCCTCCTGTTGAAGAGGGGGAGGTGGGCTGCTTTTGGGCCCCTGGAGATGGCTGAGTAACCTTTTCCCTCCAGCACTGCATAACCCCTGCATTACCCTTGCTCCACCAACCATCCCCTAACCCTGGCTGCTGACCTCCTGCAGAATTTCCCTCAGCCCTGTACCCTTGAGGCAGCCGCAGTTACCCCTGTAGCTGCCCTGTTATCCTTTACCCCTTCACTGCTGCCTGCTTACCCCAGCAGCAGCTGAGTGTGTGTTAACCCTTTGTCTACCCCGTATGGACAGCGAGTAGCCAGGCGTGTGGGTTGCTGCTAATGAATGTATGTAAGTGTATTGTATAGCTAGTGTGTGGGGTGGAATTGGGAATTGTGTATTGTCTAGTGTAGTTAGGTTTGTATTGTGTTTTACTGTAGTGTTATTGATGTACTGTGGTGTGTGCGTCTATATGTATATGTATTTATAACCATTGATCTATAAATATATATAGATATAGCGTATAATTAGACTTGTATTGTATAATAAATACTTTATTGTTCATATACAGCATATAGTGTTTTTAGTAGTCGCCGCCGTAGTATAGTAGTAAGTCGCACGTAGTGTAGTTTAGTGGAGTGTATAGGTAACAGAGGTAGTTAGCTAGTTATATTTGATTTAGGCATAAATAGGCGGAGTCATTACTAGATGATTCACGCCTATTTATGAATATTAATTATTGAGATTTGCATAAATTCCAATAATTAATATCCCCTTTAACACCCACCCAGTCTTCTGCAGAAAGCGCATAGGTGGCGCCTGAAACCCATGCCCATCAGTCTGTCACATCACCCCCGTGCATATTGAGGAACCTGTCTGAGCCTAAAGTCATGCAGCAGTCTCTTATGCTGTTTGAAGACTCTGCTGGCAGGGTTTCCCAAGGGCATCCACCTAGCCCTTCCCCAGGGGTGAAAGACATAGAATGCACTGACGCACAACCACTTATGTTTCCTGATGAGGACATGGGAATACCACCTCAGCACTTCTCTGTGGATGACGGACAGGTGCCAACTGCTGAGTCTTTCTGCAGTGTGCAGACCGAAAAGGAGGTCAGGGAGGAAGACTGGGTAGAAGACGATGCAGGGGACGATGAGGTCCTAGACCCCACATGGAATGAAGGTCAGAGGAAGAGGCAGTGGTGAGACTGAGCCAACATCGTAGCAAAAGAGGGAGCAGGGTGCAAAAGCAGAGCAGCCGTCGCCAAACCATTTCGCCTGCTACTGGCCACCGTCACCAGGGACCGAGCACACCAAAGGCAGCTTCAAGGAGTTCCCTGGCATGGCACTTCTTCACACAATGTGCTGACGACAAGACCCGAGTGGTTTGCACGCTGTGCCATCAGAGCCTGAAACGAGGCATTAACGTTCTGAACCTTAGCAACACCTGCATGACCAGGCATCTACATGCGAGACACGGGCTGCAGTGGAGTAAGCACCTTCAAAACCAAGAAAGGGCTCAGGCCCCTGCTCCCTCTTCTGCTGCTGCCTCGGCCTCTTCCTCCGCCTCTGGAGGAACGTTGGCACCTGCCGCCCAGCAAACAGAGGATGTGCCACCAACACCACCTCCGTCACCATGCATCTCCATCATGTCACACGGAAGCGTTCAGCTCTCCATCTCACAAACCTTGGAGAGAAAGCGTAAATTCCCACCTAGCCACCCTCGATCCCTGGCCGTGAATGCCAGCATTTCTAAACTACTGGCCTTTGAAAGGCTGTCATTCAGGCTGGTGGAGACGGACACCTTCAAACAGCTCATGTCGCTTGCTGTCCCACAGTACGTCGTTCCCAGCCGCCACTACTTCTCCAGGAGAGCCGTGCCCTCCCTGCACAACCAAGTATCGGATAAAATCAAGTGTGCACTGCGCAACGCCATCTGTGGCAAGGTCCACCTAACCACAGATACGTGGACCAGTAAGCACGGCCAGGGACGCTATATCTCCCTAACTGCACACTGGGTAAATGTAGTGGCGGCTGGGCCCCAGGCGGAGAGCTGTTTGGCGCACGTCCTTCCACCGCCAAGGATCGTAGGGCATCATTCTTTGCCTCCTGTTGCCTCCTCTTACTACTCAGCTTCCTCCTCCTCTTCTACTACCTCCTCATCATCCGGTCAGCGACAGACCTTCACCACCAACTTCAGCACAGCCAGGGGTAAACGTCAGCAGACCGTTCTGAAACTGATGCGTTTGGGGGACAGGCCCCACACCACGCAGGAGTTGTGGCGGGGTATAGAACAGCAGACCGACGAGTGGTTGCTGCCAGTGAGCCTCAAGCCCGGCCTGGTGGTGTGCGATAATGGGCGAAATCTCGTTGCAGCTCTGGGACTAGCCGGTTTGAGGCACATCCCTTGCCTGGCGCATGTGGTGAATTTGGTGGTGCAGAAATTCATTCACAACTACCCTGCCATGTCAGAGCTGCTGCATAAAGTGCGGGCTGTCTGTGCGCGCTTCCGGCGTTCTCATCCTGCCGCTCGGCTGTCTGCTCTACAGCGTAACTTCGGCCTTCCCGCTCACCGCCTCTTATGCGACGTGCCCACCAGGTGGAACTCCAACTTGCACATGCTGGAGAGACAACATGGCCAGTGGCGATTACGCAGTTATCAGCGTTACAATACCACTTCTATGTCTGCCTTGAGAAAACAGACATAGGGCGATGATGGAAGAGGATGTGGCCCAGGACGAGAAGGAGGAAGAGGGGTCATCTCTAACACTTTCAGGACAGTCTTTTAGAAGTGGCTCAGAGGGAGGTTTTTTGAAACAGCAGAGGCCAGGTACAAATTTGGCCAGCCAGGGCCCACTACTGGAGGAGGAGGAGGATGAGGAGGAGGATGGGGATGAAGCATTGGGTGGCACCCAACGCAGCTCGGGCCCATCACTGGTGCATGGCTGGGGGGATACGGAGGACACAGACGATACGCCTCCCACAGAGGACAGCTTGTCCTTACCTCTGGGCAGCCTGGCACACATGAGCGACTACATGCAGCAGTGGAGCGTGTTAGCAGGGGGCAGCATTTGAACAACATGGTGGAACAGTACCTGTGCACACGCCTACACGTACTGACTGATGGTTCTGCCCCATTCAACTTCTGGGTCTCCAAATTGTCCTTATGGCCAGAGCTTGCCCTGTATGCCTTGGAGGTGCTGGCCTGCCCTGCAGCCAGTGTACTCTCTGAACGTGTATTTAGGCGCAGCCGCCTGTCCACAGCCAATGTGGACAAGCTCACGTTCATTAAAATGAACCAGGCCTGGATCCCACAAGACTTGTCTGTACCTTGTGCAGAATAGACAGTTCTAACAGCCTCAACCATCCATCCTTGTACTCAAGTGCACTTATTCCTTTTTTTTTTTTTATATATGTCCCAATACTTTGGGGGATACCCCTATGTAAAAATGCAAAATAACACACATCTGTGTTGGCTACCTATTCCTCCTTCGCCGCCGCTTCCACCTAGACCGCCACGTGAGCCTACACGGCCACATCCACCCATTCACCGCCTCCTCAACCTCTTCCTCCTACATCATTCTTAATTTTTATTTTTTGAAGGTCTTTTATGTTTTTTTAATTCATTTCCCTATCCACATTTGTTTGCAGAGCATTTGCCATGCTCTTAAGCACATTTTGCTGCCTTTTGCAGCTATTTTAGAGCCATTTTAGTGGCCAAAAGTTTGGGTCCCCATTGACTTCAATGAGGTTCGGGTTCAAGTTCGGGTCAAGTTCGGGTCTCGAACCCGAACTTTTTTTTCAAGTTCGGCCGAACCTGCCGAACCCTAACCTCCAGGTGTCCGCTCAACTCTACCTAATACACGTGTTGTCTCTACCTCACCTATAGAGCGCTGTTCACACACGGGATTAGATCTGGCTTCCTCAGCCATATACCGTCCAGCAGCCTCCAGGCTGTGACCACACCAGCACCCTTGGGGGGAGATGGTCCAGAAGTCCTCCCGACTCTGACCGTGCGACTCTCTTTCCGTAAGCGTTGTTGGGCCCCCCAAACTTCAGGCTTTAAAAAAAGCCTCGTAGCCCCTCCTGACTGAGACCACACAGAGCCTCTCAAGCTCCCCTCTCTCTCAGGCTTTCTCAGCCTTTCTCCCCCCCAAGTTATACACAGAGGATTGTTTTATCCCTCCTTGATTACAGCAGCAGGCCTCACCTGAGATCACCACCGGCAAAAGACAATACATGTAGTGGAAGGGTGTGGACTGGCAGATACCACTACCAAACCTATTCCCCAGTCCACATGAAATCCAGCCCAGAACAACATCTAGACAAACCGGTCTCAGCAAACTACACTTTGCTGAAACCACTGCAGCTTTCTGGATTTCAGTTATCTTACCCAGCTGAGGTATCTGGGTGGGATATACACGCCTCCCAGGAATTTTATACTGTACACATCACCACTGTAATACATATATATTTACAGTCAAAATTTTGGGCACACATTTTTCTTGTTTTTTTTCTACGTTGTAGATTTATATTAAAGGCATGAAAGCAAAAGAGGAATAGTCTTGAAGGCAAGTCTTGCTTTTTGCTTTTCCTTCACTCTGTGGTCCTTCTATCTCAAATCAGTTGAAGGGATTCTGTCACCTCGTTTTAGCTTATAGAGCTGCGGACATGCACGGCTAGATCGCCGCTAGCATGTCCACAATATACATTTGCCATAAAGCGGTATCCTTTTATTGTGTTTAAAAAATTATTTTAGAGATATGTAAATGAGCCTGGTAAGGTGCCCAAGGGGCTGTACTAACCTTCTTGGTGCCCAGCCACGCCCCCCTGTGAAGGAGCCCAGCACCGCCTGCGTCCTCCGAATCTCCTCATTTCTTCACAGTTAGGCCCCTTTCACACGGGCGAGTATTCCTCACGGATGCGATGCGTGAGTTGAACGCATTGCACCCGCACTGAATACCGACCCATTCACTTCTATTCACTTGCTGAACAGGACCTGTGGTGACGTATCTCCGGTCATCACATGATCCATCACATGATCTTTTACCATGGTGATGGATCATGTGATGGATCATGTGATGACCGGAGTGACGTCACCACAGGTCCTGTTCAGCAAAGGAGACAGAAGGAGATGCCGGGCTGCGGGAGCAAGTGGACTAAGGTGAGTTAAATAATTTTTATTGATTTTTTTAACCCCTCCAGCGCTATTTTACTATGCATTCTGTATTCAGAATGCTATTATTTTCCCTTATAACCATGTTATAAGGGAAAATAATACAATCTACACAACCCCGATCCCAAGCCCAAACTTCTGTGAAGAAGTTCGGGTTTGGGTACCAAACATGCGCGATTTTTCTCACGCGAGTGCAAAACGCATTACAATGTTTTGCACTCGCGCAGAAAAATCGCGGGTGTTCCCATAACGCACCCGCACCTTTTCCCACAACGCCCGTCTGAAAGAGGCCTTAGATTGCCGTAATCTCGCAATGCGCAGTGTCGATATAGTGTTCCTTCCCTGTGCTGGCATCAGCCTCAGGGAAGGAACTGCGCATGTGCGAGCTCGCGCATCGTGAGATTACGGCAATCTAACTGTGAAGAAAGGTGGAGATTCGGAGGACGCAGGCGGTGCTGGGCTCCTTCACAGGGGGGCGTGGCTGGGCACCAAGAAGGTTAGTACAGCCCCTTGGGCACCCTATCAGGCTCATTTACATATCTCTAAAATCATTTTTTAAACACAAAAAAAGGACACCGCTTTATGGAACAGGTATATTGCGGACATGCTAGCGGCGATCTAGCCGTGCATGTCCGCAGCTCTATAAGCTAAAACGAGGTGACAGAATCCCTTTAACTGATTTGAGATAGAAGGACCACAGAGTGAAGGAAAAGCAAATAGCCAGACTTGCATTCAAGACTATTCCTCTTTTGCTTTCATGCCTTTAATATAAATCTAAACATAGAAAAAAAACAAGAAAAATGTGACTGTAAATATATATATATATATATATATATATATATAGAAAAACAAAAAGTTCAGTGGCAGCACCGTCAATGGAATAAATGCGGGTGCAGCTGGCCCAGTGTGGATATAAGCCAATCCAGATAGATAAAAAATAACAAAAAGGGCAGCACTCTGGTAAGTAAAAAAATGAAAAATACTTTATTTACCCATATGGGACAAGCGAAGTTTCGGCTCAGTATGTGAGCCTTTCTCAAGCAGTGAGTACAGACAAAATACTGAGTATATATACCAGTGGGGTGAATACAATCAATGTGCAATACAGGTGTGATCAATTCATAATAAATAAATTAATTAAATAAAAAATACAATACATATATCACATTTACAATATATCTCATGGTGGACATCAGTGCATAATCATACAATAAATAATCAATTATAAAATGAATATATTATTCTGTGAAGTACACAAATATATGCAAAAATTCATAATTATCAATCATCTAGTGAACAGTGTCAGCTGTATATGCTGATAAAGTGCTTAATGCTTACTGCGTAGGTCAAGCAGACGGAGGGTGAAGGAGGATGTATAGCATAGACGGCTGTCATAATTCATGCGGTTCGGCGTGCCTGTAGCGCAACTGCGCATGTCTCGATGACGTATATGGCGTACTTCCGGGTTACGATGTGCCTGCAGTACCGCAACTGCGTGTCGGCCTTCTGATGTATCTTGCGCCATCTTAATTCAGGGCATCTTGCCTTTATTGCCAGAAACTTCTGATATTAACAACCGATGTATAGCAAAGCAAGGTAATGGCACATATTAGTGCTCTATAGCCTATAATGGTGGCTGGGTGAGTTCAGATACGGGATGCAACAACATCAGAGCTGCAGCCCACATCCGTGACCCGAGATCAGTTGCGCACCAACACGCTAGTGTAGGGTCACACTGCATCTGCGATCAAAGCCCACCCACTACCACCTAATAGGGAGGGATCTCCTCATAAATACCTGCCATTGTACACAACGGACTGTGATTGCAGAAGCACCAGGTGCATACAAAAGCAAAAAAATTAAAAAAATTATACTGTGAACAAAAGACAGTCCTTGTATGAGCATGCCGTCCATAATTACAGCCCCATATTTCCTCACTTCATGCTCCGTGGCCCACCTACTGCAGAAGAAGAAAAGAAAAAAAGAAAGAAAAAGAGAAAAATCAATTTGTTGTATTAAAAGTGAAAATTCATAAAGAACATATTTTTTGTCCTGTACAAAAAAATTCACACAATATACATGGATGCGGTCGACTTCACAATATGCAACAAAGAGGCAAACCACAAACTTAACCCACCCCGATTTTATAGTCCACATTTAGACCATGTGGTTTAAGCGAATTAAGTGTGTGGATCCACTTTAACTGCCGTTTTTTTAAAAGATTGGCTCTATTGCCACCTCTCCTGGGCATTGGTATGAAGTCAATGATGCAACACCTAAGGTCTCTTTCTGTGTGTTTGAGGTCCGCAAAGTGTTTAGACACTGGCAAGTCAAGCCGCTTTTTACGTATACTCAACCTGTGATTATTGAGCCGTGACTTAAAGTCAGTGGTTGTCTCACCCACGTAAATTAAATTACAGGGACATGTGAGTGCGTAGATGATGTAACTAGAATCACAGGTTAAGTAGTGTCGTATTGGGTATGTCACCCTGGTCTGCGGATGCACAAAATTTCTGCCTTTTAGGATGTATTTACAATTTACGCATGATAGGCACGGGAAGCATCCTGTACTGTTTGTTGTCAATGTTGTCTGTCTTGCTTTTTTTGATGTGCCTACATCAGCCTTGACTAGTTGGTGTGCCTACATCAGCCTTGACTAGTTGGTCTTTTATGCTTTTGGACTTGCGGTAGGACATTAAGGGTGGGGAATGAAATTCCTTGACGGCACTATGGCATCCAACCAGTATATTCCAGTGGCGTCGGATGATATTCCCTATCGCTATACTCTGTTCCGAGTGCATGGAGATGAAAGGAATCCTGGCCGGTTTTGTTTGTTGTACTTTAGTTTTAAGAGTGTCATTCCTATTTAGTTTCCTGACCAGTTCTTTTTTATCCTGGAGTAACTTAGAGGGATACCCTCGTTTCTTGAACTTGTTAGTCAGTGAATCCAGTGTATCATCAAACACATCTGGGTCTGAAACTATGCGTCTTGCCCTTAAAAACTGGGAATAGGGCAAGGATTTGATCATATTTTTAGGATGATTACTGCTGTACGTCAACGTCGGAATTGTCCGGAAACAACGCATCAGACGTGGAGGCCACAGACATTGAAGGTACCAAAAGGCTGCGCAGCAACAAGCCACGACCAACACCAGGCAGGAACATTCCACCGAGGAAGAAATGATTGTGGTAAACCTTTCATCAAAGGACTTAACCAACTCTCAAGTGAGTGTTCTTAGTAAGGGACTTTCGTTTTGCCCTAGAACTGTTGCAAACTGGTTTGAGCTTGATTTTGATCTGCATGTTTTTTTCCGGGCCATTAAACTAAAGGTCTGGTTCCAGAACAAGGAGCGGATCGAGCATGCCAAGATGAGTGAGTTATCTCTTGGCATGTTCGATCTCTCACTTGGTAGTAACTTCAATCCTGTCATCTGTGATCCTGCAATTGAGGCGTACATAGCTGCGGTTAAGTCTGATATTCAGACATTGAGAGAGACACACTCTCCACAACCTTTTGGTCGCCCCAATGTGACTGTTGATGAGATTGTTGCCCTCAATGAATTAAAACGTGACCCTGAACTTACTATTAAGGCCGCAGATAAAGGCGGTGCGGTGGTTGTAATAGACACCTGCAAATACATTGCAGAGATTTTGAGGCAATTGAGTGACAATAACATCTACAGACCCATTGATGCTGACCCTAAGTTCAAAATTGCTGAATTGATCAAAAATGTCTTGGCTAGTGCCCTAGACGGGGGGATCATCGATGAGGGACTTGTGGATTACCTTACTGTAACGCATCCAGTCACTCCGGTGCTGTATGTGTTGCCTAAGATCCACAAGTCTCTCGTCGATCCCCCCGGTCGACCTATTGTATCAGGTTCTGATTCAATTTTCAGTCATGTTGCTATCTTTTTAGACAGGGTACTACGCAGTTTTGCATGTGGAGGTAGTTCCTATATACAAGATACTACCGATTTTTTACTTAAATTGCAGATGATCGATGTGACGAATGCACAGGAGGTGACGTTAGCATCTTTTGATGTCACCTCGCTGTACACCTCAATTGATCACTGCAAGGGGTTATCAGCAGTTGCGTACATGTTAGATAGATCTTCTTTGACTATTCAGGCCCAACAGTTTGTATTGTCCCTTCTTGAAATTGTCCTGAGGTCCAACTATTTTCTTTTTCAAGATTCTTTCTATATGCAGGAACAGGGCGTGGCAATGGGGTCCAATGTGGCCCCAACTTATGCCAACATATTTATGCGTCGATTTGAGGAAGATGTCGTCTATGGAAGCCACCATTTCAAACACGCCAGGGCGTGGTGGCGGTACATAGACGACATCTTCCTCATTTGGACTGGTACTGTCGAACAACTTTGTGAATTCCACGAATTTCTCAATGGGATTGATGATGCACTTCAATTCACCTTAGTGCATTCCCACAGTGAAATGCAGTTTCTCGACACATGTGTGATCCTGGCGGACGGTAAATTGCATACTGCACTTTTTATGAAACCGACCGACAGGAACACACTATTGACGTACAGCAGTAATCATCCTAAAAATATGATCAAATCCTTGCCCTATTCCCAGTTTTTAAGGGCAAGACGCATAGTTTCAGACCCAGATGTGTTTGATGATACACTGGATTCACTGACTAACAAGTTCAAGAAACGAGGGTATCCCTCTAAGTTACTCCAGGATAAAAAAGAACTGGTCAGGAAACTAAATAGGAATGACACTCTTAAAACTAAAGTACAACAAACAAAACCGGCCAGGATTCCTTTCATCTCCATGCACTCGGAACAGAGTATAGCGATAGGGAATATCATCCGACGCCACTGGAATATACTGGTTGGATGCCATAGTGCCGTCAAGGAATTTCATTCCCCACCCTTAATGTCCTACCGCAGGTCCAAAAGCATAAAAGACCAACTAGTCAAGGCTGATGTAGGCACACCAACTAGTCAAGGCTGATGTAGGCACATCAAAAAAAGCAAGACAGACAACATTGACAACAAACAGTACAGGATGCTTCCCGTGCCTATCATGCGTAAATTGTAAATACATCCTAAAAGGCAGAAATTTTGTGCATCCGCAGACCAGGGTGACATACCCAATACGACACTACTTAACCTGTGATTCTAGTTACATCATCTACGCACTCACATGTCCCTGTAATTTAATTTACGTGGGTGAGACAACCACTGACTTTAAGTCACGGCTCAATAATCACAGGTTGAGTATACGTAAAAAGCGGCTTGACTTGCCAGTGTCTAAACACTTTGCGGACCTCAAACACACAGAAAGAGACCTTAGGTGTTGCATCATTGACTTCATACCAATGCCCAGGAGAGGTGGCAATAGAGCCAATCTTTTAAAAAAACGGCAGTTAAAGTGGATCCACACACTTAATTCGCTTAAACCACATGGTCTAAATGTGGACTATAAAATCGGGGTGGGTTAAGTTTGTGGTTTGCCTCTTTGTTGCATATTGTGATGTCGACCGCATCCATGTATATTGTGTGAATTTTTTTGTACAGGACAAAAAATATGTTCTTTATGAATTTTCACTTTTAATACAACAAATTGATTTTTCTCTTTTTCTTTCTTTTTTTCTTTTCTTCTTCTGTAGTAGGTGGGCCACGGAGCATGAAGTGAGGAAATATGGGGCTGTAATTTTGGACGGCATGCTCATACAAGGACTGTCTTTTGTTCACAGTATAATTTTTTAAATTTTTTTGCTTTTGTATGCACCTGGTGCTTCTGCAATCACAGTCCGTTGTGTACAATGGCAGGTATTTATGAGGAGATCCCTCCCTATTAGGTGGTAGTGGGTGGGCTTTGATCGCAGATGCAGTGTGACCCTACACTAGCGTGTTGGTGCGCAACTGATCTCGGGTCACGGATGTGGGCTGCAGCTCTGATGTTGTTGCATCCCGTATCTGAACTTACCCAGCCACCATTATAGGCTATAGAGCACTAATATGTGCCATTACCTTGCTTTGCTATACATCGGTTGTTAATATCAGAAGTTTCTGGCAATAAAGGCAAGAAGCCCTGAATTAAGATGGCGCAAGATACATCAGAAGGCCGACACGCAGTTGCGGTACTGCAGGCACATCGTAACCCGGAAGTACGCCATATACGTCATCGAGACATGCGCAGTTGCGCTACAGGCACGCCGAACCGCATGAATTATGACAGCCGTCTATGCTATACATCCTCCTTCACCCTCCGTCTGCTTGACCTACGCAGTAAGCATTAAGCACTTTATCAGCATATACAGCTGACACTGTTCACTAGATGATTGATAATTATGAATTTTTGCATATATTTGTGTACTTCACAGAATAATATATTCATTTTATAATTGATTATTTATTGTATGATTATGCACTGATGTCCACCATGAGATATATTGTAAATGTGATATATGTATTGTATTTTTTATTTAATTTATTTATTTATTATGAATTGATCACACCTGTATTGCACATTGATTGTATTCACCCCATTGGTATATATACTCAGTATTTTGTCTGTACTCACTGCTTGAGAAAGGCTCACATACTGAGCCGAAACGTCGCTTGTCCCATATGGGTAAATAAAGTATTTTTCATTTTTTTACTTACCGGAGTGCTGCCCTTTTTGTTATTTTATATATATATATATATATATATATATTACAGATTATGGAGGCTATGTCATCTGACCCAGATGGCCTGAAAATGTGTTTGGGACCTGCTGAAAAACAAATTATGGTCTCACTATGCGTAAACCCGATGGGATAGCAAAATGATGTGGTAGCCATGTTGGTTAAGTGTGCCTTGAATTTTAAATAAATCACCAACTGTTTCAGTCCTAGTTCACACTTCAGTGACTTGGTCAGTCATTTCAATTAGTGATTGTGAGCCAAAACTAGAAGTGGAGAATACACAGAGATAAGGTATAAGGTCTCTTTTACATGAGTGAGTTTTCCGCGCTGGTGCAATGCGTGAAGTGAACGCATAGCACCCGCACTGAATCCTGACCCATTCATTTCAATGGGTCTATGCATTTTTTTCACGCATCAGTTCTGCGTTGTGTGAGAATCGCATCATGTTCTATATTCTGCACTTTTCCCGCAGCCCTGGCCCCATAGAAGTGAATAGGGCTTCATTGAAAAACACATTGCTTCTGGATGCAGTCCGGATGCAATGCGTTTTTCACTAATGGTTGCTAGGAGATGTTTGCAAACCTTCAGTTTTTTTTTCAAAACTGATTGCACCTGCAGGTAGAAAGCTAAAACACTGAACACAATTGCAGACAAAACTGACAGAACTTGCTTGAGAAATGGTGCGAGTTTCACTGAACGCACCCTGAACGCATCCGGAGTCAATCCGTCATACTCGTGTGAAAGAGGCCTAAGGCTCCGTTCACACGGGCGAGATTTCCGCGCGGGTGCAATGCGGTAGGTGAACGTATTGCAGCCGCACTGAATCCCGACCCATTCATTTCAATGGGGCTGTTCAGATGAGCGGGGATTTTCACGCATCACTTGTGCGTTGCGTGAAAATCGCAGCATGCTCTATATTCTGCGTTTTTCACGCAACACAGGCCCCATAGAAGTGAATGGGGTTGCGTGAAAATCGCAAGCATCCGCAAGCAAGTGCGGATACGGTGCGATTTTCACGCACGGTTGCTAGGAGACGATCGGGATGGAGACCCGATCATTATTATTTTCCCTTATAACATGGTTATATGGGAAAATAATAGCATTATGAATACAGAATGCATAGTAAACTAGCGCTGGAGGGGTTAAAAAAAATAAAATATAATTTAACTCACCTTAGTCCACTTAATCGCGATGCCGGCATCTCCTTCTGTCTCCTTTGCTGAACAGGACCTGTGGTGAGCATTAAATACAGGTAAAGGACCTTTGGTGACATCACTCCGGTCATCACATGATCCATCACATGATCTTTTACCATGGTGATGGATCATGTGATGACCGGAGTGACGTCCCCAAAGGTCCTTTACCTGTAATTAATGCTCACCACAGGTCCTGTTCAGCAAAGGAGACAGAAGGAGATGCCGGGCCGCGATCAACTGGACTAAGGTGAGTTAAAAAAAATTATTTTTTTTTTTACCACTCCAGCGCTAGTTTACTATGCATTCTGTATTCAGGATGCTATTATTTTCCCTTATAACGATGTTATAAGGGGAAATAATACAATCTACAGAACACCGATCCCAAGCCCGAACTTCTGTGAAGAAGTTCGGGTTTGGGTACCAAACATGCGCGATTTTTCTCACGCGAGTGCAAAACGCATTACAATGCACCCGCACATTTTCCCGCAACGCCCGTATGAACCCAGCCTAATGGAAACATTTGCACCTGTTCTATATTTTTGACCCGCACCTGGTTTTGGCCAACAATCACTGATAGAAATCACTGACCAAATTACTGAAGTGTGAACTAGACCTTACCTGCAAAGCACTCCTACATGTCCTCCTCGATGTTTCACAGTGGGAACCACAAATGTAGAAACTTCCAAATGTCCATTTCTTGTGTTACTTGGCTCAAGAAATCCTCTTCTTCTTGTTATTGTTTCTCTGTAGTGACTTGAATGCCTGATTCTTCTCTAGACAGTTGATGTTGAAATGTATTTGGTTCTTGATCTCTGTAAAGCATTTATGCAGGCTTTGATTTGAGGTGCTGCTAATTTGCAGTTTGAGGCTAGTGGAAACATACCCTCAGCAACAGAGATAACTCTTGGTCTTCCTTTCCTGGTGCAGTCCTCATGAAAGCCAGCTTCATCACAGGTTTCCAAGACTGCACTTAAGGACACCTTCAAAGTTCTGGAAATTTTTCAGGCTAACTGACCTTTATGTCTTTAAATAATCAACTGTCATTCCTCTTTACTTAGTTGAGTGATTCTTGCCATAATGTAGACTAGACCAGTAGTAGAATAGGGTTAAGAACTGATGGTCTCAAACACATTGTAAAGGCAAGAAATTCCACAAATTAACTTATGACAAGGCATACCAGTTAACTGAAAACCATTCCCGGTGACTACCTACCGCATGCCACTGATTAAGCTAAGAGTGTACACATATGTCATCAAAGCAAAAGGAAACTAATTTGGAGAATCTAAAATATAAAACATATTTTTACTTGTTTAACCATTTTTTCTTAACTACTGTATTTTTTGCCCCATAAGACGCATTTCCCCCCCATGCGTCTTATGGGGCGAATACTAATGAGCGCTTCCATTATGGAAGCGCTCATTAGTATCGGAGAACCAGGAAGCTGTGAAGGCTTTGTACTCACCGCTTCCTGGTCCTCGGCTGCCGGCTGTGCGCGCGAGTTCATAGCACAGCCGGCGGCAGGAGGAAGCAGATCGTGGGCGGAGAGGAGCGGCGGTGTCCATGAACAGGAGAGGTAAAGGGGTTTTTGTATTTTATAAAACATGGCAATGTGGGGCTAATGTGAGGCAATATGGGGCTGATGTGAGGCAATATGGGGCTGATGTGAGGCAATATGGGGCTGATGTGAGGCAACATGGGGCTGATGTGAGGCAACATGGGGCTGCTGAGGGCTGATCTGAGGCAATGGTGGCTAATATGAGAGGCAATGGGGGCTGCTGGGGGCTGATATGAGGAAATGGGGGCTCTTATCTGAGGTTTGATTGGGGGTCATTCACATTGGGGTCTGAGCTGAGGTCTGATTGGTGGTATTAAAAATATTTTTTTCTGATTGTCCCCCTCTAAAACCTAGGTGCGTCTTATGGGCCAGTGTGTCTTATAGGGCGAAAAATATGAAACTTAATTTAATTGTTCATCCATAATTCATCATTCTTAACTTTGAAGAGTCTAAAATATAAAACATATTCCAGTTTTCATGTCTTCAATATAAATCTACAATGTAGAAAATACAATAAAAATATGAAATGATGTGTCCAACATTCTGTCACATTATACAAAGTGGTACACACTCTGTATGATGTGACCTGCATGTTTGAAAAAGGCTGTTCAGCCGAAACGCAACACATCTGCCTGTATTTTGTTTATGTCAATAAAGTGAAGATTTATTAGCATCAAAAGGTGAGTGCTGATCCACTTCCACAGATCTACTGATCTCCTTCAGCGTAAAGAAGAAAAAGGAGTCCTGAAAGGGATGATATGGCCTCTACAGAGTCCTGATCTCATTGAGTCTTTCTGGGATTACATGAAGAGGCAGAAGGGTTTGACCACACCTACCTCCACAGAAGATATGCGGTTAGTTCTCCAAGTTCCTTCAAAAACTGTGTGCAAGTGAACCTAGGAGAACTGATGCTGTTTTGAAGGCAAAGGGTAGTCATACTTAATATTGATTTGACTTATATTTCTCTTTTGTTCATTCATTCTTCATTTTGTTAATTGATAAAAATGTGTCCAATAAAGTAAGCATAATTGCGTGAGTATAGCACATTTATAGCCTAAAATTAACAAGCTATGTATGCAAACCTGTAGATGTTCCAAGGCCTTTGCTGAAACAACAAAGATGCAGCATTACCATCTGAACCATCAGGTTTCATCAGCTCTGCTCAGCTTGTCCAGCTACAGAGTAAGGATCCCACACACGTCCTATGTATCTATACTCTGCATTCTAGAAAAGCCAAGCAAAGCTAATGTAACCAGATGTGCTCTGAAAAGTGCTTCTGCACCTCTTTGGTTTCAGCAAAGGTATGGGTCCCCTTTAAAATGCAAATAAGCTTTTCAAAAACCTTTTGACCAGCCTGTTTTGGACCTTAAAGGAGTTGTCCCACAAAAAATATTATACATTTTTCAAGTACCTGGATCTAAATACTTTTTGTGTAAATAAATACGTAGTAGTTATTCACTGAAATCTATCTGTATTGAACCATCTACTGTTTGCTCTTTTTTTAATTTTTTTAATTTCACAAACAGGCAGCAGGCCAGAGATCCAGGATCCAGAGAGCATACAATAAAGCTTGTGAGGCAGGAAGACCAGTCACAGGCAACTGTAGCCAGCAGTCTAAATGTCCTATAATGGAGCAGAAGAACTCAAATAAATCACGCTGATGTGAAAACGCCCTAAAGCTTATAAAGCCATCCTTAGAATATTTAAAAAAAAATTGTTTATCTTGGGATAGACAGAAATTATTTTTCTTTCTTTCTTTCTTTTTCAAGAATGGTGCCTTGCTTTGCTTTAGCATTAACCCCTTTAAAGATGGCGCCTGCTTGTGAGCAAATCAAAGCCATAGCTTCTAGGTGCCTGCTGTTTTAAACAGTTATCGTTGATCTTATACATTTAACCCCTCAGATGCTGTGGTCAAATGTGACCATAGCATCTGGCAGCGAAAAACCCTGAAGCGCGACAGCCATAGGAACATAATATAATCCTCCTAGACTCCAATGCTAATGCATTGGGGTCTATGAGAGAAGCAATGTGATGATTGATTGTTAAAGCTCCTTATGGAAAAAAAAAAAAAAAAAGGTTTTTAAAGATATAAAAATATTTTTAAAAATATAAAAATTAAAATCACCCCCCTCCCTTTCCCCAAAATCAAAATATATCATAAAATAAAGTAATAATAACAATAAAAAAAATATCATTAACATAAAAAAATCAATAACAAATAAACATCATGAAAAACTATACAAATGTGGTGTCAATGCAATCATATTGACCCAGAGAATGAAAGTAACAGGACAGTTTTACCACATCGGGAACAAAACCCATAAAACTGTGGTGGTATTGCATTTTGTTTCCAGTTCCACACCATTTGGAATTTTTTTCCAGCTCCCCATTACATTGTATGCAATAAAATGGTGCTAGTAGAAAGAACTTGTTCTGCAAAAAACATGCCCTTATATAACAGAAAAGGCAGGAAGTGAAAAACAAAAACCCACTCTTGGGGTGAAAGGGTAAAATCTGCATGAAACCATAGACCAGACACAATAGGGGAGATTTATCAAACTTGTGTAAAGTAGAACTGGCTGAGTTTCCCATAGCAAACAATCAGATTCCACCTTTCATTTTTCACAGCTCCTTTTGAAAATGAAAGGTGGAATCTGATTGGTTGCTATGGGCAACTTAGCCAGTTCTACTTTACACTAGTTTGATAAATCTCCCTATGTGTTTTGTGCCATATGCATAGGCTACAGAGCGTTCTAAAAAGATGACTTCTCTTTGACTTTGAAGAGCTTAAAGCCTCATGCAGACATCCGTGGAACACGGTCTGTGAGGTACCGGACTGGCATTGCAGGAGCGCACGGCGTCATAGCAACCAATGACGCCGTGCGCTCCTGCAATGCCAGTCCGGTATGTCACGGACCGTGTTCGACGGACGTCTGCATGAGGCTTAAAGGGAGTTAGCTAATTTTCCCTACTAAGGCCCCTTGCAGACGAGCGTGTCCGGATAAGGTCCGGATGCGTTGCGGCAAACCCGCGCAAGTAGGTACCCAATTGAAGTCAGTTTGCACACGCGTGATAAAAAACTGAATGTGGTACCCAGACTCGAACTTCTTCACAGAAGTTCAGGTTTGGGTTCAAGGTTGTGTAGATTCTATTATTTTCCCTTATAACATGGTTATAGGGCTGGAGGGGTTAAAAAAAAATTAAAATAAAAAAAATTTAACTCACCTTAATCCACTTGATCGTGCAGCCGGCATCTCTTCTGTCTTCTTCTTTGAGGAATAGGACCTTTGATGACGTCACTGCACTCATCACGTGGTCTGTCACATGATCTTTTACCATGGTGATGGATCATGTGAAGGACCATGTGATGTTCGCAGTGACGTCATCAAAGGTCCTTTTCCTGTACACAGCAAAGAAGAAGACAGAAGAGAAGCCGGGCTGCGCGATCAAGTGGATTAAGGTGAGTTATATTATTTTTTATTTTTTTTTAACCCCTCCAGCCCTATTGTACTATGTATTCTGTATTCAGAATGCT
Organism: Bufo bufo; assembly: GCF_905171765.1. Lineage (NCBI taxonomy): Eukaryota > Metazoa > Chordata > Amphibia > Anura > Bufonidae > Bufo > Bufo bufo. Next base: position 546,285,597 of record NC_053389.1, on the reverse strand, counting down.
ATTATTTTCCCTTATAACCATGTTATAAGGGAAAATAATAATGATCGGGTCCCCATCCCGATCGTCTCCTAGTAACCGTGCGTGAAAATCGCACCGCATCCGCACTTGCCTGCGGATGCTTGCGATTTTCACGCAGCCCCATTCACTTCTATGGGGCCTGTGTTGCGTGAAAAACGCAGAATATAGTACATGCTGCGATTTTCACGCAACGCACAAGTGATGCGTGAAAATCAACACTCCTGTGCACAGCCCCATAGAAATGAATGGGTCCGGATTCAGTGTGGGTGCAATGCGTTCACGTCACGCATTGCACCCGCGCGGGGAAAACTCGCTCGTGTGAAAGGGGCCTAAGACTGCTTAAATCGCATTGTAGTTCATATACACGGTTCACAAATGGTGCCTTTGTTTCTCTTCTCTGCGGCTGTGATGCTGAAATATGAACCTTGACGCGATGGGTGCCCAGGGGTATTTTCTATTGCTGCAGGTGCCCAGGCCCTTGAGACATTACTCATCAATAACTCCTCCCCTGTCTTTCTGTAAGCCAGCCCAGCGTCCTGCTGACGTCACTGTCTCAGCTCATGAAATCCTGCGCTTGCACACATGATCCTCCTGCCCAAACATTTATTGTGTATATGAACTACAAAGTGATTAAAGCTGTTTTAATTGAGAGAATTAGCTGGCAGACTCCTTTTAAAAAGATTCTTTATGGCAGATATGTAACCCTGAAAATGATAGGGAATTGCAGTTTCTATAAAACACCATTTAACCTGTAACCTTTGGACATATATGTAGTGTCCTTCTAGCTGTTAAACGTTTCTGTAGATATCTTTTCAGTGCTAAGTTATTGTTGGAATATTGACTTTATAACAGCAGCATTATTAACTTAGTGCTTTATTATGAGCTAAATTGCCAGAAGCTACTGGGACTCTGGAGACAAGTACAACTGGTTACTGTGCAATATTAGTGCCACATTTCAGCTGGATAACGCAGCTCTGAATCCTATTACAGTGCTTGTGGAAAATTACTGGAAAGTGGAATCTCCTGACAGTCTAATATGCCTCATTCACACAGTCAGTGTTCGGTCAGTGATTTCCATCAGTGAATTTGAGCCAAAACCAGGCGCGGCTCTAAACACAGAACAGGAGCAAATCTTTCCCTTATAGGGCTCATGCACATGAACGTTTTTTGTATTCCGTATACGGGCCGTATTTTGATTCCGTATACGGAACCATTTATTTCAATGGGTCCGCAAAAGATGCGGACAGCACTCTGTTTGCTGTCCGCATCCGTTGCTCCGTTCCGTGGCCCCACAAAAATTATGAGTCATGTCCTATTCTTGTCCGTTTTGCGGACAAGAATAGGCATTTCTATAATGGGCCTCCTGTTCCGTTCTGAAAATTGCAGAAGGAACACGGGCGGCATTTGTTTTTTGCGGATCCGCAATTCGCGGACCGCAAAAAACGGAATGGTCGTGTGCATGAGCCCATACTTTGTGTCTGTGTAGCCTACACTCCTGGTTTTGGGTCACAATCACTGATGGAAATCACTGACCGAACATTGATGTGTGAATGAGGCTTAAGACGAAAAAGTGCATTTATTTACAAATAATATGCATGTTGCTATAAAATCCACCAAAAATTCATATTACAGAAATGGTACCCACCAGGGGCGTAGCTTTAGGAGTTGCAGCAGTCTCAATCGCGACTGGGCCCCTAAGCCATAGAGGCCCACAGGACCCCCATGCCAGTGGTGTTGCGGCAGCTATGTATCACCGTCCTTAGGCCTATCTGAGACTGGCACCATCACGCCGCCTGAGCCGAGCAACATACAGCTCAGGAAACAGGCCATAAGAGGGCTGCACTGCATCGCATGGAGCTTATTGTTTTTTATTTGTTGACATGGGGTCAACTACTGGGGTCACTAAATATAGACATTTATGTACTGGCACACATAAGGGGGCATGTTCTTGTACTGGCACACATTATGGGGGGAACTATGGGGACACTAGCTCTACTGCGAACACTAAGAAGGGGAATTTTTTGTACTGGCACAGAGAAGGTGGCATTTTCTGGACTGGCAAGCATTATAAGGGGGTATTTTTTGCACCATCACGCGTTATGAGGGGGTATTTTTTGTGCTGGGGCACAATATAAGGGGGTAATTTTTGTACTAGCGCACATTACAAGGGGGCATTTTTGCACTGGCACACAGTTTAACCCCTTAGGGACCGGGCTCATTTTCACCTTAAGGACCAGGCCATTTTTTGCAAATCTGATCAGTTTTCAAAAACCCACTTTTTAAGGACGAGTTCAGGTCTGAAGTCACTTTGTGAGGCTTACATAATAGAAACCACCCAAAAGTGACCCCATTCTAGAAACTACACCCCTCAAGGTATTCAAAACTGATTTTACAAATTTTGTTAACCCTTTTTTAAGTGTTCCACAAGAATTAATGGAAAATAGAGATACAATTTCAAAAATTTTTGGCAGATTTTCCATTTTAATAATTTTTTTCCAGTTACAAAGCAAGGGTTAACAGCCAAACAAAACTCAATATTTTTGGCTCTGATTCTGTAGTTTACAGAAACACCCAATATGTGGTCGTAAACCGCTGTACGGGCACACGGCAGGGCGCAGAAGGAAAGGAATGCCATACGGTTTTTGGAAGGCAGATTTTGCGGGACTGGTTTTTTGACACCATGTCCCATTTGAAGCCCCCCTGATGCACCCCTAGAGTAGAAACTCCAAAAAAGAAATTTTAGAAACTGGATAGGGTGGCAGTTTTGTTGGTACTAGTTTAGGGTACATATGATTTTTTGGTTGCTCTATATTACACTTTTTGTGAGGCAAGGTAACAAGAAATAGCTATTTTGGCACCGTTTTTATTTTTTGTTATTTACAACATACATCTGACAGGTTAGATCATGTGGTATTTTTATAGACCAGGTTGTCACGGACGCGGCGATACCTAATATGTATACTATTTTTTTAATTTATGTAAGTTTTGCACAATAATTTCATTTTTTAAACAAAAAAAATCATGTTTTAGTGTCTCCATAGTCTGAGAGCCATAGTTTTTTCAGTTTTTGGGCGATTATCTTGGGTAGGGTAAGATTTTTGCGGGATGAGATGACGGTTTGATTGGCACTATTTTGGGGTGCGTATGACTTTTTGATCGCTTGCTATTACACTTTTTGTGATGTCAGGTGACAAAAAATAGCTTTTTTACACAGTTTTTTTTTTTTTTACAGTATTCACCTGAGGGGTTAGGTCATGTGATATTTTTCTATAGCAAGTTATTACGGACGCGGCGATACATAATATTTATACTTTTTTTATTTATGTAAGTTTTACACAATAACAGCATTTTTAAATAAAAAAAAATTATGTTTTAGTGTCTCCATATTCTGAGCCATAGTTTTTTTATTTTTTGGGCGATTGACGTAGGTAGGGGCTCATTTTTTGCTGGATGAGGTGACGGTTAGATTTGTACTATTTTGGTGGGCATACGCCTTTTTGATCGCTTGCTGTTGTACTTTTTGTGATGTAAGGTGACAAAAAAATGGTTTATTTAGCACAGTTTTTATTTTAATTTTTTTATGGTGTTCATCTTAGGGGTTAGATCATGTGATATGTCTATAGAGCCGGTCGATACGGATGCGGCGATACCTAATTTTTCCCCTTTTTTTTACTTTATTTGGGGAAAATTATGTTTTTGTTTATTTTTACTTGAAAATTAATAATTTTTGGGGGGGAACTTTTTTTGCACTTAATTTTTGGGTGTCTAATCCCCTTTACAACGCATTCCAATACTTCTGTATTGGAATGCATTAGCTGTATGAATAATACAGTGTGTATTACTCATACAGCTTCCAGCCTGTGAGATCCTGAGGACTGGATCTCACAGGCTCGTCACAGGAAGGCAGTGCCGATGCCTCAGTAAGGCAGCGCCGATGCCTCAGGAAGGCATCGCACTGTCTTCCATGCCATCGGGTCCCCCCTACAGCCCCACGGGGACCCGATGGCCCCGCCGCAACCTGTAAAGGCGATCGCCGGCAACGGGGGGGGGGGGGGGCACAGTAACCCCCCCCCCCCCCCCGCATTGTCCCCGGGTGCCTGCTCAATGCCTGCTCAATGATCATGCCATACCGGTACGTCATGTGTCCGGAACAGGTTAAGGGGGTACTTTTTGCACTGGCACACATTATAATGGGGTATTTTTTGTAATGGCGCACATTGTAAGGGGGTATTTTTAGTACTGGCGCACATTATAAAGGATTATTTTATGCATTGCACACATTATAAGTAAATTTATTTTGAACTGGCAAGCATTATAAGGTGGTACTTTTTCTACTGGCACACATTAGGGGGAATTTTTCTACTGGGACACAATGTAAGGAAAATTATTACTAGGGATGAGCGAATTGACTTTGGATGAAACATCCGAAGTCGATTTGCATAAAACTTCGTTCTAATACTGCACGGAGCAGGAGCTCCGTGCAGTATTAGAATGTATTGGCTCTGATGAGCCGAAGTTAATGCTTTTTACTGTAAAAAGGTTTTTTACAGTACAAATTAATTTATGAAGTTATACTTATGAAACAATACCTTTGGCTCATCGGAGCCAATACATTCTAATACTGTTTCATCCGAAGTCTATTCGCTCATCCCTAATTATTACCACTGGGGGACTATGGGGAACTTAAACACTATTAACACTAAGGGCACTCTGGCAGATTATTTCTATTGGTGGAACATTGAAGAGCACTATTACTGTGGGTGGCACCCTGGCATAATATCAGCTTAGCACAATTATTTTGGGAGACATTATGTTTACAACACTGTCAGGAACACTATTTGCTGGGTGCAGTCATTTTTTAGGACACTATGTGCCAATAATTATTAAAGGGGTACTACCTGTGTGATACTAGTATTTTCAGGGGGACTGTTTCTGCAGTATACCATTGGGGAGCACAGTGGGCACAGTATTGGGGGTGGCAGGTGAGAAGGTGAGGAGGAAGATGGAAAAGTAGGAAACTAAGATGACTTATTGTCAAACTCTGCAGAGACGAGAGATGGCTAAAATCATCATGGCGGTCTGGTCTGAATGGAGAAGATGAGGAAAGAGAACATCTACATCAGAGTAGACATCACTGGATGTAAGAAATATGAGTTGCTGTATTTCCCTGTATGTTTTGTAGCACTGTAGATAATGTTTTCCAAGCATGTTCTTAACAGTAGGGCTGGAGGGAACAGGTTAGGTTTAGAATTTGGCATGGGGGGGCGCTGTTTCAATTTTTGTGCACTCCGTCCCTTGCCAAAAAGCACTGAGGGAAGGGGGGGGGGCCCAAGTCGAACTCTTGCACCAGGGCCCATGAGCCTTTAGCTACGTCCCTGGTAGCCACTGTGTACTCTATGTTGTTAAAAAAAACATGCCAATTTAAAAAGATTTTGTTTTTAAAGATATTGTTTTGTATTATTTAGCTGAAAAGGCTTGATTTGGCAGGTATCCTTGGCTAGAAAGAAAATCACATTGTCTTGGAGGCAATAACATTTAGCCTTAACATTAAAACCTCATGTAGTCCCCTTTGCATAATAAAAACCGTTCTGTCCTTTTGAGGCATGGACAACACATCACCTGTGGTATTTGGCACCAAGATATTAGTAGACAGAGATAATTTAAGTCCTGTAAGTTGTCAGGGACTTGATGGATCATCCTTATTTTTCCAGCAAATCCCACAAATACTCCACAGGTTTGCAATCTTTGAAATGTGGAGACCAGGTCAACACCTTGATTGATCTGTCAGCTGAAAGAACACCCCTCCCCCGAGAAAGGTCCCCTAAGCCAACAAGTTTGAAATAAATCTAGCAAAACAACTGGAGAAATGATAGGCGAGATATCTGGATCCATGTGAGGTACAGAGCTGGTTCTATTTTTGTTAGAAAGAGATTGTCATGTACTAGATTATGCATGATTTTCAGTTTTCACATTATTCATGGCATAACCACATTAATTATTTTCTTCCTTACTTCTAAACATTATTTACCATACATATTTCTATCTCTTTTATGACTACAAAACACTATGATGTCCAGCTTCACTGACATAACAACATTTCAAATGCACATTGCAATGGGTCAGTTCAAGTGCACTGTTTTGTAAGGGAGCTGGTCAGTGGCCATATAAAATATGTGAAAACTCACTCCTGCTGGTGATGAGCATTGCCATCATGGTGCACCAAGGGGTTAAAGATGTACTCCAAGCAATTATCAGGCTTTGCTTTCTGGCTGTGCTTTACTGCCATTTCACTGTGGCTCCCTAGTGTGCATATAACTTAAAAGCTTTTTGATCTTCACAGAGACAAACCTTCAACACCATCAAAAAAATAGGATCAGTTGACGATGCATAGCCCTCCGATTGATTGATACCTGCAGTCTTCACCGTGCAAATAAACTGTATGTATTAAAACAAGGTACACTGGAATATATCAGAAAGAAAAGACTTCAGAGCCCAGCGACGATGACAGATTGAAATACGGTAACTCGTCTAACCCTTCTCCTAGCCTCACATTTAAACAAATAAACATCAGCACCTGCCGAGCCACATGCAATATGAAATACCTGATAACTCAATCTGTGAAAGCCAAGAAAGAGATTTGCAAATATGCAAAAAGGGTGGCCGATGTTCACATGAGCAGTTCTTACAGATCTTTAATTCAGGCAATATGCAATATTCTAGCAAATAAACTTGAAAGAAGTGCCATACTGAAGTCATTTTGTGCTGTAGAGGTCATTTCACAAAATGGCACATTATAATGTGTTACAATAGTCAGGCCTTGATTTCAGTCTTGAATATTTTGTCTAGTAAGATAGAGGAGATTTTTTTCTAGAAAGCAGAAACCAATAATGCTTCTAGTCTTTCTTTACACACACCCATTTTGGTATTGTGATTTATGTTTGGCTCGTAAAAAAGGTTTTAAGTATCTATTTTTTTTTTTTACAGGCGTAGCCACCAGCCAATTGGCAACTGAAAGAAAACCAAGAATTATGAATGCATGAAAACAGTGTCTTGTGTTGCAGTTTTCCCTCACTTTTTGGGTCCATGACATTTTGTTTTCTTCATAAAACAGCATGTTCTAGGTATGGCATTGTTTCAGGAATTTCCCCATAGACTTCCCTGTAGATAAAACGAAGCCTGAAAAAACACATAAAAATGTGTGACCAAGCTGCCACAAAAAAGTGTGTGACAAAAGGCTAGGGCTGATATATGGTCTCATATGAAACCTTTATTTAATTATCTAATTTGAATATTCACTTTTCATCTACCTATAGAAGGTGTTATCCTATTTGATACAGAGATACCCCATATCAGGTAAACGCCAGGAATTAAAGTATAACTTTCAAGTGAATGGTAAAAATTGGCAAACATTGCTTCTCTAAACTCAAAATATGTTCTACAGTAGAAGAGATCTTAGCAAGCTAAATGAAGCCTACCTGTCAGGTCCCTTGTGCTGCTGTCACGGATAAGGTAAAGGAGTAAACACCACACCGACAACCAGGGGGGAAGGGAAAAGCCACAAGGCCTCAACGCTAGGGAATGGAAAGGGTCACCACCTAAAGAACTCTACTCCTGGCCCTGACTCCTAACCGTATGGGCACCCCTTGAAGGTAGAAATACCCATACACAGGAACCTGGAAGCCCTGGAGACCCTGAGGAGCCCTAAAGATATTGGCAGGGCTGAGACAACCCATTCCTTCCAAGATGAAGGAACAAGCATCTCCCTGAGGCCTAGTAACCACAACCGAGGGGAAAAGACAAAATACAAACAAGTGAGACACTTAGCTTCTGTTGTAGAACGATGAGTAGGAACTCAGGGAGAACCACACTCCAGCTATTTCCAAAACCAAACAAAGCAATCTATCGCATAGTCAGAAGGGTGGGATCAGACTATAAAGGGTAGAAGTGATGACCACTGAGTAACAGCTGAGACAAGGAAAGTAGTCATTACCCCTATCAACACTGAATCAAGAGAAATCAAGGAGTTTGTTAGATTCCTCTACGCCCAACCAGTCTCCTTGATCTCCTGACATCAGTCACCTGAGGGACTGTGACAGCTGCCCTCTCTGAGGGAAACATAGAAGGGAACTTATCATCACCAAAGTTTTATCCCCTTTGCTGTCAGAGAACACGCCTAATTTATGTTGAGGTGCAGGCCTCGTCATTTAAATAGGTGCATTCTCTGGAAGCCCATGTGCCCAGACTGGAATCTATGGCAGCTCAGAGCTTGACATTTTGTTTTACAGATTTTAATTTTGTTTTACACCAGTCTTCTTTTACACCACGCCTGCTTTTCAGAAAGTTGTGAGGGTGGCGTAGAAATGCCACTTGCCCCTAAATTTAGGAACAATGGTGTTTAAAATGTCGCAAACTGGTCTCCCTAAGATCAGTTATTGTTTTGTTTAAGTAGTCTTCTAGGCATTGCTCCCGGTTAGCCAAAATCCTACTTCACACTGATGAGTGGCAACACCCTGAAACAGCTGTCTGTGGATGGATAACTGGCTTAGGTCTTCCCCGTCACATCCTTAAAGCTTGTAAAAGAGCTGGACCTTGACATAGGGGCCACTTAATATGGTGAATCTGGTGATCTCTGTAACAGAGACACCCCATTGCTTGGTTTTCCTTCCTTAGGGTCTATTCACACATCCGTGTGTGTTTTGCGGATCCAGGGATCCGCAAAACACGGACACCGGCAATGTGCGTTCCGCATTTTGAGAACCGCACATCGCCGGCACTTAATAGAAAATGCCTATTCTTTTCCGCAATTGCGGACAAGAATAGGACATGTTCTATTTTTTTCAGGATCGGAATTGCGGACCCGGAAGTGCGGGTCCGGATTCCTGGATCCCGGCCGCACATTGCAAAATGTGGAACGGAATTGCGGACGTGTGAATGGAGCCTTAGAGGGATATCTGGCTTTTCCTGTGTTAAAGACCCATAACTGGGGCTCCACAGTTATTTTGCAACAAACTGGTGTAGGGGGAGTGATAAATACCCCCAATGTGTAGTGAAAACTTATGTGGACTTATGAGGGTGCAGCACCTCAGAGAGGAGCATGATGATGTTCATGAGATGTGAGCTCCTCACACTCTCCAGGAACTGACTGACAGGTTTCTCAGTATGCACAGTAAGGGTCCATTCACACGTCCATAAGTGTTTTGTGGATCCGCAAAACACGGAAACCCGCAATGTGCATTTCGCATTTCGCAGACCGCACATCGCCGGCACTATAATAGAAAATGCTTTTTCTTGTCAGCAGTTGCGGACAAGAATAGGACATGTTCTATTTTTTTCGGGAACAGAATTGCAGATCCAGAAATGCGGATGCAGACAGCACATAGTGTGCTGTCCTCATCCGTTCTGGCCCTATTAAAAATTAATGGGTCTGCACCCGTTCCGCAAAATTGCAGAACGGATCCGGACCCAAGTTGCGGACGTGTAAAGCAATCAGCAAGGGGTGTACATTCATTTCCTGTTTTTAATAACATGTACATCAGTGGTGCTAAAAATGTTGTGGAAAGGACAGCAAATAATTCTGAGCATTAGCATCAGGACTTAGTTAATAATGTGCTTGCTTTTAATTATTGTAAAAGGTTAAGTGTTGCACTCAGTGTTTTATTTCCATTGTAATGAAGGAATTCTCTCCAGAGCTGGTTTTGCAGATATATAGTTAATTAGATAAATGATACTGCTCTCTGCCTGCTCTGCCATGCCTCATAACAAGGGACAACTCACCGACACACGATACTATTAGTGTTGGGCGAGCATGCTCGGCCAAACACCGCGTGTGCTCGCAGCCAATAATCGTGTGGGGAAGTACTGGCACTCACTGTAATGCCGTAGTCATGTTGGTTACTGGCATTACAGTGATTGGCTGGCCGGAACATGTCATCGGGTGCTGTTACATCTGTTGTGTTACATTTGCGCATCCTAAATATCTGTGACATTCAGCGCAATTGTTTATCCGCTGCTGACAGCGACATTACCTGCGCTACATCTTCTGTATAACGTTTGAGCATCCTAAATATCTGTGACATTCAGTGTAATTTTTTCTTAGCCGCTGGTGACAGCGACATTATCTGCGCTACATCTCCTATATAACGTTTGCACATCCTAAATATCTGTGACATTCAGTGTAATTTTTTCTTAGCCACTGGTGACAGCAGCGACATTACCTGCCCTACATCTCCTGTATAACGTTTGCGCATCCTAAATATCTGTGACATTCAGTGTAATTTTTTCTTAGCCGCTGGTGACAGCGACATTACCTGCGCTACATCTCCTGTATAACGTTTGCACATCCTAAATATCTGTGACATTTAATGTAATTTTTTCTTAGCCGCTGGTGACAGCGACATTACCTGCGCTACATCTCCTGTATAACGTTTGCGCATCCTAAATATCTGTGATATTGTCACGGAACCATGAACCAGACGTACAACAAGAGATAAGTGAAAATAAGAAGGCTTTATTGAAAATAAAGCTGTAAAGCAAAAGTCCAAACGGATGGCGAAACCGAAGCAGAGTCTTTGCGAAGCCAGAGGTCAGGAACCAGAAGGGTAGTCAGACGAAGCCAGGATCAGGAACCAGCAGGGTAGTCAGACGAAGCCAGGATCAGGAACCAGCAGGGTAGTCGGACGAAACCAGGATCAGGAACCAGCAGGGTAGTCGGACGAAACCAGGATCAGGAACCAGAAGCAGCAGAAGTCTTAGAAGCATGTGAACACAGGAGGACCAAGCAAGGAACTGAAGCCACAGACCTCCTATATATATGAGCTAGGCATCCAGCTCCTCCCGGTGGGAAGGAGGAGCCGCAGGGTGGGAGGCTACAAGAAACCCAGAAACCAAGATGGCCGCCAGCACATGTCAAACGAAGGAGAACAGCAAGAAGGTAAGACCATGACAGTACCTCCCCCTCAAGGGCCCCTCCTCCGCGGAGTAAAGAACGGTTTCTGAGGGAAGCGTGCGTGGAAGGCTCGGAGCAAGGCAGGAGCATGGACATCTGCGGAGGGAAACCAGGAACGCTCCTCTGGACCATAACCACGCCAATGGACCAAAAACTGCACCCGACCGCGGACCAGGCGTGAGTCCAGGATATTGCTCACCTCATACTCCTCACGATTGCCCACTTGGACCGGACGAGGCCGAGGAACCGAGGAAGTGAAACGATTACACACCAGTGGCTTCAACAGGGAGACATGAAACACGTTGGAGATCCGCATGCCAGGAGGAAGCGCAAGGGCATAGGCTACCGGGTTTACCCTGCGAAGCACTCGGAAGGGACCAACAAAGCGAGGCGCCAGCTTGGGAGTGGGCACTCGAAGGTTGAGGTTGCGGGTGGACAACCATACCCGGTCTCCGACCTGGTAGGAAGGAGCAGGCGCTCGTCTGCGATCAGCCTGGAGTCTCTGGCGCTGCGCAGAGACCTCAAGGGACTTCTGGATCAGTACCCAAGAAGCACGTAGGACGGAAAGGTGATCCTCCACAGCCGGAATATCCTGGGGAGAGAATACCTCCGGTAACACGGCAGGTTGGAACCCATAATTGGCCATGAAGGGAGACGTCCCAGAGGAAGAGTTCACCGCCGTGTTCCTGGCAAACTCAGCCCAAGGCAGGAGGTCAACCCAATTGTCTTGGTGATCGGAGACATAGCAACGAAGGAATTGCTCCAAGGCCTGATTGGATCGTTCTGCGGCCCCATTGGACTGAGGGTGGTAGGCCGAGGAGAAGGAGAGATGAATCCCCAACTGGGAGCAAAAGGCGCGCCAGAACCTGGACACAAACTGACTCCCCCGATCCGACACAATCTCCTTGGGCAAACCGTGCAACCGGAAGACCTCCCTGGCAAAAATCGTGGCCAACCCTTGTGCAGAGGGTAACTTCTTGAGAGGAACACAGTGGCACATTTTGGAAAACCGATCCACAATCATGAGAATGACCGTATGGCCTCGGGATGCAGGGAGGTCCACAATGAAATCCATCCCCAGGTGTGACCATGGGCGCTCCCCGGTGGCTATGGGTTGCAGAAGGCCCAACGGAAGGTGCCGAGGGGACTTACTCTGGGCACAAACGGAGCATGCCGCTACATATGCGGCGATGTCGGAACGTAGGGAAGGCCACCAGAACAGACGTGAAACAGCCCAGGACAGCTGATTCTTTCCAGGATGCCCCGCGGTCTTGGAGTTATGGTAGGTTCGCAACAACCGAGTGCGCAACTCCTCAGGCACAAAACATCTGCCGTTGGGTCTCCCAGAGGGAGCACCAGATTGAGCCGCCAAAATCTGCTCACCCAGGGGAGAGGTCAGGCTGGTGCGAATGGCGGCCAAGATCTGATTCGGAGGTATGACCGAAGTCGGAATCGACTCCTCCCTGGACAGCTCGGAGTACTGCCGTGATAAGGCATCCGCCCTGATGTTCTTGGAACCGGGTAGGTAGGAGACCACGTAATTAAAACGTGACAAGAACAGAGCCCATCTGGCCTGACGTGGTGTCAATCTCTTGGCCTCAGAAAGGTAGGTCAGATTCTGTGGTCAGTCAGGATGAGGACCGGAACCACCGAACCCTCGAGCAAGTGCCTCCATTCTTTAAGGGCCTGCACGATGGCCAATAACTCCCTGTCACCAATCTGATAGTTGCACTCCGCGGAAGACAGTTTCCGGGAGTAAAACCCACAAGGAAGCAGAGGACCCTCTGGTGTTCTACGCTGAGACAGAAGGGTGCCTACTCCCGTCTCAGACGCGTCCACCTCGAGGACAAAGGACAACCCAGGGTTGGGATGCGACAGAATCGGAGCCGACACAAAGGCGGACTTTAGAGCCTCAAAAGCTCGGATGGCCTCGAGCGGCCAGACCTGGGAATTACTGCCCTTCCTGGTCAGATCCGTGAGAGGCTTGGCTAGCCTGGAAAAGTCCCTGATGAACTTCCGATAATAATTGGCGAAGCCCAAAAAGCGCTGCAGGGAACGAAGGCCACTGGGCTGGGGCCACTGTAAGACAGCCGAAACCTTCTCAGGATCCATGGAGAACCCCTCAGCGGAAATGATGTAACCTAAGAAGGTTACCTGGGATCGGTAAATTCGCATTTCTCAAGCTTACCGAACAGCTTGTTCTCTCGTAACCGTTGCAACACTCGTCTGACATCCAGAATGTGGGCCTCCATGGATTCAGAATATACCAAGATGTCATCCAAATAGACCACCACACACTGCTGCAACAGGTCACGGAAAACATCGTTGATGAATTCCTGAAAGACTGCGGGCGCATTGCACAACCCAAAGGGCATAACCAAGGATTCATAATGACCGGTCCTGGTGTTAAACGCGGTCTTCCACTCATCGCCCGCCTTGATCCTTACCAGGTTATATGCCGCCCTCAGGTCGAGTTTGGTAAAGACCGTGGCCCCTTTAAGGCGATCGAACAGCTCGGAAATCAAGGGTATCGGGTAAGCGTTCTTGATCGTGATGCGATTGAGACCCCTGTAATCGATGCAAGGCCTCAACTCACCGCCCTTCTTTTTCACAAAGAAAAATCCAGCCCCTGCCGGGGACGAGGATTTGCGAATGTGTCCGCGTGAAAGCGCCTCCCTCACGTACTCCTCCATGGCCTCATTCTCCGCTACCGACAGTGGATAGACTTTGCCACGAGGAGGAACGGCACCAGATTGTAACTCTATGGCACAATCGTATGGGCGGTGCGGAGGTAGGGCAACCGCGCGCACCTTATCGAATACATCCCGGTACTCCTCGTATTCAGGAGGCAACAGAGAGTCCGAGGAAGTACACAGCAACTTGACAGACCCATGGATGCAACTAGCCCCACACTGCGGTGACCACGAGAGGATCTCGGCCGATCTCCAATCGAAAGTCGGATTATGCTTCTGGAGCCAGGGGTACCCCAAGACCACCGAGTAGTGTGGAGACGAAATAACCTGGAGGCAGACCGACTCTCTGTGAACGGCACCAATGGCTATCCCCACTGGAAGGGTCTCATGAGTCACGTGTGGCGGCAGAAGGGGTCTGCCGTCTATCGCCTCAAGAGCCAGTGGGGAACCTCGAGCCTGCAGAGGAATGGAATTGGCGGCAGCGAACACACTATCAATGAACAAACCACCAGCACCAGAGTCCACCAATGCCTGGGTCGTCACCGAGCCCCCGACCCAGGAGAGGACAACAGTGATCAGTGGTTTGTCAACACGGGAAACCGGGGACGAGGAGACTCCACCCAAGATCTGCCCCCGACAGGGTCTCAGGTGCGAGCGTTTCCCGGACGGTTCGGACATGCCAACCGAAAATGCCCACCGAGACCACAGTACATGCATCGGCCCTCGCGTCTCCGGAGTACCCTCTCCCCCTCGGACAGGCAAGCAAACCCCAGCTGCATGGGTTCACCCCCAGACAAGTCATCCCCAGGAGGCGTGGGAGGAGAGGGAGGCACGGCTGGGACAGCAAACGTAGGCGCCAATCTGTTAGAAAACCTCCGCAGGCTCTCCTTAAAGGAAGGTCTCTCCCTGAGTCTGGTGTCAATCAAAATCAGGAAAGAAATAAGAGACTCGAGCTCCACTGGTAGGTCCTTAGCTGCAACCTCATCCTTCAAGGCATCCGAGAGACCATGAGAGAAAGCAGCGACCAGAGCCTCATTATTCCAGCCCACCTCTGCTGCCAGGGTACGAAACTCAATGGCGTATTCAGCTACGGATCGTGAACCCTGTCTGATGGACATAAGGAGCTTCGCAGCAGAGGCAGCACGAGCCGGCACATCGAATACCTTCCGAAGAGAAGCAACAAAACCGGAAAACTCGGCAACCACCGGATTGTTGTTCTCCCATAAAGGGCTGGCCCAGGCCAAGGACTTGTCCGAGAGCAGCGAGATCAAGAAGCCCACCTTTGATCTCTCAGTAGGAAAGGCATGTGGCAGCAACTCGAAATAAATGCCCACCTGGTTAAGGAAACCTCGGCACTGAGTTGGCTCTCCCCCAAAGCGCTGTGGAAGAGGGGCAGAACCGATCATACCCCGAAACACCGCAGGCGCAACAACAGGTGTCGGGGTAGACTCTGGCGCAACAACCGGAGCGGCAGTAGGAGCGGGCCCAGGAGCGACAACCGACCCATCGGCAACGGGAGCGAAATGAGCCGTGCGTTCAAGCAGGGTTTGCAACGCCACAGCGAACCGACCCAACAGGTGATCCTGCTGATCAAGTCTGGCAACCAGCGTGGGTAGCGAGGATGGCCCTGTACCGTCAGAATTCATGGCTTGGTCCTAATGTCACGGAACCATGAACCAGACGTACAACAAGAGATAAGTGAAAATAAGAAGGCTTTATTGAAAATAAAGCTGTAAAGCAAAAGTCCAAATGGATGGCGAAACCGAAGCAGAGTCTTTGCGAAGCCAGAGGTCAGGAACCAGAAGGGTAGTCAGACGAAGCCAGGATCAGGAACCAGCAGGGTAGTCAGACGAAGCCAGGATCAGGAACCAGCAGGGTAGTCGGACGAAACCAGGATCAGGAACCAGAAGCAGCAGCAGTCTTAGAAGCATGTGAACACAGGAGGACCAAGCAAGGAACTGAAGCCACAGACCTCCTATATATATGAGCTAGGCATCCAGCTCCTCCCGGTGGGAAGGAGGAGCCGCAGGGTGGGAGGCTACAAGAAACCCAGAAACCAAGATGGCCGCCAGCACATGTCAAACGAAGGAGAACAGCAATAAGGTAAGACCATGACAGATATTCATTGCAATTTATTTGCGCATACACTTACAAAACCTGCGCTACTGTGTGACATACTTGCAAGCATATATACCATTTAATATGCTCATGGCGAGCAGTAAGAGATGGGGAAGTGGCCGTGCTGCTGAAGATGCACGCAGAGGTCGTTGCCCTGTGCCTGCTGCCAGAGCACAAGAAACACACTCATCCACGATACCTAACTTCATGTCCCAGTTTGCAGGGCGGCGCAGGACACCACTCTCGAAGTCACTCCATTGCGACCAGGTTGGATTGCAGCAGATAATGCTTCCAGTCAGTTAAGCACCACCCTGTCTTCCACAAAGTCTAGTCTCAGTAGCCAAGAGTCTGGTGAACAGATCCTCCTTCCTCCCACCATGGAGAGTCTTGGCAAACAAGTGATCCCACCAGGAGGCAGGAGATATGACAGGTATGTGCTGCTGTATAGCGAGTACAGCAAAATGCAGCGTGCGCGGGGAGGGTTGACTTAGGCTACTTTCATACTAGAGGTAGCCTTCTCCGGCAGTCTTTTCTGGCGGGTGAGCAGCCTGCCGGATCCATGCTACCGCTAGTGCACCGTGCCGCTGGAAGTCCGCTCCGGCCCTATTCACTATATGGGCGCACTATATGGGCATGCCGAGCGGTGGGCTGAAAAAAAACGACAGCATGCTACAGTTTTATTCCAGCCGCCACTTGGCATGTTTGCCATGCTGCGGCTGGACATCCGGCGGCACGGTGCAATAGCGGTAGCACGGATCCGGCAGGCTATTCCCCTGCCAGAACAGTGTGAAAGTAGCCTTAGAGAACTGGGCCATATTCATTGGGGCTTGGGCCCAGGATCCTTTGAGACCCTAGCAACGCCCCTGGATCCCACACTTGGATATTCCGAGGAGCTCTTTTCATCGCCATTCCTTGATTTGGGCCTTCCCGCTTGAAGAGGGACATAAGGAGATCTTGTGCACTGATTTCCAAACTCTTGAGCATCCACAGTCACAAGAATATGATGGTGGGGAACAGCAATTAGTTTCTCAAGAGGTTGATGATTAGGATGAGACACAGTTGTCAATAAGTGAGGTTCTTGTTAGGTCAACAAGTCAGGAGGATGACCAGAGTGAGGAAGTGGAAGAGGAGGTGGTGGACGATGAAATCACTGACCCAACCTGGGAAGGTGGCAAGCCGAGCGAGGACAGCAGTACAGAGGGGGAGGGATCCGCAGCACTGCAACAGGCTGGAAGAGGCAGTGGGTGGCAAAATGGAGAAGGAAGGCCACATCAAACAGGCCCGCAACTGTTCCCTGGAGCACCCCCTTGCGGCAATCTCCCTTGTCAAGGGGTAGGTGTTCCGCAGTCTGGCATAAAAGAATTGTCATTTGCAACCTGTGCCGTACCAAAATGAGCAGTGATGTGAACACTAGCAACCTCACCACCACCAGCATGATCCGCCACATGGCATCAAAGCACCCTAATAGGTGGGCCGAACGCCTGGGTCCACAATCAGTGTCTGCGGGTCACACCACTGCCTCCTCTTCCCCTGTGTTACGTGCTGGCCAATCCCCTGTCCAAGACGCAGGCCTGGATGCCTCCCGCCTTGCAACCCCGCCTTCTCCTCCTCCACCTCCCCCTCCACTTCCACCTCTGAATTCTCATCTTGCAGCACCAGTCAGCTATTAGTCAATAGCTGGAAGCAGTGTAGCACTGCAGTGGGGAAGCAGCGGCTTTGGAGCTTGGCAAGCTCACACACATACCATGCCTAGCCCACGTGTTCAACTTAGTGGATCAGCGGTTTTTCAAAACCTACCCAAATTTGATTGAGCTACTGGTGAAGGTGCGCCGCGTGTGTGCCCATTTCCGAAAGTCATCTACAGCTGCCGTCGGCCTGGCAACCCTGCAGCAGTGCTTGCAATCGCCATGTCACCGACTGTTGTGCGACGTGAGCACGCGCTGGAACTCCACGTTCTACATGTTGGCTAGGCTTTGTGAGCAGCAGAGGGCAGTAGTGGAATACCAGCTGCAACATGGTCGTCGCCTTTCCAGTCAGCTTCTGCTCTTCACAAGCAACAAGTGTGCATGGATGTCTGACCTCTGTGAGGTTTTACGCAACTTTGAGGAATCAACACAGATGGTGAGCGGCGATGCCGCTATTATCAGCGTTACCTTCCCACTTCTGTGTCTACTGAAAAGCTCGCTGCTCACAGTGAAGGCAGACGCTTTGCATGTGGAAGAGTTGGAAATGGGGGAAGACAGTACACAGGGTTATAGCCAGACCACCCTCAGTTCGTCTTCTCAGCACGAATTGAATGATGAGGAGGAGGAGTAGGAGCATGAGACGGTTGCCTCCGCTACAAAGGGTAGTGCCCATAGCAGGTTTATACCATCTGTTCAGTGTGGATGGGCCGAAGAGGAGGAAGAGGATGAGGAGATTGAGAATCATTCTCCTGATGAGGACAGCGAAGTCTTGTCTGTTGGGACTCTGACACACATGGCTGACTTTATGTTATGCTGCCTTTCCCGTGACCCTCGCGTTATATGCATTTTGGCCAACACCAATTACTGGTTGTTCAGCCTTCTTAACCCCCTTCTCATTTCTCATTCCTGTGGTGGAGAGGACTAGCAAAATGGTGCAATACCAGAAGGTCCTTGTTGAAGAATTGCTCCAAAAATTTCCAGCTGACAACGCTGGCTGCAGAGCACGTAGTTCCTTGGGCAACCGAGGAGGGGAGACAAGGGTAACACACAGCAGTTCCAACAGAGGCAGGGCAAGGCCTGGGACAGTTTCATGACACCCCGCCAGCACCCTCACCATGATGTGCGGCCTAGTGTCACTAGGAGGGAAAAGTTTTGGAAGATGGTGAAGGAGTATGTAGCAGACCGTGTCAGCGTCCTCAGTGATCCCTCTGAGCCTCACAACTATTGGATGTCCAAGCTGGACACTTGGCACAAACTGGCGCTCTACGCCTTGGAGGTGCTGACCTGCCCTGCCGCCAGCGTTTTGTTGAGTGGGTATTTAGTGCTGCTGGGGGCATAATAACTGATAAGCGCATCCGCCTGAAAATGCTGACAGGTTGATTCTTATCAAAATGAAAAAAGCCTGGATTGCCCCTGACTTCTCTACTCCACCAGAGAAAAGTGGCTGAACATAAAGGCACTTTAAATGTGGCTTTTATGGTGTATTGAATACACTGTATTCCCATGCACCCCTTCCACCACAAAAAAGGGTATATGGTTCAATCTTTCTTTTCTCGTCCTTTTCCATCATATCAACATGCTTTTTAGGCTGCTCTCGCTCCTAATGTTTTAGAGGGTCAGCTCAGCAGCAGACCCTCAACCCTAATGTTTTAGAGGGTCACCAGCAAACCATCACCCATAATTTTTTAGATGGTCAGATCAGCAGCAGGCCCTCACCCCTAATGTTTTTGAGGGTCACCGGCCGGCTTTTGCTCCTAATGTTTTTGAGGGTCACCAGCAGGCCATCAATCATCATTTTTCAAGGGTGTGTATGATGCCAGCACAATGTAACAAAAGTCCAGCTCACCAAATACTCTGTGTGCACGGATCAGCCGAGGCAGGGCTCAATTCAACAGCTTGCAAGAGAAGAAAATCCAGCACAGAAGGACCGCTTCTTAGTTCGAAACATGTCGATCTGATGGGAAGTGTCGGGAGTTGAAGTGCCACTGCTTTGTATTGTTGTTTCTGGAATAAAGACTGCTGGAATTTCCATTTTTCTGTGCTGGATTTTCTTCTCTTGCAAGCTGTGTATGATGCCCTCCTTTATGTGCCGGTTCCTTGTAATTTTTGGCAGCCCTTTCTCTTAGTGCATAGGCTTTATGAGTGTAGGAGTCCCACTACCTTAACAATTGTACCACAATGTTATATGTGATATGCAGGTTATATCAGAGTGCCTCTTCCTTGTAATTTTTGGCAGCACTTGCACCTTTTATACAAGTAAATATACAGGAAAAAATGTTTCCTAACAATTTTTCCTCTAAAATCGATTTTATCTTCAGTTTTGTGCGTATTATTGTCAGTCTGTAAAAGTGGCGTACTACTCGGACAACATCGTTCCCAGCAGCGAACTGGGAGTCCAAGATGCATCCAGACATTCTCCCTATGCTGTTCCCGAATCATTTCAGTGGTGTTTCCATCAATTTCTGACCTTTTCCTGTGAACCAGACACCCTCCCCTCTTCAGAGCAGAGAGTGCCTGGTTTAATGCTCTGGTTCTCCCATTGACTTTCATTGTACTCTGATTCTCTGTAGAGCACCCGAACATCCGAAAGTATTCTACTCGAGCACCTGAGCACTTTGGTGCTTAATCAACACAAGATACTACAGGGTGGGCCATTTATATGAATACACCCTAATAAAATGGGAATGGTTGGTGATATTAACTTCCTGTTTGTGGCACATTAGTGTATGTGAGGGTGGAAACTTTTCAAGATGGGTGGTGACCATGGCGGCCATTTTGAATCCAACTTTTGTTTTTTCAATAGGAAAAGGGTCATGTGACACATCAAACTTATTGGGAATTTCACAAGAACCAATCCACTTTCCAGGAAACTGTTCATCTAGCTGGCACGTTCCCTGAGTTTTTCCAGCAAGATGGTGCACCACCACATTATGGGTGTCAGGTCCGAGCATTCCTAGATGAACAGTTTCCTGGAAAGTGTATTGGTCGTCGTGGGCCAGTTGAATAGCCCCCAAGGTCTCCCGATCTGACCCCCTTAGACTTTTATCTTTGGGGTCATCTGAAGGCAATTGTCTATGCTGTGAAGATACAAGATGTGCAGCACCTGAAACTACGGATACTGGAAGCCTGTGCTAGCATTTCTCCTGCGGTGTTGCTATCAGTGTGTGAAGAGTGGGAGAAGAGGGTTGCATTGACAATCCAACACAATGGGCAGCACATTGAACACATTTTATAAGTGGTCAGAAACTTGTAAATAACTCATGAAAGAATAAAGTTACGTTAAAACCAAGCACACCGTTGTTTTTCTTTCCTATTGAAAAAACAAAAGTTGGATTCAAAATGTCCGACTTCAAAATGACCACCATGGTCACCACCCATCTTGAAAAATTTCCCCCCTCACATATACTAATGTGCCACAAACAGGAATTTAATATCACCAACCATTCCCATTTTATTAAGGTGTATCCATATAAATGGCCCACCCTGTATATCAAAATGGAGGGAGACCCAACTCAGAAATATTTGAGAGAGTTAAAAAAAGGTCATAATGGGTCTTCCTGCAGGATCCACACAACTTTTAGACTTGTTACCTGAGAATCCCAGGATCGGAGTATTCTACATGCTTCCCAAAATACATAAAGCCAGGAATCCAGGGAGGCCCATCATTTCAGGTGTGGGAACCCTCACTTAAAAAATCTCAGGTTGGATAGAGGGCATCCTCAAACCATTAGTGAGGAACACAAGTTATCTACAGGACACTACTGACTTATTGAACAAACTGTCAACCATAGGTCCCCTCTCTAAAGGCACAATCTTGGCCACCATGGATGTGGAATCCTTGTATTCGAATATCCCACACGATGATGGATTAACTACTTGCCGAGTATACCTGGAGGCGAATGGGATCGTCTCAGAGTCTGTACTACAACTGACCAAATTCATCCTCACCCATAACTATTTTTCTTTTGACAAGGAGATATAGTTACAGTGCACTGGGACCGCCATTGACAGTAAAATGGCACCACAATAAGCAAATCTCTTCATGGCAAAACTAGAAAATGACTTTTTGGTATCCTGCCCCCAAAAACCCTTGGCCTACTTCCGTTTCATTAATGACATCCTAATAATCTGGACAGACTTAGCATGAACTGATAAAATTTCATGAACAATTCAACATATTCCATCCCACCATAAACCTGACCCTCAACTATTCACACACAGAAGTCAGCTTTCTGGACACCACCATAAAACTTTAAGAGGGCTCAATACAGACATCCCTGTATCAAAAACCTATTGATTGGCCTACATACCTCAAATGGGACAGCTTCCACCCCAAACATATTAAAAAGTCCATCATCTATAGTCAAGCCATCAGATATAACCAAATCTGTTCCAGCCCATCAGACAGGCATGAGCATTTAGAATATCTGAAAAGGACATTTTTACACCAGGGCTATCATCCTGCTTCAATTGAAGATCAGATCATAAGAGCCACCAGAAGTCAACTTCTCTAATACAATAAAAAGAAATAGAACCAGCGCCTACCTCTGGTTGTGACCTACAACCCACAACTAAAAGGTACTGAGAAAAACTGCTAAAAAATTACATCATGTCCTACATAAGGATGATCGACTAAAAGCAATCTTCCTAGATCCCCCCTTACTAGCTTACCGGCAACCTCCAAATCTAAGGAAAATTCTGATCAGATCAAGTTCAAGGCCATGTACCACAGAAAAAGGAACCCATCCCTGTAATATAAGAAGATGCAAAACCTGTTTCCATATAATGATAACAGATAAGATCCGGATCCCCAACACACAGCAGGACTATAAGATCCCTGGGATATTCACATGTTCATCTAATGTTGTTAATCTGATTCTCTGCACTAAATGTCCTGTTGGAGGCCTCTACTTTGGAGAAACAGGACAGAAACTCAATGCAAGGATGAGGTCCCATCGCCACACAATTAAAAAGAAGCTACACTTTCCTGTGGCTAAGCATTTCTGTAGCCCAGGACACAATGAAGAACACAGGAAAGTTCTCATATTAAAAGGTAACTTCAAATCCCATAGAGCCAGAAGAATTTGGGAATACAAATTTATAACACTGCTTGACACTTTGAATACTGGACTGAATTTGTCCCCGGGATTTATGACACACTACAAGATCTAAAGAGTCTTCTATAGACACAGTCGGGGCACCAGGTCTCTGAGATAACATCAATTTAGATGCCATAAAACTTTCACACCGCTTAGAGTACTTTCACACTAGCGTTTTTCTTTTCGGGCACTGAGTTCCGTCCTAGGGGCTCAATACCGGAAAATAAGTGATCAGTTTTATCCTAATGCATTCTGAATGGAGAGAAATCTGTTCAGGATGCATCAGAATTTCATCAGTTCAGTCACTGAACGGCGTTTTGGACGGAGGAAAAACCGCAGCATGCATTAAAAATACTGCAATGCCGGATCCGTCTTTCCGGTCTGCACATGCGTAGACCAGTAAAAATGTGAAAGAAATATATAACAGATCCGTTTCTCCGGATGAAACCGGAGAGACGGATCCGTTCTTGCAATGCATTTGTAAGACAGATCCACATCCGGATCCGTCTACAAATGCTGTCCGTTTGCATGCAGATTGCCTGATCCGGCAGGCATTTCCGGCGACAGAACTGCTTGCCGGATCACTCTGCCGCAAGTGTGAAAGTAGCCTTATCTGTAAGATAATTAAGGACTCATTCTCAAGATCTTTGATATGTTGTTCTGTTATTTTTCAAATGTTTATTCATTCCCCCATGTCTCTGTTCCTATTGTATATACAGTATATTGCTGTTTCTTCATATATTCTTGTAGTACGCCTGATGAATGGACTGGTGATGTCTCGAAAGCTCACTATGTAACATCATTACTTCTATTTTTGTTAGCCATTAAAAGGTATCAAACCTGCAATATTATATATCTTATTTAGTTTCTCTTAATGAGAGCACTAAACTCATAACAAATTGGTATGATATATTTAGCCTCCATAAACTCCATGTTTCTGTAACACATGCAGGATACCTATGCAAAATGTGCTAGATTGTAGAAATGTGCGAAAGATGAAATATACGATATGTCATGTATAATGAAGGAATTCATAACAGAAGTGTGCAAATGAAATCATAAAGTAAGGCATGTGCAAGCTTTTAAAATTCTGAAAATATGACATGCTGTAATAAAGAGGCAAAGCTGAATAGCATTACCCGAAGAATAGCAAAGCTGCCTGTGGGTTCTAGTCCTGACTCCCTGCTTGAGACGCTCAAAATATGTTTACTCCTTACCTGGATTTTTACATACATGCCTGCATACATTTCTATGTGTTTGAGGCTTTTCAGAGGCTACCATTGTTATAAACGTCTACCATTGTATTCTGCAAAAATATCATTTTGATCATCTGTTCTTTTAATATTCATATATCCCCCAAAATAGAATTTCCCATTATTTTGGTATGATGCACTCATAATCTAAACTTGAGCTTTTCACATTATCGTAAAAGAAATCAAATTCCTCATCTGTCAAAAGAGAAATTTATTTCATAGTGCTGGCTGAGAATAATAGAAGTGTATATTCTGTTCCAGATGAGTTCAGAAATAGGTATGTTGTTCTGCATATTCTTTACTTTGCACTACTATAACAACTAAATCGGTTCATTCCTATATTAGCTGAATTATATATTTTTTTCCTTCTATATCTCCAAGCCGGTAGTTCTATGGTTATATGAAGATGTAGCAAACCTCATCTTGATACTTAACAAATTAAGTAAACATCGGCAAGAAACTTTTAATTGACTATTCCACTGGCTTTGCTACCATTTTGTGAGCCAATTTCCTGAAATTTGATTCGGGTCCAATTCTAATGAATTGGTTGGCAGATTCGATTTGGGAGAGAATAAGTTCAACCCACATCAAAAGTGCTGAGATTGCCCTGGAAAGTCATGTGTGACACACTAGGGTCTCCTAGGACTGTATCCAACCCTCTTTCAAGCTCTTTAATGCTAAGACAGCATTAGTAACGTCAAACTGTCAGTGACACATCTGACTATGAGTAAACTGATGGTAGCCAATGGTAACAAGCAGCCTGTTCATTTCTGTCTTCTAACCTATTATATAGTAGCTACCATTTTGTAGAGATTTCTCAGAATCGAATTGCATAAGATGGAATCCAAAGTTTTTGGAAATTCAAGACAAATTCAATTTGTTTAGAATCAATTCGCTCATCTTTAGCTCTGACGTCACACTCTGGTTTAGAACTGCGTCATATGTAGGGTATGTATAAGGACAGTTTCACCCAATAAACAAGCTTTTCGCTCTATTATCTGGTGATCGGCTGCCCCTATGGACGGGCAGATTATCGGGAACGAGTGTTGGCAGGAATATTTGTTACCGATAATCTGCCCGAATATCGGCCCATGTAAATTCCCCTTTAGTTGGCAGACATCAGATAAGCATTAAAAGAACCACGTTTGTACTGGTAATAGGCAGTGGGGGTTAGGTCACCCGAACCTTATGTCACTTGGTTAAGAGGCCGCTGCATCAGGAGGAGAATAAATGGAGAGATGGCCAGACATGTTCATCGTTCTCTCTACTAATATAGCTGACACCCAGCCACTAGACCCTGTCATTTAACCCCTCAAATGCCACAGACAACAGCAACTGCAGTATCTGAGAGGTTAGACAGAGGGAGAGGACCCGGCATACATGCGTTGTCTATGGATATCTCTTACAACTGTAATCCATACAGTTGCATGTACTGGGGTGTACATTCAGCACATACATTAGTAAAAAGTCACTTACAGGACATATGGTTTTATAATTACAAAAATGGACACTCTGAACAATGGCAGCAAAGACATCACTTTTCCTTAACGCCTTGTGCCAGTTCTCCTTTACACCAGTTTTGATAAATCTCCCCCATAGTTCCGCAAGATGTACCCTACCGCAAGTTAAGAAACAGAACCTCTGGGGGAAATCAGTCTGATAAAATGCACGTATGCTCATTTTTCATGTTGACATAACAAAAAATCTCAGTATATCACCTGTGGTGATGTGTACAGTATAAGTGCTGGGAGGCGTGTATATCCCACCCAGATACCTCAGCTGGGTGAGATAACTGAAATCCAGAAAGCTGCAGTGGTTTCAGCAAAGTGTAGTTTGCTGAGACAGTTTTGTCTAGATGTTCTTCTGGGCTGGATTTCATGTGGACTGGGGATAGGTTTGGTAGTGGGATCTGCCAGTCCATACCCTTCCACTACATGTATTGTTTTTTGCCAGAGGTGATCGCAGGTGAGGCCTGCTGCTGTAATCAAGGAGGGATAAAACAACCCTCTGTGTATAACTTGGGGGGAGAAAGGCTGAGGAAGCCTGAGAGAGAGAGGAGCCTGAGAGGCTCTGTGTGGTCTCAGCCAGGAGGGCTGAGGGGCCACGAGGCTTTGTAAAGCCTGAGGTTTGGGGGCCCAGCGACCCCTACGAAAAGAGTGTCGCACGGTCAGAGTCAGGAGGACTTCTGGACCATCTCCCCCCAAGCGTGCTGGTGTGGTCACAGCCTGGAGGCTGCTGGACCGTATATGGCTGATGAAGCCGGATCTAATCCCATGTGTGAACAGTGCTCTATAGATGAGGTAGAGACAACACGTGTATTAGGTAGAGCCCAGACGGGCAAGTGTTTATTTTCGATGTTTATGAGTGTGATGGTGCTGAAGTGCCAAAATAAAGCACCTTTTGGATTTGAACCCCGTTGTCAGAGGAGAAGTCTGTGATTGAGACCCCCTGAGAGAGAGCGATCCCTTACACGCCCTAGTTTTATATTGTTATATGCATGGCCCTGTTGAAATGTAACCTTAAAGGGGTTATCCAACACTAACAAATGCTTCCCCATATGCCAGGTCCCTCACACTGATTCTACTCACCTGGCTCCCCACAACGCTCCTGGTCCCCCACCATCGCCGCTGCTTCTCCCCGTGCGCGGATGAAAACATCAGGTTTCGGGGGGGGGGCAGCCAATGGCAGGCGGTGACAGGGACGAGCCTCTCTAACATAACCCGCGATACTAAGGAGGCTCGTCCCTTTCACAGCCTGCCATTTACTGCACCCCTCCCCCGACACTAGATGTTTTCAGCCGCGCACGGGGAGAAGCAGCGGCAGCGGAGCGGGGACCAGGAGCGCTGCAGGGAGCGGGGAGCCAGGTAACTTGAATTAGTTTGAGGGGCCCAGCATATAGGGAAGCATTTGTTAGTGTCGGATAACCCTTTTAACTTAAAAATGCAGAAAATACATAGTGGAAATGTGATTCGTTACATACAAGCATGACTAGGTAAACTATTGCTTCGTTTTCCAATATTATACTAATAAAGTTGGTGACATGAACAGAATGTCCATCTGGCGGACCAGCACTGAAAAGTCTAGAACATTTGCTTACACCAGTAGAGTGTCATGAAAGAACTGGGTCATAATTTTGTAGAATTTTTCATATTTATTTTATATGAGGCGACCAACAAACGTTCATTCCTATCTTTTAAAGCCAAACAAAGATACATACATTTTGGTTATTCAAGTAGTATATAATGATTAATTTACAAGCAGCATAAATGGATGGCATGCTGTGACATAAGGACTTAATTTCATACTGATATGTTCTGCCGTAATAAAGTTCTTCAGAAAACAGATAGAGTATTTTTGACAAGTTGTTAAGGAAGAGAGCAAGATCAAGCTGGCAACAAGTAATTAGGCTTTCTAACAGATTGTTTTACATATTTCATACAACATAGCCTGAGGATGAATAGACACTTTATACTGGAGAGATATAATAAAACATAAAATTAGTTCAACCACATCCTGTAAATAAAGGACATCTAGTAGGCTAAGAGCACAATTACATTTTAATGTGTATTATCGAAAATTTGTTATTTGTTACACAGATCTGTACAAGAGGAAGGGCTAAGCTATATGAAGAGTCTGTCTTTCTACTCAGTCACTCATTGCAATGTGAACACATGTTTAAAGGGGTTCTCCAGCTTTTACTCAGGATAGGCCAACCCTAGCTGACTGACACCCCCCACCACCCCCATTGATCAGCTATTGTGACAAATTTTTAAAATAGGGCTTGCACAATGTTAAATAGTTTGCTCTTGCTTATTAAGTTTATTTAGATGATTAGATATTCATCTAATTTGTGTGGGCACTTTAAAGATTGCACTTGTAATGGCAGCAGATAATCATATGATGTTATATTTGCCAGATAAAAGTCTTTGTCTACCACTAATAAAGGCTAAAAAGATAAGTTAATTATAACAGTTACAATATTATTATATGTTAAGGAAATTATCCAGCTTTTCTGAAAGTGGATATAAAATTCATAAGATGTTTTTCATTTTCTCTGTGTACGTGATATAATGTGGTGATATTTGAAAAAAACAAGCATATAACAAGCGTAAGCTAAAAACCTATATAAGTGAGCCGTGTGTGTTAAGATAAGATTTGTACGTGCTAAATCGCAAATATGCATCTCTTGCTAAAAAAACTAAACTCATTAGTTAACACATTTTTGGAAAAGTGAAACTTGTAAAATACTAACCAATCAAAAGCCATTATTGAAATGTCTGTAAGCCAATCATGTTTTACTTTGAGGGGTTACACCCTTTGAACTGTGTATAAATAAAGGGTCCAGGACACTTTCATGTTGGGTTCTTAAGGTTTTGAACTATACTCAGACTTCTGTCATTTTCCTCCGTCGACGTCATTCACCTGATGACGAGGCAACGATTATCACGTGGCTGACCCTTGGCCTGCCACAACATTTTCTGTTGGAGAATGCGGACACCACAACAACGCTCCTAGCTGCAGATCGCGATACGGAGACCAGGACCCAGGAAGACCGTGGTAAGTAACCCATTGTGTTACTACCTGTCTCCTGAGCTCTGCTCGCTGTTCTGCAGTGTGGTGTGTGAACGTGGTGCCTGTACCGTGTTCTGGTGAATGTATTATTTCCCCTATATGTGCAAAACTGTCTTTAGGCGTATGAATGCACGAATGTGTGAGTGGCTGAGATAAGCTGAATCTTGGAGGGGTCTGGCCCTGCTCCTCCTGAGCCAAGCTGGAAGTCTAGAGCTCGCTGACTGGCTTGTCCGGTCCCTGACTCTGGAGGCCTCTGGTTCTGGTGGAGAAAGGGTTGACAGACCTATCCTGGAGGAGGCTGTGAGAAGTGGCAGTGTAAAAAGCTGTCCAGTAGGATTGGATAGGAGCCCTGCAGTTCCTTGTTGGTACCTGAAAAGGCGCCTGAGGTCAGGGGTTGTTCCAATGTTATGTCATACTGTGTGGTTTCACATGTACTGAGTACCTGCTGATTTTGTGTGAGGAAGAATTACTGCATTGTTGCCAATTCCTGTGCTGTACAGTATATACATGCGTTGGTATTATGATACCAGTTTGGATTGGGTGGTTGCAGTTATAATCATTTGGATTGCAGTATTTGTTTACTTCCTGTGCCATAGAAAGAACGTAGAGGAGTTTAAGGGGTTTCCAGCGAGTAACCCCAGAGAAGACGTGTGAGCTACTCTGTGTGAGGGCAAGACTATATTGTAGTATTGCCAGACCAGTGGATCAGTGCTGCCTCGGAAGTGTGCCCACAGCACCACTGGTAGTAGAAAAAGTAGTGCCGCCTCGGAAGTGTGTCCCCGGCACCACTAATAGTGCTGCCTCGGAAGTGTGTCCACAGCACTGTTGTAATTCACCAGGTGTGTGAGTACCTGGATAGTGAATTAAAAGGAGCCAGCCACGGGATGGGGGCTACACAGAGTAAGCATTCCTCTGAGAAGGGAGCAGAGAAATGGGTCTCTGCAATTGATATTATGCAATGCGCAAAGGGCACTGAAGCAACCAAAGACTGTAGACAAATGCTAAATAAATTGGGAGCAGGTGTGAATGGAACATTGGATGAAGCAGAAATTTCTCACTAATTTCAAGGGGTGGTTGGAAGACCATAACAAATATGACCAGGCCACAATGTGGTATGATGTAGCCCAGGGAATGTCTATGACTGCCCATAAGGCAAAAGACACTGACAAAGGGACTATGTATGAAATATGGGATGAAATTAAATTGCCAACAAAAGAATTAAAAATCCCTTCTGAAGTACGGTGTATTATCCCCCATAAACCACAGAAATCTCTCCCTCCCACAGCACCACCACTATATAAAAGCCCGGAGGGGTGGACTTGTCCTAATTGTGGACAACAGAACCCAGACTCAAGAGAGAGATGCTCAGCCTGTGGGGGGCCCAAGCCACACTCTCGTGTGGGCTTATACCCATTAGTCAATAAGACCCTCCCCACAGTAAAAGCTGGGCAACTGGAAACACATGATTATGAGGTTTATAGGCCATGGACTCCTAGTGAGTTTCTGGCTATGTGTAACACTTTGCCAGACCCCCGTACTGTCCCCAGTACTTTCCTTCATTAATTGGAAAGTATCCAGACCGCATATAAAGCCACTTGGCGGATCTGGAGAGTCTTCTAGAGACTAAAGGAGGGGAAGTACTTAAGAATCAAATGATGGCAAAGGCCCCTGGTACTGTCCCTGTGGATAAGGCCACAGACCAGTCAGGCCATGAATTTATCATGGCCCTTAAACCCTGGGTAAAAGAGCAACAGGACAATCAGACTGACACTTTTATGATGCAAACACAAGACGCTAAGCAGACTGTAGCTGACTATGCCACAGCTTTAGAACAGCTCTGGCTTGACTATGGGTATGAGACAGGAGACAGTAAGGACATGAGACTACTAAAACATACATTCATGTCTGGATTAAAAGCACCCATACAGGATGCTGTAAAGAAGGCTCACCCTGATTGGCGGACCTGCCAGTTCCCTGACCTAGTGGCCATAGCAAAGGGAGCTGAGCTAGACTTCCAAAAAAAAAAAAAAAAAAGCCAATAATGGCTAACCAACCTTTTAAACCTAAGGGCAGGTTCCAGGAAAGGGTACCAGGTGGGGATCAGTCTCCACGTAACTGGGACCAAGTAACATGCTGGAATTGTGGGAAAAAGGGGCATTACTCAGTCAAATGTCCCCGGAGAGGTCAGGCTACTACCCGGACCTCTCAATGAAGTGATGGCAATCCTGTGAGTTCCCTCAACGTTAACTACCCCCTTGACGCAACCCCAGGTCCACAACTAATCATCACATCTACATGTGAGGACACAGGGAATTCAATAGAATTTTTGGCAGACACAGGAGCAGCCCATACCCTAATACAAGAAAAATATGTGCCTGAGGAGCTTATCTCCTCAGATTACATCTACTGTCAAGGGGTTGAGGGAACGTCTGTTAAACTCCCACTAACAAAGCCTGTTAAACTTAACATTCATGATGCCTTGTCTATTGTCACACGTGTTTTGGTAAGCTCAGATATATTTTCTCTACTGCTTTACACTCTATGTTGCAGTCCTGGCAGCCGGCCTATCCGGACACTGTTCTTTTACAATATATTGATGATCTGTTGCTTTGTTGCCACAGCTCTGAACAGTGTAATGAAGAAACTTTATCTTTGCTTATTTTCCTTGCTGAAAATGGTTTTAACCACTTAAGGACCACAGGTTTATACCCCCCTAGTGACCAGGCCCTTTTTTACAAATCGGCACTCCACAACTTTAGCGGTTTATTGCTCGGTCATGCAACTTACCACCCAAATGAATTTTACCTCCTTTTCTTCTCACTAATAGAGCTTTCATTTGGTGGTATTTCATTGCTGCTGACATTTTTAATTTTTTTGTTATTAATCGAAATTTACTGATTTTTTTGCAAAAAAATGACATTTTTCACTTTCAGTTATAAAATTTTGCAAAAAAAACGACATCCATATATAAATTTTTCTCTAAATTTATTGTTCAACATGTCTTTGATAAAAAAAAAAATGTTTGGGTAAAAAAAAAAATGGTTTGGGTAAAAGCTATAGCGTTTACAAACTATGGTACAAAAATGTGAATTTCCGCTTTTTGAAGCAGCTCTGACTTTCTGAGCACCTGTCATGTTTCCTAAGGTTCTACAATGGCCAGACAGTACAAACACCCCACAAATGACCCCATTTCGGAAAGTAGACACCGTAAGGTATTCGCTGATGGGCATAGTGAGTTCATAGAACTTTTTATTTTTTGTCACAAGTTAGCGGAAAATGATGATTTTATTTTATTTTTATTTTTTTCTTACAAAGTCTCATATTCCACTAACTTGTGACAAAAAATAAAAAATTCCATGAACTCACTATGCCCATCACGAAATACCTGGGGGTGTCTTCTTTCCAAAATGGGGTCACTTGTGGGGTAGTTATACTGCCCTGGCATTTTAGGGGCCCGAATGCGTGAGAAGTAGTTTGAAATCAAAATCTGTAAAAAATGGCCGGTGAAATCCGAAAGGTGCTCTTTGGAATGTGGGCCCCTTTGCCCACCTAGGCTGCAAAAAAGTTCCACACATGTGGTATCGCCGTACTCAGGAGAAGTTGGGCAATGTGTTTTGGGGTGTCATTTTACATATACCCATGCTGGGTGAGATAAATATCTCGGCAAAAGACAACTTTTCCCATTTTTTTATACAAAGTTGGCATTTGACCGAGATATTTCTCTCACCCAGCATGGGTATATGTAAAATGACACCCCAAAACACATTCCCCAACTTCTCCTGAGTACGGCGATACCAGATGTGTGACACTTTTTTGCAGCCTAGATGCGCAAAGGGGCCCACATTCCTTTTAGGAGGGCATTTTTAGACATTTGGATCCCAGACTTCTTCTCACGCTTTAGGGCCCCTAAAATGCCAGGGCAGTATAAATTTCCCACATGTGACCCCATTTTGGAAAGAAGACACCCCAAGGTATTCAATGAGGGGCATGGCGAGTTCATAGAAAATTTTTTTTTTTTGCCACAAGTTAGCGGAAATAGTTTTTTTTTTTTTTCTCACAAAGTCTCCCTTTCCGCTAACTTGGGACAAAAATTTCAATCTTTCATGGACTCAATATGCCCCTCAGCGAATACCTTGGGGTGTCTTCTTTCCGAAATGGGGTCACATGTGGGGTATTTATACTGCCCTGGCATTTTAGGGGCCCTAAAGCGTGAGAAGAAGTCTGGAATATAAATGTCTAAAACATTTTACGCATTTGGATTCCGTGAGGGGTATGGTGAGTTCATGTGAGATTTTATTTTTTGACACAAGTTAGTGGAATATGAGACTTTGTAAGAAAAAAATAAAATAAAAATTTCCGCTAACTTGGGCCAAAAAAATGTCTGAATGGAGCCTTACAGGGGGGTGATCAATGACAGGGGGGTGATCAGGGAGTCTATATGGGGTGATCACCCCCCTGTCATTGATCACCCCCCTGTAAGGCTCCATTCAGACGTCCGTATGTTTTTTACAGATCCACGGATACATGGATCGGATCCGCAAAACACATACGGACATCTGAATGGAGCCTTACAGGGGGGTGATCAATGACAGGGGGGTGATCAATGACAGGGGGGTGATCAGGGAGTCTATATGGGGTGATCACCCCCGTCATTGATCACCCCCTTGTAAGGCTCCATTCAGACGTCCGTATGTGTTTTGCGGATCCGATCCATGTATCCGTGGATCTGTAAAAAACATACGGACGTCTTAATGGAGCCTTACAGGGGGGTGATCAATGACAGGGGGGTGATCAATGACAGGGGGGTGATCAATGACAGGGGGGTGATCAGGGAGTCTATATGGGGTGATCACCCCCATCATTGATCACCCCCCTGTAAGGCTCCATTCAGACG
This sequence comes from Bufo bufo, assembly GCF_905171765.1. Lineage (NCBI taxonomy): Eukaryota > Metazoa > Chordata > Amphibia > Anura > Bufonidae > Bufo > Bufo bufo. The sequence goes on along the minus strand of NC_053389.1, from coordinate 546,252,320 downwards.
TCATATGTGTTTTGCGGATCCGATCCATGTATCAGTGGATCCGTAAAAATCATACGGACGTCTGAATGGAGCCTTACAGGGGAATGATCAATGACAGGGGGGTGATCAATGACAGGGGGGTGATCAGGGAGTCTATATGGGGTGATCAGGGGTGATCAGGGGTGAATAAGGGGTTAATAAGTGACAGGGGGGTGTAGTGTAGTGTGGTGCTTGGTGCTACATATTACTGAGCTACCTGTGTCCTCTGGTGGTCGATCCAAACAAAAGGGACCACCAGAGGACCAGGTAGCAGGTATATTAGACGCTGTTATCAAAACAGCGTCTAATATACCTGTTAGGGGTTAAAAAAATCGCATCTCCAGCCTGCCAGCGAACGATCGCCGCTGGCAGGCTGGAGATCCACTCGCTTACCTTCCGATCCTGTGAACGCGCGCCTGTGTGCGCGCGTTCACAGAAAATCTCGGCTCACGCGAGATGACGCCAATCGGCGTTAGTGTAGCCTGGGAGAGCCGCCGCAATGACGCCTTTCGGCGTTAGCGTGGCGGCAAGAGGTTAAAGCCTCCAAAGAGAAGCTGCAACTTTGTAAATCTACTGTGATTTTCCTAGGTCACTGTATTTCTCCAGGTACTAAACACCTTACATCTGAGAGGGTTACTGCTATACAGCAGCACCCCCTGCCAAGTACTCCAAGGGCTCTGCGTGCCTTTATTGGACTTGTCAGTTACTGTCGCCCCTGGATTAAGGATTGCTCTCAGATGATGCAGCCACTATATGCATTTCATGCATTAACCACTTAAGGACCACAGGTTTATACCCCCCTAAAGACCAGGCCCTTTTTTACAAATCGGCACTACACTACTTTCACCGTTTATTGCTCGGTCATGCAACTTACCACCCAAATGAATTTTACCTCCTTTTCTTCTCACTAATAGAGCTTTCATTTGGTGGTATTTCATTGCTGCTGACATTTTTACTTTTTTTGTTATTAATCGAAATTTAACGATTTTTTTGCAAAAAAATGACATTTTTCACTTTCAGTTGTAAAATTTTGCAAAAAAAACGAGATCCATATAGAAATTTTGCTCTAAATTTATAGTTCTACATGTCTTTGATAAAAAAAAAATGTTTGGGTAAAAAAAAAATGGTTTGGGTAAAAGTTATAGCGTTTACAAACTATGGTACAAAAATGTGAATTTCCGCTTTTTGAAGCAGCTCTGACTTTCTGAGCACCTGTCATGTTTCCTGAGGTTCTACAATGCCCAGACAGTACAAACACCCCACAAATGACCCCATTTCGGAAAGTACACACCCTAAGGTATTCGCTGATGGGCATAGTGAGTTCATAGAACTTTTTATTTTTTGTCACAAGTTAGCGGAAAATGATGATTTTTTTTTATTTTATTTTTTTTTCCTACAAAGTCTCATATTCCACTAACTTGTGACAAAAAATAAAAACTTCTATGAACTCACTATGCCCATCACGAAATACCTTGGGGTCTCTTCTTTCCAAAATGGGGTCACTTGTGGGGTAGTTATACTGCCCTGGCATTCTAGGGGCCCAAATGTGTGGTAAGGAGTTTGAAATCAAATTCTGTAAAAAATGACCAGTGAAATCCGAAAGGTGCTTTTGGAATATGGGCCCCTTTGCCCACCTAGGCTGCAAAAAAGTGTCACACATCTGGTATCTACGTACTCAGGAGAAGTTGAGGAATGTGTTTTGGGGTGTCATTTTACATATACCCATGCTGGGTGAGATAAATATATTGGTCAAATGCCAACTTTGTATAAAAAAATGGGAAAAGTTGTCTTTTGCCAAGATATTTCTCTCACCCAGCATGGGTATATGTAAAATGACACCCCAAAACACATTCCCCACCTTCTCCTGAGTACGGCAATACCAGATGTGTGACACTTTTTTGCAGCCTAGGTGGGCAAAGGGGCCCATATTCCAAAGAGCACCTTTCGGATTTCACAGGTCATTTTTTACAGAATTTGATTTCAAACTCCTTACCACACATTCGGGCCCCTAGAATGCCAGGGCAGTATAACTACCCCACAAGTGACCCCATTTTGGAAAGAAGACACCCCAAGGTATTCCGTGAGGGGCATGGCAAGTTCCTAGAATTTTTTATTTTTTGTCACAAGTTAGTGGAAAATGATGATTTTATTTTATTTATTTTTTTTTCATACAAAGTCTCATATTCCACTAACTTGTGACAAAAAATAAAAACTTCCATGAACTCACTATGCCCATCAGCGAATACCTTGGGGTCTCTTCTTTCCAAAATGGGGTCACTTGTGGGGTAGTTATACTGCCCTGGCATTCTAGGGGCCCGAATGTGTGGTAAGGAGTTTGAAATCAAATTCTGTAAAAAATGACCTGTGAAATCCGAAAGGTGCTCTTTGGAATATGGGCCCCTTTGCCCACCTAGGCTGCAAAAAAGTGTCACACATCTGGTATCTCTGTATTCAGGAGAAGTTGAGGAATGTGTTTTGGGGTGTCTTTTTACATATACCCATGCTGGGTGAGATAAATATCTTGGTCAAATGCCAACTTTGTATAAAAAAATGGGAAAAGTTGTCTTTTGCCAAGATATTTCTCTCACCCAGCAGGGGTATATGTAAAATGACACCCCAAAACACATTCCCCACCTTCTCCTGAGTACGGGGATACCAGATGTGTGACACTTTTTTGCAGCCTAGGTGGGCAAAGGGGCCCATATTCCAAAGAGCACCTTTCGGATTTCACAGGTCATTTTTTACAGAATTTGATTTCAAACTCCTTACCACACATTTGGGCCCCTAGAATGCCAGGGCAGTATAACTACCCCACAAGTGACCCCGCTGATGGGCATAGTGAGTTCATGGAAGTTTTTATTTTTTGTCACAAGTTAGTGGAATATGAGACTTTGTATGAAAAAAAAAAAAAAAAAATCAGCATTTTCCACTAACTTGTGACAAAAAATAAAAAATTCTAGGAACTCGCCATGCCCCTCACGGAATACCTTGGGGTGTCTTCTTTCCAAAATGGGGTCACTTGTGGGGTAGTTATACTGCCCTGACATTTTCCAGGGGCCCTAATGTGTGGTAAGTAGGTAAATGACCTGTGAAATCCTAAAGGTGCTCTTTGGAATATGGGCCCCTTTGCCCACCTAGGCTGCAAAAAAGTGTCACACATGTGGTATCGCCGTATTCAGGAGAAGTTGGGGAATGTGTTTTGGGGTGTCATTTTACATATACCCTTGCTGGGTGAGAGAAATATCTTGGCAAAAGACAACTTTTACCATTTTTTTATACAAAGTTGGCATTTGACCAAGATATTTCTCTCACCCAGCATGGGTATATGTAAAATGACACCTCAAAACACATTCCTCAACTTCTCCTGAGTACGGCGATACCAGATGTGTGACACTTTATTGCAGCCTAGATGCGCAAAGGTGCCCAAATTCCTTTTAGGAGGGCATTTTTAGACATTTGGATACCAGACTTCTTCTCACGCTTTGGGGCCCCTAGAATGCCAGGGCAGTATAAATACCCCACATGTGACCCCATTTTGGAAAGAAGACACCCCAAGGTATTCAATGAGGGGCATGGCGAGTTCATAGAAATTTTTTTTTTTGGGCACAAGTTAGCGGAAATTGATATTTTTAATTTTTTTCTCACAAAGTCTCCCGTTCCGCTAACTTGGGACAAAAATTTCAATCTTTCATGGACTCAATATGCCCCTCACGGAATACCTGGGGGTGTCTTCTTTCCGAAATGGGGTCACATGTGGGGTATTTATACTGCCCTGGCATTCTAGGGGCCCTAAAGCGTGAGAAGAAGTCTGGAATATAAATGTCTAAAAAATTTTACGCATTTGGTTTCCGTGAGGGGTATGGTGAGTTCATGTGAGATTTTATTTTTTGACACAAGTTAGTGGAATATGAGACTTTGTAAGAAAAAAAAAAAAATAATTCCGCTAACTTGGGCCAAAAAAATGTCTGAATGGAGCCTTACAGAGGGGTGATCAATGACAGGGGGGTGATCAATGACAGGGGGGTTGATCAATGACAGGGGTGGTGATCAATGACAGGGGGTGATCAGGGAGTCTATATGGGGTGATAACCACAGTCATTGATCACGCCCGTGTAAGGCTTCATTCAGACGTCCGTATGCGTTTTGCGGATCCGATCCATCTATCAGTGCATCCGTAAAAATCATGCGGACATCTGAATGGAGCTTTACAGGGGGGTAATCAATGACAGGGGGGTGATCAGGGAGTCTATATGGGGTGATCACCACAGTCATTGATCATGCCCCTGTAAGGCTTCATTCAGACGTCCGGATGCGTTTTGCGGATCCGATCCATCTATCAGTGGATCCGTAAAAATCATGCGGACGTCTGAATGGAGCTTTACAGGGGGGTAATCAATGACAGGGGGGTAATCAATGACAGGGGGGTGATCAGGGAGTCTATATGGGGTGATAACCACAGTCATTGATCACGCCCCTGTAAGGCTTCATTCAGACGTCCGGATGCGTTTTGCGGATCCGATCCATCTATCAGTGCATCCGTAAAAATCATGCGGACATCTGAATGGAGCTTTACAGGGGGGTAATCAATGACAGGGGGGTGATCACCACAGTCATTGATCATGCCCCTGTAAGGCTTCATTCAGACGTCCGGATGCGTTTTGCGGATCCGATCCATCTATCAGTGCATCCGTAAAAATCATGCGGACATCTGAATGGAGCTTTACAGGGGGGTAATCAATGACAGGGGGGTGATCACCACAGTCATTGATCATGCCCCTGTAAGGCTTCATTCAGACGTCCGGATGCGTTTTGCGGATCCGATCCATCTATCAGTGCATCCGTAAAAATCATGCGGACATCTGAATGGAGCTTTACAGGGGGGTAATCAATGACAGGGGGGTGATCACCACAGTCATTGATCATGCCCCTGTAAGGCTTCATTCAGACGTCCGTATGCGTTTTGCGGATCCGATCCATCTATCAGTGCATCCGTAAAAATCATGCGGACATCTGAATGGAGCTTTACAGGGGGGTGATCAATGACAGGGGTGTAATCAATGACAGGGGGGTGATCAGGGAGTCTATATGGGGTGATCACCACAATCATTGATCATGCCCCTGTAAGGCTTCATTCAGACGTCCGGATGCGTTTTGCGGATCCGATCCATCTATCAGTGCATCCGTAAAAATCATGCGGACATCTGAATGGAGCTTTACAGGGGGTGATCAGGGAGTCTATATGGGGTGATCACCACAGTCATTGATCATGCCCCTGTAAGGCTTCATTCAGACGTCCGGATGCGTTTTGCGGATCCGATCCATCTATCAGTGGATCCGTAAAAATCATGCGGACGTCTGAATGGAGCTTTACAGGGGGGTGATCAATGACAGGGGGGTAATCAATGACAGGGGGGTGATCAGGGAGTCTATATGGGGTGATCACCACAGTCATTGATCACGCCCGTGTAAGGCTTCATTCAGACGTCCGGATGCGTTTTGCGGATCCGATCCATCTATCAGTGGATCCGTAAAAATCATGCGGACGTCTGAATGGAGCTTTACAGGGGGGTGATCAATGACAGGGGGGTGATCAATGACAGGGGGGTGATCAGGGAGTCTATATGGGGTGATCAGGGGCTAATAAGGGGTTAATAAGTGACGGGGGGGGGGTGTAGTGTAGTGTAGTGGTGCTTGGTGCTACTTTACAGAGCTACCTGTGTCCTCTGGTGGTCGATCCAAACAAAGGGGACCACCAGAGGACCAGGTAGCAGGTATATTAGACGCTGTTATCAAAACAGCGTCTAATATACCTGTTAGGGGTTAAAAAAAACACATCTCCAGCCTGCCAGCGAACGATCGCCGCTGGCAGGCTGGAGATCAACTCTCTTACCTTCCGTTCCTGTGAACGCGCGCGCCTGTGTGCGCGCGTTCACAGGAAATCTCGGCTCACGCGAGATGACGCCTATTGGCGTTAGCGTAGCCTGGGGGAGCCGCCGCAATGACGCCTTTCGGCGTTACAGTTGCGGGAAGTGGTTAAAACTCACTCTCACCACAACACCAGCATTGGGCATCCCCAATTACAAACAAACTTTCACATTGTATTGTCATGAGCAAGGGGGATTTGCCTCAGGTGTACTGACGCAGAAACACGGGGACCGTATGCGGCCCATAGCACGCTATTCTACCAGTTTGGATTGTATTGCCAGAGCACTACCCACATGTTTCAGAGCTGTCGCTGCAGCCTCTGAATTGGTGCTAAAGACAGAAGACTTGGTACTACAACACCCTCTTACATTACAAGTACCACATTCAGTTGCTGAATTACTACACTCCACCAAACTGAAACATTTGTCTCAAGCCAGAATCACAAAATATGAGATGACACTACTCAGCCCCCACATTACCTTACAGCCATGTACTGTTCTAAATCCAGCTACTTTGATGCCAGTGGATTTAGAAGATGAGGGGGGAGTGGGAGTAGTAGAAATGCCTGATCCAGTTGCAAATCATAACTGTCATGAATTGATGATTGCAGAAACAAAAGGGTTACCAAATGTTACTGAAACACCATTAACTAATCCTGATGCTGAGTATTTTGTAGATGGCTCCAGATGGTGGAATGACGAACAAGGACACTTTGTCACCGGGTATCCGGTAATCCAGGATGGTAAGGTAATCATACAAAAGCCACTCCCATCTTGTGCGTCTGCACAGGAGGCGGAGTTGAAGGCACTCACTGAGAATAAATTGTTACACTGATTCCAGGTATGCTTTCGGGGTAGCACATGACTTTGGTGTTATCTGGAAAACTAGGGGATTTCTGACTTCATCGGGCAAACCAATTAAAAATTCAGAAGCAGTACAGAACTTCATAGAGGCCCTAGAGCTGCCCACAGAGGTAGCCATTGTTAAAGTGCCAGCCCATGTGAAGCAAGATGATCAGCTAGCTGTGGGAAATGCTCAAGCAGACCAAGCAGCCAAACAAGCAGCCGGTCTGCCGCTCCTGACATTGTTTTTTTCCCAACTATGCCAGATTTGTCGCTCTTGCAGGAATTACAGGCCCAGATAACGCCTCAAGACAAAAAGTTATGGATGGAGGCGGGGACCACGAAGACAGGAGGGCACTGGCAGTAGCTCTAGGACCTAAGTGAAAGTTTGGATGGAGACGCATCTTTGGCAGAAAGGAAGTGTCCGTCCCAGGTTTCCCATCACTGAAGTGTCCATAACGTTGACTAGAGGAGGACAGAGGTGGACTTTCAAGGCAGTTCCAGGCATGGGTGTAGGAACCCCCAAAAATCTGGGGGGGACAGCATTTTTGCTTCCCGGGTATAAACTTACAGTTCTGAAGACTCAGGGGTGCTGGCTTGGCCGGGCAGAAGGAGTGTGGGAGACTGTGAGGCCTTTTTCTCCAAGCTGCTCCGGATCAGTGCTCTGGGCTCCGGGCTGGAAGTGGGCACAATAAGAAAATATATTTTTCATTACACCTCAGGTCAGACCACCAATCAGACCCCCAATGTTAATCAGACCCCCACTAACAGCCCCAATAAGATCCCCAATGTTAATAAGACCTCAGATCACACCTCAGCTCAGACCCCAATATGAATGACCCCCAATCAGACCTCAGATAAGAGCCCCATGCCTCTCCAGCAGCCCCTAGTGCCTCTCCAGCAGCCCCCAGTGCCTCTCATCAGCCCCCAGCGCCTCTCATCAGCCCCCCAGCGCCTCTCATCAGCCAGTAATAACAGCCCCCCCTCAATCATGTGCCAGTAATAACAGGGCCCCCTCAATCATGTGCCAGTAATAACAGCCCCCCCCCCCCCCCCAATCATGTGCCAGTAATAACAGGGCCCCCCTCCAATCATGTGCCAGTAATAACAGGGCCCCCCCAATCATGTGCCAGTAATAACAGCCCCCCCCCAATCATGTGACAGTAATAACAGGGCCCCCCCCTAATCATGTGCCAGTAATAACAGCCCCCCCCAATCATGTGCCAGTAATAACAGGGCCCCCTCCCAATCATGTGCCAGTAATAACAGGGCCCCCCCCAATCATGTGCCAGCAATAACAGGGCCCCCCCCATTATGTGCCAGTAATAACAGCCCCCCCCTAATCATGTGCCAGTAATAACAGGGCCCCCCCAATCATGTGCCAGCAATAACAGGGCCCCCCCCTATTATGTGCCAGTAATAACCAGGCCCCCCATTATGTGCCAGTAATAACCAGGCCCCCCATTATGTGCCAGTAATAACCAGGCCCCCCCATTATGTGCCAGTAATAACCAGGCCCCCCCATTATGTGCCAGTAATAACCAGGCCCCCCCATTATGTGCCAGTAACAGGGCCCTCCATTATGTGCCAGTAAAAAAATAATTAACACTTATACTTACCTCTTTGGAGCGATGCAGGACTCTTCCGGCCTGTGTCCCTCTCCAGCGCTGTACGGCTCAGGCGGCGCGATGACGTCATCGCGCCGCCTGCGCCGGCCTCTGATAGGCTGCCGGCCTAGTAGTGCCAGCAGCCTATCAGAGGAACAGGAAAGGGACACACCTCCCTGCCCTGCTCCTCCGCAGCCTTCTGTTTGTATCGCTGTCCTAAGGACGGCGATACAAACAGTCAGATCACTTCCACTACCACAATGGAAGCGCTCATCTCAGTGCCTGCCCTGCCGCCGCCGCACACATTGCCCCGCCGCCGCCGCACACACTGCCGCTGGGGGGGATTTGACCAAACCTGTCCCCCCCGCATTATTTCCTGGGGGTGATCCATCCCCCCTGTCCCCCCCGCTTCCTACGCCCATGATTCCAGGCCTACTCCACGTAGCTACACTTCCAGGTCGCACCATATTGGTCAAGGGATATGCCATGATTGACAGCACTGTCCAACCAAGGGACAGCAACGCCCAAGATAATGTTAATTTTCCTGATTCTACAACAGAGGACCACAGCTAGACAGAAACTTTTAGGCTTACTGCTGATGCTCCTAGCAGGTATAGCTGACCTACCAGCTCCTAGAGATTCCAACACAGGAGCAGAAGAAGGTGTATCTAGAACTATAGACAATGATGCATGGAACAACAATGCTGCACCTACATCCACTTAGTGTGTGTTTGTGTGCCGTATGTGGTTTTAATAAAATGTATGTATGCCTAATCAAATGACAACTACTAGATAGACTGGAATCGATGCTTGCATCGCATGGTCTATGCAGCTTATCTGTATACTCTGTGAAGTACGGGCTGTCTAAGGGGTCATTTGTTTGTCCAGGCAGGTTAGTAGTTAGCAAGACACACACACACATGATAAAATGAAGTCTTAAGAACAAAACGTCTACCACGTGAACAGAAAAATTGAAAAAAAGGAGGGAAATGTTAAGGAAATTATCCAGCTTTTCTGAAAGTGGATATAAAATTCATAAGATGTTTTTCATTTTCTCTGTGTCATGTTGGGTTCCTGACAAGGTTTTGAACTATACTCAGACTTCTGTCATTTTCCTCCGTCGACGTCATTCACCTGAACACGAGGCAACGATTATCACGTGGCTGACCCTTGGCCTGCCACAACAGGTAATACATACTATGGTAACAAAAATTGTATAGTTTTATGTCTGGGAATAAGGAAGAGATGGGAATAAATGCAGTTCATGCAGTCATGTCCACAAAAGTACCATGTGCTAAAGTAGCACTAAAGTGCGCTAAGCCTGAAGCTCATTGTTTCTGTCTGAACTATGGAACATATGTATATGTATCTAGATACTGTGTGTGTAAACTTAAAGGGAACCTCTCATCGGGATTTTGGGTATAGAGCTGGGGACATGGGTTGCTAGATCGCCGCTAGCACATCCACAATACCCAGTCCCCATAGCTCTGTGTGCTTTTATTGTGTCAAAAAAACGATTTGACAGGTTCCCTTTAATTTTAATATGCATTGTGACACAGTAAAGGGAATTGTATGTGGAGGCAGGTATTTTCCTCCCAGTGTGTGCTGCTGGACTGATTAGCAGTCAGGTAAGGTCAAACACCGGACTGGATCGCAGGTGCCGGTCCGGGTTTTTGTTAACACCTAGCTGCCTTTAAAAGACAGCTGGGTTCATGCAGAGGGGATCTCTGTATTGGGATCTGAGGCTTGTGCCGGGGTGGCTTTGCTTGAAAGTGTTTTTTTGTTCTGTGAACTTTCTAACGTTGAGCACTAACACTGAACTTTTGGTTAACAAACCGGTTGGTGCCTTTATACTGCGTCCGTTTACCAGAGCGAATCCCCACAATATATATTACTGTATTACAGATCCCCCTGCTCTCTGGTTGCCCTCAACATAGACATGTGACTGCTGTGTCCAGTGATTGGCTGCAGTAGGCACATATCTATGTCGGGATCACAGGACAGAACAGAGACTGGCATGAATTGGGAAGTTTAGGAACTGGAGCAGTAGTAGATAGTGAGTATGGCTTCTTTTATTATTATTTTATAACATTCAAAGTAGCTTTCAAGAAAATTTTACAAGGCTTTTGGATTCTGATCTGGATACATTTGAGGGTCTGTTCGGTGGTTTGATGCATGAAGCTTGCTTTGGGGCGCAACATTTTCTAGCTACTCCTCTGCTTTCATCTGTAACTGGGCACTTTTACTTAGCAGTATAGTATTTAGAAACATTGGGCAGCACTGTACATAAAGTAATAGGCAGTGGTGCACCTAGCCTTTTTGCTGCCTGAGGTGAAAACTTCCCACTTTCCTCCAGCCCTCCTGTTAGAGGCATATTTGGAAAACATTATATACAGTGCTAAAAACATACAGGGTAATACAGTTCTACATACCTCTTACATCCAGTGATGTAGATGTTCTCTTTCCTTATCATCTCCATTCAGAACAGACCGCCATGATGATTTCTTCCGACCTCTTGTCTACAGAGTTTGGCACACAGACATCTTAGTTTCCTACTTTTCCACCCTCCTTCCCACCTTCTAAACACCCCATTCTGCCACCTCCCAATACTGTGCCCACTATGCTCCCCAATACTATACTGCAGAAACAGTCCCCTGAAAATACTAGTACCACACAGATACTGTAGTGTTTCCTTCAATAATTATTGCACACAGTGCCATGAAAAATAACTGTACCCAGCAAATAGTGTCCCTGACACTTATAGTCCTGTAAACAGTGTCCTCCAAAAATGATTGTGCTAAGCCGATACTGTGCCAGGGTGCTCCCAACTGTAACATTCCTCAAAAAAAAATGTGTTATAATGTGAGGCAGTACAAAAATGTCCCTTTTTAGAGCCCCAAATGTCCCCATAGTGGTTCCCCCAGTTACAAAATAATGACCCCCATTGTGGCCCAACAGCATGCTGCCAAATAAAAATTATAAACTCAAATAATTACCTCCATTCTGCTGTCAGCGATATAGTGCAGGACACAGACCTCTTCTGGTCTGTGCCCTGAGCTGTATGCAGCCCGACTCAGGTAGAGTGATGATGATGATGATGACACCAGCTTTTGATAAGCTACAGGCACTAGGACTAAAGCCTATTAGAGGTAACAAAACTGCTACCTCTTCACACCACTGGCCAGAGATTTCTGGGCAGTAAACTTTGCAGTCTTCAGATGAAGTGTTATAGAGGTCTGAGCTGAATGGAGAAGAAAGGGAAAGTGAACGCCTCAACTCACCTGTGAATCACTGGATTATATTGCTATTTATTCCACTTTCATCCTTTAAAACATGTTTAAATCACTTTATTAGCAAGTAAGGTAGTGTTGAATTTCCCATGGGGGCACAATTTGCCTAGGATAACAAAATACCTTATCCTGGCTCTGGACCCAGTGGCTTTAATAATAAAAATGCAATCACGATTGCACCATAATGGAGATAAAAATGTAAAAATGTATTACTTTTAAGAGCGCCATAACCAAAAATCAAACCATGAACTTGGCCTGTACTAGTGCTACAATGGCAGTTCACTTGTCACCATTGTTCAGGCGTTGGTGTCTTGTGCCGCTGTGTTCAGTGGTTGTTCATGTTCCTACTGCTCTGTACGCTCTGCCCTCAGCTACTTGTGTGGGTGAATTAGGCCATTGTACTTTGTATCTCACCTTTGGTTCTGTGAGGGTTAATATCCTTGTTTGTGTGTGTACCTGTTTGATTCATGTGTTCATTTGCTCCCGCTATATTGTTTTTTAGTTTCTGTCCTGTCTCTGGATGTTCAAACTGTTACAGATAATGGTTGTGGAACCACTGTGCCAACTAGCAGTTTCCACATTGGGCTAGACCTGAGTGGATTATCCTGGGGGTCCCCTGGTTTTCACCCTGCAGGACAGCCACCAATCTGCTATCTCTTGGAATAGTCCTGGTGTAGCTGGCAGGTCAGAATTGCCAGTGCAAAGCACCAGAAGCACAAGCAAGATCATAGACAGAACCAGGCAGGACCAGACTGAGAAAAATACAGGTAAAGAACATGCAAAATCCATGGAACAGACCTTGGGACACAGTTCAGACATAGCTGAAACATGAGCAGAAACTTAGCAAGACGGAACAGGCACAGAATTCTCGGGAACAGTACAGACATAGCAAGTCCAGATACAGAAACTTGGCAAGGCAGATCAGACCAGAACAAGAACTAGGGAATTCATTTGCAAAGAATAGCACAGAATTCAGACACAAATGGAACAGACACAAGAGCATGGCGAACAGAATTCACACACACACACACAGGCAAAATCCATGGAACAGACTAAGGCTACTTTCACACTAGCGTTCGGGGCTCCGCTTGTGAGTTCCGTCTTAAGGCTCTCGCAAGCGGCCCCGAACGGATCCGTCCAGTCCTAATGCATTCTGAGTGGAGGCGGATCCGCTCAGAATGCATCAGTCTGGCAGCGTTTGTCCTCCGCTCCGCTCAGCAGACGGACACCTGAACGCTGCTTGCAGCGTTCGGGTGTCCGCCTGGCCGTGCGGAGGCAAACGGATCCGTCCAGACTTACGATGTAAATCAATGGGGACGGATCCGTTTGAAGTTGACACAGTATGGCTCAATTTTCAAACGGATCCGTCCCCTATTGACTTTCAATGTAAAGTCAAAACGGATCCGTTTGCATATGTTCATGGTAATGCAAACGGATCCGTTCTGAACGGATCTAAGCGTTTGCATTACAGGAGCGGATCCGTCTGTGCAGATACCAGACGGACCCGCTCTGAACGCAAGTGTGAAAGTAGCCTAAAAGACAAGACCACCGCAACTAGGACATAATTCAGACCAGGAACAGGTAAACAGACAAACAAAAGGTATAAAGTACAATGCCTAATTCACACCTGCAAGTAGCTGAGGCCAGAATGCATGAAAGAGTGGCAAGATGAACCGCCACTGAACACAATGCCTGCATATGGAACAATTGAGACAAGTGAACCACCATTGTAACAACTAGTGAGATTATTGCTCTTCTGCCTCAGCTGTTTACTCACCTATTGAACAGTACAGAATGTAGCTGAAATGGATCTTTAAAAAAGGTTCATTGATGTTTGCAAAAGCTGTTTACACAGTCACTCAGAGCAACGCTGGATTAACACACAGGAAAGCTTGGAGTATTTCTTCGCTCATCATGGTCGTCAATAATTCCTTTTTAAAGTGACATTTGAACTGCATTATGCCTAGTACAAAGGCACTTGAATCACAGTAAATACAATGTGAATGACGGTTATCATGTACCTTATTATTATTTTGCTGTGGATATTGCCTAGTGTGATATTCTGATGATAAACAGAGGAACGTGTGTTTAATTTCACAAGTAGTTTTAATATTTTTCTCTTTCTCCTACATGATGTCAAATCTTTGATGCTGTGTTCTGTTAACAAAAGTAGATCAAACACATTAGCAAAAAAAAATCACACCAACCCTGCTATTTCTGTATGCATGTAGATGACTAAAGACAGGTGATGTCACGGACGTTCCCGCGACAGGTGGCAGGAGATCGGTGAGACTGGCAACACGTTGTTTGATCTGACATGTTTTCTGCTTGGATCAAATGACGTCTCTGTTGTTTCTGGTGCTTGCCACAACTTCTTTCCCCAGGTGTGGCTATTATGGTCATTTTACCTTCTCTATTTATAGTTTCTCCCACCATGCTATGCGATTTATAGCTTCAGTTTGAGTTGTGGATAGCTGGTGTGTGGATCTCGGCTGAGTTCCTGCTGCTGCCATAGCCACTTGAAGTAAAGTGTTTTTTTTCTCTTTTGTATTTTGTTTGGGTTATTATGTGTGTTGCATTTCCCTGTCATTTGTATTAGGGCCTGAGGGAGACTCCTGTTCATCTTTCCTTTTGGAGGAACAGGTTGTCTCAGTCCTGACATTAGTACCAGGGTCCTATAGGGTGAGTTAGGACATTAGGTATTCCTGTGTATGAACTCGCCTAACTCTGGGGTCTGTTCATACTGGTAGTTAGTCAGGACTTTGATTAGGGTTTTACTAGGAGGTTTCCATCTCCTTTCCCTAAATTCCAGGCCTTATTCCCTCACCCCTTTCCCTCCTATGTTCGGTGTGGTGTTTCCCGCCCACACCTGAACGTGACAGGTGACAGCACTACAGTACACAGTGGGAAACTGTATTATGGTTAAAAGGGTTGTCCTCTTTTTTTTTTAATAGGTCATTAATATCAGATCGACGAGGGCCCAACTGCTGACACCCCGCTGATCAGCTGTTTGAAGAGAACACAGTACCCATAAGAGCACTGCCTTCTCTTCATTGTTTACCTGCTCACCGTCGCCACTGCATAATTACAGCTCAACCGTCCTAATCACTTCAATGGGATGGCTCCATCCTATTCACTGATATAGATTATCTATCCTGAGAATAATGCATCAATATAAAAAAAACGGACAACCCTTTTAAGTATAAACTGGTTTGAGGCAAGGTCATATTTAGAGGTCAAACTGAATTAGGCAGTAGGCCTAACTATGCCCTATTAAAGACCCCTTTACAGTATAGATAGCTCACATTTTCAGGAATGCCTCATTTTGAGGAATTGGCTCTAAAAAAAAGTTAGGAATTCCCTAATTTAGGGTCCTCAGACTTTTTGGCATGGAATTTATACAGGAAGAGAAAGGAAGTTATAAGACACAGAAGTCTTTCTCAGAATTAAAGGGGTTTTCCAGGATTTTAATATTGATGACCTATCCTCAGAACACCCGGCACCCCCTCAGCTGGTTGAAAGGAAGGCCATGCTTCGTGCGAGCGCAGCCTTCACTTATTTGTTTATCTGCTCGCCGTCAAGAGTGCAGTAGCGAGCAGGTGTAACTACAAGCCGTCCAATTCACTTCTTTGGGATGTCTCCTTCCTATTCAACTGTATAGGAATGAGCCTGTTGACGGCGAGCAGATAAATAAAGGAAAGCTGCACTCACACGGAGTGTGGCCTTGCCTTCAACCAGCTGATTGGCGGGGGTGCCGGGTGTCAGACCCCACCGATCTGATATTGATGACCTATTCTGAGGATAGATCATCAATATTAAAATCCTTGAAAGCCCCTTTAAGAAACCCACTTTGCATTTCAAAAAGCTCTTTAAGTCAGAGCGTCAAACCTTTAAATTCTAAGACCAGACCTGTGACTTTACACAAGGGCATTACAAACATCTTTCAAGAAAGGAGCGTCTTCCACCACATTGAGAGGAAACACATCAAGAACCTTCGCCACCAACAGATTCCAAACAGCTAAGCAATTCAATGTTGGTTCCTTCATGAGCATATTTAGATTTTTGGACAGTAACAACAGACCATAGGATTCTGAATATTGTAAAAAAAATTGCTTGTGCTTGTCTCTGGAAAGATTTCTTTTTCAGAGAAAAGTACCATATTTCCAAGTAGACATATGATTAGACCCGATATTGCATCATGCCTTAAAGTGAAAATTTCAATATCTCAGAACCAAAAGACTGGTTAAGCCACATATTTCCAGTTTTGAAATTGGATGGCTCTATCAGAGCAGTGCTGAATGTGAAAGCCCTGAACAAACTTATGAAACCCAAGAGATTTAATTTAGACACTATCTCAGACCTAAAATTCCAGTTAGATAAAATAATTTTTCCTTATAAAAGTAGATTTGAATGATGCATTCCACTCAATTTATGTAGTTCCCAAGCACAGGCGGTTGCTTCCGTTCTCTTGGAGAGGTTAGTTGAACGTGATAGTTTTTGGCCTCTCAAACACACCTAACACTGTTGCGAGGGTAATAAATCCTCTGATCACTCACATCAGCTCAAAAAAGGTTTTATGCCTAGTTTACCTAGTGTAAGGGATCGCTCTCTCTCAGGGGGTCGCAATCACAGACGTCTCGTCAGACAGCGGATTTAAAGTCCAAAATGGTCATTTATTTTGGCACCATAACAGCAAAACAAACACCTGTCCGTCTGGGCTCTAACAAATATATAGTACTTTTCCCTGACTCACCTCTAGTCACAGCTTATAGACAGGGCCTCAGGCTCCAAGCCTTAGCAGGTCTGCTCATCAGAAACAAGTCCAGACAGGGAAGGGATCAGGCTTTGACCACACCAGCACCCTTGGGGGAGATGGTCCAGAAGTCCTCCCGACTCTGACCGCGCGACCCTCTTTCTGTAGGCGTTGCTGGGCCCCCAAAGTTCAGGTTTTACAAAGCCTCGTGGCCCCTCAGCCCTCCTGGCTGAGACCACACAGAGCCTCTGTATGCCTCTGTTTCCAAGTTTTCTCTCTTCCCAGACAGACACACAGAGGGTTGGTTTTATCCCTCCTTGATTACAGCAGGCCTCACCTGCGATCACCTCAGGTAAAAGACAACACCCGTACTGGAAGGGTGTGGACTGGAAGATCCCACTACCAAACCTATCCACCAGTCCACATGAAATCCAGCCTAAAACAAAATGTAAACAAAACTGTCTCAGCAAACTACTCTTTGCTAAAACCCCTGCAGCTTTCTGGATTTTATTTATCTCACCCAGCTGAGGTATCTGGGTGGGATATACACGCCTCCCAGCACTTATACTGTACACATCACCACACTAGACCATACACTGCGTGCAGAATTATTAGGCAAATGAGTATTTTGACCACATCATCCTCTTTATGCATGTTGTCTTACTCCAAGCTGTATAGGCTCGAAAGCCTACTACCAATTAAGCATATTAGGTGATGTGCATCTCTGTAATGAGAAGGGGTGTGGTCTAATGACATCAACACCCTATATTAGGTGTGCATAATTATTAGGCAACTTCCTTTCCTTTGGCAAAATGGGTCAAAAGAAGGACTTGACATGCTCAGAAAAGTCAAAAATAGTGAGATATCTTGCAGAGGGATGCAGCACTCTTAAAATTGCAAAGCTTCTGAAGCGTGATCATCGAACAATCAAGCGTTTCATTCAAAATAGTCAACAGGGTCGCAAGAAGCGTGTGGAAAAACCAAGGCGCAAAATAACTGCCCATGAACTGAGAAAAGTCAAGCGTGCAGCTGCCAAGATGCCACTTGCCACCAGTTTGGCCATATTTCAGAGCTGCAACATCACTGGAGTGCCCAAAAGCACAAGGTGTGCAATACTCAGAGACATGGCCAAGGTAAGAAAGGCTGAAAGACGACCACCACTGAACAAGACACACAAGCTGAAACGTCAAGACTGGGCCAAGAAATATCTCAAGTCTGCATCCTTCAAGAAAAACATGATTTTCATGCAGGACAATGCTCCATCACACGCGTCCAAGTACTCCACAGCTTGGCTGGCAAGAAAGGGTATAAAAGAAGAAAATCTAATGACAGGGCCTCCTTGTTCACCTGATCTGAACCCCATTGAGAACCTGTGGTCCATCATCAAATGTGAGATTTACAAGGAGGGAAAACAGTACACCTCTCTGAACAGTGTCTGGGAGGCTGTGGTTGCTGCTGCACGCAATGTTGATGGTGAACAGATCAAAACACTGACAGAATCCATGGATGGCAGGCTTTTGAGTGTCCTTGCAAAGAAAGGTGGCTATATTGGTCACTGATTTGTTTTTGTTTTGTTTTTGAATGTCAGAAATGTATATTTGTGAATGTTGAGATGTTATATTGGTTTCACTGGTAAAAATAAATAATTGAAATGGGTATATATTTGTTTTTTGTTAAGTTGCCTAATAATTATGCACAGTAATAGTCACCTGCACACACAGATATCCCCCTAAAATAGCTAAAACTAAAAACAAACTAAAAACTACTTCCAAAAATATTCAGCTTTGATATTAATGAGTTTTTTGGGTTCATTGAGAACATAGTTGTTGTTCAATAATAAAATTAATCCTCAAAAATACAACTTGCCTAATAATTCTGCACTCCCTGTATTTTAATAGTCAGTCAGAGGATCCTCTTATCTCCCAGAGGTAAAGGATGATTTTCATTCTTAGAAGCAGAGGTTTTTCCATAAGGAAAAATCTGTGGTTGTACCAACAAAGTCATTGGTGTTTCTAGGTTTTCCCAAGGCTCAATCTTTTTCATTTAGGCATCCAGAGGAAAAAAAATTGTGGATCTAAAAGGACTGATAAATCTTGTGATGCTTGCAAACCTCCATGAGAGGCCTTGCAGTACTTATCGGGAAGATAGTTGCAATGCAACCAGGGCAAGAACAAGCCCCGCTATTGTGCAGACAGATGCAGATGTGGTTGGCCAAGTTACTCCGATATAGTCTCAGTTGGAGAGAAGAATTTAGGGACGAGCTAGAGACAATTCTTCATATAAGGCCTTATTTGCAAAGTCAATGTTCGGTCAGTGATTTCCGACATAGATTGTGAGCCAAAACTAGGTGCAGGTCTAAAGAAAGAACAAGTGCAAATCTTTCAATACCTTATCTCTGTGTAGGTTTCAATTCTGGTTTTGGCAAAAAAATTATCATGATAATAATAGATCCTAAGTCGATTTGGTCAATGAATGCTGTACGAAGATCCATCTCTGTACAGCATTCAAACGTATGGGCTCCGGTGAGGTGAAATTCGTTACCACCGAAGTCTTGTGAGACTTTGGTGAATAATTTCGGACTAATCTCATGAGACTTCGGTGAATACCTTTGGACTTTGATTTTTAAACTTGAAAACCATTTTAAAACTTGAATCCGAAGTCGGCTTCGGGACCGAGGTACCAGTCATATTTTTACATTATCAGAATTATCTAATATGACTAATAATTTATTAAACTTGTCACTAAAACTTGGAACAGATATATGTTAGTAATATCGTAGTTCCGCCCATTGACTGATATTGGGGCAGCTTTAGAGTTTTTAACAATGAAGTTTCATTTTGGCTTAACCTCTTATACTTTGACGGGTTCTGTTGTTAACATTATAATTTCAGACCTTACAACTAGGGATGAGCGAATCAACTTGGAACTGATCCGGGTTCGGGAAATGTTTTTTTACAGTACAAATTAATTTATGAAGTTATTGCACGAAGTCTCGAGAGACTTCGCAAAGTAATACTTCGGCTCATCGGAGCCAATACATTCTAATAATGTACGGAGGTCCTGCTCCATACAGTATTGGAACAAAGTTTTATGCGAATCGACTTTGGATGTTTCATCCGAAGTCGATTCGCTCATCCCTACTTACAACTAAAAAGTTTTACTTAAGACTCTTGAGAGATGCATTAGTTTCCAGATCCAGTATTCCCAAATATTCCAAGACACGGTATATGGAAACCCTTTTGAAATATATCTCAGTGAGCTCTCATATCTAGATTTGTGTTTAAAAATGATAAGGGTAAAGTTGCAGTGTCTTTTGGCACTAGCCTTGGCTGCAAGAACTAAGGAGTTGACCCTGATTCATATCGATAAACCCTAGTTAACTACAACACTAATAGGTTTCCACTTAATTCTTAAAGTTAGAACATAAACATCACATACTGTATTGATGACAGTCTAGTTGAGATCAACCTAATAAGAGATCCTGATGATCAGTCATTTTGTGTTCATTTCTTCAGGAATATTTGGATGACAGCTCCATTAAGAAATAATATAACAAATCTCATTACTTTATGACAACCCAAAAGATGTACTAGGGCTAATATCATCAGAGGATGGATTCTGTTAGCTATAAAGAGTGTAGGAATAAACACATATATTTAACCCCTTCCTGACATGCACCATACATCCACATTTACATCCTTGGTCCATTACAGGTTCCCTGGCCCCAGGTGAGGCCAGCTGGGTTAATCAAGCTGGAATAAATCAACCCTCTGTGTATGAGTCTGGGGGAAAGGAAGTGACCCTACAAAGAGGGAAGACTGGGAGGCTTGTGTGGTCACAGCCAGGAGAGCTGTTAGACCGTGTGGCTAAGTGAAGTCGGATCTCTCCCCTGGATCTTGTGTACATGATGCTCTTTTATTCCTGAGCCCTGTCGTATATCCAGACAACAGTTTAGAGACACATGTAGGGTATTTATACAATCAGAAAACACGGTATAGTAATTAGAGAATTGAATTTTTCACAGTGGCACAAATTGAGTGCAACATATTGGGCACTGAAATAGCATACCTGGAAAAATAGCATTCATTTTTCCTCTTCTACCAAACATTCATTTCTGAAAAGCACCAAATGGATCAAAGTGCTCACTATACCCCTTGAAAAATTCCTTGGGGGGTGTACTTTCCAAAATGTGGTCCCTTTTTGGTGGTTTCCATTGTAGGTATACCTCAAGGTACCAAAACCCATTCCAGCAAAATCTGCCCTCCTAAATCCATATAGTGCTCCTTCTTTTCTGAGCCCTGCTATGTGCCCATACATTAGTGTGCAACCACAAATGGGGTGTTTCTGTAAACTTCATAATCAGGGTAATAAATATTGAGGGTTGTTTTGTTGTTAACCCTTGCTGTGTTACAGGAACAAATGGGTTGAAATGGAAAATCTGCAAAAAGGGAAAATTTTAACTTTCACTTCCATTTTTCATTAATCCTTGTGGAACATCTAGAGGGTTAACACAATTTGTAACATCAATTTTTAATCATTTGAGGGGTTTATTGTCTAAAATGGGGACAATTGTGGGTGGTTTCTATTATTCTATTAACTATTATTAAACAGGAACTTAAAAACATCTTGGATGTAGCTAAAATGAATAAGCTTATCAACCAAGAGGAGTATGATTTTCTTTTTCCACAGTACCCCGTATTGCCACCTTTTATTGCCTTCCAAAGGTGCATAAAGGCCATAAACCTTTGAAGGGACGACCGATCGTCTCGGGAATAGACAGCCTGAGTCTTAACATAGGCACCTACATTGATATGATCTTATCTCCTTTCGTACTCTCGCTTCCATCATATGTAAGGGATACTGGTGATCTCCTCAAACAGATTGAGGGGATTCACCTTGAGGAGGACTGTATATAGGGGAGTATAGATGTTGAGGCCCTATACTCCTCAATTCCAAGCTTGACGTACCGGTACGTCATGGGTTTAAACCGCGATTGCGGCGCGGCGGGGGTTAATCGGAACAGGATGCTCGCTGAAATCATTCAGCGGGAATCCTGTCACAACGCTGAGGGGGTCATGTGACCCCCCCGTATCGGCGATCGCCGCAAACCGCAGGTCAATTCAGACCTGCGGTTTGCGGCTTTACCTGCGGTTGCGGCGGCTGTGCGGCGGGTCCCCATGCGGCTGTGGGGGGGACCCGATGGCATGGAAGGCAGCGCGATGTCTGAGGAAGGCATCGCGCTGCCTTCCGGTGAAGAGCCTGTGAGATCCAGCCCCCTGGATCTCACAGGCCCTGGAAGCTGTATGAGTAATACAGCCAATGCATTCCAATGCAGGAGTATTGGAATGCATTGTAAAGGAATATACCCCCCCAATGTGACCCCCCCGTATCGGCGATCGCCGCAAACCGCAGGTCAATTCAGACCTGCGGTTTGCGGCTTTACCTGCGGTTGCGGCGGCTGTGCGGCGGGTCCCCATGCGGCTGTGGGGGGGACCCGATGGCATGGAAGGCAGCGCGATGTCTAAGGAAGGCATTGCGCTGCCTTCCGGTGAAGAGCCTGTGAGATCCAGCCCCCTGGATCTCACAGGCCCTGGAAGCTGTATGAGTAATACAGCCAATGCATTCCAATGCAGGAGTATTGGAATGCATTGTAAAGGAATATACCCCCCCAAAGTTCAAGTCCCAAAGTGGGACAAAAAATAAAGTGAAAAAAAAGTTGAAAAAATTAAGTTTTCCCCCCAAAAAATTTAAGTTTCAAGTAAAAATAAACAAAAACTTCATTTTCCCCAAATAAAGTTAAAAAAAATTGCTAAAAAATAGGGGGGGGGGAGTATACATATTAGGTATCGCCGTGTCCGTATCGACCGGCTCTATAAACATATCACATGACCTAACCCCTCAGATGAACACCGTAAAACATAAAAAATAAAAACTGTGCTAAATAAACCATTTTTTGTCACCTTACATCACAAAAAGTGTAATAGCAAGCGATCAAAAAGTCATATGCACCCCAAAATAGTGCCAATCAAACGTCATCTCATCCCTCAAAAAATGAGACCCTACATAAGATAATTGCCCAAAAACTGAAAAAACTATGGCTCTCATAATATGGAGACACTAAAACATGATTTTCTTTTTGTTTCAAAAATGATATTATTGTGTAAAACTTACATAAATAAAAAAAAGTATACATATTAGGTATCGCCGCATCCGTATCGACCGGCTCTATAAAAATATCACATGACCTAACCCCTCAGATGAACACCGTAAAAAATTTAAAATAAAAACTGTGCTAAATAAACAATTTTTTGTCACCTTACATCACAAAAAGTGTAATAGCAAGCGATCAAAAAGTCACACGCACCCCAAAATAGTGCCAATAAAACCGTCATCTCATCCCGCAAAAATCATACCCTACCCAAGGTAATCGCCCAAAAACTGAAAAAATTAGCTCTCAGACTATGGAAACACTAAAACATGATTTTTTTTTGCTTCAAAAATGAAATCATTGTGTAAAACTTACATAAATAAAAAAAGTATACATATTAGGTATCGCCGCATCTGTGACAACCTGTTCTATAAAAATATCACATGATATAACCTGTCAGATGAATTTTGTAAATAACAAAATATAAAAACCGTGCCAAGACAGCTATTTCTTGTTATCTTGCCTCACAAAAAGTGTAATATAGAGCAACCAAAAATCATATGTACCCTAAACTAGTACCAACAATACTGCCACCCTATCCCGTAGTTTCTAAAATGGGGCCACTTTTTTGGAGTTTCTACTCTAAAAATTTCATCTCCATTTGCCAATAACGCTTGTGGAACACCTAAAGGGTTAACGACATTTGTAAAATCTGTTTTGAATACCTTGAGGGGTGTAGTTTCTTAGATGGGGTCACTTTTATGGAGTTTCTACTCTAGGGGTGCATCAGGGGGCTTCAAATGGGACATGATGTAAAAAAAAACTGTCCAGCAAAACCTGCCTTCCAAAAACCATATGGCATTCCTTTCCTTCTGCGCCCTGCCGTGTGCCCGTACAATGGTTTACGACCACATTTGGGGTGTTTCTGTAAGCTACAGAATCAGGGCCATAAATTTTGAGTTTGGTTTGGCTGTTAACCCTTGCTTTGTAACTGGAAAAAAATTATTAAAATAGAAAATCTGCCAAAAAAGTGAAATTTTGAAAATTGTATCTCTATATTCTATTAATTCTTGTGGAACACCTAAAGGGTTAACAAAATTTGTAAAATCAGTTTTGAATACCTTGAGGGGTGTAGTTTATAGAATGGGGTCACTTTTTGGGTGGTTTCTATTATGTAAGCCTCGCAAAGTGACGTCAGACCTGAACTGGTCCCTAAAAATTGGGTTTTTGAAAATTTCTGAAAAATTTCAAGATTTGCTTCTAAACTTCTAAGCCTTGTAACATCCCCAAAAAATAAAATATCATTCCCAAAATGATCCAAACATGAAGTAGACATATGGGGAATGTAAAGTAATAACTATTTTTGGAGGTATTACTATGTATTATAGAAGTAGAGAAATTGAAACTTGTAAATTTGCAATTTTTTAAAAAAAAATTGTAAATTTGGTATTTTTTTATAAATAAAAATGAATTTTTTTTACTTCATTTTACCAGTGTCATGAAGTACAATATGTGACGAAAAAACAATCTCAGAATGGCCTGGATAAGTCAAAGCATTTTAAAGTTATCAGCACTAAAAGTGACACTGGTAAAATTTGCAAAAAATGGCCTGGTCCTTAAGGTGAAATAGGGCTGAGTCCTTAAGGGGTTAAAAAGAAAAAAAAATTCAAATTTAGAAATTAGTGAATTTTTCCAACTTTTCTGTAAAAAAAAATGTTTTTATAAATAAAGGTAAAACATTTTCCACTAACATGAAATACATAAGAAAACATTCTTAGAATCACTTGAATAAGTAAAGGCATTCAAAAGTTATTACCACATATAGTGACACATCAGATTTGCAAAATTTGGTTGTGTTAGGAAGGTGAAAAATGACTGTGTCTAGAGGGGGTTGAAGCTCACTCTTTGAGAGGTGCAGCATCATCTAAAGCAGCAGCCACAAAGGCACTCTTGGGCTCTATTCTTGAAGCAGCCAGATCGGTATCACATTCGTAAAATACTATAGGTAACTTTCTGACATTGAAAGAGTTAGGTTCATGGGAACTACCACCAGGGTGCTAGGTTCCTGCTTTCCAAATAACAAAACACATGATCTGCAAACTTCATTTATTCTAGGGAAAAGGTCAGCCATCAGGACTCGAGATAATTATCTTACTAATATCTCTTTAATAAAAAGTTGAGCTTATTATGGATTTCTTTTTCTTATTAAAGGGCAGATTTCTACCTATTAGAGATGAGCGAATTTTTTAAAAATTCTATTTGACGGTTAGCCGAATTAAAAAAAAAAATTTGGTTTGATCCGAATATATTCGCGGCAAATTTTGTTAAACAACTGCTATTTCCTTGCTGTAGAGAGCCTGTATAGTGGTGTAGAACACTGTGCCTTGCAGTAACACACATAGGGAGTCTGCTATGGTAGTGAAATTATACTGTGAGTCACTATGACATGCAGATGACAGGCGTCGCTTTTAGAATCCCTGCACACTTCACTTATTTGGGCAGTCACAGGGCCAAAACTGGCCAAATAGCTCAAGTGTAAACTAATCAAATGCTCCCCTAGGCCATGCAGTGATAGGAAGGGCACATTCATCCTTTTGGCCATTTCCTGGTTTTGGGTTTCTTCTGCTTGGTGTAAGTTGGGGGGCCCTTGGTGAAGATAAGTTTTGAAGTGCAAGTAAGGGGTCCTAGTGCTTTATAAAACAATGTGGTACTGTAATAATGCAGATGTTGATGCACACAATGATGAGACTGATGTTAGTACAAACAGTTCACTCTACTTTACTAAGGCAATTCAACCGCCTACTAACCACCACACACAACTTTTCAAATAGAAGATGCATAATGCTACTGCATATACAGTGGGCTTCCAGCATACTGCAATGAGGACCAGATTTATAATCATTGCAGCCCAAGCCTGGAAATGAGTCATGGCTGCCTGAAAAGAGTCATGGTTCTTCAGGAGCTCCTGCTCTCCCCGCCCACTTACTGATGATCGCCAGTTCCCCTTTAGGGAGGAAGCTAAGGAGAAAACTAATTTAATTAAATTTTCTTAAAGTCCTGCCAACGTATTGAAGGTGACAGGAACATTCTAGGATGTATATTACTCCTGCATGTTCACATATTATTTAAATTTTAAATACATTTTAAATAAAATAAAAAGAGAGTGAAAGGAGCAGGATTCCTCAACAGTGCAGACTATTTCAGGAGAGGAGTGTGCTGATCTTGTTGAAGATTGTGGACTAAGAGTTACAAGGTGGAAAGAGGAGGGTCCCCAGCAGCACAGAGTATTTCAGGAGTGTGTCGGTTGTGTTGGAAAGGACAGACAGGATTAATGGCTCTCAAAAAGCTTAGAATCAAGTGCGGTATCGGCTACTCATCGAGCCAGATACTTCTGGGAGAACCTGCTTAGCATGAACAGGCCTCTAGTAGCTACAATGAGAAGACAAAGCTTCAAGATTGCTTGGAGCCTGGAAGAGTCGCAAAGTTCATCAGGATTCAAACCATAACTACCAGCCCCTGGTCTCTTCGTCAGGGAAAAAATCCAGAGTTCCCAGTATATGTGGGCGATATACAGAATATAACCAGGAAACAGATAGAAGAATGGGGACAATTCGATCTGATAATTGGCAGCAGTCCTTGTAATGACTTATCTGTGGTTAACCAACACCAGAAAGGCCTTTATGGGGGCAGTGGACAACAGTTTTTTGACTTTCCACGATTACTCAATAAAGTGTTGCCTAAGACAGGAGAGAATCGGCCAGTCTTCTGGTTATTCGAGAACGTGGTTGCGATGGAGAAAGCATTCTAAAAACAATTTCTCTCCACCTGGAGACAATTCCTGTCAAGATTGATGCAAGTGCGGTATTGGCTGCTCAGCAAGCTAGATACTTCTGGGGGAACCTGCCTGGCATGAGCAGGCCTCTAGTAGCTACAGACAATGAGAAGACAAAGCTTCAAGATTGCTTGGTGCCCGGAAGAGTCACGAAGTTCATCAGGATTCAAACCATAACTACCAGCCCGTGGTCTCTTTGTCAGGGAAAAAATAACGAGTTCCCAGTCATCATGGAAAAAGCTTAGAATCAACGTTAAAAAATATACAGTATGGCATCAGAGGTGTGTGAGGACGCCATCACGATAGGACGGGTACGCCATCCAGGGCAGATTGTATATGGGGGCGACATACAGAATATAACCAGGAAACAGATTGAAGAATGGGGACAATTCGATCTGATAATTGGCAGCAGTCCTTGTAATGACTTATCTGTGGTTAACCCGCACCGGAAAGGCCTTTATAGGGGCAGTGGACAACTGTTTTTTGACTTTCCATGATTACTCAATAAAGTGTTGCCTAAGACAGGAGAGAATTGGCCAGTCTTGTGGTTATTTGAGAACGTGGTTGTGATGGAGAAAGCATCCCAAAAACAATTTCTCTCCACCTGGAGACAAATCCTGTCAAGATTGATGTGTCATGCCCTGCTCGGACGGTGTGCGGAGGTCTGTCAGATTGGCAGCACGTGTCTAACCTTTTGTTTGTTTTGGAATCATGCTGGATCCGCCTTCCTTCAGGTGCTCTGGGTGGGGTCATTGGCTTAAATTGCCTTCACTCCCAGAGGGCCGTGCGGGTTATAGAATTCAGTCTGGCCTTGGATTCAAGGAAGGAAGGATTGTCTGTTCCAGCTCAGATAAGTTGGGTTTTTGTTTGTGTTGTTTGCGGTCTAGGCTATTTGTGTGTCTTCTGCCCCTTCTCCCCTTTCACCATCTCAGGGATTCTAGGGTGTTTTCAGTCCAGGCACGAGGACACATCATTCCTACCATCAAGGTCTGAATGTGGGCTTAGCAGCATAGGGAGAGAAGTCAGGGATGTGACCTTTCCCCAGCATCTAGCCTAGACACTTGTGTATTTGGTTGTCTGTGTATCTGAGATCCTGTCCGCCGTGACATTATAACCCGCCATACTTTGACTGCCATTACTCAGCGGTTTTGTGATGGCATCAATTGATGCACTGGTTGACCGCATGCAGGGATTATCCGTAGAGGTTGCGGATCTGCTTAGTTCGGTCACACGGTGTCAGAGTGTTCTGGCATCAGGTGCAAGTCAAATTGGTGGGGAGCCTAAAGTCGCTCTTCCCGAGAAATTTACAGGGGGTGCAGATGATTTTATCTGCTTTAAAGAGTCATGCAAATTGTATTTTCGACTGCGTCCATTTTCGTCAGGTGATGAAAGTCAGAGGGTTGGTATAATCATGTCTCTGCTTAAAGGGGACGCGCAATCCTGGGCTTTTTCTCTGCCGCCCGGTTCTCTGGCCCTCCGGTCAGTGGAGGAATTTTTCAAAGCCCTGGGATTGATTTACGATGACCCAGATCGGGTCTCGATGGCAGAATCTAAATTGCGTAACTTATTACAGGGTGAACATACTGCAGAGGTTTACTGCGTAGAGTTTAGGAGATGGGCTACTGAGTCAGGGTGGAACGACCCTGCATTACGTAGTCAGTTTTGTCAGGGGTTATCGGAGAGGTTGAAAGATGCCCTGGCTTTTCATGAGTACCCGGATACTTTAGAGAATGCTATGTCTTTGGCTATACGGTTGGATAGACGTATCAGAGAGAGGTGTAAGGGTCCCTCCATGCAAGGGATCCCTTCTGCGTGTGGTTTCGTCTCCCCTGCTGCCCAGGGTGATATTACTTATAGCTCTGGGGTAGGGGAATTCTTCACCTCTTTCTCAAAAGAGTCTCACTCATATTGCACATGGTATTCAGTTGAGGGTGGGTGATTCACATGTAGAGTTTATATCTTGTTTTGTCATGAGGGATTTGCCTGCTCCTATAGTCCTAGGTTTACCGTGGTTGACAAAACATAATCCAATTATTGATTGGCAGGCAAGACAAATTATTGGTTGGGGAGAATTTTGTTCGGAGAATTGTCTTGGCACATCTATCTCTGGGGTGTCCACTGCGGTTCTACCTCAATATCTCTCAGACTTTGCGGATGTCTTTTCGGAGGGTGGGACCCAGGAATTGCCCCCTCATCGTGACTATGATTGTCCAGTTAATCTCATCCCAGGAGCTAAGTTGCCAAAGTCTCACCTTTACAATTTTTCCCAACCTAAAAGAGAGGTCATGCGAAAGTATATCGCCGAGAGTTTGGCAAAAGGTCATATTAGGCCATCTAAGTCTCCGGTGGCAGTAGGTTTTTTCTTTGTCAAGAAAAAGGATGGATCACTGAGACCGTGTTTGGATTTTCAGGAATTGAACAGTATTACGGTCCGGGATCCGTATCCCCTTCCTTTGATCTCCGACCTTTTTGATCAGATTGTTGGTGCCAGGGTGTTCTCCAAGTTGGATTTGAGAGGGGCCTACAATCTGATCAGAATCAAGGAAGGGGATGAGTGGAAGACGGCCTTCAATACGCACGAGGGTCATTTTGAGAATCTGGTTATGCCTTTTGGGTTGACGAACTCGTCAGCGGTATTTCAGCGATTCGTCAATGACATTTTTCATCACTTGGTGGGGAGGTTCGTGGTAGTTTACTTAGATGACATTTTAATTTACTCTCCTGATCTGAAGACCCATCAGGATCATGTGAGACAGGTTTTGACGATCCTTCAGGAGAATAAGTTATATGCCAAATTGGAAAAATGTGTGTTTTCTGTGCAGGAGCTTCCGTTTTTGGGATATCTGCTTTCCGACTCTGGTTTTCGTATAGACCCCGAAAAGGTCCGGGCAGTTCTGGAATGGGACCGACCAGAGAATCAGAAAGCTTTGATGCGGTTTTTGGGGTTTACTAACTATTATAGAAAATGTATTCTAAACTATTCCACCATTGTTAAACCTCTGACTGATATGACAAAGAAGGGCACTGACGTCTCTGTTTGGTCAGAGGAGGCATTGCAGGCCTTTTCGACTATTAAGGAGTGTTTTGCGTCTGCTCCCATTCTGGTGCAGCCCGATGTGTCTCAACCATTCGTGGTGGAGGTGGATGCATCAGAAGTGGGGGTGGGAGCGGTGCTGTCGCAGGGTTCTTCTCCTGGCAAATGGGTCCCGTGTGCTTTCTTTTCCAAGTAGCTCTCGGTCGCCGAGAGGAACTATGATGTGGGAGATAGAGAGTTGCTGGCTATAAAGTTGGCTTTTGAGGAATGGCGTCACTGGTTGGTGGGGGCTTCTCACCCCGTTACTGTTTATACAGATCATAAGAATTTGGCTTACCTGCAATCTGCCAAGCGTCTGAACCCTAGACAGGCCAGATGGTCACTGTTTTTTACCAGGTTCAATTTTGTTGTTACTTTTTGTCCGGGGGTCAAAAACATCAAGGCAGATGCGTTGTCTCGCAGTTTTCCTGGGGGAGGTGATTCAGAGGATCCTGCTCCGATTTTGGCTGACGGGGTTGTGGTTTCCGCTCTGTATCCCGAATTGGAGATGGAGGTGTTGGGAGTCCAGGAGGGGGCTCCTGGTTCCTGTCCCCCAGGGAGGTTGTTTGTTTCCGAAGAACTGCAATACAAGGTTTTCAAGGAACATCACGATACTGCCCTTGCCGGACATCCTGGTGGTAAATCCACCTGTGACCTTGTGTCCTGGAGGTTCTGGTGGCCCGGGTTACGTAGGAGCATTGAGGATTACGTGGCAGCTTGTGAAACCTGTGCACGATCTAAAGTTGCTCATACTCGACTGCCTGGTTCACTCCTTCCTTTATCTATTCGGTCTCGTCCTTGGACGCACTTGTCCATGGACTTTATTACGGATCTGCCGAGTTCCTCGGGGAAAACAGTAATTTTGGTGGTAGTTGATCGTTTTAGCAAGATGACTCATTTTATATTGTTAACTAGTCTGCCTAATGCCAAGACTCTTGCGCAAATTTTTGTTGACAATATCGTGAGATTGCATGGTATTCCTTCGGATGCGGTTTCTGATAGGGGCACGCAGTTTGTCTCCATGTTCTGGAGGGTGTTCTGCTCTCGGCTTGGCATTCAACTTTCGTTCTCTTCGGATTTCCATCCGCAGTCGAATGGACAGATGGAGCGTACTAATCAGAACCTGGAGACCTACATGAGGTGCTTTGTGGAGGAGAATCAGGAGGACTGGTCCTCATTCCTGCCCTTAGCGGAGTTTGCTTTGAATAACCGTAGGCAGGAATCCACGGGTAAGTCGCCATTTTTTGGCGCATATGGTTTTCATCCTCAGTTTGGTACCTTTTCTGGGACTAGTTCCTCTGGGATGCCAGAGGAGGAAAGGTTTTCTTCTACCTTATCCTCTATCTGGCGGAGGATACAAGTGAATTTGGAGACGATGGGTGAGAGATATAAGCGAATGGCTGACAGGAGACGTGTGACTGGTCCGGACCTGTGTGTGGGTGATCTGGTGTGGTTGTCCACTAAAAATATTAAATTGAGAGTGCCATCTTGGAAACTGGGTCCAAGATTTATCTGCCCGTACAAAATATCTGCGCTGATCAATCCAGTAGCGTTTCGGCTGGATCTTCCGCAGACTTGGAGGATCCATGATGTGTTGCATAGATCTTTATTGAAAAAATATGTGAGACCAGTGGAACCATCGCCATTGCCCCCTCCTCCTGTTCTGGTCGATGGAAATTTAGAGTTCGAGATCTCCAGCATTCTTGACTCTAGAGTTCTTCGGGGTTCCCTTCAGTACCTGGTACACTGGAGGGGATACGGCCCCGAGGAGAGGATGTAAGTTCCGGCACTGGAGGTCAACGCCAGCCGACTGGTTAGGGCTTTTCACAGAGCCCACCCGGATAAGGTTGGTCCGGGGTGCCCGGAGGTCACCCGTAGAAGGGGGGTACTGTCATGCCCTGCTCGGACGGTGTGCGGAGGTCTGTCAGATTGGCAGCACGTGTCTAACCTTTTGTTTGTTTTGGAATCATGCTGGATCCGCCTTCCTTCAGGTGCTCTGGGTGGGGTCATTGACTTAAATTGCCTCCACTCCCAGAGGGCCGTGCGGGTTATAGAATTCAGTCTGGCCTTGGATTCAAGGAAGGAAGGATTGTCTGTTCCAGCTCAGATAAGTTGGGTTTTTGTTTGTGTTGTTTGCGGTCTAGGCTATTTGTGTGTCTTCTGCCCCTTCTCCCCTTTCACCATCTCAGGGATTCTAGGGTGTTTGCAGTCCAGGCACGAGGACACATCATTCCTACCATCAAGGTCTGAATGTGGGCTTAGCAGCATAGGGAGAGAAGTCAGGGATGTGCTAGGAGGTGACCTTTCCCCAGCATCTAGCCTAGACACTTGTGTATTTGGTTGTCTGTGTATCTGAGATCCTGTCCGCCGTGACATGATGCAAGTGCGGTATCGGCTGCTCATTGAGCCAGATACTTTTGGGAGAACCTGCCTCGCATGAACAGGCCTCTAGTAGCTACAGACAATGAGAAGACAAAGCTTCAATATTGCTTGGAGCCAGGAAGAGTCGCGAAGTTCATCAAGATTTAAACCATAACTACCAGCCCCTGGTCTCTTCGTCAGGGAAAAAATCACAAGTTCCCAGTCATCATGTGGTGCATGGAGAGGGTATTCGGATTCCCCCCGCACTATACGGATGTCTCAGAAATGAGCCGCTGCTCCCAATAGAAGCTCCTGGAAAGGTCATGGAGTGTCTCGGTCATTTGGCATCTATTCGCCCCACTGAAGGACACTGCAGATTTATCATGAAGAAACCGGATTTTATAATATTACATTATTATATAAAGAGAAAAAAAAATGAAGCCCCTTCGTCACCCGGCTCCCAAGTGCGATCAGCTACATCATCATCATCGAGTACTGTCTGCACGTCACTGATGTCCTCCTCAACCGTCTCTGGGTCAGAAACCTGACTACTCACAACAGCAGCTCCCACGCCTCTCTCCTCATCACTACTTGCCCGCCTAGTGGAGGAAGCGGCGGATGTCTCCTCTACATCTTGACTGGCCAGTAGCTGCTAACTGTCGTCTAGTAGCTCGTGCTCACTGTATAGTGGAGCTGAGCCCACAGCGTGCAATACTTCTCTGACTCTAGGAACAGAAAAGGACAGAGGCAGGTTGAGGACAGGTGAGGGCACAGGGCCTGCTCCCGGGCCATGCCAACTAAGGGTTGTGTCTGATGAACCCACTGACTCTTGGCTGGGGGTGTCTGATGTCACTTGCGACGAAGTCGAAGATCGAGTCAACCACTCGAGAACCGCTGAGTTGCTGGTCACGACACAACCACTAGCTGACACTGGGAGCTCAGGCCTCTCGAAGTGACCCCTGCTGCCACGGCCCCTTACTCTGCTGCGACCTCTGCCTCCACCAGAAACATTTACGCCTCTGCCATTCCCCTGCGCAGGGCCTGACACTTCTCTGTCTGACATACTGTTAGATCAAATAAAAATAAAAAAAGGAAATTAAAACACCCCAAAAAAGTATGTAGTTTTCTCACTTCACCACACAATGGCTAATAAGCCTTTTTTTCCCACTAATACACGCCACAAAAGGCTTTACAACAGATAACTGTACCGCTGAGCGGCAAATATATTTTTTCTTTTTGCGCTAATACACGCCACAAAAGGCTTTACAACAGCTAACTGCACCGCTGAAGGGCAAATATATATTTTCTTTTTCCGCTAATACACGCCAGAAAAGGCTTTAGAACAGATAACTTCACCGCTGAGCGGCAAATATATTTAACTTTTGCCACTAATACACGACAAAAAGGGCTGTAATTTTCTCACTTCACCACACATAATAAGCCCTTTTTTCCCACTAATACAACCAAAAAAATGCTTTAGAACATATAACTGCACCGCACAAGGGCAAATAAAACGTAGAAATATTTTTGTGTAATAAACCCTCTTAATGCCTGTATCATTCAGCAATTGCACCCCAATAACCAGAACGGTTTGTTGGAATTACAGAGCTGTATAATGGCAATTTAGATCCCCAGTCAGTGCAGCAAGGTGTAATGGGATTGTTCCTATTTCCCAGGCTGTATTCTCCCCACTAAACCCTTTTCAACATAAATACTGTGGAATGTTTCCTCCCTATCCTTTCCCTACACAATTTAGTTTTTTCTAACACTGTCCCTAGCGCCTGCAGACATCTCTCCCTGCACTAAGTACACTGGTAAATGGCAGAATCCAAGATGGCTGCCACTATTTATAGGGCAGTGACATCACAGGGCTGGCTGGCTGCTGATTGGCTGCATGCAAGGCATTTTGGGTGATCCCGCCTTCCCAGAGTTCCTTGCTCCATGTCCTTACACGTGCAGCAGCTATTTTAGGAAAAAATATGATTCGTTACCACGAAGCGTGAGGAAATTCGGCTTCGGTGCGAATTTTTCCTGAAATTTGGATCGAATTCCACTTTGTCAACTTCGATTCGCTCATCTCTAGTACCTATAAAACTGGCTGATCTGTTACATGTGCACTTGGCAGCTGAAGGCATCTGTTTTGTTCCTATGGTCATATGTACCCACATTGCTGATAAAAATGGTTTAAATAGGTGCAAATGAACCTCTAGGAGTATACTTCCTGCCACGGCAGAATGCCACATATACAAAATATAGATATACAATTAATATAGCAATGAATTAATGAATACTAGAACGTTTCCTATTGTATCTATGCTGGTCTGTAATTCATTTTATTGTGCACATGTGTTTCATTGGATAAATTATACTCATATATCATATGTTATGAATTGATTGCAGAAATTGATTATTTAATTTAAGAAAATTATTATTGTTATGTACTCTGAATGTACTTTCAGTTTAAATGTATTACTATGCACATGGACAAATGTTTATGTATATGTCACAGGCAATGCGTGAAATAAGCATATTATGTCGAGTACCTAGGCATTTCATACAATACCTTCAGTTCACACATTGCCTACAACATACAGTTGCAAGAAAAAGTATGTGAACCCTTTGGAATGATATGGATTTCTGCACAAATTGGTCATAAAATGTGAACTGATCTTCATCTAAGTCACAACAATAGACAATCACAGTCTGCTTAAACTAATAACACACAAAGAATTAAATGTTACCATGTTTTTATTGAACACACCATGTAAACATTCACAGTGCAGGTGGAAAAGGTATGTGAACCCTTGGATTTAAAAACTGGTTGAACCTCCTTTGGCAGCAATAACTTCAACCAAATGTTTCCTGTAGTTGCAGATCAGACGTGAACAACGGTCAGGAGTAATTCTTGACCTTCCTCTTTACAGAACTGTTTCAGTTCAGCAATATTCTTGGGATGTCTGTTGTGAATCGCTTTCTTGAGGTCATGCCACAGCATCTCAATCGGGTTGAGGTCAGGACGCTGACTGGGCCACTCCAGAAGGCGTATTTTCTTCTGTTTAAGCCATTCTGTTGTTGATTTATTTCTATGCTTTGGGTCGTTGTCCTGTTGCAACACCCATCTTCTGTTGAGCTTCAGCTGGTGGACAGATGGCCTTAAGTTCTCCTGCAAAATGTCTTGATAAACTTGGGAATTAATTTTTCCTTCGATTATAGCAATCCGTCCAGGCCCTAACTCAGCAAAGCAGCCCCAAACCATAATGCCCCCACCACCATACTTCACAGTTGGGATGAGGTTTTGATGTTGGTGTGCTGTGCCTCTTTTTCTCCACACATAGTGTTGTGTGTTTCTTCCAAACAACTCAACTTTGGTTTCATCTGTCCACAGAATATTTTTTCAGTACTGCTGTGGAACATCCAGCTGCTCTTGTGCAAACTGTTTTTTTTGGACAGCAGTGGCTTCCTCTGTGGTATCCTCCCATGAAATCCATTCTTGTTTAGTGTTTTACGTATCGTAGATTCGCTAACAGGGATGTTAGCATATGCCAGAGACTTTTGTAAGTCTTTAGCTGACACTCTAGGCTTCTTCTTCACCTCATTGAGCAGTCTGCGCTGTGCTCTTGCAGTCATCTTTACAGGACGGCCACTCCTAGGGAGAGTAGCAGCAGTGCTGAACTTTCTCCATTTATAGACAATTTTTCTTACCGTGGACTGATGAACAGCAAGACTTTTGGAGATACTTTTATAACCCTTTCCAGCTTTATGCAAGTCAACAATTCATAATCGTAGGTCTTCTGAGAGCTCTTTTGTGCGAGGCATCATTCACATCAGACAATGCTTCTTGTGAAAAGCAAACCCAGAACTGGTGTGTTCTTTTTATAGGGCAGGGCAGCTGTTACCAACACCTCCAATCTCATCTCATTGATTGGACTCCAGTTGGCTGACACCTCACTCCAATTAGCTCTTGGAGATGTCATTAGTCTAGGGCTTCACATACTTTTTCCACCTGCACTGTGAATTTTTACATGGTGTGTTCAATAACAACATGGTAACATTTAATTCTTTGTGTGTTATTAGTTTAAGCAGACTGTGATTGTCTATTGTTGTGACTTAGATGAAGATCAGATCACATTTTATGACCAATTTGTGCAGAAATCCACATCATTCCAAAGGGTTCACATATTTTTTCTTGCAACTGTACAATTCCTTCCTTTCACATATTGCCTGTAACAGAAATTAATGTACACTTTCTGTAATATTTTCACTAATCAGAAGTAATTCAAGCAAATGGGCACTAGATGCTTTATATAACCACTTAAGCACACAATACTTTAGAAAGGCATCATGGAGTACAGCTAAAAGTTGCACATATGAGTGATCCATAATTACTGCATCAAGTATCAGGAGTGTTGCTGTTTTATAGATATTAGTGATGATCGAGCACCTTAGTGCTTGGGTGATCAGGTGCTCTGGCCGAACACATCGGGATGCTCAATGGAAGTCAATGGGAGGACCCGAGCATTAAACCAGGCACCCCCTGCTCTGAAAAGAGATGGGTGCCTGGTTCATATGAAAAGTTCAGAAATTGATGGAAACACCACTGAAACAGTTCGGGAACAGCATGGGGAGGATGTCTGCATGCATCTTGGACTCCCATGTCACTGCTGGGAGCGATGTTGTCCAAGTAGTACGCCACTTTTACAGACTGACAATAATACGCACAAAAGCAAAGATAAAATCAATTATAGAGTAAAAATTGTTAGGAAACATTCTTTCCTGTATATTTACTTGCATATAAAGTGCAAGTTCAGCCAAAAATTTTGTTGATTTTTGGAACTGGGACCATGATTAAGAGGGACGGCCGGTGGTATCCGTATTGTACCGCTAGAGGTGAAATTCTTGGACCGGCGCAAGACGAACCACAGCCAAAGCATTTGTTGCCAAGAATGTTTTCATTGATCAACAATGAAAGTCGGAGGTTCGAAGACGATCCCACAGGCGATCCGGCGGCGTTAATCCCATTACCTGCCGGGCATTTTCCGAGAAAACAAACTCTTTGGGTTCCGGGGGGAGTATGGTTGTAAAGCTGAAATTTTAACTAATTAACAGAAGGGCACCACCAGAAGTGGAGCTTGCGGCTTAATTTTACTATGCACGGGAAATCTCACCCGACTCGGACACGGAAAATATTGACAGATTGATACCTCTTTCTCAATTCTGTGGGTGGTGGTGCATGGCCGTTGTGAGCGGGATCGATACGATTTGTGTGGTTCATTCTGATAACCAACGATACTCCTCCGTGCTAAGTAGTTACGTGACCCCCGGTGGTGAGGATTGTGTTGACCAGACTCTTGGATAGTGAGGCTGGACTTGTAGGTGAGGGCCTGCTGGTGAGCTGACCCTGTAAAAGATTGTAGGTGAGGGCCTGCTGGTGAGCTGACCCTCTCAAGCATTATGTGCAAGGCCCTGCTGCTGCTTTGTTGACTCTAGATAACTTCTGGGTGATCGCACGTCCCTGTGAAGTCTACGATCCATTTTAATGTCTGCCCTATCAACTTTCAATGTTCTTTTATGCGCCTACCATGGTGACCACGGGTAACGGGGAATCAGGGTTCGCTTTCGGAGAGGGAGCCTGAGTAACGGCTACGGCTACCACTTCCAGGAAAGGCAGGCGGGGCACGCAAATTACCCACTCCCGACTGCCATATGTATTTAGGATGAGGAAACGTTATACAGGAGAGGTGCCACAGGTAATGACACTGTTCGCAGCGTCTATGGCAAAAGTACACTGTATCTCACAGATATATGAGGGCCTGCTGGTGAGCTGACCCTCAAAAAGATTTCAGCTGAGGGCCTGCTGGTGAGCTGACCCTCGAAAAGATTTCTGCTGAGGGCCTGCTGGTGAGCTGACCTTCTAAAAGATTTTAATTTTTATATCCGCACACTTTACACAGCAGATGTGGCGTGGATGATTAAACTGTCCGCAGCGGACGCCGTCTATGGAAAAAGTATGATTGATGGCCTGCTGGTGACCCTCAAAAACATTAGGGGTGAGGGCATGCTGGTGAGCTGACCCTCTAAAAGATTTTTGCTGAGGACCTGCGGGTGAGTTGACCCTGTAAAGATTTTTATGAGAGGGCATGCGGGTGAGCTGACCCTGTAAAAAATTATATGAGAGGGCCTGCGGGTGAGCTGACCCTGTAAAAAATGATATGAGAGGGCCTGCGGGTGAGCTGAACCTTTAAAGAATTATACGAGGGCATTATATGCGATGAATAAGCATGTTGATATGATGGAAGAGGAGGAGGAGGAGGAGGAGAAATGGAAGATTCAACCATATACCCGTTTTTGTGGTGGAAGGGGTGCATGGGAATACAGAATATTCAGTACATTATAAACAACACATTTAAAGTGCCTTTATGTTCATCCACTTTCCTCTGGTGAAGCCGAGAAGTCAGGGGCAATCCAGGCCTTGTTCATTTTCAACCTATCAGCATTTTCAGTTGACAGGCGGATACGCTTATCTGTTATAATGCCACCAGCAGCACTAAATACCCGCTCAGACAAAACGCTGGCAGCAGGGCATGAGGTTCTTTTCTTTTGTTTGGTCGAAGATGTTTTTTAGATCTTGTTTGAACTTCTCTGTTGGATTGTCTTTGAGTAGTTTATAGGTCTTAACATCCTTCAACAGGGCCATCACCATTTCTAGATAGTAATCTTTGTTGAGAATTACTATATTACCACCCTTGTCTGAGGGCTTAATTTCTACATTTTTTTCCATGGTCCAGAGCTTCTTTGTCTGGTTTAGTTAGGTTGGATCCAAGGGCTGTTTTCCTGGTTTTAATTTTTTGAAGGTCTCTTGTTACAAGATCTACAAATGACTCTATTTTCCCATACTTAGTGAATGGTGGGGTGAATTTTGATTGTGGAGTCAATGTACTATGAGGTGCACTAGGTGGTATTATTTCCCCTCTGTGTTCTCTTTGTAGCTCTTCTAGGATTTGTATTGCTAGATCTTCTTTTGCACTCTGTTTTCTTGGATCTCTTTCCAGATTTTTATGTTCTTTATGTAAAGCCAGTTTCCTTGCGAATAAATTTATATCCTTGACCCAACTAAAACAGTCAAAGTATGGTACCGGTGTGAATGATAGACCCTTACATAGTAAGGTTTCATATTCTGGTGTTAATGTGAGGTTAGTTAGATTAATGATCTGCGTCCCTATTTTGTGATACAGCAGCTATGTCCCCTGACGATATCCCCACTTGTCCCTGTCCCTGAGCTGTACCCCAGGCACCAAAAAATGTGGCATAAAGGTTTGAGTTGTTGTCCCTATTTGTCCCCCACTTGAAGTTTGTGGCAACTGCGAGCAGGAGGATGGCAGCACTGAAGGTGGCTGTCCATCTCCTCCACTTGGTCCTCCACTTGGAGTTGTTGGTACTGGGTTTGGACATTTGGTATTGTCAAATACCCTGTATCTGTTTTTCTCCTGTGTGGGATTGTATCTACCCTTCCCTCTGCGTTTATAGCCTGGTTTATATCCTGATTTATTTGTAGGGATGTTGCTCTCAGATTCTAATACTTCTGACTCTGATATGTCAGTGTATTCACTTCGATTTCTTGTATAGTTGTTCCGCTGGTTTGTTTGAGTGTTCTTTATGTAAACCTTTCCTGTCTCAAAGTCTTTTTTATCCCTATTATATTTTCGATGTTTTCTCTCTTTGACTTCACTTTGCAAGTATTTGATATTTCTCTGGAGCTTTCCTTCCAGGCTGGTAAATTCAGTATGGGAGCGAAAGGTCTGAATGTGATTAATTTCTTTTTCCAGCTGTACTGCAATCTTATCGAGTACCCTCTTCTCGTATTCCAGCAGATAAGCCTGCATGCGAAGAGAATTCTCGGTAAGTAGTGTCTTCCACCCCTTCAGGAACTCAGGGTCATCCTGATGGGAGTTGGGTGTAATGTGTATCCTTATACCTCTATAGACGATATTCTGTTGCAGATATGTCTCAAGACTTGTCACTTCCCATATAGATCTGATGTATTGCTTATAGGTCTTATTGATCTCTTTAAACGCAAAGTTAATGTCCAGCGTATTTACTGGAAGATTTTCAGTTGAAAACACCTTGCTCGCCTCTAACAGAAATGCTTGTGTAGTAGGTTGATTCGATAGAAAACTTGCCATCCTATCTATTTTACTGCTCCTATATTCGAGATTTCTATTACTCAAGGGTCACTCAATTGGGGTTTGCCCCCCCTATTACCACTTAACCTTTTTACCAATGGACTCATTAACATATGTTGGGACACAATACTACGATTATTTACAATAGGTCACTAGGACCATAGATTGTCCTTGGGTTTACATATGTTACTAATATATTTGTATAAAATGTAACGTTTATTACTTGTCTCTAAAATTTACTACCTATAACTGACACTTTAAAATTATCAGCTCTGTCTGCAATGCTGTTTGTACATGGCTATATTCAGCTGTGGTGCTGGTTGCGGGGCGCCCGCTTGTTCCTGTCTAGTATGCTCTTCATTAGTCACGCACTCCACTCGTGCTATATTGTATCCGCACTGTTAGTCTCACAGTACGCTACTGCTTGAGTGAGTAAGTGAGTTCCCTGCTCGCACCTAATCACTCAGTGCTGTTCTATAATCATTGCCCATGCCGACAAAAGCTGGTTAAAACACATCTAGTTCACACTCTGACCCCCGACATGTTTCGCCATGTCTTCAGGGGTTTGGGCAGTTTGCTCGTGAGAGGGGCGGGACCAGACCATTTAAAACCTCCCTCCCAGCGTCATAATGGTAGTGACTAATATGTATCGCTTTTATTGCTGAGTGAATTCCTTAGCCTATCGGTGATCGCTTTTTAGTGGTTAGTGCCTGATAGTACCTCCTACAGTACCTTTGTCCAATCACCATTAGGCTAGGCTTTGCGCATGTATCAGGACTTAGTTCCCGCCTGGCCTTTCAGATTCCGGTGCGCATGTCTGGGTACGTATATCTGCAGCCCGATCTTGCGCTAGGTATTAGAGTTCAAAATGATCATCCGCTCATACGAGCGTGCACCCTATCGGTACTCCTGCACGCGGCAGGATGACCTGACATGGTTTGCTGTTTCACGGTGCGCATGTCAGGGCTCTTATAAATTGATAGATGTTACATACTATTTTGCGCATGCGTGCAGTCTTCGGCATAATACCAGCCATCTCCTACTGCGCATGCGCCAGGACTTTGCAATTCTCGGGGCTTGCGACTTGATCTGCACATGTCCGGGGCCCTCATATGCGATGTAACTGTCCTGCGCTTGCGTGCTGTCTTAGAATTCAAAGCGGTCTCCCAGTACCGCCTCGCGCCTGCTAAGCATTGCTTGCGCCTGCGTCTAACTGTAGGATTCAGCCACATGCCTAGAACTAAGGCTCCATCAGGATTTCTACTGCTTTGCGCATGCGTGCAGTCTTACAACTATTTTCCAACTACCCACTGCGCATGCGCTGGGACTTAGACACCTTAGAGTCTACGGTTTGATATGCGCATGCCTTGGGCCTGTTTACATGATACTGTCTTGCCACTTTTCTACGCATGCGTGCCGTCTTAGGATTAGATCGGTCTCCTACTCCTGCGTTACGCGTGTTAAGCATTGATAGTGCTCCTGCTAAGTGATAGAATTTTAACCAGATGTCTGGATCTCCAGTACACATGCGCATAGGCTTGTGTGTCAGATACGACTCTGCTGTTGTTACTCGATATTAAGACAGGTTTAACCCTTTATCTTTCCTACCTAACATATCTGTGGAACTAGCCAATTTATTGGCTTTAGTCCTTATTGCGCATATATATGTAGTATTAGTACTTTATACCTTATTTTTCTGTTTAGCTCTCTAAGGGTTTTAAATTACACTGCCATTTGATAGCTGGACTAATTTACTTCCCAGCATTAACCCTATATGCTTTTATCTATTTTTCAGATTATCCTAGTGTCATCTATTCAGAATGCCCATCATCTCCCTATATTTCATGGGTAAGTATTCGTAGGGTGTCCAATTATTAAATTTTTTTGATTTCTTCTAACATTTATATTATTCATATATATTATTTTATTTTATTTATTCTCTTGTACTTTCCTCTACCCATTTTTTATGTACAGTCGTGGCCAAAAGTTTTGAGAATGACACAAATATTAGTTTTCACAAAGTTTGCTGCTAAACTGCTTTTAGATCTTTGTTTCAGTTGTTTCTGTGATGTAGTGAAATATAATTACACGCACTTCATACGTTTCAAAGGCTTTTATCGACAATTACATGACATTTATGCAAAGAGTCAGTATTTGCAGTGTTGGCCCTTCTTTTTCAGGACCTCTGCAATTCGACTGGGCATGCTCTCAATCAACTTCTGGGCCAATTCCTGACTGATAGCAACCCATTCTTTCAAAATCACTTCTTGGAGTTTGTCAGAATTAGTGGGTTTTTGTTTGTCCACCCGCCTCTTGAGGATTGACCACAAGTTCTCAATGGGATTAAGATCTGGGGAGTTTCCAGGCCATGGACCCAAAATGTCAACGTTTTGGTCCCCGAGCCACTTAGTTATCACTTTTGCATTATGGCACGGTGCTCCATTGTGCTGGAAAATGCATTGTTCTTCACCAAACTGCTGTTGGATTGTTGGAAGAAGTTGCTGTTGGAGGATGTTTTGGTACCATTCTTTATTCATGGCTATGTTTTTGGTCAAAATTGTGAGTGAGCCCACTCCCTTGGATGAGAAGCAACCCCACACATGAATGGTCTCAGGATGCTTTACTGTTGGCATGACACAGGACTGATGGTAGCGCTCACCTTTTCTTCTCCGGACAAGCCTTTTTCCAGATGCCCCAAACAATCGGAAAGAGGCTTCATCGGAGAATATGACTTTGCCCCAGTCCTCAGCAGTCCATTCACC
This sequence comes from Bufo bufo, assembly GCF_905171765.1. Classification (NCBI taxonomy): domain Eukaryota; kingdom Metazoa; phylum Chordata; class Amphibia; order Anura; family Bufonidae; genus Bufo; species Bufo bufo. Next base: position 546,209,529 of record NC_053389.1, on the reverse strand, counting down.
ATACTTTCTGCAGAAGATCAATCTGTCCCTGATGTTTTTTTTGGAGAGAAGTGGCTTCTTTGCTGCCCTTCTTGACACCAGGCCATCTTCCAAAAGTCTTCGCCTCACTGTGTGTGCAGATGCGCTCACACCTGCCTGCTGCCATTTCTGAGCAAGCTCTGCACTGGTGGCTTTCCGATCCCGCAGCTGAATCCTCTTTAGGAGACGATCCTGGCGCTTGCTGGACTTTCTTGGACGCACTGAAGCCTTCTTAAAAAGAATTGAACCTCTTTCCTTGAAGTTCTTGATGATCCTATAAATTGTTGATTGAGGTGCAATCTTAGTAGCCACAATATCCTTGCCTGTGAAGCCATTTTTATGCAACGCAATGATGGCTGCACGTGTTTCTTTGCAGGTTCACCATGGTTAACAATGGAAGAACAATGATTTCAAGCATCACCCTCCATTTAACATGTCAAGTCTGCCATTTTAACCCAATCAGCCTGACATAATGATCTCCAGCCTTGTGCTCGTCAACATTCTCACCTGAGTTAACAAGACTATTACTGAAATAATCTCAGCAGGTCCTTTAATGACAGCAATGAAATGCAGTGGAAAGTTTTTTTTGGGGATTAAGTTAATTTTCATGGCAAAGGAGGACTATGCAATTCATCTGATCACTCTTCATAACATTCTGGAGTATATGCAAATTGCTATTATAAAAACTTAAGCAGCAACTTTTCCAATTTCCAATATTTATTTCATTCTCAAAACTTTTGGCCACGACTGTATAAGCCTTGTATTTTTAGGGGTTACATCTTCCTTTAGATGTTGGCTCAGAATATTATAACAAGATTTGCCTCTAGGGATGTTACTGGGTTTGTAGCTGTTTTTCTAATTTAGCTGGTTTTAAAACTGGTATACCGCCCAATTGTTACTTAGTTTTATTATTCAGTATGATAGAATATTTCTCAAGAATCTATTATAACTTATTGTTTTATTTCAGAAATCTCTTTCAGAGGAACGATGCAAATCTGAAGCCTTCGTTTAGCCCATGTGGAGCCAGGCTGCCGAGACGGTATATCCATCTGGTTTCCTCTTGTTGTAGTCTTTTATCTAGATTGCCCATTCTCGGGCCAAGCTTCAATTTTTGAATGCCCCATACTTTTAGGGTCTGGGTATTCCCTTTGTATATGGTTTGTATATGTCGAGAGAGAGGTGTGTCACCTATTGTGTTTATAGTGCTAAGATGTTTAGAAATACGCCTCCTCAGTTCCTGTGTCGTTTTGCCCACGTATATTTTAGGGCAGTCACACTGAATGGCATATACTACTCCCATGGATTTGCAGTTTATATATTCTTTAATCTGATATTTTTTATTATCTACAGGATTCACAAATTCCTTTTTTGGTGTCATCTTTTCGCAGAATATACAGTCGCCACATGGATAGGACCCCTGAGTACTCAGCCAGGTGGGTTTGGATTGTTTATCAGCATATGTAAAGTGACTGTGCACTAACTTATCTTTTATGTTCTGTCCCCTCCTATATGTAATGGCAGGGTTCGGGGAAATGATCTCTTTCAACTCCGCATCCGCGAGTAGTATATGCCAGTGGCGTCTCAGTATTTTGCGTATCTTGTCGTGTTGCCCGTCAAAGTTTCCTATGCAACGTACTACTTTCTCATTTTCTGTTTGTTGTATATTGCTTGAGAGTAGGGTAATTCTATTGCTCTTTTTAGCCCGATTGTACGCTAGGTGCAACGTTTTTTTAGGGTACCCTCTAGAGAGGAACCTGTCGTATAGTAACTTGCACTCTTTTTCAAACCCTTCAATCGTGGAGGCGGAGCAATTCCTTTTTGCTCAGAGGTACTGTCCAATTGGGATACCCTTCTTCAGGGTAGTTGAATGATGACTTCCCCAATGGAGTAGGCTGTTTGTAGAAGTGGGTTTTCTGTAGATGGTTGTTTTAACACTGCCATCATCTTCCAGGACAATAGTGAGGTCTAAAAAGTTTATTACTCTTTTGTCTATTTCTGCAGTAGATTTGAGGCCTAGTAGATTATTATTAAGTTTCTTGACAAAATCAAGAAAATGTGTTGCTGTGCTATCCCATAATATTAGAATGTCGTCTATGAAACGACCCCAGTATAATATGTGCCTAGTGAATTGTTGATGTTCCTCAGTGAAAACTAATCGTTCCTCCCACCACCCTAAAAATAAATTAGCAAAACTTGGTGCACAAATAGTCCCCATTGCTGTCCCAGTGATCTGTAAATAATACTTCCCATCAAAAATAAAATAGTTATGTGTGAGTAAAAATTCCAATAGTGATAAAACAAACTCATTGTGCTCTTGATACTGTGTACCTTTTGTGTTTAAATAATATTTAATCGCTTCTAGGCCCAGATCGTGTCTAATGCTGGTGTAGAATGCTTCTACATCCAGACTCGCAATCATAGTGGTTTTATTGACCTCAATGTCCTGGAGTTTGGTCAATGTGTCTTTTGTATCTTTTAGATAAGACGATAGGCTGGAGACAAATGGGGATATCATCTAGTCCACATAGCTGCTGATCCTCTCACACAAGCTCTGATTCCCTGACACTATGGGTCTCCCAGGTATAGGGTCACGTTTTTTGTGTACCTTTGGGGTGGCATAGAAAGTGGCTATGGTGGGTTTGGGATTGTATAATACTCTGAACTCTTCCTTAGTGATGCGGTTCTTTTCTTTTGCTCGGTCGAAGATGTTTTTTAGATCTTGTTTCAACTTCTCTGTTGGATTGTCTTTGAGTAGTTTATAGGTCTTAACATCCTTCAACAGGGCCATCACCATTTCTAGATAGTAATCTTTGTTGAGAATTACTATATTACCACCCTTGTCTAAGGGCTTAATTTCTACATTTTTTTCCTTCATCAGATGGTCCAGAGCTTCTTTTTCTGGTTTAGTTAGGTTGGATCCAAGGGCTGTTTTCCTGGTTTTAATTTTTTGAAGGTCTCTTGTTACAAGATCTACAAATGACTCTATTTTCCCATACTTCGTGAATGGTGGGGTGAATTTTGATTGTGGAGTCAATGTACTATGAAGTGCACTAGGTGGTATTATTTCCCCTCTGTGTTCTCTTTGTAGCTCTTCTAGGATTTGTATTGCTAGATCTTCTTTTGCACTCTGTTTTCTTGGATCTCTTTCCAGATTTTTATGTTCTTTATGTAAAGCCAGTTTCCTTGCGAATAAATTTATATCCTTGACCCAACTAAAACAGTCAAAGTATGGTACCGGTGTGAATGATAGACCCTTACATAGTAAGGTTTCATATTCTGGTGTTAATGTGAGGTTAGTTAGATTAATGATCTGCGTCCCTCTATTTTCTGATACAGCAGCTATGTCCCCTGACGATATCCCCACTTGTCCCTGTCTCTGAGCTGTACCCCAGGCACCAAAAAATGTGGCATAAAGGTTTGAGTTGTTGTCCCTATTTGTCCCACACTGGAAGTTTGTGGCAACTGCGAGCAGGAGGATGGCAGCACTGAAGGTGGCTGTCCATCTCCTCCACTTGGTCCTCCACTTGGAGTTGTTGTTACTGGGTTTGGACATTTGGTATTGTCAAATACCCTGTATCTGTTTTTCCCTGTGTGGGATTGTATCTACCCTTCCCTCTGCGTTTATAGCCTGGTTTATATCCTGATTTATTTGTAGGGATGTTGCTCTCAGATTCTGATACTTCTGACTCTGTATTGGCTCAAGCGCACTGGGATGAGTGGTTCGTCTTGGGTATTCTAGACTATGTCCATGCGCAGCCGCACTGGGGCGGAGGAGCGCTCTCTAAGTCTAAGTGCTGGCGCATGCGCACTGGGACGATCGGTTCATCTTGGAGTCTAAGTGTTGGCGCATGCACACTGGGACGAGCGGCGCACTGGGACGAGCATGTGTACTGGGACAAGCATGCGTACTGGTACGAGCGGTTCGTCTTTGAGTTTAAGACTAAGTCCGTGCGCAGCTGCACTGGGGCGGAGAAGTGCGCCCTGAGTCCAAGTGTTGGCGCATGTGCACTGGGATGAGCGGCTCATCTTGGAGTCCCTGCACAGCCGCAGGTCAGTACAGCGATGCTGGCAGGAGGTAAGACTCTGTGCAGGTATCGGAGACGCAGCCTTATCATAAAGTCACACCCATCTAGGTGATGGTGGTGCAAGTCACTGTGACCTTTGGCCTCTCTATTGGCAGGAAAATTTAGGGAATGACCCTCCCTCCCTTACCCGATGTGTTTATTGGCTCTCCAGCCTGATGCTAGGGTGGAGACAGCCTTTATAAGGTTTAAGGATGGCGTCTTTATTCAATTCTGTCCGTTACCCCTGATGAAGCCAGGCTAGCTGGGGAAACATGTTGGGGGACAGTAATCAGTGTTTTTATCTTCCTATGTCCGAGTTAGTTCTGGCAACTAGTGCAGCAAATAACTAGTGAAGCTATCCTAGAGCAAACATTGTTTGCCATACAGCATTATCCTTTTCAAAACAAAACATATATAGGACGGTGCTGCACTGGTTTGCTAAAGTAAAGTTCAAGCATGTGTAGGCTTGGGTAGTGCACCCCCGACTGATATTGCAGATGCAGCAAATATGCTTCAGAACTGACAGGGCATAAGATATTTTTAACATAGTCTTTTGCTCACATTCATTTATATTCAGAAAATCTTTTTAAACTTATGCTAGTAAAAGTTAAGTTTAGGACAAGTGAGGTTATTAGCTTAAACAGGTTTTACTTTGGTGATTTATAGAAACCCTTCCCAGATAGGGTCGCGGTTGTTTATTGTGAGTTACACAGAAGGTATTGCACAGATGTCAGAAGTCACTGCAGACACCCTTCTATAGGAAAAGTAAGTAAAAGTATGTAAAAAATACTAGATTTCACTTATATTTTTTCTATCTATGGCCCTGACAGACAGAAGGTATTGCACATGTGTCAGAAGTCACTCCAAACACCCTTCTATAGGAAAAGTACAAGTATGGAAAAAAAGATACTAGTTTTCACTTATATTTTTTGTATCTCTGGCCCTGACACACAGAAATTTTTGCACAGATGTCAGAAGTCACTGCAGACACCCTTCTATAGGAAAAGTACGTAAAAGTATGGAAAAAATATACTAGATTTCACTTGTATTTTTTCTATCTCTGGTCCTGACACACAAAAGGTATTGCACAGATGGCACAAGTCACTTCAGACACCCTTCTATAGGAAAAGTACGTAAAAGTATGGAAAAAATATACTAGATTTCACTTATATTTTTTCTATCTCTGGCCTTGATACTCAGAAGGTATTGCACAGATGTCACAAGTCACTGCAGACACCCTCTATAGAAAAAGTATGGAAAAAAAATTTGATGGCTATATTATATTGCTGCAAAATAACTTTGGAGCCCCAGTTATGGGTCTTTAACACAGTGAAAGCCAGATATCCCTCAAAGGAAGGAAAACCGAGCAAAGGGGTATCCCCATTGCAGAGATCACCAAATCCACCATATTAAGTGGCCCCTATGTCAAGATCCCGCTCTTTTACAAGCTTTAAGGATGTGACGGGGAAGCCCTCAGCTGGCTATCCATCCACAGACAGCTGTTTCGGGGTGTTGCCCCTCATCAGTGTGGAGTAGGATTTTGGCCAACAGGGAGCAATGCCTTGGAGACTACTCAAACAAAACAAAAGCTGATCTTAGGGAGACCAGCTACAGAAAACACTGTGGAGCCTCATTTAAGAGTCTCAACACAACAATCCAAAGTGCAAAGCTCCCTGGGAAACAGTAATATGCAAAATAACTGTGGAGCCCCAGTTATGGGTCTTCAACACAGTGAAAGCCAGATATCCCTCAAAGCAAGGAAAACCGATCAAAGAGGTGTCCTCATTACAGAGATCACCAAATCCACCATATTAAGTGGCCCCTATGTCAAGATCCCGCTCTATATTATATTGCTGCCACCACACACTATAGTCCTTAAAAGGACTTTTGGGTCTTTGAAATGTTTTTCAACTAAATAGATCGCGATCGCACTCCCTACACTATCTGTCCCTTCCTAAGCGCAGCTCTCCCTGACTACTAATGAGCCAAACACGCGCCATCGGGTGCTATATAGCACCCGATCACGTGTTCCGGCCAGCCAATCACTGTAATGCCAGTAACCAACAAGGCTACGGCATCCGAGCATAGCGATGCTCGAGCCGAACAGCAGTTTGGCCGAGCATGCTCGCTCAACACTAATAGATAAACAGTACACTCATTGACAACAAAAAAAATGCACCATGAAGGAATTGTTGGAATGGAATAAAACTTTCTTTATGTGAATGTAGTGATGATATATGTAAGTGCTTACCATATTCTAGCAAAAGGATGACTTTATTAGTGAAAACTGCAATTGAAAGGAGACTCTAGTACCCTGTTAGGCCGCCTCTAGCCTAGATACAAGATGAGATACGGATGGGTATGGAAGCATACAGGTCCTGTTGGGAATTCTGCAGCACATTTTCCCACAGATGAGCAGCTGGGCCTGTAGATCCTGCATACTTGTAGGTTTCCTAAGCTGGCATCCCAGCTAGTCCCATAAATTCTTGCTTAGATTAAGTATTGTAATCTGGCGGAGACATATGTTGGGTTGGAATCCCTGCCATGAGAGAAAACACATGTGGCCGCATGATGTCCTGAGCTGTAAGTATCCCTTGTATCACTACTAGGGGTGACTGTCATATGCAACAGCTCCCCAGATCATTACAACAGCAGCTGGTGGTGTGTCTCTACCACAAAGACAGGATTGAAACACTCACCATGAGGCCTCCATACTCTAACCCAACCATCGTCGGATCCCAAACAGGATTCAATGCTAAAGATGATACAGTTCCACTCTGTAGCAGTCACCACTGCAAACAAAAGCAGTGGTGGCTGGCTGTAAATGGCAGGACACATAATGGGCACAAGAACACCAAATTTCCTTCTGCTAAGTGCATGACATGGAATGGTCTGGGTAGAGACAGAGATTTGCAATGAAGGCGCCATCTGTGTCATTGTGCCTGGATTATGGACAAGAAAATTGTTGGGGCTGCTTATGCTTGTTGGCAACTCAAACGATCCTCACTACCGGTGGTTTATCTGGGCCGTCCGAAGCCTGTTCGTCCTGTACCCTCACATAACCACTGCTCCCGACACCTCCTAACTGCTAGGTCAGAATGACCTAGATGGCAGGCAAATTGTCTAAATGACCATCCTGCATCACTAAATCCAATGATGCACCCTCTTTCAAAGTCTGTCAACTGGTCAAAATGTCTTGGCATTGCAGATGCATGTCTAGCATGCAACGATCTCTCACCAAGATGTACACTTCCCAAAAGTAGTCTCTGATAGCCTTTTTATAAGGCAGCAGAAAAAGCACTTTTGCACCCTTTTGTGGCAAGACTCAGTGTCTAATCAGATCACACCTGTAATCATTTACATATCTGCCTGAGACAGCATTTTTATCTGGGTGCATTATTTTTTTGCCAGTGAATGTATGTATCAGGTGCAAAACCTGTTTTATTTAAAGAGCAGGGATCAAAGCCTGATCTTCACAACATGTTTGTGGAAGTGCATCATGCAACAAACAAAGGAGGTTTGAGGAACTCTGGAAAAAGAGTTGTTGATGTTCACCGGGCTAGAAAAGGTTACCAAACCATCTGTAAAGAGTTTGGACTCCACCAATTCAGTCACACAGTTTACAAATGGAGGAAATTCAAGACCAGGATTACCCTCCCCAGCAGTTGTTGACCAAGAGTAAGGGTCTGCAAGGTCACAAACAAACCCAAAATAACCTCTACTTAACTTAGAAAAAGCTTTAGAAAATTCACGGCACTTTGACCGTGACTTTTCTAAAGCTTTTTCTACGTTTGGCGGGTCCCTGAGGCCGGGACCTGACGCCACGAGCACCACCGCCATATAATGAATTTTTTCAAGTAAGTGGTGCTGTCCTATTCCATTTTTCTTGCTCTACTTAACTTAATCATTTGCTCAAATTAGCTAATGTTAATGTTCATGAGTTCACCATCAAGATGACACTGAACAATAATAGTGTTCATGGCAGGATTCCAAGGAGAAAGCCGCTGCTCTCCAAAAAGAACATTGCTGCCTTCTACAGTTTGCTTAACATCACCTAGACAAGCCACAAGGCTATTTGAACAATGTTTTGTGGACGGATGAGGCCAAAATAGAACTTTTGGAAAAAGTAAAATACTACATTCCAGTAATAAACTCTCAACCTATTTGTGAAACACTGTGGTGGTAGTATCTTGGTTTGCGCCTGTTTTGCTGCATCTGGTCTAGGACAGCTTGCCATCATTGATGGCACAATTAATTCTGAATTATACCAGCAAATTATAAAGACAAATGTCAGGAAGTTTGTCCATGGACTGAATCTCAAGAGAACATGGGTCACACAGTAAGACAACGGCCCCGAGCACACAAGTTGTTTTACCAAACAATGGTTATAGAAAAGTAACATTAACATTTTGGAATGGCCAGGTCAAAGTCCTGATCTTAATCCAAAAGAAATGTTGTAGAAGAACTTAAAGCGAGCAGTTCATTGGTTGCAATTATGCACAAGGGAGAAGGAGGGGGGGGGGGGGGGGGTCACACCAGATACTAAAAATAAAGGTTCACATGCTTTTGCTACTCACATCAGAATCAGAATCAGCTTTATTCGCCAAACACGACACAGTCGATCGTGCTCGGAATTGGGTTAGGCACAGGTACAGGCATAGTACTAGGGGTGGGAGGGGGGGGGGGGGGAGGGTTATGCAATGGGCACATCAGGGGCGAGGGATTATGGGCGGGAGATGGGGTGTGGTGAGTTCAGCAGTCTGACGGCCGTTAGGAAGAAAGTGTTCAGCCTCCTCGATGTCCTTGCAGGGATGGCCTGATACCTGCGGCCGGACTTTAGATGTCTGAAGAGATGATGGCCCGGATGGGAGTGGTCATTGGATATTTTCAGAGCCCTGGAGCGCAGTCTGTTGGAGAAGATAGAGTCAAGGGGTAGTAGTGGCAGTCGAGTAGTTCTCTCCGCCGAGCTGATGACCATTTGTAGTTTGCGCTTGTCACTGGCTGATGAGCTGGCGTACCACACCAGAAGGGACGAGCACAGTACCGACTCGATGGTACAGGAGTAGAAGGACTTCAGTAGGTCCTGAGCCATGCCGAACTTCCTCAGTTGTCGAAGAAAATAGAGCCGCTGGTGAGCCTTCTTTATGATAGACGAGATGTTGGGACGCCAGGATAGGTCCTCAGAGATTGTCGTGCCTAGGAGGCGGGCACTGGGTACCCTTGCGACTTCAGATCCATCAATATACGTCGGGGGGGACTACCCTTCCCTTCCTGAAGTTGACGACCAGCTCAACTGTCTTTGTGGCGTTTACGACCAGATTGTGCGCGCCACACCAGTTGCTGACCCTGTCAATTTCCTTACGGTAGGCCTGCTCATCGCTGTCGCTAATCAGGCCCACGAGTGTGGTGTCATCTGCGAACTTGATGACTTTAACTGAGGCCTCCTCCGATCTGCACTCGTTCGTGTACAGAGAGAACAGGAACGGCGATAGTACACATCCCTGAGGGGGGCCAGTGTTGGTGACCCTCGGTTTGGAGGTCAGATTGCCTAATCTGACGACCTAGGACCTGTTAGTGAGAAAGTCCATGATCCAATGTCGTAGTGTTGGGTGGACATCAAGCGCTGTAAGGTTCCTCTGCAGGATGCTGGGGGAGATGGTATTAAAAGCCGAGCTGAAGTCTAGAAGGAGGATTCTCGCGTATGTGTTGGGTTTGTCGAGGTGTTCAGTGACGTATTCTAGGCACATGTTAATCGCATCGTCAGTGGATCTGTTTGCCCTGTAGGCGAATTGCAGAGGGTCCAGCCGGTCCAGAGTGGCGGTCTTCAGGATGGAGAGGACCACCTTCTCTAGGGTCTTCATGACCACCGAAGTCAGAGCCACGGGCCGGAAGTTGTTTAGATCAGAAACGCCCTGTTTCTTCGGCACAGGGATGATAGTTGAGTTCTTAAAGCAGACGGGGACATGTCCCTCCTTAAGGGATCTGTCAAAGATTGGGGTGAGGGCCGGGGCCAGTTGGACTGAGCAATATTTCAGGCACGCAGGAGTGACACCATCGGGACCAGGGGCTTTCCTCGCATTTAGCTTGGACAGCAGGGTGCGAACCATAGTCACATTCACTGTAGGTGGATCAGCGAAGTCAGCGAGCGGGCCAGATAATGTGGCAGCAGGGACTGGGGTGCCCACTCTGGGGGGCATTGTCCGAGTTACATCACCCTCGGTCGAGGTCTCGTATCTGCAGTAGAACCTGCCCAGCTTCTCTGCCAGTGCCTGAAGAGGGGTGGTGAGCGCCGGGGGGGGGTTTGTAGTTGGTCGCGGACCTAAGGCCCTTCCAGACCACCCTCCGGTCGTTTGAGCGTAGAGAATGGTGAATGCGTTCCGTGTATGCCCATTTCGCCGCACGCAGTTCCCGATTAAGGCAGTTTTTGGCCAGTCTGTATTCTAATTGATTACCGGATTTATGTGCGGTTTTCTTGCGCCTGCGTAGTTGTTTGAGCTTGTTCGTGAACCACGGTTTGTCATTTGGGTAAATAGTGTATGATCTTGAGGGGACGCAGGAGTCTTCGCAGAAACTGATGTACGAGGAGACAACATCCGCCCAGGTGTCCAGGTCATTCTCTTCTAGGGCTCCCCAGTCTGTGCAGTCAAAACAGGCCTGTAGTTGTAGCTTGGCCTCCTCGAACCACACTCTGGAAGTTCTACGGATCGGTTTCGATGACTCTAAGCGACGTCTGTAGGAGGGGACCAGATGGACAAGGCAGTGGTCGGATGAGCCTAATGCGGCTCTCGGGACGGCTTTGTACGCTTTCCTTAGAGGCGTGTAACAATGATCCAAGGTGTTCGAGAGTCTCGGGGGACAATCAATGTGCTGGGAGTAGCGTGGTAGGACACGACAGAGGTCCGCTTTATTAAAATCACCCAACATGATGAACAGTGAGCCAGGAAGGGCCGACTCCCAGTGTGCGATGGTATCGCTGAGGGCCTGTATGGCATTACTGGTGTCAGCGTCGGGGGGGATGTAAACACCCACCAGCACGTACGAAGAGAACTCCCTTGGCGAGTAGGCCGGCCTGCAGTTGATGAGGAGCGCCTCAAGGTTCGCAGTGCACATCCGTTCTAAGAGGGAGACATTAGGGCACCAGGTAGCACTGATGTAGAAGCAGATGCCGCCGCCTTTGGACTTCCCCGAAAGGGATGGTACACGGTCCGCACGAACAAAGTTAAATCCATGGAGATGGAGAGCGTTGTCCGGGATGTCATCATGCAGCCATGTTTCCGTGAGGCAGATGATCGGGGTGTGCTCGCCGTGACCATACTTGCGGACTATCAGACAGAGTTCGTCCAGCTTGTTGGGGAGGGATCGGACGTTCGCAAGGAGAATCGAGGGTACCGCTGACCTCAGACCTTTACTCCTTAGTCTGACGAGAACACCGGCGCGGCGACCTCTAGGCCGTCTGTAAGCATGGGCTGTCTGCGTGGCTTTGGAGATCATTGCTGCATGGCTCCACACCTCGTCGAACAGCAGCTTGCCTTCCAGGAGGGAGGTGCCGCCCGACTCCCAGCGGGTGGGATCCCACGAGGTGCCGCACGACTCCCAGCGGGTAAGATCCGATCTGGAGAGGGTGGGGGCCTTTAGGGCAAAGCAGGGAGCATCCATTGCAATTCTTCCCGGAGACACCGTTGTACCCTGATGAGGAGCTTGGCCGGAGGTGGGGGTTAACTTTTATGCAGGCACGGAGGAGCCGCAGCAGCTTGGAAGTCAGGGAGACGCAGGAGATCGGCGCAAACGCTGGTCTGAGAGAGGGGGGCCTAGCACAGGGGCCCGAGTAGGTGACTGTAGGACCGGAGCAGCAGGAGGGCGAGGAAAGTCAGGGAGACACAGGAGCAGCTTGGGAGTCAGGGGGCTTGAAAGTCAGGGGAGCCGGAAGTCAGGGGAGCTTGGAAGTCAGGGGAGCTTGGAAGTTAGGGGAGCTTGGAAGTCAGGGGAGCTTGGAAGTCAGGGGAGCGGGGAAGCCAGGGGGGGGGGGGGGAGACACAGGAGACCGGCGTAAAGCTAGCCTGAGTGGGGGGGCAGAGGTAGGTGACTGTAAAGCAGCAGGAGAGTGTGGGCCACCTGGGGGGGGGGGGGGGGCCGGGGGGACAGGCCTAGCCCGCTCCTACGGGCAAATAACGGCTGACAGGGTCCAGAGCTCTATCCCGTCTCGCATGAGTTTGAATTTCCTGCCTATGTTGAGCTGCTGGAGGAGCCGGTCATGTGACCTGTACCTGCGCCAGCGCTTCTGGTCTCTGCAGCTCCGGGACGGATTGACCCCTCAGCGGCCTTCACGTAGGACCGGAGCAGCAGGAGAGCGTGGGCCAGTCGGAGAGGGGCCGGGGAGGATGGGTGGACCTAGCCCGCGGTCGAGCGACCACCACGTCCCAGCCTAGAAAGTCGCGCTGGGTCCCCCTGGGAGTTCGCGACTTTCACCAGATGGCTGCGTCTCGGTTCCTGGTGTGAGACGGGGAGCGAGGGAGGAGAGGGTCGGCTCCGGTGGTGATGAAGAAAATCCGGACCGGGTGGAGTCCAGCGGTCACACACACACAGCATCCCGGTCCAGCGTCCCGGTCAGCGGACAATCTGCTGGAGAGGTGAGCAGAGAGACAAGAGGGGCAGTGGGGGGAGAAGGGGAATTCAGCTGTAGTGGCTGGAGGCAGAGGGGGGCAGAATTGGGGAGAATTAGAGAGAATTAGGGAGAGCGCTGTGCCGAGGCAGCCATCATAGTGATATTGGATAATTTTCCTCAATAAATAAATGGCCAAATCTAATATTTTTGACTCATTTGTTTGATTTGGTTATCTTTATCTACTTTTAAGACTCTATTTAGGATATATATATATATATATATATATATATATATATATATATACAGGGAGTGCAGAATTATTAGGCAAGTTGTATTTTTGAGGATTAATTTTATTATTGAACAACAACCATGTTCTCAATGAACCCAAAAAACTCATTAATATCAAAGCTGAATATTTTTGGAAGTAGTTTTTAGTTTGTTTTTAGTTTTAGCTATTTTAGGGGGATATCTGTGTGTGCAGGTGACTATTACTGTGCATAATTATTAGGCAACTTAACAAAAAACATATATATAACCATTTCAATTATTTATTTTTACCAGTGAAACCAATATAACATCTCAACATTCACAAATATACATTTCTGACATTCAAAAACAAAACAAAAACAAATCAGTGACCAATATAGCCACCTTTCTTTGCAAGGACACTCAAAAGCCTGCCATCCATGGATTCTGTCAGTGTTTTGATCTGTTCACCATCAACATTGCGTGCAGCAGCAACCACAGCCTCCCAGACACTGTTCAGAGAGGTGTACTGTTTTCCCTCCTTGTAAATCTCACATTTGATGATGGACCACAGGTTCTCAATGGGGTTCAGATCAGGTGAACAAGGAGGCCATGTCATTAGATTTTCTTCTTTTATACCCTTTCTTGCCAGCCACGCTGTGGAGTACTTGGACGCGTGTGATGGAGCATTGTTCTGCATGAAAATCATGTTTTTCTTGAAGGATGCAGACTTTTTCCTGTACCACTGCTTGAAGAAGGTGTCTTCCAGAAACTGGCAGTAGGACTGGGAGTTGAGCTTGACTCCATCCTCAACCCGAAAAGGCCCCACAAGCTCATCTTTGATGATACCAGCCCAAACCAGTACTCCACCTCCACCTTGCTGGCGTCTGAGTCGGACTGGAGCTCTCTGCCCTTTACCAATCCAGCCACGGGCCCATCCATCTGGCCCATAAAGACTCACTCTCATTTCATCAGTCCATAAAACCTTAGAAAAATCAGTCTTGAGATATTTCTTGGCCCAGTCTTGACGTTTCAGCTTGTGTGTCTTGTTCAGTGGTGGTCGTCTTTCAGCCTTTCTTACCTTGGCCATGTCTCTGAGTATTGCACACCTTGTGCTTTTGGGCACTCCAGTGATGTTGCAGCTCTGAAATATGGCCAAACTGGTGGCAAGTGGCATCTTGGCAGCTGCACGCTTGACTTTTCTCAGTTCATGGGCAGTTATTTTGCGCCTTGGTTTTTCCACACGCTTCTTGCGACCCTGTTGACTATTTTGAATGAAACGCTTGATTGTTCGATGATCACGCTTCAGAAGCTTTGCAATTTTAAGAGTGCTGCATCCCTCTGCAAGATATCTCACTATTTTTGACTTTTCTGAGCCTGTCAAGTCCTTCTTTTGACCCATTTTGCCAAAGGAAAGGAAGTTGCCTAATAATTATGCACACCTAATATAGGGTGTTGATGTCATTAGACCACACCCCTTCTCATTACAGAGATGCACATCACCTAATATGCTTAATTGGTAGTAGGCTTTCGAGCCTATACAGCTTGGAGTAAGACAACATGCATAAAGAGGATGATGTGGTCAAAATACTCATTTGCCTAATAATTCTGCACGCAGTGTATATACTGTATATATGTTACTCAACAACTCAATAACCTCTGCTGAGAGTGTAAAATATTGTTTAATCTTCCAGAGCCATATCAGCCTATTATAAATATCTGTAGTGTTGATTACTCCTGGGATGAACAGACTCAGCACTTCAGCAATTAGCCCAGAGCATTCAGTCTCTTTCCCACCTTAAAATGAAAGAGATGAACTGATAACAGAAATCCTTTAAATATATAGGTTTACTTATTTTATATTCGTCATGTATCATTACAAACATGCAAATAAAACATGGAAATTGGTGCCTGCTTCTCCCAAATGTCACAGTTGAGCATCATGATATGAGGCAGAGTGTTATGGATTCATCATCCTTAGGGCTCATTCACACGACCGTATGTCTTTTTCAGTGTTTTGTGGGCCGTTTTCCCGTATCCGGTTTTGCGGAACCATTGAAATGAATAGTTCCGTATACGGACCGTATACGGAAGGCAAAAACGGCCCGTATACGGAACGCAAAAAACTTTCGTTTGAACGAGCCCTTAGAGGTAATGTAGGATTCTCAGCTAGTAAATAGTAGAGGGATCAGGGTTCACCGAGGATTCTGACAAATCTCCTGGAAATTAACGGCAAGGTCATGAATTCTGTTTATTTAGAAGCAGATTTGATTCTCAAGATATTTACTGCGTATTGTGCTAATAGGCAAGTGGTTGTTCTTGCTGTGATCAGTGAGAGCTTGCAGGCTGATCAAATATTTCTTATTAGCTCTCAATTGGCTCTAACGGTTCATTGCTCAAAAGCAGACTCCAGCAGTTGTAGAAGTATTATAGTCAAGTGATTTAATATCATTGTATACGGTAAGTGATATTAAATTGTCTAATATCTCACAGAACTTTTGATGCTGAATTTCCATACATTTATCATATGTCCAGTGAGCATGCATAGACTGATTTCTTATCAGTGGTGGACAGCCATAGATCCTACAGGGAAATTTCCAGGTGGGCCAATGCCCAGGGGGCCGCCAGTCAGGTGCATAGCGATCTGTTGCTCTTAGCATCAATTAATGGTAGGAGCATCTGGTACTTATCCATCTGGCTGACAGCAGAAAGTGCCCTCCTGCATTCAACGTTATTACCATCCTCAGAACGTTGATAGAGTTGAATGCTGCTGTGGGGCTGGCAGTATTTTGTGCTGAACTGTGTAGTTGGCTCTGCTGGGGCAGTATTTTGCGCTGAACTGTGTAGTTGGCTCTGCTGGGGCAGTATTTTGTGCTGCACTGTGTAGTTGGCTCTGCTGGGGCAGTATTTTGTGCTGCACTGTGTAGTTGGCTCTGCTGGGGCAGTATTTTGTGCTGCACTGTGTAGTTGGCTCTGCTGGGGCAGTATTTTGTGCTGCACTGTGTAGTTGGCTCTGCTGGGGCAGTATTTTGTGCTGCACTGTGTAGTTGGCTCTGCTGGGGCAGTATTTTGTGCTGCAGTGTGTATTTGGCTCTGCTGGGGCAGTATTTTGTGCTGCACTGCAGTATTGCTGGCTCTGTCTACTTATGATGGTCCTGTCTTCTGTTAATTTGGACTCAACTACAAAATGGGGCCACTTTTAGGTTTTATTCTTTTCCAGGGCCAGTCCGCTGGTTTAAAAATTAATTCCGAAAGAGTTATAGCAGATTATCAGTGGTGAGAGCATGTAGTACCTACTAGTGGCTGAGCCTCCAGGATCCACCTTGATTTGCTCTAAGGCTCATTGATCCGGACTCAACCTTTAGGATTTTTAACATGAACATCATATAATGACAGTAAAGTGTGACTGAGAGAACATTGCTCTACTTCTTTATCTTAAAAGGTTAACATTCGCATTGTACCAATGAATCAGCACAATACCAAAGAGAATATTTTCTCAAAGATGGTAGATTTATGGCTCCAATTACAGAGTCTATAAAGCATACACTCTGATCGGCTGCATTGTGTGGAAAGGTGTTTTAAGAATTTCCTTGAACAATTTTCTTATATATAGCTTTCAGACGCTATTCCAAAATCTGAAATAATTTTGCAACTTGAAGGCAGAGCTTCATCACATGCAATTCTTCCTTTGCTCGGTCAAGGCTTTACATTTTACAGACACTTTCTACCCATAATGAGCCATTAGCTGTGCTGTTCCTTCTTGTAAGACATGTCCGGTCATCATATCTTTTAAGTGCAATGAAATTATTTCTAGCTAGAATTGAAAAGACAATATAATAAGACGCTAGACAGCGTTCTTGAAGGCACAATTTTTCTGTGTTCAGTAGCAAAATGTACTGAAGTTAACCATGACAATGAGAATGGAAACAAGTGGAGGCTGGTGGTTATCCCAGGCCTTTTTTCCCTGATCGCTGGATAACCAACATACCAACTCTTCTGAAGAAATATATAGATCCTACGCAAATAAAAAAAAATGTCTGTGTGAATCAGCTGCACTGCCACGAACAGGCAGCTGTTTAACATATAGCAGATCTGTCACTGTACTATACTGCGCTGTAAAACGGGAGCATAGAATAGGGATCAATACTGTATGTGCTACTACTAGACCAAATGGTATAAAAAATATATTGTCCATTGTATTCGTGAGGGACATGGTCTCCATGCCTCTCCTATTAATGATGGCTGCCATGTATACATTAAAGGGGTTTTCCAGGCTTTTAAAATTGATGGCCTATCCTCAGGATAGGTCATCAATATCAGATTGGCGGTGGTCCGACACCTGGCACCCCCGACAATCAACTGTATGATGATGAATGGCTCAAATGGCATAAAAAACGTGGCCACTGTATTCATGAGGGGAGCACTATCCATGCCTGTCTGGGGACTGGCAGCCGCCTTGTGTACATCAAGTCACTGGTGAGATGGATGGGCAGAGCTGCCCTCATCAATACAGAAAAACCAAAAAAGGGGTTCAGTCAGCACATACCAAACCGCAGAAGCACATTGCTATGGCAGGGAACAACATTGAAAGACAGAAACATGCAATGCGACAATTAACTGCAATATAGAGTACAAAATTGCATAATAATAACAAGTGCTACACAATAAGTGTGAGATACTTGGCAAATCGTTTTGTACAAAATTATTTGAGCCTGTCTGCCGAGCGTCAAGGCGATCTCTGTTAGACGGGTTCCTACGCTAAATTCTACCTGTTGGGTGCCATGACGGCTACCATACACTTCAGGGAGTGTAGGTTCCACATTCCTACGCTAAGTTTTACCTGTTAGGTGCCATAACGGCTACCATACACTTCAGGGAGTGTAGGTTACACAGCAGGCCCACTCCACGACATCACCGGCGCCAAATGGCTACCAAGGACTGCAGTGAGAGTCCACAAACTATCCCACTCCTGGTGCCATGGCTTCAGTGAGTGAAGGGGAGCAGGCCTGACTATGTACTAACACTAATTAAAATCAGCCTATAGGACAGACAGGGTGGTCAGGAGTGCATGACTGAGGAGGCAGCCACACCTCCAGTACAAACTGCAAAGAAAAACCAAAAAAGGGGGTCAGTCAGCACATCCCAAACCGCAGAAGCACATTGCTATGGCAGGGAACAACATTGAAAGACAGAAACATGCAATGCGACAATTAACTGCAATATAGAGTACAAAATTGCATAATAATAACAAGTGCTACACTATAAGTGCGAGATACTTGGCAAATCGTTTTGTACAAAATTATTTGAGCCCGTCTGCCGAGCGTCAAGGCGATCTCTGTTAGACGGGTTCCTACGCTAAATTCTACCTGTTAGGTGCCATGACGGCTACCATACACTTCAGGGAGTGTAGGTTCCACATTCCTACGCTAAGTTTTACCTGTTAGGTGCCATAACGGCTACCATACACTTCAGGGAGTGTAGGTTACACAGCAGGCCCACTCCACGACATCACCGGCACCAAATGGCTACCAAGGACTGCAGTGAGAGTCCACAAACTATCCCACTCCTGGTGCCATGGCTTCAGTGAGTGAAGGGGAGCAGGCCTGACTATGTACTAACACTAATTAAAATCAGCCTATAGGACAGACAGGGTGGTCAGGAGTGCATGACTGAGGAGGCAGCCACACCTCCAGTACAAACTGCAAAGAAAAACCAAAAAAGGGGGTCAGTCAGCACATCCCAAACCGCAGAAGCACATTGCTATGGCAGGGAACAACATTGAAAGACAGAAACATGCAATGCGACAATTAACTGCTATATAGAGTACAAAATTGCATAATAATAACAAGTGCTACACTATAAGTGCGAGATACTTGGCAAATCGTTTTGTACAAAATTATTTGAGCCCGTCTGCCGAGCGTCAAGGCGATCTCTGTTAGACGGGTTCCTACGCTAAATTCTACCTGTTAGGTGCCATGACGGCTACCATACACTTCAGGGAGTGTAGGTTCCACATTCCTACGCTAAGTTTTACCTGTTAGGTGCCATAACGGCTACCATACACTTCAGGAAGTGTAGGTTACACAGCAGGCCCACTCCACGAAACCACCGGCGCCAAATGGCTACCAAGGACTGCAGTGAGAGTCCACAAACTATCCCACTCCTGGTGCCATGGCTTCAGTGAGTGATGGGGAGCAGGCCTGACTATGTACTAACACTAATTAAAATCAGCCTATAGGACAGACAGGGTGGTCAGGAGTGCATGACTGAGGAGGCAGCCACACCTCCAGTACAAACTGCAAAGAAAAACCAAAAAAGGGGGTCAGTCAGCACATCCCAAACCGCAGAAGCACATTGCTATGGCAGGGAACAACATTGAAAGACAGAAACATGCAATGCGACAATTAGTTTTCCTTCCCTGGAGGGATATCTGGCTTTCACTGTGTTGAAGACCCATAACTGGGGCTCCGCAGTTATTTTGCATGTTACTGTTTCCCAGGGAGCTTTGCACTTTGGGTTGTTGTGTCGAGACTCTTAACTGAGGCTCCACAGTGTTTTCTGTAGCTGTCCTCCCCAAGATCAGCTATTGTTTTGTTTGATCACTGAAGAAAAGTCTTACTTCCTGTGCACATTGGGACGTTTATCAATTATATCCAAAAATTCTCCAGTACCTGATCCTCAGTTTTTGATAGGTAGACTGGTACAAGAAAATGTTTTATGAAGATGGCATTGTCATATTTGTTTTGTTAATAAGATATTACCACTACCCTAATCTTTCAGACAGCTACTGTAGACAGGAGCCTTTATGCTCTATAGTACCGTGCAATGTGCAATATTTAACAGGGGTATTCCATCATTTGGACAAGAAACCTGAAAGAAGGCTGCAGGAGCATTCCACACTGTAACAGTACAACACTAAAGCTATATTCTAAACCTGCAGAATTACCTTTACTTGTCACACTGTTGCCTTCTGTCTGCTTCTCCTTCAGCAGTTGCCCATGTGGGTAGCAGGCTACAGTTTCCATCATGTCACCCATTGCCTGTCATCTATTCCAGGATGTTCTTATTCCCCTGGTTGCTGAACGGCAAGTCTCCCCCTCTTGCACATTTCATATTGTGCTCCTCACTGCTGAACCCCTCACATTAGTTCCCAGTTAAAGCTTCCTACAACCTCTAGTGCTGGAACTGAGCATGCTTGAACAGCAGCTGAACTACAGGTCCTAACCCTAGACAACGAGCTATAAACATTACATTCTGGGCCAGTAATTTGTGATTGTGTAGGAAATTGCTGAAAGGATTTAAAAGGGTTATCCAAGACTAAACTTTTTTTAACAGACCTCTTCCGAGTGGGGGGTTCATACCTGGTTCCTGCTGCTGGATTCTGGCTGCATCGTTCCACGTCATCTCTGCAGGTCCTGGGACTTTCTAGAATTAACATGCTCTTCACAGGCATCATGCAGCCACTGCAACCAGGTATTGGGAGACTTGTCACCCATGCGTGACGTCACTGGGTCATGTGCCACAGGGGTGACAGGTCACTGCTGCAGCCAGTGATTGGCTTCTGCGGTCACCCAAAGCTCAAGGCGGCTGTGGAACGTTGCAGCCAAAATCCATTAGTGAGGACCAGGTAAGTATGAACCCCATTGCAGGTCCAGCCAGTCTGAAGAGGCCTGATAAAAAAAAAAATGTAGTCTTGGATAACCTTAATCACTATATATTGAGGATTTTTACTTCATACTGCAGACTCTCAATAGGAGTCAATCTTTTATACCAGAATACCCCTTAAATGCCAAGAACACAGTTCTACCTGAATAATGAAATCTCCTTTGCAGATACACTGTATATTGGTTCTGCAGTACAAGTAAAAAAAAACACAATATAAAGGAGAAATACATTAGTTCAAAGAATGATTGTAGAAAGTTCATACAAAGGCTGTCGGGAAAAAAGTATTCATCTTATTGGAAAGGATTATAATAACTCTATAAATGGAAAGTTCACCCTTCCACAGGCTAGTGCATTATACATTGACTGACCCTGAATGTACTTCTAAGCCTGTGTTTTCATATGTTAATAGAGATTTATCAAAATAAAAGCTAAATCCATTATTGTATGCCACTCAACAACTATTTTCAAAATACATAGCACTACAATGGGTTAAATATTTGATTTATTAACACCAATGATGCACAGCAAGACGTCAGACAGCTAAAATAAGGAGCATGCTGCTCTGTTATGGGGTGGGTAATGCACTTGTTTTAGGGGTCATTCAGAAGAGAAAATCACAGCATGCATTATTTTAGACCTTTTTTTGTGCTAGACTCGTCCATTAAAGCTAGTGGTTACATGAAAAAGAAAGCATGCAATGTGTTAATGGGAGGCCTGTGGCAGTCACAAATATGGGTTTACAGTGGAGTCAGCTGAGTTGTCAGAGCAGGCACAGCATGCTGCATCCCTCTTTCTTATACTCAAAGGCATACAATACCATATAGAAAGGAGGTACTATACTAAATATTCTAAACTATTAAGTTTACTGATATTACCCCCCCAAAAAAAAAAAAAAAATATATATATATATATATATACATTGCTCAACATTACATAGCAGTAGAAAGCGCAAATACAGGCCCCTGCACAATATATACAGACATAAATATAAATGACACAAAGATACATGGAGAAAAGAGAACCTGTCTAAAACAAGCATACAGGAGGTGAGGGAGCAAGAAAAAGCCCCCAGTAGATGAGGGGGAAGCGTGTTTACTGGAGGGAGTAGTTGTCGCACAGCAATTGACATAAAAGTCACATTTGTTCAGTGACTGCTTGTAACTTTACTTAGTATAATCTGCAGATGCTACAGCTAGGAAGCCACAGGTGACTTGTAAAGTCCCTTATCTCATATTGGTTTTAGCTAGGGTATTTGGGCAATCTATCCCTAACCATGGCAGTGCTGCATCCTCTCCATTCTCAGGATTGCTGGGGAGTGCACCATTTAAAGGGATATTCCACCACAAAACAAAAACATAGCCATGGCTTGCAAATGGTGAAAGAAATAAACCAGCTTATACTCACTGATCCCCTCTGTGCTCTACTTCATTCTCCTTTCTTGACACAGGAGGAAGTGGCTGGGAATGAGGCTCAGCCAATGAATAGTTGGAGCGATGACCCGCCTCAGCCAGCGATTGGTTGAGCAGCATCCCCAGCAGGGATTCAGTGACTATAAGCTACTTTATTTTGTTTCTTGCCATGTGCAGGCTGTAGGAGAACTTTTGTATTGTGCTGGAATACGCCTTTAAGGTAAAGGTTTTTTTCCCAATAAGATCAATAGTGAATAAGTGTTATTATGACAGCCCTAAGTCAACAAAGGTGATATATGAAGAACTGGTATCTATCACCAACCTAGCAGTTTTGTACACGTGGTAATAGAGGTAATATAGAGGTAATATTTCTTGAGTGTATTTCCAGAGCTTTGTATTATGTTGGGTTGAAAAAGCCTGTAACATCCTGTTCTTCTGTAACATCCTGTTATTGTGTAACATCCTGTTATTGTGTAACATCCTGTTATCCTGTAAAATCCTGTTCTTATGTAACATCCTGTTCTTCTGTAACATCCTGTTCTTCTGTAACATCCTGTTATTGTGTAACATCCTGTTATTGTGTAACATCCTGTTCTTCTGTAACATCTTGTTCTTCTGTTATATCCTGTTCTTCTGTAACATCCTGTTCTTCTGTAACATCTTGTTCTTCTGTTATATCCTGTTCTTCTGTAACATCCTGTTCTTCTGTAACATCTTGTTCTTCTGTTATATCCTGTTCTTCTGTAACATCCTGTTCTTCTGTAACATCTTGTTCTTCTGTTATATCCTGTTCTTCTGTAACATCCTGTTCTTCTGTAACATCCTGTTCTTCGATTGTTTCAGCTTATTATTCAGTTTTATTATTCTTCTCCGCCCCCCCTTTTCTATACGCTACTCCTCCTACACTTTTGGGGTTAGTGACTATAAGCTACTTTATTTTGTTTCTTGCCATGTGCAGGCTGTAGGAGAACTTTTGTATTGTGCTGGAATACGCCTTTAAGTTAAAGTTTCTGTTCTTCTGTAACATCCTGTTCTCCTGTACCATCCTGTTCTCTTGTAACATCCTGTTCTTCTGTAACATCCTGTTCTTCTGTAACATCCTGTTCTTTTGTAACATCCTGTTCTTCTGTAACATACTGTTATTCGATTGTTTCAGCTTATTATTTCGTTTTATTATTCTTCTCCGCCCCCCCCCCCCCTTTTCTATACGCTACTCCTCCTACAGTTTTGGGGTTACAAACACCAAACTTTCCACATATCCTCAAACCACATATTGTTGGTGTCAACCCGAATAAAAGGGTAAATTTTGAGGGGACACCCCAAAGTGGGCGGAGCTAGCAACGGCCAATGAAAATTTAGCTATTTTCTATACACTACTCCTCCCACAGTTTTAGGAGTACAATTACCAAACTTTGCACACTTGTTCGGCACATACCCGAATAGGTTGCTTGTGCTTTGTTAACCGATCCCACCCTCTGGGCCCCTGGGGCGGCCCCCAGAAGACCCCACTTTTTGTCATAGACTTTCATTGGAAAATTGCAAACTTTTGCCACTCGTACAGCTTTGAAGTTAAACTCACCAAGCTTGGGTCACTTAGTCATGGGGTCAACCTAAAAATTTCTGTCACATTTCGGGAACTGTAAAAAGTAGACGGAGCCACAAACAACCAATCAGATTTTCTCTATTGACTTCAATGAGAAAATTTTAATTGCTGTCCTTCTCACAGTATTTTAGCCAGAATACCTAAACTTGGCACCGTGGGTCACTGGGTGACAAGGGTTAAAATGTATTAAAAGTGGGCGGAGCCTACAACGGCCAATCAAATTTTAGCAATTTGTTTAAATGGGAAAATTTTAAACTGCCGCTGTTCTTAGACTGTTAATGGCAGGGTCCTTAAACTTGGCACAGTTGGTCACTGGAGGATTGGGATTAAAATTCAGAAAATTGGGCGGGGCCAAAAACAACCAATCAGATTTATTTGATTGATTTAAAAAAGGGAAAAACTAAAAATGCTGCCATTCTTACATTATTGATGTCATGGACCTCAAATATCACAAATGTGGTCATTGGGTGTTTCCACTTCAAAGTTAGAAAAACTGGGCGGAGCCACCAACAACCAAATTTCACTCATTGATTTTCAATAGAAAACAATAAAACTGCTGCCATTTTTACACGTTAAATGCCATAATTCCCAAACCTTAAAGTGTTAGTCACTGAGTGACTGTGGTTCACAATTAGGAAAAAAAAGGGGCGGGGCAACAACAGCCAATCAGATTTCAGCCTTTGACCTTAATGAAAAGCAGATAAACTGCTGCTATTATCACAGTTTAAATGCCAAATGTCCCAAACTTAGCACAATTACTCACTGGAGACTGCGGTAAAAATTTAGGGAAAGTGGATGGAGCCTAAAACAGCCAATCAGATTTCACCTATTGACTTCAATGTAAAACTTTCAAATACTGTCATTCTCACAGTTTTAAAGCCAAAGGCCCCAATCTTGGCACAGACCATGGCTGGGTGACTGGGCTTAAAATTCTGAAAACTGGGTGGAGCTTAAAACAGCCAATCAAATATTACCTAGTGCTATTCAATGGGAATATTTAAATTGCTGCCATTCTTACACTGTTAATGGCAGGGTCTTCAAACTTGGTACATTCGGTTACTGGGTCACGGGAATTCAAATTAAAAAGTGGGCGGAGCCACAAACAACCAATCAGATTTTCCCTAATGACTTCAATTAAAAAAGCTGTTATTCTTACAATATGAAATCCAGAGTCCCCAAACTGGCACCATCGGTCACTGGGTGAGTGTGGTTATAATTGAGGAAAAGTGGGTGGAGCCTTTAACAGCCAATAACATTTCAGCCATTCGTTTCACATTGGAAAATTTTAATTACTGCCGCTCTTTGACTGTTAATGGCAGGGTCCTCAAATTTGGCAAGGTCAGTCATTGGGTGAATTGAGTTCAAATTTTAAAAAGTGGTGGAGCCACAAACAGCCAATCAGATTTCAAGCCAACATCTTGTGGTTTCTTCAGAAACGACACCATCTAGTCAAATCTGTTTTTGTGAGTTAGGGTTCATGCACACGGCCGTTGCCCAGCCGTGGCCGTATTGCAGCCCGCATACAGTGGGCCCCAATACACGGTCACCGGCAGTGTGCACCTCGCATCACTGATACTGACCCATTCTCTTGAATGGGTCCGCAATCCAGGAGATGCAGTGCAGTGCAGTGCGGAACTACAGAGTGCTTCCGTGGGTTTTCTGTCCGTGCCTCTGCACTACTTTTTTGCGATGCGAATCGTGGACCCCATTCAAGTGAATGGGTCCGAAATCCGCATGCGGCTGCCCCACAGTCGGTGCCCCTGCATTGCGGACTGCAGCACAGAGTCATGTGCATGAGCCCTTAAAGGGAACCTGTCACCAGAATGGGCATATTGATCTATATTCACATCGTCACACTGCCAAGGTTGAGATATTGGTTTTCTTGAACTATCTAATATGTGTTTGTGTTAAAAAAAATAAACTTTGAAAAAATACCCTACGCCATGAACATGGTGCTACTGGAGTCACTGGGGCATGTCGATGCCTGAGCCGAGTGACATAAGTCATGCTGGCAATCCCACCTGCCTCATTGTTACAGAAGCCCCTTCTATCCTGCACATCAGCGCCTGGCCGTGTGAAGGAGTGCTTCTGCGCCCACTCAAGATTTAGCATGGCCAGGTGTAAGGTACTTTTTCAAAGTTTATTTTTTCTAGCACAAAAACACATTAGGTAATTCAAGAAAACCAGTTTCTGAACCTTAGCAATGTGACCAGGTCTGGTGACATGTTCCCTTTAATGCCTCAGGGTACCGGTTGTATGGGTTTCTATTGAATCCTTGAGTAGGGGAAGAAGCTAGTTACCTCTTCCTTCACTGATGTCGCACCAATGTGCACTCCCTTCTTTAATTTCCAGAGCAAACAAAACATTTGCTTGTCCATATGGTGTATTTCCTCATTAATATAATTCTATATCAAATTACTGCACTAGATATCCATTTCCTATGACAGCAGAGCTTGGCTTGTATTCTAGCTAGATTTCTTCTTTCGACTTGCATGGTAGTTTATCAATTGTGAAAGCAGTAAATTACTTCCTAGCCTTAATTACATTGCTTATTACAGTGCAGTGTACAACCAAAATGTTCTCATGACTTCGGACACAACAGGAAAGACTTTATTTCAATACTTTATTTCTTGTTGCTTGTGTAGGGCATTTTCCATAGTGTGCACAGAGGGTACCATCATCCACTGACACCAGTGGGGCTTACTATTTAATTTCCCTATCACACCCACAATAGGGCCAATAGTATAAGAAGTCAATTAACCCATGAGTATATTTCGGAGAAAACTGGAGTACCCGGAGAAAACCCACACAAACATGTGAAGAATATACAAACTCCATGCGGATGTTGACCTTGGTCAGATTTAAAACCGGAACTCCATAGCTACAAAGCAATGGAGTTAAGCATTGAGCCAGCATACTGCTCTTAGTCTTTAAATAATGGGCTTCTCCACTTTAGAGAATACACTGATCACAATGTGCCCCTGGCAATCACATGTTATGAGTGTGGAAACCTGGCAGTAAATGTTTAATTTCCCTGCAACACCAACACATGGGAAATTAAGGTTATGTACACCTTTGGGGGCATTTTTTTTGCATTGTACCCATTTGGAGCTAAAATAATTTTTAAATAGCTTTTTTATTACAAAGGAATCCTTTTTTCTGTACAGGGCTAAGATGCTCTATAAGCAGGATCTTAATTTTTTCTCTACTCCGTCAGTTGAGGAGCTGACAGGCTTCTTATCTCTGGTCTCTGACCTTATAAACAAACACTCATTATAGATCAGTTCTTATCTTACTGATAAAAAACCTCTTAGTAATTAGAGATAAGGTTTATTAGATGACCGGCACAAAGTGAAAGTACCAGTCACACAGCTAGAAAAACAGTTAACCCTTTGTGACAGAATCGCTCAATATTTTTTAATAAAGACCAATTGAAAAAATTATTTTTAGCCCAAAATGATAAAAATCCTATCATTAAAAAAAATTGCCTCCAAAAGGTCTACATAGCCTTTAACCACCTGCCGCCACGCTAACGCCGAAAGGCGTCATTGCGGCGGCTCTCCCAGGTCACACTAACGCCGATTGGCGTCATCTCGCGTGAGCCGAGATTTCCTGTGAACGCGTGCACACAGGCGCGTGAGTTCACAGGATCGGAAGGTAAGCGAGTGGATCTTCAGCCTGCCAGCGGCGATCGTTCGCTGGCAGGCTGGAGATGCGATTTTTTTTAACCCCTAACAGGTATATTAGACGCTGTTTTGATAACAGCATCTAATATACCTGCTACCTGGTCCTCTAGTGGTCCCTTTTGCTTGGATCGACCACCAGAGGACACAGGCAGCTCAGTAATAAGTAGCACCAAACACCACTACACTACACCCCCCCTGTCACTTATTAACCCCTGATCACTTCTGATCACCCCATATAGACTCCCTGATCACCCCCCTGTCATTGATCACCCCCTTGTAAGGCTCCATTCAGACGTCCGTATGATTTTTACGGATCCACTGATACATGGATCGGATCCACAAAACACATACGGACGTCTGAATGGAGCCTTACAGGGGGGTGATCAATGACGGGGGTGATCACCCCATATAGACTCCCTGATCACCCCCCTGTCATTGATCACCCCCCTGTAAGGCTCCATTCAGACGTCCGTATGATTTTTACGGATCCACTGATACATGGATCGGATCCGCAAAACACATACGGACATCTGAATGGAGCCTTACAGGGGGGTGATCAATGACGGGGGTGATCACCCCATATAGACTCCCTGATCACCCCCCTGTCATTGATCACCCCCCTGTCATTGATCACTCCCCTGTCATTGATCACCCCCCTGTAAGGCTCCATTCAGACGTCCGTATGATTTTTACGGATCCACTGATACATGGATCGGATCCGCAAAACACATACGGACATCTGAATGGAGCCTTACAGGGGGGTGATCAATGACAGGGGGGTGATCACCCCATATAGACTCCCTGATCACCCCCCTGTCATTGATAACCCCCCTGTCATTGATCACCCCCCTGTAAGGCTCCATTCAGATGTCCGTATGTGTTTTGCGGATCCGATCCATGTATCCGTGGATCCGTAAAAAACATACGGACGTCTGAATGGAGCCTTACAGGGGGGGTGATCACCCCATATAGACTCCCTGATCACCCCCCTGTCATTGATCACCCCCCTGTAAGGCTCCATTCAGATGTCCGTATGTGTTTTGAGGATCCGATCCATGTATCCGTGGATCCGTAAAAAACATACGGACGTCTGAATGGAGCCTTACAGGGGGATGATCAATGACAGGGGGGTGATCACCCCATATAGACTCCCTGATCAATGACAGGGGGGTGATCAGGGAGTCTATATGGGGTGATCACCCCCCTGTCATTGATCACCCCCCTGTAAGGCTCCATTCAGATGTCCGTATGTTTTTTACTTATCCACGGATACATGGATTGGATCCGCAAAACACATACGACATCTGAATGGAGCCTTACAGGGGGGTGATCAATGACAGGGGGGTGATCAATGACAGGGGGGTGATCAGGGAGTCTATATGGGGTGATCACCCCCCCTGTCATTGATCACCCCCCCTGTAAGGCTTCATTCAGACGTCCGTATGTTTTTTACGGATCCACGGATACATGGATCGGATCCGCAAAACACATACGGACATCTGAATGGAGCCTTACAGGGGGGTGATCACCCCATATAGACTCCCTGATCACCCCCCTGTCATTGATAACCCCCCTGTCATTGATCACCCCCCTGTAAGGCTCCATTCAGATGTCCGTATGTGTTTTGCGGATCCAATCCATGTATCCGTGGATCCGTAAAAAACATACGGACGTCTGAATGGAGCCTTACAGGGGGGGGTGATCAATGACAGGGGGGTGATCACCCTATATAGACTCCCTGATCACCCCCTTGTCATTGATCACCCCCCTGTCATTGATCACCCCCCTGTAAGGCTCCATTCAGATGTCCGTATGTGTTTTGCGGATCCGATCCATGTATCCGTGGATCCGTAAAAAACATACGGACGTCTGAATGGAGCCTTACAGGGGGGTGATCAATGACAGGGGGGTGATCACCCCATATAGACTCCCTGATCACCCCCCTGACATTGATCACCCCCCTGTAAGGCTCCATTCAGACCTTTTTTTGGCCCAAGTTAGTGTAAAAAAAAAAAATTTCTTACAAAGTCTCATATTCCACTAACTTGTGTCAAAAAATAAAATCTCACATGAACTCACCATACCCCTCACGGAATCCAAATGCGTAAAATTTTTTAGACATTTATATTCCAGACTTCTTCTCACGCTTTAGGGCCCCTAAAATGCCAGGGCAGTATAAATACCCCACATGTGACCCCATTTCGGAAAGTAGACACCCCAAGGTATTCGCTGAGGGGCATATTAAGTCCATGAAAGATTGAAATTTTTGTCCCAAGTTAGCGGAAAGGGAGACTTTGTGAGAAAAAACAAAAAAAAATCAATTTCCGCTAACTTGTGGCAAAAAAAATAATAATTCTATGAACTCGCCATGCACCTCATTGAATACCTTGGGGTGTCTTCTTTCCAAAATGGGGTCACATGTGGGGTATTTATACTGCCCTGGCATTTTAGGGGCCTTAAAGCGTGAGAAGAAGTCTGGGATCCAAATGTCTAAAAATGCCCTCCTAAAAGGAATGTGGGCCCCTTTGCGCATCTAGGCTGCAAAAAAGTGTCACACATCTGGTATCGCCGTACTCAGGAGAAGTTGGGGAATGTGTTTTGGGGCGTCATTTTACATATACCCATGCTGGGTGAGAGAAATATCTCGGTCAAATGCCAACTTTGTATAAAAAAATGGGAAAAGTTGTCTTTTGCCGAGATATTTATCTCACCCAGCATGGGTATATGTAAAATGACACCCCAAAACACATTGCCCAACTTCTCCTGAGTACGGCAATACCACGTGTGACACTTTTTTGCAGCCTAGGTGGGCAAAGGGGCCCACATTCCAAAGAGCACCTTTCGGATTTCACCGGCCATTTTTTACAGATTTTGATTTCAAACTACTTCGCACGCATTTTGGCCCCTAAAATGCCAGGGCAGTATAACTAGCCCACAAGTGACCCCATTTTGGAAAGAAGACACCCCAAGGTATTTCGTGATGGGCATAGTGAGTTCATGGAAGTTTTTATTTTTTGTCACAAGTTAGTGGAATATGAGACTTTGTAAGAAAAAAAAAAAATCATCATTTTCCGCTAACTTGTGACAAAAAATAAAAAGTTCTATGAACTCACTATGCCCATCAGCGAATACCTTAGGGTGTCTACTTTCCGAAATGGGTCATTTGTGGGGTTTTTCTACTGTCTGGGCATTGTAGAACCTCAGGAAACATGACAGGTGCTCAGAAAGTCAGAGCTGCTTCAAAAAGCGGAAATTCACATTTTTGTACCATAGTTTGTAAACGCTATAACTTTTACCCAAACCATTTTTTTTTTTTACCCAAACATTTTTTTTTTATCAAAGACATGTAGAACAATAAGTTTAGAGAAAAAATTATATATGGATGTCGGTTTTTTTGCAAAATTTTACAACTGAAAGTGAAAAATGACATTTTTTTGCAAAATAAAATCGGTAAATTTCGATTAATAACAAAAAAAGTAAAAATGTCAGCAGCAATGAAATACCACCAAATGAAAGCTCTATTAGTGAGAAGAAAAGGAGGTAAAATTCATTTGGGTGGTAAGTTGCCAAACAATAAACCGCTAAAGTTGTGAAATGCCGATTTGTAAAAAAGGGCCTGGTCACTAAGGGGGTATAAACCTGTGGTCCTTAAGTGGTTAAACATTAAACAGTGGCCATTCAAAGCAATGGGTTCTCTCTTCAATGCAGGACAGGTCTTCTAGTTTAGGAGATTCCCTTTGCAATGGCTCTCCGCTCTGGCCAAAGCCGGTGGTTCCTGAACAGAGGATTTCATCTTTTAGGCCACATGCACATGGTGCAGGTTACGTGTAGATTTTCATGTAGAAAATCTCCAGAGTAATGCAGTACCACCAAAATTTATGAGATTTTCCAAATCTCATGTTGATTGTGCTTCTGTTTTACACACTGAAATTCATCTGTGGTTTGGATTTTCAAATCTTCAGCATGTGAATTGTTTGTGTGGAATTTCAGGCAGATTAAACCCTTAGCAATGCAGAGGGTGAGATGTCAGGGCAAATCAAAATCTGAAAAAATAATAATAATACAAGTAACACATGCGGATCTTGGTGTGGATTTGGTGCTGAAGCCCAGCTAAATCAGCAAGAAAATCCACATAAAGTACACTGCTGTGTGCCTTACGGCGGATCCTCTACTTAAAAGTGGAAAAATTTGCATTTAGCAAATGCATAGTCAACATACTTGATGCCCATCTCATGAACACTCCTACCATTGTTTGTCCATTGTGGGTCCTGTTTGCATCATCAGAAAATGGTTGCCACAGTCTCAGTCTTGGATATTCAGAATGTTCTTAAGAAGCCTGAGATATACCCCCTAATCCACAGCCCTCTAATCACCACAGTGCAGGCAGTGTGGGAAGGGGAATGTTACACCTTAACCACCTCAGCCCCCAGTGCTTAAACACCCATAATGACCAGGCCACTTTTTACACTTCTGACCTACACTACTTTCACCGTTTATTGCTCGGTCATGCAACTTACCACCCAAATGAATTTTACCTCCTTTTCTTCTCACTAATAGAGCTTTCATTTGGTGGTATTTCATTGCTGCTGACATTTTTACTTTTTTTGTTATTAATCGAAATTTAACGATTTTTTTGCAAGAAAATGACATTTTTCACTTTCAGGTGTAAAATTTTGCAAAAAAAACGACATCCATATATAAATTTTTCTCTAAATTTATTGTTCTACATGTCTTTGATAAAAAAAAAAATGTTTGGGTAAAAAAAAAATGGTTTGGGTAAAAGTTATAGCGTTTCCAAACTATGGTACAAAAATGTGAATTTCCGCTTTTTGAAGCAGCTCTGACTTTCTGAGCACCTGTCATGTTTCCTGAGGTTCTACGATGGCCAGACAGTACAAACACCCCACAAATGACCCCATTTCGGAAAGTAGACACCCTAAGCCAGTGGTCGGCAAGCCGCGGCTCTTTTGATCCTTCACTGCGGCTCTTTGGTTCGGGCTGGCGCAGGGGCGTAGCGTGGGGGGGGGGGCCGTTGCCCCGGGCGCAAAATTGCAGGGGGCGCCAGGCGGCAAACACTTTAATGAGGGTCATGGGAGCCTATGGCTCCAGTCCCCTCCGTTCTTCCTCATAGGTTTCAGCCTGAAGCCTATGAGGCAGTAGAGCGAGCGTAGTGTAAGAGAATGTAGTTGATCCTGGGAGGTATGATGATGTCAAGGGAAGAGGCGGAGTCTCGTCATCCAAGGGGCGTGGCCTAATGATGTGCGGGAGATTCTACAGAGCAGGAGCAGAGTGTGAAGGTCAGTATGTGGAGGAGAATAGTGACTGTCATTTTTACTTGGGGGGCTTTTTGCAGGGGCTGAAGGGAGAAGGAATCGGGGGGGGGGGGATATTATTTACATGGGACTGTATGCTGGAGAGGCTGAAGGCAGGGGGGGGTGATATTTTACATGGGACTGTATGCTGGAGGGGCTAAGGCAGGGAAGGGATGTGTTTTACATGGGACTGTATGCTGGAGGGGCTGAAGGCAGAGGGGGGGTTGTATCTTACATGGGACTGTATGCTGGAGGGGCTAAGGCAGGGAAGTGATGTGTTTTACATGGGACTGTATGCTGGAGAGGCTGAAGGCAGGGGGGGGGTGATATTTTACATGGGACTGTATGCTGGAGGGGCTAAGGCAGGGAAGTGATGTGTTTTACATGGGACTGTATGCTGGAGGGGCTGAAGGCAGAGGGGGGGTTGTATCTTACATGGGACTGTATGCTGGAGGGGCTAAGGCAGGGAAGTGATGTGTTTTACATGGGACTGTATGCTGGAGAGGCTGAAGGCAGGGGGGGTGATATTTTACATGGGACTGTATGCTGGAGGGGCTAAGGCAGGGAAGTGATGTGTTTTACATGGGACTGTATGCTGGAGGGGCTGAAGGCAGAGGTGGGGCTGTATCTTACATGGGACTATATGCTGGAGGGGCTGAAGGCAGGGGGAGTGATGCATTTTATTAGGCTACTTTCACACTTGCGTTCAGAGCGGGTCCGTCTGATGTCTGCCCAGACGGATCCGCTCCTATAATGCAGACTTGGGATCCGTTCAGAACGGATCCGTCTGCATTATATTGTAGAAAAAATTGTAAGTGTGAAAGTAGCTTCAGACGGATCCGTCCAGACTTTACATTGAAAGTCAATGGGGGACGGATCCGTTTGAAAATTGAGCCATATAGTCTCATCTTCAAGCGGATCCGTCCCCATTGACTTACATTGTAAGTCTGGACGGATCCGTTTGCCTCCGCACGGCCAGGCGGACACCCGAACGCTGCAAGCAGCGTTCAGGGGTCCGCCTGCTGAGCGGAGCGGAGGCTGAACGCTGCCAGACTGATGCATTCTCAGCGGATTCGCGTCCACTCAGAATGCATTAGGGCTTGTGAGCCCCTTCAAACGGAATTAACAAGCGGAGCCCCGAACGCAAGTGTGAAAGTAGCTGGGACTGTGCAAGGAGCAGGGCCGGATTAACATAGGGGCTGATGGAGCTGCAGCTCCAGGCCCCTACCATAAAATAGGCCCACCCGCCAGCCAAAAGGCCGCTGGGAGCGGCCCGCGCTAAAAGTCCTCTGTTGTCAGCTGTCACACAGCACACAGACAATGCAGAGACGCTCACCTCACGCTGGCAGCAGGGAGCCTGAGGGAGGGACTCGGGAGGAGCGTAATATGATCCTAGAGTGGAAGCTGCTTCTGCCAGCCCCTCCCCTCGCCGCCCACCAACCAATCAGAGCTGAGGCAAGCACTAGCAGCTCTGAGTCGTCTGAGTAGTACAGGGAGTCTAAGAATAGAAAGGAATCGAATGAGTCACAAGTTAAAAGAATCTAAAAATCCGATTAGTTAGAGACTCATTCGATTCTTTGAGTTAAAAGAGCCGTGAGTCAGACTCTAGAACAGGTTACACTGAGGCTGATGCTTTTGTTGCAGCAGTGATAAGATTAAGGGACAGGAGCAGAGATAAGAGAAGTGACAGATGACACAGAGTTTAGATTACAGGTTGAATTAACCCTTTAGGATCAAATTGGCTTCTCAGGAGATATATATGTTAAAGGCATCTCATTCAGTAGCTATATAACTAAGGGTAAGTTCACATCTCCTTTATGGATTCCGTTAAGTGGGGACTATTTTATTATCAGCCAGTGACTGTGTTACTGTAATACTGTTATCAATTCAGCACATAGTTTTCCCTGTGCGTGCATTCACATTTCACTTCACTTGGTTCGTTGTACTACTGTCAGTGTCAGACTGTTGTCACTGTGGGTAACAATGCACAACAGACAACAATGCACACCACAGTGACTGCTCCTGACTCCTGTCCTGAGTCCTCCTGTCCTGCGTCAGCCTCAGCTTCCCTTCACTATCACTATAATCAATCCCTCTTCCTGATCCTGACTCACTCATTAGAGAGCTGAAGAGCCGACTGAGTCAGCAGCAGCAAGTGAATCGAATGGATAGCATCTGCGCATGCGCACCGGCACCTAGAGTCTTCGGTTCACTTGCGAGTCAGGTCAGCAGTCAGTGACTCAGCAAGTGAACCGAAGATCCGATTCATGAATCGGTTCATTTGAATGAGCTGATTCAAATGAACCGATTCATCTGAAAGATCCGAACTTCCCATCACTATTGTACACGGCGCAGCGTGCAGGAGGGATAACCGCGGGCGCACTGAGGTCATATCCGGTGGGCCGCGGCATTACAGGAACAGCACCAGCTGCTCTGACGTCCTGCCGCCGGATATACGTCACAAGATATCCAGCGGCAGGACGTCAGAGCAGCTGGTGCGGTTCCTGTAATGCCGGCCCGCCGGATATGACCTCAGTGCGCCCGCGGTTATCCCTCCTGCACGCTGCGCTGTGTACAACCTGCTCAGCAGTTTCGACCAGCACACGGCCCACAGCGCTCAGCCACACCAGCCCGCGAGACAGCAGGAGCTTCTGGAGCAGGGCAGGTATCAGATAAACTCATCCAGTTGGAAGGGAGGGCAATCATAGTGCTGTTATGATTTATGGACACAGCTCTCAGCATGCTTAGCCAGCCTTCTATCTGGCTTTGCATCTTGAGAGTCACAGTCCACAGGCTGTTTCTGAGCCTGTGGACTGTGACTCTCAAGAATTGCAGCCAGATAGAAGGCTGGCTAAGCATGCTGAGAGCTGTGTCCATAAATCATAACAGCACTATGAAAATTACTGACTGGCTAAGCATGCTGAGAGCTCAGTCTAAATAACATAACACATAAAGAAATTACTGTTTCCAGCTGCTAGTCCACAGCAGCTAGAAACAGTAATTTCTTTAAAGGGATTCCGTCACCAGGTTTCACCCCTGTCAGCTAAAAATATGCTGATGTTCAGGGCGTCTTCACGATTCCTAATGTGGGCTTATAAATGTCATCTGTGGGCTTATTTAGCTAAAAAACAGCTATTACTAACCTGTCAGTCAAACAAATAAGGTGCCCAAGGGGATGTTAATGGATGCAAGGTGCCGGCCGCACCCACCGCCGTTCGTGCCCAGCGCCGCCTTTCCGGACTTCTGCGCCGCCTCTCGCTCTCCCTCCCTCCCCCCTCCTTCTGCTGTAAGATCTCGCGCTTGCGCACAGGCCTCTGCCTGATGCGCCCGTGCGGACTTCTCTATTTGGCTTCTTACAGCGAAGTGCGCATGCGCCGGCACTTCGCTCAACCCCTGTATGCGCGAGATCTTACAGCAGGAGGAGGGGGGAGGGAGGGAGAGCGAGAGGCGGCACAGAGGATTAGGAGGCGGCGCAGAAGTCTGGAAAGGCGGCGCTGGGCACGAACGGCGGCGGGTGCGGCCGGCACCTTGCATCCATTAACATCCCCTTGGGCACCTTATTTGTTTGACTGACAGGTTAGTAAAAGCTGTTTTTTAGCTAAATAAGCCCACAGATGACATTTATAAGCCCACATTAGGAATCGTGAAGACGCCCTGAATATCAGCATATTTTTAGCTGACAGGGGTGAAACCTGGTGACAGAATCCCTTTAATGTGTTATGTTATTTAGACACAGCTCTCAGCATGCTTAGCCAGCCTTCTATCTGACTGGCTAAGCATGCTGAGTGCTGTGTCCATAAATCATAACACAGCTCTATGAAAATTACTGTTTCTAGCTGCTGTTGTCCACAGTCCACAGCAGCTAGAAAACAGTAATCTTCATAGTCATGTTAAATGATCACTATAGTGTCAGGAAAACAAAGCGGTTTTCCTGACACTATAGTGCCCTGAGGGTGCCCCCACCCTCAGGGTCCCCCTCCCGTGGTCCCCCTCCATGTTGCCAAGATAGACGCCAAATGAAGGGGTAGTTGCAGGAACAAAATACTTTAATGGTATCGATAAAATATATATGTAATTAAGACACTGAGTGCAGTTCCATAAAAAGGCCCAGCAAAATCCTCAGCACCAGGCCCATGATGCTCTTAATCCGGCCCTGGCAAGGAGGGCTGGAAGGCAGGGGTGTGATATTATTTACATAGGACTGTATGTTGGAGGGTCTGAAGGCGGGGAGTGATGTATTTTACATGAGACTGTATGCTGGAGGGGCTGAAGGCAGGAGAGTGATGTGTCTTACATGGGACTGTATGCTGGAGAGGCTGAAGGCAGGGGGAAGGTTGTATCTTACATGGGACTGTATGCTGAAGGGGGGCATAATTATTATTATAATACTACAGAGGGGGCCATTTTAATATTAATAATATTAATACAGAGGAGGAAATAATAATAATAATATAGAGGGGCCAGTATATATTATAATTATACAGAGGGCATTATAGTTATGGGCACTACGGGGGAGGGGAGGTCTGTTATCTGAGGATGATAGTAAAGTGAGAAATCCCCAAAATTTTCTGTGAAACTCTACAGAGATGAGACGCGGCTGAAAGAAGTTATCATGACGGTCCTATCTCCGAATGAAGATGCTGAGGAAAGTCTACATCACAGGAGAGGTCACTGGATGTAAGAGGTATGGTGCGGTCTTCTCCTGTATTTTTCATAGCAATGTATGTTATGTCCATACAAATATCCGTTTGGGAAGGGGGGGGTGGATATAGAATTTGGGCCACACTGCCGACGCCTGGCCCCAGACTTCAGGTCACACTGTGCGTGTCCTGAATTCTGGG
Organism: Bufo bufo; assembly: GCF_905171765.1. Taxonomy (NCBI): domain Eukaryota; kingdom Metazoa; phylum Chordata; class Amphibia; order Anura; family Bufonidae; genus Bufo; species Bufo bufo. The sequence continues at coordinate 546,172,083 of NC_053389.1, read as the reverse complement.
GCTCACACCCATCTACTACATCATCTGTACTCAGAGTTATCCCTGTGTTACCTGTGGTGTTACATAAGACTGCAGATGACATCTACTGCATTATTTGTAAAAAGGGGTGTGGTCACAGCTTGGGGGTGCAATACTTGGCTTGCCCCGGGTGCTGGCAACCTACGCTACGCCACTGGGCTGGCGGGTGGGCTACGCCACTGGGCGCCGCTCAAGCTGCTTGTAAATTGTCCATCATGCGCCTGCTGCCCCGTCTGTCTGCTCCTTCCACTTTATGAATGAAGCAGGCAGGCGGGGCAGGAGGCATGACGGAGGGAGAGATGTCACGCTGCCCACAGCAGCAGAAGAGCGGGCAGCGCGGCTCTAGTTCGGCTGCCCACTGTGAGGAGGGGTGTAGTGGTGAAGAGGCCGCCGCTCAGGAGGAACGAAATGTCCTGCAGCAGAAAGGTAGGAGCTGCCCCCGGTGTGTGCACTGCACCGGCCCCGCCGCAAGTGTCCCTGCCCCCTTCCTTCCCCCCACTAATACATTACTTACTGGAAGGCACTTATGGGGGATATCTGTGGATGGCTCTTATGGGGGATATCTGTGGAGGGCACTTGTGGGGGATATCTGTGGAGGGCACTTGTGGGGGATATCTGTGGAGGGCACTTGTGGGGGATATCTGTGGAGGGCACTTGTGGGGGATATCTGTGGAGGGCACTTGTGGGGGATATCTGTGGATGACACATATATAGCATCTTATGCTATATATGTGTCATCCACAGATATCCCCCATAAGTGCGTCATCCACAGATATCCCCCATAAGTGCGTCATCCACAGATATCCCCCATAAGTGCGTCATCCACAGATATCCCCCATAAGTGCGTCATCCACAGATATCCCCCATAAGTGCGTCATCCACAGATATCCCCCATAAGTGCGTCATCCACAGATATCCCCCAGACAAGTTTAAGAAAAGTAAAAAATGATAAAGATAAAATGAAATAATAATCAAGATCCAAATAAAAGAAAGTACATATAAAAGTATTCAAAAACACACTCTGGGCTCATGCCCACGAATGTAAGGGCGCCGTGCCTGTGCTGCGGACCGCAAATAGCGGTCCGTAATGCACGGACACAGACCATGGGGCAGCTGCATGAGGATCGCGGACCCATTCACTTGAATGGGGTTCGCGATCCGCATCCGACTGCCCGCACCGCGAAAAAGTAGCACATGCAGAAGTGAATGGGTCCATGATGCGGGCTGCACACGGCCGTGTGCAGCCCGCATCATGGACCCATTCACTCCAATGGGTCCAGGATCGGGGATATGAGTGCTGCAGTGTGCTTCCGTGGTGCTTCTGGCTGTGCCTCCGCACCGCAAAAAAGTAGTGCATGCGCCCGGATCCTGGACCCATTGAAGTGAATGGGTCCTTGATGCTGGCTGCACACGGCCGTGTGCAGCACTGATCATAGACCCATTCACTTGAGCATGCGCTACTTTTTTGCGAGCACATGGTCGTGTGCATGAGCATAATAGTCCTCACTGGTACTGTTGATGCAATATTTTAGGTTTTAAAAATGTGGCTCTCGAAAGAAATTCCAATCGGGGTTTTGGCGATATTTGGCTCAGTTGACAAAAAAGGTTGCCCACCACTGCCCTAAGGTATTCGCTGATGGGCATAGTGAGTTCATAGAACTTTTTATTTTTTGTCACAAGCTAGTGGAAAATGATGATTTTTTATTTTATTTTTCTTACAAAGTCTCATATTCCACTAACTTGTGACAAAAAATAAAAACTTCCATGAACTCACTATGCCCATCAGCGAATACCTTGGGGTGTCTTCTTTCCAAAATGGGGTCACTTGTGGGGTAGTTATACTGCCCTGGCATTCTAGGGGCCCAAATGTGTGGTAAGTTGTTTGAAATCAAAATCTGTAAAAAATGGCCGGTGAAATCCGAAAGGTGCTCTTTGGAATATGGGCCCCTTTGCCCACCTAGGCTGCAAAAAAGTGTCACACATGTGGTATCTCCGTACTCAGGAGAAGTTGGGGAATGTGTTTTGGGGTGTCATTTTACATATACCCATGCTGGGTGAGATAAATATCTTGGTCGAATGCCAACTTTGTATAAAAAAATGGGAAAAGTTGTCTTTTGCCAACATATTTCTCTCACCCAGCATGGGTATATGTAAAATGACACCCCAAAACACATTCCCCAACTTCTCCTGAGTACGGAGATACCACATGTGTGACACTTTTTTGCAGCCTAGGTGGGCAAAGGGGCCCATATTCCAAAGAGCACCTTTCGGATTTCACCGATCATTTTTTTACACATTTTGATTTCAAACTTCTTACCACACATTTGGGCCCCTAGAATGCCAGGACAGTATAACTACCCCACAAGTGACCCCATTTTGGAAAGAAGACACCCCAAGGTATTTCGTGATGGGCATAGTGAGTTCATGGAAGTTTTTATTTTTTGTCACAAGTTAGTGGAATATGAGACTTTGTAAGAAAAAAAAAAGAAAAAAACATCATTTTCCACTAACTTGTGACAAAAAATAAAAAATTCTAGGAACTCGCCATGCCCCTCACGGAATACCTTAGGGTGTCTTCTTTCCAAAATGGGGTCACTTGTGGGGTAGTTATACTGCCCTGGCATTCAAGGGGCCCAAATGTGTGGTAAGTAGTTTGAAATCAAAATGTGTAAAAAATGACCGGTGAAATCCGAAAGGTGCTCTTTGGAATATGGGCCCCTTTGCCCACCTAGGCTGCAAAAAAGTGTCACACATGTGGTATCTCCGTACTCAGGAGAAGTTGGGGAATGTGTTTTGGGGTGTCATTTTACATATACCCATGCTGGGTGAGAGAAATATCTTGGCAAAAGACAACTTTTCCCATTTTTTTTATACAAAGTTGGCATTTGACCAAGATATTTATCTAACCCAGCATGGGTATATGTAAAATGACACCCCAAAACACATTCCCCAACTTCTCCTGAGTACGGAGATACCACATGTGTGACACTTTTTTGCAGCCTAGATGCGCAAAGGTGCCCAAATTCCTTTTAGGAAGGCATTTTTAGACATTTGGATACCAGACTTCTTCTCACGCTTTGGGGCCCCTAAAATGCCAGGGCAGTATAAATACCCCACATGTGACCCTATTTGGGAAAGAAGACACCCCAAGGTATTCAATTAGGGGCATGGCGAGTTCATAGAAAAAAAAATTTTGGCCACTGTGAGGAGGGGTGTAGTGGTGAAGAGGCCGCCGCTCAGGAGGAACGAAATGTCCTGCAGCAGAAAGGTAGGAGCTGCCCCCGGTGTGTGCACTGCACCGGCCCCGCCGCAAGTGTCCCTGCCCCCTTCCTTCCCCCCACTAATACGAAAAAATCTCTGCCAAAAAAAGAAAAAGGAGGGGAAAGGCGTCTGCCAGGACATAGGAGCTCCGCCCAACATCCATACCCACTTAGCTCGTATGCCCTGGCAAACCAGATTTCTCCATTCACATCAATCGATGTGAATGAATAAATCATTGCCGGGTTTTTTTTTTTATATATACAAAGTGTTTGCCAAAGCATATGAACACCGCCACCTCCTCAGCTCATATGCCTCGGCAAACGTATCTTTTACTGCAGAGGAGAAATCTCGTCTTGCAGCGCCGCATACACCGACTTGCGTGTAATCTGACAGCAGCGCAATGCTTCTGTCAGAATGCACATCAGTGCTGCAGCTAGTCGATCGGTTGGTCCACCTGGAAGGTAAAAAAAACAAAACAAAAAAGAAAAAACCAGGCCGCAACGCAATAAATTTATTAACTTTTGAACAGAACATATAAACTTTTTTTAACTTTTTTAACTGAACAATAACTTTTTTACTTACCGGTAAAAAAAAATTTGTTTCGTTTTTTTTACCTTTATAGAACAAACCTCTCCTTCCCCATGGGACAATGTGCAAAGCGCAAATCGCCCAAAGATGTGGCGAAGTACGTTATGCACTTTATCCCAGGTGAAAGGAGAGGTTTGCAGCAGCTGTGAGTAAAAGGGCCCTAATAGCCCTGTGTGCCTGTCCTGTGAGATGCAATCCCTATGCTAAGTGTACCTGTGTGTGGTACTTCCGGAAACACTCTCCATAGCATTGGGCAGGGTGGTCAGGACAGTCAGGACAGAAATAGCGGGTGTCACGCCTTATTCCACTCCTGCTACAGACACGACATCTTTTTCGGGGTGACGGTTGGGTTGAGGTACCAGGAACGACACTGGGGAAATGTCGCTCGTGTAGACGGCTAACTACACTGGTGGATGGGGCCACGGAACCTTCTGGATACAGGAGGTTCTCGATGATCTCTTCCTGGAATTTGAGGAAGGATCGTGTTCTCCCAGCCTTACTGTAGAGAACAAAACTATTGTACAGAGCCAATTGAATTAAATATACAGACACCTTCTTATACCAGCGTCTGGTGCGTCGGGAAACTAAATACGGAGACAACATCTGGTCATTGAAGTCCACCCCTCCCATGAGCAAATTATAGTCGTGGACTGAGAGGGGCTTTTCAATGACACGGGTTGCTCGCTCAATTTGTATTGTCGTGTCTGCGTAAATGGAGGAGAGCATGTAAACGTCACGCTTGTCTCTCCATTTCACCGCGAGCAGTTCTTCGTTACACAAGGCAGCCCTCTCCCCCCATGCAAGACGGGTGGTAATGAGCCGTTGGGGGAAGCCCACGCGACTAGTTCGCGCGGTGCCACAGGCGCAAATCTGTTCTAGAAACAAATGCCTAAAGAGGGCCACACTTGTGTAGAAATTGTCCACATAAAGATGGTACCCCTTGCCAAATAAGGGTGACACCAAGTCCCAGGCTGTCTTCCCACTGCTCCCCAGGTAGTCAGGGCAACCGACCGGCTCCAGGGTCTGATCTTTTCCCTCATAGATCCGAAATTTGTGGGTATAGCCTGTGGCCCTTTCACAGAGCTTATACAATTTGACCCCATACCGGGCACGCTTGCTTGGGATGTATTGTTTGAAGCCAAGGCGCCCGGTAAAATGTATTAGGGACTCGTCTACGCAGATGTTTTGCTCTGGGGTATACAAATCTGCAAATTTCTGGTTGAAGTGGTCTATGAGGGGCCGAATTTTGTGGAGCCGGTCAAAAGCTGGGTGGCCTCTGGGACGGGAGGTGGTGTTGTCGCTAAAATGCAGGAAACGGAGGATGGCCTCAAATCGTGCCCTGGACATAGCAGCAGAGAACATGGGCATGTGATGAATCGGGTTCGTGGACCAATATGACCGCATTTCATGCTTTTTAGTTAGACCCATGTTGAGGAGAAGGCCCAGAAAAATTTTAATTTCGGAAACTTGGACTGGTTTTCACCGGAAAGGCTGGGCATAAAAGCTTCCCGGGTTGGCGGATATAAATTGTGTGGCATACCGATTTGTTTCTGCCACGACTAAGTCCAAGAGCTCCGCAGTCAAGAACAGCTCAAAAAATCCCAGGGCCAAACCGATCTGAGCCGTCTCAACCCGAACTCCAGACTGGGCAGTGAAAGGGGGAACTAATGGTGAGGCTGAAGTTGGTGACTGCCAATCAGGATTTGCCAGCACCTCAGGGACTCTAAGGGGTCTACGGGCCTGTCTGTGCGGTGGCTGCGATGGGGTAACTACTGCACGTGCCACCGTACCAGCTTCAACTGCCCTTCTGGTGCTCGCCACGTCACCATGCTGTACGGCAGTGCTGGTACTAGGTCCAGGGAGGGCTGCGCTGCTGGTGTATGCCTCACCACGTGATCCGACAGCGCCAGCCCCACTCTGCTGCTCTTGAAGCGGATCCTGCGCAACCTGTGGTCTAGCGACACGGGGCCGGGTACGCCTGGTTCTATCAGGGACCTCCACCTCCTCGTCCGAACTTTGGGTCAGAGAGCCACTGCTTTCTACAGGTTCATATTCTGACCCGCTAGATTCGTCAGATGAGGGTTCCCATTCCTCATCCGACTGGGTCAGAATCCTGTAGGCCTCTTCAGAAGAATACCCCCTGTTTGACATTTGGACTACTAAATTTAGGGGTATTCCCTGAGACTACCCAAGAAAAAAAGCAAGCCTGTCTTACAAAGGGGAGGCTAGCGAAGTACCGGAGGCCGCTGCGGTTGATAAAAAATATCAAAACTGATTTTTTTTATCGCCGCAGTGCGTGTAAAATGAATGTGCAGTGATCAAAAAAATATATATTTTTTGTCACTGCGGCGGGGCGGGCGTGGGTGAACGCACGTGTGGGCGACCGATCAGGCCTGATCGGGCAAACACTGCGTTTTGGGTGAAGGGTGAGCTAAGGTGACACTAATACAATTATAGATCTGACTGTGATCAGTTCTGATCACTTACAGATACTATAAAAGTACCAATGCTGATTAGCGATACGCTAATCAGCGAATCAGTGACTGCGGTGCGGTGGGCTGGGCGCTAACCGATCGCTAACTACCTAACCAAGGGGCCTAAACTATCCTAAAACCTAACAGCCAATACTAGTGAGAAAAAAAAGTGACAGTTTACACTGATCACTTTTTGTCTTTCACTAAGTGATTGACAGGGGGCGATCAAGGGGTTAATTTGGATGATGGGGGTGATGGAAGGTGATCTGGGGCTAAGGGTAGTGTTTGGTGGGTACTCACAGTGATGTCTGCTCCTCTGCTGGAACCAACCGACGAAAAGGACCAGCAGAGGAGCAGAGAAGCCATTTAACACATCATATTTACTAATATGATGTGTTATGTGGCTTCTGATTCGTTTTTTTGAAAATCGCCAGCCTGCCAGCCAATGATCGTTGCTGGCAGGCTGGTGACGAACTTGTCCTCTAACTTTTGCCGGCCCGCGATGCGCGGGCCGGCTGGAGCGAAATCTCGCGTCTCGCGAGATGACGCGTATATGCGTGACTGTGCGCAGCGCTGCCGCCTCCGGAACGCGATCCTGCGTTAGGCGGTCCAGAGGCGGTTAATGGCAACAGCATTGTTCATGAGGAGGGCACTAGGTATGTGATCCATACATCTGCTATGTATAGTCAGTCTGGAAATTGGTATATAACCCCCTCTAAAACACTAATTTTTTTTTCTCATTCCCTAAATTTTTTTACGAATTATTTCATTCTTCCTCACCTGTCCCTTCGGTCTGGTACGTCACGTGTAAGTGTATCTACTTTTGTTGCTGTTGCCGCCGCAAACTGGTTATTGCTTGGCCGCAATTATCTGAAATTACCTCCTGACTAGTGGTGACAGAACACTATTAATTGCTTATGCACGGAGTACCGGAAAAGATTTGGATTCGATTCGGTGCCCAAAAAAACAAAACAAAAAAAAAACTGAGTTTTGGAACGAATCTCCGAAAATCTGTGCCTAGATTCACTCATCTCTAATAGTCATATTTACACATTTGTCTGGAAACTCACTTTGCATTAGAATTGCCTAATAGGACATACTTAGGAAAAAGGGTTTCCTAAGGTCTCTTTCACACTTGCGTTGTTGGGATCCGGCATGCACTTCCGTTGCCGGAGGTGCCCGCCGGATCCGGAAAAACGCAAGTGTACTGAAAGCATTTGAAGACGGAACCGTCTTCCAAATGCTTTCAGTGTTACTATGGCACCCAGGACGCTATTAAAGTCCTGGTTGCCATAGTAGTAGTGGGGAGCGGGGGAGCGGTATACTTACAGTCCGTGCGGCTCCCGGGGCGCTCCAGAATGACGTCAGAGCGCCCCATGCGCATGGATGACGTGATCCATGCGATCACATGATCCATGCGCTTGGGGCGCCCTGACATCACTCTGGAGCGCCCGGGGAGCCGCGCGGACGGTAAGTATGCTGCTCCCCCGCTCCCCGCTCCACTTTACCATGGCTGTCAGGACTTTAGCGTCCCGGCAGCCATGGTAACCACTCTGAAAAAGCTAAATGTCGGCTCCGGCAATGCGCCGAAACGATGTTTAGCTTAAGGCCGGATCCGGATCAATGCCTTCCAATGGGCATTAATTCCGGATCCGGCCTTGCGGCAAGTGTTCCGGATTTTTGGCCGGAGCAAAAAGCGCAGCATGCTGCGGTATTTTCTCCGGCCAACAAACGTTCCGTTCCGGAACTGAAGACATCCTGATGCCTCCTGAACGGATTTCTCTCCATTCAGAATGCATTAGTATAATCCTGATCAGGATTCTTCCGGCATAGAGCCCCGACGACGGAACTCTATGCCGGAAGACAATAACGCAAGTGTGAAAGAGCCCTAAGCTGACAACTCATTTAATGTGCAATGTACATCTGAAATATTAACCCTAATGAAATGACTATCCAGTCATGCACTCACAAATTATATGTAATTCAGCATCTATAGGTGAGGATCAGCTACTCTTTACTTTCCTCTGATCCTACTGCTTTGCTGACTTTAGCTTGGCTTCATTAGAGCAGAGTGATCCATGACTACAGCTATGATACAGTGCCTACAGCAAGCATGTCAAACTCAAAGGCTAACATGGGCCAAAAAAACAAAATGTAAGTTTATGTGGGCCGCATCAAAAAAAAAAAAAAATTGTACATTTTCATAGAACAACATTGTTGTTTCATGACTGCTGACCCCCAACATCCCGTTGCCCAATAACACAAGTGAGACCTATATATATATACAAATATTAAACTTCACTATAAGACGCACCTAGGTTTTTGAGGAGGAAAATAAGAAAAAAATATTTTTAACCAAAAGTTGTGCTTTTGGTGGGCTTTGAATTAATGGTGGTCTGTGCATGACACTATTATGGGGGATCTGTGGATGACGCACTGTCATGTGGGGGATCTGTGGATGGCACTGTTATGGGGGACCTGTGGATGGCACTGTTATGGGGGATCTGTGGATGGCACTGTTATGGGGGATCTGTGGATGGCGCTGTTATGGGGGATCTGTGGATGGCGCTGTTATGGGGGATCTGTGGATGGTGCTGTTATGGGGGATCTGTGGATGGCACTGTTATGGGGGATCTGTGGATGGCACTGTTATGGGGGATCTGTGGATGGCACTGTTATGGGGATCTGTGGATGGTGCTGTTATGGGGGATCTGTGGATGGCACTGTTATGGGGGATCTGTGGATGGCACTGTTATGGGGGATCTGTGGATGGCGCTGTTATGGGGATCTGTGGATGGCACTGTTATGGGGGATCTGTGGATGGCACTGTTATGGGGATCTGTGGATGGCACTGTTATGGGGGATCTGTGGATGGCACTGCTATGGGGTGGGATATCTGTGGATGGCATTGTTATGGGGTGGGGGGATCTGAGGATGGCATTGTTATGGGGTAGGGGATCTGTGGATGGTGCTGTTATGGGGGATCTGTGGATGGCATTGTTATGAGGTGGGGGATCTGTGGATGGAACTGTTATGGGGTGGGATATCTGTGGATGGTACTGCTATGGGGTGGGATATCTGTGGATGGCATTGTTATGAGGTGGGGGGATCTGTGGATGGAACTGTTATGGGGGGGATCTGTGGATGACACTGCTATATGTCATCCACAGATCCCCCTCATAACAGTGTCCCCCAATACACCGGGCCCCGCCGCTCACCGAAGTATTTATAAACGTGAATCCTTATCCTGTTATTAAGTTGAACTAACGCTGCGCTCTCCCATGTTCCCCTGTATCCCCACAGCACTTACTTAAGCTTCCATAGCAGGCAGAGCGGACGGCACCAGTAACGTCACTCACTGACGTTGCGCGTCTGCTCCGCCTGCTTCATTCATAAAGTGGGCGGAGCAGGCGCTCGACGTCAGTGAGTGACGTTACTGCTGCCGTCCGCTCTGCCTGCTATTGAAGCTTAAGTAAGTGCTATGGGGATACAGGGGAACATGGGAGAGGGCAGCGTTAGTTCAACTTAATAACAGGATAAGGATTCACGTTTATAAATACTTTGGTGAGCGGCGGGGCCCGGTGTAAGAGTACAGTGACTGCACCGGGCCCCGCCCCTAGTTACAGACTCCAGCCCCTCCTCTCTCCCGGCTCATACATAGCAGTGCATCTTTGCCGGGCCGCATGTTTGACACCCATGGCCTACAGGGAGTCTGAAGTAGTCTGCGACACACCTCCTGCCTGATCATTGGTTTAGGCTGCAGCTGTGCCTCCTCGGATTGGCTGGTGTGTATAAACAGTAGTTTAGCGCCAGCTCACCAGGAAGTCACTGTATTGAGAACTGATTTCTATTATGACAAGAGCAGAATAATTATGAAGTACAGATTACCAAACCACCAGTAGGGAAAAGCTGATAATTGTCTGGTAATTGCCACACACATACTGATAAGCTTACAGTATGTAATGGGTGTCTGGATGTCACCTTAATGGCATCAGTCGCTTTAGTGAAGGACATTTCAACAACTTCCTTCAGCAGAAACTAGCTATTTCTACAGTTTGCATCTGCCACCACAGGAACAATTTTCAACCAGACTGATTGCAGGACTGGGTGCTGTACACCAGGGTTTTTATGAATATGTTCTAGATCCCCAATCTTATGAGAAGATCATGGGAACACCACACACTAAATAATACTGTATAAACACGTACGAGCTCTAGGCCATAAATGTGCAGGTCATTGGGATAACTTACTGTCCATTTAGATAATCTGTACATCTACGGCAACAAATATTGTTTTCCAATAAATGGCCCTGTGCATTAACCCTCTGCATTGCTCCGCATAACCTCTTTCCTTTTCACAGGTGGCATCCCAGACACTAATCTAAAATAGGACAGACTGTGGTTTCCAGCTCAACTATTCCATATAGCAGATACTGTATAATAGACCTTCATAATTTCCTGGCCTTCTGTACACTCTCTACTACTAGCCACCTCAAAGCCGGCGTAACTGACTTTGGTAACCCTGTCATCAGATTCATTTCTCCTTGTCTACCTCATCTTTATGCTTCTTTTGTGATATACTGACCTGACTATTTTAGCCTGTTAGTACATGCCTCAGTAAACACCCAAAAGACTGAAGCTTTCTGCAGCTCTATTGTACTTTATGGCAATTCAGTTTGCAGGATGTTGAACGAAAGCTGTTAGCACCTCTTGACCTGATTCCATTCCTATTTTTTTTACCGTACTTTGAATTTTTTACCTTTTTTTTACCGTACTTTGAATTTTTTTCTCTAATAAAAGTAAACAGAAAAAAAGCTCTATGTTATTGCTACACAGGGTTTAAGAGATGTTGTAATCTATTGTATGCCTGCATGGCACTGCAGTGCAGAATGAGTATATTAGCCAGGAGACATAGTAAGGCTAGCTGCGGATTCCCATGCGGAAAAACGGCCGCATAATGCAGTACCAGCAAAGAATATGAGATTAGACAAATCTCATGTTTTGCCTCTTTCTTCTGTGCGGATTTAAAAATCTACAGCATGTCAATAAGTTTTGCAATTTTTGGTGCAAATTTTACCCTTTGTATTGAAAGGGTGAGATCTGTGGAAAATGCACACCAAAAACTGCAAATAATACATGCGGTTTTCGGTGCCGTTTGGGTATAGAAATCCATGCTGAACTGAAAGTCGATTTTTCGGGTGAAGCAAAATATTCAATTTTTCTGCTAGAGAACATAAAGCTTGTGAAGTATAGGATGTTGCTACAGAAATATTTGCAGAGTGTTACATGGCACAAAATTTTACCGTGGTCATGTAAGGTCGATTAGCAGGATTAGACACGTTATAGCTGCCCCCTTCCTCAATAAAGTGTTAAGTGACACAACATCTCTGACATTTCTCCCAGTACACTTGTCAGCTCATCTCCCACTCCTAGACAACATTTCACTCACTCCAGACTGCTTTACATCTCACTGCCCTTTAGAATAGGAGGATTCATTCTCGCAGTTTGACGAGTGCTTGTTCCAAACACAGCATCAGAGATGTCAGTGAAGGTTGTGCTCAGCTACATCCAGGCTATTACAGATGCAATTACTTCCTTCCCGCGTCCAAGCTGTCTGATTTCTGTCACCAGGATGGCAACCTGACATCTACGACGCCTTTGCCTATGTGTTTTGCAAAATTAAACATTTCCATCAAATGCTATTTATACATCATTGCAGATCTGAAACAGACAAACAAGCAGAGGAATGTAAGCGCACAGGGCTTTCACACCATTCTCCCAACAGACAACACAACTGTACGTACAAAGAGAAGGTAATAGAAAACACAGATGTCGACTCTTACCTTAAATTAAAAAAGGGAAGATTTAAAAGAATAAATCCAGTTGTAAACATTTTATTGATATAAAAATATATATTTACATAACAGTACACAAACCAATAAGAAAATGCACTGCTTTTCTTTACACCAGAGGTTGAGGAATGCTTCCTGCCTAATAAAACTACATATCCACAAGGAAAGCCTGCCACCTAGTGTTCCACCTAAAATAAGCAAAGAAAAAAAAAATGTCAAATGAAGCGTCTAAATTTTTTTTTTTTTGACAATTTCTATGCCTGGGCAAACACATCTCCTGAATCCTCATGTACAACTAAAGGATTTTACCAATCTACCTAGAAAATAACTGCAGCACTAGGTGAGCTGTACATCTCATCATGGTGGCTGGGAAGAATATTAAAGGCAGTAGAAAGAACACGGATCATTCAGATAGCCCATGGTATGGACGTTCTGCAGAACGAGTGCGGACCCGTTCATTCTCAACGGGGACGGAAAGGATGCGCATCTGCATTTCCGGTCCGCGGATCGCGAAAAAAATAGAATATGTCCGATTCTTGTCCGCAATAGCGGACAAGAATAGGCGTTTCTATAGGTGTGCCGGCCCAGTGTATTGCGGATCTGCAATACACTACGGACGTGTGAATGAACCCTTACCTCTCAAAGTTACAAGTATACTTCAAAATGGCATGCATTCAGATAATAAAAACATATGGAGAGTACATAGTGAATGGCTGAAAATGTCTGACATTTCTAGAAAAACAGCTTACATCATTGAGACGCAACACAAGGTGGGCTCTCCTAAGGCTACTTTCACATCTGCGTTTAGTGCAGATCTGTCTGGTATCTGCACAGACAGATCCGCACCTATAAAGCAAACGCTTGTAACCGTTCAGAACGATTCCGTTTGCATTACCATGAACAAAAAAAAAATATATATATATATATATATATTTTTTTTTTTTTATTTTTTTTTTGTTCATGATAATGGAAACGGATCCGTTTTGACTTACATTGAAAGTCAATGGGAGGCGGATCCGTTTTCAATTGCACCATATTGTGTCAGTGAAAACGGATCCGTCCCCATTGACTTACATTGTAAGTCAGGACGGATCCGTTTGGCTCAGTTTCGTCAGACGGACATCAAAACCCTGCAGGCAGCGTTTTGGTGTCCGCCTCCAGAGAGGAATGGAGGCTGAACGGAGGCAAACTGATGCATTCTGAGCAGATCCTTATCTATTCAGAATGTACTGAGGCTGAACTGATCCGTTTTGGGCCGCTTGTGAGAGCCCTGAAACAGATTTCACAAGCAGCCCCAGAAACGCCAGTGTGATAGTAGATTAAGAGGTCACTAGAATGAAGAGGACAGTAACAATCTTAAAAGGTTTTCCTATTGAATTGTGACCATGGGTCACTTCCTTCTAGTGATCAAAAGCTGTCCAAGCTCACATATCCCTGGCATAATCTCTGTGGGGTAAGTTTTCTAAGGAGAAGCAGTCATTTTAAAGGGGTTGTCCCATGAAAAGTATTAGTTTTCAAAACTAGTACCTGGATCTGAATACTTTCGAAATTGCATGTGATTAAAAATTTAGCATAGCCACTGAGTTATTCAATAAATTGTATCTGTATAGCGCCACTTTTCTTATTTCTTTGACCTGCTCACTGAGATGGCCGCACATGCTCAGTTTCATCCTTAAACTGCCTCCAGCAGCATTAACACTCCCCTTGAGCTGTGATAGGGAGAGGTGAGACACGCCCCCTTAGCTCCAGCAGCATTAACACTCCCCTTGAGCTGTGATAGGGAGAGCTGAGACACGCCCCCTTAGCTGCAGCAGCATTAACACGCCCCTTGAGCTGTCAGCTTGATATAAATCTAGCAGACCAATAATGGGGAGATCTCTGGATCCATGTGAGGTTCAGGGCTGGTTCTAGCTTTGTTAGAAAGAGATGGTCATGTACTGTATGATGTGTGATTTTCATTGTTTACATTTATCATGGGATAACCACTTTCAGTTACCTAATAACTACCCTCTAGAGAACACAAGCAATTACAAAGAATTATTCAGGAATATATTTTAAGTGTTTTTTAAAAAAAAAAATAATAATTTGCTCTATTTTTATTTATTTCCCAGAGAACCCTTTTAAATCTTTGAACTGTGTCCTTGTTATTCCTCCTTAAAAAGTATGAATAAACTGAAAACTGGGTGTTACCAAGGGGTGTATCTCTACACAGTCTGGTACTATCAGGACTGACTGGACAATAGCACAGTGTGTAGGGACCACCCCCCAACTGAAACAACAAGGGTGGCACAATGCAGAACTTTAAGATATAAATAAAAATTCTGCAAAATTGTTATTTCATGTGGCATATGAGCATTATCTAGACTGTCAGGAGAACCACAGGTTCTCTAGATCTTTCTGTGCTTCTGGAAAATAGATGTTAATACATATTTTTGGCATCCATGAGATGCAATGGTTACTCCTCTCTCACGCTAACCCCTGCCTGTAACTTCCCTCTCTATAGTGTCAATCACAGGCAGAAGTGGTGTGAGTGAGGAGTATCTGATACATCTCCTGAGTACACTGGACTCTAGTGATGATTGCCTGCACATAGTACAGAATGAAGAAACCTCGTTCTGACACAGGAAAGACTACAATGAACATCTCTAGAGCTATTAAACAACGACCTAGGCTCAGCACCATTTTCCCGCTGACAGGTTCCATTTAAAAAGTCTAAGGGCTCGTTCACACAACCGTATGGCTTTTTCAGTGTTTTGCGGGCCGTTTTTTAACGGATCAGTTTTTCCGTTTTTTGTTTCAGTAGTGTTTCCGGTTCCATTCCGTTTTTTCCTTATGGCATATACAGAAAAAAATTGGGCTGGGCATAACATTTTCAATAAATGGTTCCGCAAATACAGAACGGATATGGAAGACATATGGAGTACATTCCGTATGTGTTCCGTTTTTTTTGCAGACCCATTGACTTGAATGGAGCCACGGAACGTGATTTGCGGGCAATAATAGGACATGTTCTATCTTGGAACGGAAATACGTTCTATTTTTTTTGCAGAACCATTGAAATGAATTGAGTTCTGTATACAGAACCAAAAACGGCCCGTATACAGAACGCATAAAAACATTCTTGTGAACAAGCCCTAACCCTGACTTTCATCAGATCTCTTTTGCCTACACTATCGAATTGGCAGTCCATAGAGAACACAGGCCACTTCCGGGCTCAATATATTGTAATCAGACCGATTTACAGATGGGCACTACACAAAGCTAAATCATTAACCCAACAGAATATTGTACTGTGCAACTACTACTGCCTGGTATGAAACCCATGTCATTGTGTAGACCAAGTTAATACATAGTTATTATTTTTTTTTATTTACTAAAAGAATGCTGAGGTTCCCTGCAAAAATTGACAGTTTTATCATTGATTAACTGGTTTATACATAACCAAGATATCTGATTGGCCAGCACTCTTCTCCTCACCACATAAACCTCTGTGTTTCTTCGCTATCTGGCCAGTGAAAAGTTTTATTCAAAAACAGATAAAATGTTAATATGTTGACAGAGACATAGAGTGCCAGCTCTAGAAAAAGCTTATTTGTAGAGGGAATGGACGTATTTAGCCTGAAGATGAGATATGGCAGGATAAAGTATCGGAATTCCATTAATTTCTGAGGAACCGTCGCAAATAATATGCAAACAAAAAACATTAGGAGCCACAATGCAGACTTGGTCTTCAGAGCATCCACAAAGCTCCAAGCTGCAAAAACATATCCAGGAACAAGTGCGTATTTGACCAACTCGTGTTTCTGGAATATTTTTTTCCAGACGTAGAAAGGGTAGTGGCGGTTATCGGCAAGCAGATACTGGTGAACATATGTGAACTTCCAGATGAGGAACAGAGATAAGCAAGCCAAGCTTCCATACAGGAGCGGACGTCTCCATACTGATCGAATGAAGTCCTTTATTTTCTGAATGGAGGTGACAATAGGAGATGAAAAGACTAGAGTGAAAGCAAAGAAGTAAAACAACTGGGGGAAATGGAGACATACTTCATGATTACTTCTGTCTCCTACTACAATGCCACTATTAATTATTATAAAACCAAGAAAACACAGCACTAAGACGAGGTACGGCCATGTTAATAGGGTCAAGGTCAGCACGTTCCGGGAGCTCAGCAAATAGTGGATGAGAAATTTTACAGCCTCTACGGTCTCTAAAGAGGCTTTCTTAGCGGAAGGCTTCTGATCGTTCTTCTTCAACTGCGTCGTCCATGCTTCCATCACCTTTTCCGCAATAATGTTTCCAGCACAAAAGACTATCCATATAATGTTTGTTTGACGAAAGCACAAGGCACAAAACCCAAGAAGAGCCGAGCTTTTGTGATTTCCATACAAGCACATGAAATAAGTGAACAGGACAAAAAACGTTGAGCCAGGGTCGGTGTAGTAGAGAAATGTAAAGAAATAGAGAGTGGGGAATAAATACAAAGTGAGGGTGCACAAGATTCTTCTCAACGCTGAAACCTAGGGGATACAAGAACAGGAGTTAGCACTGCTGTCTCACCAGACTAGGTTATACTCCTAAGGCCTCATGCACACGGCAGTGCTGTTTTTTGCGGACCGCAAAAAACTGAAGCCGCCCGTGTTGCCTTCCGCAATTTGCGGAACAGAACGGGCGCCGGCAATATAAATGCCTATTCTTGTCCGCAAAGCGCGGACAAGAATAGGACATGTTATATTTTTTTTAGCGGGGCCGCGGAACGGAGCTACGGATGCGGACAGCACACGGAGTGCTGTCCGCATCTTTTGCGGCCCCATTGAAGTGAATGGGTCCGCATCCGAGCCGCCAAAACGGCGGCTCGGATGCGGACCCAAACAACGGTCGTGTGCATGAGGCCTAACACTCAGGTTCCCTTTAAGAATAATTATTCTTATTTGTTCACTAGATTGGGGTGTGTTTTAAGGCCCATGTCAAGGTAAAAGCAAATGATAGATTCACAGGGTACAAAAAGGACAATTCACAGTGGGGCAGGGCAGAACATTTTACATTCACCTAAAGAAGACTACAGGGTGGGCCATTTATATGGATACACCTTAATAAAATGGGAATGGTTGGTGATATTAACTTCATGTTTGTGGCACATTAGTATATGTGAGGGGGGAAACTTTTCAAGATGGGTGGTGACCATGGCGGACATTTTGAAGTCGGACATTTTGAATCCAACTTTTGTTTTTTTCAATAGGAAGAGGGTCATGTGACACATCAAACTTATTGGGAATTTCACAAGAAAAACAATGGTGTGCTTGGTTTTGATAAAAGTCTAAGGGGGTCAGATCAGGAGACCTTGGGGGCCATTCAACTGGCCCACGACGACCAATCCACTTTCCAGGAAACTGTTCATCTAGCTGGCACGTTCCCTGAGTTTTTCCAGCAAGATGGTGCACCACCACATTATGGGTGTCAGGTCCGAGCATTCCTAGATGAACAGTTTCCTGGAAAGTGGATTGGTCGTCGTGGGCCAGTTGAATGGCTCCCAAGGTCTCCCGATCTGACCCCCTTAGACTTTTATCTTTAGGGTCATCTGAAGGCATTGTCTATGCTGTGAAGATACGAGATGTGCAGCACCTGAAACTACGGATACTGGAAGCCTGTGCTAGCATTTCTCCTGCGGTGTTGCTATCAGTGTGTGAAGAGTGGGAGAAGAGGGTTGCATTGACAATCCAACACAATGGGCAGCACATTGAACACATTTTATAAGTGGTCATAAACTTGTAAATAACTCATGAAAGAATAAAGTTACGCTAAAACCAAGCACAGCATTGTTTTTCTTGTGAAATTCCCAATAAGTTTGATGTGTCGCATGACCCTTTTCCTATTGAAAAAACAAAAGTTGGATTCAAAATGGCCGACTTTAAAATGGCCGCCATGGTCACCACCCATCTTGAAAAGTTTCCCCCCTCACATATACTAATGTGCCACAAACAGGAAGTTAATATCACCAACCATTCCCATTTTATTAAGGTGTATCCATATAAATGGCCCACCCTGTATAACCAATATGAATGTACACAATGGGGCAGACTTACTAATACTGTCTAACAGTAGACAGTATAAACTTAAAAGTGAACCTGTCACCACGAAAATGCGATGCAATCTGCAGGTTATAGAGCAGGTGGAGCTGAGCAGATTGATATATAGTTTTATGGAGAAAGATTCAGTAAAATATGTAATTTATAAATTTTTCTTCCTGCTCATTCTGGACTTTGAAGTCGAGGATGTGGTCCTATCAGTGACTGACAGCCTTCCCTCTATGACTGTATACAGAGAGAGCTGTCAATCACTGATAGGACCGCCTCCTGGACTTCACAGCCCAGAATGAGCAGGAATTTAAATGTATAAAACATAAGTTGTAATGAATCTTTTCCCATAAAACTATATATCAATCTGCTCTGCTCCTCCTGCTCTATATCATGCTGCCCACAGCTCAGATTCCATATTTAATGTGACAGGACTAATATCAGGAACAAACACTCGTATGAAAGCTTGTTGTCGATAATTGTCCCATGTAAAGTTGCCGCTGATCACCTGATGAAAGAGGCGAAGCATTTCAGCTGGTAAACATATTGCTATAAACCCTCTGCATTGTTTGGTGGCTAGGAGAGCTCACATGCGGGAAGTAAAAACATATGCTGTATTGACTGTAGTTGAAAATTTAATGATAAGTGTCATTGGGGGGGGATGAACTGGACCTTGGAAAGGCAACCTCTGCACATAAGACGATACTGACTAAAAGCTTCAATCTGATTGCTTGGAATAACAACATTACAAAACACCAGAGTAGTTTGAATATGCATGCATAAAATAAAATCCGGCTTGAAAAATTAAATTAACATTTCAGAATAGGAGCATAACATCTGCTAGGTACCTTAGTGTGGATCCTGCAAAGAATTAAATAAAACATATACAGGTTGCCAAGACTAAAAAGGAGGTTAACGAATCTCAGCATTCCAGAAGAGCAAACCACAGTCTCACTCCATCCAAAGAGCCAGGCAGCAGGCTTCACCATGCCGACAGATGTCAGATATAGGCCAGGCGGGGTCGTGATCATCGGATCCCACTGGGAATGAGAAAAACAACAAGAACTTTAATTAGGAAGCAAATAAAAATCTCTAAAGGGCCATGTCAGACAGATTCATCCAGCTGTAAACTAACTGCCCAGATACTTCCAGGGAACATCTGAAGATTAAAGAGGTCCTGTCACATCGGTTTTAATAGCTCCATACATTCCTCGTGTAATAACAATTCTGGAACATCTATTCTTATGGCTCTATGTTGTACCATTCCTCTGTTATTTCTACTAGAAGTTATGAATGAACTGCTAGCAGCCTGCAGTAAGGGTACAGAGGGGCGTTAACCAGTTGGGGGTGTGTACCTGCACAGTCTGAAAATGGCAGCACTGATTGGATAGAGTCAGACTGTGCAGGTACACCCCCCCAACTGGTTACCACCTCTCTGTACCCTTACTGAAGGGTAATAGCAATTGATTCATAACTTCTAGTAGAAATAATAAAGGAATAGCACAACATAGAGCCATAAGAATAGATGTTCCAGAATTGTTATTACATGAAGAATGCATGTAGCTATTAAAACAGAAATGTCAGGAGTGGTGAAAGGTCCTCTTTAATTGTAACTTTAGGACCCTCAACCTTACTGTCCTTGTTATTAGTAGTGTTGTGCAGAGCACATTCCAATATATAAGGGTCCTCATGTCTCTACGGTCTTAAAACACATAGGCATCCTCAGGAAAAGTCAGCACTAGCCGATCGGCAGGGGTCCCACACCCACACAAAAGCGCAGGGGTTATTGCAGAAAAAAGTAGACAGATTATTGCTTCTGGTGCCAGAGCTATTGCCAAACCGCTGATGTGCAAGGTGTCAGAGGATGGGCCATCACTTCTGAGCATAGGCCATAAAAGCTGAGCAACACCTTGTGGTAAGAATAAGAATTAAATATTTTTAAAAAATTAAAATAAATAGTCTGCAGAGCTTTTAGCAGAGCGGAAACAACCAGGAGTCCTGCACAGCATATGGCTGCTCCTGTCGGTTCCCACTCTGCTAAAATCCATACACCACATGCATGTCAGTGGTGTATGGATTCCAGAGCGCTATAGACAGCAGAACTTTGTGCGTGCATTTTGTCTGTAAAACTGGAAAAAGGTTTCCACAATAAACGTATCCTTTCGCTCTAATATTTTTATCACTTACATATACTTTCAATTAAAAAAAAATTATAAATACCATATCAAGAAGGAGTTGTTGGAATGGAATGAAACTTTCTATGTGTGAATGTGATAATGATGTGTGGGTGACCATTCTCCTGCAGAAAAATGACAGCTGGAAGCCCTGCCATTAGCCATAATATATGCGGAGGATGTCCTGCACATGTCGCTGAGCTGTAAAAAAGTGTCCCTCATAGCACTACTAGTGGTGACCGACTGTCGTATGCAATGACTTCCCAGATCATCACACCAGCAGTTTGAGCAGAGTGCCGCCCCACATCAAACGCAGGATTGTAGCCCTCGCCACAAGGCTTTCATATTGGAACCTGTGGTGGCATCCAAAACAGTACCTGGATTCGTTGCTAAAGACAATACGGTTCCACTCTGTAGCAGTCCAGGTTTTTCGTTCATGACACCACTGCAAACGAAGGCAACGGTGGATGGCTGTCAAGGGCAGGACACGCACTGGGCACCATAACACAAAATTTACTTCTACAAAGAGTCTGGAAATGGTCCAGGCAGAGACAGGGGTGTGTAATGGAGATGCCACCTGTGTCTCGATGGTGGACAACGAACACTCTGGGAGCTGCTTGTCCATGTATCAGACTATTCTCTCTACTGGTGGTCCATCTACTGGTGAGGAGTGCCAGGCCTTCTCAAACAGCTGATCAGCGGGTTCCCAAGTGTCAGACCCCCCACCAATCAGATGCTAAGATAGGTCATCAGTTAGAAAATGTCAGATAACCCCTTCAAAAAATATATTATATATAAAAAAACTGTACTGACCTAGAGAATACAGTTATGCAGCAAAATGAACCTTCCAAAATTTTAAATTTAGTAGTCAATGGGGTAAGTGCTGTTCCTTTTTCATCTCGCCCAACCCAGAAAGAGTTAATAAAAGATAATCATTGAGTCATGTGCACCCCAAAATGGTTCTGTTAAAAACTGAAACTTATCCCACAAAAGACAAGCCCTCATCTGGCTATATTGGTGGAAAAATAAAAAATGTTATATAGCTCTTGGAATGCCACAATGAAAAAAATGTTTGGTCACCAAGAGGTCAAAAGGGTTTTCCAAGACTTAAGAACTGAAGACCTATCCTCTGGATAGATCATCAGTATCTGATCTGTTGGTGGCCGATACCTGGGACCCCTACCGATCAGCTGTTTGAGAAGGCAGCGGCTCCTGTGAGCGGCACGGTCTTTCTCCGTGCTTACCAGGCACAGTGCCGTACATTGTATAGCGGCTATGCTTGGTATCACAGCTCAGCCCCATTCACTTCTATAGGACTGAGCTGTGCCTAGGCCATATGGCTGATGCCTTTTAAAACTGTTTACTGGCAACGATTAGATAATGATGACCTATCCAGGGGATGGGTCATCAGTTCTAAAGTCTTGGAAAACCCCTTTAAGTAATTCTGAATTTACCAACCCAAATGTGCTGGGCTGTCAGGATTCTCTAGATCAGGAGTCAGGAACCTTCGGCACTCCAACTCCCACCAAGCTCCATTCACTTATATGAGAATTTCAGAGAAAGTGTGCATTGTGGGAATTGTAGTTTTACAACAGCTGGAGTGCTGAGGATTGCAGCGCTCTGTACTGATCGCAGTGTAGAGTATAGATCAATGCAAAAGCAAATTTAAACTGATCCTTCAGGGGTGGAAGGCAAGCTTTTGTTTCCAGCAGTAGCAGTGACACCTAAAGTGCTCCTGTGTCTCACGGCGCTCATCCTATTTCTTTCCTTTAGACAGCCTTTCCTTCCTGATGGGTCTTTAGAGATATTATAAGCTATAAAATAACACATACCAGTTGGGAGATCTAAACAATATAAACAGCACAAACCTGGAAGAACCAATGTTTGGGCAGAATAAAACCCCTCTACATTCATAAATATTCATATTACAGAGGAAAGCTTTACAAAAATCCACAAACAGAAACGGTCTACATTAATGTGTCTGAAGCGATTAAATCACAGTCACGTACTTAGCAGTCAGTGTATAAAACAGCATCTGTGTGGGTGCCGGGTGCTGCAGGCCTGAGTGTATGGTTTTTGTCATAACGGTGTATTACTCTTCACTCTACTGTCTATGCCATCAGCACACTCGCCATTGAAGCATCCGTCCTCTTGTCACAATGGCTCATTTCATATTAATTGACAGCCATTTATTATTTATACATACTTCTGAACTGTACAGGAGGCTGCTTTGTTCTTAACCCCTTAAGGACACATGACGTATGGGTACGGCATGTTTCCCGAGTCCTTAAGGACACATGACGTACCGGTACGTCATGTGTTGTTCCGATCACTGCCGCCCGGCCGGCTGTGATCGGAACAAGGTGCCTGCTCAAATCATTGAGCAGGCACCTCGGCTAAATGCGCGGGGGGGTCCCGTGACCCCCCCATGTCCGCGATCGCAACAAACCGCAGGTCAATTCAGACCTGCGGTTTGTTGCGCTTTCTGCTGTTTCTGATCGCTGCGGTCCCTGACCGCGGCGATCAGAAACTTTAGTGTGCCGAAAATATATTTTTATCACCCCCCCCTGCACCTCTGAATGATTTTAGCCCGGTGGGAGGTGCAGGGGGGGTGTTGCGGGCGGTGGGGGCGGTGCGGGAGGCGGGCGGTGCGGCAGGCGGGATCGCGATCCCCCGCCCGCCTCCCATTGAATAATCGTTGGTGTAGAGTGGGTATACCAGGGTGCCAGCACATTGCTGGCACCCTGGTATAAACGGCTGACATCGGTGATGCGATGTCAGCCGTTTAACCCTTTCCATACAGCGGTCCGTACGGACCGCTGTATGGAAAAAGTTAACAGTAAGAGGGAGCTCCCTCCCTCTCCGATCGGGGGGCTGCTGTGCCTTTGCACCCCCCCGATGGAGAGGGAGAGAGCTCCCAGACAGCCCCCCGCCAGATCCCATCCTTACCCTTCCCCGTCTGCGCAGTTCTGAGCAGACGGGGAAGGTTCCCATGGCAACAGGACGCCTCTCAGGCGTCCTGCTGTCCATGGTGCTGAACAGATCTGTGCTGAAAGCATAGATCTGTTCAGTGTAAGTAAAATACAGTACAGAACAATATATATTGTACTGTACTGTATTATACAGACATCAGACCCACTGGATCTTCAAGAACCAAGTGGATCTGGGTAAAAAAAAAAGTGAAAAAAAGTGAAAAAAAAGTAAAAATCAAAAAACACATTTATCACTGATTAAAAATTAAAAAAATAACATTCCCTACACATGTTTGGTATCGCCGCGTCCGTAACGACCTGATCTATAAAACGGTCATGTTACTTTACCCGAACGGTGAACGCCATAAAAATAAAAAATAAAAAACTATGATGAAATTGAAATTTTGCTCACCTTACTTCCCAAAAAAAGGTAATAAAAGTGATCAAAAAAGTCGCATGTACGCCAAAATTGTAGCAATCAAACCGTCATCTCATCCCGCAAAAAATGAGACCCTACTTAAGATAATCACCCAAAAACTGAAAAAACTATGGCTCTTAGACTATGGAGACACTAAAACATAATTTTTTTTGTTTCAAAAATGAAATCATTGTGTAAAACTTACATAAATAAAAAAAAAGTATACATATTAGGTATTGCCGCGTCCGTATCGACCGACTCTATAAAAATATCACATGACCTAACCTCTCAGGTGACCACCGTAAAAAAAAAAAAAAAAAAAACTGTGTAAAAAAAGCAATTTTTTGTCATCTTACATCACAAAAAGTGTAATAGCAAGCGATCAAAAAGTCATATGCACCCCAAAATAGTGCCAATCAAACCGTCATCTCCTCCCGCAAAAAATGAGACCCTACTTAAGATAATCGCCCAAAAACTGAAAAAACTATGACTCTTAGACTATGGAGACACTAAAACTTTTTTTTGTTTTAAAAATGAAATCATTGGGTAAAACTTACATAAATTAAAAAAATGTAATACATATTAGGTATCGCCGCGTCCGTGACAACC
The DNA here is from genome assembly GCF_905171765.1 of Bufo bufo. Classification (NCBI taxonomy): domain Eukaryota; kingdom Metazoa; phylum Chordata; class Amphibia; order Anura; family Bufonidae; genus Bufo; species Bufo bufo. The sequence continues at coordinate 546,147,644 of NC_053389.1, read as the reverse complement.
TGCTCTATGAAATTACCACATGATCTAACCTGTCAGATGAATGTTGTAAATAACAAAAAAAAAAAAACGGTGCCAAAAAAGCTAATTCTTGTTACCTTGCCGCACAAAAAGTGTAATATAGAGCAACCAAAAATCATATGTACCCTAAACTAGTACCAACAATACTGCCACCCTATCCCGTAGTTTCTAAAATGGGGTCACTTTTCTGGAGTTTCTACTCTAGGGGTGCATCAGGGGGGCTTCAAATGGGACATGGTGTCAAAAAAACAGTCCAGCAAAACCTGCCTTCCAAAAACCGTATGGCATTCCTTTCCTTCTGCGCCCTGCCGTGTGCCCGTACAGCGGTTTACGACCACATATGGGGTGTTTCTGTAAACTACAGAATCAGGGCCATAAATAATGAGTTTTGTTTGGCTGTTAACCCTTGCTTTGTAACTGGAAAAAAAATATTAAAATGGAAAATCTGCCAAAAATGTGAAATTTTGAAATTGTGTCTCTATTTTCCATTAAATCTTGTGCAACACCTAAAGGGTTAACAAAGTTTGTAAAATCAGTTTTGAATACCTTGAGGGGTGTAGTTTCTTAGATGGGGTCACTTTTATGGAGTTTCTACTCTAGGGGTGCATCAGGGGGGCTTCAAATGGGACATGGTGTCAAAAAAACAGTCGGCGCACCTTTCACTCTACGCCCCGCTGTGTGGCCGTACAGTAGTTTACGGCCACATATGGGGTGTTTCTGTGAACAGCAGAGTCAGGGCAATAAAGATACAGTTTTGTTTGGCTGTTAACCCTTGCTTTGTTAGTGAAAAAAATGGGTTAAAATTGAAAATTAGGCAAAAAAATGAAATTCTCAAATTTCATCTCCATTTGCCAATAACTCTTGTGCAACACCTAAAGTGTTAACGACGTATGTAAAATCAGTTTTGAATACCTTGAGGGGTGTAGTTTCTTAGATGGGGTCACTTTTAGTGAGTTTCTCCTCTAGGGGTGCATCAGGGGGCTTCAAATGGGACATGGTGTAAATAAACCAGTCCATAAAAATCAGCCTACCAAAAACCAAACGGCGCACCTTTCACTCTACGCCCCGCTGTGAGGCCGTACAGTAGTTTACGGCCACATATTGGGTGTTTCTGTAAACAGCAGAGTCAGGGCAATAAAGATACAGTCTTGTTTGGCTGTTAACCCTTGCTTTGTTAGTGGAAAAAATGGGTTAAAATGAAAAATTAGACAAAAAAATCAAATTCTCAAATTTCCTCCCCATTTGCCAATAACTCTTGTGCAACACCTAAAGGGTTAACAATGTATGCAAAATCAGTTTTGAATACCTTGAGGGGTGTAGTTTCTTAGATGGGGTCATTTTTGGGTGGTTTCTATTATGTAAGCCTCGCAAAGTGACTTCAAACCTGAACTGGTCCCTAAAAATTGAGTTTTTGTAAATTTCGGAAAAATTTCAAGATTTGCTTCTAAACTTCTAAGCCTTATAACATCCCCAAAAAATAAAATATCATTCCCAAAACAATTCAAGCATGAAGTAGACATATGGGGAATGTAAAGTCATCACAATTTTTTGGGGTATTACTATGTATTACAGAAGTAGAGAAACTGAAACTTTGAAATTTGCAAATTTTTCCAAATTTTTGGTAAATTAGGTATTTCTTTGTGCAAAAAAAATAATTTTTTTGACTTCATTTTACCAGTGTCATGAAGTACAATATGTGACGAAAAAACAATCTCAGAATGGCCTGGATAAGTCAAAGCGTTTTAAAGTTATTAGCACTTAAAGTGACACTGGTCAGATTTCCAAAAAATGGCCTGGTCCTTAAGGTGAAAATGAGCCCGGTCCTTAAGGGGTTAAAGGACTCACACAGCACACTGCAGCTCCATTTTGTACGGGGCCTCTCCCCCTAAATGCCTCTAATTCCATACATGTTCTATCTCACTGGGTCAGTTGCAAAAGAACAAGCTTTTGTCATAAGCCGTCCCCGCTGCCGAAACCCCGAGTGATGTATGTACCCCATGTAATGGCTGGATGCACTGGAGCCTCCACAGCAAGAACAGCATTTAGCTGCTCGTTGTTCTGGCTCATAGTTAGGGACCCAAACCACAGACCACCTTCTATTAATGAAAATACACCTAATAGTAGGTTTGAAATAAGTTGTAGAAACCAGACAATCCCTTAAAGAGGTTGACTGAGTTAAATTTTTTATGGGTCAACTGCTGGGTGTTAAAAAAAAAATCTTAAACTCACCTGCCTAAGCCCCGTTCATTCCAGTGCCAATGATCAGTTCCCTCCACCAGGATGCAGCAGTGATGTCCTGTATACTGCACATAACCACTGCAGGCAATCACTGACCTCAGTGGTCTCATGACGTGCACTGCTGAGGCCAGTGATTGGCTGCAGCAGTATATGATAGGTCACTGCTGCTGCTGAGTGGGAAGGACATAGTGGCAGCACTGGGCTGGAGAGGTAAGGTTTGAGTTTGCTATTATTGTAGCAAAGTCCCTGCAGTTGGCCAACAAGATTTATTATTCGGAACATTAAAAGGGATTGCAAAGTGGGTAAAAAAAAAATTCAAAAGAATCCAAATGGGTTAATAAATTAGCCAATTCTTACATCACTGCTCCTGCTCCAACACTTTCAAAAATCCACCGACTGTCAAGAGTGACCAAGTACACAAGGCAAATTACCTCTCAGCCAATCACTGGCTGAGGCAGGTCACCGTTGCTCAAGTGATTGGCTGGGAAGTCATTTCCTATGTGCCGAGAGGGACCAAAAATGGAAAGAGGAACCGGAGACCAGGGCACTGTTGGAACAGGAAAGGTGGAGGAATCGCTGACCTCTGGAAAAAAATAAAATATCTGGAATGACCAAGCATTTCAAGAGCCCCACCTTTTTTATTTTTTGGTGTATCAGGTTTGCAGAAAACGTATTTTTTTCGAATGCGACCATTTGGAGATGTACCATATTTTTCTCCCTATAAGACACACCTGCCCATAAGACGCACCTAGCTTTTAACGGTGGAAAATATTTTTCATCAGACTTCCAATGTTAATCAGACCTACACATTAATAAGTCCCCCAATCAGACCTTCATGTGAATGACCCCCAATCAGACCTCAATAAGTCCCCCAATCAGACCTCCATGTGAATGACCCCATGATCAGATCAGATAAAAGAAAAAAAAAAAAAAAAAACTTACCTTTCCTGCCCTGGATGCCGCAGCTCCCGTCATCCAGCGCTCTTTTTACTGCCGCGCGCCGACATCCTCATGCTGTGCGCAGTTCGCAGCACAGCGAGCGGCCGAGAAAGAGCAGGAAGTGGTGAGTACACAGCCTGGGGAGCTTTGCAATTATCGCTTCCCAGTCCTCCTGTACTAATGAGCACCTCCATAATGGAAGCAATCATTAGTATTTGCCCCCCACCATAAGACGCACTGACATTTTGCTTGGGTTCTGTAGAATAAGCACCCTTAATGAGTTACAATGTATTGTGAAGCCGAAAAAAATAAAAATTCAAAAGGGGTGGACCTAAAAAAATAAAAGCTATTCCACCAAATGGGTTTTGTTTTAACATTGTTTCTTTTCCCATATGGTAAAACTGATCTGTTACCTCTATTCTCTGGATCAATATGATTACAGTGATACCACATTTATACAGTTTTTATCATATTTTAATACTTAAATTTTTTTTTGCTTTCGATCACCATATTCTGAACCCCAATTTTTTATATTTATGTCTATGGAGCTGTGTAAAGGCTCACTTTTTCCAGGGCGATCCGTAGTTTTTATTGCTACCATTTTAGAGTGTATATGACTTTTTGATCACTTTTTATAAAAAAATTGGGGGGAGTTGAAGTGCCGAAAAAACTGTGAATCAGCCATTTATTTATTTTTTCCCCCATTATGGCATTTGTGTACTGGATAAATACTAAATATATTTTAATATTTCATTGGCAATGTGGGATGCGGCAATGCTAATTATCTTTTTTATTATCTATTTTTAATATGAAGAAAGAGGCGTTTGATTCGATTTTTTTATATATGCATTTTCACCACAAAATGCAATGCAATCTGAAAGCAGCATGGTATAGAGCAGGAGACGCTGAGCAGATGGATAGATATTTTTATGGGAAAAGATTCAATAAAACCTGTAATTTATACATTTATATCTTAGCTTTTTTTTTGCAGCCCTGTGAACAGCCATCAGTACAGGAGGGAGGCGCTAACAGTGACTGATAGCATTGTGTGTATGTGTGCATACAGAGATAACCCTCAGTCACTGGTAACACCTCCCTCCTGTACCAATAGTTTTTCACAGGGCTGCAAAAAAGCAGAGATATAAATGACAAATTTTACTGAATCTTTTGCAATAAAAATATACATATCAATCTGCTCGGCTTCTCCTGCCCTATACCATGCTGCTTTTTAAATTGCATTCAAAACTTCTTTTTTTTTCCCCCAATTATCTTAAGTCCCCCTGGGGGGCGTGGCCAGCAGCCGGCATGTGAGCACGCTTCTGTGAGTAGCTCCATTTACCCTCGATAATCCTTCACCATCCTGACAAACTGCCGACTCCAGGCACAGAGTGGACGGTGTGTAGGAGACCTCGCACACCGACTATGGGGCCCAGCAAAGCGCAAACGGCTGCGGAGAAGCTCAAAGAGTTCGCCAGGTCTGAGGCCCAAAGTGGAGCCACGACTCCTACACGTGCGGCTGTTACCCACGGGCAGGCTGCCCAACAGGCGGATGCAGAGGAAGGCGCTGAGCAGGAGTTTACCCTCAAGGCAGCTTATGAGCAGTTACTAGTGGCAATATCATCATGCCAAACATCACTCACCGGGAAGCTGGAGGAGGTGAGAGTGGATGTGGGCCTGCTCCGCCATGACATGCAGCAGCTCAGAGATTGGGTCAAAAACACAGAAGATCGCGTGTCTGCGCTGGAAGATCTGACCAGACCCATGGCAGGGAAGATGCAAGACCTGGAGCGATCCGTAGGTCAGTGGCAACAGAAATGTGACGACCTGGAAAATAGATCGCGCCGCAACAATGTGAGGATCTTGGGCCTACCAGAGAAAGCTGAGGGCAGAGATCCTGCGGCCTTCCTAGAGGCATGGTTTAAAGAGCAGTTCCCTGAGACACCCTTCTCTCCTGCATATACCGTGGAGAGGGCACATAGTGTCCCAGCCAGATACCCCCCACCAGGGGCTGCTCCTAGACCCCTCTTGGCGCGTCTGCTAAACTGGAGAGACCGGGATCTTATCCTTAGCCAGGCCAGAAGCAAGCAAGACATCAGGCATGAAAATGCAAAGATCTCCCTTTTTCCGGATTTCTCGGCAGATCTCCAGAAGAGGAGAGCCACATTTGTTGCAGTTAAACGTCGCCTACGGGATCTAAATCTTCAATATTCGATGGCTTATCCGGCCCGCCTTAGAGTCATAGACGGCGATAAAACCGTGTTTTTCAATAATCCTCGCGAGGCGGAGGACTGGGCCTCAAGAAAAGCTACGCGTCCCGGACCGCGCTGAACTTTTCGCTGTCTGTTCACAGCAAGTATTAAAACATCCTCATATGTCTGATTCTAGGGAGACTTGTTCTTGTTTGCCCTGAGCATGACATTAATTAAGATGCAGCACGGCTGATATTGGTCACTTTTTTCATGTTCTGGACTGCATTTGATAGTCTTATGTGTGTTCTCACTTAAATGCAGGGCGTTTCCCTATATTCAGCATCAGTCACTTTGTCAACATGTTCCATTGTCATGTATTAAGGCCTGCAGTTTTGCATATATTTGCTGAATGGGGGGTAGGAGCAATACCTGTATGGTTATAACACCTATTTGCACTATACAGGGAGTGCAGAATTATTAGGCAAGTTGTATTTTTGAGGATTAATTTTATTATTGAACAACAACCATGTTCTCAATGAACCCAAAAAACTCATTAATATCAAAGCTGAATATTTTTGGAAGTAGTTTTTAGTTTGTTTTTAGTTTTAGCTATTTTAGGGGGATATCTGTGTGTGCAGGTGACTATTACTGTGCATAATTATTAGGCAACTTAACAAAAAACAAATACCCATTTCAATTATTTATTTTTACCTGTGAAACCAATATAACATCTCAACATTCACAAATATACATTTCTGACATTCAAAAACAAAACAAAAACAAATAAGTGACCAATATAGCCACCTTTCTTTGCGAAGAACACTCAAAAGCTTGCCATCCATGGATTCTGTCAGTGTTTTGATCTGTTCACCATCAACATTGCGTGCAGCAGCAACCACAGCCTCCCAGACACTGTTCAGAGAGGTGTACTGTTTTCCCTCCTTGTAAATCTCACATTTGATGATGGACCACAGGTTCTCAATGGGGTTCAGATCAGGTGAACAAGGAGGCCATGTCATAAGATTTTCTTCTTTTATACCCTTTCTTGCCAGCCACGCTGTGGAGTACTTGGACGCGTGTGATGAAGCATTGTCCTGCATGAAAATCATGTTTTTCTTGAAGGATGCAGACTTCTTCCTGTACCACTGCTTGAAGAAGGTGTCTTCCAGAAACTGGCAGTAGGACTGGGAGTTGAGCTTGACTCCATCCTCAACCCGAAAAGGCCCCACAAGCTCATCTTTGATGATACCAGCCCAAACCAGTACTCCACCTCCACCTTGCTGGCGTCTGAGTCGGACTGGAGCTCTCTGCCCTTTACCAATCCAGCCACGGGCCCATCCATCTGGCCCATCAAGACTCACTCTCATTTCATCAGTCCATAAAACCTTAGAAAAATCAGTCTTGAGATATTTCTTGGCCCAGTCTTGACGTTTCAGCTTGTGTGTCTTGTTCAGTGGTGGTCGTCTTTCAGCCTTTCTTACCTTGGCCATGTCTCTGAGTATTGCACACATTGTGCTTTTGGGCACTCCAGTGATGTTGCAGCTCTGAAATATGGCCAAACTGGTGGCAAGTGGCATCTTGGCAGCTGCACGCTTGACTTTTCTCAGTTCATGGGCAGTTATTTTGCGCCTTGGTTTTTCCACACACTTCTTGCGACCCTGTTGACTATTTTGAATGAAACGCTTGATTGTTCGATGATCACGCTTCAGAAGCTTTGCAATTTTAAGAGTGCTGCATCCCTCTGCAAGATATCTCACTATTTTTGACTTTTCTGAGCCTGTCAAGTCCTTCTTTTGACCCATTTTGCCAAAGGAAAGGAAGTTGCCTAATAATTATGCACACCTAATATAGGGTGTTGATGTCATTAGACCACACCCCTTCTCATTACAGAGATGCACATTACCTAATATGCTTAATTGGTAGTAGGCTTTCGAGCCTATACAGCTTGGAGTAAGACAACATGCATAAAGAGGATGATGTGGTCAAAATACTCATTTGCCTAATAATTCTGCACGCAGTGTACAGGTACCCGAGTTAAGGGCCACCAAGTTAGTCGGATCAGGATTCGACACCTTCATGTTTATAATGTTATTGTTCTGTATTACGTTTTTGTATGCTCAAGCTTATATGTCTCAAGTATGGCCATCTCTCTTCATGATAGCAACAGGGGAGTCTCTGCTCTATGTTGATCAAATGCCTAAACTGTCAGTGTATGCAATGTGGATGTGGGTATTTGTCCTTGATTCAAACCTGGTGATTCCATGGCATCCATGAGAGTGATGTCATGAAACGTGAAGGGACTGGGAGACCCTAATAAGAGGATTGCGATTTTTTCTCAAATACGCTCCTTTAATTCTCATATTCTGGGCCTTCAAGAAACCCACCTCACCCCAGAAACAGGGAACAGGTTGAAGAAGCCCTGGGCGCAGCACTTATTCAACTCATATAGGAGCTCTCACTCCAGAGGAGTGGCCCTGCTGTTCCATAGAAGCCTCAGATGCGAGATTCACTACTCAGCTGTAGATCAGGGAGGGCAGTACATCTTCATACATGCTCATATTAACTGTGTCCCATATGTGATTGTTAATCTGTATAATTCCCCTCCTGCATCTTTATCCCTTCTACAAGCAGTCATGGGTTTTGTGGCTAACTATCCCAATGCCCGTTTCATATGTATGGGAGACTTTAATCAAGTAGTCAGTGAAGATTTAGACAGATTCCGCTGTAGGGCAGATAGAGGAGGGACGGGAGGGAACAGCACGGTTCTTGCCAGAATATCGAAGGAGATGGGATGGGTAGATATGTGGAGAGCCAGGAACCCACTAACGAGGGAATACTCTTGCTTTACCCCAGCCAGGGGAGCCCTGTCCAGATCTGACTACTTGTTTGGCAATGCCATAGTATATACTGACCTGGTGAATATTAGGCACGGACCACAGGGCCCTTCCGACCACGCCCATGTTGTTGGCGGAGTTGGCCCTGACTGATCATGCCGGCGCTGGCAGTAAGATGCGTAAACACCCTTTCTGGCTGTCCTTGTTTGGTTTAAATGACAGAATCCCTGATCAGTTGAGGATGTTCTTTGAGGTACAGGGCAAGTCTACAGACGCTCTATTGCTTTGGGAGACAATGAAAGCGTACCTTAGAGGTTGCATCAAATCCTCCATCTCATACGTTAAGAGAGAATCGCAACGTAAGGAAAATGATTTACATGCCAGCTGTAAGGAGGCAGAGAGGGCGTTCACTGAGTCCCCCTCTGAAGAGCGCAGATTAGAGTGGTTATCCAGAGGGAGAATGTACATGCTACATCTGGAGGAAAAGAGCAAAAGGAAGCTCTTCTTCCTCCTCAAGCAACAGGTGTTTGAAACAGGCAATCAGACAGGGAAGTTACTTGCGCATATAGCACGCGCTAATAATATGTCTCCCCCGGTACTCAGGATACAGGAGACTGACGGCCGCATAATGGAATCGGTGCAAGATATATTGAAATGCTTTCATAATTTTTACAGAGACCTATACAAATCAGCAGCTACTTACTCAGGGCTAGAATTAGAGTCCTATCTTAAGTCCCCTGAGTGGACTTTAAAATGTGATCATCTGATCGCTTTTCCAACAGTATGCAATGATTTAACATAGTGCTCAGTGCGGGGGAGCCGTTTAGGCCCCGGTAGCGCTGCCCTCCCAGACTTTTGCCGCTCAGATGATGTGGTCACAATTGACCACAGCATCGGAGGGGTTAAATGTCCAAGACTGGCACACTGTTCAGGTCCCTCTGGTATACAACATGCTGCCTGCAATGCATTTTCATTTTGACAGCGCTCCTTTAAAAAAAAGAACTATTTTCAAGCCCTACATTTTACTATACCATCAAAATCCAGAAGTTCTGATAAACCTGATATATCAGTCAATACATATGTATGGGTGGAGGCGTATTTTAAATTATTAGCTCATTGAAAGATTCTTATAATTAGTAATAATTCCAATAAAACAAGAATGCAGGTGAATTCTCTAGAAAGCTGGATGCTGAAAAAAGGTTTCCGGTGTTTAACCCCTTCAGCCACAGTGACAAACCTGTACATCATGGTGGCTGACGGAATGTATGGAGCAGGCTGCTGCAATGAGCCTGCTCCATATGTGGCGGGTGCCGGCTGTATCATACAGCAGGCATCCGGCTACAATGACCGGGATTGACAACAAAAACCAGTCATTTAACCCCTCAGATGCCACATACAAAATAGATTGCGACATCTGTGAGGTTCCGATCAGAGCTAGGGTTGAGAGAATTGATTTTGTTTTACTACTTTAAAACAATAAAACCTTTGCATCTCTATTTTCTGACAGCCATAACTTTTTATACTTCTGTCCACAGAGCTGTATGAGGGCTTGTTTTTTTGCGGGACGAACTGTAGTTTTTATTTGTACAATTTTTGGGGTACATACAACTTTTTGATCACTGTTGTTCGATTTTTTTTTGGGGGGAATGGTGACCAAAAAGATGTTGAATTGTTTGTTTTATTTATTTTTTCAGTTATGGCATACACCACGCAGGAAAAATATTTTATAGTACAGACCTTTTCAGACTCAGTGAAAGGGGGTTGATTTAAACTTTTAATGTTGTTGTTTTTTTTAACTTGTTAAACGATAACTTTTAGCCCCCTAAGGCGGCTAGAACCTGGCATCTTTTGATCTCTTGTCCCGATTACCATAATAGAAATCTATTATGGTGAATGGGATTCTGCCTCTCTACCTACCAAGCTGTGCCCCACTGCAGGGGCTCTGATTAGACTTGAGCAAATTGACCTTCGGATCATGGATCCGAAGTCGATTTGTTAAAATACTTCAATTTTAATGCTGTTTCCATCCATGGAGCCAATGTTCTTCTCGACGGAAGTCACGCGAGACTTCGTTGAATTCCTAATGTAAGAATATCTGTGTATTTAAAAATAATTTAAAATGACAATCAAAACTGGGCTTTTTGGTACAAGCCAATACCAAAGCCCAGTTCAGATTGCTATTTTAAATAGTTTTTCAATACACAGATAAGCATACAGTGGGAAGTCACCAAAGTCTTGTGCGACTTCAGGCGAAACAAACTTTGGCCAATACATTTTAATGCTGTACTGAAACAGTATAAAACGGTAAAAGTATTTGAATGAATTGACTTCCAATCTATGATCCGAAAAATAGAACTATACAAATTTGGTATCACTGTAATCCTATTGAGTCGCCATTTCATAAGGGGTTAAAAAGGGATTCCCTAAATAAAGGGGTTAACCCATGAAGAGCATTTATCACTTATCCACAGGATCGGTCCAGAGATTAAAGGGGTTCTGTAGTTTGTTTTAACTGATAATCTATCCTCTGGATAGATCATCAGCATCTGATCGGCGGGGGTCCGACACCCGGGACCCCCGCCGATCAGCTGTTTGAAAAGGCAGCGGCGCTCCAGCAGCCTTCTCACTGTTTACTGCTGGCCCAGTAACGTCATGACTAGTATCAACTGGCCTGGGTGGGGCTAAGCTACATTCAAGTGAACGAAGCTTAGCCGTGCCCAGGCCAGTTGAGACTAGTCGTGACATCACCGGGCCAGCGGCAAACAGTGAGAAGGCCACGGAGCTGCCTTCTCAAACAGCTGATCGGCGGGGGTCCCGGGTGTCGGACCCCTGCCGATCAGAGACTGATGATCTTTCCAGAGGATAGATCATCAGTTAAATCAAACTGTAGAACCCCTTTAAGGCATCCCCAAGTCCATTCTCTAAATAAGAGCGGCAGTCAGCATGTTCGTCATGCACTCCATTCACTTCTATGGGACTCATGTAGACAGCACTCCATTAGTCCCATAGAAATGAATGAAGTGGTGGACATGCGCACTACCACTCCAACTAGACCCAACAGACCCATCATTTTCGGGATCATAGGGGGTGTGAGGGGTTGAACTCCTGCTGGCCTGACATTCGTCACCTATCCTGTGGATTGGTGATCAATAATTTCTGTGTGATAACCCTTTAGGCCTCTTTCACACTACCGTTTTTTTTTTTCAGTTTTGCGGGCCGTTTTTTGCGTTCCGTATACGGAACCATTCATTTCAATGGTTCCGCAAAAAAAATGGAATGTACTCCGTATGCATTCCGTTTCCATTTTTCCGTTCCGTTGAAAGATAGAACATGTCCTATTATTGCCCGCAAATCACGTTCCGTGGCTCCATTCAAGTCAATGGGTCAGCAAAAAAAACTGAACATATACGGAAATGCATCCGTATGTCTTCTGTATCCGTTCCGTTTTTGCGGAACCATCTATTGAAAATGTTATGGCCAGCCCAATTTTTTCTATGTAATTACTGTATACTGTATATGCCATACGGAAAAACGGAACGGAAACAAAAAAACGGAACAACGGATCCATGAAAAACTGACCGCAAAACACTGAAATAGCCATACGGTTGTGTGAAAGAGGCCTTAAAATGTTTTTTTTTTTTTTTCTAGTTACTGTATTCTACTGAAAAGAAAAATGAATATGCTGGAATACAAACAACCACATGCCATGCTGACCTGTTTGAAGTGTCCTTGACAATACTGCTGAGCCTGCGGGATGTGGAAGATTTCATCCATATACGGGTCCCGCTGCTCTCGGGTCACTTTAGAAAATAGGAAGCTGGACAGCAGAAAACATCCACTGAACAGAGCAGAGAAGTAGTAACCTTCCAACTTGTCCATGTTTCCTTCAGTGCCAAATATCCTGCAAAAGAGAAAAAATAAGGGATAACTATTAGACTGGTGGGGTCAGATGGCTGGAGCCCCATGAGAACAGGGGTCCAATTCCCCAAAATAAATGGAATGGCTGTTGGAGCATGCACAGTGCTACTCCACAGCGCTCAGCTACTTCCAGCAGTCCCATACAGAATGAATGGAGCAGCACAGTGAATGCGCAACCAGCCGCTCTATTCATTTCAGGGTGCGGGCCCACATTCCCATGATCGAAGTTGTGGAAAAGGATAACAACTGGAATACCACTTTAATAGCCAGGAAGGAAGCCATTAATTCTAGTGCAAGGACAGTATCTCCTGTAAGCACTCTTTTTAGGACAATTACAAACATGTGGCAGGTATTATAAGAAGCTTGGGCTTGATAGATATGGCGTTCAGCAAATGTTATCACACCAGTAAAAGATGCAACTGCATTTGTAGCTGTTCCCCAAGACCAGTTAATGAAGGGAAGGGGGGGAAAAAGGAGGCAGTCCATGTCCACACCTGTGCTATAGGGTGCCCCCTAGACTTCACACTCTTCTGCTGAATACACAGGCTCCCCTGTATATATCTTTTTGAAATTACTAATGAGTCTGTGCTGAGAATCTGTCTAAAAAGTGGTTCAAATTGGCGCAATCAGGCTTCTTTAATTTTTAGCGATCCGCTAGAAAAGGAACTGTGAAGATTGATGGAGAAATCTGTGTGGCCTAAGATGTGCCAAAACCAACAGCTGGTATAGAGTGCCCAGTCAAACACCTCATTTATCATCCAGCCTGCGTCACTGTGAGAACTTTGGTGCATGGCTAGACACTCAGCCACTCAGTTCAACCCCATCCCAACCACAGCGGAAGTCAGGTCAGTAAAGATGGCGCCTGCTCCTAAGCAGAGTGGGTGCAAACATTTAAAAAAAAAAAATTATATATATATAATATATATATATATATATATATATATATATATATATATATTCAAATCACCCCATTAAAAAATAAATAAAGATCATTTGCACTGCTGCTCCCCAAAATGCCTGTACTATTAAAATATAAACATATTTATCCAGTACAGTGAATAGGGATGAGCAAATAGACTTTGGATGAAACAGCCAAAGTCGATTTGCATAAAACTGTAGGGAGCGAGCGCTCCGTACATAGAATGTATTGGCTCTTGCGAGACTTCGGGTAATAACTTCAGAAATTAATTTCTGTTAAAAACCTTTTACTGAACTCCGTTTCGGTTCCAAGTGGGAAACAAAAAAAAAAGTTATGGCTCCAGGTAGGCAGGGAGTAAAAAAAAGAAAATTTAAAAATGTAAATTGACCCGGTCTTTAACAGGTTAAAGGCTATGGGCACCTTTGTGCACTAAAAATCAATAAACTCATATCTTACCGTAATGCAGCACATAATAAAATTGCACTTGTTTGTTTACTGGTATCAGCTTTGCCTCACTTGCCCTCAGAAATGCTCTTCTATTAGTTTGCTCAGTGCTGTCATCTCCTGAAAGGCTATGTGGGCGTTACTGTGGATTTCACATGCACCAGCACAAGCTCTGCTGCCCAGCCCCCACATCCTGTTACACAGCACAGCTAGCAGCCACTTACATGTAGGCTGCTGGAACTTGCAAGTAACTTGGTAGTAAGATTTCATTCCAATTCACAACATGGTGAGTCTTAGGCTCCATTCACACCTCCGCAACGTGTTTTGCGGATCCACAAAACACTGACAGCGGCAATGTGCGTTCCTGATTTTGCGGACCGCACATTGCTGGCACTATAGAATATGCCTATTCTTGTCCGCAATTGCAGACAAGAATAGGACATTTGTAAAACTAAAATGATGGGCGAGCACACTTCATTTGTATCATAAAGTGCATAAAATTTAATTAAATCCAATATACGTGAACACGTGTGCATACATAAAATCAAGTCAATCTATAAAAATACCATAAAACCTAAATAGTTGCTTAAAATAATACACTTTAAATAATACCACGGTTAAGTGTATTATTTTAAGCAACTATTTAGGTTTTATGGTATTTTTATAGATTGACTTGATTTTATGTATGCACACGTGTTCACGTATATTGGATTTAATTCAATTTTATGCACTTTATGATACAAATGAAGTGTGCTCGCCCATCATTTTAGTTTTACAAATTTATTCTTCTGAGGGTGGGTGTCCCTCCAATTTGGGCTAGCAGCACCTGTTTCATAGTTCCGTCCAGAGTGAGCCACCGCCCCACTGTTTGTATAAGAATAGGACATGTTCTATTTTTTTCGGGAGCGGAATTGCAGACCCGGAAGTGCGGGTCCAAGTTGAATGGTCTGGATCAATCAAGGCGGCCGCACGGAGGTTGCAAATTACGGTCCCCAAAGAACGGAACGAATACGTTCGTGTGCAGGAGGCCTAATACAGAGAGAGTTATAATCTTAATCTCAATTTACATGACTGAAGTTTTATCAATAGAAAGCCCAGGGGGTTGATTTGTTGATTCACATACACCAGTCCATAATTTGTGACTTTTGAAGGGATTATCCCTAAAAAATTATTTGTAATTGCTAGTGTTTTCTAGAGGGTAGTTATTATTAAGTAACTGAAAGGGGTTATCCCATGATAAATGTAAAAAATTAAAATCAGACATCATATAGTACATGACAATTTCTTTCTACCAAAGCTAGAACCAGTCCTGTACCTCACATGGATCCAGAGATCTCCCCATTCATTGCTCTGCTAGATTTATATCAAGCTGAGAGCTCAAGGGGAGTGTCTTTTCTGCTGCAGCTAAGGGGGCGTGTCTCAGCTCTCCCTATCACAGCTCAAGGGGAGTGTCTTTTCTGCTGCAGCTAAGGGGGCGTGTCTCAGCTCTCCCTATCACAGCTCAAGGGGAGTGTCTTTTCTGCTGCAGCTAAGGGGGCGTGTCTCAGCTCTCCCTATCACAGCTCAAGGGGAGTGTCTTTTCTGCTGGAGCTAAGGGGGCGTGTCTCAGCTCTCCTTAACACAGCTCAAGGAGTGTGTCTTTTCTGCTGCAGCTAAGGGGGCGTGTCTCAGCTCTCCCTATCACAGCTCACTGGGAGTGTCTTTACTGCTGCTAAGGGGGCGTGTCTCAGCACTCCCCATCACAGCTCAGGAGGCGTGTCTTTTCTGCTGCAGCTAAGAGGGCGTGTCTCAGTTCTCCCTATCACAGCTCAGGAGGCAGCTGAAGGATGAAACTGAGCATGTGCGGCCTTCTCAGTGAGTAGGACAAAGAAATAAGAAATTAAGTGACACTATACAGAATCATTTTATTGAACTCAGTGGCTATACAAATTTTTTTATTACATACAATTACAGAAGTATTCAGATCCAGGTGCTGGATTGAAAACTGTAGAATATTTTTCGTGGGACAACCCCTTTAACCCCTTAAGGACACAGCCTTATTTCACCTTAACAACCTCCGGACCGCCTAACGCAGATTCGCGTTCCGGAGGTGGCAGCGCTGCGCACAATCACGCATCTACGCGTCATCTCGCGAGATTTCCTGTGAACGCGCGCACACAGGCGCGCGCGCTCACAGGAACGGAAGGTAAGAGAGTGGATCTCCAGCCTGCCAGCGGCGATCGTTCACTGGCAGGCTGGAGATGTGTTTTTTTTAACCCCTAACAGGTATATTAGACGCTGTTTTGATAACAGCGTCTAATATACCTGCTACCTGGTCCTCTGGTGGTCCCCTTTGTTTGGATCGACCACCAGAGGACACAGGTAGCTCAGTAAAGTAGCACCAAGCACCACTACACTACACTACACCCCCCCCCCCCCCCGTCACTTATTAACCCCTTATTAGCCCCTGATCACCCCATATAGACTCCCTGATCACCCCCCTGTCATTGATTACACCCCTGTCATTGATCAACCCCCTGTAAAGCTCCATTCAG
Source organism: Bufo bufo (assembly GCF_905171765.1). NCBI lineage: Eukaryota > Metazoa > Chordata > Amphibia > Anura > Bufonidae > Bufo > Bufo bufo. The sequence goes on along the minus strand of NC_053389.1, from coordinate 546,131,611 downwards.
ATGTTCGCATGATTTTTACGGATCCACTGATAGATGGATCGGATCCGCAAAACGCATACGGACGTCTGAATGAAGCCTTACAGGGGCGTGATCAATGACTGTGGTGATCACCCCATATAGACTTCCTGATCACCCCCCTGTCATTGATTACACCCCTGTCATTGATCAACCCCCTGTAAAGCTCCATTCAGATGTCCGCATGATTTTTACGGATCCACTGATAGATGGATCAGATCCGCAAAACGCATACGGACGTCTGAATGAAGCCTTACAGGGGCGTGATCAATGACTGTGGTTATCACCCCATATAGACTCCCTGATCACCCCCCTGTCATTGATCAACCCCCTGTAAAGCTCAATTCAGATGTCCGCATGATTTTTACGGATCCACTGATAGATGGATCGGATCCGCAAAACGCATACGGACGTCTGAATGAAGCCTTACAGGGGCGTGATCAATGACTGTGGTGATCACCCCATATAGACTCCCTGATCACCCCCCTGTCATTGATCACCCCCCCCCCCCTTGTCATTGATCACCCCCCCCTGTAATGCTGCATTCAGATGTCCGTATGATTTTTACGGATCCATGGATCGGATCCGCAAAACACATACGGACATCTGAATGGAGCCTTACAGGGGGGTGATCAATGACAGGGGGGTGATCACCCCATATATACTCTCTGATCACCCCCCTGTCATTGATCACCACCCCTGTCATTGATCACCCTCTGTAAGGCTCCATTCAGACATTTTTTTGGCCCAAGTTAGCGGAATTATTATTTAACTTGTGTCAAAAAATAAAATCTCACATGAATTCACCATACCCCTCACGGAATCCAAATGCGTAAAATTTTTTAGACATTTATATTCCAGACTTCTTCTCACGCTTTAGGGCCCCTAGAATGCCAGGGCAGTATAAATACCCCACATGTGACCCCATTTCGGAAAGAAGACACCCCAACGTATTCCGTGAGGGGCATATTGAGTCCATGAAAGATTGAAATTTTTGTCCCAAGTTAGCGGAAAGGGAGACTTTGTGAGAAAAAAATAAAAAATATCAATTTCCGCTAACTTGTGCCAAAAAAAAAAAATTTCTATGAACTCGCCATGCCCCTCATTGAATACCTTGGGGTGTCTTCTTTCCAAAATGGGGTCACATGTGGGGTATTTATACTGCCCTGGCATTCTAGGGGCCCCAAAGCGTGAGAAGAAGTCTGGTATCCAAATGTCTAAAAATACCCTCCTAAAAGGAATTTGGGCACCTTTGCCCACCTAGGCTGCAAAAAAGTGTCACACATCTGGTATCGCCGTACTCAGGAGAAGTTGGGGAATGTGTTTTGGGGTGTCATTTTACATATACCCATGCTGGGTGAGATAAATATCTTGGTCAAATGCCAACTTTGTATAAAAAAAAAATGGGAAAAGTTGTCTTTTGCCAAGATATTTCTCTCACCCAGCATGGGTATATGTAAAATGACACCCCAAAACACATTCCCCAACTTCTCCTGAGTACGGAGATACCAGATGTGTGACACTTTTTTGCAGCCTAGGTGGGCAAAGGGGCCCATATTCCAAAGAGCACCTTTCGGATTTCACAGGTCATTTACCTACTTACCACACATTAGGGCCCCTGGAAAATGCCAGGGCAGTATAACTACCCCACAAGTGACCCCATTTTGGAAAGAAGACACCCCAAGGTATTCCGTGAGGGGCATGGCGAGTTCCTAGAATTTTTTATTTTTTGTCACAAGTTAGTGGAAAATGATGATTTTTTTTTTTTTTTTTTCATACAAAGTCTCATATTCCACTAACTTGTGACAAAAAATAAAAACTTCCATGAACTCACTATGCCCATCAGCGAATACCTTGGGGTCTCTTCTTTCCAAAATGGGGTCACTTGTGGGGTAGTTATACTGCCCTGGCATTCTAGGGGCCCAAATGTGTGGTAAGGAGTTTGAAATCAAATTCTGTAAAAAATGACCAGTGAAATCCGAAAGGTGCTCTTTGGAATATGGGCCCCTTTGCCCACCTAGGCTGCAAAAAAGTGTCACACATCTGGTATCTCCGTACTCAGGAGAAGTTGGGGAATGTGTTTTGGAGTGTCATTTTACATATACCCATGCTGGGTGAGAGAAATATTTTGGCAAAAGACAACTTTTCCCATTTTTTTATACAAAGTTGGCATTTGACCAAGATATTTATTTCACCCAGCATCGGTATATGTAAAATGACACCCCAAAACACATTCCTCAACTTCTCCTGAATACAGAGATACCAGATGTGTCCGTACGGACCGCGGTATGGAAAGGGTTAAACGGCTGACATCACAGCACAGATGTCAGCCGTTTATACTAGAGTGTCAATGTGCAGACACTCTGGTATACCCACTGGACGCCAATGAATATTCAAGAGGAGGAGGGCGGGGGATCGCACCTCCCCCCCTGCACCACCCGCCGGCATAAAATCATTCAGGGATGCATGGGGGGGGGGGGGGGGGGTGAAAAATCTATATTTTCGGCATATTAAAGTTTCTGATCCCTGCAGATCAGAAACTGCAGAAAGTGCAGCAAACCGCAGGTCTGAATTGACCTGCGGTTTGCTGCGATCGCCGACACGGGGGCATTTAGCCGAGGGGCCTGCTCTTGAATATTGCATACTCCATAAATAGTGGTCATTAGGAGCGCATGCACGCTAAGGACCCCACTTCCCCTGACGAAGCCACAGCAGTGGCGAAACATGTCGGGAGGGGGGCAATAGTGTAGCGTCTACTTTTAGACAGAGTACAGAGAAAGTTCAGCAGGTGAACATAGGTTTAGGTGTAGACCAGATAGCGGTAGTGCAAAGGCACCTTGTCATTATCCAGCTAGCTCTGGCAGAGCAGCAAAGCAACATAAGGCTTAGTTTAGAGTGAACTGTGTAATAGGAGTGACAACCAATATATTCAGCCACAGTGATACGAACCAACTGCCAGTACATAGTAACACTAATTTAGTAGAGAGATCTGCTGCCAACTGGTGGACAACATTGCCAATTATTGCAACAAGATACAATCTCCTCTAAGATAACAGGGGGTAGATAATACTGGTTTGTGACGGAACAGTTGATATAAACAGCCTGCCAAACAAGTGGCTACTGTCCAGTAACACGGTGTACTGTGTGATACAGTATAAATCACATCCAATAAACACAAATCCATTCAGAACTGGCCCATGACTGAGGGAATGACATATAGTGGAAGCCATTGCACGCCTGGTCTCACCGGACACACATGAGTATATTAAACTGATTCTCTGCACAGAGTACCTTCCTGGCTCAATTACCCAGAAGGGAATATATATGAATACATACTCTATGTAACTATCCTCCCAGCTGCTGCTAATCCAAAACAGCAGCGGGTAGTTTAATACAGGAGTACAATATATATCCACAAGCTCTACTGTACTCTGATAGTTTTAACATTAGATTATCCTTATAGAATTTATACACATACTTGCCAACTCTCCAGGTACATCCGGGCGGCTCCTGGAAAAAGGAGAGCCATCGTGGACTCCTAGAAGGGTTGGCAAAGTTCTCAGGTACAACACGGTGGAATGAATTCTCCAGAAAACAGCCCCTTATGTACATAAAGGAGGTCGAATGGATGCATCTGATGCATGTGCAGATACAGAGGATTCTGCTGCCTGTGTCTGTGCATGCGCCAGACACTGGCGGATCCGGGGGGGGGGGGGGGGGCAACGGGGCAATTGCCCCCCCCACCCACCCGAGCTGCTCAGAAGTGGGGTGGCGGCAACGGGGCACAGGGAGATGAGTGCTTCTATTGTGGAAGCGCTCATCTCCATAGTCATCTGTATCGCCGTCCTCAGGACAGCGGTACAGATGACTGTGCTGAGGCAGGGGAGGGAGAGGCGTGTCCCTTTCCCTTCCTCTGATAGGCTGCAGGCACTATGCTGGCAGCCTATCAGAGGCCGGCGCAGGCGGCGTGATGACGTCATCGCACCGCGTGAGCCATACAGCACGGGACACAGGCCGGAAGAGGCCTGCATCGCATCGCTGCCAAGGAGGTAAGTATAAGTGTTTTTTTGTTTTTTTTTTGGTGTACAATACTGGTGGCTACTGGCACATAATGGGGGTCTCTGGCTACTGGCACATAATGGGGGTCTCTGGCTACTGGCACATAATGGGGGTCTCTGGCTACTGGCACATAATGGGGGTCTCTGGCTACTGGCACATAATGGGGGTCTCTGGCTACTGGCACATGATGGGGGGGCTGTCATTACTGGCACATGATGGGGGGGCTGTCATTACTGGCACATGATGGGGGGGCTGTCATTACTGGCACATGATGGGGGGGCTGTCATTACTGGCACATGATGGGGGGGCTGTCATTACTGGCACATGATGGGGGGGCTGTCATTACTGGCACATGATGGGGGGGCTGTCATTACTGGCACATGATGGGGGGGCTGTCATTACTGGCACATGATGGGGGGGCTGTCATTACTGGCACATGATGGGGGGGCTGTCATTACTGGCACATGATGGGGGGGCTGTCATTACTGGCACATGATGGGGGGGCTGTCATTACTGGCACATGATGGGGGGGCTGTCATTACTGGCACATGATGGGGGGGCTGTCATTACTGGCACATGATGGGGGGGCTGTCATTACTGGCACATGATGGGGGGGCTGTCATTACTGGCACATGATGGGGGGGCTGTCATTACTGGCACATGATGGGGGGGCTGTCATTACTGGCACATGATGGGGGGGCTGTCATTACTGGCACATGATGGGGGGGCTGTCATTACTGGCACATGATGGGGGGGCTGTCATTACTGGCACATGATGGGGGGGCTGTCATTACTGGCACATGATGGGGGGGCTGTCATTACTGGCACATGATGGGGGGGCTGTCATTACTGGCACATGATGGGGGGGCTGTCATTACTGGCACATGATGGGGGGGCTGTCATTACTGGCACATGATGGGGGGGCTGTCATTACTGGCACATGATGGGGGGGCTGTCATTACTGGCACATGATGGGGGGGCTGTCATTACTGGCACATGATGGGGGGGCTGTCATTACTGGCACATGATGGGGGGGCTGTCATTACTGGCACATGATGGGGGGCTGTCATTACTGGCACATGATGGGGGGGCTGTCATTACTGGCACATTATGGGGGGGGCTGTCATTACTGGCACATTATGGGGGGGGCTGTCATTACTGGCACATTATGGGGGGCTATTACTAGCACATTATTGGGGGCACTATAGGGGCATCTACTGAGGCCACAAAGAAGGGGTGTTTTATATGGGGGGCTCTGTACAGTAGAATTTTATACTGGGACACATTATGGTGGGTACTATGAGGAAGGGGGGAGAGGAGTACTATGGGGTCATCTATGGGGGGCACTAAGAAGGGGTATTTTATACTTGCAAATTATAGGGGACACTGAGGGCATCTTATACTGGTAAATTATGGGGGGCACTAGGAGGAAGGGGAGAGAGGAGCACTATGGAGGCATTTACTTGGGGCACTATATAGGGGTATTTTATACTGGCACGTTATGGGGCACTATGGGGATATTAGCTCAACTGTGGGCATTACAAGGGGGTATTTTTTGCACTGTCACATTATAAGGAGAATTATTTCTACTGGGGGAGGGGGGGGATTATGGTGGGCTTTATTACTCCCCCATAGTATGACCCCCTAGTAGCAGCACCATCCTTTCTCTGCTCTGCTATCCCTCTGCCCCTTCTCCAAATCCTTATTATGAAATCTTTCTCCCCCGGCCAAAGTGTTGAAGTGGTGTCCGAGATCGCCAAGGGCCAAGCCCAGTAATTGTAAGTTTTCATGTGAAATATGTTTGTTATACACATATAGCATACACTGTGCCACACAATATACCTCTACACTGTGCCACACAATATACAGTATACCACTACACTGTGCCCCACAATATACAGTATACCTCTACTGTGCCCCACAATATACAGTATACCTCTACTGTGCCCCACAATATACAGTATACCTCTACACTGTGCCACACAATGTACAGTATACCTCTACACTGTGCCACACAATGTACAGTATACCTCTACACTGTGCCACACAATGTACAGTATACCACTACACTGTGTAGTCTGTTCTATTACCACCATTGTTTTGTGGCAGCGCACAGAAAACAATCTGGAAGTGCCCCTCCCGAGACCAGGCTCTGGATCCGCCACTGGCGCCAGATGTGTCCTTTTACCATTTAGCGACTGCACAGCACAGAGGATCCCCAGGAGCAGCCTGAGGAAGCGGTGGCCACCATCTTGCAGCCCATGGATGCTGAGGATGGCAGGTGAGTATACTCACTTCACTGACAATAGGGGGCAGTATACAGTCATTACTGCATATGGCATTTAGACTAATCACATTGCTATGTGATGCTGGTGTTCCACATGGTTAGCCCCAGCACACAAAGTGCATTGTGAGAAAAGCAGCCCAAATATGTGGCACTAATAATTCTCCTGCAAGCCAACCCAAGTATTGCCATACAGACAGCAGCCCGCGTCTGTCAGGATCGGCCAGAACTCGGGTCACAGCCGTTTAACCCATCCGACGCCATGGTCAATGGCATAGGTCCACCCAAGGGGTTTTCTGCCCATTACACCTCACTTCCAGGCATTGCTCGGGCGGGAGATACGTCAGACCAGGCAGTCACGTGACTACCGGAGCCGCGGCCCCTTCATGTAATAGAGGCGCTGTGTGCAGCGGCGGAACTATAGGAGACACAACTCACCCACACAAAGCCGTCACCGGACACGGCCGGAAGTGTGCACCAGTCACACAGCGCCGGGCGGAAACCTGAACCCACGATAAAAGTGCCCCTGCTAACGGTCTACCCCTCCTGCACAGTTCCGGAGCACTGAGAGCGTGGATGAAAGGTGGGGGCACCGTATGACACCACGGGTGACAGGGCCGCTGCCTTCTAGTTTTAGTACCTCTCCGTCACGCTGTCATATGGCGTCAGATTCTCAGTCATGGACATCACTGAGCGCTTCTGGCCGCGATTACTGATGACAACCAATCAGATTCCAGCTGTTATTTTTCTGGGGCAGGTTATAAAGTGTAAGAATTGTTCTGATTGGTTGTTATGGTAACCTGTTGTTTGCAGTAGTATTTGTGCATAAAGCCCAGTGGCTATGTTAGTGCTGAGGTTCCAGTATGTGGCCCCGGTAGAGTTTATGAAGTGGGAATCCATTGCTTCTTCCTTGTTCTGCACAGGAATACCACAGGACATCAGTCATACTAGATTGGAAGGACCTTTCCATCCATCTGGCCAAGGAAAAAATATATATAATTAAAATGTATGGAAATGGCCATTTCCGTATCTGTAATAGACGATAAAGGGGTTGTTGAGTTATTTCTTTAACTCTGTAAAGGTATTAAAATATACTGTTTCAAACCCAGTCTGCTCCATCCTGCCTGCCGTGCTTTGTTTTCTTGACTGCAGTGGTGACTTGCCATATGTTGCACCAGACTGCTGCAGCCAATCACTGGCCTCAGAGGGCTTGTGCCAGTTACCACTGAGGCCAGTGATTGGCTGCAGTGGTCATGTATGGTTTACAGGCATGTCATGGCTGCAGTGGCGGGGAGCAACAGTGGAGTTAGAAAGCTTACCACTCAGACTCTGACTGTTCTCTCTTTCTGCACTCCGACATAAAAATTTGTCCAAAAACAATATATTTCTTTAACAGTCATATACACAACTTTAAGGCCCCTTGCAGACGAGCGTGTGCGGATTAGGTCCGGATGCGTTGCAGATGTGTTCAGTGAAAACTGCGCGATTTGAAGTCATTCAGTTTTGACTGCGATCGCTTTCAGTTTTTATCTTGTGGGTGCAATGCGATTTAATGCGTTTTGCACGTGCGTGATAAAAAACTGAAGGTATACAAACAACAGCATTTGGCAACCATCCGTGAAAAATGCATTTTGCTTGCGGATGCGATGCGATTTTCACGCAGCTCTATTCACTTCTATGGGGCCAGCATTGCCTGAGAAACACAGAATATAGAACAAGTGCTGCGTAAAAACCAACGCACATGTACACAGCCCCATTGAAGTGAATGGGTCTGGATTCCATGCGGGCACAATGCGTTCGCATCACGCATTGCACCCGCGCAGAATACTCGCTCGTGTGAAAGGGGCCTTAAGGGGTTGTCTGGTTTTCTCATATTAATGACCTATCCTCAGGATAGTGCAACAATATCAGATCGGTGGGGGTCCAACTCCCAGCACTCCGGCGATCGTGCTTGCTTGCCCCCTATTCACATTGCGGCTTAAGCTGCTTCGTCATATTCAAGTGACCCCTTGCGATCTGAGGAAAGGTCATGAATATGAGAAAACCAGACAACCCCTTTAACACCATTAGCAGGACCCTGAACACAGAAACTGTCACATGCTTAAAGATATATTGCAGCCCACTAAAAAAAGCTGGCCCATGGCCTGCAAATAACAAGCTCATACTTACCTCATTGATCCCCCTGCTGCTGTTTCAGCGGGGCCCGTGACACAGCAGGAAATGGCTGGGAACGTCAGGTGGGGAACCAACCAGCGTTTGTTTGTTTTTTAACCATTTGCAGGCCATTCGTCTGTTTTGTATTGGGCTGAAATACCTTTAACATTTTTTAAATGTTTGTGAATTTGTCCTTCGAATAGTGCTGCTTCAGTCCCATCCTCCGTCATGGATGATACATTTATATAATTAAAGGGCTTGGACATGGCCACATGCGCCAATGACTGGCTTTCTAATTTCTAAACTTTTCTAAGTTCCCTTGAAAGTAAATATGCAACAAATTCTGCATTTAATAAATCAGTGATACAATATTCATAATATGTCATTTATTTATTTTATGTTGAGACTAGCGTTGGAATCAGTACATTTCTTCCACCTCCATAGCCTGGAACGGGGAATGATTTTTTATTTATTTTTTATGTTAAAAATTTTTAATACCTCTGCCTAATCCTAATACCTTTACTGCCTTTATAAAAAAAATCTAGCTTGGACAACCCCTTTTATGATGTTCAGGGGGGTAGCTAAAGGTTCATGGCCTGGACCCTGGTGCGAAAATTCAGCTGGGCCGCTCCTACTCACCATTTTATTAAAATGCCTCACAGTAGTCATGTTCCAAGCAGAAATTTAGCACTGCATGTTGAGATTGAGATGTTTGATCTGTAGGTATACCTTAAATGTCCTTTTAATATGTATCCGCAGGGGACTGACCAGGCAGAAATGGATGGAACATATACTCTTGAACTATTTCCTCAATGTAAAGTCACAATGCTTCTGTTTAAAAATGTGAAGAATGCATCTGCGCTAAGAAAAAAGGCAATGGATGGATCTATAGAGGGGGCTTTGCTGAACCCTGCAGTGGTAAGCATCTTTTCCAATGTCTTATGTATTTCTTTTTTTCGTTTGTAGCTATCAACGTAATTATTTTCATTTCACAAGTCTTCTACAAGTAGACAATATAGATCTCCCTGTATCTTGTGCCCCTACATAACACTTCAGCACCCACAGGAGCTTTCTTTATGCATTTCATTCTTTGACGGTGATGGACAAAGATTCGTGCATAAAGTCTAGTGCTTGCTTATTAGCTTTACTGTATAGATTGGAGCAGAATAATTCATCGCATTATCATTACAGGCAAAAGACAAAATAGTACCACTGTACACACAGATAAGGGTCCAGTCGTACTGCATGTATGTGTGTATATATATATATATATATATATATATATATACACTCACCTAAAGAATTATTAGGAACACCTGTTCTATTTCTCATTAATGCAATTATCTAGTCAACCAATCACATGGCAGTTGCTTCAATGCATTTAGGGGGGTGCTCCTGGTCAAGACAATCTCCTGAACTCCAAACTGAATGTCAGAATGGGAAAGAAAGGTGATTTAAGCAATTTTGAGCGTGGCATGGTTGTTGGTGCCAGACGGGCCGATCTGAGTATTTCACAATCTGCTCAGTTACTGGGATTTTCACGCACAACCATTTCTAGGGTTTACAAAGAATGGTGTGAAAAGGGAAAAACATCCAGTATGCGGCAGTCCTGTGGGCAAAAATGCCTTGTGGATGCTAGAGGTCAGAGGAGAATGGGCCGACTGATTCAAGCTGATAGAAGAGCAACGTTGACTGAAATAACCACTCGTTACAAGCGAGGTATGCAGCAAAGCATTTGTGAAGCCACAACACGCACAACCTTGAGGCGGATGGGCTACAACAGCAGAAGACCCCACCGGGTACCACTCATCTCCACTACAAATAGGAAAAAGAGGCTACAATTTGCACGAGCTCACCAAAATTGGACTGTTGAAGACTGGAAAAATGTTGCCTGGTCTGATGAGTCTCGATTTCTGTTGAGACATTCAAATGGTAGAGTCCGAATTTGGCGTGAACAGAATGAGAACATGTATCCATCCTCTGATGGCTACTTCCAGCAGGATAATGCACCATGTCACAAAGCTCAAATCATTTCAAATTGGGTTCTTGAACATGACAATGAGTTCACTGTACTAAAATGGCCCCACAGTCACCAGATCTCAACCCAATAGAGCATTTTTAGGATGTGGTGGAACAGGAGTTTCGTGCCCTGGATGTGCATCCCTCAAATGTCCATCAACTGCAAGATGCTATCCTATCAATATGGGCCAACATTTCTAAAGAATGCTATCAGCACCTTGTTGAATCAATGCCACGTAGAATTAAGGCAGTTCTGAAGGCAAAAGGGGGTCCAACACCGTATTAGTATGGTGTTCCTAATAATTCTTTAGGTGAGTGTGTGTGTGTGTATATATATATATATATATATATATATACAGGGCTTTTTTTCTCAGAGAAAAGGTGGTGGAACTCACCCCCCCTCCCCTGGCCACGCCCCCTAAAACCGCCCCTTTAGAGAACAGGGATGCAAGTAAAATTTGGGGGGGCTATAAAAGTCCAGCCCAGCAAAGAAACCCCCCAGATGGGGATGGCACTGTTAATGGGGGATCTGGGGATGGCACTGTTATGGGGTGGAGGATCTGTGGATGGCACAAAGCTCGAATCATTTCAAATTGGGTTCTTGAACATGACAATGAGTTCACTGTACTAAAATGGCCCCCACAGTCACCAGATCTCCACAGATCCCCTATCCTATAACAGTGCCATCCACAGACCCACCCCCCACCCCATAACAGTGCCATCATTGCAGAGGATGCGGGACTAGACCAGAAATACTTGAAAGTGTGGATGCCATGGATTTTGTTCAAGGGATCCCAGCGGTTTTCTGATTGGCTAGACCGGTCCAGTTCATCTCCGGTTATATCAGCATGATGATGTTTGCTTTTATGGAAGATACCTAGTAGTCTGTCTTTATCCTTATGTGTTGTGTTTATGTTGTCTATGTTTGTCTCCCCCGTATGTCTTGATTTCATGTTTATGCATAGGCTTCAGGAAACACTTTTTGTTGTGGGTTCTATAAGTGTAAGATCTCCTTGATCAGATTATGTAATCCTACTACTGTCACTATTATTTATGATGTGTTTTCCACATTGTACTGGTCCATGTTGTTACATTTTTTGCCTGAATAAAATGATTGAACAACATAACAGTGCCATCCACAGACACCCCCCCCCATAACAGTGCCATCCACAGACCTCCCCCTTAACAGTGCCATCCACAGACCCCCCTCCCCCCCACCCCATAACAGTGCCATCCACAGGCCCCCCATTGCCGCTCCAGTACAGTTATAAAATGTGTAATTCAATTAATAATGATTCATGCTGCCCCCTCTGTAGTATAACATTCAATATATCCTACTCACAGGGCTACTGTTATATCGTAATGCAGGCCGGCCGGGCAGACGAGCGTCACGTGCCTGCGCCGCCTGCTTCATTCATAAAGTAGGCCGGGCAGGCACGTGACGTCAGTCCTTACACTGGTTATTGCAGGGCTCCTATAACTGGGGGTAGGAGGAGGTAATAACCAATGAGCGCCATCCTCTGCAGTGAGGGAAAACGCTGATTTATGAATTATGAAATTTGTTTCGGCATGCTTGAGTGGGAGAGGTGAGTGGGAACATTTCTCCAAGTGGTGAAGACGGCCGCACGAAGGCCATCTACTGTCTGGAACTGTTGTCCATTTTTGTAAACTTCCCTTGCCATCCATCCCCAAAGGTTCTCAATTGGATTTAGATCAGGGGAACATGCAGGATGGGCCAAAAGAGTGATGTTATTCTCCTGGAAGAAGTCCCTTGTCCTGCGGGCATTGTGTACTGTAGCGTTGTCCTGTTGAAAAACGCAGTCGTTACCACACAGACGAGGGCCCTCAGTCATGAGGAATGCTCTCTGCAACATCTGGACATAGCCAGCGGCCGTATGACGCCCCTGCACTTCCTGAAACTCCATTGTTCCACTGAAGGAAAAAGCAGCCCAGACCATTATGGCGCCCCCTCCACTGTGGCGCGTAGAAAACATCTCAGGTGGGATCCGCTTGTCATGCCAGTAACGTTGGAAACCATCAGGACCATCAAGGTTAAATTTTTTATCATCAGAGAATAAAACTTTCTTCCACCTTTGAATGTCCCATGTTTGGTGCTCTCTTGCAAAGTCCAAACGAGCAGTTCTGTGGCGTTCAGGAGAGGTCTTTGAAGACGTTTTTTGTTTTTAAAGCCCTTCCGTCTCAGATGCCGTCTGATGGTTATGGGGCTGCAGTCAGCACCAGTAAGGGCCTTAATTTGGGTCGAGGATCGTCCAGTGTCTTGACGGACAGCCAATTGGATCCTCCGGCTCAGTGCTGATGAAATTTTTTTGGGTCTTTCACCATAACCCTCAGGATCATTTAAGAAATTCCAAATGACTGTCTTACTGCATCCCACCTCAGCAGCGATGGCGCGCTGTGAGAGACCCTGCTTATGCAGTTCAACAACCCGACCACGTTCAAAAAGGGAGAGTTTTTTTTCCTTTGCCATCACAACGTGTGACTACCTGACAGAAAATGACAATGAATCCACATCTTTGCACAGATTCGGCCTTTTAAAGGCATGTGGCCCTAAACTTTTGATCAGCTGAAAAACAGCCTGTTTCAGTTTATTCGTTGTTTTCATTAAATTGAATGCTCAAAAAATGTTTTGTCTCACTCTCATTTCTTCTTGTTGCATGTTGAAGCTCTACTTGGAACCTTGTTAAGATCCAGCCATGCTAAATATGATTTTTTTTGCCATTTTTCAAGTGGTCTTAAACTTTTGATCAGGACTGTACATTTCCGAGTTCTCCAATCCTGGTTACTGAAGACAAGGGACAGATGCCAGACGTCTCTAGATCGGAAGGTTCCTATTCCAGAACACGTAAAACATCCCTTTTCTGGTGGATGATTCCATCAAAACTCAGGAAGGGAGTAGTTTGGCAAAAGGCACCTTCAATCCTGGTCCAAACAGATGCAAGCGGGACAGGTTGGGGAGCGGAGGTAGCCGACAATTTCTATCAGGGTGTCTGACCAAACGGAATGTCCAGTCAATCGTCAAATTACCAAGAACTTCGTGCGGTATGGGAGACTTTGAAAGCAGCCTCCGAGATCTTGCAAGGTCAACATATAAAGATTCTTTCTGACATCGTGACAACAGTATCATACCTCAAACATCAGGGAGGAACGAAGTCAGGAAAATTAATAAATCTCTCTGAGAAAATATTCTACTGGGCAGAAAAAACTGTGAACTCCATTACAGCGGGACATCTAAAAGGGAATCAGTATTATGGGGCGGACTTTCTCAGCAGGAAAAAGCTAGATCAAGGAGAGTGGTTTCTAAATAATGATCTATTTGGAAAGATACAAAACAGATGGGGTTCTCCGTCGATAGACTTGTTTGCCTCAAAGGAAAATGCAAAAACCTAGATGTTCTGTTCACTAAACCCCAGGGACAGGCCCTGGGAAGTAGACACATTCTCCCAAAGCTGGAATTGGGATCTTGCCTATGCCTTTCCTCCGTTCCAATTAATCCTCTGAGTGATTCAAAAAAACCTTCAGGAAGGATCAACACTCATATTAATAACCTTTATTTTGGCCAAAGAGAAGTTGGTTCTCCATGCTAAAGAGACTATCCTTACAAGAACCTTGGATCCTTCCGAACAGGAAGGACATTCTATTTCAGGGTCCTATTGTTCATCCTCATCCAGAACTCTTCAAATTGACTGCATGGATCCTTAGTCTGACATTCTAAGGCATAAAGGTCTTTCGGATAAAGTAATATCTACATTGAAATCTAGCAGAAAGAAAATTACCTATCTGAAGATATGGAAGAAATTCTGCTCTTGGTCAGGGGAGACAGCTCCAAATCACACAAAGCCAAAAATCCAGAAAATCTTGGAGTTTCTTCAACAAAGTCCAGACTTGGGCCTTAGACCCTCCACCTTGGAAGTACAGATATTGACACTTAGCGTCTTTTTTTTATACAGATCTGACAGGCCATAGATAGATAAAAAGGTTTATCAGGGCATCCTCTAGATTAAGACATTTCATTAGGGCCCGTGTCCCATATTGGGACCTAAATGTTGTCCTTATGGGTCTTACAAAAAGTCAGTTTGAACTACTAAAAGACAGTTCAGTCAAGTCCCTTTCTTACAAGACCGCATTCTTGATAGTCATCTTGTCAGCAAGAAGATTAGGGGAGATCCAGGTCCTCTCAATCCGTGAACCTTACCTCACAGTCTTACATGACAGAATAGTTCTAAAACTAGACCCGGGATTTCTACCCAAGGTTGTGACAGATTTCCATAGGGACCAGGAGCTAATTCTTCTTTCCTTCTGCAATAACCCCAAAAATCCTAGAGAAGAAGAGTTCCATTCACTAGATATAAGAAGAACAGTCCTCAGATACCGAGAGGTTACCAAGAAATTTAGACCAGTTGATAATCTCTTAGTCCAGTTTGCAGGGAAGAACAGAGGTAAAACGGTTTGCTAGATGGATTAGACAGACTATTTATAACTGTTATAAAGTCCAAGGTCAGGATTGTCCTGTAAATGTTAGAGCCCATTCCACTAGGGATATGTCTTCCCCTTATGCAGAAAAAGCAGGTGTATCATTGGAACAGATCTGCAAAGCTGTGACCTGATCCAATAGGAACACTTTTGTCAAACATCATATATAGTGGAAGATATATCGACTCTTATCATGATAGGGTATGAAGAAATACAAAAAAATCATAATAAACTTAATATGTCTCTGGGGCACTGGTGGTGGGAGGGGGCAATTTAGCCTTTCTCTGTTTCCTGCCCCTACAGAGGTCAGGGGTCAATCTCCATTGTATGCCGTCATAGTGGATTCATGGAAACCAAATTACCGGTGAGACCAATTCTGTTGTGTGTGTGTGTTTTTTTTATTTTATAAAACTAAAATGAAATACATGAGAGATCCCCTTTAGAGTGTATGTCAGAGAAGCCAGGCAAACTCAGATTTTCCAGCAAAAGTCTACACCAATTGACTGGTCATGGTGTCTCAGGATGTATTAATGCAATATGTCTTCTTGTGTTTTATCTACCACTCTAGATTCTCGATCCTCTTCAGGTTCTCGTGGCAGTAAATAAAGCAATCCATCTACAGTTACTAGGAAAAATGAAAACTAGAAATCTCAACACAGAGTTTATATTCAATTTGTCCCCAACCAACAATGTAAGTCTACATTTAACCAAAGGGCAAGAAATTCCCAAACTGCTCCCCCTAACAACAGGAGCATTCTCTAGTGAGATATACACAACACTATAAAGAATTCCTTTTGTTTGCTATGATCCATAGTATTTTGCATAAATACCTGAGATATGCCATGAATGTGTATTGTAGGAATAAAGTTGTCAGTGTATGAAAACACAGTTTTTATCCAAAGGCTGAAAAACAGTCAAAAACAATCTGCCCCAGAGTATTATACTGTATAGTAGCGTCAATAATTTTGAATTACCTGGTTACTCATTTGATCTGAATTTAAACCAACAACATTAACAGGTTCCTCATTTTAATTTATTTTTATAACAATCGGATTAATAAACAATAAGATGTGACATTACAAGGTTGCCTGCAGTTTTCCCATTTACCGTTCAGCACAGTGCCAATCTAACATTTTACATGCTGTCATGGGTAATAACCACTCCGTTCTGTCTCTTAGGCCTCATGCATACAACAGTGTGTATTTTGTGGTCCTCAAAATTTGGATCCGCAAAATGTAGATACTGGCTGCAAACGGTCCGCAAAACAGACAAGAATAGGGCAGGTTCTGTAATTTGCTGGACTGAAACATGGATGCAGACAGCACACGGATGACATCTGTCTGCTGTCCACAATTTTTGAAGTCCCATAGAAATGAATAGATTCTCATCCGAACCGCAAAAAAATGCGGATCGGACTTAGATGAAAAATACGGTTGTGTACATGACTCCTTACAGTCGTATTAAAGGGGTTTTCCAGGATTTTACTACTCAGTATCTGGGATTTTACATTCCGTATCTGATCGTGGAGTCTGACACCCAGGACCCCCCGTCTGTCAGCTGTTTGAGAAGGCACCGGCTTCACTTTTAGGGGGCTGAGCACGATACCAAGCACAGCTTCTATACAATGTACGACACTGTGCTTGGTAAGCTGTGAGAAGGCTGCTGCACTCACAGGAGCACCGCTGCCTTCTCAAAACAGCTGATCAGCGGGGGTCCCGGATGTCGGACCCACACCAATCAGATACTGTAAAATAGTAAGATTCCAGAAAAACCCTTTAATTAGATTTCAGTAACATTAGTTTCAGAGTAAGAAATGTTGGGTTGTGATCACATCATGCTGTTGAAACATTTTGCTTATATAATAAATGGAGGCATAGCGCCCCACTGACCAAAAAAAAAGTAAACCACACAGTAAATACAGTATTTTTCGCCCTATAAGACACACCTAAGATTTAGAGGAGGAAACAAAAAATATAAATCTTTTTCATTATTCCACCAATCAGACGCCCATTGTTAATCAGACGTCAGCTTAGAGCCCCAATCAAACCCCCAATGTTAATCAGAACTCAGATCAGACCCAGAATGTTAATAAGATCCTCAGATCAAACGCCCATGTAAATCAGAGCAGACAAAAAAATTAAAATAAATCAACTTTCCTCTCCTGCGCCAAGTGCCGCCACTCCTGAGATCATATGTGGTTTGTTCTACTTGAGCTCTTGGAAGTTAATTGTTTTCCTTGTGGAGATCCAGTTGGTATAGAGAGTTACAGGCAATGCTTCCTGGGAAATGTATGCAAATGAACCTTTCTCCAGAAAAATGCAAACTCTCTAGTGCCCACTATGTGTAGCTACCCTGTAAATCGTTGTCTGACTCTTTGAAGAGCTGTGAAACGTGACTAGGCATGTCCTTGGTTTGGCTGTTATCCCTAGTTATGATTTCATTACTAGTCAATGTTTCCATTGACTTCCAGGGCAGCTACCTATAGGTGGCGCTAGGGAAACCGTTTTCTGCCTTCTGGATGAGAGACAATTTGTCCACTCTGCTTGAGGAAATGAATGTGTATAAACAAGAAATGTCTAAAAAAAAAGAAGCCTAACAAAATGAATTTCTTTTCCGTTTAGATTTCGGAAGCTTTTAAAACATTTGGCCTGTCAGACAGTGCTTCTGGAGTTCTTGTTGTTTTGACTGACGATGGGACTAGAGCTTTGAATTCTCAAGAAATAATCTCTCACGTTGAAGGCCAGCAGGTCCCACTAGCAGATCTGTCACAGTTGACAGACTTCACAAAAGTGAAAAAGGTACCCAAAGCCATGAAATCAATACTGTATGCCAATCTTTTCTTCAAATAATTGCCTTATTGCATCCTACCCAGGGGAAGCAGGGAAAGCGGATGCTTTGGGGCCCTGACCCAGAAGGTGCCCATCCAGGAGGATGCGGACTAAAATATTTTGTCAGGGCCCCCTCAACAGTATTACACAATGAAATTATATATAGTGACAGTATAGTCAATGTAGAAAACGGATGGAACAGCTGCCGGGTCTGGTCTGAGAGAGCGATCTTTACTAGCCACAGGAATGGGGGCGGCAGGAAAGGAAGGGGTTGCGAAAAAATTACTGGGGGGGGGTGGCATTCAAAAATTTGCTGTGGGGCCCAGTCATTTCTAGCTACGCCACTGATCCTACCCCTTATCATAGATTATAGCAAGTTGCCTTGCCAGAAAATTCCAGTGTAGCTCAAAAGAAATCAGACGTATATACTGTACAAACCGGATTCCAAAAAAGTTGGGACACTATACAAATCGTGAATAAAAACTGAATGCAATGATGTGGAGGTGCCAACTTCTAATATTTTATTCAGAATAGAACATAAATCACGGAACAAAAGTTTAAACTGAGAAAATGTACCATTTTAAGGGAAAAATATGTTGAATCAGAATTTCATGGTGTCAACAAATCCCCAAAAAGTTGGGACAAGGCCATTTTCACCACTGTGTGGCATCTCCCCTTCTTACAACACTCAACAGACGTCTGGGGACCGAGGAGACCAGTTTCTCAAGTTTAGAAATAGGAATGCTCTCCCATTCTTGTCTAATACAGGCCTCTAACTGTTCAATCGTCTTGGGCCTTCTTTGTTGCACCTTCCTCTTTATGATGCGCCAAATGTTCTCTATAGGTGAAAGATCTGGACTGCAGACTGGCCATTTCAGTCCCCGGATCCTTCTCCAACGCAGCCATGATGTTGTGATTGATGCAGAATGTGGTCTGGCATTATCTTGCTGAAAAATGCAGGGTCTTCCCTGAAAGAGATGACGTCTGGATGGGAGCATATGTTGTTCTAGAACCTGAGTATATTTTTCTGCATTGATGGTGCCTTTCCAGACATGCAAGCTGCCCATGCCACACGCACTCATGCAACCCCATACCATCAGAGATGCAGGCTTCTGAACTGACCGTTGATAACAACTTGGGTTGTCCTTGTCCTCTTTGGTCCGGATGACATGGCGTCCCAGATATCCAAAAAGAACTTTGAATCGTGACTCGTCTGACCACTGAACAGTCTTCCATTTTGCCACACTCCATTTTAAATGATCCCTGGCCCAGTGAAAACGCCTGAGCTTGTGGATCTTGCTTAGAAATGGCTTCATCTTTGCACTGTAGAGTTTCAGCTGGCAACGGCGGATGGCACGGTGGATTGTGTTCACTGACAATGGTTTCTGGAAGTATTCCTGAGCCCATTCTGTGATTTCCTTTACAGTAGCATTCCTGTTTGTGGTGCAGTGTCGTTTAAGGGCCCGGAGATCACGGGCATCCAGTATGGTTTTATGGCCTTGACCCTTACGCACAGAGATTGTTCCAGATTCTCTGAATCTTCGGATGATGTTATGCACAGTTGATGATGATAGATGCAAAGTCTTTGCAATTTTTCGCTGGGTAACACCTTTCTGATATTGCTCCACTATCTTTCTGCACAACATTGTGGGAATTGGTGATCCTCTACCCATCTTGGCTTCTGAGAGACACTGCCACTCTGAGAAGCTCTTTTTATACCCAATCATGTTGCCAATTGACCTAATTAGTGTTAATTGGTCTTCCAGCTCTTCGTTATGCTCAAATTTACTTTTTCCAGCCTCTTATTGCTACTTGTCCCAACTTTTTGGGGATTTGTTGACACTGTGAAAATTGGAATCAACGTATTTTTCCTTTAAAATGATACATTTACTCGGATTAAACGTTTGATCTGTCATCTACGTTCTATTACAAATAAAATATTGACATTTGCCATCCCCACATCATTGCATTCAGTTTTTATTCACAATTTGTTTAGTGTCCCAAATTTTTGGAACCCGGTTTGTATACCCTTTCGCTGCCAGAGGTTTTGACATGCACAAATAAAACCTAAATTATGATATAAAAAAATCATACTAACTCTCATGCCCATATATTTTCGGAAATTAGACACAGACCCAGCACATTGACACCTTCATGCAATTTTGTGTCAAAATTGAATCATAAAAAATTGCGTAAAAGTTATATGCACCACATCACCTAAAACAAAAATGTTATACATGCAACTTAGGCTACTTTCGCACTCGTGTTTTGGCTTTCTGTTTGTGAGATCCGTCATGGGCTCTCACAAGCGGTCCAAAACGGATCAGTTTTGCCCTAATGCAATCTGAATGGAAAAGGATCCGCTCAGAATGCATCAGTTTGCCTCCGATCAGTCTCTATTCCGCTCTGTAGGCGGACACCAAAACGCTGTCTGCAGCATTTTGCTGTCCGCTTGACGAAACAGCCAAACGGATCCGTCCTGGAACACAATGTAAGTCAATGGGGACGGATCCGTCTCTCATTGACTTTTTCAATAGAGTTCATGACGGATCCGTCTTGGCAATGATACAGATAATACAAACGGATCAGTTTATGACTGATGCATGCAGTTGTATTAGGCCTCATGCACACGACCGTTGTGTGCATCCGTGGCCGTTGTGCCGTTTTCAGTTTTTTTTCGCGGACCCATTGACTTTCAATGGGTCCGTGGAAAAATCGGAAAATGCACCGTTTTGCAGCCGAGACCGTGATCCGTGTATCCTGTCCATCAAAAAAATATGACCTGTCCTATTTTTTTGACGGACAACGGTTCACGGACCCATTCAAGTCAATGGGTCCGTGAAAGAACACGGATGCACACAAGATTGGCATCCGTGTCCGTGATCCGTGGCCGTAGGTTACTTTAATACAGACGGATCCGAAGATCCGTCTGCATAAAAGCTTTTTCAGAGCTGAGTTTTCACGACAGTATATTCTAACACAGAGGCGTTCCCATGGTGATGGGGACGCTTCAGGTTAGAATATACTAAAAGAACTGTGTACATGACTGCCCCCTGCTGCCTGGCAGGTGCTGCCAAGCAGCAGGGGGCAGCCCCTCCCCCCCCCCCTGTAGTTAACACATTGGTGGCCAGTGCGGCCGGCCCCCCTCCCTCCCCTGTAGTTAACTCGTTGGTGGCCAGTGGGCCCTCTCCCCTCCCTCCTAATTAAAATCTCCCCCCCCCTATCATTGGTGGCAGCGGAGAGTACCGATTGGAGTCCCAGTTTAATCGCTGGGGCTCCGATCCGTAACCATGGCAACCAGGATGCTACTGCTGTCCCGGTTGCCATGGTTACTTAGCAATTTGTAGCAGCATTATACTTACCTGTGAGCTGCGATGTCTGCGTCCGGCCGGGAGCTCCTCCTTCTGGTAAGTGACGCATTGCTTAATGACCTGTCACTTACCAGTAGGAGGAGCTCCCGGCCGGACGCAGACATCGCAGCTCGCAGGTAAGTATAATGCTGCTACAAATTGCTAAGTAACCATGGCAACCGGAACAGCAGTAGCGTCCTGGTTGCCATGGTTACCGATCGGAGCCGCAGCGATTAAACTGGGACTCCGATCGGTACTCCGCTGCCACCAATGATATGGGGGGAGATTTTAATTAGGAGGGGAGAGGGCCAACTGGCCACCAATGAGTTAACTACAGGGGAGGGAGGGGGGGCCCACTGGCCACCAACGAGTTAACTACAGGGGAGGGAGGGGGGCCCACTGGCCACCAATGAGTTAACTACAGGGGACGGAGGGGGGACCACTGGCCACCAATGAGTTAACTACGAGGGAGGGGGGGCCACTGGCCACCAACGAGTTAACTACAGGGGAGGGAGGGGGGCCCACTGGCCACCAATGAGTTAACTACAGGGGGGGGGGCGGCCGCACTGGCCACCAATGTGTGAATTACGGGCGGGGCGGGGCGGGGGGGGGGGGGGGGGCTGCACCTGCCAGGCAGCAGGGGGCAGTCATGTACACAGTTCTTTTAGTATATTCTAACATGAAGCGTCCCCATCACCATGGGAACGCCTCTGTGTTAGAATATACTGTCGGATTTGAGTTTCACGATGTAACTCAAATCCGACGGTATATTCTAACATAGAGGCGTTCCCATGGTGATGGGGACGCTTCAAGTTAAAATATACCATCGGATTGGAGAAAACTCCGATCCTATGGTATATTAACTCCTGACTTCACATTGAAAGTCAATGGGGGACGGATCCGTTTGAAATTGCACCATATTGTGTCAATGTCAAACGGATCCGTCCCCATTGACTTGCATTGTAATTCAGGACGGATCCGTTTGGCTCCGCACGGCCAGGCGGACACCAAAACGACTTTTTTTTCATGTCCGTGGATCCTCCAAAAATCAAGGAAGACCCACGGACGAAAAAAACGGTCACGGAAAAACGGAACCCGTTTTTGCGGACCGCAAAAAGATACGGTCGTGTGCATGAGGCCTCATTGTAACGAATCAGTTTTTGCAGATCCATGATGGATCCGCCCAAAACGCGAGTGTGAAAATAGACTTACATGTACATATCTTTATAAAATCACCAGAACTGGAAAGACCAAAAAATTTGGTTTTAAGCTAGAAACTTTAAAAAAGTAACAGCCTATAAAATACGGTGATTACAGTTCTTAAAGTAAGTGAACCACCAAAACCTGTATATTTCCTGGAAACAGGCAACTTGATGATTGCAGCAGTCCTGATGGACTGTTCACAACCATGTCCAACTTCAGGTAACTTTGTGACAAACATGAATTATAAAAAATAAAAAAAATGCATCAAAACAAACATTTGCACCTGAAAGTCACATCCAGAAGTTTACGCAAATAAAAACAAAAACTTTAAAATAATGTATTTAGGTGTGCAGATCTCATATATTCCACAAGTGTATACATCAGCAAGGGCTTGTGCTCTTAAAAACACCAAAACAGAGGACACATGATATTTGAAAGTCATCTAAAAATGCATTAAAAATATATATGATACACTGCGAACAGCTGGCATGTTACCAAAATCTATTTTCTGAGTGTGCACATACCATGTATAAAATTATAACCTAATAATACAACCACCTCCATGCAACTTTTCAGCACGTAGTGGTTATATAAAAAAAATTGGAAGAAAGTTCAAATTTGCAACTAAAATGCGTACTCCAGCAGAGTGTTTGAGGTAAATAATATATAGTCTGCAAAAAAAACTGTAAGATGTCAGGAGGTCATACATACCACACATCTCTACATTTAATGCAGCATGTCTTAAATAAATGCAAAAACCACAGTAATGCACTAACCAGCTTTTGCATGCCAGTATTGGGACTTATACAGATGGGTATAATAAGGGGGCTTCATTGCTCCATTATTATGGACCCAACACCTGAACCTCCTGTAGTTCAACAGAAAATGAGTTAGCGCGCCATACCTCTGGTTCTGATAAACCACAGGAGGTCTGGGTGTTGCATTCATAATATGTGCACAAAAAAGCCCCTGTATCACATGCAACTAAAAAGCAGTTGAACGCTCTCTGAGTAATGGGTGAGGGGAGATTGATATCACGCACAGAAATCCATGTTATCTTCCCCCTGGGAACATGTACAGCTAGACAAGGAGAGAGGAGGCTGTGTTTCTCTTCTTCCCTCCTGCAGCTTTTAATCACATCACACACTGCCCCCCCTCCTCCTCCTCCTCCTCCACGCTGGCTGACACCTCAGAGCAGGCTTCCCCCTTTAGCCAGCAATCAGGAAATAACCCAGGCTGTGCAGCAGCTCCAGACATTCAAGACCAAGATCGCAGTGCCAGATGCACTACATCGGGAAACCTTTAGAAATTGGGTTGGGAGTCAGAGCTGCATAGAGCTGTAACTCCCTATGTATCAGGCCTAGCGCTGCTTAGATTTTAAGATTTAAAACCAGCCCTGGCTGGTATCTCTAGCTGCTATACAGCCTGAGATCCAGCCATCAATATCAAAGATGTATGAGATACATCCTTGGCTACTGAAGTGCCGCTCTGCAAGGATGTATGATATACTTCCTTGGAAGGGAAAGGTT
The DNA here is from genome assembly GCF_905171765.1 of Bufo bufo. NCBI lineage: Eukaryota > Metazoa > Chordata > Amphibia > Anura > Bufonidae > Bufo > Bufo bufo. The sequence continues at coordinate 546,107,679 of NC_053389.1, read as the reverse complement.
TAAAGAAACTGTCGTCAGAAAATGATCTATTATTTATTTCAAGTTTTTATGTTACACATTTTTGAAAGGATTTTTTGGTGATTTCTCTCTATCAATATCTTGTCACTATATTAAGAAAAAACTTGGTCTTGCATTTTTCACTCTGACCAAGGACTCATAATAGACTGACGTTACCTGCTGTGTACAGATCACTTTTTATTATTCGCCTCATTGTCATCACAGGCAGGCTTACAATAAATGGTGACACTTCTATTAGAAAGATGACCATACACATATGAATGTTGGCTGAACCCACCGATTTTTGCCTGGACTAGCTGATCATCTAATGTGCATTGAGGAGCCCTGCCTGGCCCCTGATGCAAGATGCTGGGGGGAGGCAGAATCAGGCATGTTGGAATTTAACTTGCCTAAGGGTACTTTCACATTAGCAGCAGGGGTGAACAGCCTGTCGGATCCATCCTGCTGCTAGTTCACGTGTGCCCCCGGACTTCCGCTTCGTCCCCATTGACTATGATGGGGGCGGGGGTGGAGTTCCGGCAGCGCACGGCGAGAGGCAGCCGGACTAAAAGTACTGCATGCACTTGCCGGAACAGCCTGCCGGAGTCCCCTGCCGCTAGTGTGAATCTAGCCTTATCTGTTTGCTCTCAAGGTAAATAAGCCACTGCTGTGAGTGTGGGACAGTAGACTTGCAGATGGACTGCAACTGGCAGCATTATAAATCACTATCCTGTATACTGCTGAATATATTGTCAGGGGTTGCTCTTTCAAGCAAGGTGGCGATGACAGATTCTTGCGCAGACTATTAAACACATTTCACACTGAGCATCAGGCTTTTCTTAGTCAGGACAGCAGCCAGCCTCCTGGAGTTGTCTCCAGACATCACTCCCCAGACTGACAGCCTGGGACGAGTTTTATTTCCCCTTAACGATTCCAGATGACTACAGCTGGAGATCCCTCAGGCTAGGGAAAAATACGCCCTGGAATGGGGTGGACTGGGGAGGTCCCACTACCAAACCTACCTTTCCCAGTCCAATAAAATCCAGCCCATGAATTACTAAATTAGGTCACTGTTAAGGGAGCGGGGTACAGTGAAGGTCACTGTTAAGGGATCTGGGTACTGTGGCAGTCACTGTTAAAGGGGCAGTCGCTGGGGAGGTCTCTGTTGAGGGGGCCAGGAATGGTGGAGGTCAATTAAGGGGACTGTAACCTATGGTCCGTGTTAAGAGGCGGGTGCTGTAGAGGTCACTGTTAAGGGGGCGGGCCTGTCTGAGAGTGAGCTGTTCAAAAGGACATCCCTGTGTCCGTCCAGGCCCTGTGCCAGACGGAGGACAGAGAGTCTGCAAGCCGGACTGTCCGGCCTAAAACCGGACCTCTGGCCACCCTATGGGAGGTCACAGTTAAGGGGACAGTCCGCTATTGAGCTCAGTGTTATGGGGCAGATTGCTGTAGAGGCCACTGTTAAGGGGATGGGGTGTTGTGGAAATCACTGTTAAGGAGATGGGGTACTGTAGAAGTCAATAATAAAGGGGTAGCCGCTGTGGAGGTCACTGTTAAAGGGGCGGGCTGCTGTGGAGGTCACTGTTAAGGGGGCGGCATACTGTGGAGGTCACTGTTAAAGGGACGGTCACTGTAGAGATCTCTTTTAAGGGGGCAGGGAATGGTGGCGGTCACAGTTAAGGGGACGGTCAGTGTTAAGGGGCAGTGTGCTGTAGAGGTCACATTTTAAGGGAACAGGGCTCTCTGGAGATCACTGTTGAGGGGCGGGTTATTGTGGAAATCACTGTTAACGAGACGGGGTACTGTGGAGGTCACTGATAAAGGGGCGACCGCTGTGGAGGTCACTGTTAAAGAGGAGGGCGCTGTGGATGTTACTGTTAAGGGGACAGGCCGCTGTGGAGGTCACTGTAAAAGGGGCGGAGAACTGTAGATGTCAGTTATAGTGGATACTGTTGATATCTTTTAACACACACAAACATTAAATGAAATAGATGAAATATACCTGTGTGAAGCCGGGTCCTTCTGCTAGTTGTTAATATAAATTGGTTGTCTTTTATAACACAACTGCTTTAACACTATTTAAATTATATAAAGTATGTTTCCATTTGCATCACAGTTCCATCTCTGCCAAATCAATCATTAAAATTTTTCCAAGAAATTAGCTGTTTTTCTTTACCATGTTAATTATATTGAAAAATGCCAATGTGAAGAGAGCCTTGTTCTTGTTGTAGTTTGCCAGATACAATAATGTTCCAGGAAAAATCGAGGACAAGTCAGCAAAAATGGTAAAGTACAAGGAAAAAGTTTAGCCACTTATAGCAAGTTCATTGTTACCTGGTATGAGGCATTACATTTTTTTTTATATTTTGCTGATTTTTCATTGTCATTTTTCTTTTCATTTTCAGGTGTATAAAATTACAACAGAAGAAGAAAAAATTGGTTCTGTTTTGGATGCCGTCATTTGTAGAATGTCTGTCAAATAAAGAGCCTTTATTGTAATAATTATGCTTATTAGACAGTATGTGAGCCTAAGGCCTCATGCACACGACCGTTGTTGTGTTCCGTGTCCGTTGTTCCGTTTTCCGTGATTTTCTGCGGACGCATTGACTTTCAATGGGCCCGTGGAAAACTCGGATAATGCACAGTTTGTCGTCCGTGATCCGTGTTTCCAGTCCGTCCAAAAAATATGATCTGTCCTATTTTTTTCACGGACAACGGTTCGCGGACCCATTCAAGTCAATGGGTCAGTGAAAAAACACGGAGGCACACAAGATTGTCATCCGCGTCCGTTTTTTTCCTATCATTTGCATGGCAAACTTGACTTAGATTTCTTTTTCACTTTTCATGTCTGGTGATCCTCCAAGAATCAAGGAAGACACACGGAAACGGATCACGGAACAACGGAACCCCGTTTTGCGGACCGTGAAAAAATACTGTCGTGTGCATGAGGCCTAAAGGGGAGGGTTGAAATTTTTTGTAAACAGGCTCGGATCACTATAAAATAAATGATACTGATCCCCTCACCATTCCTATTGCAACACTTCCTCACCGGTCTCTGCATCCTGGTCAGTCACAACACACAGGAAACAACCACTTGGCAAATCGCTGGCCAAAGCAGGACACCACTGCGACCAGTGACTGGCTGAGTGATCCTTTCCTGATTGTCAAAAAGGACCAGAAGGCAGAGAGTGGTGACATAGCTGGAAAGTCTTGGAGCAATAGGGCAGGGATGGCCAACCTGCGGCTCTCCAGCTGTTGTAAAACTACAACTCCCACCATGCCCTGCTGTAGGCTGATAGCGACAGTCAATCTGGGCATGCTGGGAGTTGTAGTTTTGCAACAGCTGGAGAGCCGCAGGTTGGCCATCCTTGCAAAAGGAGATCTGCAAGATGAGTATTGCTTGTTTTATTATTTTGATCTTGAATGTAGCCTGTTTTAACCCCTTCAGCCACAACGATTTTCCATTTTTATGTTTTTGTTATTCACTCCCATCCTTCCCAGAGCCATCTTTTTTTTTTTTTTTTTTCTATTCACATATGCCCTCGCAATTGCACCACAGTTTTATGAGGTTTTTTTTTTGGTTTTTTTTGGGGGGGGGGTTACGACGTTCCCTTTGTGCTAAAACTCACTTGTCAACTTCATTCTACAGGTCAGTACGATTACGGTGATACCATATTTTTATAGTTTTTCTTGTGTTTTAATACTAATAAAAATAAAAACTTAAATTTATATTTCTTTGCATTTCCATATTCTGACCCCCTAATTTCAAATCACCATTTAGGGCTTTCACCATATAGGATAAATGCATTTATATTTTAATAGTACTGACTATTGATGAGTAAGAGATCCTAGATCTCTTGTTCCGCTCAAAACTTTGGATTAATGCTGTACGGAGATCCGTGTTCGTACAGCATTAAAATGTACGGCTTCCAATGAGGCGAAGTTAGTTATTCGCAAAGCCGCCTGAGACTAACTTCGCCTCATAAAAGGCTGTACGGAGACAGATCTACGTACAGCATTAATCCAAAGTTTTAAAAGAAGCGCCTTCGGATCTAGGTTTCGAAGTACTGGCATTTTGGGATACAGAGGTTCAAATTATCATAATATTTTTGTTTATTTTTAATATGGGGAAAGGAGGTAATTAGAATTTTTCTTAATTGATGTTTTTAAAAACTTTTTTCACTTAAAAAAAAAAAGGGGGAACCTTTCATGGTGAACATGATGTCTGAGCTGAAAGCAGCATGTTATAGAGCAGGAGCAGATTGATAGATTGATATATACACTGCTCAAAAAAATAAAGGGAACACTTAAACAACACAATGTAACTCCAAGTCAATCACACTTCCGTGAAATCAAACTGTCCACTTAGGAAGCAACACTGAGTGACAATCAATTTCACATGCTGTTGTGCAAATGGGATAGACAACAGGTGGAAATTATAGGCAATTAGCAAGACACCCCCAATAAAGGAGTGGTTCTGCAGGTGGTAACCACAGTCCACTTCTCAGTTCGTATGCTTCCTGGCTGATGTTTTGGTCACTTTTGAATGCTGGCAGTGCTTTCACTCTAGTGGTAGCATTAGATGGAGTCTACAACCCACACAAGTGGCTCAGGTAGTGCAGCTTATCCAGGATGGCATATCAATGCGAGCTGTGGCAAGAAGGTTTGCTGTGTCTGTCAGCATAGTGTCAAGAGCATGGAGGTGCTACCAGGAGACAGGCCAGTACATCAGGAGACGTGGAGGAGGCCGTAGGAGGGCAACAACCCAGCAGCAGGACCGCTACCTCCGCCTTTGTGCAAGGAGGAACAGGAGGAGCACTGCCAGAGCCCTGCAAAATGACCTCCAGCAGACCACAAATGTGCATGTGTCTGCTTAAACGGTCAGAAACAGACACCATGAGGGTGATATGAGGGCCCGATGTCCACAGGTGGGGGTTGTGCTTACAGCCCAACACCGTGCAGGACGTTTGGCATTTGCCAGAAAACACCAAGATTGGCAAATTCGCCACTGGCGCCCTGTGCTCTTCACAGATGAAAGCAGGTTCACACTGAGCACATGTGACAGACGTGACAGAGTCTGGAGACGCCGTGGAGAACGTTCTGCTGCCTGCAACATCCTCCAGCATGACCGGTTTGGCATTAGGTCAGTAATGGTGTGGGGTGGCATTTCTTTGGAGGGCCGCACAGCCCTCCATGTGCTCGCCAGAGGTAGCCTGACTGCCATTAGGTACCGAGAGGAGATCCTCCGACCCCTTGTGAGACCATATGCTGGTGCGGTTGGCCCTGGGTTCCTCCTAAAGCAAGACAATGCTAGACCTCATGTGGCTGGAGTGTGTCAGCAGTTCCTGCAAGACGAAGGCATTGATGCTATGGACTGGCCCGCCCTTTCCCCAGACCTGAATCCAATTGAGCACATCTGGGACATCATGTCTCGCTCTATCCACCAACGTCACGTTGCACCACAGACTGTTCAGGAGTTGGCAGATGCTTTAGTCCAGGTCTGGGAGGAGATCCCTCAGGAGACCGTCCTCCACCTCATAAGGAGCATGCACAGGCATTGTAGGGAGGTCATACAGGCACGTGGAGGCCACACACACTACTGAGCCTCATTTTGACTTGTTTTAAGGACATTACATCAAAGTTGGATCAGCCTGTAGTGTGTTTTTCCACTTTTATTTTGAGTGTGACTCCAAATCCAGACCTCTGTGGGTTAAAAAATTTGATTTCCATTTTTTTCTTTTGTGTGATTTTGTTGTCAGCACATTCAACTATGTAAAGAACAAAGTATTTCAGAAGAATATTTAATTAATTCAGATCTAGGATGTGTTATTTTTGTGTTCCCATTTTTTTGAGCAGTGTGTATATATATATATATATATTAGTTTTGTGGGTAAAGATTCAGTACAACCTGTAATTTAATTAATTAAAGTTCCTGCTAATTCTGGGCTTTGAAGTCAAAGAGGCGGTCCTATCGGTGATTGATTGTCATAGAGTGAAGTCTGTCCATCACTGATAGGACCTCCTCCTTGACTTCAAAGCCCAGAATGAACAGGAATTTTGATGTTTAAATTACAAAATTTACTGAATCTTGTCCCATAAAACTACAATATTTTTCGCTTTATAAGACACACTTTTTAGCGAGAAAAAAATCTTGCTAAAAAGTGTCTGCGTCTTATAATCTGCAGTCAGGGAGACCCAGCATGGCCAGACTCCCTAGCTGCTGTCTTAATGATCCGGCAGAGCACAAATACAGCTCTTTACCCGATCAGTGAGCAAGATATGCATCTGCACACCCCTCTCCCTGCTGACACCGATCTGTGTGATCAGCAGCAGGCAGGAGAGCACATGGGGAGGAAGGTCCTATAGCTGCGCTGAAAGATACCAATGACCAACAAAACTGGAATACGGTTGTACAGCACTCAGCATACACACAAATATAATACAAAAAAAAATGTCTTTATTGAAATCGATAAAATAAATAGATTAATAAATTGGCAAAGACAAACACAACCACATGGAGAGTGCACAAAACATGTCGGGACATGAAGTTATAGCATTGCAAGTAGTGGAAAAGGTAGGATGAAAAAACAAGTATAAATAAATACAAAATCAAACCATGTGGCTCCCCCACCTAGATAAAAAAAACATGATTCACAACATATACACAATACAGACCTGGGTAGTGGCACCTCCTAGAGACCCCGACGTTTTCATTTCCTAGGAAATTAAAACTGTAAGTACAGCTTAAGAAGCCGGAACAGAAGAACTATACAGCCGGCACTAGTGCAGGGAAATGTGAGTTTTTATTAAAGATAAGTGTGTGTGTGTGTGTGTGTGTGTGTGTAGCAGAGATGTACAGTATCTCACAAAAGTGAGTACACCCCTCACATTTTTATATTTTATAATATCTTTTCACGGGACAACACTGAAGATAAGACACTTTGATACAATGTGAAGTAGTCGGTGTAGAGCTTGTATATCAGGTGTGCCCTCAAAATAACTCAACACACAGCCATTAATGTCTAAACCACTGGCAACAAAAGTGAGTACACCCCTAAGTGAAAATGGCCAAATTGTGCCAACTAGCCATTTTCCCTCCCCAGTGTCATGTGACTCGTTAGTGTTACAAGGTCTAAGGTGTGAATGGGAAGCAGGTGTGTTAAATTTGGTGTTATTGCTCTCACACTCTCTCATACTAGTCACTGGAAGTTCAACATGGCACCTCATGGCAAATAACTCTCTGAGGATCTGAAAAAAAGAATTATTGCTCTACATAAACATGGCCTAGGTTATAAGAAGATTGCCAACACCCTAAAACTGAGCTGCAGCACGGTGGCCAAGACCATATAGCGGTTTAACAAGACAGGTTCTACTCAGAACAGGCCTCGCCATTGTCAACCAAAGAAGTTGAGTGCACATGCTCAGCATCATATTCAGAGGTTGTCTTTTCAAAATAGACATATGAGTGCTGCAGAGGTTAAAGGGGTGGGCGGTCAGATTGTCAGTGCTCGGATCATATGCCGCACACTGCATCAAATTGGGAGTCTCATCTAAAGATTATGCACAAGAAAGCCCACAAACAGTTTGCTGAAGACAAGCAGATTACTGGAATCATATTCTGTGGTCTGATGAGACCAAGATAAACTTATTTGGTTCAGATGGGGTCAAGCGTGTGTGGTGGCAACCAGGTAGGAGTACAAAGACAAGTGTGTCTTGCCTACAGTCAAGCATGGTGGTGGGAGTGTCATGGTTTGAGGCTGCATGAGTGCTGCCTGCTGTGGGGAGCTACAGGTCATTGAGGTAACCATGAATGCCAACAAGTACTGTGACATACTGAAGCAGAGCATGATCCCCCTTACCTCGGAAACTGGGCCGCAGGGCGGTATTCCAACATGATAACGACCCCAAACACACCTCAAAGACGACCACTGCCTTGCTAAAGAAACTGAAGGTAAAGGTGCTGGACTGGCCAAGCATCTCTCCAGACCAAAACCCTATTGAACGTCTGTGGAGCATCCTCAAATGGAAGATGGAGGAGCACAAAGTCTCTAACACACACCAGCTCTGTGATGTGGTCATGGTGGAGTGGAAGAGGATACCAGTGGCAATCTGTGAAGCTCCAATGAACTTCATGCCCAAGAAAGTTAAGGCAGTGCTGGAAAATAATGGTGGCCACACAAAATATTGACACTTTGGGCAAAACTTGGCCATTTTCACTTAGGGGTGTACTCATTTTTGTTGCATGCGATTTAGGCATTAATGTCAATTGTGTGTTGAGTTATTTTGAGGGCACACCAAATTTACACTGTTTACACTGTTATACAAGCTGTACACTGACTACTTTACATTGTATCAGTGTCATATCTTCAGTGTGGTCCCATGAAAAGATAGAATCAAATATTTACAAAAATGTGAGCAGTGTACTCACTTTTGTGAGATACTGTATGTGTGTAGCAGAGATGTATGTGTGTAACAAAACTGTATGTGTGTATGTCGCAGAGCTGTGTGTGTGTGTGTGTAATAGGGCTATATGTGTATAGCAGAGCTATATCTATGTGTAGCAGACTGTATGTGTGTATACCTAAAAATAATCTAGCAGAACAAGAAGCATGGCAGAACACAACAGAGCAATGACAAGAGACACATTTAGGCTCCATTCACACATCCGCAATTCCATTCTGCATTTTGCGTAACGGAATCGCGGACCCATTCATTTTTTATGGGGCTGCACGACGTGCGGCCCCGATCTGGAATTGCGGACCCGCACTTCTGGGTCCGCAATTCCGATCCTGAAAAAAATAGAGCATGTCCTATTCTTGTCCGCAATAGCGGACAAGAATAGGCATATTCTCTTAGTGCCGGCAATGTGCGGTCCGCAAAATGCGGAGCGCACATTGCCGCTGTCCATGTTTTGTGGATCCGCAAAACACACACGGATGTGTGAATGAACCCTTATTTGGATAGGTACATTTAATGAGGTGACCACATGCACCATTGCTGGTTGTTACAATGGTCAGCAGATGACACAGTAAGGCTCCTTTCACACGGGCGTCAGATTTTGTCCGGATGCATTGCGGTAAACCTGCGCGAGTGCACACACAATTTTAGTCAATTTTGTCTGCGATTGCATTGCGTTGTTCAGTTTTTTCCACGCGAGTGCAAAGCGTTTTAATGCGTTTTGCATCCACGTGATAAAAAACTGAATGTACCCAGACCCGAACCTGGACTTCTTCACTGAAGTTTGGGTTCGGGTCCGGTGTTCTGTTGATTTTATTATTTTCTATTAAAACATGGTTATAATGGAAAATAATAGCATTCTTTAATACAGAATGCAAAGTAAAATGTCCCTTGAGGGTTAAAAAATAATTACAAAAATTACTCACCTCATCCACTTGATTGCGCAGCCGTTATCGTCTTCTTTTTTCTTCTTCCAGGACCTGCAAAAGGACCTGCGCTGACGTCACCGCGCTCACCATGCGGTGAGCGTGATGACATCAGCGCAGGTCCTGCATGTGGCAGGCGAAGCACTATGAAGTGTCTTTTACACTGTGGCATTAGAAGAATTTTGGTATCTCTGACTTCTAGTCTAACCAGACTGTCTATTACTCTGTAATTCCTCTAGCGCCGTTCTATGGAAACAGTAGGTTTAACCCCTTAAGGACCGGGCTCATTTTCACCTTAAGGACCAGGCAATTTTTAGAAAATCTGACCAGTGTCACTTTATGTGTGAATAACTTTAAAACGCTTTTACTTATCCAGACCATTCTGAGATTGTTTCTTCGTCACATATTGTACTTCATGACACTGGTAAAGTGGAGTCAAAAAAATGCATTTTTATTTATTAAAGAAATACAAAATTTACCAAAAATTGTGAAAATTTTTCACATTTCCAAGTTTCAATTTCTCTACTTCTATAATACATAGTAATACCTCCAAAATAGTTATTAATTTACATTCCCCATATGTCTACTTCATGTTTGGATCATTTTGTGAATGCTATTTTATTTGGGGACGTTACAAGGCTTAGAAGTTTAGAAGCAAATCTTGAAATTTTTCAGAAATTTTCCAAAACCCACTTTTTAAGGACCAGTTCAGGTCTTAAGTCACTTTGTGAGGCCTACATAATAGAAACCACCCAAAAATGACCCCATTCTAGAAACTACACCCCTCAAGGTATTCAAAACTGATTTTACAAACTTTGTTAACCCTTTAGGTGTTCCACAAGAGTTAATGGCAAATGAAGATAACATTTCAGAATTTAAATTTTTGAGCAATTTTTCCATTTTAGTCCATTTTTTCCAGTAACAAAGCAAGGGTTAACAGCCAAACAAAACTCAATATTTATTGCCCTGATTCTGTAGTTTGCAGAAACACCCCATATGTGGTCGTAAACTGCTGTACGGGCACACGGCAGGGCACAGAAGGAAGGGAACGCCATATGGTTTTTGGAAGGCAGATTTTGCTGGACTGGTTTATTTACACCATGTCCCATTTGAAGCCCCCCTGATGCACCCCTACAGTAGAAACTCCAAAAAAGTGACACCATTTTGGAAACTATGGGATAAGGTGGCAGTTTTGTTGGTACTATTTTAGGGTAGATATGATTTTTAGTTGCTCTATATTACACATTTTTTGAGGCAAGGTAACAAAAAATAGAAATTCTGAAATTTCATCTCCATTTGCCAATAACTCTTGTGGAACACCTAAAGGGTTAAAAAAGTTTGTAAAATCAGTTTTGAATACCTTGAGGGGTGTAGTTTCTTAGATGGAGTTTTTTAGGAGTTTCTACTCTAGGGGTACATCAGGGGGGCTTCAAATGGGACATGGTGTTAAAAAAATAGTCCAGCAAAATCTGCCTTCCAAAAACTGCCGAAAGCGCTGCAAACCGCAGGTCTGAATTGACCTGCGGTTTGCAGCGATCGCCGATACAGGGGGGTCACAGGACCCCCCTCGGCTTTGTCACAGAGTGCCTGCTGAATGATTTCAGCAAGGACTCTGTTCCGATCACTGCCCGCTGCGCAGCAGTGATCGAAAATACACAGGACGTACCTGTACACCCTGTGTCCTTAAGTACCGGGACATCAGGGCATACCTGTACACCCTGTGTCCACAAGAGGTTAAAGAGCACACCAAATGCTTCAAATAACGTCTTTATTAACTTCAACTTTTCTTCATATATAACACTGCCGCCTCCGCAGCAGATAATCCATGTACAAAACACGTTTTAAAAAGATATCGCAAAATGGCGGTATGCATAAGATGGTGGTTCAACTGTTCAATCTTGTCATTCAACATAAAATGGTGGATTTATTTCTCTCTTCAGTATCTGTACTCTCACTTTAAGTTATTTAAGCACTATATGATCTCTCTGAGAGGTATATCTGGGGTCTAACTATGCAGTATGCAGTTAGCAGTGACTATGTCACGGGGCGCCGACGGCAGGTTCCCCCTATTCATCGCCGTCAGAGCTCTGTAGTTCATACGGAGCAAGGATGTGCGCTACGCCCTCGTCTCCACAGCAACGAGGGACGGGGAGGATCTGGCCGGGCGTATTCCCTTGGTGCGGTTAGCGTCCTTCGCATCCATGGCAACTGCTGTAAGCCTGACCGCCAAGCTGATCACTCGGTGCTCGGCTGCATTCAGGAGAATGATTCATGCTGGCCACGTCACATGACTCCTCTTCTCCACTATTTAACAGGCAGCCCGCTGGCCACAGGTTGCCTGTGAATTCAGTCTCTTCCTGAACTTGTTCTGTGTGACATGCGGCTAGATTCCCGGCTCTGTTCCCGACTTTATCTCCGGTTGCTCCCTGTATTTATTGGCTTCTCCTGGTTTGACCTTTGGCGTGGACTTGACTTCTCTTTGATTATCCTTTTGTACTTTAGCGACATCCTGGTTCTGACTCGGCTTGCTGACATATCTGTTGTTTGTCTTGTATGTCCCACCGCACTTACCCAGGCTAGGGAACGTCGTCCAGTTGTACCTCATTGCCTAGGACGAGTGGTGCAAGTAGGCAGGGACAGGGGTGTGTGTGGAGCCAGTGGTTACTACCCTCTACCCCTCTTTGTGACAGATTCACAGGCCCATGCTACCACTATGGATCCGCTACAACACCTGAAGGATCATGTCCAGAACTTGGCCCAGATAGTTCAGGAATTAGGGCAAAGGTTAAAAGTCCAAGAAGCGGGCTGTAACCTCACGGTTCCCCCCCGTCCGTCCGTCATGCAGACAGAACCTTTTGTTAAACTTCCCGAGAGGTTTTCAGGAGACCGCAAGAGCTTCCAGACCTTTAAAGAAAGCTGCAAATTATATTTCAGGCTACGACCTCTTTCTTCTGGCCTAGGGCCATAGCGAGTGGGAATTATAATTTCTCTGTTACAAGGTGACCCCCAAGAGTGGGCGTTTTCATTACCTCCCGACTCGTTGTGTCTTGGGTCAGTTGATGCTTTCTTTCAGGCCCTAGGTGCTCTGTATGATGAACCAGACAGAGCCTCTGTAGCAGAGACGCAGTTAAAGGCTTTGGTACAGGGCAACCGACCAGTAGAGGAGTACTGTACTCAATTTAGGAAATGGTGTGTTCCCTCCGACTGGAATGAACCTGCACTCAAGTGTCAGTTCAGGTCAGGCTTGTCCGATAGACTTAAAGATATGCTTATAGGTTACCCCCTTCCCGAGACTTTAGAGCAGATCATGACACTTGCTGTAAGACTAGACAGACGCATTAGGGAGAGACAGCAGGAGGTTTTGCTTTCTTCCCAGGTGACGTCTAAATCTAAGGTCAGTCTCGTGGGTATCCAATCTGAACCTGGTGCCAAAGAACCCATGCAGATTGGTATGACCAGAAGGGAACAACGACGCTATCAGGGGACATGTTTCTATTGTGGTGGTTCTGACCATTGGATTCGACAATGTCCCAAGAAGCCTCCTCCCAGTAAATCACTCAAACCTGGGACATCTAATGACAAGGTACTCCCGGATATTGTTAAAGGTAAATTCTTGGTGCCTGTTACTGTTTCAGCAGGGCTCAATAAGGGTTCAGGTAAAGCTTTTATTGATTCTGGATCAGCTGCTAGCTTTATTGATCTCAAATTTGCCCGCCAGGTGGGAATTCCTATCCTAACCCTTCCTGATCTTGTATACATTGTTGCTATTGATTCTACCCCATTATTAGGAGGTACCGTGAGGTTTTCTACTCCCGAGATTACGCTAACGGTGGGGGGGGGTGTCATACTGAAACTTGTGCCCTATTAATTTTGGAGAATTTACCTGTTGATGTGGTGCTAGGTATGCCATGGGTCCAATTACACAACCCTGTGATTGATTAAAACAGAGGTGAACTAGTCAAATGGGGCCCTAAATGTGATTCATGTTTGTCTATTGTCCATGCGGAGTCTCAGCAGAATCCAAAATATTAAATCCATTCATAGAGGATAATGTGGATGTACTCTCCTCATCTGACCCCGAGGGGTTGCCCCCCCCCCCCCCCCATAGACCTTATGACTGCGCTATTGAATTGGTGGAAGGTGCCAGGTTTCCCAAGGGGCGTATATAAAATCTATCTGGTCCAGAACGTGATTGCATGAGAGAATATGTCAAGGAAAGTTTGCTTAAAGGACATATTAGGCCCTCTGTATCTCCTATGGGGGCATGGTTCTTTTTTATCAAGAAAAAGGACGGAGGGCTTAGGCCTTGTATTGACTATCGGGAATTGAACAAAATTTCTGTTAAAAATCAATACGCTCTTCCTTTGATTCCCGATCTGTTCAATCAAGTTCTAGGGGCTTCATGGTTCTCCAAACTTGACCTGAGGGGAGCTTACAACCTAGTTCGTATTAAAGAAGGGGACGAATTGAAAACTGCTTTTAATACTCCGGAGGGGCATTTCGAATACCTGGTCATGCTTTTTGGGCTTAGTAATGCTCCTGCAGTTTTTCAAAATTTCATGAACGACATCTTCAGGGAACTTATTGGCAAATTTATGATTGTATATCTCGATGACATTTAGATTTTTTCTTCGAGTTGGGAATCTCATGTTGTGCATACCAGACAAGTTCTGGAGATTCTCAGAAAAAATCAACTGTCTGTTAAATTGGAAAAATGTGTCTTTGGGGTTCAGGAAATCTTGTATCTTGGTTATGTTCTCACTCCTCACGCTTTTAAAATGGATCCTGGTAAGGTATAGGCCATTTTAGATTGGGTAAGACCATCATCCCTGAAAGCCTTACAACGCTTTTTAGGATTTTCTAACTATTGCTGTAAATTTATCAAAATAATTTCGGTAGTTGCCAAACCTTTGACCGACCTCACTAAGAAGGGGGCGGATCTGGAGAACTGGTCTGTAGAGGCTATTGAGGCCTTCGAGACCCTTAAAAGGTATTTTAGGAACGCCCCAGTTTTGGTTCAGCCTGATCAAGAGAGACCTTTCATTGTAGAGGTTGACGCTTCTGAGGATGAGATGGGGGCGGTGCTTTCGCAGGGACCCTCTAATCTTACCAATTTAAGACCCTGTGCTTTTTTTTCACGGAAATTCTCTCATTCACTGAGAGGAATTATGACATTGGTAATCGAGAATTGTTAGCCATCAAATGGGCGTTTGAGGAATGGAGAAATTTTTGGGAGGGGGCTAAACATTGTATCACTGTGCTCACTGACCATAAAAATGTATTGTTCCTCGAATCTGCTAAACGCCTGAATCCACGTCAAGCCAGATGGGCTTTGTTCTTCACGTGTTTTAGCTTCTTGATTACTTTTAGACCAGGAAGTAAGAACGTAAAGGCTGATGCCTTGTCTCGAAGTTTCTGTGCATTTCAACCCCCTGACTGTCACGGTGAGGAGTGGGGGAAACCCCCCACGGAGCGATGTTAAAAGCATAAGGAAGCTGCTAGGCCAGGACGACAGGATCAGGGAGCAGGTCACCTCCTAAAACCTCCCTAATACTGACCCTGACTCCTAACTGTATGAGCCAACCCAGATGGTAGGAGAGCTCATACTCTGGAACGTCGGGTCCATACTAGCCCTCAGGAAATCCCTGCACTAGGAGCAGGGTAAGACGACCTGTTCCTCCACATCACGGACGAACAAAAGTCTCAACTGACAAAGCTGCAAGGAGAAGGGAGCATATACAGCATATGGATATGGCAGGTAAGTGAAACCAGTTCCACACCTACCTGCCACAGTCACACTGACTGGAACCCGTGCACAAGTGCTGATATCCACACCAACATAAAAGGACAGAGCACACCTCACAAATCACACAGGAAACCAGAACACCATAGCTGCAATAAGGTGAGACAGCACAAGAACATAAACTTAGGCTCCATTCACACGTTCGCAATGTGTTTTGCGGATACACGGAGACACGGATCCGCAAAACACGGAAAGCGGCAATGTGCGTTCCGCATTTTGCGGACCGCACATTGCCGACATAATAGAATATGCCTGTTCTTGTCCGCAATTGCGGACAAGAATAGGACGCTTTCTCTTTTTTTGCGGAAACGGAAGCACGGATGCGGAAGTACGGATCCGCAAATGTGGATGCGGACAGCACATTCCGTCCCCATAGAGAATGAATGGGTCCGCACCCTTTCCGCAAAATTGCGGAAAGGATGCGGACACATTTTGCGGACGTGTGAATGGAGCCTTAACACCATGACATTTACTTATGACCACAAGGGTGGCCCTCACTGGAGAAATGGCATAAGAAGACCAGGAGGATGACTCCAGCATACAGCATGGTTGGAGTACCCCTCAGCTTCAGGCATCCAGTGGAAGCTAAATAGCCCAAGCAGCCACACCCACTCACACACACCAGGATGGGAGTTAACCCTTCCAACACCAGACAGGGAAATGCACACACAACAAAACCCCGTGCACACCAAACACGGAAAGTGCACACATACACTACACAGGTTGCCAGAGGCAACCGCACGCATAGACAGTGAGCAGCCCAGCAGTCAGCTCAGGCTGCTACACTGCCAACAATATCATGTTGCCAGCGGCAACCACACGTGGGGCAAACAACTCACAGCCCTCACCTGCGGTGAACAACCAAACTGACCGCTGGAAACTGCATGCGGGTCTAAGAGTCACAACCATGAACATAGTATAGTCGTGACACTGACATTCCTCCTGAACCCATCGTACCAGCTAACATTATTGTGGCAGCTTTATCCAAGGAACTGTCTTCTCTCATTGAAGCGCAGCAACATCTAGCACCGCCACAAACACCTACTGATAAGTTCTTTGTTTCTGAGCAGTTTTGTCTCCGTTTGCTTAGTGAGTGCCACGAGTGTCTTCTCTCATTGAAGCGCAGCAACATCTAGCACCGCCACAAACACCTACTGATAAGTTCTTTGTTTCTGAGCAGTTTCGTCTCCGTTTGCTGAGTGAGTGCCACGACTCAGTCTTGTGCGGACATCCCGGTATTGAGGACACCAAGGAAATGGTGTCCAGGTCTTTTTGGTGGCCCATACTATCCAGGGATGTCAAATCTTATGTCTCTGAATGCGAGGTATGTGCCAGGTCCAAAACGCCCAGATCATGTCCTGCTGGTGAACTACGAACACTACCCATTCCGAGTAAACCCTGGTCACATATTTTGATGGATTTCATCACTGACTGACCTCCTTTGGAAGGGAAGTCGGTGGTTTGGGTAGTGGTCGACAGATTCAGTAAGATGGTAGACTTCGTTCCGTTAGCCAAACTTCCTGAGGCCAAGACTCTGGCTTCTATGTTTATTGAACAGGTGGTACGTTTACATGGTATTCTTGAAAATATTGTGTCCGACAGAGGTGTTCAGTTTGTCTCCAAGTTCTGGAGAGCGTTTTGTCAGAGATGTGATATATCTTTGTCATTCTCTTCAGCCTTTCATCCTGAGTCGAATGGACAAACCGAACGCCTTAATCAAGCCGTTGTGCAGTTTTTAAGATCTTACATCTCTGATAACCAGCAACTATGGGTGAAATATCTCCCTTTGGCGGAGTTTGCCATCAACAACCGGGTGAACTCCTCCACAGGGGTTTCTCCGTTTTTCTGCAATTTTGGGTTTCACCTGAGATTTAGTTCTGTTTCATCTGTTCCATTACCTAATCCTGAGGCTGACAGTGTAACTTCTGAACTGTGCACAGTTTGGGCTCGGGTTCAGCAGAACCTAGAGAAAGCTCAAGAGAGTCAGAAAATCTATGCTAATAGAAAACGTTCCAAAGGAGGGGACTTTAAGGTCGGAGAAAAAGTTTGGCTGTCCACTAAGAATTTGTCTCTGAGAGTGTCCTCTAGGAAGTTTGCACCACGTTTTGTTGGTCCATATGAAATCCTCGAAATTATTAATCCCGTCTTTCAGGTTGAAGTTGCCAGATTCCTTCCGCATTCATAATGTGTTTCATAAATCTTTGCTTAAAAAGTATGTTTCATCCGTGGTTCCGTCGCAAAGTACTCCTCCCCCAGTGCTGGTGAATGAGCAAGAGGAGTATGTCATTTCCAAGATCATTGACGTTAGGAAGGTTCGAAATTCCTTTCAATACTTAGTTCATTGGAAAGGTTATGGACCTGAGGAAAGATCATGGGTACCAATGAATAAGATTCACGCTAATAGGCTGATTCAAAGGTTTCATCGTGATCATCCTCACAAGCCTGCTCCATCGGCTTTGGGTCCGGTGGCCCCACGTAGAAGTGGGGGTACTGTCACGGGGCGCCGACGGCAGGTTCCCCCTATTCACCGCCGTCAGCGCTCTGTGGTTTATATGGAGCGAAGACGTGCGCTACGTCCTCGTCTCCACAGCAACGAGGGATGGGGAGGGTCTGGCCGCGCGTATTCCCTTGTCACGATCAGCGTCCTTCGCGTCCATGGCAACTGCGGTAAGCCTGAGCGCCGAGCTGATCACTCGGTGCTCAGCTGCATTCAGGAGAATGAGTCATGTGACGCTGGCCACATCACATGACTCCTCTTCTCCACTATTTAACAGGCAGCCTGCTGGCCACAGGTTGCCTGTGAATTCAGTCTCTTCCTGAACTTGTTCTGTGTGACATGCGGCTAGATTCCTGGCTCCGTTTCCGACTTCGTCCTCCGTTGCTCCCTGTATTTATTGGCTTCTCCTGGTTTGACCTTTGGCGTGGACTTGACTTCTCTTTGATTATCCTTTTGTACTTTAGCGACATCCTGGTTCTGACTCGGCTTGCTGACATATCTGTTGTTTGTCTTGTATGTCCCTCCGCACTTACCCAGGCTAGAGAACGTCGTCCAGTTGTACCTCGTTGCCTAGGACGAGTGGTGCAAGTAGGCAGGGACAGGGGTGTGGGTGGAGCCAGTGGTCACTACCCTCTACCCCTCTTTGTGACAGACTATTTGCAGATTGGTTGAGTATGATCTGGTTGTATGCAATTTGGATTGCAAAATGGAATCTGAATGCTTGCAATTTGTATTTGCAATTTGTATGGTTGCAATTGAACTTGTATTTGCAATTGGTGGAACTGTAAGTAAACACATATATATCTAGTTCAGTATACAGTTCTAAACACAATACTAACAATAGGAACATTATATAACTGTTCTAAATACGTATTTTTGGCCTCTTGTTCCCATAAAACTCAGCTCTCAATGGAGTGAATGTCTCTTCAGCCCCTGTCTCTGGTGAAAAATGATTCTAGCGGCAGGAGCTGGGGGAATTCCCAGACAGGCTGTGTGTGAGGCTGGCTGTGATTGGTGAAAACTCTTGCTGTATGAGAAGCTGGCTGTGATTGGTCTAGACTTCTGCCCAGAAACAACAGATTAACACTATACTTTCTCTTGTTTCTGCTGTGTCACTGAGTTTACCTTTTATTACAAAATGAATCTTAAAGGCATATTATCTTTTTCTGCGTCTGTGAACACAAAATATAACAGTTATATGACATCCAAAACATGATGTCACAGTAAATAACTCTGCTTTTGTCTCTAACACATAAACATATGAACTGTATTAAGGTTATTGGCAGGTCCAGCTGCATAAACATGCAAGCTATATTAGCAAACTAGGACAAGTCTTAGCTGGCCAGCTACATTGCAAGAAGAAGAAAGAAGACGATAACGGCTGCGCGATTAAGTGGATGAGGTGAGTAATTTTTTTATTATTTTTTTAACTCTCAAGGGACATTTTACTTAGCATTCTGTATTAAAGAATGCTATTATTTTCCATTATAACAATGTTATAATGGAAAATAATAAAGTGAATGGACCTCCACATCATCTCCTTAGCAACCAAACCATCCGTGAAAATCGCTGCTAAATACGGACGTAAAAATATTGGCAAAGGTTTTGGCGGGTAGGCTTTCTAAGGTGATTAAAGATATAATTCACGAACATCAGACAGGTTTTATACCCGGAAGAACGATATATTCAAATATAAGAAGGCTGTACCTTAATATCGAAGCCAATAAAACAGAAACTGTTGAGAAAGCCATACTGTCATTGGATGCCCAAAAGGCATTTGACTGTATCGAGTGGGAGTATCTATGGGCAGTTCTGAAAAGGGTTGGCATAGGGGAGGGATTTATAAGATGGATTCAACTTATATTCTCCAATCCGAGGGCTAGGGTGATGGTGGATGGGAGCTTGTCCCTGCCTTTTGCCCTTTACAGGGGCACCAGGCAGGGATGCCCTCTCTCCCCATTATTATTTGCTATCGCAATAGAACCCTTGGCATGTATAATAAGAAACAATAGGGAGATTAAGGGATTTAAATATGGGGAAGGAAATGAAAAATTATCAATGTATGCCGATGATATTTTATTATTTATGCACAACACTGGGGATGAGTTTAATAGAGTGATATAATAGATACATTTTTTTTTTTTTCAGGCTTAAACATTAATTGGGGGAAATCCCATATGATGTTATTAGGGAAGGGGCAATTACAGAATGGTTTAAGGGTGCACGTGCTTGAAAAACACAAGAGTTTTAAATATTTAGGTATACAAATTCCCAGAAATATAGAAGAATATAAAAAGTTAAACGTACTCCCCTTAATAAAAGAACTTAGAACTAAAATACATATTTGGAAAAGATTACCGTTGTCAATTCAGGGTCGGGTGAATTTAATAAAAATGATTTTTCTTCCAAAAATACTGTATGTTTTACAAAACGCCCCAATGAGGTTGCCGAAGAAAATATTTAGGCTATTAGATAGTTTAATGGGGGATTTTATTTGGAAAGGTGCTATTCCTAGGTTAAAGAGAGAAGTGCTTCAGCTCCCAGTAAGTGTCACTACCAGAGCTTTGGGACGTTCTCACAGCTCTGTTTCTCCACCCCTGTGATGATGTCACTACTAGAGCGGGAAGGAGTTCTCACTGCTCTGTTTACTTTTGGTTTCCTTCCTCCCAGCTGTTCCTCATGCGTTTGATTTCCCTCTTTTTATATCACCCCTCCTCCTATTGTAGGGCGTGGATTATAGTTCTCATTTCAGTTGTAGCTCTTGCTTTAGTATCTTCACTTGTAGCTATCAGTTCACTGGACCTGTGTTCTGCTGCAGCAAGCACTCCGGATATTGCCAGCTGTCCTTGGATCCGTCTTCTCTGCGGCTGCAACACCTTCAGCTAAGTGTACAGACATTGTTGTGTACCTGATTATTTTCTGACTGGATCTGAGGTGGCCACGGTTCCCTCCATATACTGAGTAGGGCACCGGTGGCCGTGCCCCTTCCACTATTGTAGGGGTTACAGTGGTCATCAGTCTTAGGCACGTGGGCATGCCTCGTTCCGCCATTGGGATCCGGGCATGTGTTTAGCAGAATAGGGAGAGATTTGAGGGTCTGACAGGGGTCACCCTTTATCCTCCCTAGTTTGGGTCCGGTCAGTAGCTCTTTTACTGTGTATACTATTGTTGCTCACATACAGCCGTGACATTATAATCCACCAAAACCGTCCTTTTTTGACATGGATCCGCTTTCTGGCCTGGTTGACCGCATGCAGGGTCTTTCTTTGGAAGTAGCGGATCTCCGTCAATCTATGACTCAGCTTCAAGCATTGGGCTCTGCTCCGGCTCATGGAGTCTGTTGCGAGCCAAAGGTCTCGCTTCCGGAAACGTTCTCCGGGGGCAGTGAGAATTTTGTTCGCTTCAGAGAGGCATGCAAACTCCATTTTTGCTTGTGTCCCCACTCCTCTGGTAAGGAAGAGCAGAGGGTGAGGATTGTCATCTCCCTGCTCAGGGGTAATGCTCAGACTTGGGCTTTTTCGCTGCCATCAGGGGATCCCTCCCTTCGATCCGTGGAAAGATTTTTTGTGGCCCTGGGGCAGATTTATGATGACCCGGATCGTGTTGCTCTGGCCGAATCTAACTTACATGTTTTATGCCAGAACAAACTGTCTGCGGAGCTTTATTGTTCTGAATTTTGGAGATGGGCAGCTGATTCGGGTTGGAATGATGCTGCACTCCGGAGTCAGTTCTGTCATGGTCTCTCAGAGAGATTGAAAGATGCGTTTGCTTTCCATGAGAGACCAACGTCCTTAGAGTCTGCCATGTCATTGGCGGTACGCCTTGACAGGCGTCTAAGAGAAAGAAACGAGACCTCTCTGTCCAGCCATTGTCAGTCTAGGGGCAGTGGTGCGGACTCATTCAGTGTGCAGGGGCCTCATCCTGTCTCGCTCCCCTCTGAGGAGGAGCCCATGCAGCTAGGTCGACTTGCCCCTGATAAAAGAGGATTTAGTCCTCAGAGTATGGTGTGTTTTTGTGGGGGCATAGGTCATTTGGCAAATGTTTGTCCCTCTAGGAGATTCTTGAACTGTACTAAGAGCGATAATAAGAGAAAAACCTCAAAAGGTAAATCATCAAATTCTGCTTCATCTGCTACTTTGGGCAAAGTTGATGTAGGAATTGATGCTTTTCCTCTGACCTGCAGTTCCCGTTTTCTCCTGTCTGCCAGGGTGGCGCTAGAGAGCAAAGTCATTTCTTGTGAGATTTTTGTCGATAGTGGAGCGGCCGTCAATCTTATTGACACTCAATTTGTAGCCATGCATGGTTTTCAGGTTTGCACATTAGAAAAGGATATACCTGTTTTTGCTATTGACTCTGCTCCACTCTCACAGAGATCTCTGAAGGGCATTGTTCACAATATCCGGCTAGCTGTAGGTGACACTCATGTGGAGGATATATCTTGTTTTGTCCTTAACGGATTGCCTTCTCCTCTAGTTTTGGGGTTACCCTGGCTCACTAGACATAACCCCACTATTGATTGGCAAGGAAGGCAAATAAATGAGTGGAGTGACTTTTGTAGAGAGAATTGTCTCACAGCGACTTTTGCAGAGGTGTCTACTAAAACTGTGCCATCATTTCTCTCTGATTTCTCGGACGTGTTTTCCGAGAGCGGTGTTCAGGAGCTACCTCCTCACCGGGAGTTTGACTGTCTCATTAACCTCATTCCCGGCGCCAAGCTGCCAAAAGCACGCCTCTACAATCTCTCACAACCGGAAAGAATCGCAATGCGAACTTATATCTCCGAGAGTCTCAAGAAGGGGCATATTCGTCCCTCAAAGTCACCTGTGGCCGCGGGGTTTTTTTTTGTTAAAAAAAAAGATGGCTCTCTGAGACCTTGCCTAGATTTTAGGGAGCTGAACCGTATCACGATTCGCGATCCCTATCCCCTTCCTCTGATCCCGGACCTCTTCAACCAAATTGTTGGGGCCAAGGTGTTTTCCAAATTGGATTTGAGAGGCGCGTACAACCTGGTCAGGGTCAGAGAGGGGGATGAATGGAAAACGGCCTTTAATACCCCTAACGGGCATTTCGAGAATCTCGTTATGCCTTTCGGCCTGATGAATGCTCCGGCCGTCTTTCAGCATTTTGTTAATAGTATTTTCTACCATTTAATGGGGAAATTTGTATTGGTGTATCTTGATGATATTTTGATTTTTTCCCCTGATGTTCAGACCCATCAGGATCATCTTTTTCAGGTTCTGCAGATTCTGCGGGAAAATAAATTGTACGCCAAGCTGGAGAAATGTCTTTTTATGGTATCGGAGATTAAATTTCTGGGTTTTCTCCTCTCTGCTTCTGGTTTTCGCATGGATCCGGAGAAGGTCCGTGCTGTACTTGAGTGGGAGCTTCCTGAGAATCAGAAGGCATTGATGCGCTTTCTGGGTTTTGCGAACTATTACAGAAAGTTCATTTTGAATTATTCCTCTGTTGTCAAACCCCTCACTGACATGACAAAAAAGGGGGCAGATTTTCCTCTTGGTCGGAGGAGGCGCTTGCAGCCTTTTCTAAGATTAAAGAGAGTTTTGCGTCTGCTCCCGTCTTGGTGCATCCCGATGTTTCCTTACCTTTTATTGTTGAGGTGGATGCTTCCGAGGTGGGTGTGGGTGCGGTTTTGTCCCAGGGCCCTTCTCCTGCCAAATGGCGACCCTGTGCCTTTTTCTCTAAAAAACTCTCCCCGGCAGAGAGAAACTATGATGTGGGAGATAGGGAGTTGTTGGCCATCAAGTTGGCTTTCGAGGAATGGCGCCATTGGTTGGAGGGGGCCAGGCACCCTATCACCGTTTTTACCGACCATAAGAATCTGGCATACTTGGAGTCGGCCAGGCGTATGAATCCGAGACAGGCCAGATGGTCTCTGTTCTTCTCCAGATTCAATTTTGTTGTTACATTCCGACCTGGGATAAAAAATGTGAAGGCTGATGCTCTCTCTCGCTGTTTTCCGGGAGGAGGAAACTCCGAGGACCCGGGTCCCATTTTGGCGGAGGGGGTAGTTGTTTCTGCTCTATATTCCGATTTGGAGGCCGAGGTCCAGGCTGCCCAAACTGAGGCACCTGCCCGTTGTCCTTCTGGGAAGTCATTCGTGCCTCCTGAGCTACGTCACAAACTCTTTAAGGAGCATCATGATACGGTTCTTGCTGGTCACCCTGGGAGTAGAGCCACGGTAGATCTCATTGCTCGGAGATTTTGGTGGCCGGCTCTTCATAAGTCGGTGGAGGGTTTTGTGGCTGCTTGTGAGACGTGCGCTCGCGCTAAGGTCCCTCGTTCACGGCCTTCAGGTTCCCTTCTCCCGTTACCCATACCTTCCCGTCCTTGGACACACCTGTCCATGGACTTTATCACGGATCTTCCTCGTTCCTCGGGGAAGTCGGTGATCCTGGTGGTGGTGGACTGTTTTAGCAAGATGGCTCATTTCGTACCTTTCCCTGGTTTACCCAATGCTAAAACGTTGGCGCAAGCTTTTGTCGACCATATTGTTAAATTGCACGGCATTCCCTCTGATATTGTTTCCAATAGAGGCACGCAGTTTGTGTCCAGGTTCTGGAAGGCTTTCTGTTCTCGCCTGGGGGTTCGGCTGTCCTTCTCTTCTGCTTTTCACCCGCAGTCGAATGGTCAGACTGAGCGCCTTAATCAGAATCTGGAGACATATTTGCGCTGTTTTGTGGCAGAGAACCAGGAGGATTGGTGTTCATTTCTCCCTCTTGCTGAGTTTGCTCTGAACAACCGTCGTCAGGAATCTTCTGATAAGTCACCATTCTTTGGTGCATATGGGTTCCATCCGCAGTTTGGGACATTCTCGGGAGGGGCTCTTTCTGGTTTACCTGAGGAGGAGAGATTTTGCTCGTCTTTGTCTACCATTTGGCAAAAGATTCAGAGTAATCTTAAAAAGATGAGTGAGAGGTATAGGCGTGTGGCTGATAAGAGACGTGTGCCTGGTCCGGACCTGAATGTGGGTGATCTGGTGTGGTTGTCTACAAGAAATATTAAACTGAAGGTTCCCTCCTGGAAATTGGGTCCCAAGTTTATTGGGCCTTATAAAATCTTGTCAGTCATCAATCCTGTTGCCTTCCGTCTTGATCTTCCACGGGTTTGGAAGATACATAATGTATTTCACAGATCTCTCTTAAAACCATATGTCCAGCCCACGGTACCCTCCTCTTTGCCTCCTCCTCCGA
Organism: Bufo bufo; assembly: GCF_905171765.1. Taxonomy (NCBI): domain Eukaryota; kingdom Metazoa; phylum Chordata; class Amphibia; order Anura; family Bufonidae; genus Bufo; species Bufo bufo. The sequence goes on along the minus strand of NC_053389.1, from coordinate 546,082,788 downwards.
TTTTGGTTGATGGCAATCTGGAGTTTGAGGTTTCCAGAATTGTGGACTCTCGCATTGTCCGCGGTTCTCTTCAGTACCTCGTTCATTGGAAGGGTTATGGTCCTGAGGAGAGGATGTGGGTTCCGGTGTCGGACATTAAAGCCACTCGCCTCATCAGGGCATTTCATAGGGCTCATCCTGAGAAGGTGGGTCCTGGGTGTCCGGAGTCCACCCGTAGAGGGGGGGGGTACTGTCACTACCAGAGCTTTGGGACGTTCTCACAGCTCTGTTTCTCCACCCCTGTGATGATGTCACTACTAGAGCGGGGAGGAGTTCTCACTGCTCTGTTTACTTTTGGTTTCCTTCCTCCCAGCTGTTCCTCATGCGTTTGATTTCCCTCTCTTTATATCACCCCTCCTCCTATTGTAGGGCGTGGATTATAGTTCTCATTTCAGTTGTAGCTCTTGCTTTAGTATCTTCACTTGTAGCTATCAGTTCACTGGACCTGTGTTCTGCTGCAGCAAGCACTCCGGATATTGCCAGCTGTCCTTGGATCCGTCTTCTCTGCGGCTGCAACACCTTCAGCTAAGTGTACAGACATTGTTGTGTACCTGATTATTTTCTGACTGGATCTGAGGTGGCCACGGTTCCCTCCATATACTGAGTAGGGCACCGGTGGCCGTGCCCCTTCCACTATTGTAGGGGTTACAGTGGTCATCAGTCTTAGGCACGTGGGTATGCCTCGTTCCGCCATTGGGATCCGGGCATGTGCTTTAGCAGAATAGGGAGAGCTTTGAGGGTCTGACAGGGGTCACCCTTTATCCTCCCTAGTTTGGGTCCGGTCAGTAGCTCTTTTACTGTGTATACTATTGTTGCTCACATACAGCCGTGACAGTAAGAGAGGGTGGAACAGCAGTTCCTAATTATTTTTTTTAAATTATTTAATAACACAATATAGTCAGATAAAGGGAAGTTTAAATGGTTTAGCGGGTAGGGAGGAATTAATGAAAACGGGTTGGAGAGGGGAAATGAATCACCTAGAGGTTTTGGAGTCAGGAATGTTGGGGAAAAATATCACAGAAAATAGAATATTGAATTCAATGGAATATATATGGGTGGAAGTTAAAAAAAAAATTAGATATTAAAGGTTATTTGCAGTATACACCTATTTGGAAAAATATTAATTTAAAGGAATTGCAAATGATTAGGTCTTACATAGATTGGGATAAAAAGGGGGTGAAATATCTAGGTCAAGTATTTGAGGAAGATAAACTGAAGGATTTTGGTACCTTGGTAAGGGAGTTTGGGATCCCCAAAAGGATATTTATAAATATTTTCAGCTCAAAAATGAGGACATCAATGAAGTTAGATAAATATAGAAAGGAACAATCAGATAGAATAGATAAATTCACTAATGGAAGAGAAAAAAGAGGAATAACGGCAAAAAGATATGGGCTCTTGATGGAAGGGGAAAAAAAACGGATTACAATACTTGCCAGAGGAAAATGGGAAAAAGAGCTCCCGTCTCTTACGGAAGAAAAATGGAATGATGCTCTTAGAAGTTATATCATGGTGTCGGAAAAGGCCTCACATAAGATGTCTCAGTTTTTTATAGTCCATAGGCTACACCGATCTCCCTGGCCGTTAAAGAGAATGGGCTTGAGAACTTCTGATAAGTGCCCAAAATGTAGAGAAGAGAAGGCGGATCTTACACATTGTTTTTGAAGATGTCCTAAACTTTTTAGGTATTGGAAAGAAATTGCAGAAATTGTATTAGAATTCCTGGGTGTTCAAGTCTTTGAAGATCCAGTAGTTTGTATATTAGGAGCTACAGAACATTTTAAACTAAATAAAGAGATACGATTGGTTTTAGGTAAAGTACTATTCCAAGCTAGACTTCTCATACTTCGGAAATTGGGTAAATGTAGATCCTCCTACAGTGGGACAGTGGCAAGAAGCAGTTGCTAATTTGATTAAATTGGAAGGGGTGTCCGAGAGACACAGTGAGAGAGCAGAAAAAATTGATAAAATATGGAAAAAATGGTTGAACTAGGGCCGGATGTGGTGTTTTTTTTGTTTTTTTTCTTCTCTCTCTCCTTCTCCAAAGTGGTGGTGGGTGGGTATAGGGGTAAAATGTTATTGTATTATTGATCTATGTAATATGGATCTTTGGATTTTTCTGATTTTGTATGTTTGTTATATATAAAAAAAAAAAAATACAACCGCATGCATCCGTTCAGAACAGATCCGTTTGTATTATCTATAACATAGACAAAACGGATCCTTCTTGAACACCATTGAAAGTCAATGAGGGACGGATCCGTTTTCTATTCTGCCATATTGTGTCAGTGAAAACGGATCCGTCCCCATTGACTTACATTGTGTGTCAGGACGGATCCGTTTGCCTCCGCAAGCTGCGTTTTGGTGTCCGTCTCCAGAGCGAAATAGAGGTGGAACGGAGGCAAACTGATGCATTCTGAACTGATCCTTATGCATTCAGAATGCATTAGGGCAAAACTGATCCGTTTTGGACCGCCTGTTGAGTTAAGAACAAACATTTTTTTACGGCGTTCACCATGAAAGGCTTTTTTTCATAGGAAAAAGATGTATTTTTTAACTTGGAGATTTTTTTTATTTTATAAAACTTTAACTTTTACTCTACTACTTACTAGTCCCATAAGGGGACTTTAACAGGCGATCTTTTGATAACTTCTATAATACTATGCACTGCTTATGCAGTACAGAGTATAATACTGTCAAGTTTACACTGACAGTCACCAGCAGGCTGGGACAGAGAGGAGCAGCTTAATACAGATATACTCCAGGCAGACCTGGGGCATTAATTAGAACCCAGGCTGCCATGTGAATACATCATCTGGGTGCAATGAGAGACAGAGGGAGCTCCCTTCCTCTAAACCACTTAGATGACACGATCACTATTGACTGTGGCATCTAAGGGGTTAAATTAAATGACCGCTAAAGTAGGAGTAAAAAGGCATCAGCCATTCTGTGCATTAGGGACCGCCATTTGCAGTCCACAATGCAGGGCAACATCCCCGCGGATTCCGCAGACAGATTCAGACCCATTCAACTTGAATGGGCCTGTGGTCCGTCAGCACCGCAAAAAAGTAGTGCATGCATCCGGATTGCAGACCCATTCACTTGATGTGGGCCGCAATACGGGCATGGCCGGGCAACAGCCGTGTCCATAAGCCCTAAGGCTGATGACCGCTATAAAAAGGCATATAGGGGGTGACTAAGGGGTTACATTTGAAAATGGAAACTATAGAACTATAATACAATGTGAAATTCACAATACCTGAAAGAAACTAATAAGTTAGGATAATCAATTAGGAAGTTCATTTGGACTGTAGAAACTTTGGATTCACTGTGATTCACATGTTGATAGTCATCGCAGCTACAACAGAATGTCATCTACTTCTGAGACTGGCATATTCCCATATGCCCTTTCAGCAAACACAACGTACCATCTTTGTAAACAGCAGTAGTCTTTTGTGTGTCTGGCTGAGATCGCTTTGTGTATGCATTCATAATTCATCTGCTGCGAAAGCTAAACAGGTGTCACAATGATTCACATCTGGGCATTCACACGACAGCTGGCCTGAGTGTTCTACATCAGTACTGGAATACATCCAGTGTCTTCTGTTTAGTGGGTAATTGACCTTCATCGTATTTCTATGTGGAGATCTGTATTAAGACTTGCAGAAGTACAATGCTATTGAGCAGTATTCGAAAATCATAACCCCTTGAAGAAGTTACTCAAATTCTTTCTGTTCAGCAACCTTATAGTCATCATGTATGTACTGTATATTTCTAACATTGAAAGGTTGCCTTCTATTTTAAATTCCGGACCTGTGAAGGGAAACATACTTACCTGCTCTGCACCGCTTGGTTCAAGCTTCCTGGGCTCACCACTGTCTTCACTGCACTAAATTCTCTGCCTGTACACTTCTGGCATGGACAAGGTCACTTGCCCCTCTATAACCAATGACTAACCGCAGCAGTGAAGTGTCCCAAGCGGCATATCACTGCAGTCACGTACTGCCAGGGGGACACATCACCACTGTGGTCAGTAATCAACTGCAGCACCACACACAACCCTGTCCATGCCGGAAGTTTTCAGTCGTGGACTGAAAACAGTGGTGGACCCAGAACCAAGCAGCGGGGAGCTGGTAAGCATGAAAGCATTCCCTTTAGGCTACATTCACACGTACGTATTTTGTTTTCGTGTCCTTTCCGTATTTTTTGCGGATTGGATGAGGACCTCTTCATTTAAATGGGTCCGCAAAAAATTTGGACAGCACACCGTGTGCTATCCGCATCCGTATGTCCGTTCCGTAGCCCCGAATTTTTTTTTTTTAACATGTCCTAAGCATAGGCATTATAACAATGGATCCGCAAGAAAAAAAGGATGCCATATGGACCACAAAACACATACGGTCGTGTGAATTTAGCCTAACAGGTCTGGCAGGGAGAGGGGGATTTAGTATAGAAGGAAATCCTGGGCAACCCTGTTAAAGTGGTTAATAAAGAAAATGGAATGTTTCCATCTTGCCATTGAACCCGATTGCCATGAGATCAATATCTGGCACTTCCCACATCTTGGCGATCTGCTTGAAGATCTCTCGATTCAGAGACCATACTTCTGGGGTTGCTAGACTTTGACTCAGAAATAGTATTGAGGGAGCAGGTCCACTT